>NC_060110.1:12980000-14230000 GCF_021155765.1 Diprion similis | reverse complement strand
TTTCACTTATCACTTTCATTTTGGCATTCGTCTTCCTCTTATGCCGAGAGTGTGGAGGATATATAAGACGGACATATACGAATGCCATTTTTCAGCTCTCAGCTCTCGAGTAACTGGATCTTGTTTCATAATAGCATAGCTTCCAGCTATCGCATGTATTACCTCCCTTTGATCTAATAAATGTACCCGTTCAAAAGTACGAATGACGGTATTGGACAGGATCAATAAATGTGTATAAAAATGTGTGCGTGCAGACTAATGTGTTGAGAATGATGGTTTACTTCAAGAAGGACGGTCTCTGTATGTGTAACTATCAGCCTAAGAAAACAGGAAGCAGAAGCTTCCTGCTGTCACGTGCGGTGTTTTACTTTTCACCTCTTGGTCAAATTCATCTCTCGGAATATTAAAAGTTCATATAAAATCTTTCCGGTTATGAGAACGACGCCGATTTACGTACGAGTGGCAATAAAGGCGGATACGAGCCACGCTATATTAAATAGCCTAAGAGCATGAGTTGAACCTGCAACCAATTGCCTGCAAGAGTATTGTGAAGTTTCAAATTTTACATGTCATGAGTTTCTGCCAAGTGCAAATGACAGGAACAAATTACTGTTCCAGAAAGGGATTTGATGGCGCAATTATGGGCAAATACTTTTCACCTGTTCCCCAACCTGTACATCATGTACGCTGCGTAACAGCGATCCATTTTCAATCACCGGTCACGATTGTAAAGACCCAATTACGTTGCGACACATGTGGCACTGGCTTGTGACATAGGATTACCAACTCGTTTCAATTTACGTATCTCCCATCGATATGCATTTACCCCTTCGCCGATAAGCTAGGATACGAATGTTCTTTGAAACGTGCAAATCAATCATTCCAACAATGTTTATGGCATAGCGGTGCAGATTACAAATATCTTACAGAGTTCTATACACGGTTTACCCACTTAAAAGAGCGTAAAAATTATAGTGGACAGGCCGAGTACAGTACGAGAAAACGATATACAGTACACAAGAACGAGTCGTCTTTTTATGTGATCACTTTAAAAGTACCTCACAGATGAAAAAAAAAAAATTATGAAGTGAAAATCTAGAACCACAATATTTCAAATCAGATACAAAGAAAAATACTATTCTTGGCCTGGACTAAAATGGCTTTAGCCCAGAGAATTCGTAGCAGACTTCAAAAGCCTTCGAGGCGTAATGCGGTCAGCATTTGGCCACGACTTATTTTTATTTTAAGTAGACTTCGCGAATTAGGATTCAGAAGACTGGACAGGTAATAAGCGAAAATTGTCTTAGGTAGGGCAGGATGTATGTAGGGCACAATACATATCGGTGAATTATACCGTTGCATGTACTTCGTGTTGTATTTACTAAGGAAAGACAAGCCGCGGCTTACTTGGAAGAGAAGTGCGAAGATGACCCACTGATAGTATTTGTGCTGTTTGACCAAGGGCTGTGGACCGTGGCCATGGACGACAGCTTTACTATTGAAAACACCCGGGTATGGAACCGCCTGACCCAGGCTCATGTTGAACGCGTGTACCATGCTGTACGTCGTGTGTAACCAGCAAAACGTCTCCAATACTATTTTGTCGACAGAACCAGCAGCTTCGCAGTGAATTGGTGATCCGGATAAGCTCTTGCATGCCAATGTCAAGCAACTAGCCAATAGTAGAGCGACTGTGGCTCGGTAATGTAGTCGGAAGATCAGCGTGTCTTCAGAAACCCGTTGGACCTTGAACAACGATCTGATCGAGCCAAAGATATCGATCATTTTTAGCATGATCGGCATACTCCCTCTAGATTTTCCAACAGGGATGCGAATCGCGTAGATTTTTCGCCGTCGGAACCACTCGCAGTGTTCAGCCTCCGTGACATAGAGGCTTTTGCCGCGTGTGTTGACTTTAAGAAGTGTCAATCCAGCCGGGGATCAGCACCACATTGATCACTGAAGACAAATTATTATTCCGATCGAAGATCAAGTTTAGTGGCAGACTGTAGATGCGCAACTTTACCCTTCTTATTAACATTTTCACAAACGCATCTTTCGACCTTCACTGTTTTGTATTCTTTTGACAGTTGCAGCCTCTTGAATTTTCTCCTCTATCAAGTCAAGGTTTCAGGTACTGTATGACCAGCTGAAATCCTGTTCGATTCCTTATCGATACTTCTCCTTTTTGACCAGGTGTTTTTTGATTTGCTGCTGGGACAACTGCTGCACTTTACAATTCTTTACATCAATCAGTATCCTGCAGGGCTCTTACAGATTGCTAAGAAAGTCGCAGCAAATTGTGGTAGTTTCGGTTTGGGAGGAAATGAAGAAGCACGGAGAAGTAACGATGTAGAAACAAGGTAAGGAACACAATCTTAGGACGGAATAAACACGTGGAACACAGAGCCAAGCTGTTAGAAGACTGAGGAGAGACTTGAGGGGCCTCCTTAGACCTCCCTTGGCCTCCCTTGGCCCCCCTTGGCCTCCCTGGTTCCCTTGGCCTCAACTACGACTACTCCGAGTCTAGGACGACTTACACGCAAGACACGACTTATATTATCTCCGTCCAATACTTGCCCTCACAGAGTCTTGTAAACGGGTGCCAACCAGGGTGAGATTTCAGATTAACTAGGTGCGCCGGGTGCGGTAGTGTTGGTCAGGAAATTAAAAACTTCCAAAAACTTAGCGAAATGAGAACGGATGAAAGATCGTAAAGCAGATATGATACGACCGTCGGAGAAGGAAGGGATTAAAGTTCACATGACCTAATGGCAGACTTGAAATCGGTACAGTGTTTCGAATTTACTGTGAAAAAACAGTCGATTATGGTGTTCTCAATTGCAGATTCTCGATAACCGGATGAAGATGATCGGATGACGACAAGGGAGGGAATAAGAGGACCGTGTACGCCAACTCCCTGTGTCATGCGAAAGGTGAAATCAATCTCAAGGAGTGTACCTCCTAATAGATTTAAGCCAAGCACACTGTAGGTATCCGGGTAGGATCGACCTGCGTAGGTAAATATGTATACGTACATAGGTTTATGTACGGATTATATGATTGAAGAGTGCTCTTTTCGGAGGCCTTAGATGCTAAGATTAGCTAAATCTTTTCGGGAGCATCGATAATGGACTTTGAAAACGGCCGACACTCTGACACGTTTTGTCAATTATCACATAAGTGTGCCAGTCGATTTTCAACGATTATTTATTGTCCATTCGCTTATCCCACTTTATTTGCCTGATATAAATAAAGGCACGCTTGACAGTAAAATGGCGGTTAAACAATTTCGGAACGTTATTATTTGTAGAAAGGTGCCACACACGTTTGCATTTCTTTATGTTTAATCCGCCACTCAGGAATTTACGGCACTTTTAATTACCTATTGATAATTAATAACCATCCTCGACGCGAAGCTGTTTTACACCCTAATAAAATTGACGAGTAAAACAGTGAATACTACCAACATGTGGCATAAATGTGATTCGCGTTAATTCCTCTCGTTGCTATATAAACGGTTGAAGTACGCTCTCGACATCGATAATTCTTCCACTTTTCCGACGTTGCCTATAAGAGTCATCCTGAGTGGCAAGCACTCTTGTCTCAATTCGCCCACGTCAAGATGCGTACGTGGCCTAGTCACAGGTCTTCATAAACGCAATAAACTCAATGGATCGTTGTTTCCCGCTCACGAACGCTTCCCAGAAGGCATCGTCTTCTGGATGATTTAGTTCGTTTTGCAAGAATGGTTCCGAAATTCGTGGAGTCCTGCTCCATTTCATTTTGCTTCGCTGTTAATTTAAGCCAGCCGTTAAAAGTCACTTCTTATATATAATTTTAGTCTCAACGTGTCCATTTGAATCACCAATTTTACGGTGTACTGAATAATACTTGCGTTGACTTAGTACAACAGGGAAAGGCCAAGCTGCAATACAAGCTTAGAGTACAAGACGAAGAACAACTGATTTATGCGTTTTTTGTTTGATCTCTAATTAAAATATTCGAAACTACTACGCAACGCTTCTTATAATCGCGACATCAAATCCACCTACCGTTGGGATTGCTTTTGACCGTTCGCTCATTATACAATGTTGTTAAACATAAATTACCTTTTTATACCGCCAGATACGTAGACACCATATTTCAATTTAAGTACAATCGTGAGGCTGGCAGCAAAAATGGCCAAAGTTGATTAAATACGTTTTGCACTTCTTGCCCAGATTTGTGTCCATTTAATACAGTGCAACTCCTTACAGACCGTCCGCCGTGTATATTCAACGTGTTTCCTTACTATTTAGTTACGCTCCAAAAGGCACAATAATAAAAATCTCTTTGATGAATGGCGGCCGTTGTAATCGGGTAATTTTTATCGTAACGTATCACTAAGCAAACGAAGTTTTCTAATAAACGACTCTAAAGCCAGAACATTTCTAACAATAACATATTCCAAGTTACAACTGTGTGCAAGACATTTGAAAGAACCGTTTGAAAAACGATGTTTAAGATGTGAGAAGAAGACTTCAAACGTTTTTCAGCGTACACGTCTCTATCAATACTGTAATTGTCTTTTTGTTTTCCTCCTTTTATTTTCTTTTCTAATTTACCCCCAGTGAAAAGGATTGAATGTAAGTTTCACACTTTCGTTTCGGACTGTTATAACATTCCTTTGATATATAAAATCCGAACTGCAGACCGACATGCGAGAAAAGGAGGGCCTCGAAAAGACATTACTAGCTTTTCTGGAAAGAAAACCAGACAAAAAAGCCATCAAATTAAGATACCGTGCCTAGGGAATATTCTTCCCGCTATAACCGCTCGAAGAATACGACCCCTGGACCCCGAGCAATACAGATGCTTGTGGGATTTACGTGAAGCGTCGCGACGGTGAAGTTTGAGCGAGGCATTCCATCACTGTTAAAGTTAGGTGTGTTAGGTGTGTTATTGCTCTCCAACCATTCTCGGACCCAAGTCCCCTGACGTGCAGCTTCGAATAGTAGTGATAGATGACCTGCGGTCAGGCGCTCGAAAGTCAAGTAGAAGAGGATCGTGGCGGTCAGGCGTGGAAGCAAGCAAGCAAGTAGTAGCGGGACGACGCGACGCGGACGGTCGAGTGGCCGACGGCATGGCAGGGAGAAGTACGGTGACGAAGAAGGTGCGAGCGACTGAACCGGAAGTGTTGAGCTTGGCTTATTAAAGCGGAGCCTGTACGCGGCGACGTGTTTTGCAGAGCGTTTAAGTCCTGCAAACGCGGTGCTTCGCCACGCGTGTAATTGTGTTTTCCGCCCCGCGGCCACGTTCCCACTTACAACTGTTAGGTGTGTATGTATATGTATACATATACTTTGCCTGTAAATCTCCCGTAGAATTCGTTTTCGCTCATCTCGAGTGAAAAGCGACGCGAGCTATTTGCAATTAGGTGCTCGACGCCGCGTGACTCGGTGGAAAAACGTAGAAATGAATTTGGACACTGAAACTTGAGGACAGGGAAGAATCAGACCCACTCTCATCTCTTCGCCTCGTTTCCACATTGAAACTTGGATCTGCGATTTGGTGCCCGTCTGTTCTCGTTTGCGATCATGCATGATGACTCTTGCCCGGTTGTGAAATACTCTGAAAACTTCAGAAGTCCTGCAGATAGTCAACCGCAACTTTAATGAGCCTCCGGACTATTAGCGTCCGAGAATTATTGCGCTTTGAGTCGCGCTCATACAAGATCCAATTAAAATTGAACAAAATTTGATACACAAACGCGATTTGCTTGCAGAGTAGTGACCTTACTACGTTATTTATTATCCTTCGTGAATAAATTATCACATGTTCTCCGAATTCATTTGCAGGAATAAAGAAAAGGAGAGAAAAATATTGAGAAGAAGTCACGCATTTTTCACTACGTTTATTTGTATAGTTCGCCAAAGTGTGCGACGATCGTCAAACCTCGCGCGTCACTTGGCGGCTCTCCGCGATGAGCGACGCGTGTGCAGCCTCTTAGCAGTCATCGCGGTACGAGTCGCTGATGCAAAAATACGAGAGAAAAGGGCGCGACGACACCTGCTGGACTCAGATGACGCCGAAAATTAGACATCCAGGTCATTGTCAAACTATTGTTGGAAAAGCACGCGGGTCAGGCGTGTAAGGCAGGGAGGCTCGCTCTGGCCTTGGCCGGAAAACTTTCCCTAATACGTCCACCTTGGAAGTTTGAAAAAATATGCCGTGCGTCATGCCAAACGAGGGGTTATTCTTCACGACCCGTATAGCCAACAGCTACGCTATCATTCGCGTAGTTCGATTATGGGCTGTCTATTGTCGAGGGAAATTTTTCTATTGTATATACATGAATCGTTTCAAATTGAACTTCTCAAGAGATTCACAATTACCGTAGAAGTGTTGTAAATATCTATCCGTAGAAAAACTAATTTCGTAGATATTCAACCAGCTTGTCCTACAATGGTGAAATTTTCAAGCGTGCAAATTATTTGTCACAAAAAGATCCTGCTGGCACCTCTCGAAGTTTAACGTCTTACACGGGATGCCGATGAATTGACCGCTGTAAGTAGACATGATTGATAAAACTTTGCCGTATCACCGGACGCCATCACATCAATAGTTACCGTTGTATCATTGATCATTATTGCCACACGTGACACAACTCAGTGATCGCGAGACCCGTGAAGGAATCGGTGCTTAAAAGAGAAATATGCCCGCTTAGGGTTTCCTTCTTGGCAATGAACTAGTCTGGTTATAAGCTGATATAGTAAGCCGCGTGACCGCAAACCCCACGACCACCACCCCCTTTCACAGGTAACCTTCCCAACGACTCCATTTAGACATGGTCACAATATATTACTTTCCATGTAATTATGATTGTCTAACAGAAATTCAGCCTTGACACCATCCGGGACTACTTCGATACAATCGAAGCCACTCAGCCCCGCGGCTGTGTTAGAAGATTCGCCAAACGTTAAGAAGGGTGTAAGCCTTTTACAGCGGCTCGGCGTACCTCATATATCTGTTGAATCAATGTGCAGAAGACTCTGTAAACGAAAATTGTATTCCATGTTTTTTCTGACCAAAAATATTCTGTCTTATGTATTGAAAATTCAGTGAAATAGGTCGACTGATGAGGTTTTTTTTTCTTTTGTGATTACGGCATAAATTCCTTTGCTAAAATCGATCAAAACTGCAGCACAACTTTGTCAAGCAAGAATCTGGAACGATGTGAATCGATTGACTTTGACAATGGCGTCGAAAGATGGTTAATAAACCGCGATGGATGATTGGTCCGACGCAAGCGTCTACATAGATATGTTACACCTGACTTCACACGTTCGGGTATTCAGACTAATGTTTCCGTCCGATGGGAAAATCGTTCGACTCAGGATCAGAGAGCCGGAGATGAAAGGAGTTGGCGGTTAATTAACGAGTCGCGGGAATACCGGAGGAAACGTAAACTCTAGATGCCCCGGGGACGATGCGAAGACTGATGAAAGGGTGTCCCTAATTCAATCGAGCGCATCTTCCCGGCATGTCTTGGCCCCCAACCGGCCGAAGTTTGTATCGATGTTTACTGAACTCGAGGTTTCGCTTACAAGGCGATGCCTGGCCGTCGACACATTCTAAGGGCAGAACTATAACGCAATTTTTTCGCACCTCAGATCGGTCGAGGTCGACACAGGCGATAAAGACTTACGGCGGATTTACGCCCGGTTGAAATAAAACTGAGTGCAAGGCTGTGAGAAGATTGAACGGTTGAGTGAGAGTTACCTGGAGGAAGAGCATGAAGCAGACCCACTGATAGTACCTGTAGACCTTCTTCTCACTCTCCGGATGGGCCTTGGAGTTGTCGACTCCGGGAAATGGCACTTCCGAGCCCTCCTTCTTTTTATAGGCCGCTGTTATCGTGTATGTGCTATGAATCCAGCAGTAGGTATTCAGGACATCCTCCGGCAGGTCCTTGCTGTGAATACAGTCTATCGGATTGCCGACGTACTGCCGGGTGGTAACGATCAGGGAGAAGGCGACGAGCAGCATGACAGTGATGCTGTAGTGGAGTCTGAATACCGCCGAGTCGATGTGGATGTGAGAAACTTTGATTAGGTTCTTCAGACCGCGAAATATGTCCAACATCTTGACGCACTACGATCCCGTCGCACAGCGGGTCCTCGTCTCCGAAGTTGAGCAGAATATCACCGAATAATCCTCAGGCACCGGGAGTCCCAGAGTTCTCCGCGTTGCGGCCGGTGGATTTGTCGAGGCACTCGCTGCGAAGCACCTTGGCGACGATATTCCGTACTTCGAAAGTTTTAGGGTGACTTTAATTGTTCTCATATCGAGTCGTATGGTTTGAATGTGTTTTATTTTAAGGAACTAGACGATTGTTACACTGCGGCTACGCGTTGATACTTTGATAAAAAATTATCTACAAACGTGTGCAAATTTTCCGCGCCGTATCCGAGCGCGCTCCTTTATTTTCGCGGTTCAGGTGTTCCTGCGACATCAACGTTATACGCGAGCGCGAACGGACGGATGGGCTCAGATTAATCTTGTCAGAGAGCGGGGCGATCATCACGTGTTATTTGTCTCCATTCCGCTAAGATTCTTCGAGGACCAAGCGGGTGTTCTCGGGTCGTTCATCCTCCTCCTCGTATTATAGATAAAGCCGGGTACCCGAAAACGCCAACGATCTCGTCGACAGGGCGGTCGGAGTCTTAGTGGTGTCCAATATTTCAAACTCTTTTGACTAATTTTCGAGTTGACAAATTGCTCTCGTTCCGTAAAAAGTTCCTCTGTGTGGCCCTTCCCTCACCCTTCGTTTCGTGCAGTTTTACAACAGTCGAAAACCAAAGTAAAGTTACGATTCGATGAAAACGTCGCTCGACAGGGGGAACTAATTTTATTTTATTTTTCTGTTCTACTAACTGCCGAAGTGGCGTCGAACGAAACCTTGGGAGAAGGAAAAATAAGAAAAATGATAATGGCAACGCCGGCGTCAAGAAAAAGAGATAAAACTGTTGAATCGATGCCGAAAGCTGTCGTTACCAACGCGAGTAAACCCGAATCGACGGTTTCCGTACCGCACAATTGTAGTAACAATAAAGCTCTGATTCTCTAGTCCGACTTGAGGCCGCGGAACGATGCGGTCAGAACGCTGTTTCTCATCAGCCTGTCTCTTGACTCTCTTCTCCGGGTCATTTTGTTCTATTGTACCCACGCTTACAGTCACGATGCTATTTTCGTTGATCCGCGTACTACATATGCAATTCGCGACCAAGACTAAGTGGGCATATGAATCCCGATCGTACCCTCGCGCAGAAATGTTTTGAGGACAGAAATTACAGAAATAGAGCGGAAACCGAGGCGAGCTCGGGGCTCAGCGTCTTTTCGTCGGTAATCCGCGATTCTCTTGATTCTCCTGCGCGCAAGGATATTATATACCAACGAGTATAGAGGGCGAGCTATCCCGAAAGGCCGCGGACAAGTTTGCGGTGCTTTAACACAGCGAGGAAAGAATACTTGCATCGATGGCAAGAAATGAGGCTATAGCCGGGAGAACCCGTACAACATCTCTCGTAAATATATCAACGAATAGTAAACAATTTCGTAGGCGGCAAGCAGGGCGGCTCTGATTCACGCTACGTAAGTACTCCAGGAAGCTGACACGACCGGATCTTCGTCTACCGAAACCCCACCATCTTCGAGGAACAAAGCTTTTTCAACGAATCCAACCAGCCTCGGGCTTCTGGTCGCAAGTTATCGTTTATTTACTCGCTGGCGCGTCATGACGCAACGGGATACCCAAAGTTTATCAAACGCGACGTCAGATTGTTTCAAACCAGTCGACGAGCTGCGGAGGTGAACGTGGAGCGTTTTCAAACGGTTGAAAAATCCGTAACTTCGAGGGATGGAAGTTCCTGTATCTTGAAAAGCAGCCAGCCTCGTATCTCGTCCGCGGCTATTTCCTCGTTACCAAATCTGACAGTCGCGGCGAGTCGATATTTCAGATTTCCCACTCACTCTGTGACCGCGGTGCGGAACTGACCGGATCTTTTGCACCTGGGTAAAGCAGTGCTGAAACGCGGCCCTTGATCTCTGTCGTATGCTCTCCCTTCGGTCACACCTCAACCCCCGAAAAGGGCGGGTTTGGTAAATTCCTTTAGCGTTGAGTCAAGTGAATAATATTCTTGACCAACCCACTTCGCAGGGACTGCCGATTTCTCCACGTTCCGTCGAACCCAGTGACGCCAAATTGTAGTCCAACTGATCGCGCACCGCCAACCACGATTCGTTCACCGTCAAAACCAACTTTCAAAACTCTCGATACTCGTCGACGGACGATATAAATTTTGGAAATCTCTCGGCTAAAGGCGAGCCGACAGACTGACTGGCTGGCCACGCACTCGACGGCCCGGTCCCTCCGTGGAGGACCAGAGGTGGAGGCAAGCGGCTCCAGGAATAGAACGGATCCCAAAGTCCAAGTCGAGCGCGCGCTCTCGGACAGGCATATACTCGTGAAAGCCAGGTTTTATATAGGGCCACGCGCCCCGCGTATTCGAAACCAAGCCAAGCAAAAGCTCTTATCAAGTATTAACTATCAAAATTCAACTACAAGTAGCGATCTGCTGCGCCTCGCAGATGCGGGGACGCGGAACTGCGGAATTCCGACGGTCTGCAATTTGAATCTAGCAGTTTGTATCGTTCGTCTCCGTCCTCGATGACGGTCATCGTTGACGACATAGAATTTACAAGCAAGTTTTTAAATCATCCATCCATCCATTCCTTCGTTAAAAAAGATTTCTACCCGTTCCTGTGCTTCGGAATTTTTTTAAAATTAATTAAGGAAAATTACAAAGGTATTTTTAAACAAATTTCCGAATAAAAATATAGCAAGAATACTTTTTCTCACCTTCAACTGTACTCTTCAAAGCATATACAGTTAAATTAACCATAAAGATAGCGTCCCAAGGGGGCAACCTTATTTTATAGTTGTGATAAACAACTATATAATCGAACAAAAAATTATTATTATAGCCTGTTTTCTTATGAAAATAGGTGTCTTGACCACAGATAGAAAAAAAAAACATGCAAGCGTCAGCTTGTCCTCACATTTCTTTCAGCAGAGGCTCGAGTGAAATAAAAAATATGAATGAATTGCGAGATTTTCTTTGATGTATAGTTCGAAAATTATCGCGTGTGTGCGTGCAGATGTTTTTTTCTTTATTTTTCTTTTTCAATTTTAACCTTGTGATTTGTTACTTTTTAATTTTCAAACTAATTTCACACTGTTTTGCAACATTGGTGTAATATATTGTTCTCAGAATTTCAACTGATTCAGACGTTGGAAAAGCACTACCTCGACGATTTAATTCCGTGGAATATTATAAATTTATTTTATCACAAACATATCTCACGGCTTAGCAGAACCGATTATACACAGACTCTATATACCTGCTGTGAAATGGGTTCATAGATTGCAAGGAATATTTTTTCAATATTGTAGAATGATTAATTCTGTGATGATTGCCAGTATTCTAATGCAATGTCTTAAGAATTTTGCCACAAAATTTTATTTTTTATTCAGACTTTAGGATCAAACAAATCCGAAAACATTCGAGCACGTGTATTTCAGTGCAACTAAAATATATGTTTCTACGTCTGACTCCGCACCCTTCTCGAAGCTCATCGTTAGCGGCATTCCGTTAGCTATAAAAACTGAACAAAACAGATAGAAAGCTGGAGACGCAAATACACGCTCGAAAATACACCCCACGCGCTATTGCAGCTTATCTGCAACGAGGGGTAATGTACGTAGTTATATACCTACATATATACCAACATGACATATGCTGTTATGACGGTGTACTATATAAAGTCGCTGAATTTACTACATATTATCTTAAAACTCAATGGCAGCGCATGCGTGGCTGCAGATGGATATACGCGTGCGGTTGCCCTCGGACTTGCGTCAGAGCCTTGAAATTAAAGTTTTTCGCGTAAAAAATAAACGTTAAATTTCATTTTCCCGAGACCCCGAGGGTACAACATGGCGGCTGCCCGCAAAGCAACAAATTCAACCTCCTGTCACTTCCAGTATTTATGCCCGTGGGATCTTTCGGCGACGCAGGGACATATATCTGTCCACCCGTGGTCCTATACCCAACGTTTTACGCTTCCAACTCGACGCATCACGTCCGAGGAAATTATAACGTGTATTCACGATTGTTGTGAAAGATTATTCGTGAGATCGGCTAAGCTGTGCGATAAATCTCAAGGATACTGTTGTTTTTTTCTCTTCCTTCATCGTCTAATGAATAGATTTACGCTTCGCGCTTATTTCCGCAGAAATAGATAAATGATACATTCGTACGGGACGCCCAAACAACGCCTGCAGATCGACGAATACGAAAAGTCAAATAGTGACTTAATTTTAGTCCGTGTATTTTCAGTCGATTATAAAGATTTCTAAAAATATTCTCCTCCACTACATAGCTGTGGCATCCGCGGTCTTCCTATCCTTACTCTCAGGACAGTAGCCATGCTGGGTCAACAGAAGTCAACAGCAAGTACAATCGGAAAGGTACGACTTTTTCAACTATTCCAGGTTCAACTGTTTCACACTCGAACACGAATATGAATGACTATTTTTCTCTTTTCAATTCTCTCCAGTGGAAGCTACCGTCTGTCGATTTTCTTTGTCTTGTGGTTTTGAATTCCAGGATTCAGATTTCGTCCAGTCTTTCAAAGTTTCAATAGTTCTCAGCAAGTTCGAAATACTTTCGAATTCTGGTTTCACGAATATACTGAACGTCTTGTAATCCTTCGGAGCTCGAAATGCGGCTTCTATTAAACGTACAAGAAATAAGAATGTGAATTTATTTTTATTAAGTTTGAACTGTAGCTAGTTAAATCGGGATAATGTTTACCCGAAAATAAGAAAACTACATAAAAATTGCGAAACGAGGTAATCGAAAAAATCGTTAAAAAAAAAACGAGAAAAAAAAACGACGAACAGCGAGGGTTAACGGCTGTCGAAATCTACATATCTAAAACAGATAGAAGAAACGGAAAAACTTATCCGAAATCAATCTCGGCTGATCAGCAGGAAAAAATCCGCACGAGGTTTGAATTAATTGTTGAATGAAAATTGACCCGCATATTTCCGTTTAATTTGAAATGAAATGCCAGAGGTACCACGATTTAAAAAAATCTAAAGTACCGTCTCGGGAGTAGAATTTAGTCATCACTCAACACAGCGGTGCCAATGTGCACCGTCGTCGAGGCGGACTGGTCGTCGGATTATTTGATCATTAAGACAACAGAGTAGTGTTCTGAAAATTTCCGAAGCAAGAATCGTCAATCATTTCGTGACCATGGAGGATTGTTTATTAAAGTGTCTCACGACTCGGCTGTAAATACCTGCTAACAATACGACCCACGCCTGATACCAACGAAATGTGGCTCACAGGGAGTTTGAAAACTAGAAAACGAAAACGTGTTGACCGTTCGATTATGTATATTTCTGGACGACAGCGTGTGTAATCGTGCACTGTTACCCCGGTAATAACGCTCGGTGTTAGTACAGCGGCGGGCAACAATTCGCCTACCGACAATTAATAGTGACAGGTGTCACATCAATTTTCAAATAATGACTCCAATATATTCGCGTCCTCAATAATTTCTCAAGCGCGTGTATAGCGCATTGTTTGATAATATTTCGGGCGAGTAGCTGCAGGGTCGAAGTTATCACCGATAGATGATGATGATGATGATGATTATGATCGTCGCCTCGATCATTTCAGGGACGAATCCATGCATCGACAATTGTCTAACTACATAGTTTTCGATAAGTAATTGGGGACTCGATGGACGACGACTGCAATTACGTATTTGTAGACGCCGGTTTGATGACGCACGTACTTCTCAGCTATAACGATCAGTTACGCAAGAGATCAGAAGAGGACCGTGGCTATCTCATCCTCTCTAGGCTTTCCCATAAATTACCACTCTAAGTAGCCAAATCAATTTGTAACACCGACCAACCCCTTCTCATGCAGAGAGTGCAGGCGCCCGTCGATCAGACGTCGATTTTATTTTTAAAAGCCGATCGTTATCTCTTGCAACGAATATATTGCTCTAATAAACCTTGGGAGAAATTATTATTACATTATTACACTTGTGTATTTTCTGCGATGCTGCTTTCGCAACGGGTAGATTAAAGCCCAATTCTATAGCGAAACCAACGATATAATATCCTATATTACAAGGGCAATCTGTCGGGTACAAGCTTCGAGCTTTGCCCGAGGAAGGGTCAAACCCTTCTGCCATTTCAAAGAGTCCGGCAACGTAGTTACCGACCTCTAGAAATTCGCAGATTTCACTCTGGTGAGTCCGGCCCGAGGCTGTTGTTCCTAACGGAATCAAATAACCGGCGATTACGAGTCATTCGAAAAGAAGAGTCAGCAAAGGCGAAGCGAAATTAAAACCCTTAAATGGTGGGTGGTGATATTAACAATGGCTGGTTACGTAAGGCGAAAGGATTTTCTCTTAGCTCACAATACACGTGGGAAATAAAAATATTGTAACTTTGGTCAAATATAAAGAAGGAAGTGAACTCAGTTTGTTTATTCTGAAAATTCCGATCACTGTTTACGTCCAAGTTTATTCTGTAGCCAGGCAACCCACTCGCACAACACGTCAACGTCAAACCTGGGCGAATGTCGCTTGCCAAAAAATATCTTCCACGGCGTTCGGTTATTGACTCCTTTTTTTGGTCACACAATTTCCGGATATTTTACAAAGATTTCGTGTATTTGGAAAACGATAAACAATAAAAGTCCACGATTCAACTAATTCATAACTTGTAGTCCTGAGACCTACAAAATGTTCAATTTAGTCAAAGAAATACGAAATGCATTATCCGAGTTCCAGTTGAAATATTTCTCGTCTGAGTGGACTCAACTTGTTTATTTATTTTAGCGAAATAAATGTTTTGAGCGACTTGTACTTGGGTTGCAAATTTTCTTTCCATCCGTGTTCAGTTATTCGTGACCATATTGAGGATCTTGCAATTGATGGTAAGATTGGTAACACTACGTATATTTCACTGGTATAGTTAAATAATACCTTATCAAAGTAATTCATCATAGAAATACAGCGCAGAATAAATTTCGTTCAGAAATTTGAACAGATCGTATCACCGATCTGACAGTTCAGTACCTACTTCGTACAAAATAAGTTTGGGAGCGAAGGATGTAGGTCATGTACGTCCAAATTCAACGTCCCAAAGAGTAGAACTTTCTTGATATCTTACCGTTGCTATACTACACCCTAGTTAGAAGTTGCGAAAACACACCGAAACTTACCTCATTTTCTTTGGACAAAGGGAAACTCTGTATGTTGCACTGATATACCTGACAGTTCATATCCTGCGGTACATATTTATTATCAAAACTACTTTTGGCTTAACTTCAGAGGGAAAAACTGCTATCGCCTCGTTAACGATATTGCATGTAAGAGTTTATATGTATGTGTACATGTACCTGAAAGAAGAGCGTGAAGGCTACCCATTGGTAATATTTCACGTGTTTCACGACGCTTGAGTGCTCGCCTTGGGGATGTTGATGTCTTGAGGGTCCGACACCAGGGTAAGCCACGTTTATACCACTCAAACCCAGCATGGCGGCTGTTATGAAATATGTACTGTGCACCCAACAGAAGGCGTTAAACACGTTCACAGGAATTTCTCTGCACCATAAGGATCACAATAAAACACAAATATTAGCTATCAGGTTGAAGTCATAACGTTCGATGTCAGTGATTGGTTATTGAATGAGTTTACCTTGTATGATCGCAGTCGATTGGATTCCCCACAGTTTGCCGAGTGCTGATTGTTACAGAAAATATCAATAGCAGTGCCGCCGTTAAACGATGAAGCCTGAAGACGATGCTATCCGTTTGCACTCTGTTCACCTATATCAGAAATTTTGTTTTCGAAAAGGGTTCAATTCTCCTAAAAAAATAATCCTAATATTTTTATAAATATGCATGTTTGTCAAAAAACTATTTCAATTTTCTCACCAAACCTGATCTGAAATACCATAAAACAATTGAGACTCTGCTATACATTTTTTAGCATGAACCAATTTTTCATGTGAAAACTTATAAGGTAATTTGTATAATAATATTGTGAATAGAAATGCAAATATCTTGTCTGAATGCAGTCTACCCTTAAGATTTGATATATGCAGTTTACTCGCTTGGGTATTATAATATTGTTTTTATTTTCTTGATTCTCACTAGTACAACTTTACAGGTTCAAAACCAAAATCGATTATCCTTTGTTATCATATCGATTTACTCCTTCTTGAGGATAGTAACCAATAAACTTGACCTAATATACTTGATAAATTTGCATGTCTCCCGTAGATACGACAATCATCTGTAATTGTTTGTCATTTTAGCTGAGAAAACGAAGTTAAAATAATGTGTGAATCATTATTTTACGATCATGATTTTTATACTGTCATTTTTTTTAAATTTAACCGCTTCTCACAGAAGTCCCTACCTACACCTCTATTCTGCTTATCAAAAACACGAAAAAAAAATAATTGTCGCCAAATATTTTCGAATCCGGAAACAATATCGTGTATAATGAAACCAATCTAACTATTCTTCTTTGTTAAATTTCTTTCTGGGTAACTGAGATTGGGTAGTTTTTTGAAAATTCCTGTTTTCTGGTACTTGAGTTCTCATTTATGAAAAGAATTAAACAGCCTGATCGTTTTGTTAAGCGTCATTAACATTGACGTGTGATTCTGAAAATTAAATCACCGTCGAGTGGGTAAAATAATTTCAACTATCGAGTATAAATTGGAATTCCGACCTAACGCCACTGTGCAGTTCCTCCTGCCGGCAACACACATTGCTTGTCTGTCAAACGTTACTAAGCCCGACAGGCGGAGCAATGATGAATTTATATTGTGGTGATACGCTATACAGGAGTGAGAGGCACATTTGTCGAAAGTGGAGATTTATTATTCTCCCCACGATCCGCTGTCTTGACGGGCGGAATTTCATAATTTCACTTTCACGTCAATATCGAAACACGCTGAGCGTCGGGCAGCGTTCAACCTTAGCCGGGGTTGTCGATCGTCTCGTGTACCGCGTCTTTCATTTTCTTCCTCGACAAATTACGGTTGCGGAACAACATTCGGTGCACGTAATTCACCCCGGTCTGGTTATTAAACGAGACCAACAACAGCGATTTATGAAGTTAATCGCGTGACCGCGTCGAGGATTCTCACTGGAATTTACTCACGTGAGAAAAAAAGTAGAGACTTCTTATAGCGTCCATTGCACTGGAACCGGACTCCTGACCACCGCCGTTTCGCCCCTTCCGACCAGCACCCTTGGTCCTGCCGTTCGCCTTGATCTGATCGAGCTTTTTCTTCACTTGTCGAAACTGTTTCGGCTCGCCGTTCTTCTTCTGATCGTTATCCTGGCGCGCCGACGACGGGTGACCAGATTTGCCCTGCAACTTGTTCGCTCTCATTCCCAGCTGGATCCACTATGATAATTAGTTCCTTGATTTTCATCGCCTCCTAACTTCGACAAGCTGCGTGTGGTCCAGAGCTTTCCCAGCCTCTGGCCCTGTACATGCATCGAATCTGCCAGAAGGCCATTGCTTCACCTTGTCCTTCACGAGGTGCGATTTAGGGGGTTCGTGGAGCACCTGGCGTCGGCTAGGCAACGAACGACTTGCGACATCCTCACCGCGTATCCCCGAGTCTATTGGGCTTTTTGTGCGTGATCGAAGCAATAAAATTCTCTGGTAATCGACACAAGCCCCTTATTCTCAGGGGTCCTGCGAACCTAGACTCCCGACCGATTCACTCGTTCGCTCTTGGATAAAACACTCGATCCTGATGCTCATCGGGACGTCGTTAAATATATGGATTAACGGCCACGCACTGTAACGAACGCATTAGAGGTATAAGAAGAGCGGGTCAGAGGCGCAGGAGGACTTCCAACAAACTGAGAAGAATCTTGGACACGCGGCTCGTCCCCTTGCCAATTCTTGCCTCTGTTTTTATTTTTACACTTTTCATCTTTCCTTGTTTTCTCTCTTAGACTAATTCATTCTACATGCTGCGACCCAAATGTATTAATACGTGTGTATACGCATAATATGTATACATATGTAAATTTCTGATCTAATAATTCAGGCACTCCACTGATCCCGTTGGCTGACCAGTATAACCCATTACGAGGATTTCAGTGCCTTCTATTTCCGTTCCAACAGCTTTACGTATCCAACCTTTTGGAAAAACGGGCCTATTCTGAAATCACGAATATTTCGAAATTGGATGAAAAACTTCACGATAGTACACAGGTTTGTCAGTTATTAGATCAACGGAAGATCAATTGATCACAGTAGAAGCCGAATTCTCGTGCAGTTGCCGTACTCCGGACACTTTAGACGTCTACTAAATTCAAACTATTTCTTCGATTTTGGACGTTAGTTACAAGCTTTTAATATTATTAATTGTGAAACGATCAATTCTGCAATAATTGTTGGCCCCAGTAATGTTTCACAAATGAATCTCAAAATAATCATTTCTTTCTTTCAAGAGTCAATTAACAGTCCATGAAGGTGAAAGCAATTCACTGTACTTTTCACCAATCCATTAAAATCCTCATTAACTTATAGTCAAATCTTGTAAGCTATTAAAATCGGTACCGTTAGTTTACTCAAAGGATTAGGATGCTGCAGAATTACTTATTCTTCCCTGAGTTCTTCCAACTCAGCAAGTAGACGTTTAATTCTTGGAAAAAAATTCAGGTTCACACTACATGGGCATGATGTCACATGGTGTCTCGCGCATGCGCGTTTCAAATCCAACACGACCATTTTACCGGCGATTTTAATCCAATCAGATTTCGTGAAACATTTTCTCTCAAAGTGATCGCAAATTGAAATAATGCATTTATTTCTTCACGGTAATAATCAAGCTTATTTGCAATTTTGATGCAGTAACAACATTTTCACGATCGTCATCAGATTGAGGAATTATATTGGTACTCCGGCAGAGAAACCCAAAGCATAGAAGCGTTTCTCACATTCATGCAGAGACGCGTGTTCGCTCCAGAATTAAATTCCTCAGAACCAGCGTTCGACGTATAACTATTTATTCTCATTGGTGTTGTGGCTGGATTTGAGTGAATCTTCATATGATTCGAATAACCAAGAGATTTTCGTCAGCGCCCTCGTGAGGTCACCGGAGTATATTTATCTGTTAAAGAGGCGGAGGGCCGAGGCCTACCCCACCGCAGTCCGGGATAACTGGGTTAAGGCGAAATCATATTGTCTGAAGACAGCAGCGGAGGAAATCACCTGTGCAGTCTTAACAGCTCTCAGATATAACTGCACGAAGATCCGTCTGCATATAATCGCTCCATTAATTATTTCCCACTCAAGATACAGTAACGAGGCACCTCGTATCGTGCAACTACCCGGCTGACCTATTTTCGCCACACAACAACGATCTCGTGAAAACTGGAGAGCACCGCATACCGACGGCGTTATACTATGTACAAGAGAACCTCTTGTTTGGATATCAAGTCAGGGTATTCGGGGCGACGGAAACTATCATCTTTTATTACACACTTCAATTTCATCCAAGTTGTATTGCACACATTGTCTTTATAGTAAGTCACTAGTGGTGATGTGTGATCAACAGGGAATAACGAGTTCATAGTATTCTGACAGAAGATTTGAAACCTCTTACGACGTAATTAAAGGAAATAAGTTGGGAATTTTTCCGCTTTAATTTTAGATTTATAAAAAAATAGCTCATTAATTGGGAGGCAAAACACTGTAATAGTAACAAGCTAGTGCCAGTGTGTTGATGTTATATGACCGAGAAAAAGTCTCAAACCGTTATCACTGACGAACGTTTTTGAGAATCACGGAATAGCTTTACGCTATCGCGTGAAATTTCTGTAATTAGCTTTTGACGAGCTGATAATACAGATCAAGAAACTTCCCACCTTTGCGATGTACAGACCCCAAATTCTGATACTTTATCTATTCAGAACGTTCATATTTGAGTCCCGAATTATTCAGTCAATAAAGAAAAATATTTACAGTATAATTTTTGCACGAAGAAATTGTATATATGATTTCAGATCATAATATTGATATTCAAATCGCAGTACGATACATCGACGAATATAATCTCTTCATCCTAAAAATTATGACTTCTGATAGTACTTACAAGGTTGAATCGGTTCACTTCGAATTCAACATTTTCATTCAAAATCTTGAAGACTGTTTTATAATTCGAAAATCAGAGATAAATCAGCGGAATTTCTCCCATCACATTCAGTCCACAGTAAGACTAACAATAACTGCTACTACATCATTTGAGTTTTACGGTATCAAGGGACAAAAAGTTGTAATTGGTTTGATTAGGTATCGGTTTTGCGACGTGGAAGTTTTTGTTTTATTGCTATAATTACGAATTTTTAAACGATTTAATGGAAATGCAGGCTGCAGAGCTCATCAAGGCTCTTCAGAAAAACGATTAACGTTTGTATAAACTTCCAGCGAACTTCTGCATTTGTATTTTCACGAACTAATATCACCGTCTGGGTATTTGCATATCAATTTCCATGGATTTTTTTTACCAACGATGGAAAAATCCTTTTTGAAGAATTCTTGCTAACCAACTCGCCGAGAGTGCATTTTGTATGGTTACGTCTTTCCTTAAGCAAAACTATTTTTTTTTTTTCTTTCTTAATACAAGATAATATTCCGATTTCCATAAGGATTGTTTCACAAAAATTACCCAATGATTACTTGAATGAAAAAAAAAAAAAAACGATCTTAACAGCTTGTCGAAATATTTCAATTTTACGACAACATTTCGGAAAAAATGGCTGCCAGGAAAATCTATAAAATGAAATAGCATTTTCTTTTACAGCGACTAGCCAAATATTACAAAGACATCCCTGATGTCGAGTCGCCGGAGATGTATGTCGGATTCAACGGCAATCCCCATACGTCAATATAACGTGGCCTTAGCTTCTCTTATTGTTTTATGTTTACATGAAGGCACAATCCCCTCATTTAACACATGGCAATATGATAGAAATGTGCAGAGCGTAGTAATACATCGGGGACTTTCCGACTTCCCACTATATTACGTAAGGGATCAATTTTACGTCACCGGCCTACAGCGACAAGAAGATAGAGTTTGCCCGGTATCAGATCGTATATCGATTTCAAACTTATGTGAGTGGCATTCGAATAAGCGTGCTCCACATGCATAAGTAAATACAGACGTCTAGATTTTGTTATTTTCTGAACGATTTTCAAGCATATTTAGGCGCCAGTCTGCCTCAGAAGTTGGTCGTTACTTCGCTTTCAAGTCTGCTTCACGGTCTCAAGGTACTTTTGATTTTGATGATTTTCTTTTCTCTTCTTTATTGAGTTACCGCTGTCCGAGCATAAATTACCGATATAAAGTGCCAACGGACGGCACTTTCCGCTCTAAATCCTGGTCGGAAATCGGCGGCACCGACCTAGAAATAAAATACCTGTGGTGGCCCGTTTCGTAAACGAAATTTTAATTACAACAATAAAGACGACAGGTTTAGGGATTAGATTTCACAGGACTCGCGGTACTCGGCTGGCTGGCTGCCAGGTCGATAAAACGTCTTTGTAGATCGGCGAGGGTAAAGGCGCACGCCCACGTACCGACTGCAGTCAATGCTGCCCGCCGCTCAATCGTTAAAACAGTTTTCCGCCACGCTCACGTCCGGCATAATGAATCCGTCGCGGCATCGAGGGCAAAGCGACGCCTTTGTGCACAATCATGATGAACTTTGTTTCAATTTTCTTCAACCAGCACCACCCTCAATAGCCTCAAGGCAATGACGTCATTCACCGCTATTGTGCTCAACAACTTTCCAGGTTTCTGGCACGCTTCCTTCTACTTACCCGCGTTCAACTTGTTGCTGCACTGCAGTAAGCTGTGCGAAAATCTACTTACGTAGCGTGAATTATACGCTTACCTGCTCTTATTACCAAACCTGCTTGAAGCAGCTCCTTTTCACAGCATGTCAGAGGCGTGAAGCGATCATGAATGCACGTACAGGCTTTCTTATGAAAATCAATATTTGCTATCGTATCTCTTAGATGTCCCGGAATTACGTATTCGTCAAACGACTAATTTTTTTGGACATTGGACGGCTTGAACAGAAGCTATTGATGTGTGGCCTCGTCGCGATGTAGGTGGTATATATAGTTTGAAATGCTCAGAACGTGGCAGAATGACGTACAAATTTTTCGTTAAAATTGTTCCCCGGCAGGCTCGTTTCAAACAACTTTCAAAAACGAAAGGCCAAATTTATCCGACTGATTTATGTTTCCCGCTCGACTGGTTTTCTCTCCTTTTTTTCACAAGTTTCGACATTCAAATCACTGTTTGGATCAACATTCTTAATATATCCTTATCGACAATTCTTGTATAATTTATCATGTACACATATACAAGAAAATCTTCGTTCTTTCTCAATTCCAGTAAACTCTATAGATTGCGGTTAGTTTGCGCGAGTCTGACGCGCTGATTACTGCATATAGAATTGTTATATATGGTCATAGGTGATCTCTCAAGGCTCTCGACCACATTACTATCATATGAGGTAGCAACACTTAAATGGCTTTCTTGTAAGAACCGCACTCCTTATTTCTTGAAAGACAACAAGAATTTAAGAGGAAAATAACAGAGTAAATCCATTAACGCAACGAACTTTACACTTTCGCGTTCTTTGGTTATACAAAATATTGTGCTCAGTATCCGATTATTTCTATGTACAGCCACTATAGTATAGTTAGCATACTTCAGGACTCATTCGCGAATGTCGCGGGCACAGCATATTATATAATATATGTATATATATATATGTTTGAGTCTTATGTCTTGTATAGTTTATACTCTCCGATACGTAGGAAAGTTTGATTTTGAATTTCGGTATTTGGTATTCGCATCCAGCGAATATATACATGCATATAATAATACAATATTGCATAAAGCAGTAAGTGTGTACCGAAGCTCTATATTTTGGTTTTGTCGATATTGCCGGATTTACCGAACCTTCAATATTTCGGTATCTACCAATTTTACTATATTATGGTATCTATCGGAATCTGAATATTCCTGTATCAGTATTGACAGCGGGTTCACATACGGATACATTTCTAGGAAGGAGATACCGAAAAAAAATCGGTATACATACTGAAATACGGCGTACCCCGAATGTAGAGATATTCAGTCTGTATTGATTTTAAATAAGCTGTTTTTCCGGTCAGTTGAAGAGTTGAAACAAATTTGAATTTCAGGCTACTTCTATATAATCCATGTGAAAATAAAATGAGTTACGATTCATTGACAATGAATACACGGCACAATTTTCCCAACGCGAAAAAATACAGAATAGTATACAATAATGTTTATAACTTTGTCCACAATTGATATCTTTCCGTGTAAATCCTTTAGCGCTAATGGCTAATTTTTTTTCTAGTTTTGTTTCTTCAAGTTGTTTTGAACTAATTCAACTTGGTTAACCTCATTTGCACTTACTGAATATGTGTTTCCTAATTCTTTCTGTTGTATATTGTTTCGCATGAACTGTACGCCTGATGAAGACGAACCAAGTTGAAAAAACAAGAATGGGAGAGGAGACTAAGACTAAGAGGAGACTTGTTTCAAGATTCACCAGTGAAACTGATTTTAGAAGAGCTTCATAATACCTCGTCAACGATATTCAGCTTCGAAAGACGTCAAGACAGACGTCAAGTTTTCCTTCTGCATAGCAGAGTATTCGAATAACGACATACATTTAAATAAGTATATTCGAATTGAGTATCGGAATTTCTATTGAACCGTCTGGTCTTAATTAAAACAATTATTAAAGTTAGACGGAGAATCGAGGGAACTTACAATGAAAAATCCCCCATGGGTGATTTATTGCCACGTCTGCACGTCGATGAAAGAATATTTTGTCAGAGATCGTTATCACAGACTGATTAATTTTACGAATAACATTGTTGAGTTTTATATCAAGTCCAATTATCTGGCCCCTTAGTTCAAATAACAAATTAAACAATTAAACACGGCAAAGCTTATGAGACAGGTTGCCCGAGGCAAAGGGCGGGGGGGAGGGAGGCGAAGGCGGATCGAACGCTTGCACCAAAAGAAAGTCCTAATTGCGGTTGCTGTACAGTTGTAGTCTTTAGGAATTTTAATTTTCAGCATAACTGAAAACGAGAATCATGTTTTTTGCTAAATCGGTTCTGTCTCAAGAATGTCTAAATACCCCCCCCCCCTGCCCCCCACAACTATTGTAGAACATAGATAAATTGTTACAAAGAATTGTGATAAATTATTGTTTTCAAACTTTAATTTCACCTAATTTTTTCTATTTTTTCCTATGCAGGCTTCATTATCTACAGAAAAAAAATAATACCAAAAACTCACACACCTCTTTACAAGGAAGTACTTGCTTTCATTTTCAGGTGTAAAATATTTTTCAGATAGATTTTCGGTCACAGTGACTATACCAAAATCAGATTCTTGAAATCTAAAATTGCGGACCGAACGCTGGCAACACTGTCTACAAAATTATGTGCTTCTTCTTCGGCAAAACTGACGATGATTATTGACATTCTAATACGAATTAAGAAGTTCCTGGGCTCTACTGTCCAGTATGTATATCCGACTTTGTTCTGGAAGCAGTTTCCGAGTTCGACTTCTTAGGATTACTTGATAGTTATACAATTTAACGTTTTCCCAGTAATTTCGGAACGTCATCTTATCTTCTGCTTGTACTGAAGCTTTATACCAAGTTTCGTGGGCGTCCTGAAGATGTTTCTGACGGAAAGTTCCTGGAAGTGTTAAGATACGGTTTCTATACGTATAGTACGCATCCCTATAATCCGGCGTTCTGGGCAGGCTTTGCGACTGACCTTACAATTAGTCTACGTAATTCATCTTCCTCGTCGCGTCGGGTTGACAGGTTTAATCTTCGGAATGTCGTATTCCTGGATGTCCGGAAGTTTTAATAGTTGTAATATTCAGAGTTAGTTGGTTTATACGTGAGGTGTATTTCGCCGAATAATAACTGATGAATGGTTTACGTAGAGCCATGCCTTAGTACACTGCCATCGTGAACTTTGTTTCAATTAACGACAGCCCTTAGGAAATGACATCATTCCTCGCTATTGGGCTTAACGAACTTTCCAGCTTTCCGGCACTTGTCCCGGTGTTCATGTTCGACTTGTTGCTGCAATGTAGCCGGAGGTCGATGTAAGCTCTTTACTCTCTGCGGAAACTTACTTGTATATACGTGTGTACCGTAAATACGCTTACCTACTCTTATTACCAAACCTGCTCGAGTCAGCTCGGCTGCCATGCACAGCATGACACAGTCTTGACTCGGAATACAATATCTTCTGCAAACACAAGCTGTAATGGATTAGCAGTGATATCCGTTCGTTATGTGTCTAGCGCACATGAATGATAGGTACAGAATTTCTCAAAGTGAATAAAAACTTGCTACCATCCTTTATATGCTCTAGACTCAGGTAGGTACATATACTCGTCAATCTACTAATTCTTGATATGTTTAGAATTTGGTAGAATGATGGCGTACAAATATTTTGTTCAAAAATTTATAACATGAGTTTTGAACAACTGTCAAAAACTAAAACTCTCTCCTCTTTTTCTGCTGAATTTAGAATTTTAATTCGCTGTTTGTGTTACATAGAACGAGTGCTTCTTTCTTAAGTATCCCAAGCACGCAACTACGAGGTAGCAACGCTTATGGTCTTTGTTGGAATAACCGCATTTCTTGATCCTTGAAGAGAGAACAGAAGTTTAAGAGAAGAATCGAAGAAGAAAGAGAAGTGTAAGAAAAAGCAGTAGCAGCACGAATCCATTAGAGCAACTAACTTTCCGTCTGCACGCAATTCGGTAACAGAAAATTTTTTCTCCGTATCCAATTACGTATATAATGCGTATACATATCGTACACATATTTCAGTAATGTTTTACTAATTCGTTCGTGGACGTTACAAACGTACAATCATGCCAGACTATCTATACCGGAAATATATTAAGCAGCGGTATGTACATATATATACCAAATATAAAAAAATATCTCGGTCAAATGAGTTGCAAAGAACATTTTGTACGTGTAGTGTATACATACCGTATAAAAAACACGAGTATTCGTTCGACTAAGTATTTCATTTCCGGTAATCGATGACGCTTCCTAAAGTAGACTTACCGGAAATATGCCGTGTGCATTGTATACTCTGTCGTTTCGTTCTGAAATACGGCGTTTACTGTAGACAAGATCCACGTATACCTACACATGGCTAAGGTATGGGTAGGTAATTGTTCGGTTGCCCGCAGCGGCACTAAGGCTTCCAGAGTGTTCGCTCCAAAAGGATAAACCTGTATACGTATATATATTATATATATAATATTTCTTCTCGCCCGCAGGTATTGCTAGGTTGCTTGCATACCCCATAATTTACAATGGAATGCTAGCAGTTGTGCCTCTTTTTTCATACATTATAGCAGCGCATAATAAAACCGAATTTTACATGCAGGTAAACGTATGCGTATACACAGCAGTCCGATATAAGCTTCACTGTAGTAAAAATGTGAAAGCGATTTTCTGGCAAGTTGAAATAATAATTATTGTTAATTGAGTAGGCAAAACTTGTTAAATCGATGCAGATGTTGCGAACTTGTCAGTTCCATACAGAAATCCTACAGGTGTTCCACGCAGAGGAACTCGAGGCGGGGTTTGAATGTCGAACGCGAGTCGCATGCGCTTTGAAATTCGTAACGCGCACTGATAGCTTCAGTTGAATTTCGGAATTCACGGGTTTGTTAAAAAAGCGAGCGATCCAAGCGGAAAGGTCGTCGCCCGAGTCTCCGGTTCATTCCCCTTCGGGAGAAAGAGCTCTTCATTGCACGGGGCTAGCATGTCCCACCACCATCCGCTGCGAGCCACAGTTGTGCATGTATACCCTTGTTTGTGCTCGCTTCCGATTGGGCGACAGATCTGTACGTCTTCAATTGCTCTGCAAGATCTTATTGGGCCCAATTGGACCCGATATAAATTCAGAGCACAACTGTACTGGAATATGACGCACTGAAATATCAACGCAGTCGGTTATCCTTTTTGTTAACCACACGTAGCTACGAAGGGAAAAGATTACTTTTATTCGCGGTGCTAAGATGTTAGAAAAACAAGAACTGCAATTGCGTAAAAGTTAGTTTCTACCGTTTCATTAGCAATGATGACCATGAATTGAATACTAGAATAAACGCCACTCTGTTTACTCGAGGGTTTAACGTATTTCCGAAATTGGTAAGTGGTGTACACGATGGCCAATTAGGCATTTAAAAGACTACCGATTGCAAATTGTATTTTTAAATCGCGACTTACATCACCGTCACTGCGGTCAGCATTTCCGCTCCCATTCGAAGCCTGAGTCACTGAGTCATCAATGGATGACAAGTGGACGCGCGTAATTTCATTTATTTTTTTTCTAATTTGTTTTATTCTTTCTGAATCAGTAAATGTCTTACGAATGTCTGATTGTAACTTACAAGAACACGCTAAGTACCAAAGATCACACGACGTCATTTTACTGGTTCGCTTGCGCACCGGGTACATGTACTTATTACTTATACCTACACGCATATAATTAGAATGTTTCAAAATGAAACGGTATTATTCATTCTTGACCACTTGTCCCGCTAATACTTTGTTTCTACTCCAATAATAACGAATCAGACTTATCACTTTGTCTTCTTAAATTAACACTCGTCAAATAAGGCTGATCTTAGTTTTGAATCTTCTAAAAAGTAGCAATAGAAAGTCATGACAGAAAAAACAAAAAAAGAATATCTACGTGTTGTTGATCACATTCAATTTCGACTTAGCCACTTTTATCAATTTGTGATTTGTAATTAGAGAAAGATCGATACTAATTATATTCGTAATTTGTAATTAAAAGAAAAATCGATTCTAATTACATGAGTAATTTGTAATTAAAAGAATAAGCGATACTATTTACATTCGTAATTTGTAATTGAAATTTTTCGAATTACAAATCATCAATGTAGATAGTAATTTCGATGTAATTAATTACACAAAGTAATTAGTGGTGCCCAACACTGCTTCAGACTATGGTTTTACCGCGCGATTGACATTGTACGAGGTGAATCATTCCTAATAAATGTTTGGGTTCCACTATCATGAAAATGGGAAATTCACTGAGTGAGTAACCGTTGATATGTATTAAAACTTAGAATCCAGTATTTGAGATGTTCGATTTTGGACTAAAAACAATAAATGTATATTTCCTATTTTGAAAGATCAAAGTTTGCGTATGAGTAATCACTTTAAATAGACGACGGATCAAAATATAATAACAAAATAGAATAAACGCTTCGTTTGTTCATTAGATAGAACAAGTAGGAACACGTGCAAACGTATAGTCACGAGGGAGGGGCTTCGAGCACAAATTAACAAATTCCATTTCATTCTTTAATTACGCTTATCCACTAAAATAGTCCGTCATCGCGACGGCTTTTCATACTATTTACTGTATACATACGTAAATTATAATTAGATATGATAATATGCATTGAATCGAAAACAAATCTCCGAAAAATTGAGTGAAAAAAAGGGGAGAAAAAAAATTCATACACATCGATATCTCAGAATTTCACACGAGCTCTAAATTTTAAACATACTACAATCTACTTGGTTTCTACTTGTTTCTGCAACATTTCACCTCGAAGTCATACCAATTTGAAACATCTTACTTTTACTATATCACTCAACTTCGTTACAATAATTACGTAAATCATCAAATCAAGTACGTCCGATACGACTGTCCAAAATTTAGTGAGAAAATTTGTGTTAAATATCAAAATACTGTAAATATATATATATATATATATGTATATATAAAGGCATCATATGTTCAGTGAGCAGTTTTCAGACTTCCTCAGTCTTGTTTTATACTCCCATTCAACTGAAAACTCAATAATGATTTAAAAGGATAAAAAAAAAAATCGAGTAAAAAAAAAAGAAACCCAAAAATAAAACAATAACAATTTCAAACGAAGAAAAATCACATAAAAGTTTCACGCGAGATTCACGGTTGATTAGGAATAAGATGTGTAAAAACGAAATCTAAGACATGGGATATTTATCTGTAAGAAAAAACAAATCAGTAATAAAATAAAATGTTTAAAAAATACACTTTTAAAGCGATAAAAAATGTACCTACGTACGAACACAAATCGTCGTCCAATATATGCAAAGAAAAAAGTAATGTGAAGAAGAAAAAAAAAACAAACGATAACTTGATACAAACGATAGCCGAGCACTCGACCAGCAACTTCAAGTAAAAAGAAACCTCATGCTAACTACTACAACAAGAGAATCACGGAATGGTAGATAAGTCTTATCTATAAAGTTCTGAGTAAGTAGAGCGGTCAAAAAACAAATATTGACAGGTTCAAGAGAGTATATCAATACGGTCTGTAAAGCTTTGCCGGAGTACCTATAAAATGTAAACGCTAGGCCAGGGCCAGGAGCAAACGAAATCACTCAAGATTGGGTTTTAATTGAACCGAAACGTCGAGTCCTCGTCCGAGATCGCTTCTTTGACATTTAAGTGCGCATCGTGCAACGCGAGTGTTTTCTGTTTGAAAACTTGTCCGAAGAAGTTGATCGTAAAATAATGATAAATCTCTCTAGAATAATCATAATACATAAGTTGCGCGGCTAAATTTTGAGCGCTTGATGTCTAATTTCTTTTTTCTCAAAACGAAGAGAAGGAGAAAAAAGAAAAGTAAAAATATACACATAATATATTCCGCTAAGCAACAACCTGTGAATTTTGATCACCCAACTTTTTCGCCAGCTCCTGAAGAATCTCCCTGTACATTATCGGATCCAAATTTGAACCCAGACAGTAGAGTAGCCACCAATCTCCCAGGTCCGTCTTTCGACTCACACTCCGACAAGTTTCCTTCGACGTTCCACGCGCCATAAAGTGCATCAGGCGTGGTCTTATGGCGGGTGCAAAAATAATTGCGGCCCGATAAGTGAGCAGACCGACCAGCAATACCGTAAGTATCAGGTACCAGAACCAGAGGAAGATATACGTCTTTTCGTTGACGATGTTCAGCGGAAGGATGCACAGCGAATCGTGTTTCTGCAGCGAGCCGCTGGGACCGAACTTGTGGAAAATGCACTTGGTGACACGTGGAAATATGTAAACCATCGGGTCGACACGTTCCTCCTGCGGTCTGTCCGCGTATTGTAAAACGCGGAGACCGTAGCCCATGAATTCACCGTCGAAGAAACGGTTCATACAGTAGAGCTGCAACAGTATGTTCAGCAGGCAAATCATCTCGCAGGCGTAGTATCGGTAAACGTAACTGATGTGTCTCTGTGGAGTAAAAAAAAATTGTCCATTTATTCGTTATGCGGTGAGTGAAAAATGGTGTGTAAATTAGGGGAAAGATATTGGTCAAATTTTGGAGCAGTATGACACGGTTTATTGATATTGAATTTCATTGCGTTGTCTCAGAGATATTTATGTATGTAAAGCGCTAATTTTAGTCGCTATAAAAAGGCAAAAATAACACAATCATGAGGCTCATTTTTTTAACACCTGCTTGGAAGATTCGATTCACGAAGCCTGCGGAGCGTGCGTAAAGTAACCAATTTTCGAACAGTCCGGTTAAACGACGTTGGCGCATGCGCACAATTGAAATGACATATTTTTATTATTATATACACACTTCACTTTGACTCGATTGTTTTTCTCACTTGAAATGCAGTTGAAAATTGAAAAGAAGTGACAAGGTAAGTACATTAAGTTATTACACAAGATTTAAAGAGTCAAGTATACGGTTACAATGTTTTACCGGATTATTACTTCATTCCAAATAAATATGTGTAAATTTCAATGGTATAATATTATAATTTGTAAGAAATGGGGGTTCTGGGATCAACGCAAGCTGGGTCTCACTAATATAATGCCCTACTTTCCACACTTGTAGCGGAATATACAAATTTTCTATTTATAACTCCTAGGCAATCAAGTTCAATAGTTACATAATCGATAGTTTAGAAAGAAGCAATATCAACTGAGGAAGTTAATCAACTCTTTACTGTTTAATTCAGGAATGGGTAATAAAAATGGAAAATTCCTCTAATAAATTGAAAATAAAATCATGAAAGCAATTGAGGGACCATTATTACTTCTTTTTAGACTCATCCAACATAACATTGTATATACCTCAAAATACACAACTTGATTTCACAAATAACAGGCATACCCTCCAAGTGAGAATAATCCGAAAAATAACGTAAACGGAGAGATTCTCTTTACTAAATTCTGTCAATCTTTAACCTCTGCAGGACCTTGACATTTTTCTTCGACTTTTTAGTTTTAAGTCCTAGAAATTTTGGGTCAATGTCATTGGGTTGGATGGCAAAAAAGATTACACTACTTTCGCGCCGATATATTAGCTTCGGGGACGGAAAAAAATCAAGATTTTAATTTTTTTATTTCGTAGTCGAATATTGTCAGATATCTTTTGTCAGATCATTTGTTATCAAAAATTTAGCCAATACCATAAATAAAGACATTGTTATAGTATGCATTGTGAGGTACGAGGTAGTGAAAATACATCAAATCCGTTCGAATCAATTTATTTTGAGAGAAATGCGGATAATATGGAGGTGAAACATGTCATGATTGAATGAACAATTTCATGCTCTTACAATAATTCTAATAATGTAATTTATCAGCTTCCAGATTTGTAATCAGCGACCCCGAAAACATACAATTCATGTAAAACACGTGTATGGCTGGAGGGATAACTTTTTCGGAAATGAATTGTTTCTGCAATTTTTACCATTTCTTTCAATAAAATTGTTTCTAACAATTAGAATTTACATTATATCGCAATAATGACTTTCAAGTATCGAAATTATCTTATCAGAAATAGTGAAAAACCACGGAAAAGTATGATGAAAAGTTCAGTAAATATGCAAAAAATGGATATAAAACAGGCGGAAAGAATACTTCTCATTATGACTCAAAGGGTTAAGACAATAGAAACCTCAAAACACCATAAAATTAGATGAATTCATCTAAACAGCTAAAAGCTGATGCATCGGCTACCGGTCCTGTAAGGGTTAATAAAGATTGTCGTTTATATACTGAAATTGTGTGAAATTATTTCTAAACAATTTTATCCTTTTAAGCAATGAATTTTTCCTATTAGTACGTATAAATAATTGTGATATTTAAAAAAAAAACCAAGAAATTAATCGTCGCATACTGAGAATGTAATAATAGACTTGTTTACCGTCCTTATGAATTAATCTAATTTACTGTAAGATATAGAAGTCATAACGGAAACATGTTTTTGATTCTTCACTTATAAACTTCGAGATATAAATGAACTCCGTCAACGAATATAGAGTCAAAATAACCTGTCAAATATCCGTAATATTTATATGGCGGAAACGTACACCCTTAGCATATCATTTTCACGAGAATAAAAAAATTAGTCCGTCAAAGTAACTGCAAGAGCGATTACGTGAGACGCTGATAAACAAGCTATTATATGTATCCGCCCAATGCGATAAAGAATATATTGGGTGAATTCCGTTGTTTAGTCAAGATATAACATGTTATGCGGCTCACCTATTTGAATACGAGAATTATACGCTCGTCAAACACACAAGAATTTTATGCATTGTAATACAACTCGTCAACTGAGATTCCAATCTGGTTACATAAACATGTATTCTTAACTTGCTTGCTTTTCGCACCTAGAGGTTTTGTAATCGTTGAAAACTAGGATCAATAGATCGTTATATGGTATTGTTTTCACAATCTGTACAAAAATCAAAGTCGTTTTTCGTGCATTAAGTATACACACATACATGAAAGTTTACTGGCCGAGATTCCATCAGTTTTTGATACAAGCATTGCATACTTAAAAACAAATCGTGGAGTTTTACATAAGAAAACTTGTATCACGCACGCAGACAGTCGTGGATGAAGTGATGGAAAATAAAGTCTATAAGAAATAAAAGTGAAAAAACATTACAGGAAAAAACTGACCGCAACCAATGAACCCAGGGTAACCGGATCTGCGGTAATCTGGATGTTTTGGCGACCCCCACCCCCCCACCCCCGTCAAACGACACCGCGATTGTTTGCTCGTTTCTCACAGTAGACGGATAAGTGTGTCCACGCGACTCCGATCAGCCACCCAAGATGAGGTAGTATAATAATATCGCCGGAGGCTTATCAGCCAGAGTGAGACGTCTGGAAGCGAAAGGCCAAAGCGACGCGACGCCCACCGAGTGTGGAAGTTTGGTAAACCCAAACAAAAGGTTAAACAGCGGACATGTGCCGTCTTACGGCCAGCCGCAAGCATCGTTAGGTCAAAAATAACAGCGAATCGTCGTTGGCATTCGATTCCCACAGCAGCGGTACGTATACATAGATAGGTATGTACACCTCACGAAGTGGAGTGGCTTCTGACTGATACGAGGCCACCCGTGTCGTCTGCTACGCAGGTTGAATCGGCGGTAGCAGACGACACTGGTGACCTTGAATCGGTCAGAATCCACCGCGGAAGGTGTACACGTGTACGTAATACGATTAGCCGGAGGTTGTAGCCCCGAAATATAACGCAATATTGTATGATAAACAGATTGAGGAATATTTATTCTCACCGTGCGGTGTTTCAAGATATAATCCATCATGACAGATTTCTTCTTCCGCTTCTCGCTCTCGGCACACAGTTGGTGATTCATCCCCATGACAATCTTCCTCATCAAACCATTTTCCCAGGTGTTCCAGAGCCACTGAGGCACGTAGCACATCATTGCCTGCACAAGAATCACCGGATTTTCCATTGAGATCACCGATTTAATTTTGGTCATGAATGACATCTATGGATTAGTCACTCACCTGAAAGAACAGTGCGAAGCAAACCCATTGATAGTAGGTGTAGTACTTGCGGGCGCTACTGTCGTTGAAATCGTTGGCAATTCCAGGATGAGCCACTTCCTTGCCGACCTTGAAGAAAAAAATGCACTGTATTTGCAACGTAAGATTGATATCGCACAAGGAATTTCTTACACCTGCATTACTTCGTGCAAGCTGGCTTCTCCACTCGAAGACACGTTTAGAATTAGTAAAAGAGTCTCCACTTTTTTATTTTTGTTTTAAAAACTTTATTTAACGTCTGTATCTCCAAATGCGTACTATGGAATTTGTTGAATGCTTTGTCAAGGAGGCAATGAATAGTAATAGGACATGAATAGTAATTGGACAAATACATGTTGTGACTAGGCCAAGGTTTAGCGAGAACCGACAGAATGAAAATTTATAGAGGCTGGGAGATCCAGTCAAGGAATGTGAGCTGGATCAGTTGTTCAACGAGTTGATCAATGTATTTCGCAATAAAATTATCATCCAACAATCACACACGTTATACCATATCACGTTATGTTGTTATCTAATACAGCATGCAGAGACAGAGATTTATGGATACATATATAACCTGACTAACGAGGAGAGTGTCGCACTTCCGGATCACGGATGTGATTGAAGTTAGTAACATTACTGTAACGATGCATTGTCAGGAAAAACCTTTACTTCGCGCCATTAGAGTTGTCTGAAATTAAGGAAGTAAATCATCCCGAACCAAACACATACCCATATTTTTCAAAAACTAGCTCCTTAAAAGTCATACTAAAATTGCATAATAATTAATATCTTCCTAATGTTTCGTGACGTTAACAATACTTACTTCAACCTCGTAAATATATTGTGAATTTTCGACAACCTGAGCTATTATAAATTTAGCGAAGAAACACCCAATAAATGGAACTAAACATCAAAACTCCCATATTTTGGGTCAAAGAAACGTTTCAGCAAAATCCGTGATCCGGAGATTTGATGTCCTTCTTGGAAGTTGCACTAATCGTCAATTGATAAATGTACCACAATTTCCACAATGATCCGAATCCGGAACCACTGAGACTGTTACAAGGATCGGCTTAATGCTCCAGACAAATCGTGAACCAGTGCTGAGCGGGGTTATCTCTATGTAACACTGTGCAATGTGAGGGGCACTCTTGTATCCGTATGAACATTGCCACGTACATAACGCACTTAACACGTTCTATCTTTAGCACGCGTTATACGAAGCTTTATTATACACATATATATGTATTCTGACCCTCTGACCCGGACCACTTGAATTGACCTTCATCGACAATATCTGTGATGTATGCAAGAGCTACAATTGAAAATCAAATTGAACTTAATATCGTTCTATACGTGTTTATTTCAGCAGGATAGTGCTTCAGCTCCAAATGTTCTTTCTTTTGTACCGACCGACAATGAATTGATACGGTCTGTCACACTGAAAGTTATCCATTTAAGTAACCCCTCATAGGTCTCTGTGGTCTATAATGCAGAAATCTATTGTCTTCATTATCACGAAACCGGCTCTCTGTTAGCCTCATGAACAATGAGAACTTTAAAAGTACTCGACTTTATCGAAGATGATTCGATCTGTGTAAAATTATAACATCGAGGCAAAACCCAGTGAGGAACTTGCGACGTGGAAAGAATGAAATGCATTTCAAACCCGTTCTATTATAGAAAACCGAGCAACGCTTTCTTGTACTTGATGTGCCACTCAGGTATTGTTGCACAGGAATATTTCAGCATGTATGCGGGCCAGTCAATCCCATTTCGAGCTCCGTCCAACCCTTGACCTCTCAGATTTGGCCTGCGATTTTTTTTATGATTGTTCTCACATTAAAATGCACTAATTAACTTTTAGATTTTTTCCACACAGTTTGACTTTTCTGCAATGTTTTAAAATGATTTTATTGATCGACATAATTAAAAATCTGATAAAATTCTGACAATCGTCAGATATAAAATTTTTTAACCCTAGAGCCGAAGTTGGGAGATTTTTCCGTACTGTTTTTAAGCTTTTTCCGAAATAAAACGTTAAAAACTTAGAAGCTGGAGTCATTTTACCATAGATGGTTGCTGAAACATTTTCATATATATCGCACTAAACTTGGTTTTATACAACCTTGCACAAGCTGGAAACGGATGTGGTTCTCGGTATGATATAAAATTTGTATCAGCGACCAAATTCCACGAATGTGCCGCACACTCAATTTAATCTCAGCTGAGAACTGAATTCGTTTAATAGACTTTGATTGCTCGTAATCGCTTCAGGCATCAGGCAAGCAGCATTCTTACACAGGATGTCTTCTTACCAATTGTTATTGTTACTTACACAGGAGTGATTGAATTAACTCACGAATCAAACCAAGTTCACTTAACTCCTGAATTGTATTGCTATAGATGTAAGTAAACAAGGATAAACCCCTATAGGGAATCGAATCATTTGTAATGATCGAATATTATTGCCAATACTCATTGCAGACTTACGAAAGTTATGAACTTCTGCTGCTGTATCGAACGAAAAACATATAATATGAGCCATGTATCCAGGGTTATTATTCTATTCGAGAGGTGACCTGATTTGTTGCGCCGTACGTAAGCAGGAAGAATTATCATCTTCAAATACATCTCGCAATAGAAATTTATGATAATTCTTTTTTGGAAGTTTATTTGCAGTTTCTTACTTCTTTCATCACATTTCCTATTACTTCGCAAAACGTATTCACATTGGGATACTCGAAGGAACCGTTAGTATTAAGTTGAAAATTTTCAATTAATAACGAGCTTGGATCACAAAACTACTGCGTACGGTATCAAGTAAAATCAGATTCGATTTTCCAACATATTGCCCGGCTTATATTATGCATTCGAAACATCAACAATGAGAAACAACTTTCGACCTTCACCATCAAACGTATATTCCGAGTTAGAATTTCCTTCTTACTAGCCTCGCAGAGATTCTGCAAGCTCCGATGTTTGATGAGAAACATCCACGACTCATTAAATGGACAGTGATTGGTGGAAATCGGAATCGAACATAGGCCGGAAATGATCAGATTACAAGCCTTCTCATCCACGCTCGTGTCACGAGACTCACGTATGTACGCAGCGTTCGCACCCTTTTGCAAGTACGAAATGGATCTCATACAAACATACGATGGTGAAAGTAAATCCGAGAAAACAATTCTTTCAATTTTCCATGTAGTTAATTACGCAACCCTCAAACGACAACAGTCATTAACCGCAGGACCAAGATAAGTGCATGCGGCAGACAGACGGACATGTGTGATGTGGACCAGAGCGGCACGCAGGCAGCGAGACAAAAGGGCGCCCACCAAAGGTTCTGGAAGACACTGGAAGTCCCACCCGACCCCACCAGGAGGCGGACAACCGCCGGCCTTTCATAGCCTTCGAAGGTCCAGCCCCCCAAACAGCATCATCGGGGCGACGAATTATCCCAGTGTGAGGAAGTTGGCGCGACAACGAAGAGCCATGATTGGGGCGGAGGGGAAAAACGGGGTGAGGGGGGCGAAGGGGGGGGGGGGGGTTTGATAAAATCAATATAATTTCCATCACCATTGCGGTACACGCAGTATACAGGAGGTGAGAATATATTTATAATTACCTGGCGATTGAAGGCGTCGGGCATCGTAAATGTCGAAGTAATCCAGCAGTACGTGTTGATCGCTTCTTTACGAAGACCCGATTCGACTATGCAGGCGATCGGATTGCCCACGTATTGGGTGGCGGTAATCACAAGGGAACAACCGAGGAGCAGAACCGTGGTGAATATGTTGTGCATCCGGAATATCATCGAGTCCGTTGTTATGTCCTGCCATTTCAGATATCCCCTCAAATCACCCAGTAGCTTGTACATGGTGTATGACGTAGGATCGTAGCGTTTTTGAGGTTAGAAATTATCCCACATCGGGTACACACTTGGAATTTTCCTTGCGTCAGAGGCGCGAATCTCGCCTGTGATCAGGTTCGAATTTGGGAGACTTCAACGTCCGTGGTGTCAGAAATTCGTTGATATAATTCGTTCGCTCGGCGAAGCTCGCGGAGTTATGGATCGAATGGAATATTCGAACAATGAAACAATTGACACTCGACGACGTACGTATCGTCGCAATTTAATCCTAAATATAAACAACTGGTCAGTTTTCACGCCATCGCCGTTTTACCATCTCGAGTTCGCAGTCGGATTAAACCTTTCGATTCGTGCGCGGGTCGACGAGCTATATAACGTTGCACCGTTAGGTCCCCGACTTTCGAAACAAGGATAATGAATCTTTTCTATAGACGAAGTGACTTCGGTTCTTCTTTCCAACAGGGCTCCTCAGCGTTTGATTACCGAGTTTCCGGTCATCATCCCAATTATCTATCCTCGCCGTCAACCCCTGCGCGGATGCGTATGCATATAACGCGTACAGTGCACCGAACCTTCCTCGAGAGCGTTCCCTTCTTTATCGAGCGATCGTTGGGACCTATTCTTCGGCTTTTCCCTCGCCTTTAAACGGGTTCGCCGATTGTTTTTATTCCGATTCGACCGCCGACTTGACGCGAACCCGCAAATTCCGCTTATCACAATCACAACAACACCGAGACACTGTACTCAACTGGAACATCGACCCAATAAGTACGAACGAAGTAACTCGACCGTCCGATCGTCTCGGGCGATTTATCCTTCTCGTGTATTCTCTTTGCGCCTCACTAGTAGCTGAATCGTGTTGGCGTTCGTACGCAGCACTCTTCGGCGGCAGCAGCTGACGAGGAGTGGAGAACTGTGGGGTGGGGGGTAAGCCCTGGGCCCCCCACTATAGACTATAGAGACCCTATAGTCCGCTCCCCCAACTACCGACTACCGACTACCGTGCCTCCGCGTCGTATACGCCGAACGGTACACGTATTCCCCTCTTACTATATTCCCGGCTGGCTGGCCGGCCGGCCCAACGCAACGCAACGCAACGCAACGCGAAGCCACGATTTTGTGCCATGCCTTCTATCCTCTTCGTAGTCACTTCGCCGTCGTTTCGAGATATACCTACCTACCTACCTACCTACTCTTGGCCGACACCGAGAGGGCAATCGCGTGTACGATTGCCGAGGTTAATGCTACTTCTCTTCGTACTTTGCAGCGCCACTTTGCTCCTTTCGAAGTCGACTCGCATCGCTGAAAGAGGCTGTGTGCATATGTACCTATCGGCCTTTCGCATTTTCGCCGAATCCTGGCACGGCTGGCCGCCCGGGCCCTTCTGAGATCTTCGAGGCAACATGAGTTCTCGCATCCTTAACTGATCCACCGACGCGACGTACGTGCACGGCGAAGAGAACGCGCCGAAAGACGCTGAATTAAAATTGATCGTGATGGGACCAGTTGCTCGGAGCCAATAGGAAAGCAGACGACAATTGCAGTCGTTTAATGCTGTTGAATTGCTACGGGTACCGGGCCTCATTGCCCATAAACCTTAGCCAAGAGATGGCGCTGTCACTTCGATGCAACGAGCCTCGTGATATTTGAATTTCCTTTTTGCATTTTGAATACGTATTTTGGATATCTTGACCCTCTGGCGATTACGAAGTCCGGGAAACACCTGTAATTTTCCGTTCTACCAACATCATTGTCGGGCAGATAAATTTATATAAATTCACAAGAAGGTCACACGTGCCGAGGAGCATTGTTCGTTCGCGCTCTTAACTTGAATTTGAATTATATACACGATTTATTCTCGCTTTTCCACTTTTACAATTAAATAACACACTCTCTTTAGATTAACTGAACTAGCAACGTTAAAAATCTCGTTTTTTCCTATGTTCTGTCAGATTTTTCTCCATAGTTCAAGATGTTTTGTAATCGCTGCGTTTCACTCGGTGGAACCTTCATTACGGGCAATTATAAACTACGTGCGGTTAAATTGCGACTACGAGAGCAATGTTCTTGAAACGTGAATTCCTTGAAGTTGTTCACCTTCCGAGAATGATAAAAACTCTTAGCGCGCCGTGAGTATAGAAATTCAGGTGGCTTTTTGCTCTTGCCTGTGAACAATATAAAATCCCTTCAACGAGAACAATGTTAAAAGCAAGTCATTCGTACTACAGGAAAAACGAAGTGAATAAAATATTTAGAAATTCATCGATCCCCGTCGGAGCGTATCGAATGATCGTTGTCAATGATTTTGCAATACACTGTATTCGGCGTCTTTTAACCTGGTTTTTCACCTGCAACAGCATGTCGCGAGCAGTCACATCCTCGGCGATGACCGGACGTCGAGTACGCGGAATTGCCAAAAATGAACGCCTTATATATTAAACTCATGTCGCAGGAGAAGAAATACTAAACGTTTTATAATATTTGAATACTGACTGGTAGATTATTTTTGTACCATACATAATTAGGTGTAATTAATCCTCCAGGAGTCTGTTTATGAAATAAATAATTCACACACCTTGGACGTTAGACTGTACCTGTGCGGATTAACACTACACTGCGAATACTTTTAAACTCACTGTTTACTGAAGTTTGTAGACAAGTTTGAGAGATAAATATATTTTAAGTACTGATCTGCATAAGAATGGTATCGGAAGTTTGCGCTTTTGTTAACTTTTCGCAAGTTTGAGAATCCATATGGACGCAAACGAATCGTCTGTGGGCAAACCTCTTCAGCGTATTATGAAAGAAGAAAAGGTACAGTAATTCGTTAGTCATGCGTAATGTGGTTGGGTGCATCCTACGTGACGACGGGATATCATGCCACGTACCATAAAACGAATAGTTTCACACCTACTCATATTACACCGGCTTCGATCAGTTTAAAGCACCGCAAACGATCGAACAGAACGGAGTTTGTATGCCGATCTGGTTGAGTGACGGAAAGTGTAAAAACGAGCATCTTCAACAGCATGCATCTGTGATAAAAATCTTAGTTGAAAACAATTGCATAATCAAGCCTGCTGTATCAGCCTGACGATGGATGAAGAATCTCTCGACTAAGGTCGTCTATAAATACAAAGAATCTAACAATGACGAACACTTCATTTGCATCGATCATACCTCCTCTACCATTGCAGCTACACACATATGACATACAAGAATTCTCATCAAGATTTGACTTGTTCTGAGCTGCAGTTGCTGCTGGTGCTTTGTTTTATCTCTTTAGAAAATGCTTCATTTGTCCGACTGAAGTGAATTGTAGCATATATGGACTGCGGACTCTGTTTGAAGATTTGACACGTACACGCAGATGCAGATACACCTTGCAGCGGCTAAATCATTCCGACAGTGTAGTCATACTTAGAACATTATTTGCAGTTAAGTGCCCCAGAACTGGTAGAAAGTAGACTCTATAATATAAGTTAACGAATAGTGTGCACACAGTGATTTGACAGATTTCATTATCGCGTATACCGACAATTAGTTTGTTTTATCGATAAGTCATTTATATTTTACTGCGTAGAAAGTGAGACGTCTAATATTTGACTATCAATCCACACCACGATATGTATACTAATTGTGAGTGAGATCGATTCTGAAACGCGGTAGTGATAAACGTGGCTGGACAAGTCGTTCAGATTGGGCAACAAAGCTAAACGACTTGTCCAACTATCACTTCCGTTTCAAAATCAATCTCTCTGACAATGAGTAGGTATACATGACGTGCCAATAAGGAACTAGACGTGAAAATGGAAAGCTGGTACGATATGCTTGCGGACGAAGGAAAAAAATGACGAAACACTACACCGAGTGCACGTGCCGTAAATTGTGGTATAAAATCAGCGTACGTTGATCGCGCGAGTAAGCTTTGATACGTGAGCTAGCTGAAGCGATTAACGGTCACGGAACCGTGAATGATAATGATGGTATTTCAAGGACCTAGAAATTTGGAAATATAGTCGGATGGAATCTAGCTTACCGACCGTGGCCTCGTAGGTACCTACTACCTACCTGTTTCTCTGACCGAAACGAAACGACTCGGCAGTCAGTCAGCTATTCGAAATCGTCAAGGTTTTACAACCTGATTTCACGCTTGCCACCTGAACGCTTTCGCCCGCTTCCTTGACTTTTTATTATTTCTGTTCGCTCCGGTTGGCCACGCAGCTTCTCTACGCTTCGTTTTTACCCTCAATTCCACGGCGCAGAAATTGTCGCTAAACTTATTTTTATTCTATAACTTTTTCATCCTATAAACTTTGTTTTTCGCCCAGCACGGGTGAATAAACTTCCTCGATTTCGGCGTATTCGTTACGCAAATTTGGTGAATAGATAAATCCACGGAAGGAAAGATATTATATATATGGCACCTGAATTTGTCTACATTGTGCTGTTTACATATCAATGTACGACTTTCAGTCCAAATCAACTGCGTATCGTGGTAGCCGAAAAACTAACAAGAGGGCTTATTCTGTTTTATTCATGGCTCAGATGTATGATCATCCTTTCAAATTTGAAGGCGCTGAAAATTGTGATACAGAAATATGGAAATCAGCAGATCGATTGGTATGAATCTTTTTTCAATATATAGGTATGCTACATGGAACCAAAGACAAAATAGTACATTAGGAAAAACATTTAAGCTTCGTTTGAAAAGAATTATCTTTCACGTAATTCTTCGTATTTTAGTACGGAAGAAAAATACAGCGAAGAACTATGTACTGGTTTCAATTCCACGTTATACTTTATCTGTGTTCTACACCGGCTCAAATGGATTTCAATCGCTGTCGTCACGACGTCGTATAAATCGCCAGTCGCAACGCTCTCGAATTCCTTCACTGACCCGAAAACATAATTTGAATTGACAAAACTAACGAACAGAATATCACTAAATATTTATGATACGTTACAAATAAATACTGTAAGGACAACGTGACCATGTACTTTATGACGAGTAGAGCGTACAAAATGGTAAGGCAAGATAAGACAGTGCGAGTTACACGGTTGGAAGCCGATAGATTGAGCCAAAACTAAGGAAACAGGAAAGCAGTAAGCACGAACACCCTTAGTGACAAGAGATGAACCATGTTAAATGGAGTGAAGTGCCAGAACGAACACGTATATACAACGAAGTGGAGTGAAGGAGTCAAGTGGTTGAAACTGGGTGCGGACTACACTTGAAGGGACCCCCAACCCTGCGAATCGCTGCACTGACAGATGAGGGTGTTCGAGATTCAGTGTGAGAGCACGCAGTAGTCTTTCGATTTCATTCAATTAGCAAGAATCTTGACCCACATGTCGTGAGGAAAAAAATTGAAATCGATGAAAACCTGTTTTCTACGGAGGCGTTTGAAACCGGTTCATACTCATGCACAGATTCTGGATGAGATTTCGTGCCGAGACAACATAAAATAACAAAAAAAAAATTAATTAACAATCAGCGGGTTATTTTCATTATTATTTACATCAATAAAAATCTGTGTCCGAACTATTTTACAAATCTTCTTCCTTTTATTCCTCACAACCTACGCGGAAAAAAGCTGTTGGCTTCATAGTACATAATAAGATCTACTAAAAAAAGAGCTGTCCATATATTGACCGTCGCGTATGTAAATGCGATAGTTTTTTTCCATGTAGAGTTTATAGCCTCAGCTAAAATTATCATTGGCACATAGCTAAGTTCCTCATCAGCTGTGCATTGACCTCACTCTAGATTTTATTGTTTATCTGTGGTCACGGCTGTTATGTGTCGATGATACAGCGCAACAGCTGTAACACAAATTGTAGTATCGACTTTGCATTTTAAATACACACTAAAACGGTGTATACACATGGCAAAGTTCATGGCCTTTTCTTTTCCTCCCGAAGAGCTCTTTTCGTAACGTACTTTATATTTTGAATTCTTAACATGAATGCCCATACGTGATACAAGTGGTGCAACATCTTTCAGCATACCGTGTGCCATTCATGTTATGTCGTCCCTGAAGCGTGTAATTAATAATGAAAGAGACTGTGTAAAATCCCACCAGACCATACCGACAGTCAGACAATCGAGTAAGTTAAGGCACGTTTTAAAGTACACGATTATTATGGAGCAGTGCACCATGCGGGGCTTTAACCGCATACGCGAACAGTTTGAGCAGGCTGCAGTTATTGCTTGAATTGAGTGAGTTCACTGGAGCGGCACTCATGGAAGTCTGATCGCCTCCAGATTAGCAGAGATACAAAGAAGAAGAAGAAGAAGGAGCAGAAGAACGAAGGACCGAATAAGTGCACGTTTGAACTTTTCAGGGTGCTCAACACGCTAGAAGCTATCTAGCAATGGAGTTCGCTGAAGCTTATTTATGCTCAGAAGTTACAAACAATTCTCGTCACGTTTTAGGCGGACACGCACAATCTCTTCAACGACCTACCGATGACGTACCTAGAGTTTATCAGAGTAGACACTGATGCTCGTCGCGCGTTCCGACCGACGTTATCCGGTCAGTTTAACAATGAGACCATCTATCAGCCAGTCTTGATATGCTTCTGATTCTCTGTCGAGAATAGAATAACACTGTGGCACGTTTTTATCCAGCATTTAAAAGAAGCCTGGTCTACCAACCGTGGGACCAAAATATGCTTTAGGCACGAGTTGGTCATTATACATGGGCTTCGTTTTTATTGGGGGTCCGTGAATAACGAATACTGCACAGATTTATTAGTAGATCAGTTTTTTGAAAAAATTGTGTAATTGTTTGAAGCAAATGTCCAAATCTTGCCCCGGGACTCTGTATGGTATTTCTAAACACTCTAACCATGCGCGTCAAATTGAAAATAAGTTATTAGTTTTTAACATTTTACTCACAATTGGCTATAATGAGTATTTAACAAGTCTTGGCATGGACATGACTGCGTACAGCGACATTTAGTTGTACAATGCACAAGGTGAGGCACGTATACATCGCGTTTTGTCAAACGCTACACACTATAATTAATTAGAGCCTAGAGCGTGTGTAAATAGTCCCTTTCTTTGTGGATACGTATATTCTTCCATAAATTACCGTGTTACCAAGCCTAGAGCGTTTACTCTACGCACAACTTGCACGTCCGAACGTATATTATGCGTACCTTCGTACATAACTGTGAGTACAAATAATGAATCCTGACAGGCGCCTGGTATTACGTATTCCAAACTTTGAACCTTGGATTATGGAACGCCACAAATATTGACGCGCCGTATGAATCTTACCGCAGAAGTGATATCCACAAGTCACAACAAGCGCGGCACAGCTTCTGAACCTTATGACTTGAGAAAAGCCTTGAATCTGATACTTCAAAAGTATAAAGTTCAATGGCTTTCGTTTTACTAAAATGTACGATTATTTCGATACTTACCACTGCTGGCTTCGTCCGCATCGTTGACATTTATGGACTATAAAACTATATTTAATATTCCTGAAGTTAATTTCTTCCTTCTCCGCTTTAAAGGTTATCAAAGAGACATTGATCAGAGGGTCACTCTTCCCAGCAGCCCATACAATAGATTATGATAAAATCTTGTCAATATCTCGTTTTTTAGTAGAGAAAACCATCTCAATTTACATAATTACCTAACATCGTTATCTTCCCCCCTTTTATAATCGAGTAAAAAGTATTGTCAAATGAAACAAGTCACCATGAGATATTTCTCTCGAGTCAAACCACGAGGCGTATCTTTCTCGTTTCGTTAATGTATAACCAGCGACTCCAGACGAGCCGATGGAGGAGGAGAAACGGGGTTTCTTCGCCGTCAACTTGTCATAATTTTTTGTTGTTGGCCGCCCCATGCGGAGCATACTCAGAATGCATATGACGCAACCCGCACAGGAATTACTGAATCTACGGCTCGGTCACCGTCGCAACGTTGTGCAAGAGTGGGTAAAAACTTGGGTACAGCAGTCGAAAGTGAGTTTGGTGATCCGAAGAATGGAGGCTTATTATTGCATCGGGTATTCGTGCGGTTGAAGGCAACAACGTCGAAGGGGATCGGATTTTTGACAAGACTCTACGCATTAGGATATTGGATACTGCAGGGGTTGAAACCAATCCCCACAGCTGTTCATAGTTATTATTTCAGAAGCAGGGGTGAACGAGCAAATTTTCGGGAGGCAAAGCTTTCTGTTCAATAGAGTTTATCCAGAAGCGAAGCGTGCCCTGGTGAAAATTATTTCTACGAATTTCTATAAATTTCTTAAGAAATTAAATAGTTACGTACAAGTTTGTATAAAAAATTGTTTTTCTACAAAATTGTAAATTAGTTTCTCACAAAAACTTGTAGATTTTACAAGATAGTACAGTTTTTAAAGAAAATTAACAATGCTTCGTGAAAAATTATACGTATTTACAATTTTGTAAATCGAATTACTGTAAAAATTTGTAGTCGTAGAAATCTTCACCAGGGTGGCCTACGGGGTGTATTCGAATGCTCGCATGTAACTTGCTTGAAGCGGTTTTTGTCTCCTCACAGAATCTTAGGTGTTAATTGTTCCAATTATGCTGTGACTCAATGACCAGCTTTATAATACATATCCGGAGATAAAAACTTCATGCCACTTAGTCTGATGACAATTGCAGGGAGCAATTGGTTCACGTCTACCAAATATTATGTCCCGTCAAATAAGTTGGAGAGGATCAGTAAAATTTCCATGATTTTCCGATCCATTCGAACCGTAATGATGAACGTAAAAACAAAAACTGATTTTTAACATTCTACGGTGAAGGTTGGGAAACAAGGATATGAAATGAATACGAAGAAAAAAATTTAATCCATGCGAATTTTGTTCCCATTCCATTACTGAGGTCGCTGATCTCTAGTCTGAAGTGTAATTATATAATCGGAGGTTGTAGACTGCAGTATGATGAAACTTCAACGGATTGACGCGTCACGTGTTTCTGAAATCGGATTTTTGGAACGCAGTATATTTAAGAAAATAAATGAAAAATATATATTATTCAAAATAAATATTGTCAAATAATTAGGTATTCAAAGTTCACCTGATGTCCTTCGAGGATTTTTGGATTGACTGTAATGAAATTTGAATACCCAGGTCACGTTGAAAGTTCCGATAAAGAACATACTCCTGGTTGTAGCAATTCCGAAAAAAGACTAACAAAAATACGGAAATGTTTAGAGTCAAAGCTCTTTATCACTCCAAAGTACCGTTTAAACCATGTTTCATTGAAATGGCAGACTTTAGAAACACCTGATATAACATGTCCTTACAATACGCGAGCATCCGTTACAGAGAAACAATCAAATGATGCCCTTGACGCTTTGACTCTCACATTCTCCTCCGTTTTTCTAACAACAAATATTACCATGGCATTAAAATGCGCATGTGTGTATACTATACATGTATTTACCTTGCTGACATCAACCAGGTAGTACTGTAACTCAGCAAATCCCTGTCGAGGTACGCATGCACAGCAATAAGTGTTCGCTACCTTCATTGTCCTATTGGAAACCTTATTTTAGAACTTCAATTGTCCACAGATCCCGCTATTTCCGTTTCGGCATGTTACGTGCACATTGTTGACACCAACTGTCAGCAGTCCACGACTATACACGTTGTGCAAACATACCGGAGGCTTAACGAATAACGTATTCATATATAACGTATTTATTCGGCCGTTACACCTCTAACGTAGATATTTTATACTTTCAAAATTGCCGGTTTCGTATGACAGTCCATAATTGACAATACGAGACGTTATCTCGATGATCGAAACGATCGCACCGTTACGACCTCGACCGGTGATCATAATCGTGATACCAACCTCTCGATTCTTAATATTTTTTTTTTCTAGTGTGTCGGTTAATTACTATAATCAAAGTTTCTCTCCCCCGGGCTGTCGCAAAAATGTGAATGCTCGTACGTCGATACCACCTTTCGAAAAGTAATTACCGAGTAATAAGTTAAAAATTCGAATCACGGACTTGGGTGACAGCTCTACGCGGATTACGTAAACCAACTTCTGTGAAAGAACTGAGCCTTTCCAACGCCTGTAATTATACTCTTTTTGCTGATGTGTGTCCAGTCGGTTGCCATGCTGGTTTCGATTGACAATGAGAACCACTGTGGGTCAACTACGTTAAGTTAATGCTGTGAGCACTAGACGTACCTACGTGCCATGTCAACACTGGCAACGGGCTTCTGTGAACATAATTCGAAACGCTCGTTGCGCCGAACGAAGCTCTAATGTAAGGCACACTATTTATCTGCCTACCACGACCGCATAGTCTATGTTATATGCAATCATGTTGTCACCACACCACAATAGGAATAACAATTCAAAATCTGCGCCCCACCGCGACTGAGTGTTCCTGTATGATATGAAGCATAATGAACAATTAAGGAATCCCCTTAACTGAACTGCAAAGTGATAGTGAAAGCATGGGCTTGAAACATCAAACGATAACAAAAATAATTAATTCATAAAGCCTGGAAAGCAGCTGGTTCGTAGTACGAAATTTCCGACCACACACGTGGAAATTGTACTACTTACTTTATGTTCGGAAATATTTTTAAATTATATAATTTTATAATAAACATGGTTCCACTGTATATCTTTCATTCTGCATGATAAAGGAAACCGCTAATAGAGAAGTTGATAATTTTATAAACTCGTGATAATGGGCACCGATATTATAACATCGATTCTTCTTCAACTTTTGATACTCCATGGACGCAATCCACAAAAGGATTAGGTATGGAATACGCAATCAATTGATCAAAGGTTAAACCTACTCCAACGACCGTTAGGTACTCCGGATTATTCGATCTGAAGTTCATCCAGCCGTGAATTAATGTTTAAACTTCTAGAAGAACCGTTATCTCTGGGTCTTGAAGTCTTGAGCCAAGAAATGTACATTGCACTCTCCCAAGAACAGCTTGGCGAGGCAAGAACTCTGCGAAGAAAGACAGAAAGTATTATACATCCGGTTTGTTACGTACTCAACAGCTTGTCCGCAACTGTACAAAAAAAGACTAGTTGCCGGATTTTTGTCTTGCACATTAGATGCAATTTGACAGTGATAAAGAGACGTTTCCAACTGGGAAATTTCCAAATCAACGCTGTGCCTTTCTTCATTTCACTTAAGAATGAGAACATGTAATATTATAATCGGTGTAAGCTAAACACCCACCGACTATAAATAATAGATCTCGTTTCTAGTACGTCACTTCCTACATTCTACTTCGTTCTGGTATTATGAATCATTTCATCTGACACATTGGTTCTAGAATGCTGTCGAGTTCCAAGTACATGTGATCAAAGTTATAGACGATTCAGCATCAGCATATCTAATGTACGTGTGTGACGAATCCATTGTTAAAATTCCGACTGAATTGATTTTAACCCTCCGTTCCCACACTGTGTACACTTTAGTGCTAAGCGGATATTGCAAAGCTCTGATTGTAGCTACCTTTAAGAATTTTTTTCAGATAATTAGCAAAAGAATAAGAAGAAACAAAAAATAACGGTCGGGACTGAGGGTTAATATTAATTACGAACGTGTTGTATACTTCAGCTCATTCGATTAACTAACAGATCTCACCTTAACAGATTCGCGACCAATTTTTCATTCGAAACAACACAATATTGAGGTGACGAAGGCAGGTGATGACGATGTACATGTTCCACTAATCACAAATATTTTCGCTGATTGTTACTTATTGTATATAAGAGTCTGAATTATCTCTCAAAGGCTTGAGTATTGAATCACAGCAATTCATTGATAGTCCTTAACCAGAATTTCTTTATTGAGAGTCGCTAATACTGAGTATAAAAGTAAGCTGAAGAAACCAATAAAGGAACTCGGCTGGTATGGAAGCTTATCGTGATCACATTTCTTATAAAATTATAGAATTTTTGGAAATTTATCATTTTCCATGATATGCTCTCAGGTCGGTATTACAGAGAGTGGTGCTTTTTAGAGAGCAGAATTTTACGGGAAATGTAATTACGGGTAACGTTAGTACGAACTTTATGATACGTTGATGAGCCAATGTAATAACTGTACCAGTATAGCATTCCATCGGCACTTCTCGAATTCCTATGAGTGATAATTCAGTTATATCTCACAGCAAAGTAAAAGTTTTAACAGCAGCGTACGGACTGTTAAACTCGAAATACGATTAGGGAAAATAATGTACAATTCGGAGAACTTATTTCCATATCACTAATAAACTGTGCTTGAGATTATCCAAAAGTTCCAGCTTGTTCAAGGTATCAAGCCGTGCGGAAAGAAGTTTCTCGTTTGAACTGGAATGTAACTTTTCGCTCCAAAGTATCATTCTTTTTAGCTTTTAAGCTGTGATCTCACGACATTCTTCGTCTGCTTCTTTGTTCTTCTTCCAGTTTGGAATAATTTACACTACAAATTCTCAAATAAAAAAAATCTAAAAATTTTCCATAAATTTATGTATATCGACTATTTACAATTCACCGAAGAATCGGCTGGTTTCAAAGCTGAAAACCATTTCGACTGTCCTTTTTCCTACTTCGACAAAAATGCACAAGCAGCAAATGGTCGTTGAGACTCTTTAGCACACCCTGTACGGATTTGCAAGTATATGATCGACAGGCCTGAACTACGGCTCGTTGCTGTGCACGGAGCATCAAGTTTAGCAGGTACCGAGGATACGGGTGCCTGCGTACCCATTATAAACTTGTACCTACATGCATTCATTCTCTCAAGACGTCTTATTGTCAGGTCATATTTCGTCGCAACCGAGTCTGACGACCAGGCACGTATTCGTCCTCACACTTGGATATACTGTATACGACTGTTAATAAACGCTCTAGTTACTTGAGCAGGCCAAGTGACAACGCCCTCCTCGGTTAAAGCCCATATCGTGTGTTCCACGTTTATTCAAGTAATGTACGTGTGCATTAAAGACAGTCGATGTAGCATTCAAGCACACTCGTACTGCGAGCTGGGAAAAATTGAAAATTATCACGAGCCTATCACTTGCATTTGAAAGTTGAATGTCATTTTTGAATACACAAGTGATGATAGTACAGTAGAATCAGTCGTGACTAGACTGAAGACAACATGAAGACAATATTCAAGTCGGTCACCCGGTACATTGATGCATTTTATACCTGGTGGACTATTCGTTCTCGGCAAAGCGATTCGTCTTTGCCTTTCAAGCTAGGAATTGTAAAACGACCTTTTCCCCTCCGTACAGCACCGATGCACAGCTGCTGGCCACATTTTCTCTGTTGCAAGCAGAGTAGCTTTGTGTAGCTGGTAAAAGGCCGGTTTGTCGTCGCATGTTTTTCGAGATTTGTACATACGCTATAGAGACAATTCTGCAGAGCTCGGAGACGCAAGGAAATTAAATTCTGTCCAAAATTTTGGGACTTGTATTAAAGGTCAGGAGCGAAGGCTCAGACGTTACAACATATCGCAAATAGATAAGGATTACGTAATGAAATATACGTAATCAAAAAACTTCTTATGTTTATTAATAAATAAAACACATTCCATAGGGCCAGATGGAATCTAATGGTGCGTGGTTTTTTTCATTTCGTTTTTTTATTACAACGGTACTTGACGCATACACAGCGATTGCGCAACGCACGCGTCCTTTCGATGTGTCACGCAGCTTGGCTAATGGCAAAATACGTTCACTTGCCTTCTGGTATTTACAAATGGAACACACTTTAGCGCTCTTGGAGATATAATTAATCGGATTGAAATGTTTTATAGCTGTAGCACTACGTATTGAACACTCGAGAGCTGTTACACATAAGATATATATTGTCATCACACCTGGGAACGATATGAAAATCATTACGTACTAACGAGATTTGGTCGGTTAAACGGGACATTTTTTTAGGAACTAACTTTCCTCAAATGACCTGTTCGATATGGTAGCTTCATTTTGCACGTACACAGCCAGTTTGGATCCACCTACAGTCTTTCGAAGTATAGTCAGCTTAAAGTCAGGATTTGTGAGAGTCTAGAGATTTGAAGTATTCCTTCTCTTAACCTTCTTCTTCTTCGTTTAAGCTGGGATGGTTTCTGGTTATACGTACGACTATTATCTCTTTCCCGACCGAGAAAGCCTTTCTACTGGTTTGAATTATTGCTGGAGGTAGAAAATTTATCAAATGCTTTTAGTAAAGTTTAGACCGGACACGTAGTCCTGATATTTCTTTAGAATTTACCAGGAGTATGCTCCTAGAATGTCAATGGCACCGGATTCAAGAACACTGGTAGCATTTAAGTACCATCTCTAATCATAGTGAAGAAAGTACAGAATGCATTATACGGAACACCGAATTAATAGTAGTAGAACACCTAGTGTGTTCTTCCAAAATTTTCTTCTAACTTCACCTGATTATACCAATGTAATATAGTTGATTTTAAATATGGTGAGCAGTAAAACAGTTTCAACGAGAAATATCGTCACACTTTGAAAGAACCCGTTCTTGACGTTTAGACGCAATCGTACTAATTTTTTGTAATTAACAAATGCGAATGGTATTATTTTGAGTCGATTGGGGTACCGAAGGGTGTCCCACCCTAGCGGAACCCTGAGAAGATTTCACTTCATCATTCCGCCACTTGACCGCCGATGGCGCTTTCAGTTTTAAAACGGGTTTTACCGGAACAAGAGGTTCTCAACCTTGAAACGATTCGCGTCACTAAATGAGGTGGAATTTTGCTGCTGCGTTGCACTATTTCAAACTATTATATATTCAAAGGTTTATCGCACCAATGGCTGAACTTTTGTACCGGAAAAAACGCCTACTATAACCCATATCGTCATCTCCCGGATAAAAAAATTCAAGCGATAATGTGATACACGATATGTGAATAATAGAATGCTGCCGATATGGGAATGAAAAAAATCGCTGTGCCAGCAAACCCGCTTGTAATGAACATACACACATACAACGAGAGAATAAGAAAGAACAAGACGTACAAGCAGAGAGAGAGCCACGCAAACATATAGCTGAGAAGAATCCGCGCTGAAAACGATGAGAAAAAAAGCGATATCGACTAATGAGCAAGATATCTTGATTGCTTATGGTACACTTTGGGTCGTTTATAGAATACCGTATCAGATCTGAACCGGTTCGAAACAGGAGCGATCAGATGATCGATAACTACGTCGAAATCTCGCGTCATTTATTTTCCGAAGTATAAACCAGGCTTAACCATCTAGCGGAATGCCTTTCACCTCGGAGATGTTTGGCTTAAGCCTGTTTCCGCTGGTACTCGTAAGTGGGCAGTAGCTGCCCCTCTTCCTTGTCCTCCTCCGGGATAGGCGGCAGGGGTTTGCCGTACCCCTCGCTCCGTCGTTCCTGAAGATCTTCGGCCAGCTTTTCAAAAAGCCCCTTGAACACGTGGTTGTCAATATTTTTCGCAATATAGTAGAGGAAGATCCAGTCGCTGAAGTTGTACTCACGAGTGACCGTGAGCACGTTCCAGGGATTGTTTCGCCCAGGACAGGCCAACGTGAATACGATTTGGTTGAACTTCTTGCTCCTGGAATTCGATGAATCATTTAGAAAATTAGAAGACCCGAGTCTCGGCGGTAGGTATGCGGTCGGAATTACAGTTACACCAACCTCGCGTGCAGTAGCATGGTTAGAATCCTCCACAGAAGTCCTATACCGGTGATTATCGCCAGGATAATCAGCCAGAACCATAAGAATGTATATATTTTCTCGTTGACAACATTTAACGCCATAACGCAGAGCGCGTCGTGCTTCTGGAGCGTTCCGGATGGACCGAATTTGCGAAAAGTGCACTTTGTCACCTTCGGAAAGACTAAGTCCAGCACGTCGATTTCGTCGTCAAATTTGTCTTCGGAGACACCCTGTCCAAGACCCAGAAATGCACCGCCGAGAAATACGTCCGTGACGTAAATCTGCGCGAGGACGTTGATGAAGTTGAGGACCTCGCACATCCCCAGGTAGTAAGCCCAGGGCCGGTTCACGTGGAGTCGATTCAGAAATGCAGTTCTGATAGTCTGCAGCTTTTGCTCGGTGTCGAGACGCGAGGGAATGGTCAGAGTATCGTTGACCGTTATCGGTTCGTCTCGAAGAGACAAAGAAGTCAACTGAAGTCCAGCTACGAGGGCCTTCAATCTCCCACCTGAAACACGGGGCCGATTCACGGGTTCAGCTAATACGAAAAACATGTTTGCCTACACCGATATTGTAGGTGTAGCTTTGTCATTATCAGAACCAGGTTACTACGATGAGATTGAACCATCGCAGAAAGAAATATCGCTAACCTTCTTTCGATCTCCAAATGTAATGCGGTAGGTAAAATAAGATCGCTTGGAAAAAAAGGACAAATGGAACCCATTGGTAGTACGCATGACGTACGATTGGATCTTCATCGGTGGCGGGACCAACTCCAGGATGTGGTAAATTTCCCGCATTCACAGAATCCAAGTCCATGTGTTTTACCTGTGTGCATTTATTTAGTGATTCATCGGTAAATTGACAAAGAAATTTCTTCTCTTAGGTAATATAATGAAGTTGATATGTCATCGTGGAATGGTGAAGTGGCATTTTAAGATACGACAAATATTTTTCAAAAAATTGGAAACTACTGCGGTTCTTTATCTATTTGTGTCACCGCAAAGTGGGCGCTATCGTCGGCACGATGACAAATCCGATTGGCGCATATGTAATAGCCACACAATATAGTCTGCGGTTACTCTGTATAGTTGAACAGCGATTGAAAGTGGCTTATTGTTAGTGACCGACTTTGCATGGTGATTATTGCTGTGTAGAAATAAGTACTGATTTTGCATTATTAGAGAATATTTTTGAGTACAAATAATATCAAGAATCTCGGAGGTTCGTACATAGCAGTTAGAACTATGATCGAAAATATTTTGACTATGCTATGGTGATTTATTTTTAGATGACAACTAATTATATTTACTCCATCAAGGTTGCCTGCTTTTTGTTTTCTTTCGTGACGAACTTCACATATGAATTGAGTTTCAACATAACTACAGCCCACACGTTTGACTGATTGAAAAGCCATATAATGCGTTACCAAGGAATTATCAGAGAGTCACACTCTACGTATATCTACAGGGGGGTCATATTTGAATGAGAAACGAAAGGAACCCTTCAAATTCCCGTAATCAAAATATGCCAGAAAGTCGACAAAATTGTATATTTTCTACCGCCATTCTGAGTTCTTTTGTACAAACTTCACGGACGACGTGCAATTTTACTGGCACGTCAATTCCTCGTCGGTAAATATGAATATTCGCGTATTCGGACATAAATGTACGTACTCATAATCACAGCAAGCTTCACGCGCTCCAATACTCAAACGCTATTGAGCCAAGTTTCCGAGTTGAATACCAAAAACTATTTGCCCGCGTCATCTGTTCAATCTGACGATGTTGACATGCTGCGAGGCTTCAGCCTGATGCAATCAACTTTTCAGTGAGCTCTCCGCATAATTTACATTTAATTAATATCCTTCTACAGCATTTCCGTTTAAAAGGTACAGTCCTCACAATCAGATGTGATGCAAGCATCGTATTCAGCTATGTATTGGATATCTATTTCAGGCTCTTAAGAATTCAGGATTTATTTGACGAGATATTAATTGTTACCTACTACTTACCGACGCGACTCGTTTAGACAAAATCATTAACGACAAACACGACTTATTTCGATACGCAGTTTGCAGTCTCTTCTGAACTAGTGTATTGCAAGATGCTGCACTTTTAAAGTCAAATACGGTAGCCCATCATGCTAATGAAGGGCCATCTGCAGAGCTTAGCACAAGACACAAGATCCCCTTGAATAATTGAAAGCACCCAATTCACCGAATCTTAACGGTACACGTATAACAATACAAAATGAACGATGATGAACGCTTTATTTATCGTGAGTATCTACGATAGTTCACTTACCACCGTGAAAGTCGACGTGAAAAAGCAGTAGGTGTCTATAACATGTGGAGGTATCGCCAGGTCAGCAATGCATCTAAATTTTTTGGGAAGTAACTTGAATCTGCTTCATTCGTCCGGGCTTCAATAATTATAACAATAATACAGTTGAAACGGCATTCAATACCTTATATGTTCCCCGATAAATTGCCTTGAACACACCAGCAACGATGCTGTTAGTAGTGCCAAAAACGTTGCCCGGTAGTGTAACTTGAAGACTGGAAAAATACGTACAAGTGTTTTTACATCAACATTATTATGAATCCTGCCGGATTAAACAGACGAGAATTTTATTTTTCGGGAGATAAATATTTTTTGAGCAAATTTTTGAACGACACTCAAAAAGATATAAGTCATAAAATAACGTTGGAATTTATTTTAAGTCAAATCAACCGCAAAATCTTACGAGAGAATAAACTGACACATAAGAGGAAAGCATTTCATAACGAGCTATGGATATAGAACTCCTTGTCCTTAATTTTATTTCCCCATCTTTCACAGAAATTTTCTCTTCAAAGCAACACTTTTATTTATACTTTCCGATTCACGATAAAGTACGTAATTTATCCCAGCAATCAGACCACGACGTGTAATATTTATTGTTTACCGCCTTTTTTTACCCTCTGATTAATCGACTATTTATACGCTAATATATTACGTTAATGGGTATCCGGAATTACCGAAATTGTCGATAGACACGGCATCCTGTGAGACTTTGAGTTTCACATGGTCTTTCAAGACGGAAAACGTCGCCAGAACGGTAGCCATGGTTGAGGCGATAGATGGGCTGCTGCGAAAAATCCGTGCGGCCTAAAATGCAATGTTCACAGCTCGTCGGTTCACCACAAAGTCCTGCGATTGTTTCCTTAGTCCTGTTATCTTATCCCGAAAGTCACACGTCTTCCCGTGTCTACCGACGTGACGTCGGAGAGTCAAACACTTGAATAAACAACTGAAAGGTAGGTAGACGAGGACGTCTCAACTTACTGATTGGACTCAAACTGAAGCAAGAAAATTTTATTTGCCTTATCTCTTTAACCTACACTCCCACCGACACTCACTGTTTTTAGAACACCGGCATACCTTTATCGGTATATCATTTTTAACACCCAATGATAGGCTTCTATCTGCGGTAGATGTAAGCTTCACTGTTTTTAAACACGTACCTTACAGTGATAAGCCTCTTTGCGTGAAATCATGATTCATTATCACACTGTATAGCCTACTCTGGCACAATTTTATTGAAAATTAGAATCACGGGACTGTTTTACTTTCTCTGACATTTTTTTAAGAGATCATTTACTCTGACGAATCTCCGGGCCTCAAGGCCACCGAGCCGTGAAACACTTGTACCTCTCATACTCAGCTAAATTTATTTCATCTATAAGAAGTTGCACATCAGGTAAACCTGTTCTGCAGTTAAAGTAGTTGACAAACTTCACAATTTATTGACTTTTGCTTTCATATCGCACCTTGTTTTCACCGCGAGATCTCGGAATTCCTGTTTCGAACGTTTTTTGAAATAAATTATGTATTCGTTGCAACAAAAGTAGTTATCGATAAAACTTTGCCTGAGAATTATCGGTTACTGTTTTCACAAAGGGAAAAAAGTCGCAAGTAGACATTTTTTTTAATGCCCAAGGTTATGTGAGGTAAAAAATTCAACACTGTAGAGAATAGTGGTTACTATCGATTGATCTCTATGTTTAAGAAGCACAAGTCACTGTACTTTTTTCAATCGCGAAAAATCAATATATAGTTACATAAAAGATTATTGAGTACAAACTTTATATTGCTTAATATTATACGACCGAATTTATTGCTACGGGTTACCACCTCTGAAATGTGGTGACGAAACCGCACTCCGAGTCATGCTCGCCAAATTTGGTGGGCATGTGCCCAAAAATCGGTGATAAATTAACGAGAAGAATAAATCTGTCTGTAAACATGTATTGTGCATTCACTGGCAAAAGGAGCAAGCGTAATTGTACCCGCATAGCGGATTTATGTGTCAGGGTAATTCTATCGACAATAATCAATTCCAGACACTTTGCGGAATCCAAATTCGCGTATTATCGCCCCCTGGCATCGAAGTATGATTCCCCGAATTTTTTATTCGTCACAAGACCCTGAGAGACGTGACTATAACCTTGCAATGTATTGTGATTCCTCTACGATTACAGACTTCGATCAGAATTTTCCGGACGTGGAAGATAAGGTTATCGCTACCTGACACGTAGGATATGACAGGTCTCCCACCTGTTGGATTTGTTCCACGAACAGGCACCAGGCATTTCAACCACAATGAAACGTCTGTCACTCGAACTCCAACACGTAACGTAGATATAGTACGCATGAGCGAACAGTTCTGATCCTGGGAATCGCCACGCCTTAATCGCGCTATTCCAATTAGGCAATTTCTCTTTCTTCGCCTGCAATATAAAGGCGAAGGTTTGCCATTTTAACATGATGGACCTAATATTCATGAGAAAAAGTATTACCAATTACAAGAAGACCGATGTTTCAGAAAATCAAATACTAATATTCGGTACCAAACTCGATGAAAAAATCGACGAGAATATTAGACGACAGTACAAAAAAACGATACCATCGCGATGCGATTAGATTTATGAACCGGAACGGAATCATTCTGACGATCGCCGTGAGTTGCGGCATGCTTCAATAGGACTGACTCTATCCAGCTTCGCCTATTGCATCAAATTTCAGTAAATTTCGAAACAAGAATTTACTCGACCGCAGTTTAGATGTACTGTGGATCGAACCATGATCAATATACCAACTGTATTAACTTTTATCACAACATATTTTTCGAGAAATAAGCAAATTATGGAGAAACGAGAATTATATTCGTGAGTCGAATAACTCCAACTAAAAATCGTGCAGCGTTACGATCTACTATACGTCAAAACTCACGAGAAATTCTACCTCTTTAAGAGCGTCCGCAAAGAGACGGTACATGTCCTCCGTTACACGACTAACAACGAGATTATAATTTTACTTAACTGACACTTCCTCGATCGTTTTACGTAATATTTCAATTAAATGGGATCTGACGTCCGTTACATTTACTACGTATATAAGGTGGAAGAATGTAGACTTAGCGGGGTATAAACACAATTCGCGCAGGTTTAGGCCTCCTAGTATAAATGAAAGTGTAAATGAAGTTGAGTATGAATGAAAGAAAAATGTGAAAATTTCATCAAATTGCGAATAGTCATCAAGAAAATGATAATTCTAAGAAATTAGGCCAGAAATTAATCGCCGTAGATTATGGTAGTGAAAAAGAAATACAGCGAACGTGACGTTTTTGAAATTTGGCAAAGTTTGATGATTATTCTCGGTATCCAAGTTATGAACGGTTATATATAGAATTGATTAATGTATATGATTGGTGAAGAATGCTGGGACATCTGTGATAGTACAAAACAGCGTGTAGCTACGTTTACACACAATCACGCTACTTGAAAACCGTTGTAACAAGCGAGGCAATTAATCTTATCGCAGGGTTCGCCTGATTGGGCTCTATATCTACAATAATAAACTGTATCAAAGTCACGATGGGGCAATATCTAGAACAAAACGTAATTCTGAGCGACATACAATCAAACGAGACACACCTTAATTAGAACAAGTTAACGAGGAAGTATGTCGACCGGTGATCACGATTGCCATCATTAAACGGTGGTGCAGAAGTCCGCAAGAGCTTCGTGTCTTTGTAGGGTTTAATCGGAATGCAGGCTGTGCACCATCGATCTTCGAAATACCCCGAGAAAGGTAGTAGAAATCGACTTGATCAGAGAGTCCCACGTGTGGGCCACGTGTCTCTGTCATATTACGCCCGAGAGGCGTATGAAAGTTGCATTTATCGTCTCTGAATTCCTCGTGGTCCCCGGGCTGCTCATTGGGAATCCAACCCGTGCACGACGGTCTTGGGTTTCGACGATGCCCAGTCGAGGACACAGAGTTCGTGAGAAGAGAAGAGAAGAGAAGAGTCCTCGGGCTCTAATATACACGTAACGCAGGAACCCGTACAGGCTACCGCGGCTACCACCGGCGGTGACCGGCCGTTGCCCCCGTGGGCCCGACGGGCCTCATGCCCAGTCGATGCCGAAGCCGGCTGGATCCTCGCCAGGCTCTGCTGGCCGCCATGGATCCAAGACCGTCGTCCGCCGATCGTGACCCATGGTGACGGTCTCAGGGTCTCGCTTGACGCGGCGTGTCCCTACAGGTACGAGGCAATAGCGTCGACGTCGAAAGGTTCGGGTCCAAAGAGATCGCGCCGCGTTCGTCGAGGGTAACGATCTCATACTCCATTGTCTCTTCTTCTACGACGCGGTGGCTAGCAATAACTCTACGCGATTACAAAGGGGCTATTTTTTACCGTTTATTCTCGCAGACGTTACGGAGGCGACGTTATTTTCAATTAGTCTTAGATAGGGCTGGCGTTATACGGTGTTCATCATTTATGATGTACGTTGTAAGTGCAATCCGGGTGATTTATGAACCGCGGATGCTGCAGCGATACGTGAAAGTATAATCGGTAAACTTTGAATCGCCAAGTGGATGTCGACCATATTTTGTCCGTTCAAATTTTCGGGACGTATGCTAAATGGTGGTTACTTCACTACGGTTTTGCACTTAAAATGCATTTTCGCGAGTCTCGATATTGCTAAGTCCCTCGCGTCGATCACCGATTGATAACGATTACATATTCTATTTGTTTTTCGACAGTCATTATTTCCCCGATCAAAGATCCGCTATTCTGCAGCTCTGTCTATACTTGCTGGAATTTTAGGGAAAATCAATCATCATTATATTGCTCAAGAATTATTGATTTCGATTACCTTGACGGTATAATACGCTTCTTCCGTCTGTCACGTGACAACTGCAGCTACCGGTGCTTGCGAGGAAGTTTCTCTCCTGGAAAACGGACGTTAAACAGTACAATAATCATCAGTGGCCATCGGGTGCATTGGACGAAGTCTATCGTGTACGCAAATACAATTAATAAGCAAAAACTGATATCGGAGAGCTCGGAAAAAGTGTTCATGCGTGGATAACGGGAACGAGCGTGATAATTGGCTGAATGGAATTCGTTATGCGAAAGTACGTGATGCCTGTCACGAATCGTTTTACACAACGGTCAGATTTCTACAAGCCTCGTTGGTCGCGTGCGAGTCCTGGATTGCTGCAGCGTTGATACGATGCACCGTCCTCAATCACCGGTCTTTGTGACGTTTAGATATGCACGAGTGTGTCATTAGATGTGATAAAGTTAGATTACCTACGAGGGTTGTGCCGTGGGCCTTGGGCAATCGCAATAAAGCTGGAGGTCAATTTAATAAAGCAATGCTTGTACTCATAGCTATATGCTTTTCCGCGACCTAATGTCTTGTAATTGTGCGGCCAGATGCGAAAAAAGTTGTATGCCAAATCGATTCGACCGATGTACGTTGTGGCCGACCCTACGCCAATGGGGGCAGGATCGTAACCTGGTGCTTCGAGCAGAGGAAGCCTCAAAACCGGATTAAATCGGCGTTCGTCACTCTACCGATATAGTGATTCACTTTTCACCGACTCGAAATACGGACTCAAAAGTACATGCATACTCGCTCAGCGTGTGGTTCGACTCACTTCTGCAATCAATATCCTCGAAGAATGTGAATCTGTAAGCTAAAAAATATGTTAAACACATCCGTCCTCATAAACTTGGATAAAGTTGTTTCTCGTTACAACTAATCAACTGATTAATGTCTTACATCTCAATTTGTCCAGGAACGACGCAAATTGTTGGTGATTTGTGAACGTAACGTAGAATTAGTTAGTGGAAGTAGGCCTGTCTGTCCGATTTATCTATATGGCACCTACAGCTATCTTCCATCAGCTTTTATCACTTCGGAGTAATCTCACTGGAAGGTCCCAGTGCTACGTTTTCCTGTGGAACTTGTGCATCGCTCTGTTACAGGGAAAACCCACGATTGATTTCCTGTCCATCGATTTTTTTACTATAAAAATTAAAACGATCCTTCGGCTATATGTTATTTATCAACCCCACACATATTTGCTATATTATTATTATTGTCATTACTACTATTATTATTTACGTCCTCATTTTATAATCATCTCAAGATTCGACCGTTCGACTTGAGATGTAGTTTTCGCTTCCAGTGGAAATGAAACATGTTTAACACGTGGGCAGCTGTGTCACGTGTGAGAAAAAATAGGTCTTCGGAACATAAGAATCGAGAAGCATAGCAAAACTCCTCGAGTGTTCGAAGCGCGTTCGAAGTTCTTTCACTTCCATCTCCAGGTGAGGCGTACCCGAAGAAACCCGCAACTTTGTCTTCACCGCGTCTACGGCACACCCACGTACATCCAATCCCCTTACGCCTTCTCTGTAGCATTTGTTCGACTAGATGAAAGACGGTGCCTCTCGACGCGAGCTCGGAGGCCGTCTCGACGCTGAGGTATTAGAATCTTTTTACATCAATATACACAGCTGGAGCACAAAGGTAGTCATAGGAATAGTCAGCGCGGTTGATTATGTTTTAACATACGCGTGTACCTACACGTGTAAGTATAGACGCCTACATTCGTAATGAAGCCTACAATAACGTCGTACATTGTGCATACAGTGTATTTATAAGACTCTCGTAACCACGGTTTACCAAAGGAAACCTCTCGTAGGATTTTCGACCTTACCAAGCAATAAACGCCACTATTTTAGACGCTTAGATCTCAGTTTAAAAACTTACGTGTATTGTAACTTCCTACCGTTTTTCAAAGTGCATCAACGTCGCCAGATGGGGCGAGGAAAAGGTTTTCAGTATTCTCTACAGCTCTACACGGAGGTCATGGAATAACTCGTGAACATATACGATATTCTTAACTGCACTGAAATCGCAAGAAAGGTGACTCTCGAGTTCTCCGTGACCAATAAGAATCAACGCGCGTCGTAACGTGAATCAATGAATGACCTTCTGTGAGGAGTTACGCAGGATCCAAAGTATTGAGAAGCCGAATGTGATTAAATGGAAAGACAAGACGGTGAAATAGGTACTGTTTTGCAGCTATCTTTATTTCAATTTGATCGGCTAGTTTGCATCTTTACATTATTTCTTCTTTTTTATTATCGTCTTACATACTTATTTGTTTTTCTTTTGCTATTTCGTATGCATAAATTATATAATATGGAATGTCAGCCAATCATGTTTTTTTATCCTCTTTAATACCGGTTTGGTTCGTTTTCTTCCTCAATATTTATTATCTACAAGAAATTGCAGCGAATACATAAGTATCACGTATATCCCCTTAAACTTTTCGTGAATATTTTATTTTATTTTATCTAGTCTTCACTCGACCACAATTACGGCTCATTATAGGCGAAACATTTTATTTAAAAATTTACCGGACGCTTCTTTATTTTCATCAACTACTATACTATCTGGGTTGCTTATGCAATAAAATAACTATCTATGAAGAGATATAATTGTCTCGCGAGGCACTTAGGCTACAAAACCCCATAACTGAACGGCCGATCTCAGAACATACCCAAAGCAGGGACTGTAGCGAAGTTAACGGTACTAGTAATAATGATAATAATAATAATAATAATAATGATAACAATAATAGTAAAAATAAAATTATTGATAATACAGAAAATTGCATTCGTGAGAAATGCCCATCATTTTGTGCTAAAAGTAAGCAAGAAAGTTCGCAGCTGATTTCACAAAATCGATGAACTAAAACCAATTAGCGTGACAAGGAGGTGACGAGATACAAAGTGTATACTCATAATTATGAATTATACGTGTATGGATACTCCGTGAGAAAAACAAAGGAAAGAAACTTCGAGAGAAAACGAAAACGGAAAATAAAAAATAATAACAATCGTATAGTGAACGATAAGGAGCAGAGAAATTGACATTTTCGTTTAAAGGCTACAAAAAATATGATGTTTATTTTATTCTTACAGCGTTTCATTAATATTATAATAAACTATTGTTTCCAACTATCACTGTTGCTTTTATTGCAATTTATCAAACCTTAAATCTAACTTCTCAGAGCATTGCGCGCTTGAATGTTTTCCACTCGGCAGACCACATCTCTTACGATTTCTAATGCTACATGTTTAATGAATAGGCATGTAATCATGAAATGTCTTATTAAAATACATATAGAAAATTCTAGAAACTCGTATGGCATACATTGGGCGTACCGAATTGTTTGAAATGTTTTTTAGGTGGGAATGATGAGATGTTTCGACAAGGCAAATGGTGCGATAGTTTGTAAAATGAAGAAAAATAAAAATTGGTGTTCAATTTAAGTATCTTTCTCTCTTTCTTCTTCGAAATTTCACGACTTATTTAAATTACAGTGAATATTTTTATATATATACAAACATATAAAATATTTCTGACAATCACAATCTGTAAGGACATAGGGAAAATATATATTTATATTGCATATTCTCACATCTTGTGCGTCTCTTGGATGAACATTTGCGCAGAGATTAATCCACGGAAACTTGACATTCGACGATAATAATTGTAATTTCATCTATTCATTATATAACTATTATGCGATTTACACAATTCTCTCATTGTGTTTGGAATTATTATTGATTTATCATTAATCATTATTATTAATAATAATATAAAATTTCACAAGATACGATATGATGGAGTGTGTACTTGTGGCAGTCTTACTTTGAGCATCAATTTTCAAAAATAATCGTCTTCTCTCGTTTCACATTATTTTGGTACTTGCGACTACCAAAAGCAACGTAAAGCAGAACAAAAAAAAAATTCTAAATCATTCCTGGGAGAATCCCTAGTTTTGTTCGAAACTTGTATAAGAGGATGTATGAACAAACAGTGACTCCTCCCCATTGGATCGGATCTAACAAAAATTACAAATGTATTTTTATATATATATAAAAAAAAAAAAAAGAAAAAACAACAAAGAAAAACACGTAATTCATTTGAATACACTTATCAATTATATATGTAGGCATATGTATGTATGTACATATATATTTATTGGTCCCTCGTGGAATGAAAACTTTATGGTTAAGAAAGATACTATATACTAAAATAGTATACCAATTACTACGATAAAAATAATGTTACTAGGGAACGGCGTGCCGCGGTGCGATAGCGCAAAAATATTTTGAAAAAATATTACGGCTGCAACACTTGCTCGTAAATCCGTGAATCGGTATGCCTATAACGTGTGCGTTGGTGGACAAAAATTATCATTTTTCTCTCCTCTCCCTACACACACATACACACGCACAGACGACAGTGCATAGATGGGAACAGGTATGCATGAATAAATAGGTGGCGTCTGGTAAGGCGGCAGAGGTAAAACGCTCGATGAGAACCGCTGTGTGAGCCTGACTGTGACAAAGGGCCGCCTTATACCTTCGCTTTCGGTTGTAAACCGTGCCTTTCCGAGAACTACGGCGGGCAAGGGCGCAAACAAAGATAGGCTACGTGCATGTGTGCCGCATGCAGTCGGGCTGCATAAGGGTGCGTTTACGGTCGTGGAGTGTTGGGGCGTTCAACATCTGTCCCGACTATCAATTGTAACCTATTATTTGCTCTAGCCTAGGCCAACCGAAAACTTTGTGTGTGTGTGTGTGTGTGTGTTTGGGCGCGCGTGAATATGTACATATACATGCATATCTACATACATACGTGTATGTACATATATATATGTGTATATATGTGTATATATATAGACACACGCACAGCGTGCATCCTGCGGAGCAGTTTTACAACCCTTGAAAACGTCTCCTAGATATTACTTAATGATGATCGCACATGGAGTGATTACCTATGATCAATGCACGTATCGTTTTCTAGAAATGAGACGCGATCGCCATGATGCATTTACCGTTAACTCGAGTGTTCTGCAGCATCGCGTGGACGCCGACCCCTGTGTTTATCACAATTAGAGCCTACGCCAAAGTCTCGGAGTTGTTTATACTATTAGTTTCCTTTCCTTTTCTATCAACAACTATAGGTAAATTTGATCGCGTGTATAATATGAAATTAGTGGTTAATATTGAAACTGCATCCTCGGACATGGCGCGACAACTCTAAAATTCATCAAAAACGACGATCGAGTCTAGGGTTGTTAGACGGGGTCCTTGCCATCCAGCTTGTCGGCGAGGTCGGCAACGAGCTCCTTGTATATCAAAGGATCGATGTTCTTCCCGAGTTGGTAAAGAACGAACCAGTCGCCGATCTGGCACTTCCGGGCGATGGTCTCGATCTGCGTCTGCGGCGATAGGCGAGCTCGGGCGCGAAGGAGGATCAACCGTAGCTTTGGCCCGGCGACGACGGCGGCGCGGTAGGCGAGGCTAAGGCCGCTCAGGATCGCGAGGACGATAAACCAGAACCAGAGGAACACGTAGATCTTCTCGTTTACGATGTTCAGCGGCAGAATGCAGAGTCCGTCGAACGGCTGCACGCTTCCGGAGGGACCGTATTTGTGGAAGGTGCACTTTGTAACCTTGGGAAAGATCCGGGACATCGGGTCGATTCTGTCCGCCGGGTCCATTTCCGTCATGCCGACCACCTGGGCGCCGTAGGTGCTGAACTCGCCGTCCAAAAAGAAGTCCATGAAATATATCTGACCGACAACGTTTACGAAGTTCAATATCTCGCACACGAAGAATCTGAACGCGTAGAAGTTCTGCGTGTGCATATTCGACGTGAAGTAGTCGACGAGGAGTTTCTTGCGGTCCGACTTACAGTCGTCGTTCACGACGGGACAGTTCAGGTCGAGTACCAACATCTTGATGCGACCGCCCTCCCAGGACTTCCAGAGGTAACGGGGCACGTAGAAGAGTATCGCTTGGAAGAACAGAGTGAAACATACCCATTGATAATACTTGTGGTACTTTTTCTCATTGTCTCCTGCCTTCAGAGCCCCGACGCCCGGCTGCACGATGTCTTTACCGACCTCACCGCCAATGTTCGGCAAAGTGAACGTCGAGTAGATCCAACAGTAAGTGTCCATAACGTTTAACGGAATATCGTCGACTATGCAGTCGATCGGATCCCCGATGTACTGTCGCGAGGTGACGAGAAGGCTGAAGGCGATTAGAATAATCACTGTAGCCTTGTAGTGGAGACGGAATACGTTGTTGTCGATGCATACCGAGTCGAGCTTGAGCAAGCCCTTCACGGACCCGAAAACGTCAAACATTTTGCCGGTCTTAGCCTTGTCTTAGGCGAGTCCCACGAGGGCGCACACGTCCCGTATATCGACACTTGATGCGGAATAATGACACTAACTAACTAACTTGCACTCGCGGTAACACTGTTATACCGTCAAGCGTCGTCATCTAGGTTAAAGAATACTGTCGACGCACACACGGCACAAGTCCGACGAGTTGTTCCCCTGCGTCGTTCGCTCGGGTCCACTCAACCCCGCCGACCCGCCGCGACGCCCGTCGTAAATCCCCTCCCCCAACCCCCTTGGCCGAGAAGACGAGGCGCAGTTGTTCGTTACGATATCCTCGCTCCCCCCTCTCCAAGCCTGGGACCCCACTTGCGGCATCAACCTAACGCGCAGGCGCACGGGCCAGTTGATCCCGTTACCATGGCGACCGGCTGGGCGAGATTAGCCTCGCGAGGGGTCGGCGAGCCGAGAACAGCCGTGCCGCCTAGCCTCGAGGCAGGTGGTTGCTCGATGCGATTGCATACGATTGTTCCACTGCTGTGTTATATGTATAGCGGAAAATGAACACCTTTCTTTACCTTTGTGCCTACCTACTCGGCGTTCTTTTCGGCATCGCATCGGCACGTAACACGGGAGATGCGTTCAACGACGCCTCTGCACTCATCTGACGAGCGGCTAAACGCAGCCGCCCGGAGGGTAGATGAGAGTATTAATCTGGGAACAACGCACGGTCGCTGATGACGTCTTTCTTTAGGAAAAAATCACATTTTTGGAGCGGCTGTACTTTTACTATGGATTTTTTAACACCTTTTATCGCTCGAAATGTCGATCACGCCGGTAACTGACCGACTTTACGGTTTTTCGTTTGATGACGCAAGTTTTCTGCAGGGAATTTAGACGAGGGGAAAATAACTTTAGATTTGAGTGACGAGATAATTTTTTTCATTTCAATTAATTTAAATTAATTTTTTTAACTCAGATACATTTATTTAATTCATTTTAATTAATGAATATCAATTTTTCTTTTTTTCTTCTCATAGGTAACTCTTAACAATTCACTCTAATTCACTTCGAGTGAGGTAATGAAACAAAAACTGTATTGATTGTTTTCTTCATTTTCAGTCAGTTAAAATTAATTTTTTTTCGTTTCAACAGATAATTCTGGTACGAATCCAAACTAATTCAAATGAACTTGACTTAATTGTCCATAATTCAATTCTCTCTCAGTTAATTCTCATTATTTCGGTTAATTGTTATTATTTCAGTCGATTCTCATTAATTCAGTGATTTTCAATCAATTCGGTTGTTTCTTATTAATTCACAAACGTATTGACACATCAATCCAGCGAGTTATTTCCCCATCGAATTTATCTAGAAGGAAAAAACGAATAACTTACCTAATACCTTCAGTGCTCTGTCCCAAGAACACCATTGCACGAAACAATTCTCTACGTCATTCATGAACAGGGGTTTTATTTCTTTCACGTTTTCCCACGAACACTGTAGGCATTAACCGGAATTGGTGGTTTAATCTTTTTCTCCATACTGAATTGCGAGTGATAAAGAATCACCGCAATCTGTAAACTTTACCGCATTTATACTGATCTTGAGCATTGCGCGCTTGATGTTCAGAAAATACCATAAGCAGGCAGGCTGCAGGACTAATAATAACGGTACTTGCAGGGTTCCATCGAGCTGAAAGATCCTGACTAATTCTAAGTGAAAGTTATTGAAATGTCAGTAAAGTATTGAGAAATCAAAAAATCTTAAGCGTCGGCGTTGTCGTAACTTGAGGAATTCTGTCGGACGTCAATCGCGTATCTTGACTTGGTTTTCAAATCATTTGAATCTTGACGTTTGAAATGACTGGCAATGACGCCGGGAATATTCGAGATATTCAAGACATGAGAGGAAAATCGCTGCTCCGATGTAAACGCGAGCCGCTTTCAATATACACGCAATATGTACGCATATTGACAGCATGCAGAGATCTAGTTTCTGACAGGCTGTAACGTTTAATTGATGTATACAAACAAGTGTGACACACTGAACGGAAAGGGTATATGTAGGTAACGCAAACTTCTTGTTAGTAATTAGAAACATATGTTCTATATGAACTCGGCACCTGCAGCTCGTCTCGTTGTCACATTAGTATACGTCTCCTAACGCATGAATTGCCGCTCATATAGAATACTTGTAGGGACTCAAATCATTATCACTTTACAACAAGTGCGAATAAATTTATCACCACCTCTGGTGTACCCCATTCGCGAGTATCGTGTTATACATGCAAATAGAAAGGTTGCTAGGCATAATCTAGGTCGATGCAATTAGCCAGATAAAATTTTTTTTTATTCAAATCTTGTTAAAACTGGAAAAACAAGTTGATGAGGGAGGGGGGGGGGGGGGGCGAGTGAGGCGATTGTGTATCTTATATTTACTACACTTAAAAATTTTGATCAGCCTCAAAGCAGAGAAAGTCTTTCGCCAATCGATTTCGACGTGTCGTGAATATCTTCAAATATCAAAGTCCACGTGAGTTTTTTATAGCTTCCCTCATTTTCTTCGATATTGGTGGTGAAAATGTGACGACGCGTACCGTGACATAAAAATATATTGTAACGACACGCCTCGTAAAAGCGAAATACCTACGTCGTTATATATAGGCTGCCCGACGAAATGATTGAATTGAAAGAGATACGAATGTGGCGATGAACGTAATACTGAATTTGGCTTATAAATGACGAGATGTCATGGAATGCCCCATAAGAAGTTATATTAATTATATTACGATTATTTGAAACTCGCGAAATAGGATAAAAGCAATTTAATGTAACAAATAATGCGTGAAATAAGTATCACGACTTGAAGCTTCGGTCTGCCCCACTTTTTTTGCCACAACACAAGGTATCGTTGGGCCGTGATGTGTGCCTGATTTATTAGCGTTGACATTTCTGACCCCGAACCAAACATTTTCACGATGACTAATACACGTCAGTGCTTATAATTTTGTATACACAGTATTTAAGACGTGAGCTAAATATCCTCGTCGCTTTTTACTACTATCATCACCGTTATTCGATATGAGCTTAGGGAGAAAGCCAAATATGTCAATATACACACGAGTCTTCTTCATATGTTGTGTTAGTGTATAGAATATGATGACTATCGTACGAGCCCTGAGCTCTGCAAAATTGCACGTGAGGCTGAAGGTGCTTGCTAAGCGATATACCTACGTGTGCGTCCGTTTACATACGGCTGCGATGAGGATGCAAACGTTACACCTATGGGACGTTGTCGCATTAATTATTTGACTCATAGCATGATCATATAATATAAATACATTGAAGTATACGTAGTGTGATATGATAATTCGTGATCAGAGTACTAGAATCGAAAAGGTAGAGAACGGAACCATGAGACCTATAGGTTTTCATCGCTTTTGTCGCTTTATTAGACAAAGAAACACTGTAATATATATCTACATATACTTTTGTACATGGTGTTTCGGATCGACGTTCTTACCGCTGGCATGTTTAGTTCCGTTTCTTGAGTTCTACAAAATTGTTACCTTCGACCTTCTGTCCGTCTAATGATTCATTGGGTAATTTGTTCAAACTATACTATATTCTAGATCCGTCCGTATATGCGTCATTTACTCATATACACATTGTTGAAAAATAGTGAAACTTATAACGTGTCGGACGATAATCGATCGTTAGTTGGTTTTCAGGTTTCAACGATCGTTTCATGGAAGCAACGGTGCACGCATAATCGTAATGAAATTTCTACCTTTGGGATTACTCAAGTCAGCAATATGCATGGCTATAGCTAACTACCTGAGGAAAATTTGTGTTCGATTTACTCCCCCCTCCCGTGTACTGTGCTCGGTTTGATTAGAAAATCAGGCCAACGCAGAATCCCACAGGCGTGATTCTACCATCTGCGTGTGCAATTCCTTCTATATTCTCGAATACGGCTGTGTTATCGTCGACGCGAATAACAATCGTCGTTTGATCGGTAGTCGTTACAACGGTGAATCAGTTATCGGCATTGCTCAAGCAGCTAAAGGTGAATAAATGGACAATGCCAGCTGCAGTGAACGCACAACGGCTGTTCGGGCAAATGATAAACCGTTATAATAAGAAACGGTTCAGGCGATATTTGAAAGGAAACGCCGAAACAACGTTCCACTGCGTCCGGCTGTGATGTTGCATTCTCGAGATGCTAACGTATATACCTCGTAAATCTGTAACAACTAAGCGTCGACGCCAATCGTCAAGTACTTCAATATCGTGTTTACGAGATACGCCTGCTGCATCGTGGACTTCTACACTTTTACAACAGAAGCAGCCATTAAGCGTAGGTGAAAGGGTTCTGGCCGAAAGCCAAACGCCGAAAAACATCACAGATATAAACGGTTTCGTACATGTATAGTTTACAAATTGAATACACGCAATTATATGTAGAAGTTTTTCCGTTTTCGGTTTATTTGATCATCATGCGGATAATTAAGTTGCGAAATCACTCGTTTAGATAATTATTTCTTATCTATGAATCACATATTATTAAGCCGGAGTATTCATCGGAGTAAAATTTCAGCCTAAATTTCTCAGCTTTGGCATTTGGAGAAGTAAAAATTCTTAGCATTCGAATTCTATTCACCTACAATTTTTTCGTACCTGATAGTGATGGTGATAATTTTGTTTATACAGTACAGTGCACAGGCATTCGTCACATTTCACATATAAAATTCGTTATTCTCAGCCGGTGATCTAATCTTATCGTATGAATCGCCGTCACTTTGTCGTAACTCGGTATTTTTATTTGATTTATTGCGAGATAAGGTTATTATAATCACGAAAACACATATCGTGTTGATGCAATAGTGACAGCTAGTATACAAAAATAGCGCCAATTCACACCACGGGTCCTGTGGCGCAACGGATAACGCGTCTGACTACGGATCAGAAGATTCCAGGTTCGAATCCTGGCAGGATCGATATCTATTTTTAAATCTTCAACATTTTTTTATCCTTGCCAAGATCAACCTAGTTTTTATTAAATAATGCTTTCTGCATACGGAAGTCTTTAATATTTGCGGTATCTTATTACAATTTTATCATAATCGTAGACGTTTGCGGTCAATAGCTGCAAAAAGCCACAGCTATATAATATACAATGAGAACCTCGTTAAGAAACAGTTATATTATACTTGGTCGGCTTTGTGAGGATAATAGATATAGAATAATAATTATTCACCTATCTTCTATATTTAGAAGGATTGCCAATTTTAAAAATAGTCAGTTAACCGTTTTGAGGTCTAAATTTTATCGTTGTGATTATATTTTCATTTGTTCGCAGATCAGCTTCCCTATAATGATAGGTTCTCATCGTCAGTGCCGAAAGAAATAATTATATTTTACGCCTTCTCCCTGCCGCCTAGTCCCTCAGGCAAAAGACAGAAGATCGTAAGCTTCTGGTTATAGCTTATACCTACCTTCATAGTTATCTATACGTCCAAGGTACAAACTTTTGCTGCGAAGGCATTCCTTCAGGTACACGCAAGGCAAAATATTCGGGACCGCATTTCATCGAGGGACGATTATACTGACCGGTTAGGGCAATTTACATGGATAATCCGACGGCTTATACATATATAATATATCCGTACATACAATTTGAATAGAAGTATATGCAAATAATAAAAGAAAAGGAAGAAAAGACATGACAGCGTCGTCACTCTTCGTGAACAATGAAGGGGAATTAGCGTTGAACCTCTCAATTCTGAGAAGACTTTTAGGACTTAACTGCTATCGTTTAAAGACATGATATCCAAATGAAGTTTGCTTCACCAAACGCCTCATTGAGACGAACACGGTGTGACTAAGCGACGAACATGAAATGCTAGTAAAAATTATTATCGTCAAGATTTAGGTGTATCGGTATGAGTCAGCAACTTTGGTTCGGAGTTTCTAAAACTCATTTCAGTTTATTCGTCATGAGAACTTGGAGACAGTTAATACAAACTAAACAAATTACCGTTGCTCAGAAAAGTGATACGATTGATGCAAAGTTCTGCGAGTTTCACTGATCTATATTTGAATTGCTTATGGTAATGGACTAGACCATTAGTGCGCTCCGCAAACTCTCCTGATTATTATTTTTTATCCTAAGAATTGTCGTCGGTTTTTGAATACTAACTTCTTATTATTTATCGTGTGCAACGCTTTCGGAAGAGTCTCTTAACCCATGAAATGTTTCTGAACGCTATGATTTTCGATTATGAATACAAAATCTACTACTAACTTCATTTTCACGAATAGCTAATTTGTATTTATGTATGCAGATCTATTCACGCGTTTCGTAGTAATTACCTTTCTATCAACACGAAAAAAAGTAGGGATGAAATAATGGATAAATCCACGGCTCTACGTTTTTACGTTTTGTTATTCTAAAAAGTGACGTAGAAAAAATCGCTGATACTTCATTAGATCTTGGAGAATTGTAACCTACAAATCACCTATCATATTCCGATTTTCTTTAGTAGAAAAATGTGCCCCTCAAAGAGTTAAGTAATAGAACGTTACGCAATCTGTGTTTTCCCATTTGTAAAATTATACGAAAAGCTCGTTCGATTTCCTTGTTCTCTCGAAAGAATTGATACACACTTCAATATCACAATACTTGGGTATAATTCTCGCATATATATGACGATATACTAACGTTGGGCAATTGATTATACTCGCAGAGTCCTTAACGGTAATACCCTCGATGATAATACGTTGAACACGTTATAAAACCACGAACTTGAGAAAAATACTTCGTGAAATTAGCTGTTAGGTTTAAAATATTTCACTCTCGTTTTTCCCATGTACGTAATAAATCTTCCGCTACGGTCTTGGTTCATTTACTCACTCATTTATTTTATTTCCTTATCATATTCCTTTCATTTCTCACCGTTTAATCCTTAGCGGCACAGTGGCATTCCTGAATGCCACCTGTTTTAAAACACGTTTTTACGATTTTATAGTAGTTCTATTCGATTTAACCGGTTTTTTTGTTGTAATTTTATGATCTTGATATGTTAGAGGATCAAAGTTTATGTTCAAATTGTTTTTATATTTCGTTAATTTGTTTGTATAAATTAACAAACTCTGAAAAATAGCACTTTTTTTTAGAAATAATGTATTATTGAAGATAGTTTTAAGAGTATCCTTACGATTTTTGATAGGCGGGGGTTTTTAGGGTCGCTGATTACGAATCCGTTTTCAGATTTGCAAAATTCAAAATGGCGGACACAATATGGCGGCTGTACACTTCAAATGACGGATTTTATGACCGCAAAACGATTGCAATTGATTTAAAAGTATGGAAAGGATCTTGGGTTTTATGATTTGCGAAGGTCAAACGACTTTTTGCGTTTTGGTCCGCCATATTGGATCCGCCATCTTGAATTTCTAACTTTTGAGTGCGGATTCGTAATCAGCGACCCTGAAAACCTCCGAGTACCAACTTTCGCTCTCGTCAAACGAGTTTTTGCACGTTTGGTCCGCCATATTGAATCCGCTATCTTGAATTTTCAAATTTTGAGTGCAGATTCGTAATCAGCGACCCCAAAAACCCTCGAGTACCAAATTTCAAGTCGATAATAAGTAAGGAAAAATGTGTGCCGCTAAGGGTTAAGAAAAACTCTCCGCCTATAATATAGCGTAAGTTGAACGGCTACGTGCGAATGGACTATAACTTTGTGAATATCGTCGAAGGCGAGGGTGCATCTACTTTCACTATGGGCTCGCGTACATATCTACATGCAGACATATTAAATACCTGAGCACACGCATTTGTGAGGCTCCTTGGAGATCCATTGCCTGTCTCATGCGTAGAGTATTCTAACATGAGCGTGATAAAATGTAAAACTATAGTCTGTTGAACATAGTGACAGTAATACGAATCTTGTTAAGCAACAATTTTATTCACCTCTATTGTTCCTCCTCTAATTTTATATGTTCGTCATAGTTTCAATCGACCCAATAGATTTAGTGCATAAATCCAACCTTGAATAAAGTGATTTTAAAACTTTTCAATCGGAACTACGTTGGTCAATAAACGCGTAGTTTAGAACCTAACTAGCTCCATATTCGTAACTTGATCAGTTTTACTCAAGAACTCAGATTCTTCAGTGAAATTGTTACGTAATATTTGTAATCGAGTTTCTCCGGTTCCAAAGAAGCACCGTTGCAGTCTTAACACATTTAGGTGTACACTGCACCATAAGCTTTTGTAAGATTCCGAAAGTTCAATACATCAACTTCCCTTCGTGTGGATTTAGTTGCTTTACTTCTTAGCGATGAGACATAAATTTGACAGTCTTGACTAAACTGAAAAATGACAATATTCGTTTCTGAGACAGCGGGATCTTTTCAGACTTTGCGTGGTAACTGATCTTTTCAAGCGTGTAGTTCTGCAAGAAGAGAGAGACCATTCCCTGCATTGAGACTCTCCAATTCTCGTTCCTCAACTTTACTTAACTTTTGTGTCGCGCGAGTAATGGACTTCATTGCTGAGAACAGTACAACAAGTCACTCTGTTTTTCAATTGAAAAAAACGTATCGTCTGACGTATATATGTAATGCTCTCCAAGAAGCGAAGCACGAATGTTAATTGAGGCTAAAAATAATAATAGGTTAAATAAAGTTAATCTGCTCTGGTCTTCAGTTAACTAGTCACGTATACGTGGTGACTGCAGAATCGTCCCGCTCCGTTATCCAATCTCCAACCGAGAAAATCCTGTCTGTTACTATATATGAGCATATTGTTACGTTTACCCAGTGCGGTTGTGTCTATAGTTATAATAAGTACATATTGAGATTAACATTGAAGCTGGTCTGTATACCAAGCAGCGCAATATTTTTTAAAAATCACTGTACATGAATTAAAAAAGCTTTTAGCAGCTAATGACATCATTCAAGTCTCGAGGTCCTTTGAAAATTTCTCGGATTTAGAAGATGAATGCACGCAGAGCCCGCATAGAAGTTTCTAAACCGACACGAGTCGGAAGTGACAATTCAACGGTTAAGTTGACCGCAGTGTTGTGATACTACTACATGTGAAGCTATCGGGTGATATTATACTCAATTAGTTGACAATTGTTTATCAGGAAACTTAGGTGTAGGCGGGTTGTCTCAGCATTCTGGACCAGTTTTGGGACGAATTAAAATGAGCTCGTAGTGGGTGATACTTTGACACGTGTCGTAGCTTCAGAAACTACTCAACTGATATATCGTAATCGATGTACGAATACGTATTTCGATTGAACACAACTCGAATCTGAGCGTAGAGTGTGGAATGCACGAGGAGATGCAGGATGTATAAGTCTACACGCAGGATAGCCCGGAATGGTGTCTAAAAGATGGGTCAAATGATTAGTAAAGATGGGGAGGTCGCTTCTGGGCTTCTATATCAGCTATAGTCCGTGCTAACTCTAGCTCATCCTTACGTCAGAATATCCATTGTATTTATACCTATAAAAAAACTGACATTTTTATACCTATAGCGTAACTAAAATTCTCGTCTCCATATGCCTTTGTCTTAAGCTGTTTAACGTACTCTGGTATAAAAACCGTATACAGTTTACGGATTGTTATTTCTTCGTTTATTTAACTGCATAACTACGCTTAAGTATAGAGTAGTATTATAGTTCAAATGATTACGCAACGTCGACATTTGCTTTGGATATATCGTTACAGAAATTACGGTCAATTTTTCCTCATTGGAGCAGTTGTTTAAAATAACTACAAAATAGATACTGTTGACCCTGTTATTATGAAAAAAAATAAATATTTTTTCTCTGTATCTTACGATAATTATAATCAAGTGTGAAACATAACTAGTTGAATTATTCAGTGGATCGAGGAATTAGTGGTATGCACGAACGTCGAGCAATAACGTTTTATACCGTGAGAAAATTTTCAAATATCCAACAATACTATTCTGAGGATGATGTACAGATCAAAAAGGGAACCATCATTATACTATAGTATATTTTCGACGTTCCGAACACCGTCAAGGAGTAGCACCTAACGATGGAAAGTTGGCAGAGCTTCTCCTCCGCCTCCTACTCGAAGCCCCTCCCGAAGCACGACTTTTAACCGCAGCCATTAATCGCTTGTCTGGAATCTTTGCGGTCAATACGTGATCGTAACTAGTTTTCTTACAGCAAAATCATCGGCACAAAGACCTTTCTCTATACGTCTCGACATTGGCTCTCCCCCGACTATCTGATTTGTGCGAAAATTCGTCCCCTGCGTGTGAAAACGCAGGGCACAGTAATTAACAGGCAAGCTGAAACCGAAATCTCTGTATATCTATATATATATATTATATACACATATAAACACGTCTGAACCAGGCGTCACCTGCGGCAACGACGGAGTGCGGAATATCGTCTCACCTGTAGGCTGTATAATACTTCTCGGTAAGTATACTCCAGCCCTGCCGGAGGCCAGCCAAACCACGTCGTCCTGCATGCATCCCGAATGCATTATATACCTACATCAGCCTGTGCACCATGCGTACATCCGTGTGTCGTCTGCACACATTTTCACCGACAAAAGTATGCAGTCGGCATACGATCAAGTGCGTCTCTACCCGCGCACACGATACCTCTGCCGACGAGCTGCTGCACATCCACATCCCATCCACATCCCATCCACACATTCTACATCCTACGGTTGTCGTTAGCGCAGTCAGTAAGCGGTGGTTCTCATGGCGGTCTTGTCCGGCTTGGCGGCGGTGGGAATCCGGGTCGGTGGCGGGAAGGGCGGGGTGGGGGGGTTGGGCCCGGTTTTTCTGGTTCAAGGCTCGCAGCGGTTCTGCTGCAGGCCTCCAGGTATTCCAGGGCTGGATTTGCCGACGCTGCGCGAGTCTTCGCCGCTCGCCTTGACTCCTCGGCTGCACCGTGGGCATCATGGTGAACGGCAGTGGATGGGAGCGGCGAGGGTGGCACCATCCGGGCGTCTGTCTCCTGGGGGAGCCGGATTCACAGAGCCCTGCCATCTATGGCCGAAGAAGAGGAGGCTCGAGGAAGGGGGAATGCAGATAGCGGCGGTTGCCCTATGACATACATTTCGGTGACCGTAGTACGGCAGCGCCTTTCTATACATACATATCCCGCGTAGAAACGCTGCCAGCAAACACCTACCTCCTTTGCAGGCCTCCTTGGAATCCAGCGTTGAATACCCCAGGCATATGCCCAGGTATGTGTACACTGTACACTGACAGAAAGGAGTCAAGAAGGGAGTATAATGTAAGGCGGGTTGTCGAGGGGCCCCTAACCGGCCGGCTTCTCATTGGCTTTTACTGCTGAATTTCACGGTCCTCCGGACTCTCGGGTTTGGTTCCTTACCGCCGGTTACCGCGGCGTGGGTGGAGGTGAAAAATGTTGCCGCGAGGTCCTTTTTTCTCTGTGTAGGTATAACTGCTGGGACCGGTGACTCCGAAGACTATAACGATGCCAGCGAATTGAACCTAATTTGAGTTTTCTTCGATGTCCGGAAGAGGAGATTGCTCTGTTCATTAGGCAGTTTGTAACAGACTAGGAGAAGATTGTAACATTCCTAACGTGTTGTATTAATTGTTGTATAATTAGGGCGTGAACGCAACTTCGTTACAATATAATACGTGTTTCAAAAACTTCATAAACTTCCCGATTTCCACATCCGAACTTCCGTATAAGGACAAACGATCGGTACGTGTTACATCCAGACTGATCACACGGTTTACAGTAATGATGAAAGTGCCTACGTGACTTGTATCATATTTACGCAAGCATCAAGGCTTAGTATAATAAACTCTCGCACCAAGTACAGCTTATACAAGATTAATTATGCGCTTGCAGCTTCTAAGTTAGCGTTGATTTGCAGTTTTACTGATATAACGTTGTGATTTCTTACAACGCATATGGTAACACGGTTCCCGTTCGACGGAATATTACGTTACACAAAACCACAAAGTTACGTTCGACGACTTCTTGGAAACTGCAATAAATGCATAACTTCAGAATGTGATGTGGAGAAATCGAGGAAGAAACAACAAGTTACCGGCTTTTATCTGATCGATTAATTAATCTAGCTCATTGGAGTAATCGAACTCAAAATGTCATTCCCTAACGAAATTTTCGTAACGAAAACACAATTTATTCTCATTGTCGGGTGAAATCTAAACTTCCCTTTCTTAATTGAGATGACGAGCCAAACATGTCCGGAAATGTTGCATAAAATTAAACTACAGAGTTGGGAGTGCAGGCAAAACACGATTAGCATGTCAACCATTGTGTGTTTATTAATTTGGATTGTGAAGTTACAGATTCAAGTTCAGCAATCGTACGTAGTTGGTGAATAACAGTGTTAAAGGGCGCTGACAGGACATTTCGGCGAGGAGTTGAACTCAGTATGAGACAATTTATGGAATACTGAGGGCATCGCCCATATATAGCTATGTGAAAATTAGTTGACACGGGTTTTTCTGTATTTAGATATTTTGGCAGCGGTATAGATCACAGCTTCGAAACAGTGGATTAGACTAGGTTTCACATTTCATTTTAACACAAGTATCATATGTAAAATTGTCTCACCGCTACATCTGAAAATTTTTAAGCGTCACGAATGATCCGCGTAACTTGAACACCTCCGTCTGGACCTTTCAGGTGTCTGTTCGAATAATAACTCGGTACACGAATCAGTGCCGTAACAGGCACTGGTTCAGTCACGCCCGAAAATTAATCAGTACAAGGGTTGTATTGAAATTGAAAAATGTTTTTTCTCCCACGATATATTTGCCTCGAAACTTGAACATGTGGCTGAGGAATGCGTCACTAAAAAAAGTAGTCACATGAGTGTTTTGTTTTATTGTTTTCTAATATCCTGGTTAATATCGGCGATGAACGACAGTTATAATTCAACACGATCATCTTGGAATGGTCGTACTTTGTGCTACCAGATAATACCTTGTGGAGTGTTCAAGCTGTCTAAATGTAATATTTGAAGCTTGTTGCATAATTGCTCCGCGCCGCTGATTAAGAAATACGGAAACCACGCTATTATAGCTCTGCTCGCGGCATTTCTTGAATTGTGCTACTTCTCTATCCTTGAGGTAAAAAACCAACTAGGCGTGAGAGTGCATTGTGAAGATCATGTGGTTCAACGCTTCTCCGTCTGGTATGCACAGCGGTGAGAATCTTGCATTCCGCAGACAAAGCATCGCTATTGTCTTTCCTCGCGTTCCGCTGTTGTTCACGCCGTGGCTTTGCATCGAAAACGAACAGTTCCTTACGCTAATTTTTTCGTCTCATATTCACCGTGATGAAATGTTGAGGTCAACAGGTTGTGTGAATAAGAACCAGAAACTTGACATTTACAATTAGCCACACAAAAACCGATAATGCCCCGCAGGCATTATTATTTTATATTTTTTCACCGTAATCAAGTAATATTCATAAATAAATCGGTTGCACGGCGCTTGCGGTGGCAATATGTTAAACCAAACCAACCAGAAAAACCACTTTTTTATATCAAGTTTTATTAAGCTGAATGTTGATTTAAGTATTTTAGAGGCTTGGCTTTTTCATGACTGACCACCACGCGGCCACCATGTAATGTGAACCATTTGAAGAGCATCGACAAATTTGTGCTCGAACCTATCATAAAATCTGGTTAAACACAAAACCAGTCCGTAATATCCCCTTTTTTCCGCATCTGGAGACGTAAATGGTTGCGACATTGGAGAAAGAGAGACTTTATCACTCTAGCTCAAGGCCTCTAATGATACGGTATATTGAATCATTCGTGACACTTTGACTATAACAATGAGTAAGTTTCTATCTTGTACAGATTATAATATGTTTCCAGCAGTGAATGATACTCTAATTATGTACTTTAAAAAATTATGCGATTATGTACAGGCTTGATCAACAACAATCTACACTGTTCGGATGCTGCGTCGTAACCAAGGCTCTCCCCTTTCGAACTCTGCCAACACCCTGCACAACGTCTGTAACTCAAGAACCCTAAAATTAAGGAACCCTATAAGTAAATAAAAATGGTCTTGCTTCATCAAACATAAAAACTTATATTGGAACTTTGATCTCACGTATTTATATTGAACAGCGTTTACAACGATGTGTCTTAATTTTTTAACTGCCCGCTTTGAGTGTTATCACTACTAATAATTAATACATATCCGCAAATATCCTTTACAAGTGATTAGAGAATTTTTTCGAAGAATTATATACCGAAATATGTACTGAATATGGACAGGAAGTATCTGACAACAAATGTGAAGCAATAATTCGAATCACAAGGTAATACTGAGTTATGTATGTTAAAGGACCGAAGATCTAATATTCCAGACTGTGATGGTACTTATCTGCAACTGGAAACCGGTTAGTTGAATTTCACAATTTAATGTACACCTCAAAGATGCTCTACGAAAAAGATATAAATTTTAACTGTTACCATCTGCCAATGTACTATGCATTTGATAAATTTTATAACTGCGATGAAACGTTTAGTACAAGACGCCGTAAAATAGAAACTCTTCAGCTTTTGTGATCTTAAATCTTTCATCAATGACTGAAATGACAGAGTCATTAAAACTTTGATAAAGTTTACTGTACCAAATCGAATTGAATGCAAATTAAAGCTTATCATCCATTAACTATCGGGCTGCAACTAAATTTAAAAGTTCCAAGTTTTTCTTGCTAAAAAGTTTTTCAATCAATTAATTAGTTGTGAATCAATGTGAAGACCAAATTTATCAATAATGCTTAGAAGATTTCAAAATTTCAGCTAGATCATCGCTTTGAATGCACGCCATCATCACAACTATTCCCTGGTGAATGTGGTAATAGTAATCGTAATTGATTACTTATATCTTTGTTACAAGATGACCCAAGCTGAGAGCAGTACCTTGCCGCAATAACGACTGACGATGGAATAGAAAACAAAATATCAGGATCTCAAGAAGGCGACTACAAGTATCCGTAAAAGTTGAAACAAGATCATGGTAACAATACAAAGACGTATTACATTACGAGCTGCGCTTCGGTAAAACTCACAGTAAGACTCTTTTGGGCATTTGATTTGACGGTCTTCATCCTATCCTTAACTCACGGTGGCACATTGACGTGCGATGATACCTGGCACAACTGACCATCCAGGACTGTATGGTTTTCAGGACATCGATACGGCTTCGTCCAACGTTTCGGAATACATTATTTCGGATGCTCATAACTCTTGGTTTGGACTACTTGGAACCAGGAGTCTAGAGACTATGAAGTCTAGAGGTGGCCGACGAAACTGAACGGTTTGCAAAATTTTAACCTATTTGCTTATTGCAATGTCTTCGGCATGTCTAGTCAGATAAAGTAAGGTGACCTGCTATACCACGCGACAGCTGAGCATGGGTATGAGCACGGCACTAGTTTGGTTTCGTGTGAGCTTGCGCAAAACTTCTTCCCTCGAACTCCGATAGACACTTCGTTCGCCAGAACAACACACGATCCAACGCAGTGTATAATCCTCAACATTAAGTAACGCTAGACATTGATTTGATTTTCGTCTTCGTGAAATATTTCAGTGCCGGTTATGATCGAGGTATTGAAGTGCAGCATTAATATCACCCCCATACTGCTTTTAGTATCAGTTATTTTATAAGTGAATAGATATAAACGCTGCTAGATAGCTAGAAATCGACCTCTGATAGCCGACGATGAAGTAAAAAGATATGCAAACTCAAAATTCGTGTCTCTACAGTCTGATGATGAGTAACAATTACTATTTCGTTCTAATGATAACCGTCGAGAATTGAACGATACTTTTGAGTTTGTTTATGCGCCTTTAGGTCCACGAATGTACGCATATTGATTTTGTTACGATACTTGATACAATATTCCTTGGGTGGTAATAGTGATCGGTGGTGAACTATATACAAGCAATCTCTAATATCATGTTACAACGCACCTATTCTACGAGTCCCTGCTTCTGTCAGTGGCTTCTCAGCAACCTCGGGTACCAGTAGTATTCACGTGAATTGTTTCCTACAAACAGTTGGTGCCTCATTTTCCCTCATTAAAGTGGATTATTTTCGCATCAGTACAGTTCAGTGTAGTGTATTAACTGATTCCTATATTAATTGTAAATTTAGATCATTTCGCTGACTTCGATATCGATATTATATGTTTAGTCTGAGGTCTTGAAATTCTGTAAAATTATTTACAATCCACACCTGATGGCTTCATGCATAGATATAGGCTTCATTGTTGATAGGTTCGTGACAAGGTGTGTTTAATAATTTGAAAATTTGTCGAGGTAGGTCATTTTTTGAATAATTGTTTGTTATACGACGTTTCGGCCAGGCACCCGCCAACCATCTTCAAGCTGGAAAAACAATATTACGAATCCTAATGTTACTGTTTGTGTCTAACATAACATTGCAATGAAATCTAAACCATTATATTGATGAACATGTGTGAACCATTAATTTTTTCTTTAGAATGACACGTTGCAAACATTGTTATTCTTAATGCTTATGTGCATTATTTCTTTGACGTTTCCTTTGTACCAATTCGGTTCAGTGATAATTACTGAAGGATTTTCAAAATCAAATTTGTGACCTAACTCTTAACCAGTGAGATGCAAGTGCACAACTTTCAGAGTTATGACATTCAATTTTCGACCTATGACCTGCAATCCGCCTTTCTACATGTTTTGATGATTGCCCCACGTAAATTTTGTTGGAATCCAAACAATCAATCTTACACACTTGTATTAATTTTATCAAGCGTAGGTGTTATAGTTTTTAAAGGCTTGAACAAGAATTGTGCATCGTATGAGGGACGGTGTTAAATAGCAAGAGAAACAACATTTGGATCAACGTATAAAGTATTGTGGAAGGTACACCCGCCTTTGTAAGCCTGCAACGTGGCCCCGACGTCTCAGGACTCCCATCACTTTGCAGGATGTGAACACCAAGTCGCAAAAGGATATACCCTGGAGGCAATCCTGTGACCGCCCCCGCCAGGACGGGGTGTCTCTCGCCCAGCTGATGCACCCTGACTAACTGGACAAGCTAGTCGAACAATTTGCTATGCAGCCTGATACATGTAATGTCCCTAATAAGGAGTGGGCCAAATACACGAAAACCCGATTCAGAGTAAAACGGCTTACAGAACACGCTCCAAATTGCGCTCGTCCGCATTCGTTCACTGCCGAAACTTATCTATCAAAATCCGCGCGCTCGCTGTTATCAGGTCATAAAATCACATTCGTCTGCCCTCTGGTTCTGAGGGTTAAAACTAGGTACAGACTAGCTGAGGGGCACCATAGTGTAATTACCACCGAACTAAATTGGTACAAAGTAAATGTCAAAGAAATAATGCAGGGAAGTATTAACAATGACAACCATAGAACAGATATACCAAATTTAAGCCATTTTTATCATGACATTATAACACATTCGTCATTTCTCGCCGTAGAATATTGATTTGGACATCGATTTCTCTGTATTAAAAGATGTAACTGGATGATCTGCATCAATTTTGATAATCTTCACTTTCCCCCAAATGGCGCAAGCATGAATATCTACGCCTCAAGGTCATCCAAATTTTAGTGAGTAATCCAGATTTATAAATGACGTAACATTCACACATGTGCATCATTTATAAAGGTTTAGATTTTGTTCCAACGTTATGTTAGACATAAAAGAATAACATTAGAATTTGTAATTTTGTCATTCAGGCCTGAAAATGGTTGGTGGGTGCCCGCGACCGAAAAGTCGTATAATAAACAATTATTCAAAAAATGACCTATCTCGAGGAATTTTGACATCATGGTATAAAGCTTCAAAGATTTATAAGATAAAACACAAAAATGCACAACATTCGTAAAAATACTGATAATGATAATCTTGAAACAAATATCTGATCGATCAGACCACATTTAAGTAAATTGAACCGCTGGATTGTAAAACAACACATAAAGCTCGGCGAACGGTTCGAGATGGCCGCCTGATACCATGTAAAATAATCAACCGAAACATACTCCGCTTATCGGAAATTTCAAGGCGCATCATTTGTTCTTCCTTTCAACAAAATCTCGACTTGCATCATCTCAGAAAATTGACAACAAAAAAAAAAACACACACACACACACACGGTTTGGGAAAAAATATTTCCTCAAGTGTTTCCATTTCACCTCGTTCCGAAATGTGAAGTTATGAATAGCCTTACCTCAAAATTGTTTTAGCTACTTTAAAGATGATCCTTGATTCTAAGTTATTATTTATATTAAATTTACAAGATTTCGTTAAAAGAAAAAAGCAAAAAACACTGCAAATTACAGGTGATGTTATACAAGTTTTGGCACTTGTCTTATTTTACGAAACTAATTAACGGATTGTGACACAGTACGACTACGAATTCGTTAATTTACGAAGCTGGTTATAGATGATTCCACTGGTTCTGACGATAGTATATCGATGCTCGAAAGTTGAGATAATGTCGTTGAAAATACTCGTAGACGAGGGTAATGAAGTTGACACTGTTTACATGTTATACGACGATAAGAATTAAGTTAGGAAATTGAGCAAGAAAGGTGAATCATCGCCTCGGCAGAAGCTCAAGTGAAAAGACCGGAGAAATTTTGTTTTCCTAAAATCCCAGTTTTGTCGATTCATTTTAGAAACGACCAAGTTTTCGGAGAAGACAAAACATGATGCACCATGAAATTACCGTTGAGAAGGTACGTTGAAAAATGATGTTTGGTTGAATGTTGTACGAGGTGTCAAGGGTAGAGTTTGAACGGCTGGCAGAATTTTATTTATCGTTCTACGATCCAACGGCTCAATTTATAATTGCGCTTTAATATTACATTTTATAATATCAGAATGGTATTTTATTATTCATCGGCAAACTAATAGATACTGACTAGGCCTTAATGAGTTTGCTTAGAACACAAATTTTGGCATTTCATTCTCTTACGCCTTAACACCCCAGAATTACGCTAATCAAACGCTGCATCCATACCGTGGAGAGACACTTTTCTTGTGAACAAGAAACGGTTAATCATAAATATGCGAAGAGGATTTCTTGACAAAATCTTTACTTCCTATGATTCTTAATCTTTGAATCAGAAAATTCTATCATATTTTTTTACTATCCCATCTAGGATCAAGAAAAACTATTTTCCCCGTCGATGTGGAACAAAAGAACAAGTCCGGACAAAGTGGTGACAAACTTTTTGAAGTTTGGCGAGGAAGGTTAGTACGTACGTGGAGATAAATACCAGGTACCACGCATTAAAAATTGTAGGAAAGGTTTCGACATTCTTCAGTATCTAGTAAAAGTATTTAATTTCGACTTGTTTTTGATAATTTCGCAGTTACCATTCGCGCCCGGAAAAATACCAAGTGTAAACTCGACATCCCTTATGGACCTTCGGAAAAAACTAAGTATGACATCTACGGCATTGATCTACCAAATGGTGAGCATAAATAACACGAGAATATTGTTATACCGTTAATACGTGTTTTCGTATGAAATATGTAATCAACTTTCTTAATGTCGCTAACTACACTAATTCATCATCTTTTAGATGCTCCGATATTTGTATTCATACACGGTGGATACTGGCAAGAAACGAGTAAAAATGTTATCGCATATCCTGTCGAAAGCTGTGTATCAGAAGGCATAAAGGTCATTTGCGTTGGCTATGACTTATGCCCCAACGGTAGGTGTCATGTGAATAATTGAACCAGAAATTTAAATAGGCTACAACTGAACCATGTGCAATATTCTCGACTAACGGTCTTGTGTATCTTACAGTCCAACTACGTGATATCGTACATCAAATTAAGTCCGCTACACATCAAATTCTTCATAGTGCAGCCAAATTTGGATCTCGGTAAGGTCAAGCTATTCTATTTTTTCCGATACTTGCTACGAGTCTCTTGACATACACCCACAACGAAACCCATATTTCATATCATGGCTAACAGTTTTTCAACGTTTCTCTATCAATCATACGAATTGCTCAATAGGGGCGTTTGGGTGGGTGGTCACAGTGCTGGAGCACATTTGTCGGCTAGTGTACTGGATCCAAAATGGCTTGTGGATGAACCAAACGGTACATTACTCAAAGGACTTGTGCTTCTCAGCGGTATTTACTACCTGGAACCATTACTTACAACTTCGTACAACGATAAATTAAAACTTGACAGGTACGGCGTGTATTACAATTAGTTAAACTTCAAGCAATCCAAATTGCAAAAAGCGAATGCAGACAATAGCCATGAACAGCAGCACGAAGTGTGGATGGTACTTTGTTGCGCTATTTTTTTTTTTTTTTTTTTTTTCATCAAAAATCAGTTCAAGTTAAGGTACACATAATCAAGAGAATCCGGTTAGCGAAAAGTTTGCATCGTTGTTCTCCCGAAATAAAGGACTACGGCTCAAAATTATACGTATAAGTGCACCTGGGCTCGTCATAAGTTGCCATTACAAGTAGCATTCAACTTTAGGTCTTTTCTTTTTACAAGTAACCTTTTCAAAAAGTGCACGCTCTGTAATTTGTTAGGTGTGTAGAATGGAATTTTGAAAGCGTCCAAAGTTGATTTAGTTACTGATTTTGAGCAGATTTATGATGTTCGGAATTATACATCGTTCATACATACATCAATGTATTTTATTGAATATATTGTTTGTACTAAATTAATTGTTTACACTAAATTAACACTACCAACTCTGCACTATGTCCGGCAATGTATTGAGAACGAATTGATATGTCGATTCTTGTCAATTCCAGCAACGAAGCAAGATTAATGAGTGCTCTGAGTGTACTGCACGCTCCTGTTCCGAACTTGAAAGCTCTGGTTGTGGTTGGAGAATGTGATTCTCCTGCATACATAGAACAAGCCCGCCAATTGACCATGGTGCGAAAGATTAATAAACTTGATAACTGTCAATATGTAGATAAACGGATTGAAGAGAATTGAAACCTGAATTGCTATTTCAATTTCTCAAAAACACGATCTTGATAAACTGTAATTTATTTTCGAATACGATATCAAGATTAATTTATTTTACAGCAACTCTGTAGCTATATGGACAATGTGGAATATGTATCACTTCGAGATGGTATCGATCACTACAGCATGTTGGAAAATTTGGCAATTAGCGATTTTCCACTCACCAGACGAATAGTAAAACTTATAAAAGGTAATTTCGATTAAAGTTCGTGCGCGGGTTAAATGACTCCCAGCATTTAGGAGCTTAGAAAAAAGGTATCTGCTACTGGATTTATAAAAAAGCAATGGTTTAATTTTCAACGAATACAAGAAAATAATATATGTAACACTTACGATAAATAACACAATAGATAATTAATTTATCAGCCGAAGTTATTATTAATCTACATTATACTTTATTATTCACCAACTTAGCTATGTATAACTTTGACGATGAATTTAATAATAAATATACGTTTTTCATACCATAGGCGTGCAATAGAAAAATGGTTATTAGTATCTACTCCACCACATACGTGGAAACTTTATCGTCGGATGCATCGTATACTTTGTTTGCCTTATCCAGAGATTTCCGTGGAACATTGATATGAAAAATCTTTTTAACACTTTTGGAAACATGGACTTTTAATTTTGGGTCAATAGCGGGTAAATTCCCGCTAACTCTTTGAGGTGGATCAAGTGGTACTTGATTTTGCGTAACAGGCCTTGGAAGAACAATATTTTGAACTTTGGTTGTAGGGAGACGTTTAACCACCTGATAAACTGTCTTTTTTCCACGTTGATCTAAAATGGGCAGATGGCAAATAGTTCTTTTGTGAATCTGATTGTCTATGGTTTTTGGAGCTATAATTTTGTATTGTCTTGGCGGTGTGACTACGGTTGTTGTTTGATTGCTGAAATTAGAGGGTTTGGTTGGCCTGTTGACGGTTATCGTTTTTACTATCTGATTCTCATTGGATTTTTCAGAAGTTGGCCCTTTCTTGGAACCAATGCTAATTACCCCAACATTACTGCAATGTGCAATTATTGTCCCTTTTTTGTCGGTGTTAGTTTGTTGCGAAACTCCGGATGCAATGTTTGGTTTTAACTGTACCTGCTTCTTGAAATTTACAAATGTAAAGTTATTCGTCACATTGTTAACACTGATATTTGGACTATTTCTACTCGCAATGGTAGGTATCATGACAGTCGTTTTTTTACTCTGCAAATCTTTGAGGACATCAGCATTCACCTGTACAGTCTTTCCTACGGGAGTTGAGTTGATCCGTTTTATAATTTCACGTTGTCCACATTGAGCCAGCAAAATTTTATCATTTTTTTCTTCCTTCATATCCGTGTCTGCTGCTTCTTTCATCTTCGTATTTCCGGCTGAGTTTTTCGTTTCAGTTTGAAAATCTGACCAAAAAGCAGACGGCTTGGCGAATGACCGTGGCCTCAAAATTGGTTTCTTCTCTTCCTCCGCACAGATTGATTTGACAGCTGGGGCCATGGCAGGGGCATCGGTTACTGTAACACAAGTAACGAGATCAGCAAGCCACTACTCGGAGTCATCCGCCTGATGCTGCTTCAACTGTGTTATATTTGAGTCTCTGCCTCAGGAGGCATCGCTTGCGCGGATTCTGAAAGTGGTTAAAACGTTCCTGATAAAGAAAAGGGACTAATCAGTAAATTGGCTGTCACACGATAGCCACGATTAATTAAAATACCAAATTAAAAAAAAAAATACCAAATGAGTCTGTACGTCCATGCACAAAACGAAGGCTGTCCTGATATATTTAATCGACTTCATTCTCTGGGAAAATGGTAATTCTTTACTTTATGCAGAATCATCATAAAGTAGAAGTAATAGCAACAAATAAAAATATCAATTTTTTTTTTTTTTTTTTTAAAACAACTTTCACTGGCTGAATGAGCCACAAATACTACCGTTGAATGCACCCACTAGTGGTGACACTTTAATTTTTTGATTTTATAAATACGTTTGTGGTAAATGAAATAGTAATATTTTTGTTAGACGACTTGGAGGTGCCCCCTAGGAATGCGTGTGAGGTAGCCACACCAATGATATATAGAGAGAAAAATGCTTATTTTAGAAGAATTTAATTTCCAAAAAATTGCCGAAATTCGTAGATATTCTATTGATGTATTGATCAACCATTAACTAACTAAATTACAAAGATATCACTGCCGCTAAGAAAGAAATATATATGAAAGTGGTGGTTCTCTAAGGCAGTTCGAACTAAGTGCAACGCAAACAGCAAGTTAAAGATGTTAGACTTTGAATTGGGTTGTATTTTATAGAAGTTACTTTGGCTTGACAGAAAAATCGCTTTGTTATCATTGCATTCTTTTTATTGAAATATAAACCTTGTTTACATTCATATAAAAAAACAATCATCCTATTTAAATTGGAATAAAGTGCCATGAACTGTATGTAAAAATTTCGAGATGGAAGTGTGTGTTGAAAAAAAATAATGCGTTACGTTATTACGGAGTTTGATAACGAACCTTCCACTTCGTCAGAAGGAGTTGGAGATGAACTCCCAGCAGCTGATCCCAAATCGTTTGTTGTCACCGCTGATAGTAAATTTATGCTGCAAAGTACAGGTGCAGTTGTTTTCTTATAACTATCAGGTGGCGAGGCAATTTTCCTGACAATTTCAGATCCTTTAGTTCCACTTATCTCATCAGTCTGTGTTTGATTGACATTTGGACCATTAACTGCAGTTGGAGACAACAAAGTTTCTGATGGATTTGTCACGTTTGTGCCTTTTTTATCAGCAACACCAACATTTCTTACACTTGTTTCTGTTACAGATTCATTCGTACCCGAATTTCCGTGTGTTTCTCCATTTTTCGAAAGTGAAAGTGAACTTCTTCGGCATCCTTTACTTTTTTCTATAGAACTGTTAATCTCTTTCTCTGTATTCGCAAGCCTGTTTGTTTCAATGTCATTATCTGTTGGACTAGAATCTTTTTGCGTTCGTATGCTTACTTTATCACCGACAGTTTCATTAACATCACTACCCATTTCTATATCGAGTGGATTGTGCTCGCTTGCATCAGATTCATCACTTTCGTTGTCATCTGATGATTCGTTATTCGTATCTGATTCTTCTGCTTTTTCTGATTCCGATATATTGTCAGTGGTTTTAGATTCATCTTGTTTTTTCACGAATTCGGCAAATACTTTCTCCAACCTTTCTTTACCAATTTCTTTATTTTTACGTAATTTTTCCGCCAAGCTTACATCTTCTAATGCCGGGTCAGAGTCATTGTCAAGGTACAATGAGAAAGTATCGTAATAGTCAGATTGCCTACAGCGTTGTAAGTATGCTCCCAAATCCAGAAATGCTTGCTTTGCTAGAAAATCAGAAAAAAATGATTTGTAGTCAGTAGTCACAAAAAATTGTAATAATTGGATGAACAAGTACAATCTACGAAATTTCTGGAATAATCCAAATGCAAATCATGCTGAAGAAGACTTCATGGTAAAATTAATACACTGGAACTGAACTTGGTAAAGTCAAATTTGACTACAGTGCACATTGATTATATTGATCATTCTTACCTATTGTTTCTTGTTTTGCCTTAGTCAATTCAAGATTTTGGTCCATATTACATCTTTTTATACAATTCAGAATATCCACATAATCTGGAAAAATTACAGTATTGGTGGAACGAGTCTTGCCACCCTTTTTCTTGCTATAAGAGGATGTTTCCCTAAATTTTGTCATTTTTATATTGACAAAATTTGAAATTGCTTGATTTAATATCGGCAGAGGTGTTACAGAATGATGTTTAGGCCTCAAATAGTCACGACCTGCATCTGAACTTTCTCCTGTAATTTCACAATATTTGTTGTAAAGTTCAACCATTCTCTGCTTATATTTTTCTGCCAATATATAATGGCTATCATTTTCATCTTCAAAGTTAACATCAGCCGTTTCACATTTTTTTATATAACGTTCGCAGCGTCTCATAGCTTTTTCCAGTGCTCTCAATTTTTCCCTATCTTTAACATCTTTTTCGTCTGATTCTTCACTGTGAAGGGTATAAGCGGCCACCGATCTATTTCGAATTTGTCGAGCCTTCATTTCATCATTGACCTCACCTATATGCACAAAGTACTTTGCCGGTTCTTTTAAAATTAACTTTTCTTTCGTCCGAATCAATTTTATGAAACTTTCAGACTTTGCATAATGTGGCTCTAAATTATCAAAATGTTTTTGAAGTTTTGCTATGATTTTAACCATATCAATGCTACAGTCTTTACTCTTGCAAGCATTCAAAAATGCCTGAAACAATTCTTTACTGAGTGTCAAATTGGGATCGGAAAGTTCAGAAACTTTGATTTTATTCCTAACCACCAATTGCGGCTCAAGGTTTTGCCTCGATGATGATGCTCCCTCATTAACCTTAAATGAATGAGTACTCTGTCGGTCATCTTGTGAGTTTGATGTATCTCCAACATCTGAATCGGTTACATTTTGGTCTGTTTTTGAGCCTAAATTAACAACATTGTTACACCTCTGCGCAGAATGAGATTCCATAGGTATAGTTGCCGGTTTTGGTGAACAGATTTCTGGCTTTATTTTTCGTTTCTGATCCACAATCACTTGACATTTGTCCGTCAGGGTTTCCGGATTAGTAACCAGCTTTCTAACTCCATTTGTAGGATTTTGGTCATATGAAGATAATTTTATTTTTTTCATATGTGTTGGAATTGAATCATCATGTATTCGTTTCCTAGCTGAAACTGCATTATACACAATCTCCAATTCTTCCTCGTTCTTGTAAGCAAGAGTTTTTGTTGGTAGTCTACTTTTCGAAAGTAAAGACAACGTTGCTTCCATGCCCCCATTCTGTAAAAATTAAACATAAAATGTGTGCTTAGAATCAGTAAGTAAAATCAATTGGTTATTTCATATATGATAATATTTCGTAAAGAATGCATTTCATTGAATGATTTACTCATGTGTTATTATTTCCAAACTATGTTGGGCTTTATTCTGAGCCTCTTATTTCTGTTTCATAACACTATGCAGGTTATTATCAAATAATCTTTAAAGACTAATTGTATCACAACGCAACTGAACACGAAGTACACCAATTGGTTGTATTGACTCGATCCTGTATTCAAGGTCTAAGGCTATAGATTTCTTAAACGATACGTAGCTAAGCGGTAGTCACAATAAAAGTATTCAAATTATCACAACTTGTCCACATCGATATTATGATATTTTTGTACAATGGCACATTTCACTTCATTAGTAAAATTGACTAAAGGTATGTGAAGACAGCTAATTCTCATTGGTATACTATACAGTTCCCATTGCGTTATGATGTAATTGGACACGGGGAGACTTGCAATTTTTCTTAATTACAGACCGTCTTTGCAACACGATTTCATTAAACAAGTCGAAAAGTTTAGCAGACCAAAATTATCTGACCATCTCTGTGTAACTTCAATTATTACCAAAAATAAGTAAAGCTGCAACGTGGAATAATCGACCACGTTTAAATGATATCATTGCAATCTTTAGCGATATTTAATACTAAAAAAGACTTATATGCAAGAAAATTTATGCTATTTCACATTTACCAGTTATTTTTTAATAGTTAATTGATGAAGTATTGTCTTGTTGATTTACAAGAATGACATAACCCAACTGATAGCATGTAGCTTTCACGTTGCATAATTTTAACTTCAACAATTCAATAGGTACCTAACTAATAAATGTAAAAACAGAGAGAAGTTAAATATACATACGATGCAAATTTATAGATCATTTCTTCAGTAAACTTTAGAAGTGGCACGTTATGCAGATAGTTAATTAAATACTGCGTCTGGCTAGTGGTAACGTCGAATTCGAGTGATGACGTTGTTAGTATTGGTTTTGCATAACTGACATTAGTATAGAAAATTAGCGAAAGAGCTACGATCCGACAATGAGCATAGGCATGACGTGTAGTATACCTTTGGGGCGGACGGTGATTTCTCGTCGTCTGAAGAGAGGTCTATTACTTCCATTGCCTCCATTTCATACGTGCTGCTTGACCCGTTGAACGCACGTTGTTCTCGTATTTATTGAAAAAAATTAATTGCGACTATCGACGCGGAAGAAAAGACATTTAAAACCATTCAAAACAAGCTTTTTGTTCGCGTTTAGTCGAGACAACGATGGTAGTACCAAGTAGCAGAATTGCCAAAACTGAAAATAAAAACTTATGTTCATGAACGTAGCCAGAAAGAGTGAGAAATTTGCTGTTATAGTACTCTATTTAGTACTTGGTACACATTGAAGTGATTTCCCAGTTTTAACCAATCCCTTTTCACATTACCTAGGGTCAACGTACAGGCCCTGTGGTGGTAACACTGGAGGTGATCATCGAAAGCCAAGTATCGATATTGATATCGAACGATATATCGAAGCCTCGATATCGATCTTATGCGATTATCGACAAGAGTATATCGATAATTGAAGTTGGTCGAGGTCAACAGTTGAAATCAAATAATCAATTCTACGTATACTTTCAATTAATAGATTGATTGATTTGTAGCTCATGTCTATGAAGGGGTGAATAAAAAGCTAAATTCACAGCATTCGAATGAAGTTGGGGCGCACACGGGGATCAAGAGCTGGGCGAGGTAATATCGATATAAAAATATTGTATATCGAGAATGAAATATCGATGTTTTCGATGTATCAATGTTGGAGCAAACAACCTGCCTTAATAAGAATGAGTCTCAATAGAAAGAAACCCGTTAATGGTTATGTGGTGACATACGCAACAGTGCTCGTCAATATGGCCGACGTCTTACCTTTCTAACTCACTCCAAGATTCATACCCCTCGTCGATAACGTTAGTTTGCGCTCGGTCCATAGATCCGTAGGCCGTGACGATCACTCTCCCTAGGCCACTACTAATCAAGTGCACACCTCAGTGCACTTATGACTCGGAGGTGGTCCAGCAAACGATATACGAGTCTACTTGTGTTCTGGCTTATAATTCTATTAAACAAGGCCTACCACTAGGAAGGATTCGACTGCTGCAAAAGTTGAAAGGTAGCTTACCGATACGGACGATTACGGCAGATCAGTACGAGATCGGTATTGCCGGTACAGCTGACTGATGTACTGACATCGACGGTCTGCTCTTCATATTTGTTGCGGTCGAAAGCGACAGTGAATGTACTATTACCAACCGAATACCACAGTAATGCCTTTGCTTGCCGACAGACGCCACAAATAATGGAAATTACCGACGAACACTTCGTCCATTTGGGTGGATGAATGGGCAGGTAATGTTGTACAGGACCTGGCTCGTTTTGGTAGGATATTGCGTTGACTGAGGATTGCTGAAGACAGCTAGCCAGCCATTGGTATTCTCTTGAAGCAAGTACTACTCCTCTGTGAAGTAGCGCTCTGTGACCCAAAATACTTTTTTGGAAGTAATTTTCGACTGCCTGGACAGTGAATAGAGGTCGGTAATCAATTAACACTCTACCACATTCGACATCACGGAAGCAGTGGATAATGCAGAGTATATCTTACCATAGTGAAGTGCCACTGTAGTGATCAAAACTGAACAAATCACAAGCATTAACAAATGATATTACTGAAGCTTGAATAAATAATTGATAAATTTTGCAAATTCATAATATATTGCAAAAAAATTGTCTCCGTCTACTAGCTCATCTTCATCGAAGGGCTGAATTTGGGTCTACGCAAGGATCAACCAACCAATCGTATGGAAAAAGAATCCGATGTATTTATGATACCCCGAATGGAAGGTCCCTCTAAGTTGAGTCTGGCAAACGGACTTTATGATGCGGTTAATCTACATACAGTTCTAGAATTTAAATCGGATTGTTCAGGCTGCTTCATGTAGTCCGATCAGTGTATTTCTACCAAATTCGTTTCCACGAAATTCGTCGACGAATAATACTCGAACGGCAGCGTGTAGTCTTAAGCAAAAAAAGAGTTGTTAAAATCAAAAAAGCCTGTAAATATCGAAGGTAATTTTCGTGACTCGGATTTTCATTGCTTTGTGCAATTTGAACTTGGAGTGGTCTCGATTTTCGTCGGACTGCGTCGAGGGTAATTTTTGATTAATTATTTGCGGATTTTCGGTAAATGCGTGTTATATTAAAGTAATCACTACAGCACAAAAGTAAAAGTAAGCGTGGAATCGAGTGTTATTACGGTAAATATTTTCAGATTTCATTTTTCTAAAGTTTTCCAGATAGTTTTCAGTAGAGGCTCGGCGCAGAAGCTGAACAGCTCATAATGTTATCTTTATCACACAGAAAGGTCCTGCGAAACTTATACAATTTTTAAATTGCACGAAATTAAGTGTTTCAAGACGCAGGATTTAGGAAAAATTCAAATTGAAATCAATGAAATGTAAGTAATAACCATCACAATTGTTCCTGACGTTAATGTCTGTTCAGGATAATATTTGGTACTGCTTGTCCATCACTAGGGAGAAACTTGCATACTGCACAGGCAAGGAGAAATACACGTTACACAAAATTGGCGAGATTATATAAGTTACGTTTTAAGTGATGCATTGCATGTTAATATTTGTGATTTGTTCAGTTTCAATCACTACAAGACCACTTCGCTACGGCAAACATGCTCTGTATTATCGACTGCGTCTGTAACGCTGGCTCGTGGAGTACGGTAGGTAACTGATCTGCGGTTACGATCCACGATATGTCGAAACTTAGTTCCGAAATCCTATATCGTTTTCTAGGACGCTACCACAGACGAGTACTCCTCTCCAGTTTAAGTACCACCCTATCTACTGGCTGCTGCTAGAGTGCGCTACGGCGTTGACTGAAGATATATGAAGACTTACAGTCTTATGGGGCTAGTATTTTTTGGAAATTAGGTGAAAATCGATTGTTACTAATGTTTGAGCTTACGCTGAACGAACCTCGATGAATCTCAGGCAATTATTATCACACACGTAATAAAAAACAAATTTAAAAATGATCAGGGTTCTTTCTCGGATGTCGGTAATTCGTGAGCGTCTGTTTAATCGGGGTACTGATAAAAGAATTGAATGTAGCACATGCTTAAAGAACCGAAGAAATTAAAGAATCGTGAATTTTTTTGGGATATCACCGTAATAAATGTCACGTATAATGTTCGAGTAGATCTGAATCACCGGCCAATAATTGTAAACACGATACTTGAATATGAATAGATTTTTCATTCAATTTACGATTTCAATGGTGACGTTAATACAATAGCTTTCTCCGAGACAAGATAGGTTTTTGGAAATAATCTTCGAGGTGCCTGGATGATAACTGCACACACGGTTAATAAATATAATCTTCACATCCAAATACGATCATCTACAAATCCACATTCATATACATAGTAGTATAAGGACGAGTAACTGGCAATATTATGTTATTAGTTTCAGTCCTATGTTTACACATTGAGAAAAGAGAAGATTGTTGGTTTTTTTTCACATTTCCCCTTTAGCTTTCAGCTGTTTTTTCACGCGCAGTAAACAGAGCAGAATGCTCTCATTGGCTGCTTGTTAAGTACGTGCGGGAGGGGGGGGGGGGGAATCATGGGCGCCATCGGAGCAAATTTGCTGCTCCAGCATTCAGTTATTTGCTGTACGTCAAAAAACATCTTCACGCATGTTTTATTTGATCGGAAGACACCAGAAAATTTCAATCGACGCCTTAAACCGCGTGAAACGGCAATATTTTGACCATCTGACTGCGTTGTGCACAGCTCGCATGGTGTTTCCAACCGGTTGAGACGTGTTTCTGAGCGTAGCGCGGCGTCAGTCGCTTCCGAGCAGCCGTAATGAGATTTACGCGAGTCGCGTAAGTCAAGAATTGAAATCGCCATGTACAGTATACGTATTCGGAACATGGCTAAGCACCGATAGGTTATGAGTGAAAAAAAGGCTGTGTAACGTTATTCGATCAGTGTATTTCCACGAAACTGATTGTGTTCAGTATACGAACGGCATGCAGCGTACGGGCCATTGCAGAACGGAGTTAATGAAATGACAACAGCCGGGGACATCGAAGGTGAATTTCGTGTTTAAAACTTTCAATCTTGTCTGCAACTTCAGCTATTAGCGATTTCGATTCTCGACTCTCTGCGTCGAGTGTCGTTTGTTATTGTTTGTGCGGCTGATTTTCGGTTAGTGCGTCGTTGCATTGTTTGCAATTTTAACTCATTGTCAGTCCCTTGAGGCAGCCAGCTACAACACAAAACTGTGAATGAGCTTCGAATCGAGTGTAATTATTACGCTGCAGAGTCATAAGCGTTTTGTGACAAGATAGTGACATGGCCAAGCACCGATACCTTACGGTTAATAAAAAGGCTGTGTATCGTGATTCGATCCGTGATAATATACGAACGGCATGCAGTGTATGATGGCCCATAAAAGAGCAGAGTTACGGAAACAAAAACAGCGGAGGACATCGAAGGTGAGTTATCGTGTCTCAAATTTTCATTCTTTTGTGCAACTTCAGCTTTTAGCGATTTCGATTCTCGACTCTCTGCGTCGGGTGTCGTTTGTTATTGTTTGTGCGGCAGACTTTCGGTGAGTGCGTAGTTGCATTGTTAGCAAGTTAAACTCAGTCTTTCTAGACAGCCACTACAACACAAAAAGTGTAAATGGCTTGAAATCGAGTGTAATTACTACGCTGCATATTGGCACTAGAGTTTCGTGACAAGAAAATGATCTGATAATCTTCCGTTGTCGTTTTACTTCTAACATTTTGAAAAAACGGACCTTGCGGAAGGTGACCTTCGTGTGAGTTGTGTCTCGGATTTCGGTTCGCGGATCGCGTCTCTCACGTGGACACACGTTTGTGGAATGAAAATTTTATTGCGTCGTTGATCTTGGTGTTGTTTCTTATGTAAAAAATACTGTGAGGGATTGCATGTTTTTCCGAATTTCTTTCTAAGGATCGATCGATAGAGGGATCCTCGATTTTGTAATCCTTTATTAGATTTAACAAACGTTATTGCATCAACGGCGTTACTGATTCGTTTCGAAATTTCGAGTGAACTTAAATCGTCAACTGTTATTGCTTCCTCGAACCTATTATGTTTTGGACGAATATGGTCAATTTTCAATGCTGTTCAAATCGTTATGAAAATTACATTAAGTACTAGAAAAATCTTTCCTCATCTTACCCGATTGCAGAAAGAAACTGCAGCAACTTTGATTGACATTAGCAACCCTAGATTGAAAGGCCTCATCAATAAATCTTGGAAGACATCGCTCGGTGGTGGAACTGTTGAACTTATTGCAGATAAACAACAGGTATAAAACAATCCTAATCATTTCTTACTTGTTTGTGTAAATAATCGTTAAGATTTTCCAAAGCTTGGCATAATACGTTGGCTACAAACGAAAATTGCATGTGTTTAAACATTGAGTATATGGATGTTGAATTAGATTAAAAATTAACAAAATGTTATGGATTTGTCCTTCAGCTGATTACGGAATTGAACTACTGCAAAAATCGTCGAGGCTAGTGAGCTTCCCCAGTAAGTCACCCTGGTAATAGATGGTGGAAAACAAAATGCAGCAGCTGAACATCTCGGAATTTGTTGGAAGACCAGAAACCAGGTACACATTTGAGACTGTTCTTAATTATGCCTTTGCATAAATTTCAATTTGAGAAATTTGTTAGATGAAATTGATTGCTATTCAGTCCATCATGATTTTACACAAATAACAGTAGTTTTTCAATGCCTTGTATAGTGATTTTGAAAAACAAGTTCTGATAAAATGTTTTTTAGAGGGGGCACACTGTATTGAAGCACTATCGACCAGATTTAGCGATGATTCAAATGACGTAACCCAATCAATCGATCTCTGACAATACTCTGAAAATTAAGCCACCTGTTTAACGCTACACAGTGAATAAACCTGAAAGGTACACATCCAATGTGATTTCTAATTATCACGTCACTTCTGATTGCAGATGATTTTAGGTGCTCATTAATTTTAGGCATTTATCCAATATCTTTGCTTATTTTATTAGCCCTCTAGTATCAATATCTAGAGTTCATTTATAAATAAATCAGAAACATCTGAAATATCATGGAAGTAACTTATTATGATACAGTCTGCAGTGACATCAAATCTGATCCAAGTACATGATGCGAGTAATAATTTATTATATTCTTATCGTAGTATGGAAAGTGTGTCACCATCGTACAACCTAAGAAGCTACGAGAATTACTACATATACATGTAAAGTGTGGAGCAACCCAGAGGAGGTAATGAAATTTATTTCAATTATTTTTTGATAATTCGATATGCTACATTTGAAACCTAATTTCTGTCATTGTGTAACATGCGGCAAACAAATATAGAAATAGAAAACAGTGATAATGGAAAATCTAGTTTGCTAAATTAATTCGAGCTTCCTTTTGCATTTTTTCAGAGTTAAGCAGAGACATCCGAGTAACTTCTCCATTACTCAGCATCGTTGGTGAGTTTGCACGTGTTTAGGTTACGGGTATTTTCCTGGGACTCCTTTGTCACGTGGCGTGGCGGTAAAAATTGTTACACAAATCTTCGATTTCTCAGCATAGGCTCATTCGCGATCTCAACGCTGCTTGACTTTCAGTCGACTCATTTTTTTTCTCTCTCTCATCGGAGTTGACCTATACTACCAAAGTTACACAAAGTTAGAAATTTTGCACGTTGCTGAGAGTGGAATGAGCATCGCGACAGGTAACCATCACTTACTCAACATTCGCGAAAACACATTGTGTTTTGCTACAGATATTATATAATTACAATGATGTCGTTTAAGTGGTGGATAAACCTGAGGTTTAAACATATTCCAGCGATTGTTTAAATGATAATGTTTCAAAGTCTGGTAGAACCTAACGTAATCAACTTGCATAATATATCTTGAATCATTTTCAATTTTTTATTGCCACAGGCTTAGCTCGCTTAGAAAAGTCAGGGTGTTTTTAATCCATCTACAAAAGGTTTATGTACCGATAATCGGCCAGCAATCACTAAAACATTACTCTCGCTGATTATGGTACAAAAACGTTTTGCTCCTCACAGGTATTCAATGAAAAAGTAAGTGACAGTGACCATGGCGCAAATGAGGAAGAATAATGTGTGTTGGAAAGAATGGAGAATCGTTTAGAGCGAATATAGGTAATCGGGTAGGTAGGTGGCCGTTGTGGGATCCGTTGCGGGGTTTGATGCAGATGTGCGTGTGAATTTCTTTTCAACATTTCCGTTGGGTGGTTCCGTTGGGAATCAGGCGAGGGTAGGAAGGTCGCGATGCACCGCGATGTTATTAACTTTTGTAATCCACAGCGTCAAATGATCACAGTGATTTTCATCAAGAAACACGCGCAAAACTGAATACAAGAGTCTCCGAATTATTTATTAGTAAGCTTTCAAATTTGGACGAGATCCAATTTCCCATTTCTTGTCACTTTGCTATTGTTTTCCACTCGTTATTGAATTCAATTATTTAATCATCGTCTATCATTATTTCATTCAATTGATCTCTGTGATCGTCTGAATAGGCAAAACGCATCTCTGGACCATCCATCGCGTTCCGTGGTACGCTGGATGGGGAGAGATGCTGAGCTCGAAGACTTCGCGTCGAAGAGGACCGCCGACCGTCACGCCACACAATAATGCATGCCTTCCAACCTCCCTCCCGGACTTGACTTGCATCTCGGAACAACAATTCGCATCACAATGTGTCGGTATCAAAAATACGCAGATGCGAATTGGTTTTCTACAGAATTTTGTGACAAGTCCTAGACATTTAAGATTTTTCGACGGATTAATCGGCCGCGCCTTTTTGCGCGTAGATTAATCACGGGAATCGGACGCGTTATTTGCGCGACGATTGATCATCACGGTGGTGACAGACCGGAAAAGCCGGGAATTGTTGGGGAATTACGTCTATCGGGAAAAATCACAAAACCCGAACAAAAAAAAAATTAAGCTGATGGAAATGAGCCCAAAATTTCTGACGCTCCCTCGCGGACTAATCGAGTGATCGAGTGATCCAGTGATCGTGTACCCAGTATCCGAGTGATCAAGTGACCCAGTGATCGAGTGGTCTAGAGATCGAGTGATCTAGTGATCGAGACCATGCGAGTCGATCGATCGCCTCTTTTGCTTGACGATTTCGTAAACGGCATATGAAAAAGTAAATCACGTTTGATGTGTTGAGCCTTCAGCTTTTCAATCGATCTTGTTACTAACGACAGAGTTTTCAAGTTCAAATTGACGGTGCCTTTTGCGCGTTAACTTGATACTTTTTGGTTCTGAGAGAAAGCGCGGCATTTGCAAGCCGGCGGTCAATTCACGGGAATAAAAATCACGGAGTGTATAGTGATGGGCAAGAAGCTTGTAGTAAGTATATTTATAGAACATATCTAAGGTGTATGAAAGTATTTTTTTATTGATTGTTTTTTTTTTTGTTTCAGGGCAACGAACTACTTTTTCTCCAAGTATACTGAGAAACATTTAATCTTCACTCGAACGACAATGTTTTCGTCAAACCTTTCGTCTGTTTTAGTTGATGAAAATTTTCAACTATTTTAGCTAATCAAACTTCCTAAGCGTTCTATCTAACTAGACCTTTTGCCTGTTTCATGTAACTAAATTTTTTGTCTGCTTCAGGCAATCAAACTTTTCGTTCGTATTAGGGAACCAAATGTCTGTGTGAACTAATTACTTTTTGAACTGTTTCAGTGCTAAGTGCTGAAAATATTCATCTCAAGGTTGACTTCATAGGAAAACTGTGAAAAAGTAAATTGAACTTCTTAGAGACGCCACAGTTCCCTATAGGAGATTTGATATATTCAGGTAAATAAAAACGATACTCGTTCATCTGTGTGATTGACTTTTATTTTTCCGTTGTATAATTTCAGTGTACATATTTCTTGTACGGGATTTTCTCAACTTTTCAATTTGACGATGACGACGGTATGTTACCAACGTTTTGCACGCGATAGTTGTGGGTTATGAAGAACTTCGTTTACCGGCGTGGTCAGTTGCTTGGTTGATAAAACGTGCAACTGCTAATACCCCCGGACCCACCCAGGCCCGGCAAACTGTTACGAAAAATAACCCAGGGCTGTTGGTCTTTGTACTGCTGTAACGATTTGTTGTCGAAATGAGCTCTACATTACCCGCTGTCTTCGTGACGGTAAAGTACGAGCTGGTTACCGACGTACAGACGTTCACCATCGTACACCAGTTTCAGAAACGATTAGAATGTTGTTTCAGGAAGTGCTCGTATCCCGGGGATACGAAAAACGAGAGTATCAATTATGGCTGGAAGTTGAGCTTGTGTGGGTGTAAATCTAGAAAAATTTACCACAGTTCGGAGATTTTTTATAGATGGCGCCATCACCTGTATTTGTACTGATCAAAATTTAAAAGAATCACTTGTAAGAGATGACCATAATTATCCATCACCATTAATAGCGTAGAAAATCCGTGATAAATAAACGAGAGTCCGATGGTTACCGTTTTCTCGATCGTTTCGAAAATACTTTGTATTGTCGTGTCTTACAGTTATCCTAAAATCATATGATATGCAGTTTTTATAAATACCTGAAATTTGGTATTTTACTATAGTCGGTAGCGGCAAAATTTTATCTACCTGTTACTAACAGATTAAATTTTTGGTCAAGAGCATGTATTTTTTATTTGTGTTGACGCCACTTTATTCAACGAACCCATGATCTCTACTCACAGCTATATTCAGATCGATAATCAAATTCAAATTTATCTCATCCCTTGTAAACAGTTGGCCCGATTAACAATTTCTTCTTGGACTCGGTTGTTACCTACTAGTTACGTCGACGTAAATAATTCCCGTAACGACCCGTTATCCATCACTTACCATTTCAAATACATAAACGCACAGTTGAAGGAAATATCGCATCGTTGGGTTTCGTTCATCATCATTAAAAACGATTATAATGTATGTCATCGCGATAATATTCGGCGATTGTTAGTATTCATTCTGAGAAAGGTTCGCCTTCCAATTTTAGCTTTGGAATCAAGGTTAATTAACTCCGTCTCTTTTATACCTATGTCAATTGATCTGTCGATTCGATCAAGATGGCCCACGGCGACGGTGGTGACAAGCTTGTTCGAAAATCAATACCAGCCTGCAGTATACTGTATATTGTGCGTATTATATGCACTATGCCACGCAGATGTACGCGCAAACACACACGCGTACCTTGTGACCCGACACTTACCCGCCCGCATGTAACATGCGTTCTCTGAACACGTGGAGGGGTCGATGCACCATCTCCAAAACATGCGTTAACATTTGTGGGCCAGTCGGCCAAGCAGCTTTGCTGAGCGTTGGGTCATTGTCAGAGGAAGTTCGAGGCGTACGAGAAGGAGACGGCGCTGCTGTCGAACTCTCCTTAGTCACTTCCGTTTTATATTATCACTAGATAACATTGTAGCTCGAGAACATCGAGAAAGCTTTGATCGGCCTCAGTTTGCGCGACGTCAATTCAACCACACATTGTCAGTGTCTGGTCGATTAGCTGAAAGGCTCTGGTATCTACATATGAGATATTGCATGAAGTCAATTTTAGTGTCGAAAAATTTCCAGTCTTCTGTTTGTTACAAAGTTATGGAAATGGTAGAAAAATTTGTTGATATCTTGGGGCACAAAAAACATTTCTCAGTTTCGTGATATTATAATCGCAATGTCGTCAGTCTATGGAATCCCAAAATAATCAAAGAGAACTTTTACGTTTTCCAACGTCTTTCAAGCTCTAATGAGGTGTTTTTAGGCAGCATAAATTCTAATTTTATTCGTGTTTTACTTCTACTCAACGTTCTAAGAAGTATTTTCATAGGGTTGAAGTAGCTGGCAGATAATTTCAAAGAAGTGCATCCTGATCTATTGACGTGCACACATATGATTGATGAATACAAGTAAATATTGTTCTCGTATCGCCATGCAAGTGTACACGGAACGGTGAAGAAGCCCGCAACTTCATGTAGGATGACTTATAGAATTTTCCGTACATATAACGGTAATTAGTGATATCGTCCGAGACTTTTATCTTGCATTATCGGGCAGAGCTATTTTTGTATTCTTTCGTCGAATAGAGCGTCCAAGTTCCGTTGAAACAGAGCTTTGTATATTGTATATCCTTTGTCTTCAACGCTTCCGGCTCGTCAAATGATAGTAGAATTAGCATCGAGCCCCTACAGATAATGGTACCAAATTCGAGTTTACTTTTCAGGTTATCTACATACTGTAACGACCATTGATATCACGTGTTACGATTTAGGAATTGCAACGTAAATTATACCAACGTTGACGATCTAGAAATCGAGAACTGATTTTATGGTGATAGTTTGGCCTTATCTGGTGCTAATTCATCATCGAATAAGCTCAATGTATTGGCAATAAAATTTCTTCCTATACCATTTATGACTACAAATTCTACAATTGGCACATTTACAATTTTTTAGAAGAATGCTACGGCTATACTAATGATAGCTATGGCGCAACTGTAAATTAGTAAATGTGTTGAAATGACTTGTTTAATGGTATTGATGATACGTCTGTTGACATAGCTAACGACCACGTGGCTTTGTGCATATCGAATTCATCTTAAAGTCACGCACACGCCCACGGCATGCGCACAATGCTTCAGACGCACTCGCGTCACATGCGCTTGAAATTGACTGCTTAGGTATTCTGACGTTGCATTTGGGATGCCATCACAGTTGGGGGTTTCTCGAGTTGACTTTTTGTGTCCCCTGCAGTTAACGCGAAGTACGTCAATCTTCGCTAATAATCAGATTTATCTCATATATATAATTATATCAATTTTCTACATTTCTGATTTTCATTCCCTCATAAATATATAAATGTTAGATCAGAATGAGAAATTTCAGTAATATTTTGTTTAAAACAATATCTAGCCATCGATTATAACTCGATAACTTGACACACACACAAGACTTTCAACTAAAATCGAAATGTTGTCCATTCAATCTTCTATAATACCGCAGGAAGTAATGCAAGACAGTGTGTCATTTTCATTTAAGTATTTTCCAGCACCGCAGTTACTCTCATTTGATATCCTTGATTGAATTCCGATAGTTATTTTTTTAAGCCCGAAGATTATTTTGTCTGTCAAACAGTTAAATTTTCTTCAAAAATATTTCCTTGTGGTAATCAACCGCGTAACAAATACGCACAATATTTGTCGAGTTAAATGACGTTTAATTCGTATTTCACTCGGAGGTTGACAATTGTCTTTAGCCGATCACGTGCACGTGATTTGATTTTGGAATGAGATTGTTCAGTTTAATGAATGATAGATCAACCTTATATTGTTACAATTTAACTGTGAAGTGCATATGAAAATTATTTTTAAATATTCATCACTATTTATAAGCTCTAAGGAATTTATTTAGCTGATAAGCACGTCTAATTTACTGCATAATATCGCAATTTATTTAATTGTTTAACCAATGCATAATACGCTGATCTGGTGAAGCTACGGAGTTCTAACGCCGCACTGGGCAATATAATTCTTGATACTAGCTAGCTGTTATTCTTATCGTCACGGCGTTACATGCCGAAACTGGGTCATTGTCTGTTTGCGACTAGCAGTCACCCTTGGCCCTGCCAACTGTTACTTCACAGAGACTGTTCGTAAATCACGTTCATATGAAATGCGATTCGGTCGGGGAGTGTGTAACGAGTTCTTATCATCAATCACCAATTTTATTTCTAAACGTTTCCTCGCCCAGCAAGCTCAGCGTTTTGAACAGTTTGTTCAAAAATATTTCACAAAGAATAGTGATTACGACTCAAACAATACAGAGAAATTTTAAACTAAGGCTAACCACGAATATATTTTCACATTATATTCACATTTGTCTGCTAATTCGAGGCACGCAAGTCCATGTTTAACCTATGTATATGCATGTATTCATTCGTCAGATAAGTTTATCAGACACTCGAATACCTAACCTGGCATTAGAAATGTTTGCGAAGTAACGGCACTTCGCAAACGCACGAATGCCGTTGATACGTACGTGACGAGTTAAAACAACGAAGCTTCTCCAATGTTTTTGATTCTACTGATTACTACGTTAGTGCAATTATTGTCCTCATCTGAAGCCGTCCTTTTCATCCAACCTCTGCAGCCGTGCGAAATATCATCATCATGAAAAGTTTGAAGCGACGAAACAAAGTTTGCCAAAAATTTATCAGAGGTTGCACAATTTATTGCTGCAGATTTATATGTCAAAAGAACACCGACGTTTTGGGACAACAGCGAGCATGCGCTTCACCCTGGAGTCCGGGATGGCCGTTTGAGACGAAGAGACCATGAGGAATGAAGTAACGAGGGTGACCTTGGACGGAAATTCGCGGTCCTTGCGTGGGTTTTCGCACGTGACACCGGCAAGGTCTGCGCAGCATCGGTCCTCGCAATATGATGCCGGGGACTATCATTCGCAGTTCAAGACGTGCGTCGCGATCCTTTTGGATTTTGCAAATACAGGCATCGCTCTGGCAAAGCGGGCGAACGATGATCGCATCGCTTCTCAACTTTGCCTATGACTTATAGACGAGGAGTATAATAATTTGTGAAGGATCTCACGTATACACATATGTATATACACACGAATACATGTGTAAACAAGTGTTTTTTTTTTTTTCTTTCGATCAATTGTCAGGTTAACACACCTAACAGTAAACTGGGTCTACAAAAGCCTAGAGTACGATGTTCTATCGCCTCGGACATTACTCATTCGTTACGCCTAACGAACGCTAAAGCGAATGCTTACACCAAACGCATTTGAATAATAACATGGCTAAAAATTTTTTACTCAATTATTTTGGCGCGCGTAATGACTTAGCTTTCCAAATCATCACTTCGCTAAGCATATATCGTGTCTATTAGTTCCTGATTGAGACATATTTGAAGTGTCATGCTGATCTCTGCAGTAATCTCGTTGAATATGCCGACACAATCTATAGTCAAAACCACTTGAGAAACCAAGTCCGCATACACGCATCTATCTTCATTCCCGTTGACACCTGCAGGTACAGATTATAGATTTAATATTCAAGATTTTGTCAAATAGTACAAGTTCCAAGCTTTGTTACACCGGATTTTACAAGTTATTCGAAGACTAGAGAGTTATGGGTTCAAAGTTGTTGGTATGAATCGATTGAAACTCGTCACAGCAGGCTTTTCAGGGGGCTGGTTTATATCTCCTTACCGAATTAATAGCTCCGTTTGATTACCGGCAAAATCATTGTTGAATCAGCTGAACTCACGTATGCATATAGTAAAAATTCACTCTGACATGTGAATGTTTTTTTATTTCATACAAAACGTTTATGTTACCAACGGCTGGAGAAATTACTTCTCCCTCGACCGAATGAGCCACGCTTGTTTACTGGAACATACTTTATTTACTGGCAACTGAGCAACTTCACAAGTACTTGACTGAAAAAGGATTTGATACGCGGTTTCAGCTGTTACGCTGTAAAAAAAAATCAGGATCTTTAAAATGATCTTTCATCTCTCGTAGTCATGACACGAATCTACTGAAAAGTCGGAAGACGGATAAGAACAAGATCCTCTTAATCTCTGGTCGGCGGATGATCGGTAGTGAAATTGTGACGATTGTGACGAAATAGAGACCCGCCAAAAGATGATTTTACAAAGCAGACCGGGCGACTTGGAGTGAAGAGAAAGACGTCGTCGGGGGGGTCGGCGAGAGGGCCGGGGATAGAGGCGATAAGCCGAAAGCAGATAGCGGGGCAAAACGTCGACGGTGACTTCATATATCTCAAAGTCAATGTCCTATGAAGGACTGTGCTCACCCACACCTCGCGGTCGTTACGCGCGTGTCCCCTGCACGCGTGCTCTTTCTCGCGATGCGTCGTATGGTAGGAGCGAGACACGCGAACACCCGTAGTTGCCAGCCGGCTGACTGTCCGAGCTAATGCTGATAATTCTTCGCGGGTGTGTGCCGAAAGAAACTGCTGAAAGACTCGATGATCAAGCTTGGAATGTTAGAGCATCTCTCGTCGCACCACGTGCCTTTTTCATTCGAACTGTCTCATTCTAGTGTCACTGATGTTTCATGAGATTGCAAATAAAAAGAAAATAAAACAATAAAACTACATGCATATGATAGATAATAATAATTAACAGCTGGACAACATTTTAGCAATGCAGAACTTTGTACTTCGAAGCACAATTAATTATCCATCCTCACATATGTGTATTCTAACCTTTGTATTTGTTATCTGTGAATTGCTGTTGAACATGATCGCACAAAAGGAAGGAGACATTTGTAAGAGTGGGTTGATCATGTCAACAGCACCCGTATCTTTTACTATCTACCGATTCGAACTCTTTGGATACTCGGGCGATTAGGAATGGCGACAAGCCTTGCGTACTATACCTACTATACAACGCACACCGCGGTATATAGAACGCGTTTTATCGGAAGAAAATAATACACGGTTTTATCACCGACGGTGGAATTTTTATCTTTATCGGTTAAAAATTATATTGCCGCGTGGACAGGTTCGTGCAACTGATTAAACCCTACCGGTTAGAGTTTATCCACGTATAAATCATGTGCATACTGTTTATAAACATATATAGTGTGCAAATAATAGTTGAACAAAGTTTTAGGATCCTTGCGTTCATCGCTTTCTCGTTTTCTTTGAATGCCACATGATACGAAATACGAAGATTTATATAGTCGAGTTCGAATAATTAGACGTGCCAATACATGTATAAAACATTTATCACCCTGTAGAATTACTTGAAATAGGGTTACGAACTAGTATGTGCTAACACGTAATTTCCATCCCTACTGATATCATAAAAGCGAAAATGTGTTTGTTGCTTTGTCTTTCTTTGAGGCAGCAACGGAGCAACGGTTTGACGTGATTTTTTGCAAAGAGATATTTTATGGGCCGGAAAGTGAGACGCGGGCTACTTTTTATCCCCGAAAAATGCACGGTTCCTGTGGGATAGATCTGAGCGTAATTCCGCATTTCCCTCTTCACCCTTAAACGGCTGAACGTATATTGATGAAATTTGGCACAAAGGTTTCCTAGGTCTTGAAATGGCATATAAAATACTTTATGTCCTGAAAAAATGTACAGTTCCTGTGGAATAGTAATCCTAATATAATGCTCTGCACTGTGCCCAGGATTGGTGCCCTATTGACGAAAACTCCGTTATCCTCCCTTGCAATTATAGAATCATGGGAGCGAAGCCGCGGGTGAAAGCTAGTCGATTACAAATCACAGATTTTACACTCGAGGAATGACCAGTAATGTGTAGCAGCTGCGCGAATTTCGGTAAGACTTTATCTATCCATATTTGAGATTTGCGAAATAGCTGGCTACTGTGAAATATTTCGAAAGTACTTTCTTTTGAATTAGCAACCCAGATGGGTGATTCCAGGATGCGTATAAGACCAGGATGCGATATACCAGTGAATAATTCGGTAACTATTTAAAGAAGTTATCTCAGAAGTAACGTACCTGCAATGCATTACGGTATTTGTGCGAGAATTCTGTTGAACTTGTCGGCAGATGATATTCACTTTCTGACGTAATTGTCACAAGTCAGATGACAGACAAGCGCGTGAATAATTGCTGTCGAACCTAGGATATCGTTTTCGACGTATGCGTATACGGTTAATATAGTATGGATAGTAATAATATCGAATATAATCGACCACTGAGGTTAAATCAGTCGATTAATGATTCCTACGATGTTGGTATAAATTTGCTTCTCATGTTAATGAACAAACCGATTCATACATCCATACTTCGACGCTAGGTGGCGATTTTCACTGTCCGCCAACCTTGTGACTACAAGTATGCACGTATATACTTGGTATGCACGTACATTAGATGTTTCATATGGTATGTAGGTATGTGTGATAGTGCGTCAGTGCCTTATGCTTGACGATAAAAACACATTTCCTCTTTCAGCCAATTACTGTACATACACACGCATATATATATATGTATATAACATTGAACATACATCGTTAAAACCAAATTCTGTATAACATTCCAAGTTTCAGACGTTGATAAGATGTGAGGATAAACATCGCTGACAATGAGACATCAGTCGCTTTTTCCATAATACATAATACACAACTAATATGTATAATGCCATCTGTCGTCTTGAAGAATGCATGTGTAAGAGCGGTAATTTTCGAGTTAATGTGATAATATGACGCGATTATAGATTAAATGGTATAACTATTGACTCCAGATTACCAAATTAAAAATCTGATGTCTCTTATTTCACAATAGCTGATGATTGAAGCATAGTTGTCCCAACTACAACGTTTCTCTCATTGTCAGTCAGTGCGGAAAAATGAACAATAATTGTGTACCAAAACTAATTCGTAACGACTGCGGTAAAATAACAAGTCTATCAATTGTTACTGCAACGTTCAAGTCGGCGTGGATGCTCGTCTAGCTTCAGAGTCAACTGTTACGTATTTCAGTACGCATTCAACGGTCTATAAAGTGCCGCGGGGAGAGTCAGGCGCTTCTGCTAACCAGCCGAGCAACTGTGTTTCAGTCGAATCTAATCTAGATATGCTGTTGATATGGTTCTTGATTAGATATAGGTGTGTATACACGCATGTGGAGTCCAGAAACTACAGACGCGCGCGGAATTGGCTAAACGTACGCAAGAAGATATATTATTGTATGCACATGCTGCTGCGCTGCTGCGCTGCAACGCGCAAAGTATCTACCATCTCCACGATTGCAATGGCGCTCGAATTGCGCTTATGTAGAACATTACAGCGAGGATAGAGAGAGGCGGTAAAATTACCACGTCCTCGTCCGACGGCTACGTCAAACTTACAACGATCGGCACATTCATAATCATCAGCAATCCTGCCAATCGTGCAGATAATTGAGGAACGAACACTTATAGCCTTATGTCTGCACATGTAAGAACACTATATATATAATAAAGACCACGCGAGAACTTTGCATTGCAATTTTCGTACTTACAATCAGCAACGTTACAAACTCATAGAGCTGCTTATTTTTATCTTATGTGATCTTTAGAGGTGAAAATTGTCTTCGACATTAAAACTATACATTTCGTAGGTGTCTATATCGCAATTGTCATGCGATTCAAAGTCAATTTTTGAACTGTTTGTCTCCTGTCGATGTGTCCGACTACTCGAGAAACAAACTTGTAATATGGTGTTTCAAGGAATCGTATGTGAGTGACTTCGTCATGGGCAGAGAATGGAATGGGAGAGAATTACAGATAAGATGTAGTAGGATCCTCTGGTTCCTTCGCTCTCATGAACAGTACAGAGTGTAGAGAATAATTCAACACATGTAGTGTCCTGATTACAGAACGCAAAGGCCAAACGAATCAGTTTCTTGTTCGCGTTTGCCAAGTACCGGAAATGGGATCGAGCAAAACTTGTATTTTTCATTTTCCGTTCTCGAACAAACGGAGTATCCTGGGACTGACGCGACGATGGTGATGAAATAACTTCACGTGATCGAATAATGTACGTAGCTTTACACAGGGTGGCAACAAACTACAGTAACGGCGTCCCTGTGTTTTTGCACGTAAATTCAAATGACACGTTTTCTATTCCACTTATGAATATGAATCGAATACGATTACAAAGTTGAAATTATCATTACCGAACTGTGTGGGCTCTTTCTACAGTATATTAGACGAACGCCAAGTAGGGGATCGTTCAATGTGCCGACATTACAACTCCAGATAGTGAATCAGTAGATGAAAAATTGTCACAATCTATAGATAGGTATAATATTTCGGTGATTGTACGAGTAAAAAATGTCAAGTTTATACACACTATAGTTATAACAAACTCGCAGACAATCGGGTGCGGATTCAGTACAGTCATAACACCGATAGAAGCTGTTTCGCCGATAAATCTTGAGTTCGGTATCCGTGTACCGCGATGAAGATTGCCTGGTAGCAGGGACGGTCAGGCCTTACAGGATATTTACAGCATAATCCGAATCGCTCAGAGTCAGCGTAGCCTACAGAAGATCGTGGGTGCCTAACATGACCGTTGATCGATACAGGATTTCAACGTTATCTTCCACACATTTTCCGCGAGGATGTTGGACATACAAACGGAGACGAAACCTCGATGCCCATGCACGTATACCTACAAACCTATGTATCTCGATATATATATATAATTTTGCGAATGATTGCACTCGGTCTCTCAGCTTATCATCTCTCTTCCACCCTTGCGCTCGCGCCTCTTCCTCCATCGAAGGGATGTGTTTCACACGGACAAACGAAGCTGGCGCTGTCGTCAACAGGGCCTTTCGGGGTGGTTAACGTGGTCGTTGGATCGAAGGGAAACGGAGGTCCTCGGAGGAACTCGGAAGACGACGAACGGCGGCGTACGGTAGGTAAGAGAGATGGTGCCGGGGGCCGGCCGGGGGGGGGGGGAGGCTGAGTAAGAAGGGTGGCGGAATCAGGAAGAGTCGTTGCACCGCGCGAGAGGGTACTGTACCAGTGAACCCGCGTTGGAGCGTTGCCATCCCATCCCATCCCATCCCATACCACCCCCACCCCTCCGCCTCGCCTTCTGCCCGCCACCCCCGGAAGAGTCCTGGCAAGCGAGCGAGCAGTACGGCGGGGTGGGATGGCGCGGCGCGCAGGGATGATGCAGGGTGAAATACTCCCCGCCGAGTGGGGGACGAAGCCCCGAACCGTTTCACGTCCGGCGCGGCGAGAGGGGGAGGGCGGGGGGGGGGGGGGGGGGGGGGTAAACAAGCGACGATCGCGCGTACGATGCTAGTTCTGACGCGGTGGGGGAAGTCCTCGGCCGCGGAATCGTTCGTCGGCTCAGCGATCGTCGGGGGGGTGGGGTGGGGAAGGAGGAGGAGGAGGGTTAGTTGGAGGGGAGGGTGTCACGCGGCGGGACGCGCGGGAGGGGCTAGGGGAAGAGGAACGAAGCGCTGGGAGGGAGGGGCGGCACTGCCAGCGGGGTGCGGGGGGAGGGGGGGACGCGGAGAGCTCGCCGGCAAGGAGAGAGGTCATTGACCCGAGCAGCTCGCTGCTGGCTGTTAGAGCGCTGAGCTGCCGGCTCTCCGTGTTCGTACCGCGTGCGCGCCCGTGCGCCCGTCCGCTAGTCGTTTTGATTCTTAAACTCACTACGACAGAGTACACGGAGAGAGGAGCCTCTCTTTTGCCGCTTGGCTTGCCTCGTTTAATTGAAAAAAAGAGCGGATTCATACACAGACATACGTAAACAAGGCCGGGTTTCCCCATTATTGTCATTATTGTTAATTATTATTAACGTTGTTGTTGTTGTTGTTGTTGTCGTTTGTCATCACTGTTATTATAATCGTCTGAACCCCCCGCCCCCCACCCTCCCGTCCCGAGATCACCACCTGTGTTTATTGAGAAGAGAAAAAAAAAAAAATGAAAAAATTAAATCAATAAATAAATAAAAAATAATGAAGGAGAGTAAGAAAAGGGAAGAAGATAAAAAAAAAATACAACAACCGATAAGTATATGTGACGGGAAGTGTATCAAGTTCCGGGACGTTTGACTGAGGACGGTTTAAAAAAAATTTAAACAAAAGTAAATGATAAAAAAAGAAAAGAAAAAAAATCAGGAAAATAACACAACCGCGGAGTGACAGTGTCAATAGTATATTGTATATCATAAATTATACCCATGCATGTATCGACGAACGTACAAACATATGTATCATGTATGCATAGTGTGTCGAAAAAGTTCGTAACGATTGAATAGTGTGGTTTGGCCAGGGATCTTCCGCGGCACTGGCTACGTTGGTGTCGTTCAGCACTGTCGTGCGTCCTCGATGCCACCTCAGCCGTGTGGTTGTCGGTGATAAGTTCTCCTTTTTTTTTTTTCATCCTTTGGAGGGTATTCCACCCTGTGAACAGAACGTGAACTATGAATATAAAAAATTTTTAAATACACACGTTGTACAGACATATGTATAAAATATAAATGACAATAGTAAAAATGCATATACGTATACGATGAAAAAGTGAAAAATTTTGATCGCTGGAAAACAAAATAAACCTTCGGGGCAACATCGTAGATTATATATCAATCGGCTCGGTTCGAACAACTGTCTTCGTAGTTGTTCGTCGTCGTCAAGTGATCGACCTAGATACGATTCTACTGGTCGAAATACACCCATTACAATCGCGGTGATCCTACGTACAAACACATTTTTAAACTGCTGAATTCAAGTACACACATAATTCGCGATTCGACCCGCCGCCGCCACCCTGTGCAATCCTTGTCGCATTCATTCCGCACATTCGTACATCGAATATAATATAATATAATATATATTGTTTACGAACACGATCGACGAAGATTATTGTCGACGAAATTGTCATTAAGCCGGTCGAAATTTACACGGGAGTGAATATTCACTTAGGTGACACCTTCTGATACGTCAAATACGACGCACACGCGCAAGCTCACACTCGACACATGCACAGCCCACACATACGCACACATCAGACATCGCACATCTGCACACGCATGCAACTGCACAAACACACACATTATATGTATATACAGTAATATATATATATATATATACACATGTGTGTGTGCGTACATCACTCGTAGATATTACAATGACAGACGAATTACAATCGTTATCTGCCGATTATTTTGTCGCGTTTATTTTTTTTCGCACCTCGTTCTTGCTTTTTAGTTTTAATTGACAATATTAATTTCACGTTACCACGGTGCATTAGTACTTTTACTTTACCGCACACTCGCATGTAAAATGCATTACAATACATAGAAACTCTGGACGTCGCGTGCGGTTTTCGCGGGATATTGTACGGAGCGCGGTCAATGACAGAACGGCGTATGTCTTGTCTGAGTGGAAAAAAAATGTTCTACTTCTCGTCTATTTTTTTCTCTCCTTGTTGATTTTACACGTCACAGAAACGTCACGGTTGAGGCACAAGCGTGTTTTTCCATTTACGCTACTTGTTACGCAAGGCCTAGACGTTAACACTCGTATACGTGTTTCACGCGTCGTTACGCCAATTTTCCGCTGCAACGCCTCGATCTTTTTTCTCCACTTTCTTCCTCGCCATTCTCTTATATTACAACTTTTCGCGATCGCTTCTATCGTTTCTTCCTATCGCCGTGCTCGGTAAAGTTTTGAATTTCAAAAAAATTACACCCGCACGTGATTTGACCACTATAAATCACCGGCTATTCGATCGAGTGTTATTCTGCAAACAATCGGCAAGATCGAACATTGAACGACTACGAGACGGACAACCGTAATTCAGGGTCCTCGGTTTATCTAGCATACACACGCGTAGATCGACGGAATACCGTCCGCGGTTTTCCTGTTTTACCGTTAGGGCGGGAGATCGACGTGCTTGCAGGGCGTCCGTCCCTTGTCCTCTCTGGTCGAGAATAGGGTAGGTGATTTTATTCCCGAGTGTCGGACATCTGCGTACGTGCGTGCGTGTATGTGTTGAAAAGGGAAACAATATACACCTGCAATTCCATCATCAGAGAAATCTGTATAAATATTTATCCATTTAATCGACGAATCGATAAATCACACGAACAATTTTGCATCCAGTCGTACAGTAATCATCAGATCGGAGGAACACGGGATATAAAAATATTTTGAATAAGGAGTCTCGGCCATCGAGCTCCTCGAAACTTGCAGTCGGACTTGACACCACTCTCAATCTCTCCTCCACAACGCGCGGGGAAAATCGCACGTGTCCCCGCGGAGGAGGATAACTATGTTACCGATGCGGTAACGCCGCGCGGAACGCTCAAAACGGAAAGCTGGCCGGTGAGCGGGACCCGCGGGACTCGGCCTAGGTCTAACGGGACCGGGAACGGTCCTCCAAGCCGGCTCGAGAGAGTGGAACGCGGTCTGGCACCGGTTTAAAAGTGAAACTATGACTATTGTCGCGATCCGGACGACGCTGGCGGCGATCCTTCTGCCTCCTCGCGACTGCGGAGCACCGTTGTGACGTGAGGAACTTACACGCGGGACCGAGTCCACCAAGTCCACCTTGCACTATCCCTTTCGCCCCTTCGTCACTCCCTTTTTGCACCTTTTTCTTAGCCCTTACCTAGTCGTCGAATCACTATCACCACCACCACCACCACTACCACCATCGTCATCATTATCGGCTGGTCCTAAGATCACCCCTTCACCCCCATAGATCACTCGAACGCTGCATACCGATTGCATCGATCCCTGATTTTTTTTTGCTCATAACGTTTCTAGATTCACCTAAATTTTTTTTCTTTTTTTTTTTATTCTGGCTCGTTTAGTTTTCTTTCAATTTCACGTGGCTTCGACGCACTTACCTCAAATCATTCTTCATCTCTCCGTGTTCGTGTCCGACCTGAATACGTCCTCGCCCTCCTCGTCCTCTTCGAACCCGGCCCCGCTGTAATCTGCACACGCCGAAGACTACGAATAGTTAATACAAGGAAATATACTGTGTTTCATATGTATACTTTTATTGTTTTGTGAAGTATGTGAACGACGAAAGTTGAACGAACGAGAGGATAGTTTTGTGAATTTTTTGGAGATTCTTTTTCTTCAATTTTTATCTGTGAGTTATCTACAGCAACGAGGAAGATTTATTATTCTCTATCGTGACGGTGTTTTCATCGATGTCAGTTTAACGAAGAACCAAAAATGTAAGTCTCAACGTGCTTTCATTAGTAAACTTAATGTATTTTTACATATTTCTTATAATCCTAATATAATTGTTATATACTAACTATATCACTGCTGATTAATATTCAAATATACATGAACATGAATTTTACTAAAATTACTTTGAGATCGATAGAATATCCAACATTTTGTCACATAAAAATGATTGGCATCGTTTTAATTCGTGGGTTGAAAAATATTTGGTACCTTTCTGGTCAGATGATCGATATAATTTGACTTTTCCGTAAGTTCGATAAAAGGAAAAAATCGATTCATGTTTTCTCGCTCTCAATATTCAGAAGACTTTTTGTCCCCCGTTGCTAATTACAGGTGTTCGCGATTATACTTTTAAAAATTTCATAACCGAACATCGATCGACGGAGAGTCTTGGCTGAACGAGTGAGCATAATATACATATGTATATTTATATATATATATATCATACATATACCGGGTGTGTCAAACATCGTCCCTGCACCTACAACTGTAGGCGCGCGTCACACATGTGACATTGTAGAGTATGAGTAACTGACATGCGTAACGAAATATCCAGTGAATGCTAAAAATAATATCAGTAGACCCGCTTTTACGAAGAGAATTGAAACGCGGTTGCGCAACTTAACTTCACAACCACCGTCAGCCACTTTGTCGTTGTATTGGTACACCGTCCGCGCAGCTGCATAAAGTTACGAAATATGCCGGCGTAGACTTAGCAGCGGAATTTCAGACGTCTTGTCGAAGCCTTTTCGTCTTTATCTCATCAACCGTAAAAACTGATCGCTCTAACTATGCATAGACTCAAGAACCTACACGATATTTCGCTCTATCAGCATTTATAACGTGTCTTATAAATCTTCAACGACGACGGTGGCTCTTTCGATCTGAGAATCGGCGAGATATCAGTTGCAAATATTTAATCGTATCGACGAGATTGTCGTTCTTATCTCTCCGCGGGTTCCCTGCACTTCCACGGTTCGTTAGGTTCTTCATCCAGGAATATACCTCAAAGGGCCTCTACTGCTCGGATAGAACTTTCGATTTAATCACGTTTCTGAAGGAAACTTTTATGGTGTACAGAAACTTATCGCGAAAATTATACGTAGGTATCGCTTGTGCATATAAGGTATATACACGCTATTTATCATTCACAAATACAACGTTTAATGATTTTCCAACATTATAGGAGTTATCAGATGACTGATATTTTACTTTTTGTCGTCCTTTTTTTACAAATTATTTTTTCTTGTTTCTTAACGTGAAAAACTTCCGATTCATCGCTGATTCAATTTCCGTTGCTGAAATCTCTCTGCGCGGTATAAAAGAACGACGATGCGGTTTTCATTGTCTCACATGATTATTCATGAAAAACTGTATTCGTAATGTGGTTTAAGTATTTAGGTTTTACATAAATATAACTTTACGAATAAAGTCTACACGTTGTTAAATAAAAAATGTTGTCATGTCGCAGCGAAAAGCAAAATTGCACGTGTCTCATGAAGCTGCATTAATTGTACTCTCGATGAACTTCAGGTTAACTGTGATTTCGTCGCATTCGAGAATTAGTGAGTTTTTTTCTGCGGCCCACGTTATTCAAGAGGTGTTGATAGTGTGATTGGAAAACGATAAATTTGCGTATACATCGTACTGTGTATAACACAGGTGTTTTCCTGGCGCCAATTCTCGCGGTATGTACGTCCGTTCTTTGTACACATGTTGGTACAAAAAGTGAGATTTATGCTCTGGATCGAGTCGAATGGCGAGCATTGCGAGCACGCGGTTGCTAAAGTCAGTCACACACATGCAGCGGTAGCAGCAGCAACACAGAGTGAAAGTACAAAGTTATGATCGCTGTCCGTGACGCGGGAAATACGTGGATTCGTTTTTTAGTGCAGGTAGCGTGGACCTTGGTCAAGGGATACCGTATGTAATTCGGCTAACGGTTTTATGCCAGCGAAAAAAGGAATCGTTTGTGAAAGCCTGCGAATCGTGTATTGATTGTGGTTTTTGACGTTCGCACGAGGCGTCTGCATACCTCGAAATGCAATAATATTTTTTGATTTTTTATTCGATCCCATTTCTCGTGAACCTTTATACGCAATTGCGGAATTCCGGAGTTCGCCACGCTCGGATTCGCGGCCGTTGTACTTGCGCGTTATTATTGTAACCGGTAACGTCAACGTTGTCAATCAGCGAGTCAGGCCCAGGGTATACTAGTACATAGGTATGTTGTTGTTCTTCGATCCATCTCACAAAAATATCCAACACTAATGGATATCGCGTCATCCGGACGGAAGACGTTTGCGACCGCGAAGCCGTGAACGTTTTACGCTGGAAAAACACCCGCCACCACTTTTACCGTCGGGGATCTCTAGTCGAAATACCTCGCGGAAAAATGTATTCTACGAAATTATAATTACTGAAAAATGTTAAGTAGAGATACAAATTATTGTGTATCTCGTATAATGGAGTGATTGAGTATTTATTAATTATTGTTGAAATGTAAATTGGCCTCTGCAAATTTTTATTCGCAATTGATGAATTTGATCTGAGATTATAAAACATGTGCAATTGCCTATAAATTTGAGGTCATGTAAATCGACGGTTTTTATTATATTCCGGTTTTCTCTCACCTCTGCACAACAGTATAATCATTCCTGGATGTAAAGAATATCAGTCCAACATCTTAGAAATGCAGCAGACCGAGTAGATAATTAAATAATCAGAAATTGCGAGCTCCTTCCGTCTCCTCTTTGAAAAAACAAGACCCAAAAATGGCAAGTCAAGGTTCGATACCCTCGTCATCGGTTCACCATGCTGCAGTTGTTAGGATCGCGGAGCGTCGCGTTCGCAATACCGGAAGTAGAAGCAGCTAACATCTGCAGTACGGTTATAGACGGGATGCACGGGAGTCTGCGGGGTTCTAAACTAAGTTTGAATCCTTTGACGCTTCGGTTGTAGCTTCCAGTGTTGACGTTAGTTGTTCGAACCCTTTACCAAGCCTTCGAGGCGACATACGCACAGGCAGTGCACCATGCGGGGCACGACATCTTGCAGCGCATATTCCAGCCAATATTGCCAAAGTTCGGAAGGTAATCTAACGATCGGCGAAGCGACGAGCACAAGCCTTTCTTTCACTTTTCTCCTTACTCTTCATCCCATGTCCAGAGGCTGTTATTTTGTTGGGAAAAGCGAAAGTATCAACAGTAACGGCATCTCATTTGGACTGGCTACAGGTCATGTGTAGCTCTGTCGGGTTAAAAAGAAGAGAAGAGAAAAGAAAAGAAAAGAAAAGCAAAAAACTTGAACCCGATCGCACCATAAGTTGTCCCCAATTTTCGCACGCGTGGTAAAAATTCATTAACCAGCAAAGTCAATTTAACGCTCGGTCGATTTTCAAGAACAGTCTATGTTAGCAATGAATCATTCGTTGCTAAAAAATACGCTTGTGTTGCAATATTTTTCGGAAGAAAACAAAATTCCAGTAATCGTAAACGAGTACATACATATCACGAGATAAGTATAAAAATTAACATGAAAAAAAGTAGTGGCAATCTACTTTCGAAGTTACGAAACCACGTCTCTAATCAATAGTATATTCCCTTTTTTATCCAACAATTTTGCCAATAGTCAAAATAAGAAATAAAAAATAAGACAAACTTCCTCAAGGCGCTGTCTACGTCTACGACGGTCCATTACTGTTTCGCGTTGCGTTGCGTTGCTTCGTGTTGAGAAAAGAAAAAAAGATAGAAAGAAAGAAAGAAAGAAAGAAAGATGGAGAGAAGAAAAAAAAATCAGTACCGAACCTCTTTTCGCGGCACGAGCGCGAGCGCGGCCCGATGAGCCATCGGCGGCTGTCCCGTGTAGTGCGATAGATAGATCGGTGCCTCGCTGAATGAATGTGTGCGTCGGTGACCGCTGGCGCGTTGCGCCGGTGGAGGCCGACGAGGCGTTCGGGTCGACGCCCGCGCCTTCGGGCAACTCCGTCGGCGCTCGGCTCCGCTCGGCACTAGGTCAGTGATGGAGTCACTGCCCGCCCTGAGCCGCAAGGCAATGACACCGGGACGCCCGAGCCTCGCCGCGCCGCCACCCGCAATCGCTTCAGGCTCTACCGGCTAACCGGCGTTCCCCGGTTGTGCCCTGACGACCCTCCCAGAGCGACGCCGACGCCGACGCCGCGACGCGTTCTCCCGGCTTGCTACCGGCTACTATACCGGCTATACTATCCGCGAAGCGCTTCAACGCCGAAATTCCACCCGGCTGTTACTTCGTTTTCGAATGGGTTTCTCCTTCGTGCCGCGTCTCACTTGCGGTTTTTTACAGGTTTACTTTGCTGATTTTTCTTACCCGTTATATGATGCGATCTGATCGTGCATATAACAGGAAAAACCTCATCACGCCTTTCGTAGAAGTATAAAATAGGTACCCGGACTCGTTATACGGGCTGGTTGTAGAGTAGTTGCCAGATTCTTTTTCTATAATTGCAGTCGATTATTATTCTCTTGTACGATTTTAACGATTTCGAAATCGTTTATATTAGCATATTTTTTATAATGATGATAAAGTAACACTTGCACGGAATGAGGAGATAAAGAATTACACCTGATAGATATTTGGGATTTGCAACAACGTGTGAAAGATTGAAGAAAGAAAAAAAAACCAACGTTGAAATCACCCCACGTTTCTGCTGTGGAAATACCCCTCCGTTTGAACCTTCTGACCTTAATTTGCCGACGAGTCCGCCAGAGCGGCGATCGATAGGCTGGGGTTGATGTTTTGAGTTAATTCAACCTCATGTATAACCCACGAACTTCTGCAGATTCAATCATTATTTTGGGCAGTCGGTAAATTTGGTAAAGGACGCATTTGGGATTACTTGAATCTCTTGGTTTAAGTTTGACGGTATGAATGGTGTGATAACTCACGTTGAAGGTGCAGTTTTGAATGAATAGAATTTTTATCGCCAGACGTTTATACCGATGAAACTGAATAAACGTCTGGAATGTTAATATTAGCTTCTTATCGTCAGGTTATTCTTGCAGGAATTCGGTCAAGGCTTTAATGGTCCATTCAGTAGCCTGAACCGAAGTTTTTACAAACATCGGGATTATGCATTTTTCGTTTCCAATTATGCGATAAAAATTTTCAAGTCGGGCCAGGTCACATTTCACTGTCAGAAAATTCCCAGCATAATTATTCGATCGTTATTCGCTTCATTGGTTAAGCACTGCGAATAAAACTATGCGCATCCGGATCGACTTAATCGCGTTTGTTGCCATTTAGAATGTCCAGACTAAGCAGAGAAAAGTAATAATGAAATTCTAAATATATACCCAAAAGGCCATTTCTAGGCTTAGGCAAATGTTAGAGTCAGGCAAGCAGTAAACGATCCGCAGCTTGTATTGTACGTAATAGCACGTAATTCGGAATATCGAGAAAGCGTGGAGAAAGACGCAATCGTTGGCAATTTATATAGTCAATGACCTCCGCGGACTTATCTGAAGCATTAGCAATTACGCATTTCAATGCTTCTTTTCCCTCGTCTCAAGCCATAAGTTCGTTTTGATATCTCCCCGGTACACGGTCGTCTTCGTATCCATAACAGCAAGAGTTTCTCGTCATCTTTCGACGTAACGTAACTTCTATCCAAGATCACGGTTAAAAGATGATTTAGCGCTCAAGCATCGTAAGTTTGCGCAGATCACGTCTAAAAGTATCAGCTTGTCGAGTATGGAAACTCGTGCAAGTTTTTCCTCGAGTCGCATGAAATATTATACACTTAATATAGATTTGCTGTCTTAATATTATACACTGTATAATTTTACATGCAGAATATTTAATTGCTCTGAACTGAGTTACATGTATACCTATAGGTATACATATACGTAGTCGTATATCGTTTCACATAGCAATATTCTCGTTGGCCCGATCTGTCTTTCCAGAGTCCGCACATAAGTTTTAATACTCGGAACTAACGTGGTGGTATGAATTTTTCAGCAGCGCAAAAGATTCATGCGTTATGCATGCCGGATAATTTTTGACTTCCGATTACGCCGCCGTACTCTGTCATCATCGCTTTATTCGCACACAGATATTTTTCCGTGTTAAGTCTACGACTTTTCGTATTCTAGATGTTGCATGCTTTTCTTCGGAAAAAATCTCTGCGACTGATTTTGCTTGATAACGTCAATTCCGGCGATTCGCTGCATGTAACATTACAACACAAATGTAACGGATCAGCTAAATTCTTTAGCTCGAATCAAACAAACTCACCACTTCCTGAAACTGTTTAACATATTCTATAAATAATTGAAAGCGTCATAAACTCGTCTACTGCAGATGTGCATACACTCTTGTGTTACGGCTCACGATTAGCCGCCACATTTGGCACTTTATTGCTCGACACGGCTTACGCGCGTTTTACGCGCAATGAAACCGGATAGGTGAAAAAAAAAAAGAATCACCTCACTTTGATATCGGAAAGTAAAAAATAAAGTCAATGTTACATTTGATTCATTTGAAGTATAAAACTCTTTCTTAAAAATATATTCATATATTTCTATATTATAATTAAGTGCAAAATTCGAAGGAATCATTTGACGTGAAAATAATTTTCCCTATTAAGACGTAAATTTTTCTCGCAAAAATGAAAATGAGGGAAAAAAAAAGGAGAGAAAATTAGCAGGGGAAAAGATGTCCTCATCGTCATTGACCGTGCGAATCGCGTTGCGGAAAGTGCGTTTATCCCTTTATGCTTTGACCGTTCGCGTTGCGGTAGGACTTTCGATTGACCGTTACTTTGCTCTCTTCACTCTCAGCTTGCGGCATGGCATGTCTACTGTGCTCACTCGCTTTCTCGTTAGCGCGTCCACGTTTCTGTTGCTCTTGCGGGTCTACAGTCGTCCGGTTGGCTACGTTCACCGCAGACACGCGCTTACTTACTTTCTTTCACTCTCGATTATAGAAAGGTGCGCCGCGCAGGAACGAGAAGGTCAAATTCATCGGGCCCATTCGAAGTGAGGTCGTCGAGGTGGCGGGGCGGAGTAAATTGAACCGACAATGCGACAGAAGTGTCTTTTAATACGTAAAATACCGGAGATCACGACCATTTTATTATTTCACGCGTCACCCGTCATCCCGATGACCTTGGGACCGACCGGCTTACCGTCAAATCTCGGGGGGCCTTTTTTTATTTTATTTTTAATTCCTTTTTTTCCCTCCACTTCGTAAGTGCCGCGTGACGACGGCGAGGGAGCCACGATCGACTTTCGTTACGGGACCAGAGGTGACGGAAAAATATGGCCGACTTATCGGGTGATTTATCGAATAATTGTTATATTCATTGCTTTATAGTCGAATCGGATCACTAGATTCAGATACAATGAATATTCAAATATTTAATACCCGGAACGTCTTGTCTATCCGTCTTAATTACCTTGCAGTTTAAAAAAAGTCGACTGTCATCTTCGTTTATGCGTTACTTTATACATGTATATATACATTTATATTTAACACCGTCTTTGAGGATTGGATGCTATTTATTTTATTCATTTATCGAATTCTTGGAACGTTTCAAAACTATTTATATTTAACGGTGTTTCGCTCACCTAACTCGATTCTTGTTTTTACCCACGAAAATTGTGGCCTTGTTATACGGAATCTTTAATCTACGCTTCGCGTTTTCATGACACATTTGAATTAGAATCACTGCGTAGAGGCGGTATTTAGAAATGATTCTCGAAACAAGTTCACTGCATCATGATTTTATTACGTTTCTCGAGATTCTTGCCTCCTTGAAGTAGAAAATCGTTGTGAAGGAAAAATATAACGAAAATGTTTCTTTCTTTTTCAATTCCTTATAAAATATAAATAGATCTTCTTGGAAGAAGTTTATCATACGCTATACTTCACCTTTCGATTTTCTACGTTTTTCTAGCATCCAATTCGAATACCTGTATTTGGGGAAACATCCGAATTTTGCAAATTTCATAAAAATTTAAATAATTGTAAATCAGTATTGAAAAAAAGCAATTCGATAATTGAGCCTGAATTCCTTATTTTATCTCGAACGCCACTCATTCCCAAATCCGAAGAGAATAAAACGTTCTGAAGTTGCGTTACTATCAGGATGTCCAAGAAGCGCCAATCGAATGAATTTGCAATTCAGAAATTAAAAATCTAATTCTCTCGACGTGACAACACAAATCAATTACAATTGCACTGTAAAATTTTCAGCCGTAAATTGAGAGCCCGCAGATTAGTGTGAGAAGGTATAGCAGCTTGGAAGTCATGTTGGGTGCTGGTTAGAATAATGAGAATTCTATATTACATTATATATTACAGGTTTTGATTAACCTATATATCATTATTCACTCTGTCGATTGCATTTTCTGTGCTTCGCAATCCCGCGCATAAGATTTTCACCTCTTTAAAAATCCAACATTTAGTCCCCTATCTCGTAGCTGTTCTACTTTTCTACCCGAGCCCATAATTTTATTCTCCCTGATCTCCGTAAGTTCCCGACGTATTCATTGATCGCGACCTTGCGAGTGCATGTCGAGCGGTAATTCTGGAGACTTTGAATCCTCTTCTTTTATAGAAATACTGAATCTGGTGTAAAAGCAAGTGTCTCGAGGTATCGAAAGTGAGTCTATTCCAAAGTGTGTATGGTAGAGGTTTGGTTAGCGGTACCAGGAGTAGCAGCGAGGAGACAAGCAGGAGGAGGATAGCGGTCCGCACGTCCCGTATATCGTGAACAGTCAGTCAGTCAGTCAGTCAGTCGTAAGTCGTAAGTCGTAAGTCGCAACACGTTGTGTAACTCTGCTTGCCCGGGACGAAAGAACGAACCTCTCTGTTAAACCACCTCCTGCACCGTAGGCGACTTTCACCTCCTGCAGATCGGCGCAGAGGCCGTTGCACCTGCGCGTTCACCAAGTATATCGCCGTAAGGCGAACCGAAGCACTCTCACTTGCTTCACGTTACGCCTAACCTGTCCTACTCACGATCACCGAGCTCTACCAAGGCCCAACCACTGCCATTGTCCAATGACGCCTGCGTCCCCCCCCCCCCCCCCCCCCCTTGCGACAAATTCAGGTGACAATGTCGCATAGGAGGACGAAGATCATAAAATGTATGATATGTTTCTTACCGTATAGCATCGTGTGTATTTGATAGTTTGCAAGCAAATTATTCATATATATATATATATTATAATAATAATCTGCTTGCCACTTTCGCAAGCGAGATAAATCGTTTTTTCGCAGCTTGACTCTTCGATATATATTTTTATACCGAGACCATCTCTAGAAACTAAACAGCAACTGCGCATGCGCCAAATAATTCAATCTCATTGGTCAGCGAAATTGCCCCGCGGCGTAATTTTCGTCAGCAAACCAAGGGGACCAACATACAAAAAATATGACAAGGCTGTGAATCTCTCGCGCCTAAAGTAGCGGATTGAGGTTATGTTAATATTTATTCCTATTTCGCGAGAATTGTCTAAGAATAGTGTCATTCAACAATACCGTCGTCGATATTCGAAGATATTCAATCGACATAATAAAGGCTCGAATGGAGAAACAAATATCAAAAGCTGCAGAAATTGGGTTAGTTATTTATTGAAGAAATCTGAAATAAAATGTGAAACGTCATCAACGAGTGGGAGTCTAGACAAACTGAGGCAGGTAAGTGAAAATATTGTTTATCTCAAAAAGATTCTTTATTCACATAAAATTAATAATAAGTACATTGTTGAAACCCAGTAGAAGGTAGCTCCGGAGTAGATTTCTTACAGTGCAGTACTCCAGAAACCAGTTATCAGTGCCGATGAACATGAAATGAGTAATTAAATCAGTAACAAGGAATAAAAATTAATTATTGATTGTAAACACAAAGTTTAGGAGCACAAAAAGTTAGCGATCACAGCAAACGTACTTGACAAATGTCCTAATACCCTCAGAAACCCTCAAAGACTCCGTTGAATAGTTGACAAAGTTTATGCAAGTCCATTGTACAACAGTCGATGTTCCGTTAACAAAGAAGAGTTCACCAGACATCCAAGTACGAAAAGATAAAAAGGACAACAGTTAATTTCACAGTGTAACTCATGTTACTAAAGAAAAATTAGGAAACAACGCAATAACGTACAGGACAATCATCCCATAGCTCAAGGAGACCAATCTTCACTTCCGTGATAAAAATAAATGGATCGTTGAATCTCAGTAGAAGGTGCCTCCGGAGTAGATTTGTTACAGTGCAGTGGTCCCGAAGCCAGTAATCCGTACCGATAAACATGAAATAAATAAATAAAATCAGTAACGAGAAATAAAAAAAAATTGGGTATCTTGAACACAAAGCTTAGGAGTACAAAAAGTAGCAAGTCACAGTAGACGTACCTGATGCAATACCCTAAAAAAATCCTCGCTGACTCCGTTGAATAGTTGACAAAGTTTACGCAACTCCAATGTACCACAGTCGATGTTCAGTTAACAAAGAAGGGTTGACCAGACATCCAAAAACAGAAAAAGAACAGCAGTCAATTTTACAGTCTAACTCGTATTATTGAAGGAAAAAGTAAACAAAACGATAACTTACCGGACAATCGTCCTACAACTCAAGGAGACCAATCTCAACTTCCCTACTGATCACCCATGATCATCTGGCCACTGGTTCCCTTTCAATAAATGCTCAAAATGCCCTCCAGCAGCTGCAGCGCAGTAACCGAGCCGATCGTAAAATGCATTTGTTGTGTTCGATATAACATCTGGCGACAGGTTCTGCAGAATGTCCAAAATTCTGGCTTGCAGTGCTGCAAGGCCTTCAATTCTACCTTGTGCATAGAGAACATTTTTCAAATGGCCCCACAAGCCATAGTCCAGAGGGGCGAGATCAGGGGAACGAGCTGGCCATTCCACCTCCGGGCTTCCTCTACCGATCCAACGTCCAGGGAACTCTTGGTCGAGGTAATCCCGGACGGCTCGTGTAAAGTGAGCCGGGGCTCCATCCTGCTGAAACCAAACAGGTTCGCCCTAAAATACAGAAAAAGACACGTTACTTTTAGTAAGCATAACAAGTATTTATTTCAAAATCACAGGGAGTCTGCTAATAAAAAGGCCCCCCTCACACGATAAGGTACACTCACGATTTCTTCAATCAGCCTAAGAGCTGGTACGATGTGGTCCCTAAGTAACCGAAGATACTTTTCACCGTTGAGGTTCCCATCGATGAAAAATGGCCCGATCAGCCGATTACCAATGGCGCCGAGCCAGACGTTGAGCTTCAACGGGTACTGCGTGCCGGCCTGAATGAACAGACGAGGGTTGCTTCGGCACCAGGCTCTGGTGTTCTGCCTGTTGGGTTTTCCGAGAAGTATCACCGTACTTTCATCGGAGAAACAAATGCGACTCAACAAGCCCTCATCTGCATTCAGACGTTCCATCATCTCTTGGCTGAAGCGAAGACGATTATCGCCATCACCAACCAAGAGTTCGTGATGTACTTGAAACTTGTACGATTTGTACTTAGCTTCACGCAGCACTCTTCTGACCGACGCCTTGGAAATCTCAAGCTCCTGTGCAACATGGCTGGTTGGCTTGAAGGGATCCTCTTCGATGGTCAAGCAGATGTCCAGCTTGGTATCCCAACTTAGTTGCCGGTTTGGCTGGACCACTTTCTTCGTCCTCTCGTCGACACTCCCAGTTTGCTCAAACTTCAGGACCATGTTCCTGATTGTCGCGATGGACGGTATCGGTCGATCCGGGTGGGCAGCCGCGAAATGATCTCTATTTTCCCGGTACGTCAGTCCTTGATGGTGATGCTTCACCAGCTCCACTTTTTCTTGAACAGAAAACTTGTAATTAGGCATTTTCAACCTGTAAAAAACTTCACAAAAGGATTACGATACTTATCAAACACGAGGTTCACCACGTGCAATCTTTTTGCAAAGTGGCCAGTTTACGCGCGCGGGAGAGTTTATATTCGCGGGTGGAGAAGTTGGGAAACTTTACAGATAGATGATTTGATTGGCTGATATCGGTCGCGACGTTGGTCTCATCCAATCAGATTGTGGTAGCTGCGTGATTTTCGCGCCCTCGCGGGTGTTTTTCAGTATGCACAGAATTATGATACGTACTATTGTCTGGCTAAATACCACGTGGTGATCTGTTTCTGACTTTCAGTTTAAGAAATCGATATCCTTCCTTATCATTACGTGGGAAAACATGGAAATGGTTCCGCGATGAGAACGGCGACGTTTAATTACCGCGTGTTCAGCGGTTCGGATAAACAAATTTTGATAACCTCGCGAGCATGATGTGACATTCGCGATTCGATGAATTTTGTTGATTTCGGGAAAATATGGACTATAAGAAAAATTAACAATTCAAAGTCAATAAATGGAACTTACAAACGCATCACCTGAAACGATATCCAACGATCGGTAACTCGTGATTGTAATTTTCGAACGTGGAGTCAGTTGATGTCACATGGCAATGAGTTACAATAACGTTCATTTTTCATGCAATTTTTTACAAATCAGTTGTGTCCAAAAATATTAGAAGCTCCTAACTGATCATGATACCTTCTAATATTTTCAGATAGGAAACAATCCATCATCGAAGTGGGACTAAAGTTGTCAGGCATCGAAGCGTGTAAGTAAATTTCTGATTCTGTGATCTTTGCATATGACAATATTTTCACGTGTATTTAATGATAAAATTCGTCTTTTTTGGTAGGCTCAAAGTTTCAAGTGTGGTTAATGGGAGGAAAATCATACCTTACCTAATGGTCCAAACGTTGATGGCAAGGACCCTGATTTCTCGATTGGTGCCACCATTCCAACCATCGACCCTGATTGTTCCGTTGTTTCATCAGGCAACAGATACCCAAGGGAATTTCTTCAGGTCGTCGCCACCTTCTGAACATCAGTTGAGACAAAACTAAAGAGCACGACACGCCACAGATCATGATTTCTAAATATTCGATCATTTTAGATTGATCGAGCCAATAGTAATAAGTTTGTTTTTCAACAGTTGCTACTAATTAATTTTGCCGAGGAATCATTCCGTGCACCATTGTAATCCAAGCGGTATTATTAGCTCGCATTTCTTTTCAAATTTTATTCTTTTTAGTTTTGATATTTTATTTCTTACTCTCTTGGTATTCAATTCAGATGAATAGTGTTTCAAGTCTTGAATCAGATTCTACGAATGAGTTTTGATAGGTAAATTGAACCAATCTCAATCTAACAATGTTGGATAACTTCAGTAGAAAATATCTTTGAAGCCAATATTAATTGACGGTATCATCTGACTAGCTAGTTGCAGCTATCATCCATGCTTCAGTCTCGTTCAACTCCAGCAACGTCTACAGAATGCATTCACTTACTAGTACACGTTACAAATGATCACTTGGTCTACAGTAGGATTTACTTGCTGGCTAACTTTTTTATTATGAATCTCTATCAGGGAGTTATCCGGTAACTTCTCGATAGCTTGAAACCAGATTCAATTTTACACTCTTACCATGGTCCTTCACTTAGACTGAAAGTTTGTGAATCTACATTTATTACAATTACTTCTGCATCCCATATTAACACTGTCCGAAACAAAAAAATCTCATCCTGAGATTGGAAATGGAACTCGCAACGCAAAAGTTATCTAGTGGCACAAGTTGAAAACAAGGAATTTTATAACGGTTTCAGCGACATAGGAATTCCTTCCGCATATTCATGTTACCGGATGATGTTCCGAGCACTATGAAGAAGATACTTTATTGGATTTAGGTTTGAGTCTATTGTTCTTAAATAACAGCAAGTAGGAGATTATTTGAGAAAATGTTTTCATGAACTTCGTTCAAAATTAGGTATTCATTTGTTTCAAAGGAACAAGGGCTAGAATCTTGAATTTGATAAGTTAATATCTTCATATTATTGATCTGAACATTTCTTTAAAACATGGTTATCCTGAAAGGTAATTGTGATACTGAGGTACATTTTGAAAATGTCTATTTTCAAATTGGGTCACAGAATGTTCCTCAGTTTTACTCTTCGGAATAGATTTTCTTTGTTTCGAACTGCACCAACATGAAATTCAGAAATTATTCCAGTAAATGAAATATTTTGATTTTAGTATTAGGTTCCTTTCATTTATTTAATCGAACATTGCTGAAAATTCACAAAATGAACTCGAATAATTATTGGGTAATTTTCTGTAGTCGTAACAACAATTTTGTTGAACTAAATTCTAGAAAAAGAGATTCACAGTTGTGTTATTAACGGTAAGATATTCCAATTTCTTGAACAATCAAGAATCATCAAATCTAATGTTACCTTCTGAAATTACCAGAGAGTGACAAAGTTGATTAAAAGATATGTTGCACGCGATATGAAATTAAAAGAAACTGTAAGACCCACAACTTCTTCCAACAACCAACAAAAGAAGTGATAATGTTTGCATGTGTCATGAATTGAATAGGGGGAGCAGATATCAGCGAATAGCAGAGATGCAATTATTCTTACTGCATTGTCTGTTGATAGAAAAAAATGTCATTTTTATTCTTAATGTATGAAGTAATGAAAATGATTGAATAAATTGTCCCTACTTACCTGCTTTGTTTCTTCCAAGCACCAAACATTTAAACAGATTTCTTGTTTCACTCGATTAAGACGAATTGTAAAAGAGCATTAGCATTAAATTCCGACCGTTCTTTCAAGAATCAACTTTCTGGCGCAATGACAAATACTTCCCAAGCCTTTGCGAGTCACTACCTCGATTATTTGACACTCTAACCTCAAAATAGCGTATGAACTACATGGCCGACAAAAACAAAGGTTGACAGCTGAAATTCGGGGTGGCCAGACTGCACGGACGGCGGATTTAAACTCGCGCATGCGCAGTTGCTGTATAGTTTCTAGAGATGGTCCCGGTATGTATACTGCATGTATTACACATGATGTATTTACACAAGAAGAGTTGTACGTCGCAAAGATTCAATCTTTTTGACAGTTTTATTTTCAGCTATTGGAAATTGTTTTATTTTTTCATGATGATTTTTTTTTTTTTTTTTTTTTTTTTAGACCGCTATATAATTGAGACATTCTCCCAGGCTTAATCCTGACTTTTCATTGCCAAAGCAGAGACACGTTTTATTGTGCGTAGATAATTAATACCGTTGAAAAGTATACATAATCATGATATGATACCTGACATGCCCAATGCTACAAATAAAAAAGAATCATCATTCTTGATCAATACTGGTTAGATTATTTTAACTAGGAAGAATTGAAATCGGTGACATGTACTATAATTATATCAATTTCTTTTTCTTTTGTTACTATTAATTACCTTCGAATATATCGCAGTGCGGACTGATTAAAACGGAACACCCTGTATCGATTTATCATCTTGTATCAATCAATTGAACGGACGACTGGCAGCAACGTCAGCAAAGAATCTGTCACCTTTTATTAGTCAGGTATTTTTATTGCCTGCGAAAGTATACCTAATATAAGTATGTATGAGCAAATCTTGTCAGCCTTCTCGGTTTCCTGATTCTTCTGTACAAAGAGGCATATATCTTCCGAGAAAGATGAATCGCCTGTTTATATTTGTAGGGGGGCTTCGGTCGCTATGCTGAAACTGACGTCATGACAGTTAATTTGTGCGAGACGGTTTTTTGCGGTCAGTTAACTGTGGGCATCGCGGTAACGTATCGAGGTTGATAATGTAGATTTCTTTTAACGCGTCCTCGTCGTATAACTGATCGTAAATAACGAATCAAAGCCTCGAACGAGTATCAACCGAAATCAGTGCGTGAAAAATTGTCCCAAGCTTTTCGGTCGGTCACTAATCTCTCTGATCTCTGCATCATCGAGTATTTCCAACGAGTGATTCCACTCAACTAATGTATGTACCAATATTATATATATTTATGTATAATAGATATATATGTATATGAAACTAAAAATATCCAAGATTTTTTCCTCACTTCCATTTCGGCACCTGGTAAATGAGTAATTTTTAACTTGAAGAGAAATTTCGATGCGTGAATAAACTCGTTTAATCTTATTTTATTTTAATCGTGCTGTTCTATAAATTATTTTCTCCCGAAAAATTATCAGCTGGTTTTTTTCCTATCCATTCTCGTATACATCTAACGATGAGTAATTGTTCTCGAAGTGGTTTAAAATCGCAAGTTTTGACTCTTAATTGAGCATCACAATAATCGAAGACGGCTGGACGATCGGTCGGTGTATCGGTGATCAGCACTTATGCGCTCGTGACGGGAACCAATGACACGCTAAATTCACGTTTAGTCAATTATCTGATTTGATTTCCTTTCATTTCGCACTTCAGTTCACTGACACTCGCGTGGGTATTCACACGTCGTGGCAATGGTGAGCTATTTTCTCATCGTTTTCTTCTCGAAGAGTACAAGATAAATGGACAATATCTCGTCAGATAAACCTGTGAGATTTCGTAAGAGCTTTTTATTCACTTTATCCTGTCAAGCTGCAGAGAATAAAAGAATAACACCGGAATACAATGTCGTTTGGATAACGGATTTAATACGATTAACAAAAATATAAAAAAGACAAAGCAGAGTCGGAAAACCGTAGAGTGAGATAAAACTTATCATCACATGTAATCGAATGAGTTTCTCAACATTGCCAACAAAGAATATACAGGCATTTTAATTTGGAGATTACTGATTCAAATAACATGTGAATCATTAATCATGTATTAGTCAAATGTATGTGTATAATATCCTACGACTGACGGTGAGCTCCGATTACTTTTGCGAAATTCGAATACCTAACAGCATCGATATCGTCTGTAGAAAATCCATTACACGGTTTTTCGAAATCAGCTGAAGTTTTGGCAACAATTAAAAGGTGGAGGTAGGAGGGCAATGTAAAAAAGTTGAAAAAATTCGAATAAGATGACTTTCAATATGACTCTAATTAGGTCCTAAAAAGCACATAATCCCCGTCTTGATTCACTCGATCTGAAACACTTATATCTTCGGAAGTTTTTGCCTGTGCTCTGCTATACATGCTGACGTCACACGCAGCTATCAGAGGAATGTGAAAACGGAGCTTTCGAATAAATATATCCAGCACCTGAGTTTCGATTATGACATCTAAATAACACTTAATTTACACTACACATATCACATTATCGGATTTTTTTTTTTTTTTATATGGCTCTGCTGATGTTATCAACGTCACGATCTTGCTATGTGGCATATGTATAATATGTAATACGTATACATATATTGTACCTACATACGAATATACACACTTGCGTAATAAAATCATCGTACCTATATAAAAGTACATTAAACATACAAACCTGCAGTATCTCTAACTACGGTAGAAACGTGACGATTATGCCAACTGCACAGTGCTAATTACTTTGCGGTTTACCATTTACAATTTGTAGATTACAGTTTTAGTCGCGAGAGTTGAAAGTGGGAAAAGAGGTAGTAACGAGGAGCGGCAGGGTGGCGGTGGAGGGGAAGGGGGGGGGGGGGGATCATCGTCCTCCCAGAGAAAGTTGTTCGCTAGACTTAGACACCCAGTATATATGTATATGTATTAGCACTCGGTACGAAGTGCAAAAATGCGTATTTACACCGTGAACGTGTGTTAATATGCATTATATGGACGTGCATACTTATGCGGAACGAAGTTTGTGCGAAGTGGGTACGGGTAGATTATATATATGTGTGCTGCATGCACCCAAGATACATTGTATGCAGAATGGGAAAACGATTGAACACAGGATTACGATAACCGTCTGACCCGTAGCTGGTAAGTCAGGGGGTGTTGAATTCGGATGCACGAGCGGTTGAAGGTGTGTAAGGTGTACACCGGATCAGCCGAGGGATCTGGGAGGGAGGGTGGAAAACCTGGAGGTGAAGGCAATGTCGTTGTGATAATTGTTTTTTTTTTATATTGGTGTGCAGAGTGAAGAAAGGAAAATTAAAGGAATAATTGGGCTCAGAAAGGTTCTTATTCGTTTATTTCGAGGGAATAAAATTTATTTTATTTATCATGCGAAGTTGCATGTAGGAAGTTCTGAAAATCTGTTGCAGGCTGACGAAGGAATTGATTGATCGGTACTCGAGCTATTACGTAATATACGTGATGTTGAATAATTATGCTCGCGTAAATAAATAGTTTTGTGTAAAACGAAATGAATAAAGCGATGTAGGGCATTCGATTCAACGATGTGCAAATTTCTCGTCTTGTATCTTTTGTATTTGATCTAGTTTCGTTGAAATATGTATTTGAATTTTTTGCATTTTTTATGCAAAGTCTCTGCGCGGTTTGAATTAATATTCTCTGCAATATAATGCCTACAGAATTTATTGTGTTGGAATTAGTAACGTTGACGTGACGAAACATGCGGTGGGAAAAACGCGATGACTTTGAAATTATTATAGAATGATGTTGAAAAAGTTGAGAGTTTTTCAAAATACGACAACGGTCCCTTTTATCTACGGTTTTCTAAAGTTAAGACAGTCCTAAAGTTGGGGGAAAAAAAAAAATTTTCCTAAATTCACGCTATAGTTACACTAACTTGAACCTCCTCAGAATTTTGACTACTTTTTTCATAACGCAGCGCGGCGATAAATTGTAACTACGATTGAGAGATGAAAATTCTCTACGATCTCGTCGAAGGGAAGGGTTACAATAATAGAGCAAAAGGTAAAAAAATCAACATTCCTTCAACACGGGTGTGAAGTATTTTCTGGACCACCTGTGACTCATTCCTCGGGAGACATTGACCACCGGGTGCGCTGAGTGCAGACTTCTGCGCTTGTGTCGCAGCGTGCGTGTGGCTAAGCTATATATACACATTAGACACACGCCCATATGCAGATGTCGCACACGCGTGTCTCGTAGGTGAATGTTTTACGACTCGCACACGCTTTGTTGTGCCCTGCATGCACTCTCGCACTCGCGTTGGGAACGCAGCGGCAAGGCGGAAGCGCATTCGTCGGCGCAGCGTGCAGCGTTAAGTAAGACCCTGCGAGACATCACATCTCTCGTGGTTCTCTTCTCCGCTAATTGACCCGCCGCCGCTGCGCTATCCGCTGCTCAATGGAATCTGCGATAATTTAGATAATTGTACAATTTACAGAGAGCTTCTATCGTTTCTCGTTTTTACTGTTCAACTTTTACCCCGTTTACGTGTTGATTTTTAACAAATTTTTGCCTTCAATTATTTGATTAGATGATTTCGCATGAAACTCTTATCTGTATATAGTGCAGAGTGTGGCGAGGCGATGCTGCGATGCAGAGATCAAGTCCTTCTAAATGCGGTATCGGGTGACTTTGTCTCTCCCGATACTCAACGCCCACGCAAGCGATTTTGTACTCCCCTGAGCGCTACACACACATACATATACGTGCCGCATAATTCAGCCCCGCTCATTCGGGATGCAGCGCACGTAGGTATGTGTTGGACTACATATCCACTTAACAGATAAAAATACGCCATGGGAGCGATGACTGCTGGATAAAAATATCAAATGCATCACCGGCGACATTGGTTTGGTTCTTGATTTGCGTTAACGTCGCGAGGGACATGCTTCCACGATCTATGAATGAGGGGGGGAGGTACGAGAATAAAAAAAAAAAATAAGAAACACGTGAAACGAAAGAAAATATGAAAATAACAGGCTTGAAAACGCGCCAATACCGTATACCTTTCTGTCGACGGAAATTCATTCGCCGGCACTTCGGTGCAGTCTTTGAATTTTATACCCATCGTCATCATCATCATCGTCGTCGTCATTACATCTTTACGGGAATTTGCTTGCAGTGTAAGTTCAGCGTAAGAGTAAATTAGAAGAAATTGCGCTGCACGGGATTTAAATACGAGTGGAGATATTTTCTTTTGATGATTTTTTACATCCCATTTCGCAATCGCGTACAACACGCCTCTGGTTTATTGCCCGTCTTTCCTTTCTATTTTACTTACTTTGTTTTTATCTCATTGGCCCTTCACTCGTTTCATTGCCTTCCGCCACCAAAGAAGAAATCATTTGAACGGGGATTTTATCCCCGTAGCCGAGGGTCCAGAGGCTGGTTTATGTGTTCAACCAAATATATAAGAACTTCGAGATCTTGTGTTCTATCTTAATTCGGTCGAGCGAAATGATCGTTTGTCAGCTGATGCGAATTGAGACAAATTCTTAGTCGATGCGCGTAAACGGAAGACATGGTTTGGTTTTATAAAATGTGAAAATTATTTACACTCGATGATAATATTTGAAATTCAATTCAACCAAAATTGATTCCAATTTGCAGCGTGCTTTGTTTTAAAGTACAAGGGAACTTTTGCTGGAACCTTTTTGAAATTTTTCGAAAGTGACAGGCTTTGGCTGTTGATTAATCCCAGTTATACGTAGCTGCAATTGAAAAATGAATTGAAACTACTATTCGTTTTATGCTGTTCCAGTCACTTTAGTTTTACGCCCTATCCAACTTTCCCTCAATATTTCCGATGGATTACAGCTATGACTGTATTTCTGCGCATTGAATAGTGCTACGAAAGACGCAGAATTAGTTTTTTTGTCATTATTTTTTTACTTTCAATACCACCTTTACACCATACGTACGTTTGTAACAAAGCGAAAATCTAAATTTTCCAATTCACTCATTGAATTTTCCTTTAACTCATGTATTAGACTATTCCCAGATGGCATGAATTTGAAGTTCGCGTGTCATACCTTTATTTATTACACGATCCTTATTTATTTCCCGTAAGACAGAGGGGGTTAACCTACTTCGTGTATCACCGGAAGGTGCTCACGTGCCCCGTAACACGCGTTTTCCCGCGCTCATTCCACAGCCGTGTCGTTCCAAACGTTCCAAACATTCCGCAACTCTAAGTTATACTCAATCCAGAAACGCATCATACACCTTGTACCTACATTATACTATCATTCTCGACTGGATACATACTCAGACGGAATTTATTCCATTAATATTATCTCCGTTCTCATCGCAACGAATGAAATTGTTTTTTTTTTTTAATTCCTCTCACATTTACTCTCAGTTCTGTTCTCTCTCTCTCTCTCTCTCTCCTTTCGTTATTATTTTTTCTTGTATATATTCTTACCTTTGTATTTTTATCTTATTTTTAAGTAGCAATGATAACTATCATTAGGTTAATTTCTTACCCTGGGTTATACTTGCTACTTATGTATCTATTTTGTCCCAAAGTGTTCTAGGGAATAAAATACACGATCTCTCTCTCTCTCTCTCTCTCTCTCTCTCTCTCTCTCTCTCTCTCTCTCTCTCTCTCTCTTTCTCTCTGCCTCCCGCTTTTTAACTATTCATTGTTTTTCCTTTTTTCTATGACTTTTTTTCATCGGTTCATAACTCCCGCAACACGTCATGAAAAGGGAGGGGTGGGGAGGGAAGGCCGCGGTTCGTGCCTCATCGTCAGCTACAACGAGAAGCGTGCCTCTGTGCCTCGTGCTCCAGTCGTTGACCCTGCGATGCCGCGTCGAGTCGTTGCTTGCGAACGACGGGAGGCGCCGTATACGTCTGATCGCGGTAGGGTCGTAGCAAGGCTTGCATACACACGCCTCTCTATATACGCAATAATATGTGCGAGACGCGTGTATGTGCGAAAATAACCATACATATATATATATATATATATATATATATATATATATATATATATATATGCGTGTGTGTGTGTAACCCAGTTGCGCGTATAACGTGTGACGTTTAACATTAGGTACAGTTGTTATAGATACACACAGACAAATTCATATATATATATATATATATATATATATACATATCATATATTCATACATATATATATATGGTTATTTTCGCACATGTATTGCGGTAAATGTACGTCGTGGTGTATGCGTAATGCATATATATATATATAACACGCTTATAACCCGTTGTATGTATACGAATAGGGAAAGAGGTACATTCACATATGTTCAGCAGGGAAATAAGTTAGGCGTGGGCGCGAATCGCGACACGGGGCACCGGAACTCGGATGTTCCCAGGAAATTTGCCAAGTTCTATTCTTCGACCCTTATAACTATACTTAACCCTCTATGCTTAATTTACTTCGTTCAACCCTCGGCTGTCGGGCACTCAATTAGCGACCATTTTCCTTCATCTCCGAAAGTGACAACGGCTTAAACAATCGTAGAAATTTTCCATAAGGTCCCTCCGGGGTAAAGGAGGATACAGATCGAGAATTATATGTCTACCTGTATTGCAGACGATGAATAACGAGATTGCCAAGTAACTACCGGAAGTACGAGTAATTCTAATACTGTTTGTAATTAATATTTTAGTTATGTAGGTTTTAATCTGAAAGAAAAGAAGCTCGTGGGGTATAAGCGAATGAAAAATATATTTCGAGTATTTTTCTTAGCTTTGAATAAAGCTTAATGCATATGTAGACAAAAGCTGCAGTAAGTAATCGCCGTAAGAGTCGTGCAATGATAACTCGTAGCCAAAAGTACCTATTGCAAGAAGATGAACCGATTGCCAATATTTTTAAGGACAATCACGAAATATATTTCGTCTTTGATACTTTGGTCGAATGAGTGTCACGAGTTCTCCAATTACCGTGACTTTATAACTCGTTGAATCTGGTTATTGTTGAAGAACGATAATTTATGCCAATCAAATTCATGTTAGACTGATTGCTCCAATTCCTCACCGGATAATGTGTCCAACTCTATACATGACATGAGTAAATTCTTGCAAATCTTGAAATTATCCTAATTCTGTACGAGTCATTATCGATCCGTATAAATTCATCAAGCAGCTGGACACTTTATATTGATGTTATGGAAAACCGAATGAATTTGTCAAGAAGCTCATTTACAATCGTTTTGAACCTCTTGCAAAGTATATAATTAAAATAGTACCTATTCACTTTTGAATTGATTTGCATACAAAGGTTTTTTTGGCAATTTATTAGGAAGTACCGTCTAGCCGGCAATCGTTGCGAGGTAGGAAATTCCGAAGTTTGAAGTGCTGCGAAAGGTTGAAAAAATGAAGTTAAAAAAAAAATTTGCGATTCTATTGCGAAACGGAAAGTATAAAACCGCCGTGAAAATCCCACAAGAAGATCTATGACTCGACGCCGCAGGATGCTGCAGTGTCGAAGTAATGACTCGTCTCTCTCTCTTTCTCTCTCGATCGTGCCGCGGCAGGCAAGCCTAGGATCACAGAGCTCGTGACGCGGAAGTCATCCTTTTCTGATCTTCTTCGACGTCCGTGGAGCCGCAAACGCGAAACGCGGATGTCGGAGAATAAAGTGCCCGTAAGCGCGGATCACTCGGAGGCGAATTTTTATAAACCTGCAGTGTACAGCAAATGGAAAGAAGGGACGCGGGGGAGGAAGACGGCAACTCTGGGTCACTAGTGAAAGTCTAGTCTAGTTGACGACGAGACCGCAGAGATGGAGGCGAACGATTCTACTCGCGAGAAAGAGGTACTCAAGGTACCTTACCTTATACCTCGCTTCCTGTATGGTGGACGACCAGACTCGACTTTGACGTCGTCTGCATTGCAATTATCGTTACGGATTTATTCATCTGCAAGGCATCCTTTCAAACGGAATTCGGTTTGAGGAAAGATCACATTTCTTGCAGTAAAAAAAAAAAAAAAAAAAAACCAAAACGTTTGATTTTGCTCATAACCGTGATGATCTGTAGGAGAAAATTTGTTTTCTAAATCTATCACGCTAAATATCGTAAGTGAAATGATTATTTCTAGGAATTCGTTCGAATGAAAGTGAAATCGTAGCTAAACTTTACATCTTTTTAAGTAACTGTAACTTCGTCGTCTGACAATTTTTTTGACCAGTCATCAAATTGGTTTTGCATTATCACGTACTTGTATAAAACTCACAAAAATAATCATGATTTTCTGTGTATCAACGGCTTGTAAACTATCAACTGACTTCGAGTAATTCTCAGCCACGACAAGCACACTTCGGGTTGCACGACGTTTCTTCGACGATCCCCTGACGTGCAGAAATATTCGCATGCGTCGTACTTACAGCGGGAATGGTCACGCATGCACCTCGTGGGAGCAAGAACGTGCCGAGATGACCCAGTTACTGACCTGCGCCTTGGTGTTTCCTGACGGCATGGTGAACGGTCGACGGTGTAGCGCGCTCGCGGGTCCCAGCAATAGAAAAGCTCATGAACCGGGGTAACATTACCGTTTATAGAGAGACGTCGCTTACGGGCGTTTGTGGGCGTCGGTGGGCGTCGCCGCAATAATAACTCCCGGTTCTCCAGAGGGAAACATAGGCCAGAAACGCAACGTCCCTACGGCGGATTGACCTCAACTATAAACTTTCACCGTTTCTTTACCCCCCGCCTCGTGCGCTAGTCGCACATATTTACTTTGCCTATTACTAGCCTACGTCATCCGATGCTTGCGATCGTGCGACCGCAGACTAGAAACCTTTTTTAACCCTAATTGGTCACTCTTCGGTAGAATCGCGTAACGGTCACACAGGGTAAAATTTACCCCAAAAAGTGATATCTTGCTTCAAAGATGAGTTTTAAAAATCTGAAAAACAAAAAATAAAAATTTCTAGGTGTCGTTTAAGGAACGCAGAAAAAGCTCTTACAGTTTTTATAACTAAAATTGATTTTTAAAATATTGTAAAACATCAACAAAGTTGAGGTAACGGGAAATTTTTTTTTTTTCACAAAATTAATATCAAACAAAAATAATTATGAAAGTCTATTCTTGAACTCTATGAGGATTTTGAGAAATTTTTGCCGTCATATTTACCCCAAGTGACTAATTAGGGTTAACACCGTGGTGGGAACGTTGATTGACGAGGGGCGTCGTGATTTTCTTACCATCTATACAGTGAAAATTCGATTTTTGATGTCTGTAACACGTGACTAAAATGGGCGTTTGTAGCGCTGTAGCTTTTTTTGAATCCGTGTACTATTATATACGAAAGTAGTATTTCTTTATTCATTTATCAACATTCGTTTTCCGGATGGTGCTAAAGTTCCCTGAATTTTTCAAATCTTGCCTGATTTTTACCACAAAATACTGAGAAAAGAATCGGATTTCACCAATTCTACGAATAGTATAACGTACGAGCAATGATCAGAAAAGTTGTTGAAATCGTGCGAAGGGAAGAATATGATTTAATTTTACAAATTGATTCTATATTTATACTCGAGACTTCTGTCGAGGCCTACTTGGCCGTTTTATTTGAACGTCGATGACCGTATTGCGTTTACTTTAGTTATTACCGCAACTTCGTTCTGGCCAGCAGTCTCCGAGGACTCTGTCACTGTTTTATGTCTTGTCTCTGCGGCTTGGACACCTTTAGTCCGTTATACATAGACATGACGAAGTTTCTGGCGCATTTGTAATTCTGAATGTGTTGAAAATAAATATATCTCTTGCAGCTTTTGAAATTCACCTACTGCTGTGAATGTCATTGCACGGGTGATCGAATATAACAGTGTCAACATACAGGGAAATATCGATTCTGAGATATATGAGTTCAAAGTGTGAAAGGTGATTGATTACTCGAAATCTGCAATTTGCACAAATAATCTGAAATGCAGTTTTTTTTCTTTCTTTTGTGTACTTGACCTTGATAGGTTGCATATTTATAACCAAGTGTGGTATTTTTTTTTTGTAAACGCCGTGAAAACAAAACTGCCGCGTGATTATAATCATTGTGGTAAACCAATATTGAAATTAATATTAACGCTGTTGTGGATTGAAGTGGATTAAAATAATTACGATGTGCAAATTTCATTATGAAACAACGCTGACCGCTTGATATTCGTACCCACAGGGTGTCCGTGAAATTACTTTCCTTTTACAAAACTCGCGTCATATGTCCGAACGGCGAACAATAAGCGATTTAAAAAATTTCGTATCGGTATACGTATAAGCTGATGTAGGTGTCGCCGAATTTCCGCTCAGCTCAGCTCAGTTTCGTCAATAAGTGCAATATTTTCCTCACTTCCATTTCGTTTTTCCGAGTTCTCCTTTTCGAGTTTTTCCAGAATCTCTTTCCTCTCGGAAAAATCCTATCCGTATTATCAAGATTTCTATTACTGATGGCCAAAATCAAATTTAAATTTCTGTCGTATAATGCCATCTACCGAAGAAGTCTAGAAATATCCGATGCTTATCGTTGGACTATAAATATATTTACACTATATAGATATAGATGTGTCAAGCATGCGTGCGAAAATAATGTTTCATCGTCAATAATTTACATTACCCTAAGCGCTAAAGCGAACTAATAGTTAATATTTCATCTACAGCATTTTGGAAATTATCGCCGTTCAACTTGATAAAAAAAAAAACGAAAAAAAAAAGAATAATAATAACAAATCCCCTTGACAACGAATCGTGGATCGATACATGTGCGCATAGGTAAACCAATGGCGTTGCAGTATAAGGCGGCAGTCAAAATTCTTTCCCACCCTTCGAATATATACTGCTGTAACGAATTCTCGAATTCGACAACTATAACTAACCCCACGATCTACGATGACCAAAAACCTGGCTAAACCGTCGTTGTATACGAGACAACGCACCTTGAAAAAAAAAAAAAATATATCATTTGAATATCTTCAACGATTGCACTTTGCACAATGCGCTTGCGCGTGCATCACGCTGCGCACGCTCTACCTCGTCTCACGCGGCACACAGACACGCATTCGTGATCCATCTACCTGCGAACATTAATCCACGCGAGGTCTGTGCATCCACACACCAATTATTGGTCTATTCGTGAGAAGGAGCTATTCGGGGGCAGAGCAGCAACACCGGCAGCAGGGACTACACAGCGGGTAGCCAGCCAGCTTCCGATCGGCTATACCGCATCCACAGGGTGGGCGCGCCCCCTCTCGGTTCTTTCCGGTACTGCTCGGGCGCTTCCGCTCCTTCGCCACCCCGTCGCCGGTTGGCTCTCCCCCCTCCCCTTCGCACGCCGCCCCACCTTCCCCGCCTTCCCCTCGTTCCCCGCCTCCCCCTCGTCGTCCTCCCCTCTCCTTCACCGTGGGCTTCTTCTTCCTTGGGCCGGTGTAAGGACGGGCATTGACCTCCACGCGGTGCGTATAGCGCTGCACCAAAATACCCGAGATACGAACACGCCGGCGCGGGCGCGTGCTTACGCACCACCGACGCGCACGCGGCTCCGCAGGAGTCACGAAACGGACAGGCGTCCTCTGGCCGTCGGCTCGGTCGGAGTACCGGCGAGCTTTCGGTCGGCCAGCCAGCCAGACTGCCTGCTTGCCCTAAGTCACGTGCACGACTCATTTATACAACAATTACTTACAATCCGATCGCAGGGTGATGGTACAGATGCTACGACGATCGACCGGAGGTCGAACCTTGAGTAGGTGTAGCCTGATGTGGACGGGATCTTTTGACATGTCGATGAATAATCGTTGGAGTTACTAAAGGGCAGACTTGGACTTACTGTATAGATACTTATATATGTATAAAGTATTTGTGTTACTTGTGGATTATAGGCGGTATAGAAAACTGAATATCTGCAGCGTTGTGGAATGAAAGATTTCCTGTCGCATTATAGGAAATATGACTTGGAAATTATGATGAAAATGGTTTTGATGATATTGTTCGAATTACAAGGAAGTTTGGTTCGAGTAATTATTCAGTGTCTGGCGATTGTACGCGTAGTTGTCGGTAGTAAATTATCTGGTAATTGGTATTCGTTTAGTTGTTGCGAATTATTACTCATCGTTTATTCTTGATAAAATATTCAATCGCTGACAATTGTCAGCAAGTGAGCTTTTCATTTTGCGCTGTATGAGTGTAAGCAAAGTTATAGGTTGCCGATAAACACAATAAAATTAGAGGGGTCGCGGAAATGAGGTTGGTTCGTATCTCGGTTCGGATTCGACTCGATGAAGAGGAGATCTTTTTTCTCGATCATCATGCTGCACGTGCACGAGACTTTCAGACTGCACATTTACACAAATGCATAATAGCTGGAGGATCGAGTGCGCGTATGTCTGAATGTCTAATCTTATCGGAGGGATTTTATACATACATTTGCCTACCGGTGCCGTTGGCTTTTTATGGCAAACACCGAAGTGGCTCGAGGTGGGGACGGAGTCTTACACATGTCTCTGGATCTATTAATTTTAGCACGGTTACGCAATGTTGGCCAAGTTTTTTTTAGCCCAACTGCGTCCCTGACACAGGCGTAATTTCAGGGTCGCTAATACGAGCGTACGCGAGCCGTGTGAGCATTCGTCAATAGAGGAGGCTCCGAATATCTACATCGCTCGTCGTCGTTACTCAAGGACACAAAGATTATTGCCAGGGCGTGGTTGTTTCGTTCACTCCTGTCTCGTTATATTGCACCTGTGCGTGATAGCGTCGCCGATAGCATTGTGGGAGAATTTTTACACCCACTTTTCAGTACCTATACACGCCAACTATACACTGTCATTACTTATGCCGCAACGGTTAACGTAGCAAAATTTACCTTGTGCAATTATGTAGATTATGTGCGATGCGGAGTTTTATTCTCTGGAAATGGACACATGAGTTATAATACTGAAAAACTTTTCCTACAGTTTTCACTATTCGGAGGGAGCTGAAAACTTTGAGTGGAAAATGTGACGATCGAGTTGATAAACGATAAATCATTTATAGTATTGTTACATAGTTGGAAAATCGAGTTTAATTCGTTCAGACGGTTTGTCTGAATTCCAAAGATCTCGAGGCTGAGACTGATGAGGATTTTCAACGTGTAATATCACACTGAATAAATCAGTGAAACAGTCAACTGCGACACGATACTGCATTATGGCTGTTAGGAGAGTGCGTAAACCAACATGCCCAGAAGTAACAATGATTTTATGAGCTTCGCAGTGCCAGAATCAGCGATCCTGGAAGTTATCCAAAGCTCTGATCCTTCTTACAGCCACGACGTCAACGATCCTTTTCTGTCTCGATAGGCACCCCAGAGTGCACGTCGTGCGATCCACTCCCGTTATAGTGAGTTCACGTACATGTATGTACATGGTACAACGCCTAATAGCACATTTTTCCATCGCATGAGTTGTGTTCCGATCGATCGATCGATCTTCTTCCCTAAACGACGTTCGTATTTCTGTCTAAATCACGACGCAATATTATTGTATTAATTATGATTTTTTCTACTTAGTAAAAACTTTGTTCTTAGCTCGATTGCGCATTTATACAAATTAAACATTCATGGAGGAACGTGATTTTTACGTCGGCTACTTCAAACAGTCGAGTCAAAGTGTCAACCGGTGTTCCCTAAATTTGAACAAAAGTATGAAATCATGCAAAGTTAAGGTTAAATACGACGTGACGAAACTCAGTGAATACAAATTATAGAATGGTTCTTAGGTTTGGCAAATCAGCATTGCTTCTATTCACAGAACTGTACAATGAATTTTATCGCAGAATAAATTACCAGCGAATATCCGATCGTTGAAATGCATATATTCGTTTAGCGTCTGACAATGATTCTACGTAACACGATTTGATGGTAATGCATGCAGAGTGATGGTGCTAAATGGATGCCTGCAACTGAGGAAACAAGTCTGACAATTATCGGTCGTTTGCTTCACAGGTTCATCAGTGTCGTCGATCGTTTATCATCGATAAACAATTAACGTCGTCGGTCGTCGCGGCATCTGCAACGTCTCGGTACACTGAAATCTCAAGATCGATTTGCAACCCTGTTCCGAGATACGGAAAGATATCGACAGGATGTAAAGAGAAACAGACGCAAGGCGAGAATCAGTTCGAGATGCACCGGTAACTGCTCTGGATTTCATGTATCACGCAGCTTTGAATACATACGTAGACGTGCGTATGGCACACGGTCATGCATCCCGAGGTGAATGACCCTTCGGTGCATTCTGTGTGCACAAACGCGATGGGCACACTTACAGCACCCAACCCAGCTAACTTACAACCTCTCGACACGCCGCCTCTGTTACGATCCGCGGCACCATTTTGTGCACCCGATAATCCTCTACCTTTTCTCTCCACACGGGAATACCCAGATAACACTGCACCCGCGGTAAACCCTTCAGGATAAGGGAACCACGGCGTGAAAAGGTGGAGTTGAAGTTGAATTCAGAAACTCCCGTTTCCACGTTACGTATCGTCGTATTGATGCTGAAGCGAGGCTGGATTTAACAGTTTAGTATTGTTGCGCGTCGTGACGATCTCCGATCACTTATTGGAGGTCGCAAGTTTTTTAAGGAAAAGGGCTTGCTTATCGATACGGGCCTGCAGCCCCCACACTGCAGTTTCTTGAAATCGGGATGGTTCGCGTTTGAAGAGAGAGAAATAATGTTTGATGTACGACGAATTTAACGCATAACAACATGGCTGGTTTATTAAACATGTGACAAAGACGTGTAGCGTTGATTAATGGAAGTATACAAGGGTAGAAAGTCAGAGTTTGTGGAGAAGTTCTTGAGAATCCAGGCGTGGAAGAGAAACTGCGGATACCGGGTCCGGGAAACGTTCTGTATGAGGCGTATAATAAAGGACGGGTTAGAAGAAGCAAACATGCAGAGCAGAGTTGTAAAGAGGCTTAAAGTTATGACAGAAAAAAAAAATATCTATTATTTCTAGCGTAATCATTGGCTGATTTCACATCAAGCATTGCAAATTTGCCGCATTCACGACGCCTTGAGGATAGCAGCCTGAACACTAAAGCACGCGGTATAGTATAGCCGAATTTAATATGACATAAATTGAACATTGTCTCGTCTTAAACTTGACAAAGAATGAATTAATTAATACAGAGCAGGATAAATCCGTTTCATAAAATTCAGTTAGGATAAAATTTAACATTGAGAATTTTTTTAAATTGCTGTCACGAGTAAATAAAAAGTTATTACAATCCCTCGACAATAGGCGTTGGTTGATCTTTGACAACCAATTGAGATTTTCGCTCTGGAAAGTGGAAATCGAATGGGATATTAATTATAGCGTAAACGGGTAACAGTAGACGCGATTTTTGTCGGTCGAATTGGTAATCTTATTGTTAGCCTCGATTTCATGTTTTACAATTTTACCTTGGCCAGAAGTCGGGTGGGGATAGTTGCTAAGCGACCGTAGAGCACTGACCTACCATATTCACACTATATTGGGTCTGCGTCTGCCGGCGGTCTATCGGTACATATATCGCGGGTTGTCATGGATACTGTTGCCCCAGGTTCGGGTGAATTCGCTTTAAAACTGGGACACTGAACGATTCTCGTAAGATACGTGGTGCGACATGTCTTACGACGCCTGTCGATAAGCCTTGCCTAATTAGAGGAGGCACAGTGCTAATCATTGCATGAATTCGCACATTGATGTCAAATTATAATACGATTCGAGCTCATTACGATAGATACAACTTTGGCTTTAATTTCCAAGCTCGCAGGTTATCGAGAGTTTCAAATTGAGTCACATTTTCACATCTTTTATCGGTTTATAATCTTCAAAGCCAGAAGTATACTCCTAATACTCAATGATATTTGAGGTGATCGATGATATTGGCAAAAACTTGCAAGCAAGAGGAGAAATTTCCGTAAGATTTCGAATAGGTCATTAGTTTAATTCGAATAACACTTTTTTGAATAAGAAAGTAATTTTTTACTGCCAATTTCGGTCTATAAAAATGCATATCTACAGGAAAACATTCAACACGGCAATATAAGTTGTGTGATTAGTCAAGCTGTTAAGCCGTCCACGCCCTTAATACCACTGGAAGAAGAGTCTTAACCTACATTTTGCGCATACTTGCTACCCTACGTTACGCTGCTCTTTATTCGCGGAGGATTCTGCTCGTGCGTAGTTGAAAAGAGGTCAGCCATGTGCATCTGCGTATAATGTAATGCGTCTTATGCACGCTGCACATGAGTACAAGCGTATTATGTATTAAGGTTCGGAATTGTATGACAAGTATCATGTTATGACTCCATAGTCGACATGAGGTTGTAAGCTTTAAAAAATTCCTTTAGTATGCTGCGGCATAAAGTAAAGATGGGCGGGTCTATAGTGGAAGCTAATACACTTTTATGCCCTCGAAGCCTGGCAGAGATTACACATTGAGTGAAGATAGATTGGAAGTTGATACGATCGTTCAAAGTGAGATGTTTCCAAAATTCTGATGTTTTATAGGGATACGCTGAAGTTGAAAAAATGATCTGTTCACACTTTGAAAATGAGTGTTGAAATTACTTCTAAAAATCTAATCACACGTTACAAGTAGCTATTATATAGAAAAAAAACCATGTTCTTTAACAAAGTTCCTTAGCAATTTCTCGGTAGTCGAGTGATAACAATGACCTTGAGAACTCAATGTCGAACGGCAAAGTATAAAAGTCATTTGGTTTGCGGTCTGACATCACTCTCAATCTGTTCTCGGTACTCGTCTACTGATAAGGAAAACTGCGTCTCCCACATTTTCGAAGAACAATAAGTAGTATAAGCATTATTTACAGCGTGGACAGTACGTTACGTGCGCCACCTCTTCTCTACGTGCGTGCACACGCGTGCGTAGCAATGCGTTCTTTGTTCTGGGCAGTAAGAGGAAAAGCCACAAAAATTCTTCCACATCAGCGGTTATTAAACCTCAGCTGACCGCTGTGCGAGAATTCTTATGTCTCGGGCAGTCTTTCGGAGACTTTGACATCCTTATCAACATTCCTGCCCGACTTGCAGTTGTGAATAAGCCAGTCCACACCCACTTCCGGAGTTCACCTCCTTATTTTCCTAAGGATGTTGGTATGCGTGTCGATAACGATTTCACGTCATGAGGTCAGTTCTCTGTGTTCTTCAAGTACCCGCAACGACGTCATTTTCACTTTATGACCGGAGACCGATGGAGTCTGCCTCATTTACAATAAACATTTTATATGTACGTGCTGTGGTATATATTTGCATTGCGTCATAACGCTTCTCTTAAAAAGCAAGAAAATTCAAGGTTCTCGTGGTCAATCGACATAAATTGCAGTTTCTCGTTAGCCTGCTATGTCAGCACAGGATTGAATCTTGTTGGGACAAGGTCGGCATTCGATGGTTTTTCCACACTTTAGTAATTGCGATGCAGTAAGTTTTCAATAGTAGATTATCGTTGTTCAGAATTTAAAAAAACCCGTAGATACCCTTGCGCTATTCTATCCCTTAGTTTCAACTGTACACGACGACGAAAATACGCGTTCGAATGTGTTCCACGTCTACCAATTACATACTGTATTTGCACTCGTAACTACTGGTACATACCAGTTACGTGTGCCCGTCATTGATCGAGTATAACGTCTATACCTCCGTCTTCTCGACTGTGTTAATAATTGGAAAGTTATCGTTATTGCTGTTCGCTCGTAACCGGAACTCGGCTTGCAGAGGATTAGATTACCTGTATGTACTGCGTCTACGTGTCTGTTGTGTGCAGGCGTCGACGGTAATGGGATGGCAAGCAACGTGAGTGCGAGGTGACGACGGAGAGAGAGAGAGAGAGGAAAACAAAGAGGTTCAAATAGTCAATGAATTGGTGTACAGTCTGCCTTATACTTATTTTCTTGATCCTCTGCTATTGTGAAACTCATCATTGACAGTAGGTACCATTAATCGCACTGTTCAAGCATCTTGTTATCTCTGCAGACTTCGAATCGAGAACTCGCAATGCGTTACGTCGCCATCTTTCAATCTATACTTCCGAGTTTCGCACGTCGTTACGCGGTCGATTTTTGACTCCTCACCTTCGCGAGGTGACTTCCGGGCTGGGGGACAGGACCTAGACACCTACGTATCCTGATTTTGAGGGTCACGTTCACAGCGCAGTCGTCCCCGAGGCAACGTGGGGATGGTACGCTGCAGTCGGAGAAGTTGGCAACGGAGAAGGTGGTGGTGGTGGTGGTGGTGGTGGTAGTGGTGGTGGTGGTGGAGGCAGTCACAGGGGGGCTTGACTGGCTCGGGGATTGCGCTGGTCCGGGAGGGTTGGCCGCTCAGCTGAGTTCCCGGTCGATGCAACTGCATCCTCCACGCCTGGTTCTCCCCATCCCTCCACCCCTCCTCCCCATCGCGCCATCCCTCCACCCCTTCGCCGATGCATTCTCTCCTTCCTTCCTTCCTTCCCTCCCGGCCGCTTCTCGTCTTCTCATTCTGTCTCTCTCGCCCGTCATTCTCGGTCAACGACCTCTCGAAGGCGGTGCACCGCCACTGCACCGCAGTTTGTTTACGTTCGAGCTACTTTTAATCGGTGCCGATTGCGCGAATTCGGTGCTTTTCAACTGATCTCTTGTGCTTCGAATACGTAAAACGTGTCTGTTGGAGCTGAACAATTTTTGGTTTGTTGTTAATTTAAACCTCCGGATATCGAGGATGACTCGGTCTGGCCGGATTTTCTTCAATTCTGAATCCACACCGGGATGATGCAACCGTCGAAAAGGAAACTTCTGTTGGTACAGGTTCGTGGATTTAATACTCCTGACAGTTCGACGATGTTGCGTTCATTCGTACATTTTATTTATGGTACAATTGTCATTTCTGGATAATTTTCCTTTTTATGGACAAAATTGAATCGTTCTTCTTCCGAAATACTTGATAGAGAAGAATATATGCAACCCGAGAACTTGCATTCTGTGTTTAAAGTCTTCTTATTTTTCACATTTACAAAATTCAGAATCAGTTCGTAATATCAATCCTGATATAAAATATGAATCGAAAAAAGTATAATTCTACCAATGAGTACTATCGTTCTTTGCCCGAAAACTTAAAAATTCTTACAAAAATAGGCGGATTTGTAATTCATTCATATTATACGTAGTAAATTTTTTGTCACTAAAATTGCGTCACGTGAGTGTGATTTTTCGAATCACTAAGGTTATGAAGTCGAGTTGAACCATATAATTGCCGCGATATCTAGAGGATCAAATAGTGTGTATATTTTTCTACATCAAAACAGTCTGCTGTTCTTCTAAAAATATTATTGGTGGAAGGCTCCTGCAATTTACCTAAAAAAATTTCCCACCCAAACCGCTAATCGCGATTGATGTACTCGGTTAATAAAACTGCTCATCAAAATTAGCTTACCAGTATCATATACTCAACTTTCCAAGGATCAGAAAAAGTGATTCAAGGATCTGAAAATTTCCTTATCAGTTCCAAATTCTATCAAGGCGTTACTACATGACCTCGTATCGGGTACTTACTTTCTTCGTCAGGGTTATATCTTACCTCTCACATGCATTTCGCTTTCACTTGAAACGTAGCTGCTTTCATTTCTCATCCAACAAAATTTCGAATATGTACATATTCATACATCGTTCAAACCTTTCGAGAAACATGAATGTTCAGTTGAATTTCGCCTCGAAAGTCCAGACAGTCTGTATCCATGCAGTAGTAACATATATATATATATATATATATATATAGATCAGTGGTATTGCATTTGGCAAATAGGCAATAGCGCAGCTACACCTGAGCGCAACAAATCTTGCGTTTTGCAAATGGAAGCGTCCTTGCTCGAGCAAGCTCAGTACTAATATCCGACATGTTTTATAACCCTTTTCTGTCCATTCTGTGTTCTGGATGACTGTTCGACGTACATTCCGCGTTCGAAGAACGGCCAGTTTACTCACGCATAATGACGGCAAATGAACCGACACTTTCCCCCTCGGCGGGGCGGGGAGGGAAGGGAGGGAACCTATATACTTTGCCCTATTTTTCCCCCTTATCCCTTCGGTGTGATACGACGATGTGGCTCGAGGGGTCCTTCACCCGGCGTTACGAAGGTGAATGCTCATTGTTAGCTCCGTCGTCTGATAACAGTTTCTGCGGCTCACTTACCAGTCGAATGATAAGTGCACGTTGCCACTGCCGCTGTGCACTCGGATTAAGTGTTCGCCTTCGGGTTAAGCCCTTTATGCGTGTTGTGCAGAGTCTGCGTCTCGTTACCGTCACTGGAGTTACCTGCGAGTCGCGTCGTTACGCTCTTCCTGTAGGTTCATTCCAATGGGCGATAAAACCGACTTTTATAACCACAATTCTTGCTTCCAATCTCAATATTCATTAACCGACAACGATATCTTTTTCTATTTGTTTCAGGTAAGTCGAGGCGTTAAGCTGGAATTTGAAATAAATACACATTTGCCCTGCAGTAGGTATGCTTGTTAATTTCAAGTCAAGGTGATGTACCTCAGATTTTACGTCGTCCAGAAATTAACATCGCTCTAACTAACTGTACGCTACTACTGTGAGTACCATAAATACACAATATTCGATTATTCTCCTGCTTTTAGCTATAGATTCTGACCGGTACACTACTAAAGACTAACTTCATTTAACTCGGTGTATACTATCCCGTATGGACAGAAGGTCGATAACTCCTCTTTTGTCTAGGAATTGCCTTTCCCGTTGCTCTTTTGTTTCACAAAATTGTCTCGTATTGTTTCACTGCATCATACTCACCATAATAGATTAATTTAAAAAAAAAAAATGATCATTTATCTCGTAGAGATTGGTCTTACGAATTTAAGCAGTACAGGAATAAAAAAATATGCATAATATAATGGAATCATTGTCTAAGTCTACAAAATACGGTTGTGCAATAGGACTTCCAGTATAAATTCTCGCCATGAAATAATAAATTATAACCACTTTAAGTTAACTCAAATTCTGTTTTGAACCATTAAAAGGATCAGAATGATTCCTTGTAATTTTCGCACCACGTATCTCACCAAAAAATTATACCTAGTGAGAAAACGACAAGAATGTTAAGCGAAACCAACACTCGCAGTATTAGTCTCCGAAAAAATTTTGGACTTTCGTATAAAAGAAAAAAAAAAAAAAAAAAAAAAAAAATCGGGAAAAATTGCTGTACCTTCAGTCGAAGCTGAACTAGAAAACTGATCACCGTCATCCAGCACTTTTATCACAGGAGACCGTTGTTAGTTTTTCGAGCTCCTGTAAGCATCGGGGTCAACGTTCCACAGCTTTAACGTACCGTCAACGGTAATCATGAAATCCACACGGACCTGAATCGTCTTGAAAAATTTCCCCCTCAGGGAAGTCTTTGACCCCAGGGTGCATTGTAGACATTGCAAGACACTCCCTCAGCTCTTACATAACCACCCTTCAGGCCCCGTCCATGCGTCTGCAAAAATACCGCTGAGGCCGGTTTCACGTAGGTTGCACGGATCGCGCGTGTCTGTGTCTGTGTGCACTATGACGTATGGATGGTGCACACCGGTATGTATATACCTAGGTAAAAAAGAGAGTCGGGCAGGGAAGTGCAGCAAGGGTAGTCGCAGTGAGCATTGAACCCGGAGCCGTATCGAGCCGCCCAACCCCCGACCGGTATCCCCGTTCCACTCGTCGTCGTCGGTGGCGGTTGTCCCGGACCTTCCGCAAGTCGGACCGCAGTGCGCAGGCAAGGATTGTTTATGACCCGAAGGCGCAGGCGCGATCCTCGAGCTTCTCGTACACCCTCCAACCTCCGGCTTCGGGGAACCAGGAGCTAGGGGACGTTGGCGACTTATGGAGGGGGTCTGGAGGGAGGAGGAACGCCACTGTGGGGTGAAAGGAGGCGGGGGGCGACGCGACGTCGAGCTGCAACGAGCCGACGGAGGAACGAGGAACGTTACAGCGGGTGGGAGATACCCTGTCGTACTCGACGGAGTTGTGGGTAGACGACTCACCCACCCGTATCTGCCTAGTTTGAAGCGAAAGTGCCCTTCGACGAGCCTACCGCCTAGAGCATGCAGAATGCGGAATGCGGAATGCAGAATGCAGAATGCAACTTTGCCCATGGGCTCCTGTCACACCGTTTTCTTGACGCGTTCGTTTGTCATTCCTGACATTTTTTTTTTTTTTTTTACATTCATTTCATTTCATGCTATCACCTGCAGGTTTTATATTATATTTTACGAATAAATTCTTTAGTGGAAACGTGATGATCTAGCTATACCGCAGTTTCTTTTTTTTTTTTTTTATTTTGCCAAATGTTGATCGTTCAATTGATTTTAATCGCGATTAAATCGGCCGCTGTTTACGCAGTTCTATCCATCTTGTTGTAGAGATTCTTAAAATTAACTTCGATTCATTGCTCGTGATGAAGACAGAATTAGTTGATTAATCATTATTAATTTGAATATGTTTTCACAAAAGTTAACTCGCTTTGTGAAATGTACAATATTTTTGATCAACTAACTAACCGTATTCATCAAGATAGTCAATGAAATAGTTGATTTGGAACAGTATCTCTACAAGATTGTGATTGTTTAAGGGTTGTTAACAGAACCTCGTTACATTATGTATTTTTTCAAATTCACTGTGGAATGAAAAATCAATTCGGTATTACTCGACATAGAAATTAGAAGTGTAATATATGGTTTGTTTGGGGATGTGAAATATGGTGTGTTGGAATAAGAAGCCAAGTTTAGCGGGAATCCTTACTCATTATTGATATATTGACTCTTTTTTGAACCGAGTTAAGTAGATACTCTTTTTTTCCTCTTCTTCTTTTAAGGAGCCTGCGACACTCTCCGACACGCATCTCTAGCCAGAGCCCCTTAATTAAACCGGTCGTATAAACATAAAACTAAACACATGGCTCACATGAGCTGCCCAGAGATGCAGTTTGAACTACACGTATCGCCCAACTTGAATCTTCACTGTATTTCACTGGAAAATTTCATATGTATTTTTAACGCTGGATTAAGCAGGGTGAAGGGAGCAGCTGAAAAACAATTTTCGTACGTACTCATCAGTATGCTTCAAATGTATTGTTTTCATTACTTCACTATTGTAGGTATAGATTCTTTATACTTGGAATTACACGATTTTTTTCTTTGAGTATTGAGCTGACTCGTTCGAATCTTTTCCGTTTTGTGAAATTGTTACACATCAGCCATGTTTTACGGATTATATTGCATACGCACTTAACGACGTATGCCGTGTTTGGATAAAGTCAATACAGTCCTGCCGTCAGCGATTAAGATGTTGTTCATTTACTAACATTGCAAAAGTCACAGTTTTCGTATCGTGTATTTGTCTAATCATACATCGTTTCTTCAGTCTTCAATTTTAGAGTACATCACTTTGACAACCCATCGAGGATTGAGTTTATGATCAGAAAAATGTGTAAGAGTATAACGCTGCATAATATTAATTGTGTGTACCTATCTACTTACTTGTCAAGAGCCGTCACCTTGGTATGGGAATTAGAAATTCCGAAACAATCAGCTTGTGCAAAGCGAAATTAGTAAGTACACCTTGAGACGAATTTGAAGTAGGTACCGACGTTGATACGCCATCTAATAATTGTCAGTACTTCCTGTAATATATCGGCACATTTATGTTTGCTCTGCAGTTATTTCTACACCGAATATTGTGTAATGTGTTTACATTGTAGACATTTCACGTATTCCGAAATCCTTGTATCGAATATCGAGCCGCAAATCGGAATATTTGCGAAACTGTATGTTTAATGTTGCTGCGGTCACAAATACGCGATCCATACTTGGTGCAAACTTCGTGCTAGTCTAAACCAAATAAAAAAGAAATACATCCGCGAGTTGTTGCGGCCGATTTTTACAACGAATATATTCATTTCCGAAATATTTGGTGATTCAAAGAAAAAAAACAAACTTCCCTTGAAGTCATCGGAGGATTTTTTCCCCTGTAATAATCAATATTTTATAATACAACCAATTTTAGAGTCAAGATTAAAAGTTTAAAAGCGTAAAAGAACCTTCGTATACAGCTGAATGGACCCAACTACGAAGGAAGGTTGAAAAATTACTCGAATACCCAGCCAACGAAAACAGTCCTTGGAAATAAACAGGGTGACCCACATGCGTCTTATCGATCAATAGTTGCGCCCTGTTAGAGGAGGGCTTTATTTTTCCGTGCATCGGAACTTTTCTGTATTTCTGTCATCCTGACGATTTAAAAAAAAAAATAAAAATATACGAGCTCCTTTGTAAGGGAGGCTGTAATGACTAATTTTAAAGCCTAAAAATAAAGGCACGGAAAAGATGATTTGCTTCAGAGACAAATGGGACACCCTGTATACGTGTCGCCGATCGGAATGTCTCGTTGTCGCACGGGGCTGCGTCCGAATAGTTATGCAACGTAACGCATCTCCGCGTGAATATACGTAAGTTTCGCCGCCTTGATGATGCGTGTGCCTTGGGTATTATAGGAGTGCAAGAGTGCAGTGCACAGCCGCACCGAAATAGATTTCTCGAATTGAAACCTACCTGTCGAGGTCTCGTGCTTGGAAATTCGTTTGACAATCGGTATGTTGGAGGTTTGACTAAAGCCCGCTTCACATTGTTTATGAATATGCGCAGCTTAAGTTACGATAATTATAATTGAGCATTTTTTTTTTATAACGGTAACATAATTTGGCATTGGTTTAGTTTACTGTTTGAAAGTTACCTCCCTTTAATATCACAACGTCAGTGAGTATTTTTCTATTGAAATCACATTGAATCTGAAAAAAATTCATATAATTCTATGAAATGCCCAGAAAGCTTCGGATATTGCATTCACCCATTTACGCAGGCACTTTGAAACTTTTTAATCCAGATTTCTTCGCATCTGATATGTCTACTATAATTGACGAGTGCAACGCGATTGTCTGTATCAGTGAACTCCGTACAGCTTCTTCACTAGGTATTTAAAAATTTCTAACATACGACACCTTTCGGTCAGTAAATTTGTGACACAATTTTTCATCTCAACTGCATTTCGTTGCCTCGTCTTGGGTAAGGAAAATCAACTCCTCGAGCAGGAGTAAATTAAACTTGTGGATCTGCCTGTATGTATATTACATAATATGAACGATGGTCGTTTTATGAAACTAATAGCTCTTCCAGATCGCCCCGGTAATCAGGTTCGCTCCGGTCGATAAGCGGCAATTTTCTCCTGACGTTCGTGTGTCTATCGGTGCAGCAAGCACAAGCTCGATACGTAAATACTAACCTAACCTAACCCGACCCAACACGCGCAGCGCTTAATCGTTTGATTAGTTATTTCCCGTCGCTCGAACCGGCTAAGTTCAATGTGAAGAAAAATGCGAAATAACGTACCACGAGAGAAGAATTAGAATTAGAATGACATTTGCCGATGATCTAGGCCGAGAGTTCCTGAAGAGTGACGACGAATGTTTGAATATGCAGTCGGTAAAAACACCCAACGTGTACCTGCATTAAAAGTATAGGAAGTACATGAGGTGAGAATAAAATGAAGCAAAGAAAGTAAAAAGTGAAAAGGAAAGGGACATACAAAATGAATTTCACGTGTTTCCGTGTTACGCAAAGTACGGAAAATATTGATAGTTATCTGTTTTCAAAGATAAGATAGTTGCTTCATATAATCCTTGAGATAAAAGTGCGCCACTTCATATTCGCCGAGATTAAAAAGTCGGAACGGCCAGACAACGACCTAGTAGTATCACAATAAATTGAGTCAGGCGTTGGCAAGATTCAAGTGATGTTTTATAAGTCAGGGCCGACACTCCGTCGTATTACGAAACGTATAGCCAACGTGCTGCACTGTATCGGTATATATCGTATATATGAGACCGCCTTAAGCAGCGCGCGCCACAAACCGGTTTCAACAAATTGATGGTGGTGGAACGCTCGATCGGTGACTATAATTTTCATTAATTGCAGTTTGCACGGGTAAAACGAGATAGTAATCAGATTAATCGTCGCCTATAATAGTAATAAAACGATGCAGGTAGCATTCGTACCTAGGGTGAGGTTTTAAAGAACATAATATTGTGACACGTTCTGTGAGTGGAAAAATCGGCGTTCTTTGTTTATTTTATTTTCTTTCATGGTTCTTTTTCTTTTACTATTTTTTGTGTTCTTTACACCCAACGCAAATGTGTCTCTATATAGTATAAGCGTGAAAGTTGTTTCATACTCGTATAAACGTAGTAAATAAACGTGGTTATACCGATTATCGAGTTGTTGTTTTTTTCCCCCTCTTGCTGTACAGGAAACGGAAGTGGATGGAAGTGGAGGCGGGCGTGAGAAAAAATGAAAAGAGAAAAGGAAAAGACGAGAGAAAGAAGAAAGATCGGTTTTTGCTTTCACACGCGGTGAAAACGATTTACGTAACCCGGGTCCTGATCGTTTTTCCAAGCCCAGGTATCTTTCTGGAGTACGTACAAGTTTTCAAAGCCATTTTCCAACGGTTCTCTAACGTCGTCGAGAACCTGATAGCTTATGTAACATTTTCCACATACTCCAACGACCTTCCTCTATGGAAAGGATATCTGAAATAGCAACGGCCCCGATATGGGTCAACGTGCATTGTGGGTAGTCGCGCGCGGTCTGCAACGCTGTCGTCTCTATTCGCGGAACAAGTGCAGCCAACGGTGTAGCGTTAAAGTTTATTGTGATGATTGAAAATTTAGTAGTCAAACTCCCTCGTCACGTTCTCATTGACACCAGGTTCACGTTTTCGCCACTACATCATACCTTACGTCTACAGCTCGTCAAAATTTTCTTTCAAATGATAGTCGAGCGGCTAGCCGATAAATCTGCCTTTCAACGGTAATGAGAATTCAGTTTTGATTGTATACCGTATTATTGAAACGTTTATAGTCTGTTATTTGGAATCAATATTATTCATTCGCAACAGTCTATTATACGAACTTTTAAGATTATAATTGAATAACTGTCTCCGTTTAGCATATTGGTTAGTGTACTGAACGAATTATTCCGATTATTGAAAGCCGATTTTTATTGCTCTACATTTTAATTATCCCTGAAATATTCTAAGTATAACCTGTCTCATGCATTTTTTAAACCCAGTCAAGTTCAAACAGACTAATGATGTGCCTTATCGGCGATGAAGAGCGATAAATATATTCCGCACCCTGATACTTCATTGTAACGGGATCAATTCAAAGGTTTCAAAGGTAGATACATTCTTCCTCGTCACCGAGTAGAAAGCATAAAAACCGGAATTTCCCTGCACTGTCTATCGTAAAAATTGGCCGAAATTTAGCACAAATCGCGACACTTTCCGTGTAGATACACCTGCAAAAAGGTCTGAACATTGGCGAGCCTTGATTCCATCGAGAAATACTCGAGCAAGGTGACGGTAGTGGATAGTAGGTAGTAGAGGATTACTTGGATGATGGCGTAAGGTGGTAGTTGGGCGTGGGGTTGGCACTGTCTACCCGCTAGGTTCGCGGCAGCGACGGGCGGGGGTGGGGGTGGGGGTGGGTTGTTCGTTGGGGCAGGTCGCGCCGAAGCTCGAAGTGCAATGCCGACAACCGCGAGCTACGCGGAGGCAGTCGATGTCTAGGTGGCGGCGGGTGGAGGGACAAGGTGGGGGAGGGGGGGGGGGGGAGGCACCGCGGTAGCGGTACTCGAGGAACACGGAGGTGGGGGATTTTTAGGTGGTGGAGGGGGAGGAGGAGCAGAGCTTGCGGAGCAGCAGCGTTCCTCAACCTTTTTCGTTTCCAAACTATTTCCCTTCGTTTCAACCAACCGCAAAATAACCTTAATTCGCGTGCCGCGAACGCCGTTTCGATATTGGATACCTTGAACTGATATCTATATAGACATAGATACTTCATTAATTTTACTCGTCATGCATACGTGTGTGTTCGACATCAGAATTCACGTAATTAGAAATCTTTAATTTTCTTTTTTATTTAATCACAGCTAGGTGTACCGGTAATATATATGCGTCACTGGATATTTGACGAATCGAAAGAGCTGCACTTGATTTTAGTGCGAGTATGAATGGGGAGTAGTGTTTGTTTATTTATTTATTTATTTATTTTTATTTTTTTTACAGCTCTATTTCTCTTTCATGTGTCAACTGCAGACTCCTCAACGGATTATTTTCGTATTCTACTTATACGACAGATAGAAACCAGAGGCAATATAAGTTGTACAATTATATACGAGTACTTCTGAAACGAGATGAGTGCTACTGCTCATTGGCTCTTCTTACAGTCCAGTGTCGTATGACGTCAGTATAATGATCGTTCAGGAGTTTGAATCGAATTACGGTATCTTTTTACTATCTTTATTGATAAATATCGAAATTTTTGCAACTTTTTGGTATATTTGTGTCAGTTATACTTATATTGAAAGCATTATACTTATTACTTGCTCAGAATAAGAGTGCCGTAACTACTTTTCACTGTAAAGGTTCAAGTATAATATTCCTATGTCCGTCTATATTATTTTAATCCCGAGGGTCGTTTCGATGGTCAATCTCTGCGGAACATCTGCCAAAAGCTTCAGCTAGGTCAACCAAATAGTTTTCTGTGTCAATCGTGAACATTGGCACTAATTTCAATATACTTAAATCACGCAGCATTCTTGCGGCTGTCTTAGGTACTATCTGGCTATATGTTCCTCTCAGGTAACTCACAGATCGGAGATACGGTAACGGTATAGTTTTTACAAGTGACATGACGCCGTGAATTATATCAAGGGTAGCACATATCGTCAAACCTCTCCGAATTCCTAGTTAATTACGGAAACGTGTGTAGATATGTGCGTCGATCTAGAGCCGATAATCGGATCGGTAAATAACGTGCAGGAAACTGTTTCGCTCTACGATTCGTTTATTTCCTCGCTAATTCGTTACGTCATACCCGATTGTCTTGCGCAACGCGTATAAACGCTTCTGCTGCTGCGACGGGTATCTAACGATACATACATAGGTATACAGTATCTCCGTACCTTGCACATCACACCCACATCTTCTCAGTCAGTCGTGTGAATTTGTGTTTTCATTTTTCTACCCCGTATATGTGTGGTGCATACGGTGTAGGTACGTACCTACACGGCGGTTACGTTTATATTACGTCGGCACACATGTGCATGTCCGTAATGGTGCAGCGCGGTAGGGGAAGGAGCCTGAAGAAGAGGGAGAAGAGTCATCGGGCGCGGAAATTAGCGCGAACGTTGCATCGAGCGCCGCGATGTGACGACTGACCCAGTTTCGCCACGAAGGTAATGACCGATACTCTCTCCCCTCGGTGACTCGCTCCCTCTTCACTCCTTCTCTAGCTTTTGCTCCCCGCGAAACCTCTCTCACTCTCTCTCTCTCTCTCTCTTTCCCTCTCTCCCTCTTCTCTTCTTCGACAACTCCCATGCCAAAGCTCAATTCATATTTATGAGTGACAGACTGACCGATGTTCCACGTATGCCTCCGACTCTTGTGAAGATTTACCCACGCGTATTGATTCTTCTTTACCTAATAGATTTTTGGTTTTTTTTTACATGTATAGATGGTTTTCGATATTTTGAGGACCGAAGAAGATATTTTTTGTGCTCATCGTGCAGAGCTGAAAATGTAACGGTGCTGGAAAGAATAACTGCATTGCAATTAGGGAATAATAAATTGCAAGGTTAGCTAGGTAGTACAGAGTTATTTGATAAAAAATATCTATTATTGTACCTTGGCGATGTGGCGAGAGTTTTAAAAATTCGAAATACGAATTGAATGACACCGAGAATAACAGACGCTTGATATAGTTGCGCCTTTATAGTATCGTTGCCTTGTTTGTGTCGCATTTGTTCGATAAAAACTGATATTCAGGTCAAGAGGTATCTATCTAAGATCCTTGAATTTCTTACCGTCGAGGATATTGTACAAGCTGCTCGAAGAATATAAATAAAAAAATTAATAAAAATTCAACGATAAATTTGTAGAAAATTAAATAATATTGTCTGTATGAAAGTGAAAATTAGCAAAAATTTGTTCTGCACGGAATTGTTACAAGAGTTCTTGTGTCATGGGAAATGTAATGAACTTCATGCCCATCGAGATCGAAAGCTGAATATCGTCTACGAAATAGAAACAGATGTGACATGGAGTCGTGGTTGTGTATTGAGAATAAGTATATCTATAATAATGGATACTTTGATTTTGTCAGAGGAAACTTTCCATCGTCAACATTCATTTCCTCTATACTTTAATTGTCAATACGTGATGGAAAAATTGACATTTTCTGCACTAGATCTTGAACGGTTTCAATGACACGTGAAAGACCTGATCTCTAGACCAGAGTTGCGAAAAATGAAGTTCGCGCCAAGCGACGTCCTCGGCGTCTGCGCATGATAACGATGTAGGACAGAAAAAATGGCGATATCCAGGGACTAGGCGAAAAAATTAACCGATAGCATTCACATAGGCAAGTGAGCAAAGGAACTGCATCTACTCGTATATTATACGCAAGCCACGATTCGAAGCCTAGCCGATAAAATTCAAAAAAAAGATCTTTCTTCAGAATAATTAACTGTAAGGCTAGTGGTGCCTTACAACTTATTGTTTTTTGTGTTTGAACTTTTTAGGTCAGCGGAAAAATCAAACACATCACAGGAGTATTAAAAAATATCCATTCGAGGTTTAAAGGATTTGCAAAAAAATATTTGTCATCCCATTTGTACGTTGTACCAATTGTCCATGTACCTACAGTTAAAATGATACTTATTTTGAATAATTATTGTGTTTTAGTTATAATCTGTAGTTTATTCTGGTTTTGCTAGTTTATTATTATATATTTGCTCGCTGTTGTGATCAGAGCTGTGAAAAAAGGCTGATTGTGAGTTACCAGTAACGAGAAAGAGGATTGGAATTTTGGTCACGCAGATACTTGCTTTGTGACATGTTTTAGCTATTGAGCATTTCAAATCGAGTGTGTCCATGATTTATACATAAAAATTATTAGCAGAGGCAATTAAAATTGACACTGTCAGTTGAGAAGTTAAATGACCCATCAGTTATTTTCATGATACTGTTGGGATAAGAATTCATCGAATGAGTCAGACAACTTGCGTTATTCTACGATCGATGATTTTTTTAAACATCGAACAATGGCACAGCTGCATTGCGGATGCATTTTGAAATCATAATAGCAGGTCTACCATTCTAAGCAATTCGCTTTCAACAATAGAGTGGAAGCCACCAATGGACTCCGTTGCCTGCTACCGCACTCGCGTTATAAACGAATGACGATGTAGTATCTTCGTTGCTATAGCGTGTGAGTTGCGCGAAAGGCTTGCAACTTCGAATTAATTATTACTTTGTATGTGATAAACAAAACGTTTCATGGAAATGGCGGTAATTATTTCTCGAAAGCTCATGACGTTATTCATACCTACCATACATCGTGCGGCGCAGGATTTTTAATGTCCTTGGCTCACCCAAAGAAGTTTACCAAAACCTTAACTTCACAATAATTTGGCAACTCGCGATGAGAGCTGGACAAATTTATCTTTTAACAAATGTTTTCGAAACGCTACGCAATTTACCAAAATAACACAAAAACAATGCATTCTGTAATAGAATCAATACAAAAAAAGAAAGAAAATACTGAATTCACTCTTCACGATTGCGAAACAAAATATCGCCACTGACTCAAACTTAAGATTAAATAAGGTACTATTTGCTCAAACGAAAAAGAAAAAGAAAGTCAATTATTAATATGGCTCGTGCGCTACTCGTAACGAGGCTCAAGAAATCATCAATTGACCTTGTCGAATTCGGCGCCGAATGCACACTTCGTGTCGCACATACTCGAAAATAAAAATGAACAAAAGTCCTGAAATATTTCATTCGCTAGCCTGTAAAGTGTCCTCCCTCAGAGTTTCGGATGCGTGACTCTCGTCACTTTTGGGTTCCGACTAGAGTTCGGGGAGCACTTTGCAAAGTGCATTAAAATGCCACAATGTTACGATCGATATCATTATTTTCACGAACGGGACACAAAAAAGGTTTTAAAATAATTTTATTCCAGACCAGAAATTATTTCCAGAAATAATTTTATTCAGTAGACGGGCATTAGTGTTTTATTCATAACGTCACATGTCTATCAGGAATAACCAAAAAAAAAAAGAACATGATTTCTCGTAACTCTGTGATGTCCGCCAAATTATTTCGCTTTTCATTCTGAATGGAAAAAACTCAATTCTGCTCATTTCCCATATTTCTGTAACCTCACGGTTCTGAGTTTGAAGATAATTTTTTTCTTTTGAAAGCGTTTTCTTCTTACGGCGAATGAATAGATGTTTAAAATGTTTACAACGACGCAATGTTGGGATCCGTTTGATTTCGCCTTCTATAGAAAATTCTATGTTCAAAGTAAAGGCACTTGCAGCAACGGATGATATCAGCCAGTTTGCTTGGATCCCAGATCCTTTTGTCTCTGATCATATTCAAACCGACGTTTGACCAGTTCCTTATAAAATTCCTAACATCCTGGCTTCCCACGGGCTCAGACAGATGTTTAGATCACTTACATCCAAGGCACGTGCGTTTTCGACGATTACGGGGTGAATTATAACTTTTGCTCATCGGTCCACATCCTTTTTATTTGATCAGGACTCTCTGCGACCGACACTCATAGCCATGGAGGGTTAGACAGACTACAGACTGCAAACTCTGCGATTGTGCGTACCTATGCGAAACGTGAAACGAGCATAAACGGTACGTATAGCCCACGCCATACGAATGCAGTTTGCGTGTGCACGCAGACGGCTCACCTCGCATGGCCTAAATAAACAACCCGGAATACATTGACCCGCGCCAGCTAGTGCCTAGAATTCACATCGGACACTGGGCAAACACTATGTTAGCCGCCCGGGGCTTCGCTGACTTCCGTGGAGAGGCCCAACGCCGCGGATCCAAGACCCAAGACTCAAGACCCTAATTGTAAGTCCCTCTTTCATATTCTCGAAGTGCCACGGCCGAACCTAAAACGAAGATGACCTTTTGGCTCGCTCAAGGTTTCGGTACTAGGTTGGGTTAAGGCATTGCCTATAGGGTATCCCTAGGTCAGATATTGTCGGTGATTGATTTACTACAGTATTCACTAAAAAGTTTCACAAATCCACTCGTTGGTGTAGAGTGCACACAACTACTCGATTCTCTTGATTCGGAATACCTTGAAGTAGACCTAAATCATACGAAGGACCGACCTTTTAGTGCTTATTGGGCAATGATTGCCTATTTGCGACAACATTATTCACTCCGCATACACACTCTGGCTAGCGGATAGGAACGAAATATTATGTCGACCGCTTTACGGAATAATCAATCACGAAGTTGTCGTCACTGTTACAGGAGCCAAGTTAGATTGAAATTTCGAAACTGGAGTATTTCAGACGGTAGTAATTTAGTCAATTTTATTACTCATATGCAACGCGGTGGCGTTTCTTTTCACAATTTATACCTTTTATGTAAAGTACTACGATGGCAAGCGTGCTGTTCGATCCAGGGTGGTAATTCCTTGCACCGAATAATGGAAACCTGGGAGCAGTTGAAAATAGTTGCAACCGAGGATATATGATCGTAGCAAACGAAGGTCGTACATTTTCTTCAAATTTTAGCTGACCTCGATCTAGAAAATTCGTAACATCAAAACTCGTGCTTTAATTCTGGCTGCAACTTGAATTACTCCCGAGTAGATTCATGGTTAAGTTTATAAATACCCAAGATTTTGTCGCGGTTCGTATAGTCCTGACATTATTATTTCGGACCAATGCAAATCGGAAAATATCCAAGACCAGGCGTCAGAGGTTGGATGCAAGACAAGTCTTAGCGGTTGTGTATTAAACAAGGGTTAACACACCACTCGTGATTCTTGAGGCGCAGAATTACGGGATACAAAGCTTCGTGAGGCTAGACAGCATTCGGTATAAGATAAGATCTGAATTGTGTCGAACTCGGTTTGATTCATCTGACCGGCTTGTTCAAGAGAATAACAGGAAACTATATTGTAATATGTGAAACGGAATTTGATTGTCACCGAACGATTATCCGACTGCGTTAAGCTTGCCCTGCGGATACCGAGCTCATACCTATCAATCTCTGATGGATATTTCATACCAGGTGATACTTGGTCGTATAACCTATGATATTTATGCACCCTAATTCTGCTCGTAGCAATATATATATATATATTGCGATCCGATAAAATCTTGAATCCTTACTGAACTAGATACGCGAAGGGCAAATAGTTTCCAGGCAAGATGATTTTTAGGTTGAGGTCTTCGGTGGAAGTAGCTGCTGCTCGCCCTCTGGCCCAAGAATTGCTTCAGCCTGCGGAGCAAGAAGCCGTGCAGCCTCGATCGCTGACATTCACGTACCTACGCAATTGCTGCGAGGACCGTGCCAGAGTTGGTTGGTTGCGTCAGATTTTACCCTCTGCTTCCAGTAGTGAAGCCAAAGGTGGAGGGGTACGGCTATCGCACATGCGTTTCTCCCACTTCTATGGTATTCGAAAACAGAGACTTTGTAGAAAAGTTTAGTTTATTCAAAGGACACGATAAAAAACAGTATGAAGAATTGACGTTGGATAGGCTGTTTAATATTGACTCGGTATGTTATTCAAATAACTTTGCTCAACGATGAATTCTACGTCTGGTTCTGTGACTACCCGATTAATCACACCTTAAACTCACCAGCTTTATCTCTCGAGTCGCAAGTGTAATCTCATTTTTTTGCGGCCGATTGCCAGCTCAAGCTTTGGTATTTGGCACGTGAATTTCAGTGGCACCATAAAAAACCATATTAATTGATCGTCACCCGAAACTTACATGACGATAAAATATCTTGTAGAACAAATAGAGAGAATGACGTGTGCGAATACCAGGCTGAGTTTGACTCATAATGCAGCATGTGTATAATGAAGATAAAAACCCACCACGTTGTTCCAAGGCCTGTGACTGCCCACTGCTCAGATATATGTATACATACATATACATTTATACATACACATTTACCGCCTACTGGATTGGCATTAACATTCAGGGGCCTACCCTGCCACCCGGTACGTTTTTCGTAACCAGCTGACTTTGTATCATGAACTTTTCAAACTCTTGCATCACCGTGGTTCGCACCCATATCTGTTCCCAAGTGCCTACACACAACACTAGCTATTCGGCCCAGGGGCCTGTCAGCCTGCGTTCGCTACTCTCTCTAGCTCTAGCTGCGATCAGACTCTGCAACACAACCAAGAGGCACATGCGCATAGTCGCTCCAAGCATGCCGCGTGCGATCGCTCTCTTGTCTTTCAAAAACTTAGTCAAACGTGGCGAAATTGCGCAATTTGCATGACATGTTTGGAATTCTGTGTAAGTTTTTATTTTTATTTTTTTGAAAATATTTTTCTCATACTTGGAGTTGAGCAATGATTTACTTCGGAAATACTTTCAATTCTGGAGGGAATACTCAGAGCTCTGTGTTACTGATGTTTCTTAAGAAACTTTCGTACATCGGGACTCCTGGTGGATTGCGCTGTGTCACTGATGAGAAGAAACTTTTTTAAACATGAAAGGCACCGTTAATGAAACGAATTTCTTAATCGTTGTAATATCGTTGATTTGACCTTATAAAGTGACATCGTTAAGGAACGCTTTAACTAAATTTCAAAGGTTTTCGTTACACGACGCGATCCGAGCGATTACCTTCCGAAATCCAAGTTTACTTTGGACACATTTAACTATATACGAGAGGCGAGGTCTCACTGGTCGTGACTCGTACCCAAATTATATACATTAACAGACCAGTGAACCGCTATGATTAAATCAGGCGCGATATTGAAAAACCTCCTTGAAACAAACCAGTTCTAAAATAAAAAAAGTAAAAAAACTAAACCTTGTAATTTATGTCTATCTCCCTTCTAGGTATCATCAAATCTAACAAAGTGGAGTGATATCTTTATTTATTTTTATGCTGGTGTTGAGTTTTACGTGAGTCAGGAAGCGCTCTGTAAGTCTCTAAGTTTGAATCTAATAAGATTACAGCAGTAAATTTTCGTGTGATCTTCCGCGTATGGAGAATAAGAAATCGGTATATTTGAAAATGCGCAAAATAAACCTATTTATTAAAATCGCGACAGTGCTGTCTTTTTTTCTTCCTTCTTCCCCTTTCTTTCATATTAGGTATACGGTAAAGGTTTTATCAGGCAAATCGGCAGGTATCCCAGATATTATACTGGCTCCCTCGCGGGTATACATATACATTGTAAATGCGGCAATAAAAATACAGATATATCCATGAAAAATTCACGGTGAGATGAGGAGATAACATACATGATGTATATAATTCGTCGAATGCTTCCTCATGCATTTAAGATTTCACGTTCCGCGTTCGGTAACTCTGGCATCCAGCTTTTCAGGCTTCGGTTATAGTACAGTTCTTGAGTGAAACGATCAGGCTGCTTATAGGCAATGTTGTATTAGTTATGTAACCGGTGAAACTATCCAACCGGTGGTTACATTTGCTTTGCGAGAGTGTAAGTTTATTGCCAAAGTTTTTGGATACAACGACCGCAGGTAACCCTGCAGTCTACTACTACTACTACTACTACTTCTGCTGCTGCTGCTGCTGCTGCTGCTGCTGTTGGCGTTCGCTCTCTCGCGCTGCGAACAGACTCCTAGAGTGAAGTAGAGAGTAGAGAGTGGAGAGGAGCGGAGCACGAGGAGAGATCACCCGGCCGTAGCATGTGCTGCCGGTACCCCCGTCATAGACCTATCGTGAAAGTGGACGTATAGGAGAGCAGAGCTATCGCCAACTAACCCAAGGAACGGCGGTAGGAGAGCCGGATAGATGTGCTAAGTTTGGTCTAGGTTCGCACAAACACGTACAGCTGCGAGCTGGCTTCTATGTACGTGTGATTTTGCCGCTGCTTCGTTATACCTACAAATAGGTTGAGTAAGGTGGGAAAGTATCCGATGGTGGGACGATAATCGCGCAGCATGCATGCCGGACGCTATACGGAAAGGGAATTCACTATCACATCCACGTACACTTAGTCCATGTATTGATTAATCACTTAATTGGGTTATGCTGCAGGACGAAACCACGGCTGCAACGAGTCGTCACAGCTCGATTATTTTCCACCCTCTTTCCTGTATCCGCCGCATCTTGTTCGAAACGGCAGTTCGACGAGGGTGGATATCTTATCGGTTGCCAGGAAGGCGACCCTCTTTACGATCCACGCGGAAGATGTCATTTTTCTTCATTGTAATTGTTCAACGTAACGTGATCGAGAACTAATTGTAAGTCGCTTTCGCCTCTTGTTCCTTCAATTTGTACTGTACAGTTTCTCCCAAGTCACATGTACGTAAAACAATACAGTGCTTGGAATAGGACAGAACAAATAGCGGGTCTGTAGATGAAAATTAAAAATGATTAGCGAGCGAGTGAGAAGTATAGAGGACGAGGGAGAATGCTGTTTGATTAGAAAGTGTCCTATGCAAAACTATACGCGCTAGAGTCTTCCTACTGTTGAGTTGTTTTTCGCTGATTATTTTTGTTCGTCTAATTGCCAATAAGTGACCTTAATTAACCATAGAAAAGATCCCATCGTGAGAAGCTCGCGGCAGAGTCGTCTTACAAGGTCTTACAAAAATCGTTCGTGTTTCGTCTCGTTATGGCAATTGTGGGTTGTCGTCGTCGTTATCCGTATACCTTAAACGTTCACCTTCTTGGAGGTAACGGTGAGGTGCTCGGCCAACCGCGTATATTCAGGAAGTACCGACTCACAACTCTTGGCATGCCTGCCTACTCCATCGAGTGAAAGTTAGTAGCCAGAAGCAACGGTGCCTCGCGTAACTACTATCACACTGCTTCAATTTTCGTCTCAAAGATGAGATCTAACTGCGGCTACCTTAGAGAATTAACTCGCGTTTCGCAACCGGGTGTTACGTCATCTCTAGAAAATACCGCGTACTGCATTGCGGATAAACGCTACTTTTCCCAGATTGATAGGTGTAACAGACATGCAACGTGAGTATCACGTCAGTATTTCGAAGGTTGGAGGTAAAAATTTTAACCCTTGTACTTTGTTTATTCAGATGAAGTACACTGCAAATACGATACTTTCTTTTGTAACGTGAAGAAAAAAAATACATATTGTTGCACGAGTAATTATGCGTCGGAGAATCTTTTTGCAAAGGATATCCGATTTTCATTCATTTGGACCAAGTAAGAAAGAGAATATTTAAAACTATAAAGCAATCTTCCTCGTAACACAGTCTTGTTATTGCGGTTCGCCCGGTATCTTCACAAGTATAATCAAGTCAAAGCCAGGCTTTGTAAAACGTCGCTCTTCGCCGTCAGCCACAATCGAAGCAAAAGCGGTTGCTATGAGGTACGGATCGGATCGCTTCGATCATCAAAGACCTTCAATACTTGATGGGAATATTCTTCATTGTTTTTATTCAGGGTCGAATTAATCAAGCGGAATATGGAACGTGATCGGTCATCTTTATTCAGCAGTGCGTACAAGATGTTTCACTTGAAAATCGGACCTCATCAAGAAAAAAACAAAGAAATTAAAAAAGTGAATGTTCGTTGGCTGTATTATCAGAACGTCATCATTTGACGCATTTGGAAAAAATCAGAAACTTTTGATACATGATGCGTTCTATATACCTTCAGACGATCACCTTAACCGCCCTTAACTGGCAATAAACGAGGACTTGTTTGACAGTGATACTATCCCTGAATTGCGAACTGAAGATTCCAGATCATCCTAGATATTTAATCTGGTGGTGGAATAAATCGATACTACCGTATAAAAAATGAATTTGCTAGCCATCGGTAGTGCTAAAATAAAATTTCTTTTGAATTGCACGTGCTCAGTTATATCGCGCATCCGACTAACTTGTCGGTTCTGATTTTTAAACCCCTTTCACAATCCGTTGATCAGCGCCTCGCGGCAACACTCGAGCGGGAACAATTCTGCAAAAGAGAGAGCGGGGCTACAACTCGTCGTCGTCGTCGTCGTAGTCGTCGTCGTCGTGGGTCGTTAGGCCCCGGCACTTATTTCGCAGCGTTTAGCGGCCAAGCGAACTCTCGAGTTCACCGATGAATCCAGATGGCAGCATCCGTGTCGTTTCAACGTAGCCTCTCTGTGCAACTGGACCTCCAACTTATGCCTGGCTTACGAAGATTTCAGTAAAAAATTGCGAAACGCATAATTTTCGACCTGTCTTGACTTCCCTGGCGCGGGAAAGGATGGAGGCTCTAAACCGGGTCTAAAAAGCTTCTCACGCGTTGACGTATAAGGTCCTCAGGCGTTCAAGTCCGCGCATTCGTCGGTCCATTGTCAAGTTTACCATCAACCATGTCGACCGGGACCACGATTACGTCACGTGGTTCTCAAGCTTTCTAATATCACACTTTCTTGCACAGCAAAATTTTTACCCAGCACTCATCGGGCTCTTTACATTTTCGTTGAATTTGATGTACCTATCTAAAGAAACTTTTTTCAACCCGCATGTGATAGCTGGACCTTATCCCATGAGAGTATTCAGCAGGGCCTGTGAAAGGGCGGAAAATATTATGCCCACTTCGAAGCAAATCTTCTACTGTGTTAAAGATCATTAAAATTTGATCCGAGAGCGTGGCTCTTGGTTACGGGTACGCCACCAAGCCGCGAAACAAGAAGCACGTCCGCTGCTGGGTACGGCAAGAGGGAAATGTTTTCAATTTTCTATTTTAAGTTACCAACCCCGCGCGAGATGCACGGCGCTAGCCTCGCGGCTGCAAGTCCCCAGGGAAATATTAACGCCTAGACCTCGCCTGGTCTAAGGAGAGCCGCAGAATCTATGCGCCGAGTCAGAGAGCGCGGGTGAAAAAGAGACGCTGAGTGAACCGCAGTCCTATGACGCGGACTCGTGATCCGGGGTTATAGATAGCACCGCATGGCCTAGAAACGAAGCCCGATGTTTTTGACCCTTCGGCCTGCCCGCTTGCCTAGTTGCTTGTTTGGCTCGCCTAGCCGCTCTGCAGGCTCTGATCCGGCTGCGTTGCAACACATCGTGATTGTCAGGGTTATTAAAAGATTGCGCTTGGCCCTGGCGTGGAAGGGATAACAAACGTGATACCAACGTCGCAGAACGTGGCGGTATTCCATTTCGTTTGGAAAAATTCTCGTATCAATGTTTGTCAAATGCATCGTCGCGATGCGATATTTTAACCCTATTTATGCACAACAGAGAATAGTGAGCACGGCTGCTGCGGGAGGTCAAACACTGTGTGAAGTGAAAGGCCCTCGCGGGTGGCGAACTATTCTCTTGCACGCTGTTTCGCGTTTTGTTATACCTTTATCTGATCGTTCCTAGTTTCTCCAGGTTATACTTGTAATACTTCGTTCTTGACTTCAAGGGTGGGAAAAAGAAACGAAAAAAGGATTAAATGGAAACACAGCAGTGGCACGATCCGTAGCACGCAACACGAGAGTGTTGCTTGGTAAAACATATAACGTTGGATTCTTCTCTCCACTCCCATGTTCCACAGTTTTTCGACTCCCGCGTAATCTAATTGCACATCATTCTAACGCGACAATCTGAGATCAAATTGTACTCTTTACCTTGACAAAAAGTTGGCTTGAATGAATAGAATTCCATCTGTAACCAGGATTGTCCTTTTGTTAAACGATAAGAACTGCAGGTGATAATAATATTCTCAACGGTGTCGTTTAACGGTAAGTACCATCATGGGTTAACGGTAGATTTTGGCGTATAAGAAAAGAACCCTTTTCGTAGGTTGGACGTACCCATCCATGCGTTATGTTGGGATCACTGACGTTAACGGTAAAAACAATATATGGAATAGGATAAGCGACGTCGAAGAATAGGCATAAAACGTGACAGCCACTGTGTCACTTTCGCTTCGGACAATGCGTTCACCAACCAACCGGCCATGCGTGAGTCTTGAATGCGTGACACGCATACGAGGTCATTACTGACTTACCTCGTGTCCTCCTGTAGGACACACCCACGGTACACCGGTACACCTGCCTTCCTTTTATTCTGCAGTTGACGACGAGCGAGTGAAACAATTCGTAGGAATGCTTATCTACTGCACGCACCTGGGGCTTTCTATGGTTTATCACGGATATGCTAATCACAAAAATTCCATCCATTGGACAGTTATTTTTATTGTTAGTTAATAACTTGCGAAGTTGTGCCGTCACATCGTGGAAATTGTAACAACTGAGACTGGCCATCTCTAATGGAAAAATTTCCCTTCCATCGCCTTTCAAGTTCTTGGCCCTCGTAGTAGTTGAGACCGTGTAATTGGAAAACGTCGAGCACAAAACTATGCTTTGTGGTATCTAATCGTCCTTCATCATGCTATGTGTTGCTTAGCTGATTGTCAGCCTAAATTTTTAACGAAATTTATGACGATAGATAAGGAGGCTACTTTTCTGGTAAGTGGCAAGAAGAACAAGAAAACAAAGTTGGAATGACTTATACGTGTACTTAGGTACAATATAAACCGCGTACGTCTACGTAGGTACGTCTATAAAACGTGAATGACGTCAGATTTACTTCAACTAGACGGCAGACTCTTTGATGTGAGAATACTGGCTTGTCGAGTTACTCTTCTTGCTCGGAAAGCATGCGGTATGTTTCTTATAGAGACAAGAAGGGAGAAAAATTGCTTAATGATGCTGCTAATCGACGTTACGCAAGAAATGCAGTATTCCCCATAGATTCAGAAGCAGTTTGGAGCATTTGTTATTATCGTTATTATTAGAAATCATTATTTCGTGCTTAACGATCGTTACGCAGAAAGGTAAAAATTTCCCTTCATTTTTTTACAGCGAAAGTAACATCTGTACGTGCATTCGTATGTTTATTTGTTTGACTAAAGTCATGTAGGCATGCAATACTAATGTAGCTAACGCTGATTAACACTCAAGAGGAGTTATTCACACCGTTTGAATTGAGCGATAAACTATAACCGGAGTCTTCTAGACGGGTTTCTATGTAGCCGCATGTCTTCCATTTCTGTTAGTACCTGTCATGCCTTACCAACAAAAAATAAAGGTGCAGTGTAATCCGTACACCAACATACCTACCGCAGTGCGCGAAACGTGCCGGTCGCGACTTTCTCTTGGGACAGTGACTCTCAAATTCACTTCCTGATTCTAGAGTCAATTTTCTCATTAGTTTCCGACTCTTGAGTTATAATAAACACTATGTACGAGTAGAGGTTTCCTTTTACTACGTTTTTTGCATGAAAATTATTAACCATTTTATTACCAGGAACAGAAATTAACTTCCCGTAATGTAAGAGCGAAAAAGAGGCAGATAGAAACAGAAGTTAAGAATTTGACTAGCTTTATTTCACCGTGTAACAAGACTCCCCGTTGAGAAATTCTACTCTTCTGCTGTTATTTCCGGTCATAGCGTCACTTTCCGAACATCCGGAGAGTGGTTCGCCCCGTTGCGTCGATGGCCATTCCCCTCGAGGCATGCATGTACCTACGTTCGAACCTGGGCATTGCGTTAAAAACGAGTGGAAATGGATTCCCCGCAGCGATCGGCGTGAAGTTTTTTTTCCCTCCTTTCTCTCTTTCTTTGCTTCTATTCCGACTACTTTACTAATTCCCTTTCACTCTTTTATCGAATTATCGAGTCACGGTTGAGAGTCGTCCTGTCCTCCTCACGGGGAAAGCTTCGATGTCAGCTACAGTGCAATCGGGGTGAACGTACCTACTCGTCGTACCGTCAGCGTCAGGCTTCCACTAACAATGATGTTTCACCCGTTACGTAAATCGCCTGGGTGCCCATAGAACGACTCGGTAATAATTGAGAGAAGAAGCATCTTCCGAGTGCGGTGGTTTCGCTGAGACTTGTTGGAAGGGCACTTGGTACACGTGAACATCGTCCAACCGATGACGCTAGACTCACGGTCCGAAGAAGATAATTAACCCCGCTGGCTGGTGATAATTCTATTCCCTCTTTGTATTGGCTGGGATAGCTTTGTTTCAATTTCATCGTCTGCTGGTCCCTTGAATCTAGATGATCTAGATAGACAGTCACTGTATCCGTCTGACATTCTTCTGACTAACGTTTCTGTCTTTGATGTTGAGTTCATTAGTGTGGGGGAAATGCGTGGCTCACAACGAGACCCAACGTGTTTGTTATTGTGTTCTTAGACAAAATTTTCAATGGATTTAGTATCTTTTATATCCAATTCCAATCCGACACTTGGTCTTCGCATTTACTGTCACCCCCATAGAATTAGATAGTATAGATACAAAAATCAACCCTCATAAAATGTAACCAAACTAGTTTACTACCAACCGATCCCGCGTTTCTCACATTTTCGTCCACGACATCGTTCATTATTCATTAACGTCCGTAACATTCAAGGTATTTTAGACACCGAGTGTAAGAGGTCGAATGTTTGAACGAACGCCATCTACAGGGAAGAAGTTTCCACTACGCATGCGTAGATCCATCCTAACCTCTAACACGGCATCTAATAATAAGTCCTCGAAATGCCAGAAAACAGCTGTATGATGGTTACTTTTAGAAGCATATGCAATGTGCACGATAGACGCGATCAGAAATTACCTGGAGTTCCGCCCGAGAGGGTTGATCTGGGCATTTGGTTTACGTGCAGCACATGCGCGTGTGTTCGTCACGCGTGAAAGTGCGTGGAACCGGTAAACGCCTCTGTGCGTGCGCCAAGGGGTTCTGTCGAGCGGGGAGGCGGTTTATATGAAGTGTACGCGAAGAGAGACCAGCGGAATGGGGGGAGAGAGGACGCCCTTGCCCTTGGCATTGCCGCTCGATACCAACCAACACTCGTTGCAGGGTTGTCCAAACTTGAACCGCTCTACCTAATTATCGGACCGGCTTGTGGTGGTTTACCGACACAGCACTGCTGCCTCGTGAGCTTTCGGTACTTGCGGAATCCTGGAGATCTTTCTTCCCCCCTCCTCCCCGCCCTTGATTTTATTTCGAAATTTTACCCTGAACGTAACTTAGAAATCGTTTCGGTCACCGTCGAATATCACTCGCGAACATTCATGCAATTGGGATGGAAGCGAATACGATCCATTGACCCACACGATTGCCTTTTACGTAATTGAACTTACTTTCAAAACCAGACAGCTGGCTTGGAATAACAAAAAACTAGAACAGCTCCGTGAAAGAGCGCCGCTGCGTTGTGGAAGTCTGTGTCTTGCATGTATTACACCGTCACGGAACCCCGATTACACGCATATACCGTGAAACCTCGTAAGATGTACTGCTAAACGATTCAAATTCACTGTGTGCCGATTTCTTACGAGGATCATTGTTTACTTAAATATACTTTGACGTTCACTTTGGGGGATCATTTCGACACAATGAAGAGCTGAAGTTACCCGCTGAAACTGTCGAAGCATGGATAATTGTAAGGCAACTTGAACAGTTGTGCTATGTATTTGATGGTATGGTCCGATTGCAAGTGTTCTTCGTTCGAATAGACTCCAGCCGATAGAATACATTCTTCGTTGAATCAAATGATAGGTATTAGTCTTTTATAACGGTTGAAAGTCAATATTGTGGACGTTGTTTCAAGACAAAATTAGCTGAAGGACGTAGATGAGTTTTCGAAATATTTCATCTACTCTTGATCAGTCATTGCGTTCTAAAACAACCTATTTGAACAGCTAATCATCGTGTCAACAGTTAGCATATCAGGTCAGCTGTTTTATGTATAGTGAATTTATGTGAATTTTTGCAGAAATAGTGATTTAGAACTTCACTGATTTTCCCTTTATCTCTTGCAGAAAAAATACTCTCGAAGAATATTGATGCATATACCAACTTCGAGATGAAAGTCACAATATATCAAATAGCTTGAATTAACTCTGCATTTCGAATATCTACCGTGCGTCGATAGTCAATCAATTTAGTACAGTATAAGAAAAGTACAAATTCAAACATTCTCATTGAAATGTAATTATATTTTAAAAGCTGATAGAATCTACTCCGGCTACATTTATCGAGTCCATTGTTGTGATCAAAGCAAATTTGATTTATTTGCGAATTCGAAGAACAACTGACGCTGTAACGTTTCCGCGATTCATTTTTCCCCGTAATCGACTGACTGGTAAAATCCTGTATGTTTTCTCATGGTTTGAACTTAGAAAGGCCATGACATTACACTTTCTGAGTACTGATGCCGTTTTGCACGCAATCATACCGCTCACTTCTTGTCCGCGTGAGCGTAGAGAAGAGGGTAAAATAAAATAAAATTGCAACAATTTCTCCAGGTGCGGTAAAGTCACTCGAATATTAACATACCATGAAGGTAGGCGGGTATATAAAAGAGAGAAGTACATCCTAGCCCTCCTGCCATCCATAGTCGTACTACTACGTCGTCTACGCATGCTCCTGTCCTTGCCCTTGATCGATACTCACCCCCTCGAAATCGAGGTATTTTTTCCCCTCTATCTTTCGTCGATTTCTCTCTTTTATCACCCTCGTTTTACTATTTTACACCAGAACTGTTACCATCTCCCTACCACCGCCGCGAATCTCTCTCTCAATTTGTCTCCACGTGGCTGGCACGTGTACCCCATGTTTTGCGCCGGTGCGAGCTTCCGGAAAACTCCGAAAGGAAGCGATAACCTCGGCAGGGGTGAATGCACTGTATGTAGGCTGCGTTAGGTGTGGCCTAATTGTACGAGGGAAGGTGTAACATTAACCCGCGTTATACGCGGCGTGTACCTATATACATATGCATACATATTATATATATATGATATATATATACGTATATAATGGAGGGTGTCGAGGGTGACTTGCTGAACACGTTCTACTAATTTAGGGAAAGTCTCTTCAAGGGTTGATTGATTTGGTGACCAACCGGTGCCGTGTTCCTGTTAAATTTATAGTTGGAACAAGCTGGAACAATATTTTCTGCATGTACGAATCATAATGAAATGTTTTTTATATATCTTCACAATTGTAATCGGACTGTGCAAAGTTCAGAATATAGTTACACCGTAACCGTGTAGAACTTAATAAATCATTAATTAAGCTCACGCGATGGAGAGTTCCGTAACTGAAATTTTCACCCTTATCAGATTCAGTCGAATTGCTCTTTGCACGAGGATGATTGATTAGTGTGTGTGAAAAAATGACAAAAAATTGTGGTTTTTGATTTGAAAAACGATAAGCTGACGCCTTTGAATTGCCAAGGATTGATTTTTTTCGACCAAACACTTGTAACCTGCTTCACGCACACAGTGCAGTAGTTTCTTTGATGAAACACCGAGATCGTTTCATGGTTTTTATTCTACATTTGATAGCTCATAATGACAAGATCGCCTTGCAGTTCACTTTTTTCACTGTCACCTTGCCCGAAGTAATTCACCGGATGAATGTTGAAAGAATTGATCGTATGAATTGAACGTGATTTTAAATTCATTATGCGGGTTCAAATCCGTATCGGATTGTGAGCGTAGAAGACTGGTATTCTTCCGTAAAAATTTTGCTTTGAATTATTATATTTCGTACTGGATTGATGGTGAAGTTGGTCGAACTGCAGACACAGTTGAACAAATTTTTAGTTTCATAAATTTTTTATCTACTAATTTTTTTCCATCAAACCGTCGAAATGTCAATTCAAAGGCAAATTTACAATGCTCCTTTCGGTTGATCGTAAAATTGGCATCTCAAGGGTACACACTCGGTAAGATCACGTCGACGGTTGAAAAGACATCCTTTTCTCTGGGCTGTATCACCTTTGTATCCATAAAAAAAAAATCAGCAGCATAACGTAACGGCTCTTTCGAATTGGCTATCGTGAAATAATAGATACGATATTGAACTTTGATCCACGTTCGAGATGACGCGGTAACGCCTGTGTGTTTTACAATGTTGCAACGAATGCCTCGCGGCGAAATAAAGTTCGTCGATTACGCAATATAACATCGCGTTCTGCATGGTTTGGATGTTTCTAGTCAGGAGAAAACGACAAGTATTTTTATTTTTTGTTATTAGCCTTTTTTTTCTTCACTTTGTTTTGTCACTTTTTTAGTGACTCGTGAGTCTCGGCTTGTGAAACAAGTTTCTCTCCCTCTCTCTCTCTCTCCTCTCTCTCTTCCTCTATTTCGATTATCCTAGCAACAGCGATCCGTATCTCTTGGATTAAGCTGAATATCAATCGCGGTACGTATACATATAACCGCGAGAATCTATGCAGATTAAGTGTAGAAGAATATATTTAAAAAATTTCTTGGCCTGTGCCAAGATCTGCGTGTCGGAAGTCTCTGAGAGGTCCCTGGATCCCAGGACTTTATCAAGGTGATTTTTAACCAGCAATTCCTCTTCGAGACTATGTACACTTAGACTCACAAGGCTCACAAGGTCGCGGTTGAGTGTAGGCTGTGCAATTAATTCCTTCGGGTCCGAAAAATTTGCGCCTCAAACGCAACGACCGACTATACATACACGTACATATTATGTTTAATATATTGCGCACGTTAGGCGCGAGGAACGAGCGTTTGTTAAAAGCAAACGCCTGCACGCACGCACGCACGCACGTAGAGGTAAATGTGTACAAGGTAGTGAGGCAATGATATTATACCGAGGCGATCGAAACCTAGATGACCTTAACCTTTTGCGGAGGGCGAGGCGATCGTAAGGATAACACATTTAAAAAAACTCACTTTCTAATTCAACGAATGATCCTCTCGAGGCGTCTTGTCTTATGCACGCATACCGTGACAGCTACTTTATATTACAAGCTCCAATCATTTGCCGGATCATATAGACACATTATAATCGTATATAGCAATTTTCGGTTTCATCGTTAGCTATACGAAGCTAGTTGCGCAAGTACAAATATTTCATGTCGGTTTTGATATCTTTTTAGAGCAGCACAGTCCCTCGGGTTAGAAAAAAGAAGGAAATGTGATCGTGTGTAACCGGCCTGTCGCCTAGATGTGATTATTTCTTTAACGCTTCGCTTCTCCGAATTAGTGTTGGCGTTTTTTTTTTTTCTATTTTTTGTGTAATTTTATCATTGTTATTCGAATCTTTTTTCATTCAACTTTGTCATCTTCACGCAACGTACGGATGCATGTGTGCCTTTTCGTAGCCATTATTCGGCAGTCGGATGTAATCGCCGGTTCTGGGTGATGAATAAAATCAATATCGATATGCTCAATCGTCGATTCCTGATCCCCTGACATACTTTTGATCAATAATATAACCTTCTAATGTATAATATCACGTTACTTGTGTTGAACAGCGAAAGATTTACGATTTAATAGAAGGAATCGAGATTTAATTGTACAGCAGCGATAAATTGAGTGAGGTTACTGAATAGTTAAAGTCATTATGAGATCACTGATTGGCGAATTCTGGAATTAGATTTTTGAATTGCGCTCGAGTCGATGTTGCGTGTATGGTTACATCTTCTCCAGCGTTTCAAATTCAACCTGTGTTATGTTCAAGTATAAAACTTTATAGATTGTTACTGAAAACTCATTCGTTTCGCAACAAAGAAACGCAGAATCACATCGGACTTGATAAATGCTGAGAATTTCGTTAAATCGAAATTCGATACCGAATGGTTCAAGCTGTCATTCCACTAACCATAATAATTGCATCTACTGCACGAGCCGCTTGATTTTATGGTTATTCAATTACCCGTCGGAAGACTTCAAGGAACTGAAAGCGTAGATATTGTGTATATTTGCATTAATTTGCTGGATTGTTTCGCCGACTGAATTTCAAATCTATATTCGATAGAATAGAAAGTGTGAATACATGCAAATTACAACACGATTTACAGCTGGGGTAGAAACAAAATTGAAAGGACAAAATGTACGTTCCACTCATAGCCCATCTTAGGTCGATAAAAAAAACCCTCCAAGAAATGGATAAATTTTTTTATTATTTTATATCTTCCCATTCTCTCTGCTATCTTTCTATTTTCGTTTGCAAAAGGACCAAACCTGTATTATTACTCTTTCTCGTGACAACGCGCACTTTTTTTCGAAGAATGACACAATAAAGTCAGACTAAATTCTAATCTCAATGAGGTTTATAACGCCGTTTCGTTAATTTGAAAAATGACGATTTGTTTATTTTTGGATAACTATATCAACATCCTGATGATCGACAGACTAGGTAGATCAAGTACCAGAAATCCTGAAATCTGATCTGCATCACTTATACCTTTATTCCCGACTACCGTATAAACATGGTTGTTCAGAAAACAATCGTAAGGTGATTGAACCTGTACATTTGCCATTTATCATAGTTAACTACCGATGTAGCATTATCATCTTGGCATCGTACTTTTGGGTGAAATCTGGAAATCGAGTCTCTCCGCATACTCGTTCGGCGTATATATATGCATATACATATTATACTCGTACACATACATATAACCAATACGTATTTCCGCATGCATTTTAGTATGTACAGGCACCGTGCCTAGACGCCTACTTGAATAGGGTGAATACACACCGAATTTTGTATAAATGTGCGCCGACAAATACAGGTATATGTATACATATAACAGTCGTACACGTCCAACGATGTACCCACACAACGTCAAGCATCCATACGGACGACGAGGCGACGTCCTATATCGAGAGAGCCGGTGGCCCTCCGCTCTGCGCCTTTCCAGGAGAGGAGGCGCCTGTGTTTGCGCGCGCGGAATCCCCGCGAGGATGTGTTGGTGCAGCCTTTGCTGCCGGGGTGAACGACCGCTTGCCGGGGGCAGTGGGCTGCTACCCTCTGAGGCGAGAGAGAACCACGACGCTCGTCGGAGGGAGGGAGAGAGAGAGAGAGAGAAAGAAAGAGAGGGCGAGGGCGAGAGAGGGGGAGGGGGAGGGAGAGGGAGAGACGCGGAACACCCCGAGGATCAATACGTGCCACGTGGTGCTTCGGTGACGCTGCTCTTCCTCCTTTTCGTGCCGCCACCGGACAGTGACGTTGTGACGCCAGAAGCGTCGGCCCGGCGACGTGCCAACCATGGCGACGAGGAGCCTCTCCTCTGCTTCCGTCTCTTCTCTTTTCTTTCCTTCTTTTTTCTTCTCTTTCACCTGCAGCCTCCAGGACCAGAGTCAAATGTTTTTCGCCGATATTTTCCGCCGCCACTTTCCGCATTTCCGTTTCATCTTAGTACTTGCCCCGGCCTGAGTATACACCTGAAATAAAGTCGACCGTATATGATGGGAGTGATTTTCTATGTAGTCCGATCCTTGGGACGAGATATATTTGCGATTTACAATGTTTTTCTACCATTTTCTATAATGCACGTATTATCGTAGGTGCAGCATACGTATTAACGTGGGAAGGAACTTTCTTTGAAATTATCAAACTCAATCTAACTTTTTTATGGACGAGTATTTTTGCTTTGAATTTTTCAAAAATTCTCGTATCACGCTAGTTGATGCTAAACATGTTATAGACCGAACAGACTATTTTCTATTAGAATATAAACTGCACGTCGATAAATTCGCGCAATGCGTAGAGAAATTTCGAATCGCAGAACAAAGCGATCGCAAAAACGAGCACTCCATGAGCTATTCTGAACTCTGCCGCGTGGAGTAGCGGATCTAATCTTTTAGTTGGTATCGTTCTATTATCGTTCGCCTCTGGCGCTACCTACTGCACTAGAATTACGTAAGGTGCAGTGTTACGCCTCCGTACAGCTCGTAACGATAATTGACTGGCCTAATTTGATAGCGAAGTCGTTGTCGATGTACAAAACTAAGCTTAGGCCAACAGTCGCCCACGCTTCCGAATTAACGATATTTAAACAAGTCTTGTGCAAATAGGCTCTTTTTGTGTATGATTAATTCGTGAAAACTCTTGCACCTGCGTCGTAGTTACTTACTCGGTAAGGAAATCGAAAACGTAGTGGGTTGGTATTAATTAAAGCAGCTTTATGTGCTAAATCGGTAGACTAGAGAAACTCTGATCAACCACGTGACTACATTCTTTGGCTTTGAATGACTCGTTGGATCAATCAGATCGTATAAAAATCGACGCTGTTTACGAAAAGTCTAAATTTGACCGATTTTCGATTTTTTTTACCGGTTTTAAATCTAGTCGTTATCGAATTCCTCATCTCTACGTGGGTAACTGAACATTTTACTGGTCTTGTGTAACAAAAAAATTTTAACAAATTATAGACAGAAAAAAATTACACGATATAATCGATTCAACAGAAAATCGTTGTAACAGTTCTATAGTACATATTTCTCAATTTTTTCACGAATTCTGGGCAGCACCGTTTTGGAATAGAAAACGATGTGAGGCCGCTAGGATGCGAGAAAACTTCCCCAGTCGATTTGACATTAAAATTTCATTCAATCAGTGAAAATGTCCTTAATTCAGAACCTAAAACCAGATGCATCTGGCTAAATGACATTGAAAATAAATCAATGATTAAACGCGTCAAAAAAACGATATCATCGATCTTTATTCCTTGAAGCACTTACACAGTAAAGATGAAACGAAAAAAGTCAAACAAACAGTTTTACCCGAATCTATCGCACGTGACGCAAATAGAAAAAAAAATGCATTATCGAAGTAAAAAATGATGCAAAATTTTTGAAACCTTGCATAGTCCTAGGAAAAGTTCATCTCGTCCTCACTCCAATACAGCTCGAGTAGTACGCTTCTAGCATCGCGTTCTTACGTGCTCTCGGGGCCGACGGAGCTACGGGGTGTTTCCTGCATTGCCCACCCCTGATTCGGAGTCTAGGTCGGTCGTCGACCCCGGTCCCTCCCCTCCAGCCCCTCCGGCCCCTTCGGCGACCAAGTTACCCCCGTATCTAGGGCCACCCCCACCAGAATTGCTCGGCGTATCCCCACCACCACCGCTTTCCTAGGCCCCCACCATCGCTGTGGCTGCAACCCCTATCGCGTTCACAGCGATTACTTAACCCCCCGTAGCCCGACGTGACGTCACGGGACGTGTTTCCCCCACCAGAATATCCCTTCCTTTTACCGAGATCCCCCCTCTTCTTCCCTCTCTGAGGTTCGAACTTCGAGTGCATCGAGGGCGAGTAGCAAGGGCGTAGCCTTGTGGGGAATCCAGTTTTGTTGCGGCTCCTCTCTAAGAGCCCGTCTTCCGTCGAATTCTGGGTTCATGTTGTTCTGGACGCTCTCAAGACTTTCAGGATTTATTAGATCGTGATTTGACTAACTTGATTAATGTTGAAAGAAGATATTTATATGATTGGGAGAGCTTTTCAGCTCATGTTTGAGGATCAATTTTAACGAACATGCGGTGTAAGATACATTGAAGTATAATCATGGGTACCTTTTTACCTACTCTTGGGAATTTTTACCCAGAGCATAAATTATCATTTGTTGGTAACTTTGAACAGCTGCAGATTTGAAGACGTATTTTCGATTTTATACCATCTTAGATTTCTCGTAATAGTTTTTTGCGATTCCCGAATGAATTATACAGTTTTTAATGTAACTGGCAGGAGCAGAAAGAAAAGACGATTTGCGAATTTCTTCTCGGGATGTTCTACTTTACTTGAGGTTCGACTTTGATAAATTATCTCGGCAGTCGACAGTTTTTTTTTTACATAAATAGCATGGCCAGAAAATAGCAGAGATTTGGGTCCAGAACCCTGACTGCTGAAAGTGAGTAAACTCGATGTAATCCTGATGCCTTAAGGACAGGAAGTCTTGGAGGTTGCAAACTGTCCAAACGTGAGGCTCTCGACACGCGATGTGGCAGGTAAAAATTAGGAAGAAATTAAAATCTGAATGACGGATCGTTTACTAATAATTTGCAGATATTCCCATCTAAATTTAAAGTTCACGGCCCAGGTTAATGTGTATATTTATGCGTAGGTGCGTGTTTGATCGCTGATCTTATTATATAAGGGATCAGTGTGTTTTATCTTTGTTGTTTACCTAGTCCTTGCGCAGCGGAGGCCATTGATAAATTTTTTATTATCCTCTGCTTATTGTGGACGTGATCAATTAATCACCCTGAAATACAATGCGGTACCCTAGCATTATCAAGCACTTCAATTCACGGTTTTGCTTAAATGTTCAATTGGTCATATGCGTTACGTATATATACGCGTATAAAGGCACGTGAAACCATATTTTATTTCAATATATACGATTCGCACGTACCTAACATTTAACGGTGGATTTTCCCCGCTAATTGTTCCTTGAATAAAATCAACTTCCAAAGATTGTTGTACGTAAATAAAAAAAAGTAAGCAACAAAAAACGTGTGTACATTCTTATACGGTATGGCATACTTGCAATAAGTATCCGTGCAGATTTAGGTGAGGAATTTTTCATACTTACACGATTTTTGAACTTCGTGACTCTTTACCTGCGGCACTCTTTATAGTCTTACTCTACATCGATATTTTATTGTGCAGACAAGCCTTTTACAAAGAAAAAATAAAATAAAATGGTCGATACTTCGCATCGTCAAAAGACGCAGTTTCGCAAGTTGTGCCAGATCCGTACGAACCTTGGACTGGCCGACGTCGGTGCTGACCAATGGACGATTCCACTGGTTCGCGGTAATAATGATACATTAATTCTAACTACTTTGTGATGAACAATCAGTATCGGATGAAAGAGTAACGTCGTCGTCAAAATCTCGTTGGAATCGAGTATCGCCAGTACATCGATATTATTTCCGTTTATTTGCTCGCTTCGCACAAAGTTCCAAAGGCATAATTGTAATAGTGCAACTTCCCACATAAATTTTAGGCATATAGTAACTCATCATCATCATCATCCCCTGGAGCAAACCTGTGGATTCAAGTATCTGGTATCCAATCCGCCGATATGCATTGCATTGTCGCGGAAAGAAAGTCTAACCGAAATCGTTAAGCATTTCTGTTCACGAAGATGCCGTCGCCTTTTCTCCCCTCCGCCTATACATTATCGATTCCACGACCAAGGAGTCTTATAGGGGTGCCCTCGTGTCTTCGCTTGCACTCTTCACAGACTCTTTGTTCTCCAGGCCTATGTTTCTCTCTCATCCTCTCGATTGGACCGGAATTCCGTAACAGAAGTCGCGTGACAACTTACCTCGACAATACCGTCAACATGCCATGCTTTGCCGTCTAGCTGCACCCTACTTTATACCTTATTAAGGGTTAGCCGGTCTAACCACGAACGTTTTGTACCCTAGCTCTTGAAAGTTTTTCGTAAAAAACGAATCGACGAGGATTAAGTTTGGTAACTGTGAACTGACACGACTTCAAGTTGCAGGGCTATAAGAGTTCTCTGAAATTTTGAGAATGATGTCGGAACCCTTGCTTTCGTTCTTTCGGTTTGGTCATGAGTCGGAGGCCTGTTACTAACAGATTTGCATGGCTTAGGACTATTCGTAAAATGGCTTGCCGAAGTTATGCCGCTGAGGTTTAACAAGCTCGGACACAAACGGGTGGACTGAAAGAATTTCGCTGGGTACAATAAACAATTTTTTTTAAATTGGGTGTCAATGATTGATGGAATTTTTATTTTCATAACCTTTTTTATTATTGATATTCTCGCGGTGTGAAAAGTGAAATGTCGCGTGATTTCTTCACCTACCTGCCACTCTCGTGACAATAACATTATGCTTGGTTAACATCTATTCGCTCAATCTTTCACGCAATCTATGCACGATGAATAATGGCTTGTACCTACATCAAAAACGAGAAAAAACCGTGTGTCCAGTTGACCGAAAATATTGCAGTTCCACAGTCGAATCTACTTAAAACTCCCACTCCTGATGCACAGTGGCACGCAATCTTAACGCCATCTATGAGACAACTGACGAAGGAAAATTTTAAATTAAGCAACCCGATGTAATCTTAAAGGATGTGAATTTTTATTCATTGCAATGATAATTCTGTATTTTGACCGTTGTGGTGAGGGTTTACCGTTTTAAAAGCCAACTGGCAGTTCAAAACAGGTATATCGTTACATCGTATTTAAATTCTTCGCAATTGTTCCTCTTAGTTCTGTAGGATGAGAACAAGAATTGAGTGAACTTCAAATACTTTGAGGGAAAAAATATCCGAAGTCCAAATATGCCAGGAGGTTTGACTATGTTATAAGTTTCGGATTAAATCGAGCATTACTCAGCGAGTCATCGACTGCTTCTTCGAATATGACATGACCGAGTTTAAAATTGGATACCAGATGCTACCCTTTACCAATAGCTGAAAAACGATTGAAAATCCTCCAAACGGCGATTCGTTTCTCGAATGTATACTGGTTTTGGAATCTGCTGTACGTAGTAATTATATACTCAGTAATACAGCTTCCGAGTACTAAAATTCTGTAATATCGTAATCGTTTCGGGAATAATGTTAAGCGAGATATTTAGCTTCGCGGTGTACGCGGATGCGGCTCGCTGTTAGCAACCCTGATCAATAAACGTACCGACTCTCGTTCTTCGCCAACGGACAAATTATAATCCAAAACACGTGTCGGCTAACAGAACCTAAAAATGAAGTTATTTGAGCGTGTAACTCGAGTGGGGAAGGCTGAATGCAATTAGGTCACGCATAGAAGAAACGAAGAGCTCGCTAACGCGACGCGCGCACGCGCACAGACAAGTGAATAATTACGCGCCTATTTATAAGTCGTAGGTTGAACAGTGACGAACGGATATCACGAATTTTATAATTTTCTTTCCGTAATAGGAAACCCTTTGCAATTTTCTTCCTAATTCTCCCTCTCTCTCTCTCCATCTCTCCTTTTTTTCTGTTTTTCCTGCTCGATTTTGTACCTTGTATCACTCTGACTTGATCACCTTTTGATAGCGATTGCCTGTAGATGTCTGATGTGGTCCAATATTGCTGTGGATAAGAATAAAGTTATCTATATATCTATTTCTTCTTCATAATACACTTCGACGTTTGCGTACCGTGAGAAAGTTTTTCAATCACTCGGTATTCAATATTTTTCAACCAATCAATTTCTCATTAACAGTCGCACCGAGACTTGACTTTTTACGGTCAGATCATGACGTAGCGGTAAATAATGATCGGATAGAAAATCACTATTTTCAAATTTCCGAAACCCTTATGAGTCGAAAAAAAACTCTATACCTAACCTAAGTTCGGGGTTCTAAAACGTCGCAGGGGACAACGATCTTTTGACATAATTCGTGATTCATTTTGACTGAATTCCAGGACTAAATTTCACTCCAAAAAATTTTGGAAGTTGATAATTTTAGCATTGATATAAAAAAAATTATACTATTGATCGATTGATATTTCATTTTTCGCCATATCTGCTTTTGCTGGTGTTTAGATTCTCAGATTGAAGATCTCAGTCCTTGAGAAATAGTCGGTAACTTTGGTATGGCAGCTAGTGTGTACAACAGTTCTGACAATAGTCCTTAACCCCATGCTATCAGGATATCGTCAGACTTAGATTCATATCTATTTCTTATTAATTTTTATCTCTATCCCAAGCGAGATGCTGCACAAGCAAATGCGGCTCTTGACTGACGTCGTGGGCAGAGCCTGGGATTATATCTGTAGTGTTACATTATGACCGTGTCTTATACAGTTGGAGAAGACGGGAGAAGAGAAAGTTACCGACCTCGGGCACTGAGCAAAAGTTCTCAACCATCGGTTGGAAAAAAGAGAAGAAAAAAATTCGGGTACCTGCACGAATGTGTAGGCATATACAGTATATTCCTGGGACATAAATTTGATGTCACTGTCACCGTGATAGAATTGCGTCGTATTAAACAGGCAATGAGCACCGTTGTCGAAGCGAGGTTGTAGCAGCACGCGCATGCAAAAGGGGAACGCATCGCTGCTTCCTAGATTTACGCAATCCGCGTTTTATTCGCGTAAGAAATCACCAGGCCGTATAAAGCTGGAAAAATTGTCTCCCAATGGTGACGAATTTAATTTCATTATCAACGAACTTGTAAACGGAAGAACCGGCTGCACTCGATTCAGCTCAGCTCGGTAACATGCATGGTATTATACGGTTTGCCTAACGCTTGAGTCCGGAACCGTAAATCTATACGATGATATATTCAGAATATTCATAAGGAGTGAAATTTTTTTTTCACGGTTGAATAGAGCAATGAATGTTTGTAACTACGGTTGAAAAAACTCAGCGATATCTCTGTAAGTTTTTGCAGAGAATGTTACGTTACACACGTGTTACAGTGTCAAAGCTCTTAAATACCGACGACATGACGCCATTGTTCTATTATCTGCGAAATAGTGAAGAGCGTCAACCTGGGCTGAAGGTATTTTTTGTGGCACCGTGAAAGGAGCTGGCTGGTGTTGAAAAACTGAATAAAGTGAAATGCAAATGAAATGAAGAAGGAATCAGCAGAAGGTTTGAAGTGTTGACGCGAGTGAAAAAGAGACGATATAATTCTTAGAGTGATGATGCTGCAGCGAAATTGAAAGGATTCGCTGGGACTGATGTTGGAGAGTGCAGACTTTCCCCATTGTTTGAAAAACGCAAGTCAAACTGCCAGAGGTCGTTAGCCCGGAACCGGCGTATAATTATAAGCGAGATTAACCAGGAAACTGCCAAGCAAAAGATAAAGCTGCCGTAAATCAATCAAATCTCTAGTCGACCCACTAAAGCTGACGATTTAAATCTACTTCGCGTGGCTACGGTCGTGACCAAATGTCAGTTTCTCATTCTCCTAAAACCCTCCTTCACCTCCCTTTCTCTCTTCTCTACTTAACTCTGAAAATCATACAGCTTATTTCACTTAAAACGGTAATTAGCGCGATGGTGAATCCCGGAAAGGTGATTGCAGAGCGGAAGCTAACGAGTTCGAATTTGCACGGTCAAAACTGCTATGCTGCTTCATACACACCGGCATGGCACGACCACAGAGTAGAGCTAGTCCGTGCATGCAAGCTCGTGTCACATGCTAGTTGCTGGGCGATGGTTCTTGCTCATGGATACATTATAATTATTATTCACCGTCCAAAAAGGCTGGAGAAAGGTCAAGCGGCGAAAGAGGAAGTCTTACGCGCGTGCAAAGCTTTCTACTAGTTGACACAGTGCACATATGCACACTAGCTGTAGGAAGGCCTAAGTTTAAGTAAGACGCGAAGGTCTTAAATTTTACTTACAATTCAGAATTTATATACCAGACCCAATTTTACGTCCAATGATTTCTTACGGCTTGGAACATTTGATAAAGAAGAAATGTAGAATGTAGAGTTATTCGGCTGCACATTTTGTTGCAATATTGACTGATTTGAGCAAGACTGAGCGAATGCGAAAGCACGCGGTAAAATGTGTGGTTGAATTCTGATCTGTTATTACACCAGTTGTTTCAGCAGCGCTTCTCATTTTCTCCCATTATTTACAGACTGATTGGTGTGAAACTGATATACGATACCTCGTACTTTCTTTTATGTAACACACGCGATAGTTAGCTACGCCGTATATTCTGAGTTCGGAGTAACATATTTTAATTCCGTAACATCGATGTGACTTACCGATTGACAATATAGTCTACGTGTCTACGATATTCGTTGCTGCAGTATAGATGAATATTACAATTTTGAGATAAAATTTATAATTGCTTTTTTACCGCACCGCGGTTTGTATGAGAACATAAAACCGACGGTTCTTCTGCAGGTATACCAAGGGTTTAACCGGATGCGACTTGGCAACGGCACTCGCACGTGCAGCTTCCACTTCTTCTTCTTCTTCTTCTTCTTCTTCTTCTTCTGCTCTCAATACGCCGAGATGAACGTGGTTTCTCTTCTGTACTTATTAGCCTTGTCTATGCGAAATCTACTGCGTCCCTCTACACAAGGGTCAACTCCGAGCGAGGTAGGTCATATCATCGAGGCAACAAGCAACATCCTTACACGGCGATCGTGGCGGTGGAACGAGGAACAACCAGGCAACGCGGATGGCAGTGAACGGCCGATTGGGATCACCACTCGTGTTCCCCTCGTTGTCATCGTCGAGCAGACTCTCCGACTTGTGCTTGCATTTCCCTGCCGCATGCATACATCGCGAGACAACGAGCAACGTCCACGACCACAACCACGATCACTGCCGTGGCCATTATCATTTGATGCCGACGCGACGATGTAAATGTGGGACGCGGCGCGCAAGCTATTCTACTCGGAAGTCAATCTTTGACACACTTCCTGCACAATTTTTCTCCCGATGATGATATTGTAATTCATCCGCGCAACTGGATCGGCACATAAATCGCTACGCAGTAGCCTCTTTGTACGCCAAGTGAAAGTGCGCCCTGCGGCTTGCACCGCTAGCAACGGCTGACGGTCAGACGGCACGAAATTACGCTGCAACGTTGATACCAATGGATTTCCGGCCTCTTCGAATCCGCTGACAGTTGGCAGTCGACGAGGGTCACTTCGGCTCCCGGTTCGAACCAAAGAACTTGAATCTTGACCCAGAAACCGCGGCCGTTCGCCCGTTCGCCGCTGCGCGGGCCCCGGCATGTGCACCCGGGGCCCATGCACGGGCCCACCGACCGACGGATACGTAGGTATATACGGGCGGAGGCAGTCACGCGCGAGGGACACTTTTTACCAACAAAATCTGTTGCCACTTCGTGCCGATTCTCGATTGGTTACGAGTTTTCTTGCAATCGTCAAAGAGCAGAGCAGCTACGTGCTGCAGCTCAGGCAGGATCAGAATCCTGTGGCTTTCTGAACCGTGTGGCTTGCTCCGTTTGTTACGCTGCGATTACCTCTGTACGGCGGAAAAAAAAAAAAAAAAAATTTTTGGAACTTGTATTGAAAATTTTGAACAGTGTACTGTACAGAAAATTTTCCGCGTCATTAATATAAGCTTCCGGATCATGCATGGTTTTAGATGTATATGAAAAGCTTGAATGTATCGAGTGAAACTTGGGTGGAAGTAAAAAATGTCCGCGACGACGTGAAACGAGAGCTGGTGAATAACCGTAGTGAACGAGGCAATAAGTGAACATACATGATACAAATCGGTGTGCATGAAACAGATTTGCCGTATCTACTTCGCACTGGTTTCTATTGGGAGGTCGCGCAGTTCCGCTTTTCTTTATTTCTAGTTACCTACCGTCGGTAATATAGGCGGTTTTTAGAGATAGTCCAGAGTTATAGCGCGGTACACTGTGGAGAACGATTGAAATGCCTGTAAACGAAGATAACTACGCAGCATAAAATCGGCCGACAGTGCTCTCGGCTTGTTCGAGAATTGGAAATACTGAATTTGAACGTTGATTAACAAACGAAATATAAAGAATAATCATTCGTTAATTCCTTCACAACTCCATTGATCCGACAAACGCAATATATTCCAGTACGTATGCATACGTGTGTAAACACGTGTAAACTTTTGCGGAACAAACACGATGATACGATCAATTTTTCGACGATCTTTAATACTTCGTGAAAGGCCCGCCGCGTTAGCGGGTCATAATTGAGGTCAGCTTAAGATTCTCGCGACGGAAAGGTCTCGCGAGATGCAAAAGAAAGTACGGGTTCATCGTCAACGAGAGAGACGCGGTGTATCTACCTACGTATTACTCACGGTTGATTGTGGGTCGGATTCGCACACGCGGTACTGAAGTGCATGAAATTTCTCGCTTTATCCGTGCAAAAGTTCACAGGTTGTATTTCCTTTTTGTTACCTCGTTATATCTTCGCAGATTATTAACTAAGCATTCAGATATTCTTTCCGGAAGACGTCCTCCGCTCACGCGAGCTCCTAACAACGAGTATCTAAGTGTCATGCAGTCGTTGCGAAGGGTTGCGGTACTTGCGAACAGCCGCGAAATACCCGTCGAATCATAATTCGTGACGAGCGTTGAGGAGAAGAACGGGAGAGTGAGAGGGAGAGAGTAAAAGAGAGGGAAAGAGCGGGAAAGAGCGAAATGAACGGAGTCAGCAACGTGGGGGAAGAAGGGAAAGTCACTCCGTGAGCACCGCGAGAGTCGCTATATACTCTGTGAGTCAGTAGGGCTTGCGGTACCTCCGCATGGTTGGTTGGTTGGTTGGTTGGTTGGTTGGTTTGGTCTTCGCCTGCCGGCTGCCACCGTTACAAAGTCTATGGCATCTGCACGATGCGATGCACCGTCGTCTTCTTCTCCTTCTCCTTCTCCTTTTCCTCCTTCTTCTTTTGCTTCTTCGCTCAGCTGCAACAGCGCTGAACGGAATTTCCATAATCTAACTGTAATTCTTCTCTCAGTATACGGCCGATGTGCCTTCGTATTCGTGTATATTTACTACTCCACAGATGTTGTCGAGGTGTGGGATCGGCACTTGGGTACCGGGTATCCTCGTACCCGTGGATAACACACACGCATGGTTCTACGTGAACGGCGGATGCCACTGAACAGGGGAACCTGCAAAGTGCGATTAACTCACGCAGCAAAGGCAAAAGTGTCTCGAACATTACTATAGTTCTAACTTCATACGCGAAAAACCGGTTGTAGATGGTTTTTTCAGCAAATCTGCACTAAAGTGCTGCGCAAAACCACTTTTCAGTACTTTAACATGAATATCATATATACGATTTTGTTTTTTTTTCTTTTTTGTTCGTCACAATCGTCATCCCGAATTGCGTATTTGTTACCAAATACTTTTACACCGACAATGAGTACACGTTTCAAAATAACCTTGTGCCTGCACCTTGAGATTAAGCACTATAGAAGTCGTTTTGGTGCTAATGCTTGTAGTGGTTTACGTGACATTTTACAGAGGATTCATTCTCCTTTGTCCGAATGGATCGTAAAATTACAAATTTTAGGTACACGTCCTGTACTGAGTACCGACAGAAAAAAATCAACAGCTTCTTTTCGTTAGAGAGTAACATAATACATTCTTTGTGTAACATATTGGAGGCTACAGATTGCTGGGTTCGGGGTTCCCCGAAGTACAGCCACGTTACTCGAAGGGTTGGTGTTTCGTACATCCACCTGCAGTTTGGGATGAAAAGGATTCGAAAGTCTTGCGTTACTTTTTTTCTTACTAATCCTTGGATTTCGTCCCATTCCAAAGAATGCCGAGGATCTACGGCACGCTGTACTTAAGGTCATGGTGAAAAAAATCTACCTTTCAACTCGCACGATACCTTAAAGAGTTCTCTTGACGCTTTACGACGAAACGAAAAATATAATGGAACAATAATCTGTACCGATTTTAAAAGAACTTGGAAAAATACTTTCACTGCCGTGTCAAGTGCCAGAATCTTGTCAGCTGGATGCTGCCAAAAATACTTTCCTTCCAATTATCTACAGATCTCTGAGGTGTTCAGGATCTCTCTCTGTTTAAGCCGTGATAATCGGGAATAATTTTTTCACACTAAGCCATAGAAAAAAATGAGACACGGGTTTGCTCGTAGATCCCTTTCTCGTCAAACTCCTTTCATCGATATTATATGAAATTGGCAAATATGCAGCTAAACAGTCGATCAATTGAACTATTTTCTGCATCTGCATCACGGGAAGTGTGGAAGACCAAATTTTCCATTGATCTCAAAAGCTCGAAAATTCTATCTTTCATACGGAGGCCAAGAGATAAGATAAGGCCTCTTCATAACACAGCGTTTGTGAAACTGGTTGAATATACGCTTCCTTTCTCAGTGTATATGGCTGATGATTATTTTCTGACCAACATATACCTACGACGTTACACACATTATACGCATCAAAATTATGATCCAACTATCGGGACTAGAAAAATGAAGAAATAGAAATATGCGTGGTAAAAGAATTATAGTATAACTTATTCACACTTGCTGTAGTAAATCTGTATCTTTACTACTCTTGATCTTTATTGTTGACCGAGTTAAGCGGTTCGTTGATCTTACTTTTCAATCTCAATGTGCATAAGCTTATAAAAATAATTTTTCAAACAGGACAAATAAATACATTTTTTAGTTCGAATCTGCACCATGAGCTACATGGATATTCACATTTCAGTTCATCAATGCCACTGCAGAAGCTCGATTATCCGTGGCAACGAATAATTAGCGTTAAAATTTATTTCTATGAGGTTTACCAATACAGAGGAATCGTGCCTGCAGAACTGGTGAACGAGAATACCGGGTGTAAACTGAATTCAATTTTTAAGAACCAAAGTCTACGATTTCTACTCTAAAAGCGTAGATTACGAGAAAGTCGAATAATATATACACTTTGTTGAGGCTCTTAAAGTCGGTATAAAATTTCCCCCACAGGGCTGAGAATCACGTTCAAACCTTCCAGGCAAAATGTCCCGGGGTCGGAGATATTCACGTAGCCAGTCATCCTTGAACCATCTTCCGTTGTCATTCAGGCACCCTGGAAGGTGGTTAGAAAAAAGAAGAAACTACGAGTGAAAAATAGCTGTTCCCACAGCCGCACACTAGGTGCAGCTAGCCTGAGCGAAGGCTCTGATAAGTCCTTGGAGCTGCAAGGATACACTTCGCGCTGTTCCCCTGACCTCAAACGTCCAATTGCAGCGGTAATAGCCGTTGTATCGTCTTATGCGAATTAATTATTGTCCGTAGGTATACACCGTGTACTCCTCGTCCTGATTTTGGAGGAAAAGCTGGGGCGGCTGGAGGCTAAGGTTCGCCAGAAGCGGATCGTCAAAACACTTTCACACGCGAGATATTGGTACAGAGCTCCGCATCCGCGGTACGTAAATGATCTTCGCGCCTGACTCAGTTTGGAAGGTGAAAGTTTCACAGTTATCAAACATCGGGTTGGCCTAGACCGTAAGAATCTGCAGTAATCGTGTGCCGGGTACCGCGGGGGCCGCGGAGGCACGAGTCTGACGTTTTCAACTCCGCCACTTTCTCTTTTAATGATATATTTCTCAAGATTTGTTTTCCGTCTACCCGTAGCCGGCTATTCTGTGCCCAGGAAGTGTTCTCGCGAATTAACCGAGCCGCAATTTCTAGTCTAGTTACTCCCTGCATCAGACTTCAAATACACCAGGCACAACGTATCTGATCGATTTCCGTATCTTACACGCGGTGAAATTGCAACTTGCTTTTGCAAACTGTGTTATATACATGTGCAAACGAATAAACGAAGCAAAGGACGTATAGCTGCTACCAGAAGACATCCGCTTATGTCACTTTCGTCGTCTAACCTTTGGATTTTTATGTGTAGGATCAGCTGTGCACATTCTTAATTCTGACAATTTTTACTCACGATTCACTCCTAGAAGAAGAGATAACTGCAACGAGCAGCCATTCGCCAACTCAACAATTCTTGTACAAGTCATTCTGCGCCTTCATGCCCATTCACGTGGCCAAAATATTTTCCCTTATTATAGCAACTGATGCACGAAATTTTCTATTGAATTAACGCTCGGGGATGAAATCGAGGAAATACGATAATGATGCACGACTTAAAAAAGTACCAACTGATCTCTACAGTAAATACCCAAAATATGACAATTTCGAGAATCACGTGATCGGAAGTGGCAGATTTTCAATAGAAATTACTGCTAAACTAGAATAATTTTGGCTCCAATTTATAGCAAAGGATCATTGGTTCTGTGGCTGTTTGTCAACCGCTGAATCAACGTGCGGAAAGCGTTGAGAAAGAAAGCGAAAATATATAAGTATAGGCGCTTTTCTTGTTAATAACATTTCAAGCAAAAAACGACTCTTACTTTCGACTATCGCCACTAAATTCACTGGCTGAAAGATGTAAAAGTTGGTTCGTTGTCGCGTGATATAGCGGAGGCAGAAATAAGCACTTTTTAATATCCTCTCTGGAAGACCTTCTGCACGATGGACTGTAAAGAGAGTATTAATTACTTTATTTTCATGGGACTGAGCGGAGTAAAAGTGAAGTCAATTTAACGATGACCAAAGGTTTTGACTAAGTATAATGCAAATAGAATATTTTTACACGACATATAATGCATGACAGAGTATTTTTCTTTTTAAATAACACATATATAGTAGATTTCGCTGCAACAACTGTAACAGCAAATACTATTTAAAATTATATGACGTAATCAAGTATTTTTACGTTATGCAGTTGTTTCAACTTGTATTATATACTTTCGTGTCTAGCTGTGTCAATAATTCGGGAATTCGTGTCAACAAGTGAAAATGTCGTTGCCGTATTTGACCCTGCAAGTTCAATAGTGGTTATACCTCGTGTATACAAATTATCTGTAATCGATAAACATTCGGTGTTATACAGGTGAAAACAACTGTATTTAGACCGACCATTAGCGATGTTTTTGTGTTATCCTAATCAACTACAAGGATGATACATCTTATGATTCAACCATCAGAAGGAATAACAAAACATGATTTGTCAGTTCAAAATAACCTGGGCAGTTCTACGTAGTATAAACCACGCAGATTAAAACTCTATAGTTACAATGGCCAATGCAAATTTGATACAGAACGTCAACTGAGGATCCATAGCTGTAATAATGAAAATGAACGCGAACCCTGTCTAAGAAATGGGCATTTCTCCGAATACCAGTAAAATTCCATAAAATTTCCAGGTTTGTCAGAATCTAAAAATTAGCTTGCCCTGATATTTTGCCAGTTTTAGTAAAACCTAAATCGTTCAACTTATTACCTCTATATTCACTTCAAATTCAATTCGAACTTGAGAAAAAATATCACGTACAAAAAAAAAAAAATCAGTTTAACCCAATTTGTTTTCTCGACGAAAAAAACAAACTCGTTACCTCGAAAAAAAACAAAAAAAAACAGAAAAACTATTTCCAATTCCCATGACAGAAAACTGATATTTTCAGTCTTTTCCATAACCAAATCAATCATCCTCTGAGAGTTTCAGATTTTCCAGGTGTGTGGCGACCCTGGAATACATTTATTTTTGCGGCCAATTTTTCTGGGTTCGCAGGATACAGTGCGTAAGAGTTCTGCGGCACGGTTGTCTCTGACGAAGTGACGGGTAGCTCCCGGATCGCTGCACTCGCGATCGCCGTCGTTGTACCTACTCCTAGTCGTAATATTATTTCCGCAGCACCGCTCGACCCCGCGGTGGTTCTGCGGCTCGCCTGGGAAACATTGACAAACTAATACGAACATAACCTCTAAACACGAGGATAGGTTTCCCCACTGGGTCTCTCCGCGGGTCTACGAGGAGGGTTCCACTTCCACCGCCGCGCTGCTTCACGACGGAGCGCCGTTGTTGGCGGCCGCTGCCCCAGTCGTCGCCCTACTTTAACCAAGCCAACTCTCGGCGCGCTTCTATATTCCACGACTTGGCCGTGCGAAAATGATTTGAAATTCGACGAGATCGGTCAGGACGCAGTCGTATTACCGCCGAGGGATATTCGACCGCGAGAAGCTTTCGGTCCGGTTCAACGCCCAGTTTCCGACTTCCGGGCGGCGGCCGGAAGAGAACATTTGGAATTAATTTCTACCAGTGTTTTCACGAACCCTTTCGTTTCTTTCACGCTTTTTTCTTTCACCCGCGGATGTTTGAACTGCAATTTGAACCGGGATTTTTTTTAAAACAAGTCCACTGCTGCGTTCGCTCGACGAGGATATTCGTGATTCGCGTCGGTGGCGGGAAAGGAGGAAATCCAAGGAATTCGACTTGGATCGGTGATTGATTACAACCTCACGTATCGATCGTTTCAACACGGAAGATTCCCACCGTTCGTCATTCATTTATACGACACTCGACCGGTGATCTTGGTATTTACCTTGCGCTCCGACGACATTGGAGACTTCGCATAGCAGTCGAGAGGCGGAGGCCGTTCATTCATTTCTCACCCTCCTGCCATCCTAAAGGACACTTTCGGAGCGAAAGGTGCAAGAGTGCTGCGCGGTATCAAGATGTACGGTGTGATGACAAACGACGCTGTGATTTTGCGGTGAAAACGCAAAGCGCATCGGATAAGCGCCGACGAAATCTGCGCTGGATAGCGCTGAGAATTTTAAAAGAACACGGAGGGTATATACATGCGTATTGTATACACACGCACACACATACGATCGAATGAAAGTGATGTTTACGTGAAATGACTTGAAAACGATATTTCCTGGAAGTTGCTCCGTACGACGCTCTTCGCTTTGACACCGGGCTTCTCGAAGAAGTAGAAAGTGAGCCAACGGCCACGAGGCTTGGTAGAAGGAGACGGAGGAGAAGGAGAAAGAGGACGAAGAAGATGACCAGCGGCTCGTCGACTCGCGATCAGTGGGCCACGCGAGGAACCGTTACAGGAGTTGCGTGAGAGCGACGAGGATGGATAACACAGGATACAACGTGTACTGTTAGAACAAAAGGCTTGCAGCCTGATTTCGATTCCCAGGCCGTTTCATTAAGGACATCACTTGAAAGGATCGTAACAAGGCAAAAGACTATACAAGGAAAGGAAAAATAATTTCCTACAGCTGTTTCGCACTGTGCCCCCTCACTCTGGATGATTTAATTAGCATCGCTTGCTGCTTGTGAATCGGATTGAAAACTAAAGCAACAGCGAAACACGGAAGACGTAACGATGAAAATCGAAAGGGCGTATAAAGCCGGCGATTTTGTGATAGTTTTTTTGTGGGGCTGAAAAAGAAGAGTGACTAAACTAAAAGGTGTAGGAAATAAAAAATAGAAAAGAGCTACCGAGAGCTGCTCGAATAGTAACTATTTTATAACAAATGAGGAACGAGCATACGAGTAAGTGTCTGAGAAAACGGACGAAACGCCGGCGCTGGAGATAGTAGCCTTCTGTTTCCCTCGAGTCCTTTTCGGCAGTGATAGAGTGAGCGGCACCTGTTGCACAAGTGACGAGAGTGACTTCCTCGATAACGTATAGATACCTACACCGTACAGTTCCTATAACGTATCAGTTTTGCTTCGCCTCGTGACTTCAAAGACTGTTGAGTCGTGATTTTTTCACCGTCTTCCGAGATTTTTATATATCCCTGTATTGATCGCTTCTGTAAAGGATACACGGTTGAATATCGCAGTGCCTGGTCGCATCTCGAGATCGCTTCATCTGTCCGAAAGGAGCAATTTTTGTTTCTTGGATGTCCGGTTTTGAGAAATGTAAGTGCCTATTCTATACCATCAAATACATACAATATTACTAAATTCAATATGCAAATCTGCAAAACAAATTCCCGGCTATCGCCAGCTCTGATGCCTGTACATTCTGCTCAACGGAATCCTAGATACGTGCGTGAGAGCCTCGCGTAAAATCGATTCCATCCAATTATTACACCCGGGCGTATGCCCATTTCTGACTATCAACATCATCGGTTAATTTCGACGAGTATAATATTTTTCGCGGTTATATGAGTGAGGAGATGAAACGAGAAATAAATAAAACTAGTCCTTTTGTTTAAATTTGCCAGGCCGGTGATGTGGGCGAAGTAAAAAAAAAAACTATATGACTTTTAAAAATAATAGCAATAAATATGTCGTCGTGGCGCGGATGTACGCAAACGAATCAGCACGTGCCATGGTCGCTCCTCGAAAGGTCTAGGTCGCGAGGCTTCTCGCATGGCCATCGCGTCCATATTTTAGGCCTTGAAAAATGCAAGAATTCATTTGCCAACAAGCATGCCAATATTCGCCTAGCGACACCGCAAGGCAATTTGCCGTCAAAATTCACGGGCACACATGTTTCGTTACACAATACATTACACCTGTGGAAGAGATGCTTTTATTTCTCACGCTGCCCAGCTAATGCCCGATCAATTTTTCGTAATATTAGGTTTTGCTTTTCTCCCCCTCTTGCGAATTTGTCTTTATAATTGTATACAGCTTTTTTAAGTGACTGTATAGGTTATTAGCTCGTATTAGTTGACATTATTTAATCTCGCAACGTTATTGATTTCCCGTTTTTCCCCTAAACGCACGTACTTCGGGCTCTGTTCGATCTCTCCCTTGCCTGTAAGACAATTAGAGCCAAAGGGGAGCAAGGGATAGTGGCGAAGCCGTTTCCAAATACGTGCAGTGTGAGGGTGGGGAGGGGGGCGGGGGGAGAACAAGTTATAATTTTGAATAAACAGTGATACGATTTCATTAAATCGAAGCCGTAACTTTCACTCGTAAAACTTAAACACGGCTGTATAATCCGTAGATGCACGAACGCGAGAAGGCGGAATATTTTCAATGTTAACAATTCAGCAATTATACAGGTTTTGCCAAAGTATGGAAATATTCACTTTCAGAATCGAGTATAATATTCTTGGCTTCCTACAACGTAAGTAATCCTACGTTCGATCGTGCAGTTTACAGTTTAATTGCGAGGAAAGGTGCTTTCGACGTGAGATAAACTTTCACCAAATCCACTTACTTGTGCGCTGCTGAATTCTTATCAACTTGTAATAGTAGCGAATCCTTCCTACGCGAAATGCTCACGTGACGTTCGAGTTCCACAAGCTTGGCTTGCGGCACTCGGTCTTCGCACTGCGCATGTCCACGACGTTGCCGATGACGAGGTTGGCGTAGGTCGCGTGCAAAGTCGTCGTCGGACGGCGGGCAGGACGTAGTGCACGTCTGCAGTTACGTCGTATCGCGAATCGCAAGTGATTCTCAGATCGCGTAGGTAAACCTTCATGCATCCGCAGGCATGCATGTTGCCCAGAACTTACCGGACGCAATTTATCGCAACGGTAACCTTCGATCGGAAAAATCCAATGTCCCCGGTCTTGATTTACAAAAGAGTGTGCATTCCGTGGCATGTAATAATCGATAATCGAACACGCCTGATGTTGGTCGGTAGAACTTTTCGAACTCTGACGAGATATGAAAAAAATCTTAATGCAATAATGGTATAAGGAATGTTATTCAATGTCGCAAAGAGCGAGCAAAAGATAAGAAACTAATTCAGAGGCAGCGTATAATACGCCTACTTCTTGGCAGTAATTTCATCGGCGGAATAATTTAACGATCGTTGGTTAAAGGCGAGAAGAAGAAGAAAAAAAATACGAGTAAAGTGGAAGTGCAATTACTCGTAGAACTTGATATACTTTCATTTTTAATTGTTATCATTATTGTTTGTTAGCTTATATGTACGCTTGATATTGACGCAAAACCTTCAATGTTGACGGATATTTTATTTGAATGCACTCGCGTCTTTCGGAGCTTGGGGCGAATTCTGTCTCATATCTACTTCCGCGGCGAGTGAAAAAGCGGAATGACGGAGGCGGTGATGAATAATTGAGACAGTGATTTTACCAGGACAAATCACGGCATCGTAAGGACACTCAATACCGACGTTATGAATATCCTTGCACCGAGTGATCTCACCCGACCCTGACAGACGGTCATTGCAGACACACGGAGAGCTCAAGTACGGAGGGATAAAAAGAAAAAGAGATAAATGAGCAAGAGACATGGAAAATCTTGGGAAAGAGCTACAGGAGGATACTTATTGTATTTCTAAGTAGAGACACAAGGTGAAATCTTGAGAGGATACGATGAGGAATCGACCGGATATTCGTCCATGCTCAAGCTTCGGCAAATATTTCTTGTTGTCCGTAATTCCGCTGCAGTTTCTAATCTTGTGTAGAATAATATTATCCTGTATACCTCCTGTACTTACATATATACACGACCTACCGCAATTTTGCACTCAACCTCGGTACGATTGGTGCAGTTGCCTCGTATTAGATACTGGAATATTTTATTTTATTTTCCACCTCAATTATAATAACATGGCAGCTGTGGGGAAATCCTTGAAACTTGTAATTAACGTTTGCGATACGCGATAGCAGCGTAGATACCTGTGTCTCTCTCTCTCTCTCTCTCTGCGCATGTTGATTGAACGCAGTATTCGCTAGAATTTTCAGTGAGATTTAACGATAACAAAGCCTACGCCTTTGAATTCTTAGGTAAAAATTGACCCTTTTTTTTTTGGTTTTGAATAAAAAATTTAATTACCATATAAATCGCATATTTTTGTATCGCAGTGCTTGTCAATTTCCTTCAAGTTAATAACCAACGTGTACTCTGATGCAACATTAGGAAGCCATGGTGACTAACATGCGACGTGATAAACAGAGCTTGTCCACGTTACGACTCTTCTACGCGTCGCCCGATGTTTTTTTTATTGTATATTTTTTATTTTTATACGGCTATGCATATGTATTTTTTTCCCTCTAATCAGAATTAGTGAACTATCGACTAGAAGGACCTTAACATTTGAAAATTATTGACGGACCCAACCTTGAATGATACGAAAAAAATGCTAACTGTTTTGCTGATGGCTAACGTGGCGAGTCGCGGAAACTGTTTAGAATAGGTGACCGTCAAATTCCAACCGTGAGTTTTAAGGCGCGCAAAGTTTAACGTGAATGCCTTAAATTTCGTCATCTACCTAGCCAAATTCCTATGCCGGAGGCGAGAGTAATCTCTTGACAGATATTAGTCACCGCTCGTTAGAATAACGACGTTCGCTGAACTTTATCGAGATTCATGTTGCGCACACCACCTGCGAATTGAACCAAATGTTTCATATTAGTAAAACTGATGAATTTATTTGCAAATTTTTTTCTCGAATGTTCGACGCGGCTTTCTGCAACACTTTATACATACAAATATATTCAGTATATTATACCGCAGGTGCGAAAGTATTACAAGAGCTGTGAAACTGTTGGATTTGGAAAATAAAAAAGCAAAGATAACCGATAAGCCAGCTCATTCTACAATTTATGAACAACTTTGACGTGCCTTGTTTGTTTTTTTCTTCTTTTTTTTTGTCGTCTTCATCTCCTTGGAGCCTCTCTGACAAACGATAATAACCCACCCAAGTCGACGAAAACATAGTTTGTGATGTCAAACTTGTCAGACAAGCACTAAAGATTAAATATACTGAATCTATAAAAATTTGAATATCGATAAATTTTTCTAACAGATAGGTAAGTATTTCAGACGACTTATCGTTTTCCCTACCAATAAAGTTGGCGCTTTTTTTCTTCCGCTGACGTAATTTGTTGATAAAAATATGGTAGATTTACTTAAGTACAAAACACTGGTGCACCAGCCTGTGGTTTTCTTTACGAGAAGATTATATTTTTTAAGTCGTTAAAACTATCTATTGATGAATCAACGCCTCACTACGTTAAAAGTATCATGTCTAACAACTTCCTGAATATATAATAAAGTTTTTTGTTGTCAATTGTATGTATTGAGGAAGAACTAGAGGATCACGGAATTTTTTTTCAATATTTGTCGTGCAGAGTTGTGAGCTGATATTTTACGGTTTTTATCAAAGATTTCTGTAGGACTTGGGAATATCTTTGTAGTATAGAAAATGGCTTATTAATTGCGGAAAATTGCGAAACTGTCGGCATTGCCAGGTTTCATCTGAATTTTGAAACTTTTCGTGGAGAGATTTCGTCCAGCTTATTCTCGACCGTTGCCTTGTTGTGCCTTTAATTACCGCCAAACAATTGTGAGTAGGTAACTGCGTTCCAGATGTGCAGCGCTGTTGCGTGAGACGTTCGTTTAGTAGCCTTGCGGCACAGCATTAGAGATAACTCTTATCTCGAAGATAACTGTAAATGACGAATTTTTTTGTCCTGATTTCCGTAACTTTTTCACCGAGGAACGTCTAAATAACCGGTTCATTGTATGAGATCAATGAAGCTATAATGCTTTTCAACATACGTTCGTCGACGCAGCGCACAGGTTCATCGCACACAAAGTCCAATGCCGTGCATCGCAGCGTTATATGCGATAACAACGCTGCCGTTACCTTCTATGAATAGCCAGTGTATGTTAGCCATCAGCTTTGACAGTGTCGTTCACGCAACGTTGCTGTTCGAATCTGATCCCTGCAAGTGTTGGTTGACCGCAATTTTTTTTTTACCAACTTCCGTGATACGCTGCAAACGACCTAAAGCCCCGAAGGTGAATATAATTGTCGATTGCTTGTATTTTCGTATTGGGTCTGAAGTCGGGATCGAAGTTTCTACAATTATGTCTTGTTTTCTTCTACAAATGCAGGAGCTCTTGACGTTTTTAAGAACCTTTTCCTCACAGGTCCCGTCGTCCCAACCATCGTTTTATTTACACTATAAAATCCACGAGCGGGCTTCCGATGCAGCAATTCGTGCGTACTTTGCGAGGTTTTTATTACACATTGCGAAAGTATATACATGTACAGATATATACGCATTTCGATACTTATTTTTTCGACATACAAACGTACAGCGTTATTGCAGGGAGGTATGTCGACACGAAGGCGGATAAAAAAAACTTTCAAACGATAAATCGGGTACGAATTATACAAGGTGGAAAAAAAGAGGCAAAAATACGTGGTTTATATTCACGCGCAATGCGTGTATGGAACTTACCAAAGGTGAAATCACCGATCCTCGGTTGGATAAATTAAAATCTTATTCGACGAAAAGGTGCGAGAGTATATTTCACCGCGTGACAACGACAAGTTTCGCATCCTTTGCAGGATTGCGTAACATCGTAAATCGGAGGATTCAATTCTGTTAAACACCGCTTGCATCTTTTTCCAATCTGCTTGGACATTCGTAAGTCGCGTGATAACTGCAGGAGATTCAAGATGCAGGATGCAGGATCTTCTCTCTTCGTCAACCCAATCGTATTCTCGCTAAACCCTGCGAGATACGTTCAGCTATGACTAGATTTACGGCGTACATAGCTAACAAACACATAGGAAAATGGTAAAGTGTGCGAAGTGTGCACGGTGTGCACGGTGTGATTGACATTCGTAAGTGTGCCATGGCCAGTTGCCGTTGCACTGCCTACGACGCGATACTGGCTCTGTTCTCATCCGTGGTATAAATTTATATACATATATGCTGATATATGCCGTAGGTATCTTGCGTGTCTACGTACGTCGTACATGGCCAAGAACACCAAGCGTTGGTCCTCTTGCGCGGCTCTATTTGCAAGGAATCGTGAATTGTATTTCCGGTACGCTTGAAATTTTACAGTCTGTAGCAGCTATATCTAACATTCTTGGATACGCAATGTGTATAATAAAGCAATAGCACAGTATGTGCATCATATATTTTCACTCGTAGACCAAGGAGTCATCGGATTTTTGGACTCAAGCCAATTGCTATATTCGTATATGTATACCTGTAAGAGCAACAGTTGACTGTTGCTTAGTCACGGAGAAAATATTGATACACATATTCTTCCGGGGCGACAGTTATGCGAGTACCAATCCTGGCTGAAGACAATCGTACAGTGCACGTGTCAGAAATGTGGAAGAAAAAAAAATCCAAAAAATTATGACTCTTTGAAGATCGCAATGTGGGAAAAATAAGCTTTTACGATTATCTAGTACCTACATATGTATATTCATCTTTGCAACTGACCGCGTAAACAAGTCTCGCTATCTTTCTCTTATTTCAACGTATAATAAAATTTCGTTCGATTATATTAAACGAGTAACGCAGGTTCAAGAGTTGTTGACCTTGATCAAAAGTGCGAAAAAAAATTGAAGGAAAAACAAGAAAAAGAAAAAAAACTATCCAGCTCTCGGAAACTGGTAAATTTCCGTCGATACGTAAAGTCGAAAAGTCATTGTAAAATTATTGGATTAATCTACGGAGAGACGAAACGAATTATCAGCAGAGCTGAACGACTCCGCTCTCCACTCTCCACTCTCCATTTCCCCTTCTCTTTGTGGTTCCTCCTCCTTCTCCGACGTCCGAATCTCCCGCTACACAGCCGGAGTCGCATCTTTTTTCGGAACTTTCATCCGCAATAAACTTTCGTTACTTTCTTCGGTTAAAAGTGAAACACTCGAAAATCCAGTTACCCGCGGCCCCGCGTCAATCGAGAACGAGAACGGTGCAGAATCGCCGGAAGTTTATATATACCTACTATCTGCAGGCGGTGTTCCGGTACGAGATAATCCTCGATATCGCGCGAAAAACCGCGAGAGGTATGACAGAGAAGGGGGCGGTGGATTCCCCTCCAACAAGGTTAACCAACTCGCTTCTCGTAAGTCTGCCTCGTAACTGTCGTCCAGTTTTTAGGTGGGCGGATGCTATTCCTAAGACAGAATAAGCGGCTACCGCTGCTGCAACAGCAGCCGAAAACTCCGCGGTTTCTTCGAATAATAACCAACAAGACAGCGACCAAGACGAGAAGAACATTGAGCGATGAAATTTCCCCGCATTATGTGTTTTTATTTTTGGAACGTTGGGAAGTCCGATGATCGTTGAAATATTCGACGATATTCCAGACGCTTCGAAGTCGGATCATCATCAAGTTATCACGAATATCTATGTCATTGTCTGACTTAGTATGAAGTAAAACTGATTTACTCACGCGGATTTCTTTTTATCGCGGTTCAACAGCAGGTTCGAAATTTTCGAAAGGGATCCTTAAACGTGCCGCGACTCTTTCAGACCATCGCGATTTCGGTACCGTCATCGGCTCTCTCACAGTCTTTGCAAGTGGTACCGATAAATGGTGCGAGCGCCGCTTGCGGTTCGCCAGTGAAAGCGACGCGGGCCTTTTGGCATTGAGCTCAGGATTGGAGGACCAGCGACGGTATCGAGGTCATCGTTTCCACCACCCGGTTCCCACCGCGTGGCCCCAACCTGACTGGACGCCAAAAACTGAACGAGGAGTCTCCGGTTGGCGCCCTCCAGGGCTCGAACGCTGAGCGAATTAGCACGCGTATTCATCGCCGACTGCTACCAAGATCACCGGAGGTCGTCAAGCAGCGGGTAGTTGGCGTCGGAATCACCCTGAGCCGTTTATCGGTCTGCAGAACAGGTGACGTCGCAGCGCTTTGCTGGCGATCTCTTCGCCTGTGCCAAGTCGTCGCTTGAGTTTTGTGCGAGACTTTATCGAGAGTGGAAGCCACACCTGCTGAGGCCAGACGCTCCGGCATTTATCGCGCGAAGAACTTTCCCCGGTGATTAATTGTCGCACGCTTACCGCAGAAGTCACCTACTTGTTATTTCGTTTCGTACCTTCTAATCAACGTACACATCGCGGAACTCAGTGACCGGATATGTTTAAGTTATATACGCCTTATTCTCGCAGTGTGGATATGAAAATGAGGAAAAGTGACAAAGTAAATGCGATATTGTGGAATAATTTTATCGCCGGGTTGATGTTTATTTGGAAAACTTTATTCAACATTAGACGAACGTGTTTCGAAGGTCTTTGTAATATAGGACAGAAACGACTGTCTTAAACGTGTCGATGTATAATGATGTGGTGAAGAGTGGCGCGTAGAACGCTTTTTAACTTATAATACCGGAGTGCTGGTAATAAATATCGTTTAATCAAGAAAAACGGAGTAAAAAATGAACTAAAGAAAGAAAAAAAAACCAATGGATTTATTTGGATAAAGGTGTCTTAAAATGTGTGCAAAGATGAGCGTCCTCCAAGGCAGACATTTAGGTACGGAAGTATTCAATTTTTTTTAACTTTCTAAATAATTACTCGGAGCAACGGAATCCTTTTTTGCCTTAACAAGCACTCAACGGTTTCGAAGTTCGGAGGGGAGTACTTACCGCAGGTCATTAACACCATGACACGATTTCAACACTCCTGCATGGTTCGCTGGGTGCAAATTACAATTGCGAATTACCGGTATAGATAAACCGACCCGCCGTATATATTCTTTCTTCAGCTCTCAAGTACATACCATACATACGTATACATGCTTCTAGGGTATCTACATCGTGCATGTATACATTATCTGTCGCTGCATATGTATACATGCATTACATGACGCATTATGCAGACGTGCGTACGTGCGGTTAGGTATATTGTTCAAAGTTTTGATTATAAGGGTAATTTTCAACTTCTACACGCTTCCGCCACCTGACGGATTGAATGCAGTTGCGAATATCGGACGACTCTGCAATTCCCTATAGTATTCCCATGGGCTTAGGCCTGCACCATATCAATTACGGATAACGCCAGATTTTCGCAACAAATAACCCGACTCAGCCAAGTCGACGATTCTTCCGTGATTCTAAATTTCTAAATTTGCGATTCTCGGATCGACGGAATAGCTGGAGAAGGCGATTAGGTATGTACCAATGCTTCGAACCGGTGTTGAGACATACGCGTGTACATACGATACACGAACGATGCTTATGTGTTCAAGATTTGTTTCGAAATTCTTAGATATCTGACAAATAGCGGCCTTGATATTTGAACGTTCGTAGTGTTGAGCCGCGTTATTGGCCGACCAACTTTATCTGATTGACTCGCTGCAGTCCGTCGAGAGGCAAATAAACCCCGCAAAAGAACCCTGACCATGAATGTGTTGGTACTGGGAAATTTTTTTTCTTGTTTTGTTTTTTACAAATTTCGAATCCTACGCACACATGCCAAGCGTAATAGTTAACTCGTTAAGTCTGTACACTCGAACATGTGTGCACGTACGTATTATACGTGTGTACATAACTTTCGTTTTCTACTTCGAGAAATTCCCCTCTCTAACCCAAGTTCTGTACACTACGCGGTTATCTTTGATCCTGCAAAAGGTATCTGATCCCTATCATTTCCTGCTCTCAACCATTTCTCATGCATCTCTACGTATTGTTAGCGCCGTCGTATTGCTTCGCAGGCTGTGAGCAGGCACACGTGAGAGTCTAAAAATGATTGTCCTACTGCGGTGGTAGAAGCACGTGCGTCCTAACGTAACGTTCGCCTTGTTGTAGCCAGACTTTCAAGTACAAAACCATCTTGAGGAGGAACTAACTAGCTTGCTTTATGTATGGAGAGACAGAGGAGCGATTCGAGAGTGAGAACGGCAGTCGGTGAGAGTCGGTACGTTGAACCTCAGCAGTGAAAGTTTCTATTATACCACCGGCCTCGCCTCGTCTCACCTAACCTAACCTAACCTAACCTAACCTAATCCAACCCTAACCCAGCCTAACCTCGTTCACTTTTCTTACGGCAAATCGAAAGGGGGGCGTAAGTCGTAACAAACTCAATATCTAATGCCGGACAGTTGGGTAGAAGTACGAAACATCCTTGCCGTGTGACCTCGGGAATAGATCCTCGGGGAAATAATCTACGATACCTCAAGGAACGGGTAATTGCGTGGGCCTTGGTCTGAATACGTATGAACACGTAGGTACATATTCGTATATACAGACAAAGGAAATACCGGATTGAAATAGATAAATGACGAACTGATTTCGAGCAAATGATTACGGACAGTTCTTGTTCCGCGTTGTTCATGATGCCGGTGACGTGGCTGTCGCCGACGCATTCTTGGATCCTGATCTTACAGCAAATTTCGAATTCGGAAATATCAAGTCCTGACGAGGATTTCCGTCGCGTCCGGTGAGTCCTGTGTGTTCATATACACACATCTGTCCGTTTAGAGTGCGGACGTGCCTAGAGCGAACTTGGTAGGACCAGTGGGGGACAAGACGGTTAGGATGTCTAGCGTGGGAGAGAAACTTTCACTATCTGTTGCTCGGCACCGTTAAGTCGCTCCGCGAGCCGCTCGGCTTCTTGTCTCTAACCAATTGACGTTTTATTCATGACACGGCCGGAGAACCTGATACCAGTGCCTGATGCTAACCTACGTGCAGGACCTCGCGGTATTTCTATCGATCCATACAGAGGCCAGTTACCACCGCGAACTCACGCCTGGTCGGTCGGCATCTGAATACCTCGAAATCGACTAATCCGTATAAATATATCAGGTTGGTATTATCGATATTTCGAGCATCGAGTTCACTATTGAGAAAGGATACTACTTACCAAGTACAATTAGCGACTTGTATTTTGAGATGTGTATTCTGTCCGTTATAACTAATTCGAATGAGCTTGCAGTTCCTGCACTTTCATCTCGATACTGGCTAATTTTAGTTCGAAACACCTCGTTCGAGGTTTGCATACGTAAGTTGTGCAGGTAACAGAGATTTGCACTTTTATATCGTCGATTCTGTTTCACTCTCTCATCTGCAAGAGCACGAGTCAGAAGGATTATGTTGCTCACAATTATGGACCCTCAAGGATGTGCCCTGATTGATTTCGACGTTGTTGTATATATACGTATATGTATCAAAATATCGAAGTCCATGTATCTCAAACGCAAAAACGGGCTTGTCAGTCCCATTCTATACGCATTTCTGAACAAAAACACTAAAATTGATTTTCATTTTACGCAGGAATTATGAAATGGCACAAATTCTACAAAATTGCAATAGTAAATTCGCAGAATTTTCGCCATTTCTTAATTTCTGCGGCAAATAAAAATGCATCAGAGTATTTTTTTTTTTTTTTGTTCAAAATTACTTATGGAACGGATCTGTTTAACCCTTTTTCGCGTTCGAGATACGTGGACTTCGATATTTGGAGGTACACCCAACAGCGTCGAAACCGACTAGGGGACACCCTTAAGGGCATGACGAATCGGACCGATCTACTCGCCCCTCATTCATTCTATCTCTGTATTTCCCTGAAAAGCGAAGAACGACGCTACGGACTGGATATCGTGCAGCGGGGACGAAAGCTCGAGTCCTGCGAAGGATATCCGTTCGAGTGCAACCTTCAGGCGTCCTGCGAGGCCGCTAAATGGAATTTAGAAAATGAAGAGAAGTGTTTTAACTGCCGCAACGACGCATCGGGGCTGACGTCGCTCTCACCACCATCCATCCATCCATCCAACCAACCAACCAACCAACCAACCAACCGACTGACTACGAGGCAGTACACAGGGGGCAGGTTGGGTTACGTCAACGAGCGTTGGGTTAGGTTGGGTGGCTCACAACGACAAGCAATGGCGCGTGCATGCACGGCTTACGCAACAACTCGTGTCGTGTGTGCGCCTGGTGACCCACATACGGCACGGGGAGCAAGGACCCCGTTGCAGCAGCGCACAACGCGCGTGCGCCTGCCTGTTTGCCTCTTTGCCTCTTTGCCTTCCTTGTGTGCCGGCAGCGTGAGCGCGCTCTTTCGCTTCACCCACACTCTCTCGCCTAGCTCTCGCCTAGCTCTCGCCTAGCCAGCTAGCCTCCGGCACGTCGGCGTCAAGCTAGATCCACACTCTTGTACTCCACGTTCCCTGGTCTGGAGGGGGCGACAAAAAATCATTTTTTCCGCCGGGGTGTTGCAGCCAATTCTGCGGGTCGAGGTTGCTCGCCGAGAGTTTGCACGGATTTTGCACTTTTTTTTTTTTTTTTCACTTCGTTCTCTTTTACTCGCATTTGCAATCTTTCTCTCGTTTTTTTCTACTCGCTCTGCTCGTTTCATCCTTCGTCATCGTCGTCGGCATTCTACGTGCGAATAGTAGGTATGTTTTTTTCTTCCTCCTCTTGCACTACGATGTCTTCGTCATAATACGTTTATATCGCCTTGAACGAATGTTTATTATCACGCTGCGGCATTCACCGCCTGTTGACGCATCTCGAAGTTCGATGCCAACAATTATTGCTTTGCACTTATATACGTACCTCTTATGCGACTGTTTCATTGAACAATTCCTTCTTTTTTTGCTATCACGGAAACTGTGGATATATCTGTTTTCGTACGTATTAATATACATACGGATCGCGATACTTACAACCCAACTTATGGCTATATTTCAACTCTATGAGTGGGAATTTCTATCCCCCTGTGCGATACATCGACAATCCTTTTCTATCTTTCATCGAATTTCATTTCATCACATTCTGTTGATAGTACGAGTCTGATGATTAGTATACCTAAGCTTTGAACGTGTAAATAACTGAAACAATTCTGCACTGGTAATCATCCTATTGAACATAAAGCGCTGTGAATTCAATCTTCATCAATGCCGTAAACAGCGAAGGAAAGCATCGGTTGTTTTTTAAAATAACGAACATGTGCGTAGCTTGAGTGCGAACTGGTACCAGCTGCGACTGCAACTGCTCGTCGTAGAACGACTCGAAACACCGGAGGAGTTAAAGCCAGCGACACAGAAAGCGCATCTCCTGCCAGCTGGTGGCGTAATTTATTATAGACGTACTTGCCGGTACGAGAGAAACGCGCGTTGTCGACACATGGGATGCTCTACTTCGTTACCCGGGTAAATCAGTGTGCAGGTATCGTGATTATTCTTTGCGAGGAGAATAATTACGTTGCCATGGTATTCAGTGGTTGAATCTATTCCATCCCACACTTTCAATATATTGTCGGCTTCAAAGCTGGTTCGCAGTTTAATCGTAATTTGCAAACTCTTTTGAACTTACACTCGATTAAGGGATGTCAAGTAAATCTCATCGACTAGTTATCCGTAAAGCTCGGAAATTTTCGCTGTACGCAACTCGATCGAATTTAATTAATAACGAAAAATTAATCCTTTTCTCCTGTCTTCTTTTTTTTTTTTTTTTTTTTTTTGCTCAAGGGATATTTGTAAAACTATTTTTCCACGAGACAAACTTTGCTGAGTCATTTCTTGTTTTCTGATTACAGGAATTATGACCCTTACGAGCAGCCCGTGTGAGCTAGACAACATGAGCTTGTTTCAAGACCTCAAGTTGAAAAGGAGAAAGGTTGATTCCAGATGCAGTAGTGATGGTAAGAGCTTACTCTGTAATTATTTATTTCCCCCTGGGATTATTTATCTTTAGATGAAAACAACATCTCGCTCCGAATTGATTACATCACGCAAAACCTCATTTTGCTATTCATGTTTATTCTCTCAAGTCTGTCAAACTACCAGCTTCTGCTTCCCATCTTCCATTCCCTGAATTAATCCACTCGAATAAACTACTCTTTGGGTCAACGAAGCGTGTGGTTGCATCGCGTTAATTCGGCACTTCCTGGATGCATCTACAGTTATGGTTTTCATGCGTAAACCTTATCTGCGGCTATTACGTTCTATCAAATCGTGACTCCGGGAAAAGCAGCAATATATGCTGTTGAATGCCGGACTCCGAACATCTCGGATGCCATCGATTATCTGAATATCTCAGTAGTTCTTCGTATTTTTGGATTTGAGCGAAATCTCTACTACAGAACTGTCAAGTGCAAACTTTAGTCGCGTTTCGTATAATTGAATAACTTTGAGTTCGGATAATTGCACTCTGGTGGAACTAGAATACGCTGTTAACATGGTCTCATGGTCTCTCAGAAATGTTTGGTCATATTGCTCGTAAGCACTGAGAGCATAAAATAAATATTGTTTAAAATGTCGTATCCACCGAGGACCAAGGATCCGTGAAAATTCACTCGTGTTTTTGGCATTCTTATACACGCGTCCGCGAAATCGGCGATGTGAAGGATACATAATACGTCTCGGGTTGATCTCGTCACACTGCAATGATTCGGACGTTCTGACACCACGCGAATAATTAATCCCGACTTAATAACAGTCAAACTTTTCACCTATTAAGTGCTATAATAAATCTAGCCTCGATATTCATTCGGGTGAAACTTTGACACTTTGTTCAATTCAACACAATGAAAAACCGAGTGCATTTTTTGGTCAACTAAATTTGATGATTCATGGCGTGTAAATTCGCAAAGAACGTGAATACCTTTGCTTCGTAGGGCACCTTACAGATTTCAACAAACATCGAGGTTAACTCGAAGTCTCATTATATTAATCCGACACCAATAAATCTCTACAATACCCTTGTCAATGTGTCTACAGGTCATTCTGAGAAAGACCGCAATTAGACGGATTGACCATGCAAAAACAAAAATTTCAATCAATATCTGAAGTGCAAATTTGATCGACAAATACCATCGCATAGTATATCGTATATATACTAGGCTCTGGTTAAACTGTCAGAAATTTTCGAATTCTTTCCTATCGATTCTACCTCCGTCACTACGGATGCAAGGCAGTGCGGCTGACTTCCCGGCTTTTACCACTCATGCCGCACGCGTCGCAAACGGTCTTTACTACTGATAATTCAGGGGTTTAGCCTCGCGTTGGTCAGACACCTGCGGACCATCAAGTCCGCTTACACTCGTCCGTTCCGTCATCGACGCGACTCGCGAATAATCGCGGAATGCTATTAATTACCTTGCAGATACGACCGCATCGAATGCACCCTGGTGTCATGTAACGCTTTGTGTCTACTTCTATCTTGCATATATCGTATCGCAATGTGTATGTGTATAACAGCTAAGCAAGCTCGTTGAGTTTCGATCGCAAACTTATATTTTTCACGCAATTTTGCTGTGAAAATTGAAGACAAAAATTACCGGTTTGCTGGTTGATTTTAGTTCTATCTTACAATGATATGAAATTACTTTTTTATACATTTTTGAAGTAAGATTTATTCTTCACCTTCGCTAACTAGATTTATGTCACAAGTGTTCTCATCACTGGCGTAATTTTTTTTTTTTATTCGCGGTTTGATATTATTGTGATCGGTTGAACCTGCTCTGGTTTCCCGCATTTTCATTTATTCTATCAAAGGTTGTAGAACCCGCCGGTTGTTATTCGGTTAAAAACCGTATGATAGTACTTTTGTTCGCAACTTTCACGCGACAAAGCGACACAACGAATTTTCCCTTGCCTAATTACTCTATTCACGGTTACACAAAAGTTTCTACTCGTTTACCGTGCACCTGTCGTAAAATAAATTACTGTGCATGATTTTTGCAAAATAACAGAAAGATAGTTTCCTTCCACAATTTCTCAGGCCCCGCTGTATCATGCTATAGTTTGCTCATCGAAAGGTGTTTTTCTGATAAGGTATTGTTTTTTATCGCGATAAAACAGCATGAAAGGCTAGGAATAACGCGCGGATAAAAACACGCTGAAGCAACAGGTGAAAATTTGTCGTCATGGATCTGGGCTTGCACATATGCAGTGGCTTAGATACGACGCAATTTCCTGCGTGCAGGCCATCATGCGGAACTTTAAGACCGCGTTGTGCGACTTCTTCTGATGTCGTTGCCCGGGTGCAGAAACGGCATTACGAAAGCTGCATGTATAGTATGTGGGGGTCAAATTAACGTTATGTGACAATGAAGAATGGATGATTCACGGGATCCTCGTGAAAAACTATCGTCAACTCTGTAATAAAAATCGTAAATGTCCACGCATCTGGCCGAACAAAGAGTCGCAGGAAGCACGGACCGTCGAATCCGATTCTCTGGCTGATCGTGAACTCTAACTGTACCGAAACCGCGACGAGAGGAATGGATGATAACTAGATAAACGAATAATGATCGTGTATCGAGCCAACAATGGCTGGCGAGAAAAAATGGCCTGTAAACTCGGCTTTGAGTTATGATTTTCAAATATTTCGCAATTTCTTTTCGGCTTTTACTCCTACACCGTTAGAATTTATGCTGAAATCCCAACGAACGGAAAATATTTTAATCAGATTGAGATTTTTGAATTTCATCCAATCCAGTTTCTTTATCCGGTAATTCGTATAAGTAAGAATTGAAAAACAGTGATCCGAGTGTAGAGACGAATGGAAAGAAGTTTTGCTTATATGTCTCAATGTGAAAATATTCCTATAATTACAGCTTAAAAAACGGCTCGATTTCAATATTTTTTCAAATTAAGTACACACGAGTACGTGTATAAATTTTTCAAATGGTTCATTTATAACAATTATTCACAAATTTATACGCTGAAAACAATAATATCATGATTTATTTTGTTGAGTAGATGGTTTTATTGTCTGGTTTTACAGACAAGTGCAACGGTCACTATCCTTTTGTTTTTACGTTCTATTCCATTTGAAAAATTCACTGTGATATAAACTCTTGTATAACTCACTCGAGAAATTTATTCGAATTGCACATAATATAAAGAAATCCGAAATTTCGTGTTAAGAAGAATTTCTGAAGAGTATTCGTTCGGCGAGAAACAAAATTGTGTTTTCCTTGATTTGGATTGATTCAGGTGATTCGTCTTTTTTAAAAAGAATTCGGATAGATAGAGTTAAATCGGATTTGAAATTGCAATAACCTATTCTTAATGAAAAATTGAATCGAATAAGCAGCGAAAGGTTGCACTTGTGTGCACAGAAACGAATACATGGATTGAGACGAATAAATTCTCACTAGAAACACACATGCTCAATTCGAAAATTTGAAGAAACAGGATTTACAAGTATGATTATGAATTGCGTTAAATTTTTTGCCGTTTGTTGGGATGATGAGGATCGTAAAATCCGAAGCTTGCGATTCACAGAATAATAATTATCTGTCCGTGCAGTGCGATATTTCATAAATGTATATACTCGGAAGCGATTGATAAGATATCATTTTGCAAACGTATCGTAAAACAGTATGCGTATCGTTGTTGATGTCAAATTATTTCGTTGATATACTTGCGACGTCACGTTGCGTAGATCAGGAACGCAACTGTTGGATAACCAGTTTAATAACTCAGCCTTATACACGTACGTACGTACAACTTGGAGAACTGTATACTGTATGAGACACATACATCACATTAGCTGACCGTATCATTGGCGATAGATAAAGCTTATTCATGACACGATCACTGTATTGTCATAAGCTAATATTACAGTTGGCCTCAGGGCTCAGGGACAGTGAACAATCGACCTTGTTAACCGCATTCCTCCCATGACCTACGCCACAGACACAGCGCTGCCATCCTTAACACAGAGCGACTTCGCCTTGTTAATTGTCAATCTGCCGATGATCGCGATAATTGGAAACTGTTATTATGCCGATGGGAATTGCTGGAGGGTTTCAGGCGTATTTATAGTTTATAATACTTGGTTATGTGTCTGAAACACACAAAGTTTAATCCGATGTGAGAATGCCTAGTTGGCCTAGTAGATCTGTAGTATAATGTCGCATTTCTCGTGTTTCGAGTACAAGAGAAGACAGTATTGTTTGGAAAAGTGTTTAATCATCAAACGCGACTTGTAAGGAAAAACATCACTCGGAACACGGGACTCCTTTAAAAATCTAGAAACTTTACGGCGTGAGCTTCATAGTTAAAATTTGTTCTCGGCGATCGTAAAAATTTCTCATAATCGTTGATCGCGCACGCTGCACGGCAACGAGAAAATAATCACCATCTAAGATCGTTTCTCCTGTTCCAGGGGAAAGCGCAGCTGACACGTCGACTTCGTCGCCAGACAATATGCCAGGCTCGCCGGGCTGTCCAGTGGTTAAAGTGAAGACGGAATGCATTCGTAGCAGCCCGAGTCCCGGGACTCCCCGGGATACTCGGGATCTACGAGACCTGAGGGGTACGGACACGAGGGAGGTGACGACGGACCGCGCCTCGCCCGACTCCGTCTTCCCCGAGGCGGCGAGCTCCAGGGGTGCTGAGGAGCGGTTTTGCACTCCGGCAGCTAGAGCGTCACCCGTATCGCCGCTCCAAAGTCACACCAACGTGTTCACAAGCCCAACCCCGCGGGAAATTCACCGCGGCGAAACCCCCGATCGGGGTACGAATAACCACTATCTGGTGCAGCCCAAAGAAGAGTCGGACAACTCGGTCTTCGACGGCGGAGGCCGCGGGGATGGATCGAGCCACCCTAGTCACCGCACCCCTTCGCCGAGTGTCAATCGGGTCGAGAGTCCGAGCCCTGGTACCGGCAATCCTGGTGGTGGTGGACCCACCGGTGGCTGTGGTTCTGGTGCTAGTTCCGGTTCTGGTTCGAGTTTGTGTGCCAATCAGCAGCCTGGACCCCGGCAACGGGCGCCAACGGTCCCTCCCCATATACTAGCCCACCATCAATTTTGGACCCAGAACCGTGGCGTTCAGGGCTACGACACAAGACTGCTAAACGGAGTGATCAGCAGTGCTGTGAACTTCGGACAAAACTTATCCAGCGCAACCGGTGCGTCGAGTAAGTAGAAGAATGATTTTTAAGAGGAAACATGTTTTTCGCTGGATAATTTGGATCGGATGTACAGAGATTTTGCCAGACAATTCAAAGTTTTTAGGTATCCTGAAATAGTTTGTCTTCCGAGCATCGTCGGCTTTTACGATAATCAATAAATATATTACTGTATACAAAATTCTACTCACATCGTGGTGAGGAATCGGTGAAATAACTTGGCCTGAATAATTTATTTTCTCAACAACGGGATGCTTTGAAAAATTAGTAACTATGTCTGTCTCAACTAACAATAATAAGGTATAATGGGTCCGAGGAGTGGGGGGATTTGTTTAACTGAAATCAGTGATTGTATCAAGAAGACATGGGACAAGATGAAGTGCATCTTAATCGTATCATTATTTATTCAAGATCATATAATTTGCAAAGATTCGTTTATTCACATCTCGAGGTAGATATTACACGTTGTTTCTAAACCACGAGCAAACATTTCCATAGAATCAATTTTCTCGACTTGCTGAACTCATCCAATCTTGTGGAATAACCTAATCCGATGGTTTCAAGAGTATCGAGTTAATTGAAACAAAGTTTCGTTGAACACGAAAAATAATAGTTTTCCGATTCAATTCTTTTCGATTCAAATGAAATCTTTTTAATTATGCAAGTCATGACTAAAACACGAATCCGGTCAAGTTTTCAGCAGAAGTTTTCAATACCTATGTATTGTTTGAACATCAGTGTCTATACGTTGGTCAAAGCACCTCCGTACCATTTGCCGTCATATTCTTCGGTCGGACGTAACGAATGTTGCCACAAATTGTACTTAGGCGAGACCAAGACCGGCGCATCTTCTCTACCGAAACAAGACGCACAAGTGGTCGTTTAAAGAGAAAAAATTCCTTTCCTCCTGTTTAGACGAAGGAATGAAACCACCTGCTCAAAGAGTCGCCCCAGCGACGCCGCGACCGGCCCCAACGGTGATCATGGGCGAGGTCGGCGGCGTTAGGACGATGATTTGGTCCGTGCCACCGTTGGAACCTACGCCAACTCCTACCGCCTCCTGGACAGCGACGACGGCCTCGAGCTCCACGTCAGAGGAGTCGGCGGCTCACGTCCTTCTGAACCTCAGGTCGGAACCGAGGGGGAAACCTCCGGGCACGTCGCAAGCCTTCGGACCCCCGCTGAACATGGAACGGCTCTGGGCCGGCGATCTCTCTCAACTCCCCGCGGCGCAGCAGATTCAAGCACTCAACCTTACCGCGAGTTCCAGCCAGCCTTGGTCGAGAAATGGTAACATGGTCACGACGGAGGCACCCTCGCAAACCCCATCGGCGCCGTCTCTTCAGCCTCAGGAACACGAGGAGGAGGAACAGCCGATGATCTGCATGATCTGCGAGGACAAAGCGACGGGACTTCATTACGGCATCATTACGTGCGAGGGGTGAGTCAACGTTTTGTTCTTTGTCTCTGTTAAATTCTGTGATTCGGTTCATGCGACTCGTCGTTTCACGCTTTTGACGTCACGATGATAGGCTGGTAATTAAGGATTATCGAATGCCTGTTGTGGTATGCTGATCGTTTCTTTCTGACCTTATAAACACGAAGTTGACCGATTTCAGCTCGTTTCTTACCTTGTTAATTTTCAAATTTGTCAATAACAAATGATATTTTAATCGTGGTGAAGTATAGCCTACCTTTCAGAGTCTTCGAATATTTACTATAAATTAACAACTCTTCGGCAGGGGCATTAGCTTCATGCTTGCTATTAACGACGCTGATCTACTTTTTAATGGAACGATGATTAGGCTACTGTCATAATGATTAGTTTGTTCTACTTATGGCGGTAATCACCGTAGGATAAACCGGGGCAACGACGGCTCTGAAAATGTATTTCATATTCTCACTGTTTAACGTTTACATGAACTTGAGCTCGGTAACTTGTATCAACTCGTTCGTTATCGTTAACTGATATTAATATCGTTGGTAACGGGTATTGAGAATCATTAAAAGGAGAGCATTGCGTTTACCGATAATATCGTAACGAGGAAAGAAGTTATGAACAAGTTGCGTGTTTACAGATGCAAGGGTTTCTTCAAGAGGACCGTTCAGAATCGGAGAGTATACACCTGCGTCGCCGAAGGCATTTGTGAAATCACGAAAGCCCAACGGAATCGGTGTCAATACTGTCGGTTCAAAAAGTGCATCGAACAGGGTATGGTACTCCAAGCGGTTCGCGAGGACAGAATGCCGGGCGGTCGTAACTCCGGAGCTGTCTACAACCTCTACAAGGTAAATTCATCCATCCATTCGTCATTCGTTCCAACATTCGATTTCCGTCTATACATGGAAGATTGAAAAAATAAATGTTAGAAATATTTCAAGTGTGGTTTAGTCAAGTGAACTGGAAGTGTCGTCAGTATATCCAATGTTGAAATAACAGCTTGTAATAATTTTGCTAGCGGTCATTGGACGAGTTGAGTGAATTATCACTGTCAAAGTGTGCCGATCATTGTATTTCGACAAATCACACCGACGATGATGATTTTTGAACTCCACTGTGGTCGTGTACCTGCTTCGATTAATAAATTCGAACGATGTGGGTAATTTGTAATATCGATATACAGGTGAAGTACAAGAAACACAAGAAGACGAACAAGGGGATGAACGTCGGCGTTGGTCTTGGCGGTACGGGCGGGATGAATGGTTCCGGGTCTTTGAATGCGACCAAGGGTACAATGGCGCCGACGATGCTGGAGAAACACATACAGGCTGCCGCGGCAGCGGCGCAGCATAATCAGCAACACGCGCAGTTGGCCGGGGCCCTTATGCAGCATCACAAAGGCTCATCCGGTCCAGAATCACAGAATAGCTCTCAGCAGCCTGCCTCTGGGCATCAGAGTGTTCAAGGTCATCAGGGGCACGCCGGTCACCTCGTCAATGGTACCATTCTTAAGACTGCTCTCACCAATCCTTCCGAGGTAAGATCATAGAGACCAACCGTATATTCTCCCTCGAACGATTATTGCAGGGTTTCACAAGTCTTGAATTTTTGGAGAGTTCTCTGCTTTATATTCTTCTACAATCGTATTTTATCTCCGTCACCCACGTTATTGTCGCTTTTTATTGGGATAAATTCAGTGTGATTGCCAGCATATTCTTTATACACGTTCGCGAAGTTATAAATATCGAGTATTATAGATAGACTGCTTCAACACTGTCCGTATCCTCGTTTCACTCGCTTGGAATGAATGAACTCTCGGCGCAATTTCACTTTCTTACGTTCCGTTGCGTAAACCTCAAGGTTTCTTACGTTACGAAAGCGATAGAAGCTTGTACGCGATCCCAACTCTGATACATCCATGCTGCGCGTATACATACTCCTATCGATATTCACCATGCATGTACGCACTCACGTTCGCAGTGTCGAAGTATCCACGTATGTTTGACAAAAATGCATATTTATCTGCGCGCTAACTCGAGGTGTCAAGTACATATATATCTTATTTATACATGTAGGCATGTAAATGGAATGCCAAGTATAACAAACTTTTCCACGTTTTTAGCATATGTTCGATTATAAACACGCCAGAAATGAATCTACGCTCTCGAGCTGAGGAAATTTCGATTATTTTTACGTATTTCACTATCCGATCGTACGAACCACCTTTCAGTCTGAAATTCAAGCGGTTGGTTCTGGTGAATTCAAGTTTTTGAGGCACTTGTTATTTCGGAAAATGCAGTGATCATAGACGCTTCTATTTCGTGTGATTAATTCGGTCTACTCGCGGAATCCTTTCACGAATTCTTTCACCATGCTCTAATCAAACTTCAAACTTTCTATGACTGTACGAGTTGCAGTCGTTAAAAAAAAGTGCTCACTACGTTTGACCATCACATCGTTGATTCGAGCACAAAGGCCATTGCCAAAAGTGAAATCGATATAACTTACGAGAGATCTCTGACCGAGCCGTTTTCCAATTCTCCTAGGAAAATGAATGCGAATATTAACGTATAACTCGTTGAATAATTATCATACCCAGCATTTTTAGGCTCCGACTGCATTGCAACACGACATGTCAATTTATAACTAACAATATTTCGCTGTCGGACGATCAAAAATGTGAATAGTTGAAATTTTTAGTTTCAAATTTGCGCATCAGCGTTGACCGTATTGCATTTGACGGTCTAGGCGTCACGGTTTCAGCGCAATTCTTTCAGATAAAATACGTTGTTGGACAATAGAAACGCAACGGCAGCTGGTGCCAAAGTCAGGCAGTTGTCCGATGCTTTCGTAACTTTGTGAAAGTGTTCATGCGGGGACACTGACCTCATCCTTCTCCGCCAAGTTATGACTTATTGGCCTCTCACGGCCGATCCGCACTTACAATTTCAGTACTCACCTTCTCGAATCGACACGGCACTCAGCTTTCCCTATCAAAGCCTTCTTACATAAACCTCAATTATCCGTTTGTCATCGGAACGCTTATAATGGACTGATCAAACAGTTGGTTGCAGTTGAACTTATCCTTGTGTCGCATATAAGGCAATTGTTAAACAAGAAACGTTAGCGCTATTTTGTTATTCAGTTGCGGATGAAAAGTTCCCACTTCGTAAACTTTCTAATACGTAATTCTACCCAATATCGATATCTATAAACGAACATGTCGTTAAAAACAATTGTTTCTAATCAAGAGCCATACTTTCATAATTTTACGCGGATAAAGCGGTGATCACCATAATAATCTAGGCATATGTAAAAATTGCGAAAGAAAAAACTAAAAACGTAATGAGGATAGGGGACATGGTTCAACGTGACGGGACATCACGAGATCTATTGCGCAAATCGAAGAACCATTGTAATTATAATCGCAATAATTATACGCGATTCGTAACTGTAAATTTATATGATTTTTCAGGTTGTACATTTACGACAAAGGTTAGACAATGCAGTGAGCAGTTCAAGGGATAGGGCATTCCCTTTGGACGCAACGCTCGCAATGATTCAAACCCTTATAGACTGTGACGAGTTCCAAGACATTGCCACGTTAAGGGTAAGTTCCTCAGTAATTTTCAACAATATCTTCGTCATTGTTACAAATATGTGCTAAAGTCTCACGTCTGTTTCAGAACTTGGATGAACTACTGGATCATAAGTCAGACTTAAGTGAAAAGTTGTGTCAGATAGGAGACAGTATAGTGTATAAATTGGTGCAGTGGACCAAGAGGTTACCCTTTTACCTTGAGCTGCCTGTTGAAGTGCATACGAGGCTGCTCACCCACAAGTGGCATGAATTGCTGGTGCTCACCACCTCTGCTTATCAAGCGATTCACGGGCAACAGAAATGGACTGGCGTCGGTAGCGACGGCACGAGTGCAGATTTTACGGAAGAGGTAATCTTCATCACTATAATCTTTTCATTGTAAACCGAAATTACTCCAAAATATCGCTGCATCCAACTCTGTATTGTCACGTAAAATGAAACTTTATACAATTTTTATTTTACTCTTACAATTAGAGCAAACTATTTGTCATAACTACCGTAATGTCTGAAGGTAATTAATTGAAATGCAAGTATAATATTTTCTGTATATTTATGACAGGTTTCGAATAACTTATGTACTCTGCAAACGTGTCTCACAAGTATGATGGGAAGGCCAATAACCATGGACCAATTGCGACAAGACGTGGGACTGATGGTAGAAAAAATTACGTACGTGACGCTCATGTTTCGACAGGTGAAATTAAGAATGGAGGAATATGTGTGTCTAAAAGTCATCACCATGTTATCTCAAGGTAAGCTCGAGAATTCAAAATAACGAATTTGTTGAAAAGTTTTCGACCCAAAAAACGCAGCTCTTGTATATAATTATCAGACTTTACAAGTATTGCTTTTGATGTTAACCATTTCTAAACTTTCACTCTTTTATTAAATTGCTGCAAATGGAGACGCGAAATGTAAGCCTTCTTTTCTTTGCCATTATACCTATAACCATTATGTGCATCATGCAGCATATATATATATATATATATATATACTTTACTTGTTTCACATTTTGTGCTCTTACAGTTGTGCCAAAATTTATGCTTTCAAGCGAGATGCGTGATTTTTGTCATCGTATCAACATCATGAACGGCCATCTCATTACCTATACTCATTGTAAATTGATGATGTTCTTCGAGTAATTGTTGGCTTAATCATACTTTTAGCACGAGATGGTACATTGGAATTGGAACAGATCCAAGAGCGGTATATGAGCTGCTTACGCAGTTTTGTGGAACACAGTGCACCTCAGCAGCCAGGTCGCTTCCATGATCTTCTCGTCAGATTGCCCGAAGTAAGTTTCGAATTTCCTGCTCTACTCGTCAATGTGTATTTATGAGAATTCAGTATTAGATATTGGAATAGAGAAATTGATTTTGTTTTTGTTTTTTATTGTACCAATGAAATGAAAAGTTTTTAGCCCATGAAGGATTCAACACCTTCTGCAGGCTGTGATAGTCCTGATTCACGTTCCGACTTCTAAGTTATGATTTGATAATTACAGGTACAATCAGCGGCAGCTCTACTACTCGAGAGCAAAATGTTCTACGTTCCTTTCCTATTGAACTCAGCAATTCAAAGATAGTAAATAAATGAATACCTAAACAAACAAATAGACTTACGAAATGAAAGCTTTGTTTGTGTATATATAATAACTATATAATATAAATGTGTGTGTTCGTTGCGTTGTACAAAACTAAAACTAAAAAACAAAAAACAAACAAAGGAACTGAACTTTTTTACCAAAACTAGAAGACTATATTTCTGTACGCAGCTGCGCAACTACGTCATGTGTGTTCACATTGCATAATCCGATTAATAAGACTCTCGAATGCTCACCATTGGTCACGTCACACCCACATCTCAACCTCAATCTCCACATCTGACGTGATATACTACATTTCTATGGATCAACTCGACTCTTTTCTAACTTTATCAACTCATAATATCGATACAATCATCGTAATTATATACATAAAACATTCTTTTGTATCTAGCATCTACTGTGTTATACTGCCATTAGTGCAACGAAGCCATTGTTTTGCTTCCTTTACGTCTCGTCTTTCAGAATAATAATATCCACCCTATCTCTAATACTAAAAACTCTTCACTTAAACCCTACTGCTTTGCGGCCAACAAGTATTTTTCGTTACCATTTTGCGATACACCGTTAAATCGTTGATAGTTTTTATGTTAGGTTCACTTGACTTGTTACATGGAAAGGCATTTTATGCGGGCTCTGATATAGGTATCAAGCTGTATCAGAATAGTATTTGGCAATGTAAACTATTTCTTGGTATACTTTGGTACTTATACGTGATACTCGTAAAAAAGTGCCCAATATTATGCCAATTATTATTGGCACATTTTCTACCATATGCATTGTTTAATCTTGTTAAAAAAAAAAAAAATTATGGAATTGCCCAGATGATAGAAATCTTGCATTGGGAGAAAACGTAATTGTTGTGACAAAAAGCATTTTTTGAAAAATTACGCATGGAAATCGGAAAAATGTCAATCCATCTAACGGAAAATTCAATTTTTGGAATTTCTTGTCCACAAACTTTATCCACTAGTTCTGTTGGAAGTTTGTTTATGAGCTGTGCATATTCTGATTTTAATCAGAAGGTGATAGTTTCAATCTTATACAGTGTTCCCATAATAGTTACCCATAGTGCGTGTAAAAAAGGAAAGTCATACGCCTTGTTCTTCCTTTTCACGTTTTTTTTCTAATCACAATATGTTGCAAATATGGATACCCTTATTGCGGCATATGACCAACCAGATCGAAATTCTTGAATAGCTAAGAAGGAATAATTGTCAAAATAATATTTTAATCGTTGCCTCATAACCACATATAATGCTAAGTTCATAATAGAATTTTACATTTTTATATTTAAACCTCTAAAGTCAATTAGAAAAACTGAATGAGAAGACCTAAAAACAAATTACGCGACTGAAAAATAAATATTCTACATATGAACATGTGAGTTTTGTACTTTGTAAAAAAATATTCAATCAACTTTCAACCGCAAGGCTGAAATCAGGTCATCCATATTTTCCAACTTGATTTGCTACACAGAATAAAATTGAAATAGCGCATTTGAATAAATGCAGAAGCGCAAAGAATGTAATAACTGTAAGTGCTATGTTGCAAAGTATATTTACATACACGTATTCAAAACACAATGCCTCAGCATACTCTACGCCTATATATATATCTGAGTCTTGAAAGCCAATCAATTATCCTACCAAGCACTGAGGACCGTGAGATCTAAAATAATTATTCATTTACCGAATAAACTATTACAAAATGGCGAATCTATAACAATTAGCATTTTGGTGATGGTAAAAATTTACACCATGAAATTTATTTAGAGGTTCTAATTCACCAAATATAAAATGCGTTCTAGATAATTGAGGTATCAGGATCCTTTATATATCTTTTCGACGTGGCACTACAGGATATTGCAAGTGATGCATTGATGTGTAATCTGAACTTTGAAATAACTGATCGGGAATGCTTGTATAACATCAATATTATTGTCACTACTTATTACTATTCTCAAGTCAATCGCACTCGATGACGGATGAATTGGATTGAAATAGCAGTGAACCTAACGTAACCAATAACTAACAACTCAATACAAGTTTCGGTATTTTTTCGCGAGAATCTAGTACAGGCACTGTGTTATACCTTGCAAAGAACAATAGTGTGCTTTAAGTAAACTATTTTATCTTTGTGAATTTTGGTACCTATACCAGACACTCGTCATAGAACACCTACAGTTACCAGTTATATTGACTAAAATCGTCAATAAATCATTATATTTATTATTTCTTACTAAAGTTACCACAGTAAATGTCATAGTATTACTAAAGGTTGAACGCATCTGAATTCTGACTACATATATTACGTGTATAGTAAAATGTGAATGTGCTAGATGTTTCTCTTGAAAAAAAAATACATATATAATTGCTGATCTCTTTTTTTATCGTTATTACAAATTTCATGTACCGAAACAAACCTATGCGGCATTGCTTCAATGACGCAATACACGACTGCAAACTGCTAGATGGGTTTGCAATGTTCTCGTTTTATTTTCATCATTTTATTTTTATTTTAAGAAAGAATCAATTCGCTACAATTTACAGTCGCATTTAATTTACGAATGTACGTACAAAACACAATATTCGTACATACAGTACATCTTTATGAATATGATGAAAATTTTTTTTTCACAAGAGAAACAGCTAGCAATAACAATTGGCTCAACTATTTAAGGTACGAGATGTTAAACAAAAAGTACCAGTGGGCGATGCTAGTTAATAATGTTCATATTACAAAAATAACTATTATAACACATACTTCGTGCATGTTGTTTCGACACAATCTTCATTTATTTGATCTTGCCTCCATAGAAATTATCATAAATATAAATCACGGACGTATTCATGGTCGTAAGTGGTTTGTATTGTGCCTGGATTGATGATGAAGAACTTTTACATGTTACTTCAGATATACTATTCCCACTGCCGTTTGCGCAATATCTGTCGAAAACTTCACCCAATATGTTTCAGAGTGTACTGTTTGCGCGTCAACTTATTTTTGCTACACCAGATCGGAACATTTACCAATTTTTCATTACAAATGGTATTTGAAACCCAACTAGTACCCGCAAACATTACAATATGAATCATTGTGGCGATGTTGCATCAAATAAATTTGTATAGTACATAAAGAAAAAAAATTACCATTTTTCTATTTAGTACAAGTCTGTTGGTACGTGTTAATCTTGTGACTAAACAGATTATTGTTATTTGATACGGTTCACGTTTAGAAAATAAGTAATTAATTTGGTGCAACAGGGCTGTCGGGAGGACTTGTATTAAAATACAATTTGTCAGGACGGAACAACACGCAAATGAAAAATCATCGGAAATCTTGTTCCATAAAACAAAACTTAACTTATGACCAAAAATACACCTCAAAGGATGAACATGAATAACGCAGAATCTTAGGTCTATTGACTCAAGGCTACTTGTCCATATTATAAGACTTAACTACTGATGGATACTTTATATTGTAAACATTTATATTATTTGTGAATATGAATATGCAGTAAGAACTCCTGTATTCCCTGATATCGGAATATACATGTATATGTATATATTATTATTATTATTAATAAGTTTGCAACCAGAAAACTACCAGCTCTGGGTCTGACCACAATTATGATAAAACTACAAAGTTGCTTTTAACCTTCGGGATGAATTCAATGTGCTCTAAAGATTTAGAATAATATTTAAATGAAATGATTTTGAAAAATTCAATGATACGTCCTCTGACAATTTAGGTCACTCAGTATCGCCAAAATTAAGTACAGAGAAAAATCAAAAGCAGCAAATAATTTTTGCACGCATGATTCATGTTTCCAGTTCACTTGATATCATACGATTTTTTATTTTGTTTCTCTTTTAGATGCGTAAAGCAGTTACCAAATTCAAATACGTGATAGCAATGTCTTGGGTCTATGACGCATGCTTTCCTGCTGTCAGTTTCTTATATAACTTTGGCTCTAACAATTAATTACTACAGCAAATTTGAACAATTCTTTGTGATAACGAATTATATTTATTAGAATGAGTAAATAATGAATTGTCGAATCAATAGAGAGGTTCTATTATCATGCATGATCAGAAAAATTGATAATTGATAAAAGTAGTAGGAATTTTCAATTCTTTGAAGTTGATTTGAAATCATAAGTATTTCACATCAGTTTTGTAGCATTTCAGCATTTAGCGAACATTTCTTACAGGTAAAATTAGTTTTAATTTATGAATATGTGCAAGTTCGTATCAGGTGATTACATTTCACACTTTGCTTTATCACTTTCACGTGTATAATGTTTGAAATTTATTAGTTCATCAGAAATTCGTCATCGATGTGAAAACGTATAAATTCCATGCATAGTAGGTATTAACTGAATCACACTAATTCCATGTTTGACCAAGAAAAGTCACAGTTTAGTTACCAAGTAATTATTCCCACGACAATTACAATAATAAAAGTGAAAATTCATAAAATATATTTCTCAGTTAACTCTGGCATAACTTTTTAACTGTGGATACACACCGGAAGAGTTGTACATTCTTTCGTTGCTTACGCACAAATGTACAACTATAGTACCATCTTGCTATTATCCCTTTACACACGCTATTACAAATACATTTTTAACAATACAATTATTCTCTATTAGAGACGACGAATAACGAGATTTCGGACGACCAAAAAAATTTATTTTTAAAATATACCAGTGCAATGTGTCAAATATATAGTTCTTTAAGATTTTCCCATAATTTGACACATTTTTAACAAATCATACTTGAATTTGTGATTTCTTTGGAAGAAAATAATTCTACTTCCTTTAGGAAATGATGACAATGAGGTATACATATGTACTGAAATATATATTCGTTCATGCATATTAGGGAGTACAGGTATTTCTTACAGGAAAGAAAGCGTTTGATCAGCAAGACTTAGGGCATTATACTACCGAGAGTATTATTATGCCCAACCTTTAATATTTAAGTGTGAGTGAGAGTCGATGAGAATGCCTCTCGTTTATGGGTTCAACTTTGTACATATTGTACGAAAAATTAAATTAAATAACTATGTTGAAAGTACTAGTCTGTTTTTGTACTTCCGATTACCTTTTATCAAAAAAAAAGTAACGAGTTCATATTGCAATGACGTGTTATTATACTTATCGGTAATTCTGTGAAAAATCGCACATGAAAGTATGTCTAGACAGTTGTATGGTGAATTTATTTGTGATAATGCATATAATGTTTCGAGCTTCAGAATGACTTTCAATGAATAAGAATTAAGTCTCCCTTGCTGTATTTAATCCATTCGAAGCAACAAAATTATTCTCTATTCGTTGAAGGGTAGCTTTATAATCCGTAGCAAATTATTAGATAATGATTAATCGAAAGATTTGAAATTCAAATTGTGAGTTATTATTAATTTAGTTATATATATACTTTTGTTATATCACACTGATACTTACATGTTTGATTAATGATGTTAGAGCAATAATTTTCTACGTTCATCTATTATTATTAGAATTCAAATCTTGTTTTGAATCCTAGATCAGTAAGAGAATATTAGGATTATATATTATTTTATTTTCAACTCTTCTGATCCTGCTCATATAAACGAATTTAATTATAAACACATTGTGAGGCAATTGATTACAATTGTCTCAGGAACGGAAGATGATTTAATCGCATTTAGAAATCTCTTAGTCTTAGAAGCTACTTGACCAGTATAACAGCAATTTTATATGTGATTTACTCAGTCTTTTAAACGAATCGCTGAGTTTTTGGTACATTTAATTAATCAATATTTTCAACAAGTAACGTACATTAGAGTTACCGAAATTTTTTATTTTTTTGAATTACGTTCCCTACAGTCTTGTGAGATATAATACATTCATCTCAATTAAACATTTTCATTGTGTTCTAGTTCCGTATTTGCTTACATTTAATAGATTGAATTAGTGTTTATATGAGCAGAATAATACCATTTGTAGCTTGAAATCTAATGCTTGCTAATTATAACGGAGAATCTGTATTATATCATATTATATATTTGTTTTCATAAATTTTAAATATAAAAGATGAAAAAAAAAAAAATATATATATATACATATATATATATATATATATGTATATATATATAAAAAAAGACACGAAAGTTATATTTGAAAATGAATGTAAAAAATCATCATTTTTGGCTATACTATACTGTAAAAAATACCCATACTTCAGAAAGAGTCGAGCTTGATTATTTAAACCAAAGTAGACGCGTTCTACTTGTATACATGAGCAAATGTTAACCCAAAAACGACAGACATGTATGATTGCCCTATTGGCAATAATTTTTCAACGAGTGAGTCAAAGTTACCAATTTCTACCTATTTTTAGAAAGCGAATCATCATTGTTGCGTTTACCATTAATGATTGAAGCTTTCTTCCTTATTTTAATTTTCTTTTTTTTTCATCGAGATTGGATACTGTGGAGATCGTTGTCAATGCTGGGAACTCGTGTTCTGATAAGGGTGATACGAACACTTGATGTCAAGAACAAAAGATTGATATACTTACAATTTCTCTTTGATAGACTGACTATGGTTTTGTATTATGCAGTTCTAGGTGAACAACTTATCCGATCTCCTGCCTTAACGTTGCTATTGAAGTCTGGTAAAGAGGCGAATATTTTGAAAATCCCAGCACCGTTTGAATAATATTTTATTCTTTTATCCGAGTATTTTTTTTTTTTTTGTTCCGATCACTGTATGGGAGAAATTTATGTCTGATTTATACACGTATGATGGGAGATGTTTACAAAACAAAAAAAAAAAAAAAAAAAAAGAAAAACAAAAAAAATAGAATTGTTTATGATATTACACTGTATTATAAAATGAAAATGCATTTGAACTATGCTTACTCTTCAAAATTATGTTGCGAACACATGGTTTCTGGAAAAGATTCAGTTTCCAACGTGCGATTGAAACTGTGCTCAATCATTGTGTAAAATATCAACACGGTAGTATAGTTGTGTTCGAAACATCGTCTGCAGAGGTTTACGGTAACAAAATTTGGGATTTTTATCATAATTCAAAGGTTCTTCAAGAATTAAATGCTACCAATTACTAATTTGCATCTTGTAAAACAATCTCATTGTTTGACTATGGTTGACAGAGATCCCACACATGCATATGAAATTGGCTTCTTCTAGTTTGTAATTGAATAACTTCAGTAAGAGTTTGCAAACGTGTATCACCCAAACATTATATCTTTATAAAAGTTAGAATGATCGAAGATTTTACTAAACGTTCGCGAATGGACTAAAATATCACGAAATCACAGTAGAATTTACTCCCACGGTAATAAACAAATTTCCGTTTCAGAAACACACATTCACGTAACGCGATTTGGTTCGATTTTATTTCCTTTATTTCAAAAATCTGAAATTTAATTTTTGTTTTACAAAGCAAAAATTTAGTCATGAATGATACGCGCATAATATCCTTATTTCGAAAATGCCTTGTAGATATTTAATATTGACTTAAAAATAAATACGGCAGTCTATTTAATTGTACTATAATTTACATTTCGATCGGAAGAGGATGATAATAAATTATGCATTTGCATTATTATACAGTTCCTGAAATTGGAGATTGTACTAGAAAGTAATTTTACACTTTCCTAGTCTCCCTTTCCCCCGTCTCTTTTTTTTTTTTTTGTCTCACTTTATACTGATTCAAGTATAATCCAAAGTTGGACTACTGTTCGCAGAGACAATACCGTATTGTCAATTGTACTGAAAAGCTAGTTCCCAGCAAAGTAGACAACTCCCGAATAGTGGCATGTAACAAGCCCCTACCGCCCCCCTGTATTTTTATGAATAAATAAGATATTTTAAGAAGTAAATCTGAAGTCTGTTTGGAGATGCCTTTCATAGGGAGTATAAATGTAGATAATATATTATACATACTAAATATAAATATACTATATTATTATATAAATAATAAGGAGTTAATAGAATTATATATATGACGAAAAATAATTATTACAAGTAAATAAACTGATTACTGATTAATAAATCGTGAACGGTGTTTCATACTGTTTATTCTGTATATTTCTCATCACGAAAACCAGTAACAGATCTACGGGAAAGAGAGAAATATAGACTTCTACTATAATATTTCACAAAAGTGGATAATAAATTGTACTGTAATCTCCGAGCCAATTCCAATTTATTTTATTCGTAAAATGCAAGCTTTCATTATGAAGAAAAAGAAAATATATTCACAGCCAACATTGTCCACTTCATGGGGAAACCTTACCTCAGACTTTTGTGAAATATCTCAGTTGATCTGAGAAATATCTCATTTTTCTTTCCGTCGAATCTCAATACCAATCTTAGTCTCTCCCTTAATATCAACCTTTCCTCCTTACTTAAAGCAAAACACATTCTTGCATAATGTTTGTTTGTTTTTGTCACTTTTTACAGAAATACCATGGTCGATACAACTGTTCCTGAATCATTTAATGATTGTGTATCTACTTGGAATGCCCATACCAAATGTCCGTACAATCAGAGAATTTGAAATACGGTAAATTATACGAAATATCAGTGACTGAGTGAAAAGGTGGAGTCATACTGATGACCCTTTGGTACAAAAAATCTAGTTATTAAATACTCATTTATGTTATTTTTTTAATACAAATCTATAACAATATCAAGATAGTTGCTCATAACGATTAAATTCGAGTTTCTTCGTTTGATAAATTGATGTCGTGATCTCATTTCACATAACGCTAGTCGAAGGATACATTTTTTTCAATCGGACATACTCTTCCTAGTAACGATTTAAAATATTCTCTGTTCAGCACACCATGGGTATAAAAAGAAAAGGAATTTTAGTACAAAATTATTTTTTACATATTTTTTATTACAGATGTTTATTACGTTAACATAACAAAGTTCTATACTTTCAAGGTACATGATCGTTATAATGTGGTGTCTCCATGTGAGATATTTGAAGGTCATTTGTAGCGTTTAAGCTCCTGCACATAGTTTGAGCTTTATTTATTTTTTGAGTTTGGTGAATCAAGTATACTTATGTGTTTTGGTGCAAGTACTTAGACACTTTGACAAAGCTTGAGTGTTCACAGATAGAGATATACGGAGGCAAATGTGATAAGTACCTCAGCAGGCTTAGGCGCTAATACTATAAGGTTCCCAATAGTTCGAACCGTATAGATATTCACGTTTTCATATTTACGAGTGATCAGATGCTACCGAAGCGATTATAAAATTTATAACGTGAGTCCCAATGTCTCAATCAGTCCCACATCCATTCAAGCCAACGATTTTATTCGAGTCTTTATTCATTCATATCAAAAGTATTTTCATCATAACCAACAGGGGGAAACGAGAAAAAACACTTGCATACTGTTGTTGTCACTTTAAAACAGATTGTTGAACGATCCTGTATCAGTTGGCAAGTAATATGAAGCAATATAAATGTCTATCATTCTTACGGATACATGAAACTAAGATATTGATAAACGTCTATAATGTATGGTTACCAAGCTGGGAAATTTCTCACAAGAATTGCATTCAAAATAAAGTACAGTAACGTGGCATTTGAGAACTGATATGGTTTCATAACAAAGAACACGCATTACATGCACGATATAAATTCTAAATGATCTGCTTGCAGCAGGTCTACTCCATCGGTTTCATAAAATTTGAAATGGTACTGGTTTGATTTGGCAGTTAGTGCCATTTTATACTATAATTCTTGCATTTGTGAGTTCAGTAGGAGTACCGTAAATTAGCGACAAAAAGTGTCAGAATTCAGGTTTGTTACATACAGAAACAGCAACAGCAGCAGCTGGTGAGTTAATACTATCCATGTATCTTCATTATGCATTATTATATTACACAAACGCTTATTAATTTAGAGGCACATTGCTAAGGGTCTCAGTTTAAAAAATTGCTCCCTACGTTAATAAACTTATGATAATCTACCTATCAATTATTTAATACAACAATAATTTGGCATATGAATACATGATATGGAAACTGTACACTCATACTTGTTATTTTTTTCTTTCTATTTGGCAAAGTAGTATCTCTGCTTCAACTGTATCAAGATAGTCACGTAAAAGGCTGGACTAGCTGTATACTAAGTTCAACTTCGTACAGTTTATGGTTACCATCGTTCCTAAAGTAATGTGTCTTTTTTCATGAGTATCAGTTATTGCGTTACACGGAATTTGAACATTTAAAAGACATTTATGAATTGATATCAATAAGCCATCATATAATTTACGAAATGCAAAGAATTGTTTATCGATAAAACATCACCATGTTACGTACAAAAATGTTGTAATGCTTTTTCTATCATCAAGTAATATGGCATGTGCTATACTTTTACCTGATCATATTGTTTCGTTTTTATTGTATAATTATTAAAGATAAAAATACAATATTAGCATTAGCAATAATAGTCGGTACGAAGCTCGTTAGAACAGAATCAAGTTATTAATATCTTCGGGAAGACCCTAACGATACGACATTGGCTTACGCATTCTTGAAACCTGAATTCTAGACACAATAAACTGTAATGTCGAAGAAGCATTCACTGTTCCCAGAGCCTCCTTCCTGTCGGAATGTTTGAATAATAATATTTTCTATTTTATTTCCTTTTACATCACTGGACGAATGACATTTCGTGTATTTATAAGTTACTTAAAAGCTCTCAGCCGACCAAACATGTCCAACTTGCTGCTCTGAGATACGAATGCTCTACAGAATGTACACAGTAGGCAGCAAAAGCATCTAGACCACAGAGTGTCTTTGTTGGATTTTTACAGAAGCTCTTTTAAGTAAACAGATCAGGCTGATGCAATGGCAGAACCTTTTTATATCATTATATTCTTCAGTATAGTTTACCACAGACAAATTTCTAGCGTATAAAATTTTTTCTAAAACAAGGTCATAAATTCCTTTACATATAATTTTACTCAAACAATGAAGAAGGGCACAATCATTGTGCCGGAAATATATCTTAATACGGAAAAAAAAGAAAACAAAGACTACGAATTTCTTGATAAACTGATGTATAAAAAAAACTCCCAAATTATGATATACTACAAGAACATTCGTTCATGCTGTCAAAATACCAGCCCAACTCATTGACAAAGGAGCAGTCATGTATCTCCGTGAGGCCTAGATCCCGACGCCGCTCCTCTGCATCGAGACAGATGGAGCGCCGAGTTAGATCACAAAAAGTAAGGTGTTGTAGTAAGTGGGGGAATCACTCTTTCGGCATCTGGGACTGCCTGGAATAACACCGAATTTCTCTGGTCCACCGTTTTGAACTGTAGAATACTGGCTATGTTGCCACATCGATAACAATAGTTTGGCGCCGACCAAACTGTCACCAACTTATCATTGAACATGTATCTATACCCTACAAAAGTAAATGTTGCATTTATTTAAAAAATCTGGATGATACTCAACAATTTAAACAACATTTCTATCCATTAGCATCAAGTTATTGGCGTACGTGCATTTGTGTTTGCTATACCAAGTTGAAATCTATATTTGTCAACTTTAGTGAGTTCTGTCGACTGCACTGACAATGAGATATTGCAATTGGTAAATAAATTTGAAATGTCTTGATACGAAATTATTGACCCGTTTCTTTCGTTAGTAACGATTTGCTTACAATTAGTTAAGGAAGCAAGGAAAAATAGTATGTTGGATAGACAAAATAAAAATCTAATTATTATCGCGAGGGCTTACCTTCATGAACTAGCTGATGTGCTCTACATATGAGTTGAAGATCATTTATTGCCATAAACTCATGAGTAACTTTACGTCCGAATAGCCATCCGGCTCCTCGTGGACTTACTGTCCAGGTTTCGACATCTTCTGGGTCGGACCACACTAGATCACAGAAAGCACCTGCAAGTAAATAACGAATGAGAAAATATTAATCGAGTAGGATACATACGAAGTTGAAATTGACAGTCAAATTTGGCAGGCCATCGCACCAAAACTTTTCTTATATAAAATATCGCAGTACACTTTTGTGTTTATAAATCTATCGCAATATTGGAATTCCATGAGATTTAACAATATTTTGGCTGCCAACTTCACCTAACAGTTTCGAAAGTGTAAGGTGGAACCCAATTTAATGCCTGCTGGAGGTTTTCAAGATAGTTTTGATAATCGTTGTATAATACTTTTGATAGATATAATATTTACTCAAATTGCTATGCTATAGAGTTGAATTATAGTTGCTCATACCTTTATGTGGAATTTCTTGATTTCTTTCAATTGTCCTAATTTGATCTAGAGTCCTAATAGCTGGCGACAAACCACCATGAACACAAAGCACTTGTTCGTCAATTAACTAAAAGAAAGAGTTTCGTTGAAAGAAATTATTCGCACAGCTAGTGTTTTCAGTTTTTATTTATTTTTTTACCAAAGATCATGGTGCATTACTGTATGAATATACTTACAGCAGCTACTGTAAGAAGATCGAATACTCTACAGCAATACTTCCACGCATTTGCATTTCCATACTTGTTGTGACACTCATCTGTGAAGGAAAGAGAATTCTGGAATGAAAATCCAAAAAAGTTTGGGGGGCAGGTAACTTGAATAACTTTCAAATCTGAGATTCAACTCCGACGCTCATTGAACTAAATCTTGCATATAAACTTCATATGATTTCCTCATAATGGCGAAAGTAGCATAAAACTTAGAAAAAAAAGCAAATCAAACAGATGGTAAAATCAAAATGAACCGCATATTCGCAGAGTCAAAACTTGCTAATCATACTGTCAGCTTCAGATCCATTCCAACGGATAAGCAAAGCTCTGAGATTACTAGATCCTAAAATGATAAGTAGAAGAGCACATGGTTACCGTAAAATCCATAAACTTGTGTGATTTGGCGTGACTCATGATTTCCTCGTAACAGCGTTATCCTGTCCGACCATTTGGCCTTTAGCGTTAGCAGACGGGTAAATGTTTCTAAGCTGTAATATCCTCTATCGACAAAATCTCCCATAAATATGTAATTTGTATCAGGTACTGGGCCTCCGCTGCGAAACAGCTCCTCCAGGTCGTAGAACTGACACGACAGATGCACAAATATTATGGGATATGCATCAACAAGTATTGCCCTAAAGTTTTGAGGTTATATTGAGTCGCAGTAGCTCACCTGTCCGTGAATATCACCGCATACGGTTACTGGGGTTGATACTGGCTGGATATTTGATTCTTCGAGGAGCAAATCGCAAACCATGTCACACAATTTCTGTTTAAATAGATAAAGTAACAAGTTAAATAACTCAAAGATGATACCTTGGAAAATGTAACCTAAAATGTTGTCATGAAAATTGGAAATATGGCGAGAGTTTATATGAACACAGAATGTTTATTTATCGTCAATGAAATGCGCTCATTACCTTGAGGTCATTTTCTGGCAGGTATTTGCACTCTTTTGCAATATCAATCCATTTATCGATGTCTGACATTTTGGATTCGTAATGTCGCGGAAATAGCGGGTCTGCCCTGTCACCTATCTGTTGAACGGAGTACTTTAACTTGCGACTAGCTTGCGACTATATATTCCGGAAGAAAGAGCGCGCTGCTTAAAAAATATCATATTTATTAATTAATAATTTCGACGACTCCGAGTAATTTCGTGGATAACTGTTTAATCGAAAAACTGTATGAAACGCGTCTTTCAACGCCGATAAATACCCCTGTCAACGAAACGGTATCCTCTACATCCTTATCGGTATAGATTTTCTTTCCGTTTCTAAAACTGGGTCAGAAACTCGGTGGCACTGCGCAAGCTTCGATTATCGATTATAACGTTAATGTCCAGAATCTTGATGCTGGATCTCATTTGCGTGATCGTGGCGTAAGGCACTCGTAGTGTTGCTCTTCTGTGCGTTTATTACGGGACTTTGCTGAAACGCGCTTTTTTCGCTCGCAGATTCGGGCTCCGGGTATTAAAAATGCGGTGAAAACATTCGGGCTCGGGGTTCGAATCCGCTCAAGGAATATCGTGGGCCCAGCCATTTTGCTCTATCGAGAGAGAGACGAGAAGTGTGAGGAGTCAGGAGAGACTGAGAGACAGCTCTGACCGCTCTACTGCTACCCTGTCGGACGGAGGTGGTGGTCGCGGCTCCGTGCGGATTCCTTTTCATTCTATTTCCCAGTGTCGTTGAATCGCTGTTGTTGCTCGAGGAAGTGCCGCGATAACTAAAATTGACCAAAATGTCAGGCAACACGGGAATGGAACAGTTGATACCAATTGTAAATAAGCTTCAAGATGCGTTCACTCAGCTCGGAGTGCACATGCAACTCGACCTGCCACAGATCGCTGTTGTGGGCGGACAAAGTGCTGGCAAGAGTTCCGTTCTGGAAAATTTTGTTGGCAGGTAAGTTCGATCCTTCCACCGATCATAAACGCCCCGAAAATATCGACGGATCGATGCTGATTATTTTTATCATTATTCTTAACCTATTCTCTCCGATGCAACGCAAGGCGTGGCAAATTACCAAGCCGACCTTAAACGTCCCGTCAATATAATAAAACCGTCGATGCAGGGAATTGATGATACGTCAACGCGTTTGACAGTTGGGAGATTTCAAACGTTCGGGTCGCCAGGGTCAATAACGAAATTCCCGGCCGCCCACTCGCCTCGAGTGACACCGTGTGTCAAGTTCCTCCGCCAATATTTAGTCCAGATTATAATTCTCTATACTCAAGTCTCAATCTTCCCGACGATCTAACGATTGATAATATGAGTCAGCCTGTTTTCACGCTATCTTTCACCCGTTATTCCAAATGAAAGTTGGCTTGAGAAACACGCGACTTTTGTACAGTAATAGAAGAAAAAGAGGTAGATGTAAAAATGGCAAACAATCGAACAAATAAACGACATGAAACACTGGTGAAGAAAGATCAAACCTCAAAACCACTTTCAAATTCTATATTGTTTGGAAAAAAAAATACGGTCAACAGTCCTGCCATGTGGAGAAAAAAATACACAAAAAGAAAAAATCTTTTTTTGACTCATTTCCGAATTTTATCTCAGTGCCCAAATTTGGTTACTCATAGTTTTTATGGTTTTACTTGAAAAATAATTTTCATTCTATCATTTATTGTCCCGGCCATGAGAATTCTTGAAATTTTTTCTGAGTCAATTGTATTTCTTATTAAAGATTTGTCGATGTAGCGTAAGTTTAATAAAAATTGGTTCATTCTCACAAGGAGGCGTCTCCGTAAGCGGAGTCCTAAATCAATGATAACTTCCAAGTAGTCTACCTTGCAACAGCTTGATTGCGTATTTCAAACTATTCAGTTATCTTTTGCGATGAATTGCAGAATTACTTTATTGAATATCAACTTTCTAGTCAGTCTTTCGATAACAATTCATACATAAACGTTCATTGAAAGAAATTTTGTTCCGTGAAGAAAGACTATTTTGCGCAGCAAATAAATAAGACTGATATGAGCCCAGATAAAAAATCATTGTATATTGATATTTGCGAATTTCCTAACAGCTCAGTACAGCGTCATATTTCTTAAACATATTCAGATTGCCAAATGCTTCTTTCACCCAAATTTCTGTAGAAATTTTTCATTGGTAAATAAATATTGCTCTACTGTCGAGTAATTGCATAAAGAAGCTGTAACATAAGTATTTCCCCTTATTATTTGCTTTTTGAAAATATATGAGCCTCGTGTTATTGTTCATCTCTGCATACAAAATTAGAACACAATTGCAGCTACCGTGAACTTTGCTAGATGCAATTTTCATTCATTTAGCAAAGAATGTCACAGCAGTTAGCCCAATGATTCATACTGCGTGAGTAAACAAGAGGATTCACTTGTCTCTTCTAAGCACGCTCACATGTCACAGTCAACTTGAATTTTCTTTGCCATCACAAAGAAACATTTTTCAAGATCTAATTCATCAAACCAGAACTCGAGTTAAGTTTTAATTTTACAAAAAAAAAATTTTATTTCACCCAAAGGTCAAGGGGCTTATTCGTCAACTTTGCGAATTACCCGTTTGTTTAAATACATGATGACAATGGATAAAAAATGTCGAAATTTCAGAATATGAATAATGCTATTGTCGAGCTATAAAAATTCGCAAGAATCAAGCTACCCATTGGCTGTTTCCGATGGAACGGCAATTATTTTTGCAGCTATGCGTTGCTCCAAAGTTAGAGAATAAACCTGCTGGAGCGTTTCTTAATAACCGAATTCTGCAATAAAATTACTTGCAACATATTGATCTTGGCAATCATACATTAACATACATTTTTTTACAGAGATTTCTTGCCAAGAGGATCAGGCATTGTAACAAGGAGACCACTTATTCTGCAGCTGATCAATAGCTCCACTGGTAAGTTCTATTTTTTACTCACTATCCAGATATAAATCAACAGCATTTGTTGCTTCATTATATATATCTTTTTCTTCCAAAAACAGAATACTATTCCTACTAGGGAACTTGTAATTGCAGAAGATGCATTGTGTTTGAATCAATTGCTCTTCGTTTTTTTCCATTTAATTATGAATTGCTCACACTTTTGGGAAGATTGTTCTTTGCATCAAGGATCCAGGACCAATTCTTGCTGCAGTATTTTCGTTTTGATTGTACAGAAAAAAAGTGTAACTAAAAAGTGATGAGGATAGCTACATGTGGGAAGTGTAGGCCCAGTATTGATTCTCATCCCCTTTCCTCCCACTCTCCTCTTTTACTCAGGTCTGGCTAATATGCATGGCCAAACCAACAGCTCGTCATTAGAATATAGTATCAGTTTCATTTGGACTTCGATTTAATAAATGATAGCTTTCGAGTCACCGATATTGAAAACTAAATTCTACAGCATTGCAAAATTCTTCTTATTATGTCCAATTATGACATTCCTGAGCTACTGTTGTCTTTGTTTATGTAACATGAGCTATTAACACTGCATACAAAGCTTGTGTTTATATCACAATTCTGCCTTCAGCCATCTACTTACTTCTTCCTAACACACTTACTTGGCTTGCACAATGGCTTATTAGATTTTTCATTTTTTTGTACCGTCATAATTGTAAGAAAAAAATCTATATAATTAATCTATGTTTATATATTAAAAATAAACACCCTGCACAAATCTGCAAAACAATAGGAATGAAGGAAAAAATATAATTTAACTCAATATTTGATTTGCTTAATTATATTTTTCGCTGATATTTGATATTCTCTAGCATCCGAGATCATAGATAAAATGACACAGAATTATTTTACACTATGGAAAAGAGCTATAATTCGATTAGCCGATTCTGAGATATCAGCTGCCAAAAGGCAGCAACAATTTAATTTTTTTGCATCATATTCGTATTATAATACAAAATACTTGTCATCTGGATGTGCTTCGAATTGAAGATAATAAAGCAATGTTTCCTTCAATTAGTTATGTGTTGCCATGGTTAATGATGGAGATAAAGGACAACGCTGTTGTTCTCTGTGAACATTCACTGAATCAAAGGACCCTTTTTTTTTCAATGTTTCGAAGGTCATAAGCCTTCTCAACTCCTTATCACAGTCAGTGCATGTCAATGAGAATGCAAGGTCCATTGAGTTTGCAGTCTTACTTGCTGAGCCTTACTGCATATACTTGTATATTACTAGATTTTACTATAACTCTGAGCAATTACGAAAACTGAGCACTATTCAAAAGATTCTGTAGTAAATGGCAGATTTTATGATGAAAAACATTCATATTCTGTGAGACGTAACATTACAAATACTGCTGAGAAACACTCAAATTTTCAACAATTCAGTAAAAGTGTTCATTGTTGAATAAGTATTGGGCGTGCTTTTAGTTGTGGAACATCCTGTCAATGTTATCTATTCACATGCATATGGTATCGAGTTGGCGGCTGCAGATAGGCTTTGCAACTTGGGTTTATAATGTAAAAGTTATCTGCTCTCAATTCACCCGACTTTTATGTGCTTGAACTTCCGTACTTTTAGTTGAACGAAAATATAAATGGATTACATTGGTGCTGGTTTATTCGTAAAATTTCGTGACTGGGTATTCCAGTTTCTTGCTGGTTTAGTCTGACAGAATCGATAAATTTGTTACGTAATCTGTAAAGATTTTTCTCAAAAGAATTTCTCAATATCATAAACGTTGTTTGAATTTGCATTCCGAAATTTCTCTTCAGAACTTCAGGCACATTACCTTTATACTACCTTGTTGTTAATTCACTTGGTATATAGACACTAACGGTCTAATTTGAGAAAATAAAAGTCTAAAGAATTATAGTATCACAATCACGAATTTGTGCATGGTATTGACGAATGCTGTAATGTGTTGATAAATTCAATTCATTTTGTAGATTTTTCATTTTCCAGATACTTGTTTAATAATTCCATCTGTTATTACATTTTCTGCAACTAATATCCAACTGGAAACTGATAAACACAAAACTAAGTCTTCCGATATTTTTATCGGTAAATAAAACTCTGCTGACTCACCCTGAACGTTTTAACAATTTGCTTCTTGTTTACTAATTCCAATAAATTAGAAATATTTGGCAATATTTATGTGAAATGATGCAATACTAAATCTCATAAAAATTAATCGATGTTTCTACTTTATGCTGGCAAAACAAAACTTTTGAAATGCAATTGCCAAGATAAAGTTGGTGACATTAATATAATGAAACGTTATAACAAAAATCACTAACTTGCAACTTTAGAACGCTTTTGAAAAAGTTGAGTTTTCAAAATATGAGTACATTTTGTTATTTTAAAGTATTACAGAATTCGGAATTTCAGACAGTCGTAAAATGATGAAGTAACGATTTTTAATAAAAGTGCATTGTTACATTCCTCATTGTAGGAATGTAACGCAACCATTCCTCAATGGGAAATGTCTTTCTTTGTTTTGCCTCTTTACAAACATTTCTCACTTACCATTTAAAAGTTCAGACAATATTCATATCGGAGTTGAGTATGAAAATGAACCTGCAAATCCACAATGATATTTGCTCTAAAATGCTGAAGAACAATTTCTTTATACATATTAGTGATATTTTCTTTCGTGTGGGAACTTGGATTTATTTACCGTTCGTTGAACATTGAGACTAAAAGTAACGATACTAAATAGTTTATGATTTATTTTTGTTTCAGAACATGCCGAATTCCTTCATTGTAAGGGTAAAAAATTTGTGGATTTTGATGAAGTGCGTAGAGAAATTGAAGCAGAAACAGATAGAGTTACAGGGAGTAACAAAGGAATTTCAAACATACCAATTAACCTCAGAGTATATTCTCCGAATGGTACGTATTTTTGGAATTTGTCTGTGATATTTTTAACTTTGCAAATTGTAAACAGCTTTCGTCTTGTTTCAAACTGTTTAATTTTTTTACTGTGTACCTTGGGATTTTATCCATTCTGACTACTTATGAGAAATATGAATGGTAGTTGATTTTTTGATTTAGAAACGCACGTATATCTTTGTATTTATACGCAGTAAACATTTAAAATTTGTTATTTGAAATTAACGCTTAACAGACAATCCGTTGTGATTATTAAGGATAATCGTGTACCATAAAATTAATGATAAGCTCAACAAACAATTGCTCATTGCCTTATACAAACAGCAGCAAGTAAACAACTGACGCATTCAAAGCACACTGAACTACCAAACATGCAATTGTCAATACTCGTTTATAAGTTCTTAAATTCCAAAACACTATGCATTCAATACGAAATAGTGCTGAGTGCTTAAAACCGTATCTGTAAACATTTACTTGCAAAATGAAATAATTCAAACCATCAAATTTTCCATATTCGTGTAGTAGAAGCACTTGGTTCAGACGAGATTTAAATAAGAATCTGCTACATTGGTGTAGGCAGCTGATATTGATTCAACCTATTTTCAGCTACATGACTTGTTTTAAAATAAATCATGTAAAGGTGAACACCACATTGCCATCTTATTGTTAATCTCTCGAATGGGGAGTAATAGGATATCGCATGTGGGGAATGTTTTTCAGTCATCTTTTCTTCTTCTTCTTATTACGTGACCGGCTGAACCTAACATAAGATTACTCGCACAAAAATTTTGTACAAATATGCGAATCTGGTAGATGCTAATATTTGAAGAGTTGATAAAGAACTATTAGATTGAAATTAAAGCATATTTTTTTACATTCACAGTCCTCAATTTAACTTTGATCGATTTGCCTGGTCTCACCAAAGTACCAATTGGAGATCAACCAGTAGATATCGAGGCTCAGATAAAGGGCATGATATTTCAATTCATCAAAAGGGACAATTGTCTTATATTAGCTGTAACACCAGCAAACACTGATTTGGCAAACAGTGATGCACTTAAGTTGGCAAAAGAAGTGGATCCGCAGGGTGAGTGATATTCATGTGACAATCAAATTTTAATTCTACTGTTGGTGATTCTATTACTGCTAGCGTTTATGTCCATATTATTGCAGGATTGTTGTTCATGAGTCTCATTACTATCTTTAATTTGATAACAAAACTTTTAATGTCCAGAGAATAATGAATAATTTTTGTTGATCGGTTAAGCACAGTTCATCATATCGTATAATCTCTTGGTGTTTCTTTTTTTTTGCCAAGGTGTGCGCACAATTGGTGTTATTACAAAGCTCGATCTTATGGACGAAGGTACAGATGCAAGAGATATTTTGGAAAATAAGCTACTACCACTTCGACGAGGGTACATCGGTGTCGTTAACAGAAGTCAAAAAGATATCGAAGGTCGTAAAGATATCAAAAATGCTTTGGCTGCTGAAAGAAAGTTCTTTCTCAGGTAAGCAATATCTCAGTAACAGTAACATGTATTAGGAAATTTAAAAAGTTCGTTATTTCTAGTCAGACTGAATATCTCAATCCTGATCTTCAGAAAAAATTGTTCAAACTGTACCTAAAAATGCTCAGCAATCATAAAAACTATTGAGGTAGGCACATAATAGCTGAACATTTCCTTAAAGAAATCGACATTAAAAAAAAAAAACTCCAACATTTATGTAGCCACATCTAAACACTGAAAAATTCAATATAATAGAAGAGAATAGTAAGAGATTGAAAGAGACAATCCGAATTTTTCTAAGTGAATCAAAATATTCATATTCAATACCACAGCATGCATATTATCCTATTCTACCTAATTTTAAAAATGAGTTGACCTATCGTTTTCTGTGTGTAGCCATCCGTCTTATCGACACTTGGCAGATAGACTTGGAACACCATACTTGCAGAGAGTTCTCAACCAACAGCTGACGAACCATATAAGAGACACATTACCAGCACTGCGAGACAGATTACAGAAGCAATTACTTACTTTGGAAAAAGATGTGGAACAGTACAAGCACTTCAGACCAGATGATCCAGCTATAAAGACAAAGGCAATGCTTCAGTGAGTTTCTTATTCATTAAATTCTATTTCAATAACGAAATTCACACGGAAATATATTTCGAAATGAAATACACTGTAATTAAATTCGATTGAGATTTGGATTATTTCAAAAACTGAATTTGATTTGTTATGTTAGTGGGATATTCTGCTAGTGCTACTAACATTACGCTCGTAAAGATGGATTAGAATTGATAGAAACACATCTGTCATGACTAAATCAGTCGAATAGACATATGCAAAATTCAAATCCGAATTTAACAGAGTTAAATAGAATTGACATAATCATTTCATTCGTCAGTAGCTACTTACGTGATTAGGAAATAATATTTGATGGGTGAACAGTCTTGGTTTTTAGACACATATTTCTCTTTTTTTACAGATCAATACAAATGTTTATGTATGTATCTCGAGTATTTCTTTTTTTTTTCCCATTATGATTTTCGCCAATTATTATTAGTACGCTGATAATTGTAGAATTCTAACAAAGCAAATTACTTGCAGTGGTTGCGTTTATAACGAAGCATGACACTCGCAATGTTTGAGTAGTGAAAATTTCTTGTCTACGTTACCAAGGCATTCTGAAATTCGTTGATTTTGAATTCCTAACATAGAAGTAAATAACTTACATTTAACAACTAACTACATTTTGAAAAAAGCTTCATGTACAGACTGTTACGTGAAATAAGTAGTTTCAATTCTGACTGCCATAACATCGAACATAGAGTTAGTTATAAAAATTATAAATATTTATTCTCGCTTCTCACAAATTATACATATCTCACTGATTCTGACAGAGTTATTGCATAGTCTTCAATGGTAAATTTTGTGAGATATTCCTATCTAAAAAACATCATCTTCTCTGTTTAGATGTACATAATTACGTTTGTAAATTGTTATGAATTGTACTGAGACATTTCATTTTCTAGAATGATTCAACAACTGCAGTCAGATTTCGAGAGGACCATCGAGGGTTCTGGTTCAGCACAAATCAATACCAATGAGTTAAGTGGTGGTGCGAAGATAAACAGAATCTTCCATGAACGATTCCCATTTGAAATTGTTAAAATGGAATTTGACGAAAAGGAACTAAGGCGCGAAATTGCTTTTGCAATTAGAAATATTCACGGTTAGTATTCCGGCAATATTTTAAAAGTGCGTTGCTGATTCTGTCACCCTAATTTTATTTATAAAACTTAAATCACACGAATTATTTATGCTTTTTTTAGGTATCAGAGTTGGTCTGTTTACTCCCGATATGGCCTTTGAAGCCATTGTCAAAAAACAAATTAACAGGCTGAAGGAGCCTAGCCTCAAGTGTGTCGACTTGGTTGTACAAGAACTTAGCAATGTTGTGCGTATTTGCACTGACAGGGTTAGTATACCGAAATTTATGATTACTATTAAAGAAAATAAATTGCAAGATTTGATAATTGAATTGGAAAATTGACTGCTATTGCGTGTGGCTGGCATTTGTGTTTTCATAAATTGACAATGAAAGATAAATTTATTAATACAAGATAACGTTTCAAAAATACCTAATTTTATGAAGAAATGGAAGCAAGAAATATTATCCACTTTTTGATCTCTGTTCTTTTTTAAATTACAGATGGCTCGTTACCCTAGACTTCGAGAGGAAACCGAACGTATTATTACCACTCATGTGAGGCAGCGAGAGCAGCTTTGTAAAGACCAGTTGATACTTCTGGTTGATTGTGAACTGGCATACATGAACACGAATCACGAAGATTTTATCGGCTTTGCCAAGTAAGTGCTTTTTCACCTACGATTCGCTCTTTGGCATACGATTACGTACTTACATAGTCTTTCACCGGTCTGCTAATATTTCGTCAGAATTTTATCAGATCAAGCTGTGGCAAATATATAGAGAAACTGAAACTTCTAGAATCGTTAGTTATGCAGTTACCTTACTATCTTTTTATTTCTTTAATTTATTTTTCTTATTTTCTTTTTTTTGTTAATACTTTACATTGACTTGGTATATTTCTTTTTGTTTGGCCATCTTTCTTTCGTTGATTTTACTTATTACTGAAGAGTTTTCTTTACCCCCTATCCTCTTCCTCATAAATGCTTCATTGTACATTATTTTTTTTACACAAACTAACTCAAACAATCTCACTTTAGAATCCCGTCAATTGCAATGAGTATTTTATAAATTGTGTACAGGTATGTACATGTGTCAAAAAAGACTTTAAATTTAATATGTTATACCTCATGTCTTTTCTAATTTCGCTAAATTCACAATATCTAGTTGGTAAATTGCAAGCTGTGTTTTATAACTGGAACCGTACTTCAATAACTTGAATATAAAAATATCTAACTCTTGTACGCAGAATTCCATTTTCTTTGGGATAATGACATTCATAGTCATCTGTTCAATCACAAAAGACGCGAAGTGTTGAGTAAAAACACTCATAAATCACCAATGTTACTGATAATTGTTTCAAAGATACACATTCTAAACAAGTTCTCATTGAATGATAAAATTGCGATTTATAACAAGCATTGAAATTTAATGCTCTACATATCCTCATGCACAAAGCTTCACATACATAGTGTTCATGTACGAGAGCAGCAGAGTCAACTGACATGTGAAAATACATTGCCGCTTAATAATTACAGCTTTTGATGGCGATATTCGATCATATCACTTGTATTTATGAAAAGTTTTTTCGTTTGTATTGGCTGCACGAACTAAATTCGCACGTTTAGTGACTAATTGTAAGGAATTCAGTACATATTGTTTCGCTGTTAATAAACATTGCTGTACTCGTACGTTGCCACATACACGTACTATGTCGTTTGTACATGCACAAAATATGAAATTTATTTTTCTTGTCGTTGTCGCAGTATCTTGACAGGTACGAAAACTTCATGGGTTCATAACTAATGCTCCAACCTTTGCACTCATACTACACAATAGACTAGCAGATAATTTACGCCGATTCGTTAAAACGTAGTGTACATTCAGTCAAGTGCATCCAAAGAGTCTTATCATGCAAATCAGTAAATCACGCGACTTAGTATATTAATATGTAGTGCAGTCAATTAATCAGTAACATTCGGTTTAAGTTTTACACTGCATGGTAGCACTGTAATATTATTATATTCGGGACTATTTTTTAAAAGACATTACCTTGAATAGGATTTGAACATTTTTTATATTTTTAATCACCGATAAAATTGAAGATACCTTCTGTTTACCTATCAACGCGGAAAACCACTTTGAAGGTGTTATTGTTTATTTCTATTTGCAACAATTTTATTTATTAGTTCATTTCCCCAACGTTACTTTTGCTCGAGCAGTGCATGCCTCATGAGGACCTATTCACTTGGCAAACTTAGGCGTCGTCGCTCATGGCGCATTTCCATTAGGAGGCACAGTCGCAGTTCTCTAGTGCTTGATAAGTAACTAATTCACAAGCCTTAATTATGCCTATATTCACGTTGTGTACATGTAATTGTATGACATTGTGCGTACATCACATTAATTTAAATGGCTATATCCATATACCTGTATCGTGTACATTGCACACATTCTCTTGTTTATAATCATCATTACTTTCATTCTATTATTTCATCAAATCTAATTCGTTGCATTTTTTTCTCTCTTACACTCATCTCATATACAATCATTTATTATTAAGTAACCAGTGTGTAAAGTTTTAAAATCGAATGATTTTCACACTATTTTCAGATTTTGTTGTATACTAACATTGAATCTGGAATTTATGCCTGTAGTACCAGTTTTGAAAATTATTCAGTAGAATTGAAGTGATCTGCTGTAAATGGCTGCTTACCAGCAATAATTTGTTCGAATAATATTCAATTATATTCACTTTGAATGTTTGATAACCAGCGCTCTGTCATGTATGAAATTATTCAGAGTCTGAGTTGTTCATCTACTGCATAATTACGAAACACACATAATAAAGTAATATTCGAAAGGCCATAATCCGAAGCAAATTGAAATGTTGATATATTCGCTGATTTCAATTATTATTGCATTATTAAATCTCACAGAAGTCATGAACTTTACAAACTTGGTAAAAGCAATGGTCTTGTTTAAATACTATCGTACTATGGCTTAAATACTACGCGATTAGGAACCTTACGTTGATTTCATACGAGGTTGCGTCGTACCGGATACAAATTGACAAATCAGGAGTGATTGTGTTTTATGACTAAATAAAGTAAAAATATTTATCCCTGTACGTGATTGTATTTCTACACTTGAATGTATTGCGATTGCACCGGGTTTTCAAATAAATTAAATTTTTTTCAAGCTCGCGTAAAACAAAATGAAAACTGGCATGCATAATCTATCCGACTGCGTGGTATTTATTGGCCAGTCACACACATTCTAATATGTTTCATTCCCGACATGTATTGCTATATCCATAATCAACTTTACTGTATTTCACGAATAAAAACAATTATTTAATTATACCGGCAGCGCGGCGGCCAGTAGCCATAATGCAAGGTAAGAACATCAACGTACATGGCAACAGAGGTTGACACCACTCTCTCTATATATCTTTCTCTCTCTCTCTTTCTCTCTATCCCTCTCTCTCTCTCTTTCTTTCTTTCTCTCTCTATTCTCACCTTATCCTCATTCTTGAATTTTTCTATTTATCCACTCTTCATCTCATTGCTCTAGAACAATAGTCCGCAGCACATAACACCGACGAAATACAGAAACGACAAATTTCTGCAAGCATGCAACTCTGTGTTTTTTTAAATGTCACCCGTTTTATAATTTGGGATATATATATATATGTTTCTGTAATTTCAACACCATTTATATCTCAAAATCGGTGATGTGTGTTCTTACGTAGATCTCCTGCTCCAGATATTGTCTTTTCCATATGTTTAATTTTGTATGTATGCGTTTTATTGAATATTTTTGCATAAATATAAAACAATATATTGTATATAATATTCATATGTATGATGTTTATGGTTTTTTTTTTTTCCTTAATTTTTCTCGACAATTTTTTGATATCTTTGTGCTTTCTAAATGGGATGTACTTAAGCTGTGATTTCAATTACGTACTTGGCAACAATGGGGTCAACAGAAGATTGTTGATTACCTACTGGCATGTTATAGGGTGATGCGCGCATCATCAGTTCCAGAATTTTCAGATATGTGTGAAAGGAAACCTTGCAAATATTTCACAAATATTGAATTAAAAATTAAATCCATAAAATGTTTCAGTGAGAAACCTCAAAGATATAGTGCAATCCAAACTTATCTCTAATTTATTCCAAGCAAAATTCACACCATACAATAAAATTGCATTAAGAGGGACGGTGAACCTAACACGATAAATCTTTGAGTAATTCAAAAAATCAAAGCAATGGTTATTTCAAAGTACCTAATTCTTGCTGATATGGTTGAAAGAAAATTATTCAGTATTTCCAAAAGTACGTTCTTAGACCATTCTAGAGTAAACTATGACGTGGCTAATTGATACATGATATACTTTTTTGGAATGCTGGAAAAAAAAATCGAGCTGTAGGCTGTAAAGACTACTACTATTTTGATCGGTGAATGTTTTGTTACAGTTATTTTTTAAACTATTCTTAACATCAAAAACAAATACTTACCATAAATTCTTTTTGGCTTTTGTGAAAGTTGACGAAATATAGTTTGCTTGCAATTATTTTCTTCGTGCAGGTCCTAGATGTGTAATTCTTTATGCATTTTATACAAAATTCAGTATCTACGTCATAGTATTTCAATTTCAGTGTGCAGATACTACTATGATTTAATTACATCACAATATTCGCTATTTTTTTCAATCTGATGTCAATCCGATATCGTAGTGTATGTGCCATGTGCTGATTTTTAACTGGATTGAACAATCATTTTCTCGTTTTTCACTTTGTTCTTATATCACATATCATAATTACAAGTATGCCAGAAGTCTACCATAATTCATTTTGCTAATATTAGTATTTAGAAACGATAATCTATCTATTCTATCACGTCTCTCAACCATATTTCCGGTATTCCATTTATATGCAAATTCTAATAAATCCTAATCTTAATGTTTGAAGATTTGAATTTTTTCACATATTAACATTTGATGTCTTAGACGAACATTACATACGGTTACAAATATTTGTTTTTACCAACAACTGTCTAATTATGAACTTTCTTTGTACATGTTTATTTGTTGCGGTGTACCAATAACTTGACTTTCAATCAATGTTCACAATAACGACAACTTATCAATCAGTTATAAGTAACTCTGGATCAGATTACCATTAACATTTAATCAAATATCGGTTATTTTTATATTTTGTTCTCAGCTGTTCAGTTACATGCCAACGTCGTGGATTGGCATGTCTAGCATGGTAGTAAAATGACATGAAATACTGACAATTATTTAATATTAACAATGGAATCAAACATCGAGTTGTAAGATGGCTATCATTATTCATACAGCTGTGGTTGACGTTTGACCAGAAATGTTTTAATTTAAAAAATACGGCTAATAACAGGGTAAATTGTCGTTTCACAACCTGTAGTTGAAAATCCACATTTGTTTGGGATTCAAATAAATTCAAAATGAACCCAGGTTACCGGTGAAAATTTATGAAAAGTTGATAGTACCATAAAATTTAAATAGAACTAAGCCACATCTTGCATATTATAAATTTTGCTTTGGAGACAGTTTTATTTGCAAGAAACTGCTTTTTTTTTTACACTTTCTTAATTTGTTTCTATTAAGTTACAGTTCTGATCAATATTTTTCTTATCATCACGATATAATTGTAAGACTGAATTGCTTGTTCGTAATTACAGAAAATAAATGACTCGTATGACTTTTCTCACACTGTAAAAAAGATTGATTTATCAACTTTTGGATATAGACTTTCTATTCGGTATTCAGTATTCCTAATTCTAGCCTTATCTGTACATATTTGAATTTGAGTAAAAACTTGCAAACTCCTCAATCTAGAAGCGTGATGAAGAAATTAATCCGATAGACTCCACAGCATTCAATGCTCATGTGTAGTTTATATGAAATATGAAAGCATGTACAAAGAAACGAAAACGTATTGATTAATTGATGGAATTTATGGCATTGAACACAGTGCACACTATTTCACGGTGCTATGAGTACTGAGACTTTTTTTCTACCCCCTCTATATAATATACTATTAGTTCATTCGAATGCTTTGCCTATTGCTCCATTGAATAATATATCATAGTTTATTATTTTCTTTTTTTTTCTATCTATTTTTGAAATTACGTCTTCAACAGCAAAGTACCTTTGTACCTACAATAAAGTACCTGCACACTGTATCAGTTTGCCTAGTATTTCACAGTACAATGTTGTTTCTGTTATAGCGCTCAGCAGTCGTCTGAAAATTCAGTTAAGGCAGGTCGTCATACGTTGGGCAATCAAGTTATCCGTAAGGGATATATGTGCATACATAACTTGGGAATTATGAAGGGTGGTTCAAGAGACTACTGGTTCGTTCTTACTTCGGAGAGCATCTCCTGGTTCAAAGATGAGGAGGTAAATATATCTTTTTCAACACAACCTGCTTCTTTTTACCCGCCTCACAATAATTGTGCGAATTAAGGAAAACACAAAGATAAGTGACACTGAAATTGCTATAATTCTGCACAAACCTTAAAAGTTATGTAATATCTGTACGTTAATGTTAGATTGGTAATATGGATATGTATGTGACATGAGAATTGTTGAAATGACGGAATTCTATCTTGTTCGAATAGGAAAGAGAAAAAAAGTATATGTTGCCTTTGGATGGATTGAAGCTTCGAGATCTGGAACAGAGCTTCATGTCACGGAGGCATTTATTTGCTTTGTTCAATCCTGAAGGCAGAAATGTATACAAGGACTATAAGCAGTTGGAATTAAGTTGTGAGACACAAGATGATGTCGATTCATGGAAGGCCTCTTTCCTCAGAGCTGGAGTATATCCTGAGAGGGCAACAGAACAGGCTAACGGCGATGGAGAGGTAAAATATCTGTTACTCGAATCTTTACTCAAGATGTCTGAAAATACCGATAGCATCTGATACATTTGAAGACAGTTCAGCAATCCTTCGAATTGATAATTATTCATTATTCATCAAGGAAATTGAAAACATCATCTTTTCCTGCGGTCCAAAATATTAACCTATGTAATGTAGCAGTTAAAATTTGTATGTGAGAATCAATACTTATACATCCGCCGACTTCCATTTTTCAAATTCATTTGAATGTAATAGGACATGTATTTTAGATATTCAATTTTTTTCGTCATGCTGCAGTCTTACAAGGTGATTGCTTAAACAGGCCCATTAATGTTATAATTTCCATCATTATCATTTCTTTCGTTCGTTCTAGGATATTCTACTGCCTAGGGTGAGTGGTTCAACAGCTTGCGAAATTGTGCTTTTAGTTATTTAGTTTTCTGATTTTGGTTCTAACTATGTGGTGGTTTGGATCTAATAGTATTACAATCGTCTTCAGACTCTTAACAATGACAGGATCGAGTGCTGTTTTTGCGTCACTATTGTAAAAGTGAAATCACTATGTTAGAAGCTATGCATATTTATGGTGATGGTTGATTGAAATATATTTATCTCTTGTATTTGTCATTGAATCTCTGTTTTCAAACTGTTTCACACAAAAGGAAGGATACGAGGTTCGTATATGATTTAAGTTGATTTGTTGTTTGATGAAATCATATGATGCACTTAAATATTCATGCCACGCTGTTGTAAAATCACAAACAACTACTTTTGACATGGTTACACAGAAATATATACCCGCATCGTGTCTGACATACTGTGATTACACCTGAAATCGAAAACACCACCAAACACAATAGTTTTATGTTTTCTGATTATACGTTTCGTTCATTTTGTTACGTTTATTAAGCAACGATCATTTCTTCATATGAAAATATCAAGCACAGTGAAACTTATACATTGAACTTGTTCCTATCATTTAAACATTTGACACTGCGCACATTGTTTACACAATGCTAATACAGGATACGTCTGTCAAGTGTACTGTTTCGGATGATTGAACTACAAGTGGAAGATGTCTGTTCTTAGGGTGGAACTGAGAATCAATCTTCGATGGATCCTCAGCTGGAACGACAGGTGGAAACTATAAGAAATCTTGTTGACTCCTATATGAAAATCGTCACAAAAACAACGCGAGATCTTGTACCAAAAGCTATCATGATGTTGATTATCAATAATGCAAAGGATTTTATCAACGGCGAATTATTAGCTCACCTTTATGCCAGCGGTGACCAAGTAAGTAAAAGCAAATTATCTCATCTAATTCCTAATATTTTTGGCGAAAATTTTGCAGGGATGTAAACAAGATGTTTTGACGGAATCTGAAACTTATTTTTATAAAACTTACGAATAATTCCTTTTTTCCCAGTTGTCCAAAGAAGAAATAGATAATTTGAAGAATTTCATTTCACCTCTTACTGTAAGTCCTTGTCCTAAATAATGTATACCGATCCCTGAGTTAATCCTTGTCCCTACCTTATTCTCTTTTTTTGTCCTAGTAACAGAGAGTATATCTGGGTTTTCATAAATCTATGCTATGATTAATTGGATGCCATTTTGTATTTAAAAAAGAAAAGTACATTCGTATTTCAAAAACACAAGCTGTATTGATTATTGATTATTGATATTGTATTCTGTATTGTAACAATGTATTCGTGGGAGAACATGGTGACTAAAGACTGAGGATTCTCTTGAAAACCACAGTGTATTCAGTATTCACGGCAGGAGATAATATCGTATGTCTTTGTAATGGAACAATGATTCGTTAATTATTTGGTGATGACTCAGTGGGACAGTAATTTTAAACGAAACATTGAACAGATGACGTTAACTTTAATAGACTTTTAAATCATGAATCGTTTAATTACTAATATGGAGAGAATTTTCAGACTTCTATGATGGAAGAATCACCTGAAGAAGCCCAGAAGCGCGAGGAAATGCTTAGAATGTATCATGCTTGCAAAGAAGCTTTACGAATTATTGGAGATGTCTCAATGGCAACAGTTTCTACACCAGTACCACCTCCAGTCAAAAGTGACTGGCTGGCGTCCGGTGAAAATCCAAGGTAATATTTCGATTACATATTTGCATGCTCTTATTTGCCTATGTTACTAATTTACTACTTTTCTACATCTTTCTGTCTACTTTTTCCATTCGCTCTGAACGTGAACGCTTCAGTCTTGGGTAAGATTATATATTTACTCACTCATATTTACATTTTTAGATCTTACTACACCTCATTTGCCTCCATTTTTACCACTTTCATTTACAATTTGTTTTTTTGTTTCGTCAATTTGTAGTTACTGTGAATTATTATGAAAATTTTTTCATATTGTTCATAATGTCTGAATTCGACATATCTCATTCAGTGACTTGTTGTGCATTGATATATTATGTCACAATTGTTACCTGAAGCACTATGTTCTTTACCAATTTAGCCAGAGTGCATCAATATTGGTATGGATTGGAAGAAAAAATCGGATAATAAAAAATGCTAAAAGTTTGAATATCAATTTAAAGTGTAGTGTTGAAATTGCTATTATGTGTTATGTCTAGCTGCATACGAATGTGTAAATCTATCGATAACTGCTAGTATCCAACTTACATCATAAAAACATTTTAATGATTGAATTTTTTTCTCCTGTAGGGAAGAATAAAACCAGTCATTGGTGAATACTCATTGCACGTTTTGTTACAGGCTATCTCCGCCATCTCCTGGTGGGCCAAGGCGAGTTGTTGCACAATCAATGATGCCTCCAGCAAGCTCGCGGGCTCCGCCACCGGTACCAGCTGGAGGACGACCAGCACCAGCTATTCCCAACAGACCTGGACCTGGTGCACCCCCTCCAGCCCGAGCCACCCCTGGCCTGCCACCACCACTCATACCATCGTAAGTACTGATCTCAACCTTACTCACTTTATTTACAATTTCATCATCCGTTTCGAACTATTGATAAACTCCAACATAGTAATACTATGCTTGTTTCTGCATTGGGATTATAGAGTTTGAGTGAAAGGAAAAAGAAAAGAAAAATTTATCGTCTCCTGTTGAAAAATCAAATCATTATTAGAATAAAATGAAGTAACGTAGTTGCTGCGCAAATTTCACAAAGTGGAAATAATTGAATTTCAATTGATAACTTTCTTACCAAAATATTTTTACTGCTGCTTTGAAATTACATTAAGTGTTTCTAGCGGTGTCTTGTTTTCGATGACCTGTGTGAAGATTTTACTATTATACTAATAGACGATTAGATCATAATTTAAACAGCATGTTCCAGTTACTCACAGTTCAGATTTAGAGTTCAAATCTTCAAAAAATCAATAAATGGACGGCAGTTCATTGCAAGAATTATTCAGGGGTGTGGTAAAAAAATATTCAGGGCAGGTATTGAAGTTAATTTTGAATGATCCCTGGAATGATGAAGTAAAAATATATTCCGTATACGAAAAATCACCACCTGATAATCTTGGATAGTATATGAATGCTTTGTGGTAACATTTGTGTATTCAGCTACAAATACGCTTAAATATAAAGAAGCTTTGCTACTGGCTTGACTGCCTACAGGTCTGTGTTAATGATCTATGTAATATCTAGGTAGAAAGGAGTTTTCAATTTATACAGAAAAATTTTACAAATAATGGAATTCCAGATTTTTTGAGTCTCAAAATCTACACGCCAGGCAACTTGGCTTCATGTTCAATCGGGCTGCAGTGTTAATGTTCCTTTTTATTCCAGGCGCCGACAATAACTTCTTCACATTAACATCTAGTCGCTACTAACCCATATATATTTGTTGCATCTAGTTCGTAAATATTTAATACTCAAAATGTTCTCACTAAATTGTATTCTATATCTACATATTCTATGTATAGTACATGATAATTGCTGTTGGAGGTGTGCAAATTTGTACAATAAATGTATAGTTCACTTATAAAATACTCCTTGCCGTAATTGCTTTCAATTTATAGTAAACGATCAATGGCAATAATGTAGCTTCAATCATCGCATTGTGGAAATAGACATTTTTTCAGTAATCATTGAAAGTCTAAATATGGTGAAAAGCTTTTCAAATGTTATCATGTTCGTCTTGCATTTTGGAGAGAACCCGAGCTGCTGAGTCAACGTGCACTTTCTCATGTACAGTAACGGCAGTATTGAATAAAATTCTATTTCTGTTGATATCGTCTCGCTTATACATATACAAGCAAATCATCTTTCATGTGTAGTTACTAAAATCTGCACATCTCTGCTAGTGTTACAAACAGCATAATTTAGCCTGGCAATACTGAGAATTAATGAAATGCAAGTACTTGTATGTTCCTAATTTAAACATGATGTGTTTAGGATACTTAAAAAAGTGTAAAATATATTTATCGTTCATGTGTAAATTATTTTGTCCACTGTTGAGCTGCTTGCATTTCAAATTGTATGTAACTCTTGTATATACCATTCGAAAATATTTATAATTCAGTGGTTTTCGGTTTCTGGTTTTTATCAAATAACAATTGTAAGAAATAACAGCATGACATTGCATTTAACACCCAACATTCTACAATCGGTACTATATCATTAGCATTCTTTTGACGTCATTTAGTACAGGTGTCCACATGTCAGCAATACATCGTAATTTTTTAATTACGTACTCATGTTTTTATCACTTGGAGATTTCCCTGAAGAAGGACATGTCGGCGCCTGATCACAACATGAGCTCAATTTATATGATGCACTCTATTCGTTAATTTGCTGCTTAAACACACGAAACTAAGAATCTAAGGTGCGCCCGATTATAACATTATGTGCTCAATTCATATAATGCACTTTCTTTTGTAAGTCGATGCTTGAAGATACAAGACTAAAAATGCGATGCTATGACATCTATAAGTTTTGATCGGAGAAAAGAATCATTGTTCATAAGCTAATTTTCCCAGTGATACATGACTACTTATAGGTTCTGAAAAATTGCAAGAAATTATTCAGCAATAGTCTCAATTTTCTTTATCTTGTGTAAAGATGATCATTTGAAAATCAGTTACTATCAAAGTGCACGTACGTGAATATCAATTTGAAAGTGAAAGAAATGCAAATTTATTTTCAATTTTATTGTAAAGATATTCGTGAAACTTTCGTGAAAATCAACTAATCCTATAATTTATTGGAGTTTGAAGGACTTCTTCTTCTTCCTTAATGGCCACACCCCGTTGGGGTAAGTGCCGGAAGATTATTTCTTAAAAATGGTAAGGGGCCGTCCGTGAACCACGTAATGCTATTTAAATTGTTGCAATATTTTTGGTTCGACTTAATCTGGGTTAAAATTAGTCAAGTTTTATTATCGAAAACATTTGCCAATGTCTAGAAATTGTCAATCAATTGCTGGAATTATTTTTTTTGACACATTATCCTCTCAGAAGTACCCTATTCTAAGATGTACATACCTTCTGAAGAGGCTCCAAATTATTTACAATGCATATAAAACGGATCAGTTTAGAACAATGTTGATGCCTGAGTGAAAACTCAATATCCATTGTTTGCAGCCTTATTTCTGAAGCTCTTTTAAAAGAAAATGGAATCGTTAAACAAGCATATTGTTATATTAAGCAAAGCGTAAATTATTTCTAGTTAATTTAGAGTGTAAATACGAACTGATGTGTTTAGTCGTGGGGGTGGGCTGCAGCAACGAGTGGGTCAAGCTGCTACACAGGCTGCTGCTAATGCTGCTATGAACGAGATGATGGATGCATTCAGGATCAAGTAAATAATGAAAAAAAAATGCTATCGCTTGCCATATCGAACTTTGCAGTTGCCTATCTAAATTGAAATGAGTAATTAAACTTATGTAGAATGGTAGACTGTTCAGGGTTAAGAAGAAACTAATTCTAATCTCTATTCTATGATAAAAGTTTACTAATTTGCAACTAACTTTTTGATTTCTATGCATGATTTTACAAGCTGAATTAATGACTGTTAGATTTCTAAACTATATACAAGTATACGACATTGGGAAATAAACACAAAGTATGGTGTAACATTATTCGTATTGCATTTCATGCCATCATGAACAGACTGCTTTACCCTTGGGTGTGTCGTTCTTAAAGCTCGACAGGATAGAAGTAGTATTCGATTTTACAAAAACTATTGTTGAGAGCACAAAAGAAAAAGTCCTGGGCTAACAAGTTTTAATACCAAGGGTTAATTCATCTTGTATGAAAGCAATACATTGATTGAAGCACACATGCACGTGTACCCCAGAGTTGAAAAAAATTGAATTATTCTTTTGACAAATTCATGTATCTACAAAAGAAAAAAGATTATACTAATAATGATTATTCATTGAACAGTATCTAAAAAGTTTTAGGTACCTTTTGGTGGATTCTAGAATATAGTTACTGTTCAGATCTGAACTAGGTTTTCAAAATTGCTTCTTGGTATAAATTCATATGTACGACGATGCCAAGTTTAGCAAACTTTGTGTACTGGCCAACAAGTCAGGGTGAAAACTAGCGTACAAATTACAGTATGAAAATTGTTCATAACTCAGATCGGAGAAATTTTATTCAGCTCTTGCCATGGCTGTTTATTCAAAATGTCAAATTTCATCTAAAATTTGTAGTCATAATATACAGTATTAGAAGATGACATGTCTATAAATTGTATACTTATCTAAGTATGCTACAAGGGATTGTAGGACTGGACAAAATAATAAATCCCGTATTGGATACTGGACTTGAATACAAACTTGAAATTTCATTTATTTACAACATAAATCAGGCTGTTGGAAATTTGGATAAAGACAATCTTTCAACAGGCTATGACTAAACGTCAATTATTAACTAGTGTAATTCTAGCCACAAAATTGTTACACGCAGATTGAATTTTTGTGCTACGAGTGAAGTGAACTCTTCAAAAGTTGCTTGGAAATGTGTTGTATGTACTTCAATTATGAGTGATCACAGAAATGAATATGTCTTTCTGAGTTGCGATAAATGTTCTAGAAAGGGGATTTCATTTAATCGCGATTGAATATTATATCAATTATATAAAATTGGCATTAGCCATACCTGTACAGTTATCTAGTTTTTGATTGTCTCTGCTGTGTTTCAATTGAATAATAGATCATAGCTAATTATACAGCAAATTTTTGGTGAAAACTTTTGCTTTTGTTGGAACTGGCGGTGTCACGTAGCTCGGAGGATGTCTTTTCACCAAAGATTCCCTGTATTGGCACCTTAGTTCTTAAGTGTACATTAAATACACATAATATATGTCGGATTGCAAAGAGGAAAGATTCATCTTGTTAAATTACTGAATACAAAAAAAAACTCATTCTAACGATCCAGTGGTAAATATTACGATGTATAGATATTATATTTTAATGAATCGTTAGTTGAGAGGTTTGACCCTTGAAAATTGGATTTTTCGCTTTATGTGATGACTGACGTTTCAAAAAAGACAAAATAATTCGTCAAGTGTTGGACAATTCGCAATGTTAAATCAAGTAAATTATACGGAACTATCAAATCCAACTCTATGTAAAATAAATTTATTGCTATTAATGAATGATATAGTTTAAATGCAATATTAAATTATTCAATTGCAAGAATTTCGAAAATTGCAAAGAAAGCAGCTCTAATATAATTATTAGTCATGTAAAACGTTTCTGTCGTAAAAAATATAGATGAGACCAGTATAAAGTGAGGCAAAATGGGACAAGTAAAACTTTTATGAAAAATTGTTCTTCACATTTTTCAAAGGTACCCTATTTTGTCCCGCGAATAAAAACTAATTTGTTGGCAAATATGCAAACAGAAACGGGAAAATGTCATTCGAATAATCATAATGATGTTCTTTCCTTGAATGTCCCACTTTGACCCAGTCTCTCTATTGTTTGCGTGAAATTATAATTGATGTCGAAATGGTTTTGCTTTATAAAATCAGAACCTGCTGCGCATGTCCTTGAAATGGATGAAAAAATCAGTATTTATCAATTGAGCAATCGGTTTCATTTAAGTTCTATCATTCTTAGTAAAAGAAAAACGATTTCATGAGTAACTAAGTCCTGAAAAGTCTACCAACAATAGCCGTGATTATTAGATGCCCTTACCACAAGTAAACTCTGCCGGCATTCCATACAATAGATCAGTTAAATTAGAAATATAAGCATTTCTTGCAGTTGAAGTTCAGGATATTGTTTTTTGATATAGAAGAATAAATGTTATCGTTATATATAATTACTTGATAACGATTTTCAGTGATATTTACAATTATTATTGGACAAAAATGTCATGCTGTTATGATAAAGTGATCTCGTATTCACTCTACGTATTATATCATTGTGTTAATTAAATTTTAAATGTTAGTAATTGATACTGAACGAGTGTAGTACTGAGTAATTTAAAAAAATTGGAAAACAGGAGAGTGAACTTTAGCATAAATTTGATGCCTGGTAATTTTGATTTATAGAAATGTCTATGTGTCCATAAAGATTGTTTAACTATTGGCTATCTAAAGCAAAACCTACTTCATCATAGTATGTGATATAGTGTAACTACTTTCAAAGTTTATCGTAAAAGATAATGAAAACCTTAACTCTATTGTCAACGAAATTAAAGATTTGTCACAACAATTATTTGGTCTATTCGAATATAAAGTATCAATCGTAAGTCGTGTAAATGTTATCACATCAAATTATTATCTCTGAATATACTTGATGCGTCTGAAGGTTACGACATTAATTGCCAAAATATGTATCAAGTTCTGCTTAATAAAAGGATATATATCACTGCAAAAGTGAATGTTTCTTCAAATGAAGTGATAAGAAAAATGTTAACTCGTATCATTCCATTCAAAGCCGGGCAGTGCTGCGTTCATATATAAATATTATTTATTATTTATGAAAATATGTGCAGTCACGAGTGGCATTATATTGGAATGTTATTGTACAGTATACATTGTATATCTAACAGATTCATGCACTGTTGCCAGGCTAATAAGTTATAAATCTATTCTGTAGCACCATGTCCCATGTTCGGTAGTTATTAGCATGTTAAGAAATGTTCAAATTTACCTACATGGCAGTTTCGATTAACTTTTAACTTTTCAATTTTTATTTTTATTTCTGTTCAGTTTTCGATCGGAATATGATTTCTATACGCAAGTCAATCTGTAAAAATCACTTGTGTGTAAGTAGTAGATTGTTTTCGATATATGTGAAATGAGAAATAAGTTCACAGATCAAACGACAACGAAAAGACGGTGTAACTAGTTATTTGGAAACCAGAGTCTCATGAGTTAATTGATAGTTTCTTATATTCATTCCGTATTCATAAGTCAATTATTAATACGATCTCTTAGAAAAAACGCGATTAGTGGCCCCAGAGTAGATATTAGTTGTAAATTTTCCAAATTAAATTATACTGAGAACATAAATTTTCCTTCTGTGTTTGTAATTACTGAACGCTCTCATGTAGTACTGAATATGGGGCTGAAAAATCGTTACTGTAGTAATGCACTGAACTGATCGCTTCTGTGACGAAATAAAACAATGTTGGTAAATATATAACAATTAGAAAAAAAAAGTGAAAACTAAAAAATAATAATATTTATCACATTAACATAAGTAGTTATGGCATTTAGTTCATAGTACTATACAATGATGAATCCCAAGGATATAACATAAACTTGCTTGTGGATATTCAACTCAACTCCTAAAGTACTCCTTAACAATATTTATTCAGATCATTTGAGAAATTCATCTTCAGTATTTACCCGCACCATTATGAATAATACGGCTTTGAGTCGATATTTTCATTTTCAAATATATTCTTTTCTGACTCTACTTTTTGTTGAATTTGTTACAAAATGTACATTTGAAAATCAATAACATTTTCCTTTCATAAAATCGAAGTTTGGTACACTGAATGCTTCCACCTAGAGCCTTAATATTCGACAGATAAGTATACCAAGTTGAATATTTGCAATGTATAGTGACTTTAATAATATATAATAGTGTCCTCGATTAATTATTGTTACACTTGTAACGGTTCAGGAATATTACTCGTCATCGGACGTTTCAAGTGAATACAAAAACGAAAAACTAAAAAATTTGTACGTGAAGTAATCCTTGATTCAATTGAATTTATATTTTTGTACTATAGTCATATTTATGTAAAGAATGCTTTAAATTGGGGAATGCCGATTTTATCAAATGATTTTGATCAATAGAAACTGGTATCTAGTGGAATATCACACAATTAGGGTCTTTACATACGCGGTGCGACCGAATATTATTGATTCATCGTAGGAGTGGTGTAGAATTTTCATACTCGTTTCGACTTTAAGAATGAGCTCCAGTCAGTTTTTAAAACTATTATTTCGCCATACATGCACATGCGTACAAGTGAATCTTACAGTCTGAATACGCCAAAATGTAAACATATGACAAAAATTATTCTTTGAATGCAAATATTTTTCATATAATAATGTGAAAAAAAATTGAGCTTAAGCTGAAAACGACGAGCAATTGTTTCTACAGGGTTTGTATCAGACCGATATAAACCTTGACGTAAAATCAGCATGACTGGCGTTGAACAGATTTGTAATTTTATTTGAGCCCTGCAATCACTGATGGCACTTGTTAGCTATAGAGTGCTATTATTTTACGCTGAATAAAAATATAGCTAAAGTAGTTGAAGCTTTTACTCTCCATAGTACTTAAACCTTAAAATTCATGGGCTGAAATTTAATACGTACCTATGTGGTAAAACAATTTCCTGGGGTCCGGTTTTTAAGTTATATGTACTAAAATTGGACCATTTCATGTTTTTCTTTACTCATCGTTTTGTGCTGAAACTAATTAAGTTCCCCGGTTTAAAATATAGGAAATATCTTTCTCTGTTTATAAATTGGTTACACGGTAGAATTTTAATAGATGGTACTTCCATTAAGCAGCTTAATCGATAAAGCCACGTAAGTTCATTTCACTTTGAAGGTTTCTTGGTCTTGAAAGATTTAATGTATTACATTAAATGTAGCATATAATTCATGAAGTATCATTGACATTATAGGCTCAAAGCCTTGTTGATAAAAACTGCGACCAATATCTATGAATCAGGTTTCCATTTTTGCTTTCTTCCCCTTCACGTGTTCTTTCACGTAGGTAGACTAAGTTTTTATCATTCAGTTGTATTACAATGCGTTAAAAAGTTGTAATAATTATTGGTAGACCATATACTGGGAATCGTATTGTGGCACATCAACATAGATACACACACATACATCTGTAGTTGTACCTTCCAAAGATAAAATGCCATTCATGGTTCTAACATAGGGTTACTTCACGAACATATTCTAATATGTAAAACACAAGTTTCATGTGAAGATAAATTGTATAAGAAGTACACTTATTATTGCAATATAAATGTGTATATAGGGACTACTATACTATGTTAAAAAATATAAACGATTATGACATAATAATCGTAAATTGTGCGAATACTAGACACACATTTATACATTATTTGTAAGATGTGTGCCTATGTTCTGTCTTGTTATTAATCCTAATCTAATTCCTTTTCCTCGATAATAATAAATGTTTACGTTGTTGCTTCAGCTTACTATCATAATTCATCATTTTCTCTTTCTAATTAGTTTCATGTGTATAAAAGAAATCTTCCTTTTCACTCACGGGTGTTGGTGTTTCTATGCTTGACATGCATTTCAGGATATGTACGTGTTATTGTTTAAGACTCAAGGGATTTCTAAATCAAAATTTTGAATATATTATTTACTAAGGTCACTGGGTTACCAATTCCTTTTTATTTTATCTTGACAGATAATTAGTGTTGGTATACATCACTTACTGTTTGCAATTTTCGTAGATTTTTAGAACTCCTTCGAAACCATTCTATTGATGCATGTCTTACTTTCTATGCATGTTACGCAAGAAATATTTTCAATTAAGTGTTTTCAGTATTCATTATGTTATTGTATTCATATGAAAAGAATTTTTTTTATGAAGGCTCGGCATTTTATTTTAGTTAATATTTTCATTAGCTCTGGATATAAATGATTATATGTATTTATTGAAATTCAGAAAAAAAATTAATAAAAAATTTTGTAAGACAAAATATACGCATAATGTAAATTTCATTTCTAAATTTTTGGCGTCTATCCAATCAATATTAGTGTGGCAAAGTCATTGAATTTTTTGAAACTTACATCGAATTTTTCTGATGCCGTGTTCCGTAGAACCTGTTTGTCATTCTGGTAACGATGTCAAATTAAAAATCAAATTCAATAATAACGTAAAAAATTCATTGATCATTTCTCATCGTATTATAAATTAATCATTATTATTTATTATCATATATAACTGTTACTCATTAAATATGTATGTTGTAGGCGACCTGTTCCCAATATTCCCCCCCGAATTCCTGACAGACCATACTCTGGGCGGCTAAACTGAGCTAGTGCATAGTGCATGCCTGCAACACGTGCTGATAAATGCTATCTTCAACTCCAAAGTGTATAAAGGATCAAAAGAAGGACCGTTGTATCTAATGGACAAGCGAGTATACGAGTGTGTAGAGTTTTGTCAAACTGTGAAGACTGCTGCCGCACACAGTGTTAGAAGATAGTGGAGAAGAGAGCGAGGGAATGAGATGGGACCAAAGTAAACAGGTAGTGAACTATTATACCCTGTTTATATAAAGTCAACACTTATAAATCCAGAGTCATTTTTATTTAACGTGATATACTAGACAATTAAGTATTAACATTGCACCGTACGAGCAATGGAGCAATAAGTCAACGAAATTGGCAGCGTGTGTTTATCTAAATAACAAATGTCTATTATCTCAATACATCCTTGTTAGCAAACTTGCGAGGCTCGTAGTCGCTAATTTTTTTCCATTCTAACCAACATTTATTGATTGAATCAAATACCCTCTGTATCAGGATGACAAAAGTCATGCAACATAAAATGGTCCAATCGTATGATTGGACATACGTAAATTTATACTAATTTCAATAACGCAAGATAATTTCTCTTCATTAGTTAATTTTGAGTGAAAAATATAACTTTTTTGAGAATGGCATAGTCGCTACCAAATCAAGGCTTGGATTGAAATAATAAGGAATGTGCTTAATAAAATGTTCTTGTTGATTTGCTGATATTAAGACTTGAATGCCCTGAAATGAAAAAACGAAAATACTAATGATGTCATTCGAAAACAAAGCAATGTAACATGTTTTACAACAATTGTATTTGATTTTAATAGTTGGAAAATTTTTTTATTACACTGAAATGGTATCTATTATTGTTATGAATGACTTTACCACGTAATACCATTTATAATTTTTTCCTATCTTTATCTTACTTATCTTGTATCGAAAATTGAAATATGTCGAGTACCTCGCAGAGAAGTAACATACTTATACAGGCTCTCTAAAAATATTTTAACTAAAAGATATATATATATATATATATATGTGTGTGTGCATATATATATATATATATATACATTGTATATTAAAAAATTTGCTGTAACATTTATAACATGCAACTCTACTTTCAGGGTATGTATACGTGTCATTTTTTGATGCCGGCATCAATTAAGCAGGTGGTAGCTTCATTTCACCTTGCATATGTATATGTTATCTTCCACTCATTCTTATCACGCAACAATCGGATATTGTCATGTAACCTGCCTCTTACCTAGTTAAACAAGATAGAGTTGCGGTATAGAAAAATTAAGATAATACACCGTAAAAGCATAATTTTTGATCTAGTTACTATTTTCGTTGCATTACTTGTACAGCACAAGTCCAATACTTGAAGTGAATTAAAAACTGTTGGAGCTGTTGAAAAGTGGTGCATTTTCATTTTAATGAACACTCATCAACACAGCAACAATTAATTTCAACTATACAAAAGTTTACATTCGTAACAATAAAATCTGATGAAATACTTTTTTTCTCTTTGCTAAACCCAAGGTTGTCGTATACTAATTTAGGGTGTTTCCTTTTTTTCAAATATTCAACTGCAGTGAAGAAATATTAATCCGTTTTTCGAATAATTATCTCTTCATAGCACAAGGAATGTATCAACGTACAAACATAAGTAATAGTGAATTATGTATCGCCGCTGAGCCATAAGTGCAACTATATTTCCTACCTTCTCAATCAATTTATACTCACCGCGTGTACAAATAGATGTTAAAATATGATAGACAATGAATACATTTTAAACCTCTAATCGAGCAGCAAATGAGGACCAGGACTATAAGACAAGATTAGCGCTCAAGCAATTTTAGGCTTAGTTAACAGTTGAAACTGTATCAGACATCATTTTGTTGGACACAGAATGTTTAGTAGCGAGGCCATTTCGAATATTACCATTGTGAATCATTGATTCAATTTAAGTTATTTAGTACAATATTTTCTATCAGTAATATCATTATGTGCTTCTCTCAAGTTGGGTGATTATAGTTACGATTTAAACACTATTAGCGAAAATTTTTACCTTGGATGTCACGCAGTATGTTCTAAGAATTATCTGATGCAATTATATGTTGGATATGAACACTGATCACGTACATTTAATTTCATCATAAGCATACGCTACTATAATTATTGTAAATAAATCGCTATAGTATTATATTGTACATGTATTGGCATACAAGAATTTTGTATTTAACCAAACATTGTTTCAATTGCCAGTCCGTTATACAATGCAACTCGATGACTGATGAATGTACCTAGGCTGTATGATACTAATATACGTTATTTAATAGTAATAATAAAATAAATCTGTCCTTACCTTACTTTACGAACGGCTCCACGCCTACAATGCACGTCTAGAGCTGTCTTAAGACCGTCGTGAAAATAAGAACTGACTTAGAATACCGACCTTAATGTTCTGTCATTTGATGGAACGAGGTGAAGCAAGTTATACATTGACTCAAAATCGTACCATCAAACGACTCTGAGATGGTGACACTGATATTGGTGAATATACATTTTTGAAGACTTTCTGTATTTGTAAAGTCAGCAACGAAAATGATTCAATTGAAAACCGTTGATCATGTTAGGAATAATTGGAAGAAAGTTGAACCGTATCAGTGGCGTGCTTTGTATACATGAACTTGGCCTCCTTGCAATAAGGTAAGTTTATTTTGAATTCTAAACGATTTTCTCTCTTTTTTTATTCCCTCGCTCATCTGTTTCAATGCTTTGACAGAACAAAAAAAAGGAACAGTCCGTATAGTGTTACACGGGATCATATTTTAGATTTCAGTAAACTAAATTTTATTGTGAAAACTGAATGCCAAATGTCTCGTCCAGATAATTCAAAACAAGATAAATTAAACGATGTAATATTACAAATGACTGCGTTGACAAAGGCAGTTGACGAATTACGCGCAGAGGTGAATACGATCAAAGTCAAATCGCTGTTGATTAAAAATGAAAGAATGAACAATGAAGTATCCGCAAGGAAAGCAATGATAGATCAAACTGTTGGTAAGAAAAACTCTACTGCAACATTGCGAAAACTGAAGGATCGGTCCCAAAATGAGATACCAAAAACACCTGTTTCTCAGATAGACAAAAACCAAGATTCGAGTGAAACTTTGTTTGAAGATACTGCCATGAATTCGCCACCTTATATGCCATCCGGTAAAAATATTGTATTGTCTGAATACTATTTTCGAGACCAGCAAAATTCGTCTGCCTTCTCGAAGTTAGTGTCAAAATCGTCACCAACAAACAAAAATAAATCGAAGAAACAGGAGCCGAATAAAACAGAAAAACGCGAGCCTGCAAGTGGCAATGTTCAATCAATGGGAAGAAAAATAGGAAACGGCGAGGAAACTCGGAAGGCTTTGAAAACGGAAGAGAAAAAGTTAACCGCTGAAAAAGATAGGAATGCAATAGTCGGTGTGAATAGTAGCAAGGGTAAGAAGAACAAGAAGCAAATTGTGAAATCGGAAGCAAGCGGTAGTGTGGACACTGCTGAATCGAATGATTCTGCCTCTATCGAAACACGTAAAGTTGAAAAAAAGCTAAAGCAAAATCGCAGAAAGATCAAGGCTCAGGAACTGTCTGCGAATGAACCGAGTAAAACATCCAACAGTGGCGTATCGATGAAAGTAGATACATTGGATCGGAAAAACGTAAATGGCGAACGAGGTGTAAAAACTCTGGAGATAGATGGGCAAAAGAATGCTAATCAAACAACAAAGCCAAAGAGATTGTATAAATCAGGAAAACCGAGTGAGGATGAGCGACAACAAACCATTTCAACCTCGGAAACTGTTTCGAAGGACAATGAAAACGAACCAACTCCTACTTGCATGGGCAGCTTCAAACAAAATCTTGGATCTCTTTGTACACCGTTGAATAAATGCCGTAAAAACACAGGTTCATCGAAATCTGATCCGAAAGCAGAAGTGTTGGAAGCCCAACCTCTGATTAAAAATACGTCTACCGTGCAGCCTAATGATTCCGTTGAACCTTCTACGGGTAAAAATAATCAAAAAAAGAATGAAAGTAAGAAGAAATTGGATAAACAGGAAACGGTGCAATCGCATTCTTTGAGCACATCTATCCCTGGTAGAGCGACGGGTACGTCGGCTGAAAGACCAATCATCACCACTAACACGAAGAAAAATAATAATTTAAATAAAACGAAAAAACAGGAAACTGCGGAATTACAATCCTCGAGTGTAGCTGACATTGATGCAGAGCCGGATAAATTGCTTGAAAAACCAACTGAAGTTGCTAAGAAAAAAAAGGTGAGGGATCAAAGAGCAACAGAAAAATCGCCATCTTCGAAAGCAGCTGTGGTTGATACGGAGTTAGATAGTACGGTAGAAAAACCAATTGAAATGGTTGTAAAAAAAAGAAGAAGGAATCAAACGGAAATTGAGAAGTCGGGAACCTCAAGGACAACTGCCATTAGTACTGAGCCGGATGGTTTGCTTGAAGAGCCAACGGAAGTTGTTTCGACAAAAAGAAAGACTCAAAAGAGAATAGAAAAAGCTCCACCCGCGGGGACGGTCATCCCTAATAGAGAGTCGGATAATTCGGTTGAAGAACCAACTGAAATTACTACGAAGAGAAGAAGGAATAGAAAAGAAACTGAAAAGTTACCATCCTTAAGGACAGCTAACGTTGGTACAGAATTTGATCATTCGCTCGAGGAACCTGTTCAAACTGTTGAGAAAAAAAGGAGAAATCGAGCGAAAACGGAAAAATCACTACCTGCGACTATGACTACGCTTGGTGGTGAGTCGGATAGTTCGGTTGCAGAACCAACCGAAATTGTTACGAAAAAACGAGAGAGGCATCGAAAAGAAAAAACTAAATCTCCATCCTCCAGAACAGCTACCTTAGATACAGAATCAGACAGTACGGAAGAGGTACAAACTGAGGTTGTGAATCAAAAAAGAAAAAAGAAAAATGAAAGGGAAAAATCACCATCCCCTAGTACAGATACTTTTGGTGCGGAGTTGAATAGCTCATTTGAAAAATCGATTGAAATTGCTCCGAAAGAAAAAAGGAGACGAAGGAAGACGGCAAGATCACCACATTCAAAGTCAGCCACTCTAGATACAGATTCGGATAATACGGCTGACGTCCCGAGTAAAATTGTTAATAGAAAAAGACGAAATCTTATGAAAGAAGAAAAACCACCATCCTCCAGCGCATATTCCATTAGCACTGAATCAGACACCTCAGTTGAAGAATCAAACGAAGTTGTAAAGAAAAATCGGAAGAACCGAAAATCCAAAAAATCTCCACCCTCGAGTACAAGTACTCTTAGTACAGAGTCAGAAAAATCTGTTAGAAAGCTTCCTGATATTGAAACAAAAAAAAGGAGAAGACATGGAATGGCTTCAGAAAAATTGTCATTCTCGAGTTCAACGCCCCGAGATACAGAGTCGACAAGTTCGATCGAAAAACCAGTCCACGTATCTGCGAAAAAAAGACGAGAGCATCTGAAAGACGTAGAGAATTCATCATCTTCGAGTACATCTATTGATGGTACGGAGTCAGATGATTCTGTTGAAGTATTGAGGAAAATTACTAGACAAGAAAAAACGAAGGACAATAAAGAGACACAAAAATCTCCAAAATCATCAGCTGAGCAAGAAGTCCACGATAATTCAAAACTCAAGTATAATAAAAAAACTCAAACATTGGAAGAGCCTGCCAGTTCAAAGTCGACGGAGATGAGACTACCTGAGAGCTCGAGAAGAGTAAAAATCGCCGATGCTGCTGCCGGTACCCAAGAAGTAAGTGACGAGCCTGAAAAATACGCAGAGAATCTAACCAGTGACAGCGGCTGGTCTATAAAGACCGGCACGACATCGGAGAGCTCTTCAGACGATCAGGATACTTCGAGGGGTGTGAATACTGAAGAAGCAACCACTGCCGTACCCAAATGGACAACTGCGGAGGAAGCGATCAGCGTGTGTGGTGCTGTCGATAAGCTTCCGGCAGAGGTGTGGTTTCCAGATGGCGACATACCTTCGGTGTGCCATCGTAAGAAGAGTGTGAAAAGAAATCACTACAAAAAGCTGCTTATCCCATTCAAGCGCAAGAGTAAAAAATGCCCGAAGTGCTGCGGACCCAGAAAGCTGTGTAATTCATCGCAGGCATCAAAATATACACGAGACGTAACTCCGTCCTCGGCAAGATCGTGTAATTCTGACAAGCGAACGGTATCATCAGTAAGTCCAGGTATCACGCCAACAGAGAAGGTTCCCTTCTGCCGTCGACAAACTTATCACAATTATCGCGTATCTTCTTTGATACCAAAACCGGATTTCGGACAAACGTATCCGCATTCGGATCCTATACATCGTCCAATTCGGACCGGGTTTAATTTTCCAAAATCTAGTCGCCGCGTAAACAAGAAAGAGCCGCATCCCTGGGGCCAGCAGCGGTTTGATCCTACCATCAATTACTTCTCACCACGGTTTAATCCGCTCGGATCAGTACCGACGACCAGCTCAATGACGTCCAACGATTTCGAGCCAATTACAACCGACGAAGAGGCGACCAGCAAAGTATCCGGATCACCGTCATCGCGCTCTCGACAGAATAAAAACGCCCACTATAGATTCGATGAATTCTACATTCCGGCAGATTTTGGAAGTTTTTCAACACGAAGGGATCCCAATCTGCCGGATGCGAGAGAGGCGCAAACGACGTCGAGCAGACCGGCTCTCCTTCGACGGGTAGCGAATTATTTCCTCTCAAGAAAATCCTCTCAGTATGCCGACGATCCAAAATCCGTGGCTGATTGTGCAGAGCCTCAGTCGGCAGGTTCCTGTTCAACCTACGTCAAATCGCCGCCATATCATGCTCGCAGAGGGAATCTCTTTGATCGAAATGGTTACGACTATCTAACGCAGAGGGCAGGATCGTATCGGAATTTCGAAGAATCGCAAAATGTTTACACTCTTGTGCCGGTTCTCGTCGGCGAACAATCTCACGTGTCTGACAGAGGATTACGAGTGATAGAAATGTCCGACAGGCGTTACGCTTTTCCTTCAGAGAGGTTGGATCATCTTGTCCTGGATTGAATGAAGCGAAGAGAATCGTAGCTGCGGGACAGTTCAGAACTGATAACGCCGAATCCTCGAGCTGGTAAGTCTTACACTTTATGAATGTAACAAATGCTGTGAATACACTTGTACTTGTTCGAATCGTTATACAGACATGATTACTCGATTCTATTGGACATACGGTATAAATAAATGGGATTTGAGTATGAGGGCGGCTAGTGTACTCGTGAGTTATAGTTTAAAATAATTTATTACAATAATAACAATATTTCTACACGTGCTCGCGATGACCCATATCGTATAAGTAATTATATCATTTACTACAATAATCAGTACCATAATTGTATCAGTATAATATTATCAACTATTCGTATACGGTTAATAAATAAGCCCTCACATCAACTGTTGTCTTGATCAACAGTTAGAAATAATGTATAACGTGATATTTAGTACAGCAAAAAATATACCTATATATTTATACATAGTTTGTCGTTACTGCATAATGAGACAGACACAACTATACGTACGTAGACGTATACACGCATTAAACGTGTATGTACACCAGGAACAATGGAGCGGAGGTTGGAAAAAGTTACTCTGTACATTTCTCTTAAACTATTTACCAACTTGCCTTTTATCATTATCAGATTACACTAATACACAATGGTCATGCACGTGGTGTGCGGGTAATTAATCTAATTCCTCAATATTTTCACTTACACTATAAACTGTTTTTGACTGCCGATCGAATGACTTCAAACTTTCAAATGGAAAGTGTTTGAATAAAAATATTTAAAGCATTCCGTTGCAGTGCACTGATTGTACTAATGCTGAGAGTTCATATTCCGAAACTGTTAAAAACAGAATGAATTAAACACAAATTCAATTGTTGATTAGGACTTCGTCAGCAGATTCAAAACGTTGTAAAAAAAAAAAAAAAAGACCGTCATAAATCATAAATTCAAACGTGGCGGACGAAATTTTTCATGGTGTAAGAAAAAACATATGTTTGACCGTTCGCCAACTGGAATGTAATATTTGAATTGAGATGATTGATATCGATATGTCTGCGTGTCTTAGGTAAATGACAATCACTACTGAATAATTTTTGAGTTATTACAATAATGAGGTTCTCAATCGCGCGTATATTCTAAATTTAAGGCCACTATAATAGCTCATCAGGATACCTAATTCATATTCCAATACTTAAACAAAAACTACGTATTTCGCAAATCAATGTACAACATTGAACCATCGGGAAACCTTGATTTTACAAAATCTTTGAAATTAGTTGTAGTAAAAAAAAAAAAAAAAAAAAAAACGGATAAAAACACCCAAATTCTTAGACATTCGGACTAGTAAAGTTTTGTCCTCAAAATTGCCAAAGTTTCGATGAATACAACAAAGGAAAATATTCGTGTTTATAAAAAACTGCACGAATAAAATCGTATTTCGGAAATCAGTAGTCATGTAGTGTCACGTGTGACAATTTGAATTGCGCCGATTCTTTTTCGTCTTTCCTATGCGTCATATCGATGTCACGACAACAATTTTTAGAAACTATGTACAGTCTACACCGGAAAAATATTAGAAATTAATCTGAAGTAGAGCCGGAGTATATGCATGAGATTAGCCCCTGTGACCAACATAAACAATAAATTTTGTGCACAGCTGCTATGGGGCTAACCAGCGAATGTGCGTTAGACTTAAATAATAACCTACATATGTAAAGATATCATTTCGTAGAAAAAATCAAAGGTCTCACAATCAGTTAAAGTAAATAGTGTTGAGATCAAATTTCACCTATACCTTCAATTCGATTTGAGACCAATTCATCTTGATGAAATAGCCGATCTTTAAATTCTATGAATTTCAACAAATACCAAAACTCGAACATATTACCAGATTTTTATTTACAACCTTAAAATGTTTGAAAATAAATTGTGTTGTAATTTAGATTGAGATAGAAAAGAAGACTTATGAATAAGTAATTCATCTGACTTATACTTTTCTTCATTTGCTGTACACGACTTTTACATAATACTATAATTGGATATTTGATCGGTCGTAATTTGGATATGTCAGTTTCGTTTCAGTTCTCAATCGATCGTTGGTAAATATTTATATGCATATATTGTGTATACAATATAACAGGCATGTGCGTGATAGACGACCTATATTTTTTTTTCCTTTTTTGCTTTATACTTACAACGTGTCGACATCATCTAAAAGTCTGTATAAAAAATGTTGTGCGGGATATTGTATACGTATAACGTTTAAATGCATACAACTCTTAGAATTATTCATGTAAAATAGTTGTATGTGGCAACAATCGATTCTATTAGGTATACGAACTCTTACTGCACCGACGCAAAGGTCACTAGTCCAAGTTTCCGTGGAATTTCCAACTTTACGTGTGTATAAAGGTATGACGCTGACATTAGTCAATACATTTGCAATTTCGAGTAGATCTTCATTCGCTGTCTCTTTGGATTATGATTAGTACTATTTTTACTCCGCGAGTTTCCTTACTCTCATTATTTCGAGTTTGAATTGTCGACATGTAACGTTAGAACTTCCTGAGAGGTCTCTTGGAAAACTTTGTTCATTTTTTCGTGGGCTTCATCCATCAGTTCCGCTATATTGTCCTTTGTCATTCCGACTGTGGAAATCGGTGGTAAAATGGTGATATAACTTTTTCCTGGAAGTTAATTAACCATCGCTGAACTTTAGCACATAGTATCCATTATAGTCCCGGCGAACGTCATGATCACATGGACTATTGGTAGATTTATCAGAACTGACATGGGTTTGTATTACTCATGGAAATGATAAAAGATAGAAAATAAAAACCATACTTTGTCGGCGAACGGTAATTTCCCGATGCAATCACTGATTGTTTGACATACCAAAATGCGTATTTCGATGTGGTGGATTCCCATGAGATTAATTACACGAGTCACGTCACGAAGCTCGAACTTACCAGAGCCAAACTTCTTGAGTTTGTCGTTGAGAAAATAATACTTGGAGACGACGACCGGCTGAATCGGGGTCTGGGAGGCGATGGCGACGTGGAAGGCGCCCTTCTTGAACGGAAGCAGCTTCGTCCCGGAGTGCCGCTTACCCTCGGGAAATAGACAAAGTTTTGCCTGATAGGAGAGTTGTAACATTATTGGACAATTGCTGAGTCGTACAATGCAGCTCTCCTCTTAATTCAACGCGCTCACTGGAGTTTAATTTCCTTGTATTATTCGCCAATTGACAATTATAATCATATATATTCAACGGAGTAGCCCGAACTGACCTTTCTGTTATTGATAATGTCCGCCGTCGAGTTCATGGTGCTATGTGCTTGCTCAGCTTGCCGCCTGTCGATGAAAATCGTACCCCAAAGCCAGGAGGCGAGCCCAAACGGCCCCAAGTAGAGAATCTCTTTTTTTGAAATCACCGTGCATCGTTCCAACACCGGCCACAACTCTGCCAATACTGTGAATGAGAAAATTGTTTACGAGAGTAATCGAACGGGTTCGAAACTGATTTAAAAAAGCAAATATGCAGTTTATGTCAACGGCATTATAGCAGAAAATATAATATGACACTATGGGAAGATAATAAAATAGCCGGACTATTAACACTCTGACCCAGAAAATTATTTTTTTATTTTTTTTTTTTTATTTTTATTATTAGTTAGACGTGTATAAGTGAATTGTTATTCGTGTACTCCATTGCATTGTTATTATTATTGTAGACGATAACAATTCTTGTTCAAACGAAAATAGGTCATCTGTATCAATCTCAGCGCGCTAAATCGTCTCTCTCTATTTCGATTGCCGTACGATTGTGAATACTCGAAAGCCATAGATATTTGTACTGATTAATTATCGTACAAGTGGAAATCGTAATAACATTTTTCTCGTATAGTTATTCGACGAGTCTAATCGCTTACGCAGTTCAATGCAAAAGCGTGTCCATCTACTCGGTGTTACGCATACATTTAGATTAATTAATTATAGCTCTGATAAGACTTACCGCAAAGATCAAGTCCGCTCTGGTGATTAATCAACACTACACAACCCGTGTCTTTGACGATATTTTCCTTCCCACGAACTTGAAATTGTATGCCTAGGAGTTTTGCAATTTGTCGCCCTCCCCACGCAGGTATGCTGTAATTAAAGTCTCACGGTTACATATATACTATAAATCGTATGTACTTCCGTTCCTACATAGAATCTTCGTGCTCATTACTCAAACTATAGCTGATTTGTACTGACTTGACGTGGATTTTTTTCACCCAAAGTATAAGTTTTAATTTCTTTTAGTTTGAATGTTGACTGTTCAAATACACAACAGGACAAATGTAGCGAGTGAAACATTAATGCACGTATTACGAGAGAAACTTTGACTCGTTAGCGGTTAGCAACAACGTTACACATAATTATTGCCAGTCACTACGTTGTTGTTATCTCGTGAAACGAAACGTTATTTAGAATCTTACATAAATATTTACAGCAAGTAATTCTGAGTTTTTTAATTTCCTCCGTATTCAAGTGCACAAACATTTTCAATATGCAATCAGGTATAATCTATTTGAAAATTTTAGCCGCAGTAAATTATCTTGTACAAAATAATGTATTGTTCGTCGAAATATAGAGGAAAATTAAAATTGACATCATGCCGTATGTACGTGTCTCGTGTTACGGTTAATTACTAAAAGAGCCTAACTCACAGCGCATTTTTCCAATGTCCTGGCTGAAAGAGCATAATTGGTATGCACCATGTCGCCGCTATAGCACTTAGAAAAATAAAGAGTACAAATTTAATCCGATATCTTGCAGCATCGCTCACAGCGCAAACTACGACCAGGAGCAGCAGGAGAGCAACGCCGACGCTGCTGCAAGAAACTCCCAGGACCCTAAAAATAAAAAAAAGTAATGAAATCGTCAGGATCTGGTTAACTCTGGTAAGCATGTTGGTTATATATACGTTTCCTGAAGGCAGTACAGTGATGACGCGATTGTGCTGTATTTTTCATTTACATAATTTGGTAGAGCAGATACGAAGCTTAGAATTTCAGACATCGTTGGGATAAAAGGTTTTGAAATTTAGAATTACAAATAACTATCGCCTGAAATGATTACTGTACAATTTTGACTTTTGATACCGAAACGTTTTTCCTGCTCGCAATTGTTCATGCAACTGATTCGCGAAACTGATCATCGCTAACGTGCATGAATTCGAATTTGCACCGATCAGCGTTGGCAGTGAAAGTCAGTCGAGGTTTAATTCAGTCGCTGACGCGTTGATTCTCGGTGATATAGATAGTGCAGAAGCCAGAATACCTCTCTATGTTGCAAAACTAATTATAATTAACAACATTGTGCACGTAGCCTCGATGTAACATGCATACATACGTCACTTCGAACGCGAACAAGTACACAGGCATGAGGCCTTGCTAATATCTTGACACCGAAATGCGAGTTGAATAGATATCGCAGCCCATTTCCATGAATAATTATTGAATGAGAATGAATAGGTCAGTATGAAATTTAATTTAAGGATTCCTCGTGAAGATGTAAAATTCGATGCGGCGTGAATGTTATACTTAAATGAAAAAGAAATAGACGACGAGATTAAATTTTGTATGAAATCGAACCCACGAAAGAAGAGCAGAAAAACTCCGATTTTCATGAGATTTATTTTAACCCAGGCATCCGTTCTATTCCTAACAACACCATCTCCTAAACAATGTGAAATAAATTGTGAATACAATTTGCGCCTGAGTTTGAATTTCGGGTCTGAATAAAGTTACAATTATTAAAGTAAAGTATAAACTTGAAGTTTGTATTGTTTGCGTATCCGTTCAGTGTAGCACTGAGTGGAGATCTTCACCATGCACCCTTAGCTTCCATCTTCACTCATCCATTGAAATTTTATAAGAGATCTTGACGCGTTGTACTTGACGTCGAGGCAACTAAATTTGAAAGAGCTTCTGAACCCTCAAGTCCAACTGCCGTCGCCGTCAAGACCCGCGAATCAAAGCAGTGTAGGACAGTCGTATAATGTATATACAGGCGTATTGTTATATCTGACACTTAAACCAGGACGACGCCGGAGGCTGATTGCCCCCCGAGATTTACTGACAATGTAGGATTCAATAGCGTCGTGACGTCACTCCCATACACACGCACGCCTTGATCTGACTCTCGTGCATTGTTACCTGATTTCCGCTCCAGTAATAATCGTGTCCATCTCATTTCGTTACCGACGGTGAAAAGACCGTTGACACGAAGATCTTATACAATTGTGATATTTTTCACTCCTGCTTTGTTCGCGTGCAGCCTTATAACTCAGCAAGTGAATGAAATCGAGATATCGTGAAAAGTTATTCGATTGCATGGGTAACTGGTCCTTTGTAAAGGATCCGCGTAAATGGACTTGAGTCATCTTTCTTTCACGTGAAGCGTGATCGATAAAAAAAATGCGATTATTATTTTCAATTTAAGCTTTTATTCAACACCCTGAATCAAATCCAAATCCACTTGATATCACTTCTTCGGGATAGGAGAGCACGAGTTATCGATTTATATGAAATTTGCTGAACGGGCACATACGATTAACCGCAAGAAATATAGGTATATGGATGAATATATCACAAGATAGGTTCGAATTATATTTAATATTTGCTATTACAGAATTGCGGGATACTGAAATCGAATTTCTAACGCGTTATAGATACAGTAGCGTAATATACTTTGTACAGTCGTACGCCAAGGCCGTTATAAAAATGTGATCTAAGATGACGTTCCGTGTCGCCGCAGAAACCATTCAATGAATTCACGTAGATGTCACTTCATTTCCGAGATTTTAATTTTTTCTTCTACGTTTTATGTCTCACGGTATATAATAACGAATCGATACTTGTCAAAGTGGTCATCATCCACGCGAACTGGGTCAGCATTCGTTTGCAACTCGTGAATCCCAGAGTATAGAATTGGTGCCAAATTTTCTGTCTGATGCCTTATTGTTTGACCCGCGGGACTCCAATCACAAAGCGACGACAACTGCAGACTAGCTTTTACAATATCTCCTATCATGCACTACTTTGACACTCCAAAAACAACAATATCTATTTGACATTTTTTTCGAATGCAAGTTTTTCCATTTCCTGTTCGTTATTAATATAAAGGCCCAAAGAACCGCCGCAGATCCGAAGATATTCGTGGTCTGAGTTGTCCAACTGAGTCCTTTCAGGACAATGTAGCTTGACTTCGTTTAAGGCGAAAACCGATATTCGAGGAGGAAACCTGTGCTCGGTTTTCTCATTAAGACGTATCGACCGGCTGTGATCAGTTCCGATTCGCTATAAAAGAGCAAATCATTTGCGTTACGAAATACAGTTATGGAGACCGTGTCTGATTTATATCATTGCGAGCCTGCGCTCCAATACCGAGATATGTGCACCAGTAACATTAGATGTGAAAACTTATACATTGGAACATCTCAGTTGTTGCGAATGATCGTCGTCGTGATTCTGGGCAATTCCCTACTGTCATTGCAGAGCGAATTTATGATCGAGCAAAGTTTAAATAAATTGCCTGTAATTTTTCTGAACCTTACGGATTTCATATACACTCATTATGCAACGTTACATGCAGTAATCTCGCTGTTGGTATGATTGCACGAGATTAACGAGGCATAAGAAAGCCGAAAAAAAGAACACAATGACGTATGGACGTGATAACGTTGAAGGTACGACTGCCTGCAGCTGCAAAGAGATAAATGCATTTCATGTCTATTGTTCCAGCTGGTAAGAAAACCTTATATAAGCAAATAAGTCGCTGAAAATCGAACCCGGACTCAGGACGAATTAGATTAATAAATTGCTCAGGATGTGTCGACAATCTACATACAGAGGCGTGCAACGCAACGAGAGATTAAAAGTTAATCTCTTACCAAGCTTAAACGATCGTCATAAAATGTGTTATCATTATCTCAGACTTCAGGTCGAAGAGTTGAACTCGGAACACGTCGACTATAAATCGGTGATATAAAATAATGTATTTAGAGTTCACATTAAGTGCAAAAATTGGCGTGACAGATTAGCTCCGAATGAGCGATATGCCGATACGACATCGAATAGAATCACTCGTGTAACCTATTACCATTCACGCTGAATTATTTCAGTAATATTGCTATTAAAAATACAAATGCACTCATGCCGAATACCATTTCTCCGACTTAATTGAAAGACGGTGAACCTGAAATGTGGAAAAAATCTGCGTTATATAATATATGCTAGGAAATATTTCCGGAGCTTTGATTGTTCTCTATTTAGAAATATTAATTAATCAGGATTATCGAATCAGTGAATCAGTAGGCGTAGCTTTCAAGTACCTATACGAGTGTGTTCAACTATTAAAGTATGAGTGATTTGATATGATCACGTCGAACGCAATTGCGGCAGTAAGTCTGTTGTGGATAATCAGGATTTCAACTATGTGTAATTCTTCTCAATGCGTGTGACGGATAATTGCCAGAGAGACTTACTATACAATTATATCTCTGCAAAGGCTAAAATCCAATAATTAATCGCACAAGCTGACTAATCAATTCTCCTAGCAGCAGCTGTACTCTAACCAAAATTTTCTCAGCATTCAGGCTCGCCAACGTAAAATTGCAACACAACCCCCCAAGTCAGATAAGAAATAACAACTTTCATTTGATACGATGCTCTATAACGAACAGCACTGAAATGTTGAACACTGGATCCACTGTAAATACATGTTACCTGCTCTAATCTAGATCCCTATATGCGGGTGAGTTTTATTACTGTTTGAATATCATTGCTTCTATTAGATACGTTACAAGCACACGGTTTCTGCTACTATGATCTGTTTTTTCGTTGTACAGGCGTGCTAATTAATTTACAGTACGTCATTTCCGTTTGGTAGTGAATAAGGCGGCACGTGTGCCAGATAGCGTGATACAAAATAAGGCCAACAATTAGATATAGATCATTGGCGGGTAGTCTGAAAAGAAATAAAACAGGAAAGGAGTTAAGGCAGCACGTGTTCGTGAAACGTATTCAATGTATTTGATTATTTCGGTATCAAATAATAAATTTTCGGATATAGTTCTATGCTGCATATTCATCATTAGGTCTAAAAATACATCGATTGAAAATAGAAAGTACAAATAATATGCACATTACAAGCCAATTTCAAGTGGACTCCTCGGTCTGTGTGGTCCAGAAATATTAATTAAAAAAAAAATGTAGACGAGCAAGCCAGATTCGCTACGGCTATTCAGAATTTGGATCGAAAGATCATTCAAGATTGGAACAGGTTAAGGTTGGATGTAAAAAACGTAATATTCTCATGTAGCATGATAAACATCAATAGATGTCCGGTTAATATCTAATTTCCAACATTGCTCGGCTTTTAATCGGATATGTAAAACTGGAACGGGTTTAATTGCTAAAACTGCAGCCATTCGCCAAATCCAGGATTATTATGTGCAGTGATAAAATGGTGTCACAGAGGTGGCATTGATTGTAGGGATCAATCATGCTACTCGCATGTCTTTTCGAGCTCGCTTCATTCAAATCAAATTTCACGAAACACCTAGATAAAGTGTAATCTTCTAACTTCGATATCTACTGACGCAGCCCGGCATTCGCTCCATTAGATACTGGCTAAAGTCAACAAAATTCTTAATTATCCGATTGAGATAACGGGTACTCTGTACCTATATCCTGAGCCCACGACAGATTAGAATTCTTGGATATTTTTTTTAACAACTAGCTCAGAATTGTCAGATGTATAGTATCCTCGTATTTCCCAACATCATTTCTGAAGAGCAGCTGTCGCGCAAACGAGACTCAATAACCTACTTAGCAAATTGCAGGTAATTCAAGAAACGAATTAGTTCTGACTAGGTGAATGACGAATTTAAAAGGAAACTCTATTCTTTGCGAAACTGTGATAATGTATAACGTGTACAGTACCGTTATTCACTGACAGATTTAACACGGTTCTCCGAACGGCAAATGAGCTGCGTGAAATTTAATTGGCTCTTGCTAAATTTGCCTGGATAATTCGGCTCTACCAACAGAATATTATCTTTGGTTCAAATTTTTGCTAAATATTAAGATATGACTTTGAGTATCAACGACGCATTTCCCACATTTCTTACTTGTCAAACACCGCAATATGATGAACTTATCGTAGCTGCCAAACAAGCCTGCTGCATATAGGTATACACATATTAACTTCTTGCAATCTGGTATAATATTTGTTCAGATACTTTATCGATGATTTCTTTTCTCTTTTGGTTTTCGTAATGTGGGAAAAGGTTGTCGGTCACTGTATCTATGGCATAACAAATAAAATCGTCAAGAATATTTCATTTGTAACGTATTTATCTTGTTAAAAGATTTTTTACTGGGATTACATGACATCTGTACAATTTTAACAATTTCATTTAATTCATATTTACGAGCCCATGTAAATCGGAGAAATGGTACAGTATCGCAGCTACGATAACATCTGCAGACCGAGAAATTCAGAATCGCAATACCAAAATTGCAATACAAAAGTACATAAATTAATCAGTGACTCAAATTTTTTCGTGGATGAACTCGAATATTGTATTTCAAAGAGAACGTAATGTATGTTCAGCCGCTAAAATTGACTTGGTCTCCCGTATACGGTACTGAAATAACCATATGTGACGGAGAAAACGATTTCTTATATTGTTCATCTGTCGAATAAAGTGCTTTCTGTTTTGGGAATAAAATAGCGTTACATTCCACGAATATGTCGTTCGGGTCATTTGCATAGTTACATTTACACCTGTATTGTACATCATATAGATGTCAAATACATCAAAGTTCCAATTTTCTTGTTTAAAGTCCACAAGAACACCGATCAAGGTTGAATTTTTTACGTACGACAATAAAATATAAAAAAAATATTTATACATTCTGCAGTTGGCGGAATCGAAATTTGCAGCTGTCCGAAGACGCAATTAACGTAGAACGGAGAAATAATGTCAATCGTCATCCTTTTATGTCACATCTCACGCCCGAAAAATGATTCGAAAAAAGTGTAATTCTATCAGGGAATCAGTGTGGTACTGACTCTGAACATTTCGTCTTACAATTCACTCTTCGTAACTGTGTTGTCTTGAGCCTGTTTCCGCATTCGTGGATTTTGTTTCCATAGCTTTACATCTTTTCAAAATTACACTTTGAGATGAATGAAAACTTTTGTACCTATAATAATTACTTCCTCATCATCATCCTTCCATGATAAATTCAAATTTAGGTATACTTTAGTCTTAATCGATTCATACTTCAGTCCTTTGTGACAAATAACAATTAATTTTCCGTGAAGTAAGTAATTGTCAAGTCTTGGCGATAGTGATTTCAGCTCTGCTGTCCAAGCATGTTCTGTGAACCGTTGATCGCACTTCTGACATGACGTGCGTGACGTGATAGTGTGTATACATTAGGAAATATAGTGCGGAGAGTTATGGAACGCGTGATTCTACATACATGTCCACCATTGTACATATATACACTTAATACACTTACAGTGCGATAAGATCTGCCGGTGCTGCGGGCTCACCCTGTCGGCACAACGCGTGTAAGTCTGTTGTTCTTCGCTAATCAATGAGCTGAACAGATTAAAACTATTCGCAGATCGAACTTCATCGGCAACTCACTTTTATTTTTACTCGTTACCTTTTCTCACGTGATTCAGTCCAGACGATCACTCGACACATTACATAAAATACGATTAGTATTATACATATACACATATCTCCTTGAATTGTCTATATTACGAAATCATTTTCAATTACACTTCCGCAAATATTATACATTATGGTGTGAACAATGTATATATGTTATATCTTGGGGGTAAAAGGTAGAAATACACCAAGGATATATGTTTGAATAATCAATGCGTCCTGATCCGCTTTAGAATGAAGTTTCGTTCTTCGTACAGAGTATGACCTCTATAAATGTGGGATAAATCGAAGTAGTCCATGGAAAGATAATTGGATTTAATTATACTTCCCTAGTTCAATGTTTAAAATAAATCCTAAATATGAATCTGAATCGTATATTAATGTATCTTAAGAGTGTGGAGTAAATTGAATTTGATCATGTAGGCACATATTTTTTATTTCTAAAAAATCGCAATATGACGTACGATGTACAATTGGATTTACGATTTTTCCCAAAGAATATTTGCCGAGCTAGTTATTCATTCTACATCACAGGCAAATTTTTGACTTTTCGTTGACGTCAATTAGTGATGCAGATTTTTGTTTCGAATTGCACAAGAATCTACAAGCTATGCCGTTGAATCTTCTCGATTGTATCTATGTATATTTGTAAATGGCAACTTCTTTGCACATCTTAAGTTAAACAGATGTAATACATATACGTGTGTATAATCGTTTACAGATAAATTAAGTCGAGTCGTTGAAACAATAAAACTGATGCTACACTCAAATATACAAACTGACGGCGAAAGCGTTGCGCGATTATTTCGTAAGACGTTCTAGCTGTAAAGTGTTCTTTGATTTGGATTGAAAACGCTTTTTAGTAACCTACTTCGCTGTATAACCCGTACGAAATCATCCCTCAATAATATGACGATAGGTGTCCTACGTTTACAGTATATAATTCTTCCACTGGATCATCGAAACCGCGAGAAATCGCTAGGCTGGTGAATCAGAGCCTAACTTTGAAGATTGAATATTAGTAAATATCTCAAGGGGTCAACCACTATCGAAGTAATTCACCAGGTGTTTCGTTTTCCGAAACCTGATATCGACTTGAAATTACTGTCGCCAAATATAACTCGTATTATAAATATGCTCACACATATCGATCGATTCGCATTGTTCCAATTCATTTATGAACAATGAACCTGAATGAATTGAAAATTTTTAATACGTTCCGACAAGATAGATTTTAAAAACGTAGAAGCAATGGAAAAAATTTGTTATATTTTATCCAGCACTATGGACAAGTAGTCGAGAGTTTAACAACTTTACACTCTGCGTCATTGTAAGAATGTCAGATCTCCTGGATGTGTAAAATTTGACTTTCAAATTGTTATCGCGGACTTTTCGCGATGAATGAGATTCGCTAAGTTTAAATCAGACGTATTCATTAGTTGACGGTACACAAAAGCAGCGCGCTTATTCTTAGTGCGCTTTACACGCGTTACGATTCATAAAACCTGTGCTTATACTTACATTATAAAGAATCAACAGAAATAATAATCACTAACAATCACCACCATCAACCGTCGAACTTGCGATACCGTTCACTCCGCAGTCGGTGTAGCTCCTCACTAAAATGACACGAACCGACAGACACGTGCGCGGTATCGAGCGAAAGTTCTTCGGGTGCCTTCGGGAGCTTTCGGTACTCTGGCAAAGCTCTCCTGCGCCTGATTACGCCAGCATTCAATTTTCGAAGTGATATTGATGATCCTTCACCATTTTACGGATACATATTATTCTTACAAGAACTTAAATCAAGACACACTCGAACGCCATCGCATGGCATGTCTGCCTGCGTGTCGCACGCTTAGCTTCTCATGCTAATCAGCTATACCCAAGCGTTATCTGTACCTTGGTGTTCACGCACGATAATATCTTCTTATTCCATAACTAGTGTGATTCGAGTACAATTTCATAGCACGCGGCACTTGAGAGATATACGTATTTGTATTATAAGGCGACGGAGATTACAATTAGTTTCGTGCACCCATTGTAATTAGCAGAATGACAAGTGATCGTTGAATTCGGTGTCCGCAGGTAGGAACGTTCGTCAGGTTGATCAAAGACCCTGAAACCTCGTATGAAGTAGGGGGAAGACATTAAAATTTGAAATGAAGGAACTATTTGTGTTTGAACATACGTATACTTCTTCGATAGCTTCTAATAGTTTTTCCGCTTTGCCGATATCTCGTTTCCGGAAGTAACATACCGTCTACGAGCTACGAGGATGGTCCTTGAAGAGGATGATCTTTTACCCTTTCTCACAGGAAAATCGTAGCTCTGGCGAAATTAATTTTCGCTATAAGCATAATAAATTTTTAGTAAAGAGACTTGAACATTTATCGCTCGGCAAATATTTTGTTCTGTGTATTACTGTAGCTGAACCACTCGAGTGCGCTCAGAAACTGAGGATTAATCAGGTTACGTACAGTTTCGCCCCAAATAAAGTTACTTTATGTTTTATACTTTTGTGTGTACACATTAGAACTCCAGACTCGACGCACCTCGGTACTTTTTTGTTCTGTGGTAGTTAGATAATCGTGGCGTATAAAATCTAATTAAATGCACGTTAAAACATCAGTGTAAAGTAACCAAGAACTCGCGAACTAATTAGCAAGTCTCATCTAATCACACGAGCGTACCATACTCATGTCTCCGCGTATAGATTATACGCATAGATATGACTTTTACTTTCAGCATTCATCGTTCTTTGTTGTACTTCATGAGTTACGCAGAAAAAATACCGAAAGAACGAATATTGCTCGAATATGTTTCTCAAACAGTCTGGTATTTTAAAAGCTTCTATAATTGATCCGGTTGTTGTCGCTGAGTAGGTGTTGAATTTGCCTTAATTCCAGGCAACATTTCTACGCACTCAATTTAAACGGTTCGATATCTAGATCTGCCCAGGCTTGATGGTGTGATGATTTTTTTTAAACTCTCTGCCAAGCAAAGCTGAAGTCAATAGCACTGCACTCGAAAGTGTGTCCTCTGTAATTCTCATAGCTCGTAGCTCTGTAGCTTCGAATTCTCATCGTGTAATTACTTTGTACGAAATGATGGACAATAATGTTGAACAAAATTTTACTGATGTTAAATAGAAATTGACATGAAATTTCTAACTGCTCCTAGTCTAATTTCGAGTTACCGTTTTTCCTAATAAAATTTTTTACGATTCACAGGACTGATTCCTCAGTTGCACCTACATTATGTTGCAGTGTTTCTCTAGTCGACGATCTCGAGGACGTTCTGCCAACGGCAAATGGCCAGGGGATAGCTCCTGCGCCTAGACAAGAGTACCAGGGAAGCATAGTGGCACTTTAGTGATCTCAGGTTGGATAATCGTTTCTAGAGACACGGAGAGCTGGCTGGTCTTGGCTCCAGTCACCGACCTAGGAAAACCGGTTTACCAGCGATGCTGCCGAGGCGGTAAGTTCACTATTAGGGAACTAGGAAACCCAGACACTGTTTCGCTCCGGTGCTCGATAGTCGGGTGAAAGGTAGTTCCATAGTTTGTATTTTGTGAATGGTTAATATTTACGCAATGCGACCGCGTTCTTTCCATATCTTTGACCAGAAATCTTTGACTTATAACTTCTATCTATCTATACATTACATGCTCGAAACAGACTGGATCAAGACATCCGATAGTACATTCATCTATTATATACCTATTTGTTGAATTACGTTTAGATATTTCACAAAATTCCACAAAATACAGAAAGCATTTGGCATCTCTCACTTTACATGAATTGTGAGAAGCTGCAGATTCGGATTGCGATTATCTTGTAAAATCCAAGGAATACATGAGATTGAACTGTGATGTTTAATTAGTATCGTTATTGCATAGGTGAACTTTTGCAGAAATCTTTATTTCACATTTTAGGATTGTCTGAAATTCAGGGAATCTTAGTAGAGCAAACCATACCTATATTTTGAAAACTTGACTCATTTAAAGTCATTCTCAAATTTCAAGGTTCCCATTTTTTCTCCAACGTTTTGTTACGTTAACGTTGCTATAACTTCAACCCAGTATGACTAGAATGATCGTAATAACTGGAACACGAACTGTTGAATGAAAACTGAGTATTTAACATTTGGGTACCCAGCGCAAAAGGTGCGACGACCTGATCCGATAGCGATCAGAAATTTCCATTGTTTGCCTGCCTTAGTGTGGCAATGTAGGAGACGTGATGAAACCTCGGACTACCAGTCGCAACTAGGACATTGCAGTCAATGGTATGACATAACGCGGTTGTTGAGTCGTAATTTCATAAGCGTCACCGGCTAGTGAAAATTGCTGAAAAATGAGAATGTGAAACTCGAACAAAAGAAATTGCGCATCTATTGTCACCGTAAAAATTTGTATCACTCGATCAATGAAAAACAATAAGATGATCCGCATACATAAATGGTGATAACTTGCCCGACGAACGAAACAGTATCAGAGAGTTTTATACAGTGAATACACTCAAGTTCAATTTAAATGGCGTGTCGCGACGTATTAATCATACCAGTGGCATGAAGCACCGTTTATAAATCCTGTTTCTAGTGAAAATCTTATATTCATTTCTACTCGTTTCTGTCTGTCCTTTCCTGCCCCATCTTATCCGCACAAATGCAATATTTCGCTGTTTATTCGTTTCAAATTTTGGCTAAGAATAGGTTATTGCAATTTCGAATCCGATTAGTTCTATTTATGTAAATGAAATGTTTGAAATGAAGACAAATCACATGAATACGTCCTATTCAATAAGCATAATTTTTTTTTTCGAACGATTTTTTTTTTTTAATACGGAAGGATAATCTACGAATTAATGCGACGTTTCGGATTCCGTTATTTATGTGCAATTCGAACCAATCCTGCGAGTAAGTTGACTAATTGATGAATTTGTTTTTATTCGCGGTGCACCTGAGTATTTTATACGGAAAAAGACACCGTTTTGGATCAGATTAAAAAATCTAAATCCGTTTCAATTTTCTTCAGTTTGTTGGGCAAGTAATTAGGGCCCACGATTTGCCAGTCCACGTCATTAATTCCAATTCCGAAAAACTTTTACGGCTGCTCATTGTAAGTTTTTCCCGCTCGGTCGTAATGTTTCATTTTACCATCTTTTTATTGCGGAGGTTAACGTAGGTGTAAATCATCAGGTCATAACAGAATATGATGAGTTGTGTTGTTTAGCGAAAAAAAAATGAATGTTGTTGCCTGAAGTGGTTAGTGTTGTAACTTGCATAAAGTCAGTTTAAACCAATTTTCCTTATTTGATTTCAAATACATGTGTTTCACTTCATTTCAAGCACTGCGTTTTACTTTTCATCACATACGGTAATAGGAAAAGTATTGATTTCGGAATTCTTCAACGAATCTTTACGTTTTCGGACCCCTAGTATCCGAAAAACTGGTTTTTAGAGAAATGTCGGTTTGCGTGTCTGTCAACAACAAACTGCCGCAATTATTTCGAAAACGGCTTGCTAAATAAGCTAAAATTTACACAAATTGACAATCAAATGATGAACAGTGAAAATTGGCATGTCTCGTTTTTTTTGATCGTAAGCTTCTACAGAAATATTCATCCAACTTGCAAGACTGCGATACAGCTTATACAACATTTATAGAAAATTTCATACAAGCTGCTGTACAACAAATAAAATAACGCCACAGATTTCATAAGAAACAGAGGAACCGTACGTTTTATGAAAAAAAGTGGATATGAACGACTAACTAACAACGAGAAATCTTGGTTATACTTGATAATACTTCCAGTAATTTAATTGGTTTGTATAGTGATGGAGAGTACCGCTAAAAATATTATTTCACGGTTTAATTGTTCAAAAAAAATAATCACTTTTCCAGATGACGGATCTTGTGGACATATTACACCGGAATTGGATAATTTTTTCACTTCGCTAACGGTAAAAATAATGTCCTTAAGAGAGAAATTCATTCTACTGCTATTTTGATTGCAAGCAATATTTTGAAATAGAATTTCAAACAATTGATTTGTACACGATTTATATTATACGATACGAATGCCATTGAATTGCCTGTAATTAGGCGCTCGATCTGCAACTCGTCTGATCACGGAGTCGTATGTTGTGTTGCCTATAGTCAGGCGTTACAACGAGGCTGGAAGAGAAATTTCATAAAAATAACTCGGAAAAATTCGAGTCACTCAAATTTATATTCAGCTAATCCTGCATTCTAAATAGTATTTGATCTAGATGCAAATTTTCTATGCTCTAATCGACAAGCCTTATAAACGATAAATGCTCTATGAAAAATTCTGTATCTATTATATGTAATCCGAACTTTAAATGCCCGTATTACTGTTTGTACAATAATTGCCTACCGTATTATATATTCATAACGTAGCACATCGTTCACATTCTTCAAACACATCCAAGATATGCGATGGCGTTAAAAAAAAGCATTACGTTAAACAATGATTTGTAAATTTCTCACGTTTATTATTTATGGATCATTAAATTACAAATACCGCATCCACTACATTTATATGAAATATCTCACTTGTTATAAATACAATGAAAACCGCTGGCACATTATAAATAAAATATCGATAACGCGTCGATGATAGTAATGAATTGTTCACTTTGTTGAATTGGTTGTGTTTTTCCAAATTTCACAATTTATATTTTGGTAGAATAATCATAGCTGTACGTCGCAGCTAATTGGCCTACTAATTCGCTAAAAATTGATCAGTCTTCGGAATTCCAGTTGATTTGTATAAAGTTTTAAATAGCATAAACTACACTGGTATTGGATCGCAAGAATACATGATTATAGTTAATTAATTATCTTCGAGTGATTTCATGATTAAGATAAGAGCATCGATTTTTTCATCAACTCATTTCAGTCTTAGGGATTTCTATTCCTTGGAGTCCAGGATAATCCGGTGGCAATGGCGCAAGGACTTCTTTCGTTAACGCCTTCAAAACTTGTAGCATAATATTCTGCGTCCTCTTCATCAAATCATCGACGTCTTCCAATCCCAGACCTTCTGTAGGTATAGGCTTTAAAGTTTGAATAATCATTTTACCTGCAATGAATTCATGAAGTGGGTATTATTAATACTTATGTAACATGCATTGGTTAAGATTTTTTTTTTCATATTTTTCGAAGCTATACTGCGTTTGAGGTTGACCCTTTATATTGTGAAGATTGGCTAACCAAAAATCGATACTTTTTATTAAATTTATTACGAGATAGATGTATATTCAATATGTGTCAGATTGTCATACTCGTAAACTTATGCGAGGATATTTTAGAAGACACAAAAGTGGAAAATATTCTACTAATTACGATCAATAAATGGCAATATTCAATGGACTACTGTTAAAAATAAAAATACGTTTCGGTCATTTATAAAAACGTCTTCCGAATGAAATGAGTCATCGTAGAGTGAAATCGAACGAATTTATTAGATTTTAACGATTTTGGAGTGATTTGAAACGATGTAGCGATATCAAAGCTTTTCTTTTTTTTGTGATTCCAGTATTTTCTAATCTTGTATTCTTAAAGCGATTTTTGAATCAAGTTGCGACTGTAATAATATGGCAAATACGCAACGTTCGACTATTTTGCGATAAGATCCATGATAAAATATCGGTTTTTGGCCAGCTAACCTTTTTCATATGAGAATTATACCTGAACTGTAGGATTCAGACTTCTCGTAACTTATTCATTACGAACAAGTCAAATCATTCCACCGTCTCAGTTGGTGAAATTTATTTCTTCAAATCACAAACGAAAACAAATTTATTGCTCTTACCCTTGCCGAAGTAGTGATTCCTATGGTTAACGAAGTAGTATGGCGAGTAGACTAATGGAAGAATTGGAACTTGATTCTCGATCGCAATTCTAAAGGCGCCCTTCTTAAAGGGCAGCATACCCTTCGCAATAATGTTGTTATTTCGCGTACCTTCAGGAAATATCCACATCTTGACCTGCAACAGTACTCATGATCAATCACAGAATCTGAATAAAAAAAAATGTCTTCAATATTTTGTACGAATATTTAATTTTCGATTACCGAAAGAAAATGAAATGGATTTATTCACTCACTGCGGTATAATATCGTATAAGAAATGTAACATAAATTAGTTCGGCATTGGTGAGAGTTTTATAATGAATGAAAATATTATCACCAGCGATGGGGATAAGAGAATGATACTGCTATAATCACTGTAATCACACACAGGCACATTCACAGCAATGAAGAAAATGATTCATGTATCGATTTGCAGCTGACACTGTCAATTAAGTTATAGATCCCAATACTTTGTATCCTGAGGTTTTTCAACGAAATTTTATTTCAGACAACATGACTGAATACAAGTCATACTATGTCAAATATTTAAACCTAGACGAACTTAAGCCAGCAATAAAATTGTACAAGGCACGGAGACGTAGCATACATGAGTCAGATTACGATTTAGAAAAATTACCAGATTTACCAAAGCACAGTCGCACCCACGAGTCACTGAAATCCAGCATGACCTTGGTGACTTAGAATTATGCAAATGTAGGAAGAGTTTAATCAATGCGTTTGGTTTTTATTCATAATGCAAACCGCTTTTTTGCCTTCTTACCTTGCGAGTGTTGACAACTTTACTCGTCTCATTTAGTGTCGCTACAGCTTTTCCCGGCGTTCGCTTATCAATGAAAACGACCCCACCCAGCCAAGCAGCCAAACCAAATGGCCAGACATAGAAAATCGCTTGCTTCGCCACAGGCGCACATTTTCCCATTACTTGCCAGATGTTGAACATTCCTTTGAAAGATACATAAGTTAGTCATGTAAAGAAACGATATAATAGAAGTAGAAATTGAAGGTAGAAAACTAAACATGGAGATTACTAATATCTAGTGTCATTTTTGGTATGTTGAAAACACTTGAAATTGTTCAAGATCAATAGCGGCAATGCCGGAATTAGGATGAAAACTTTTGAGAATTCTGGTGTATCTTGCACTCGGGGAATGCACGGACTGTACGCATTATACGTAAGGATAAAACTCGGGAGGTGTGAAAATAAAAGAACAAAGCCATAATTCAACAGCCAGCTGCAGAGAGGTTCGGGTATTACAGCGTTGCCAAGTATAATAATTTGCGAAATCACTTAATACATTTAGGCAAACCCAGGGCTTGATTTTCGCGTAGGTAGATTTACCATCTCAATGGATGTAAATTATTAAACTGAACTGAGGATGTTACTGTTCTTACTGATGAAACGACGATGCGATTTTGGAACTCGCTCTATATCTTTCTATACGGGTTTGTTTTTCGCGTAGGTGGATTTACCATCTCCGGATGATTATAATAATATAAAAAAAAATAATGATTACAGTTTCAATTAGGGTAATTCTCAAGTACTTTACTGTATTGGACTATACTGTGGGCCATTTTTTACCCATGGCCATATCGCCCGGAGTTATATAACAAAGGATTCCAAAATCTGAATAAAATCGTAGGGTGCTTTTTGAATAAAGGCGTAAAGTTTCATGCCATGGAAATACTGGGACGTACCAATTTTCTCTACACATGAATATTTGAATACCTACCAAGAATGTCGAGTGTGCTTTGATGATTGGCGACTACGACGCATCCTCGCTCTACACTCAATTCATCTGCACCACGAAGTTCCCACTGAATACCCAAGATTTTGGTAACCTGCTTGAGCAGAAGTGACAGATCCCTGCAAAAGAGATGAATAAGTTTTCACTCACCATAATCGGTATGTTTTTATTGGTTGTATTGTATTCGTATTTTATTACATATTCGAAACGACACAAGACACAGATTGAAATTTCGAGACATTTTCTTCAAAAAAATTTTGTTCACATTAGGTATATCGACTTACCGACAATTTCTGACATCCTTAGGTCTGAGCATGAGATAAGGTATACCCATCACGGAAATTGTAGAGGAGACTATGTAGTACAAAAGGAACCTCGCATGAAAACGAACCACATCATGGCTGTCCGATGTTACAATTAAAACTACCAGCACGAAAATAATGGCGAAAAAATAGAGCAGCCAAGTAGTCATCTGAAACAAAATTTAATCAAATCAGTATAATTGATTCGGACGACGCCGACTCTGAAAAAGATCAGTGCTATGTACTGTGTAGTTTCTTCGGTGAAAATCTACCTCTACTCGTGCGTGGATAGCTTATCTCGCAAACGCGCAGTGGGCAAATATTTTCTACTACTATAGGATTACCAGAGTGGATAAATAGAATGAGCGTGATTACTTCCTTCCTGCGTCAGTATTTAAAATAGTCAGACGTTTTACCACATCAGCGGTTGGCTACTAATATTTCGTAAGTAATCAGGTTACAGTTCGCTGTCGATTTTGGCGACTCAAATTTCCCCGATAATAGGCTTTGGTTCTATTTCATTATTTTCGCTTACATGTAGATGACACTTTAATCTCTGTATCTCTACACTGTCTGTGATACTGATCGATATCTTTGACCCAGAAAAGAAAAGATAATTACACCGCACCACTTCTGCTCGTCGAGATATAGATTCAAAGTCTTGAGAGAGGGTACATAGGAAAGTAAATGAATTATGTTTCAATTTTAGAATGAAGCTTTAATCGAATGGACTGAATTAAGTTAATTATCATTTAGATTTATGTACTCCTTGAAAAATTCATGCTCAGAAGTATGTTTTCGCAAAGATTGTGCAGATTTTTTAGTCAATTTGGTTGTAAAAGTGGATTCTATAGTAACACAGCGGCTAGTTTAACGCCAAATAATGCATTACGGGTAATATTCATTAAATTTCAAATATACGTTAGGTATCCGTATCATGTTGTTCGTGATAATTTTCTTCGCTCGTTCCATATCGATTTTTACACATTATAAACCTAATAAAGATATTCGAAGCTAGCCAAAGTTTCTGAAAATATACGTAGTAAGTAAATGTTTGGTGGAACAGTTGGTCTGATAACGTCTGTGCTAACAGAACATTGGAATAACAGACAGAATTTAAATATTTGTTTAGTGTGCAGATAAGCCGAACCGTATTACGCATATATGTATATATATATATCTATATCTATATGAAACACATATACATATATCTCAAACGTGTGTAGAATACGTGTAAAATATTCATCTTCTTCTTTATCGTCGTAAAATTTTTTCTTTTAAACGTGCATTTCATTCATTTCATTCCATCAATTGACTTGGTCGTTTTGAGCATATCATTATTAATGTGATGATATTTTTTTAACTAAAGACCTTTCAACATAATATTTTCAAAATTCTATAAATGTCAGACAACCACAGAAGCAGCGGAAACTCACATTTGACTTGGTGACGGGGATCACGGACCTTCCAACAAATGAAATTCTATTGATTCCTTGTACTCGGCAGTCGTCTCAAAGACGTTGTCTGACCAAACATAGCCCAAGCAAGCGGACAAGCGACTGAAGTGATTTTGAGTGGACTACGAATGCTATTCTTATCTAGTTAACGAGAACTTTGCTCGCGTAGACAAGTTTCGATCGCTTGAAAGTTTTTTCTCATGAAATTAGAACGGCTTGTGTATGCCTGCATCGTATACAATTTAAACAAATTAGATACGAAACGTGATTATAGTTGAGAAATTTAAAATTTGTTGTTTTTTCCTTTCAAGTCGTTCAATAAATCGTTTCAACAAATAATAATCTGTGCAACATTGAAATTTTACTGTTTCAAAGTACGGTACAAGCTGTTTCTTAATACTTCTTAATCGGAGCAGAAGAATCTACCACCACCTATCCGCATCATCATTTTGGAGCTCCTGCAGACGACGAGGTATTCGTGCGCCTCTCATGCCTGTGATTCATCCTTGACCTTGGAGGTCCCATGACGCCTACGCACATTCGGTTGCATTGTTTCCGTCTAGACGCGCGAAGCCGCCTGCGCCGTTGAGTGTATCTATAGTTCACTGTTCCGATCGAAGCGAGCAAAGAAAATGCTGCTTCTGTGTTCGACAAATCGATCACCGATTGGAAATTATGCCTGGCATTGCCTTTCAGTCAGTGCAGCATTTTCCAAGCGTATTCAAGAGAAATTATTCTATCCAATGTTATGGTGAAATTTTGCACAACCATCAATTATACCGATTGTGAGACCAACTAATCTGCAGAATTCAATGAAATAGCCTGAAGGACCCTTTTAATTCCTCAGTGGTACCTAAAGGGTGAGTAACTTGTTCCAGATTCTCACTGGATAGCCTGCAAATGCCGAAAATTATTTTTCCTGCTGAGATAAATGTGCGAAAGATATTAAACAACGCATTGATGTGTAACCTTGATAAGGTATTTGTGTTTTTCGATGATGTGGCGCATACGCCTGTCCACTTGACCACTTTGCAACGTAGGTATCCACGCTTATCAAGTGGTGCAATCAAATCCCTCATATGCTGTGTCGAACGCGAAGTCGTATCTGCCACCTGCCGCGACAACTGAAATGACGTCAAAGGACGAATCGATGCGAGTCTTGAGGAGATTAGTAAACAGACACGTTAGTTGCATTAGAATCGTTTTAACGATCAGACTCTTATTCGGAGCAGCCATGTATATGCATGCATATCCATATTCCACGTGTTTTCAACGATTAAGAAGTTATCGAACCTCAGGCAGGTGTCACTAACACAATGAAAATAATATTATTGACCGAATACCGCTGCTCCACTTTTGATTAATCCAAAGACGAAGATTATAATCAAGAGAATTAGCGTCAGGTTGAAATTTCACGCTCTATCTGGGCAGCGGCCCTTTTTTCTTGAAGACAGTTTAAATATTTTAAAATATTATTTCTAGTAATATATCGCTCACATCCCGTGCAACTGTGCTCGAGAGTTCTGGTCTCACATCTTGTAGATGCCTATAATCTTAATGACAAAAATAGCTGCACGGTCGATAACCATAAAAGCTCCAACACAAGGATATTTGCAAATTGCTCAACACGTCAGGAATTTCCTATCAACCATATCACGCCTTTGAATTTACGCCTAGTGATCACGTAACTGCGGGTAAGCAAGATAACTGCTAAGTTTACGGAAATGGCAACGGGGAGCACATGCTTGACTTACAGATATTGTTATTACTTAATAGTTACATGTGTTTTCCCAGTTAATGATAACCCAAGAACATGTGCTGATTTTTGTCTATTTTAAAAAATAACGGGCCGATGATCATAATACAATATGATTAACTAGTTCCTAGAAAGACGTAGAATATGTTTTTGTAATTCGACATGCTTCCAGAAAATTTACAAGTGAAAAAATACAGTGCAATTAATCCGCCGAGGAACTCACTATTGAAATGTTCTACAGACCTGCTGAAGATGGCCAGGGGTACAAAGTTTAAGCTTTGCGTTATATATGGTTTGTATCAGAAGTGCTGTAAATGTTGAGTACCTAGGTCTATGTGTAATTATGTCCGCCACCACAATAGATGTGTATAATTACAGAGACTGGCGGTTAGGTGGTTGGTAAAAAGAAGCAACAGCTGACTCAATCTCTAATGAACATGCAACATTTTCTTTTTTATCTATTGGATAATGTGACTTTGTAAATAAAGCTAATCAAATTGAGCTCATTAGCTTCACTTGATAATCTTATACATACTCGTACACTATAATGTTGAAATCACACAGTGATCCGAGCTAATTATTGTAAGAAATCGAAAGGTTACGGAATATTTCAAAGTTGGTACGTATTCACATTCGTTGAGGAACATTTGCTCTCGTAAATGCAAATGCACGTTCCAAGTTACAAGTGTATGTATAATAAGTAACTTTATAGTATTCATAACGTTTGTAGAACGTTTACAGAATATCAATTACGTATAAATACCGTACGACTGCCCCGAAGCTTAATTGTGAGAGGAAAAGAATCCAAGTTAAGTGTACGTTTACATTCACACACGTAGATACCACAGTATTATAAGAACGAAATTTGGATGATCAATTCACCTTGGATATTAGTTGTGGACTAAGGTACCATGAACTGCGTTTCAGTGATCATCAGATTTCGATAAACGCCTTTAGGTACTTCATGAATAATTGTGACAAATGTCGGTCCGATATTACCTCGATAAAAATTGATAAATAAAAGAATTTTCAAGTAACTCAATAATTGCAAATATTTTGGCACAACTGATTCCATTCGCAGTTCTGATGGCTGTTTGCTCACGAGCTCTGCGCGCGCGACACATTCACGGGCCAAGTTGAGGCTCCGACTGACAAAGCCCTTTATAGAGCGGTGACGGCTACCCGAGAAATTCAACCGTTGAATATCACAGCTGGTAGTGCGGTTTCACGTGTGTGCGTCTCTGAGAGGGTGGGTGGGAGTGCTTTTTTTCCTCTCTTTTTTCTCTGCTCATCCGGAGATAACGAAACGCTTCCACATCCCCAGCTAGTACAATTATCGTAGACGCGGGTAACAAGTGCACTCAATGTGTGTTGTGCCGTCTTACGATCGGGGATATGAGCTCGGATGGCCTGTCTGTTACTGCGATACGGGTGAGTGATCTATCTTAGTTTATTTACTTCTACGATTCAAACAGATGAAAGTGTCCTGCTGTTTATAAGACTAATAACACTGGTCAACAAGGAGAAATTTTTTTTTTTTTTTTTTTTTTGAGTTTATATTTAAATGAATATATTTTGATTCTATACATCGAATAATAACCAAAATCTTGATTTGTTACTTATGAAGTTTACTTTCGTATTTTTTACGGTGATAAATAATATCGGTCAACACGATTTTTGAGTCTGAATTCTAGATGTCATATTTTAATGACTTCTACGTAACTAATAAAAGAAAAAATAATTTTATCACATAAAGTTCGCTTTTGTCAAAATCAAAACGACATTACGGATTTTCAGAAACATTACCCATTTCTTCAAACATTTATTGTAAGTAACAACTAACGAAAGTTCTGGAACAAACTTCAAAACACAGAATTCGGTTTGCTGCATTCTTCATGAAATCAAGTGACTCACGGGTTCGACCAGTGCGTGTGAATAATGCTGCTTGTTTGTTATCGCGAAGTAGGGGAAAAACGTTAACGTTCGTTGATTAGAGATGAGCGTGATTATAGTAGGCAGAGATACCACTCAAAATAAGCGTTATCATTCACACATTGATTAGTTGAGCTTGGTGTTAAAAATTCATTTTGCGTTTAATTATTGACAATTGGACAAAAAATAAAAAATTTTAAACAAAACTAGAATTATTCGACTCGTGAAATAATTCTAGTTAATTTATTCGCGAGCAAAACGCCGGGTTTTTGAATTCATGTACTATTGAAATGTGTTTGTGCGTGAGCGCGAACTCTCTACACAGTACAGTGTTATGCGTGTATATCATATAATCAGTCATTATGCTCTGTTTGTACCTTTGTTCTCGATCAGAGAATCAACTATAATTACGATACAGGACAGGCTTGATAGTCAAGCTCTGGTTCGAAACACATTAGTAACATAACACGGTCATAGTTATTGATTGTTTGCTGCTCTACATGTGTGCGTAACAAAGTGATCATCGTCACCGTATCACGTACGCCATTCTCTGATAAAAATCCGTTTCCTACGCAGCGAATTGTAATTGACGGATGTCGGCGTCTAATTGTTTCTGAATTCCATGCCGTCTATTTTGAGATGTTTGATGAAAGTTTATTTAAAAATTTGAAAAAGACTTTAATTCTTGTCGCGAACTATTCTACGCAGGATTTCATTTACGAACTTGAAATCGGTATTTAGTTTTAAGTGTCATTAGAGTTACTCGCACAATTACACTTGTCACATTGTTTCAATTTCAAGATATAGTTGAAGTGTTACATAAGTTATCCGTTGACATCAAACTCATCATTCATTTAACTAACATACGTTAGATCTTCAGAGATATTGATACCACTTACAGACGACAAATTTTCATCTATCACTATCAGTTTCTGAACTAGATTTCAAATATTATACCAGTGTAATAAATTGAAGCACACGTTACCTGTTTGATTCGTACGAAGAACGAGTTCAACGATTTCAAAATAATGATGGTAAGAAAAATATGCGCGAAAAATCGTTTCTCTAAAGAGAATTATAAATTGAATGCTATTCAAGTGTATACTTAAGTATTGACTCAAAATAATCGCGTTTGATTAACCGAGCCGTTGATAGACTTCAGTTTTGGACACGAATTATTACTTACAATTGTTCTATGCAGCGTGTGTTGATATCGATTATAAAAAATTTATCACAGGCTTTTATGCCTTTGATCTTTGATTTATCTCTACTACTATCTATATCGCTTCGCTCCTCACTTTATTGTAGGCGTCGTGTCCTAACACAGTCGAGCCATTAGAATAGTGCAGATCACTTGAAACCTGACTCATTCTAGTCTCTGGGGTGGCACAATAACTTTCCACGTTTGTATCAGGTGTTTTACTGCATGATGTGCATAATCTTCAAGTAGTTCAAATGATACGTCATATGATTCACCGCTTATGATGCAACTTTCATATTTCTGGCAATAAAGTGTTACGTACGTGTAGGTACCACAGTTTGTGATCTTACCTTCCAATGGCTCCTTTGTGTCTTGAATGGACAATAAGATAGTGCTTCAAAGAGGCAATTTTCATTATCTTGATGATAATTCTGTTTATTTTTACTCAAAAATATTAATAAAAGCTCTGTGTAACCTAGCCAAAACTATGAATATGACCAAAACTGTCGAATGAGTGAAAAGTATAAGAAGGCAGGATGATGCATCTTCTTCAATGTATAATTTTCGCCGATCCTTTTCGATAATCGCCAATATAATCAGTATTCATTACAACATACAAACTAATAAACTTTTCATTTGGAAGTTTCAAATGCTTTATTTAATCAGTTCGTAGTAATTTGTGACATAGGTTCATCCTAGATTAACACCATTGAACATACGTTCGTTTCAAGGATTTCTTCGCGTATGTGTTGGTTTTGATCAGATTTATATGGTTCAAGTTGGTGGCCACAGTAATAGTCATTGCAATTTGAACAATTCTATGTATAATATCGTGCGAAACATGTAGTGCTTATGTTTTGATCTCGAGAAAAGCAAAGCGTATGCTTATGCTTTTAAGTGGCTCAGAAATGGGTCAGCAATAAGTATTGAGTCACGTTGATAACTTGATGGGATTTAGTAATCTGGGGTAGACCTCAATCAAGATAACATATATGGAGGTATGAAATAAACGACTTAAAATAATCCCAATTATTGTATGGTATTAGACAGTTTTGGTGTCAAGTATTTGTTTTCATAATGTGCATGTCATGTAATGACTGTGTCAAATTCATGGCTTTCTTCGGCACCTAACATAATGTTCTTCAAGTCTAGTGTCCACCGCATCTTCTTTTCCGTCTCCACGACTAAAACAATTTCACTTGACCGGCACCTCTGCCTAAAAGAGAACCCGCTGGCTCGCTGGAAAATTAAAACAGTTGATACGAGAGGTTAGATTTTTGATAAAATTTCACTCTTATGTACGTGAAAAATTGAATAAGATTTCAGAATATTATTACATGCTATATTGCTTTATTATTTATATGTATAATTGATCGTACTAACCATCCGGTAACATTTTCAGCTGCATCGCAAGCGTTGATATCTTCACTGAACGCATTTCCTTCGCCACAGTTTTGAAGGCGGGGTCTGTTGTCGACACAGATAAAGTAACGCTGGCAATCCTGCGGGCTTCTGAAGTAGCGAATCTCGCCTGGTCCGAAAATTCCTTCACCGGGTGGAGGGCAACGGAAACCCAAGTAGGCTAAAAAAAGAAAAAAACCCGCGTTAAAAATCCCCTGCATAGTTGCCGATATGGGACTTTTCTTATAATGGTTACAAGCTCACCTTCGGCATCGCAATCAGCCACTTGATCTGGCCAATCGCAACGATAGCTTTCGGCATTGAAGGCAAGTCCCTCTGGGCAGTCGAAGACGTATCCTTTACCATCGGCGCAATTCATGAATTTTCCACAGTTTACACTATCACCGACCTTGAAGTAACCGAACTGATGAGGGCAGTCTTCAGTGGGCTGAGGGGGCTCTGTGGTGGACCAAAATCGAGAAAAAGCGATCGATTCATCTCAAAGTTTGAAATTTCAGCGATAAAATATCGTTCAGAGATCGCATTGAACTGTCTCAATGATACTTACGAACGCTTCGTCGACCATCACAGTTCACGTCGATGGGGTAACCGCAAGGATAGTTGAATCGAGCGTCAGGATTGAATAATAATCCTTCGGGGCAAAGTTTCTCCTCAGGAACGCCGTCGATGCACTCTACGTAAGCGTCGCACTGCGATGGGACGGGGTATCTTCCGTTCTTGTCCGGACAACTGCCCGAAAACACTCGGGGTGCGGTTTGAGGAGTCGGTTGGTACTGTTGTGGTACTTGGGAAACGCTTTGTACCTGGGGGCGCTGGACGAAGTTTTGCTGCTGGAATTGACGCTGAGCAAAGCCTGCAATCACGTTGCCCAGGTAGATACTTTTTTTATACATGAATTAAAAGTATCGAGGCAATAGTTCATAGTCTTGTACCAGTTTTTGTTTGTTTTTTATTTGTTTTTTTCTCGCTACTTCTCAACTTGAACGGACAACATTTTCGCAATTCAAAAGCAATTCGATTATCGCGTAAACAAGCCGATGTGTAAAGATCGAGGAATTAAATTATGCGCATCGTATGTGAGTATCATTAATAGCTTGTATTTATATTACGAGATGAAATTGAATAAATGAAATGCTAAACGTCAAGGTTAACTTGAGCCGGAGCAAAACATTTATTTAATTACGTCAACTGGTCGTGGATAGTTACTTGAAATTTCGATTTCGAATAATCGTAAAATGTGCACCGTTTGTCATTTATGGAAATTTAGTCAACCGTCCATGTGATTGCTCATACGTCGGACACAGGTCCATGTGATAATCGTGCGAAAGAAAGTGAAATGTCAGAATCGCAAAATATCATAATTCCCATCATCCGTTTACAGTTATCGAACAGTTTACCGATCGGTTCTTAAGCCACGATTTACGAAACGGAGAGTCTACGAGAATTCAGGTGCCGCGCGTAACGAGAGGGAAAGTTGCGCATCTTTGCAACCTTCACGTGTGTGTGTCGATTACATAACGCTATACGTGGTTCTACAAGTATTTAAAATGAGTGAATTCCAAGTACATACAACCGTTCGGAAATTTTTCATTTCCCTGAAATTTTCTACCGCTGTTCCAGAGACAAGAAATAGTGAATAATTTATCTGATATCGCGATACCTCATGCTTGGATTTATCTTAAAAAATTTGTACCTATAATTCGCTTCAGTTATTAGTTTAGTTCAAGATAACTTATATCTTTCCACGATTCTAGACCATCTTGAATCATTTTGTAAAAATTTACGGTATCATCAACTGATCGAAAGCTCGAGAACTAAATCGAGTCACTCTTGCCTCGACGGGCTTACAAAATTTTTATAGCATAGATCTGAAAATATCGTATACAAGATTTCGTTGAACCAACTAATTTTAACCGGATTCATGCATATTTTCAGCCGAAATTCTCAAGACTCACTACGACTTTACACTGCAGTATTGTATACATTGAGCTCGACCAAGAACAATTCGGAATTGAAGGTCGCTGTGCACGTGCACCTATGCAAGTTCTACAGTCAGTAATGGACGCCTTGACTGAATATAAAACGTTTCTTGAAACCTATGACGCTAGCACGATGGAAATACCCAAGCTAGTCGTTCGTCTATGGCTTGAGTAATCGGTAAGCTATAGGAATTACAAGTTCAATGTGTTCTCGAATATTGATCAAACTATACCTTCCAATCCATTTTTGTTCTGTGCAGCGGTTCGTAATTGAAATTACTATTTTTTGCAATTTTGTTTTTTCAGTCTATACTCTACGATTTCATCAGAAGATCTAACATGGTCAACGCAAGAGTGAAGAAACGTTTCAGGCAGACGGAGTTTTCAATAAATGAAGATCAACATTTTCCGTGACGGCTGTATTGATATTTTTTATTTATTTTTTTCCAGCTGACGTCATATATTGCCGTACTGTTATAAAATTAGAAATGATAAATAATGAAAAATATTCAATCTTCAACTTTAGCTAATTGTGATGTAAAATCAAGATAACAGTTTCGTTATCTTGCAATTTCATTGACTCAAACTTAGCCGAGCGTCGTTACCGTAGACCTTGCACTCTGTTCCAATTTGGAATAGTTGACTCGGTGAAATATCGGAAAATTTATGAGTTGCAATTGATTAACCAAAAACTAGAAGTAATCGTGCGATATTTAACCAGTTTTAAACGAATCCTATAGAACTTGGGTGAAGTGGTACTCACTGGATACAGCAAAAACTGCAACGAATATCGCTAAGGTCACGATCGGCAGATGAGCCATGATGATCGGATATATATTGATCACCTTATACCCTGCTGTATTCTTTCACGATTCTGTACCAAAACTATATGAGAGCCTCACCTGCCCGAGCTTATATCACCTCGGAGATGGGGAGAGAGTGCGTTCCTACCTTGTCGAAATGACAAGGACCTGCGCGAGGTCCGATGTGCCGTGATGCTTCATTGAAATTTCAAGTTGTTCGTGCCTCCGTCTATGCCTTGCTTCGAGTGACGGGTATTCGTGTGCGTGCGCTTGAATGGGAAGAGGCTACGAATCACGATTCGAGGTACCAAGAAGTGGTATCCATCTCACACTCGAGGATTATTGGCTGAGAGTCGGTATTCTTCAAACGAAAATTCGCATTCCAGGGAATATGTTCTTATTGGTTGAGATATCCGTAGGCTGAAACGTATAAATCTTAAACGTAAGTCTGCAGATAAAATAATCTGCCTCTTGAATTAAAGGGTTGGTGCGTTTTTTTTTTTTTTGTTTTTTTTTTATGCCAATCTCTTTTTCGCTAGTAAATTATAATTAAATGACAGCATTTCAGTGGGGATTATGCACAACGAAAGGTAAGAAATCTGGGCGACAAAATTATGTTTAAGAGAGTACAATTCGTCTGAGTAATTTCGTTTACGTACGATTTTGCACCGACTGGATGGTCATCCACGTGAAACGTGACTTGAAGATTAGAGACTCCTAAAACGAGATTAAACACACCGTGTATCAATATGGTGAATACATGATTGAAAAAAAGCCACTGCCAAGAGTTTTTTAACTCTAGTTTTAAGTTGTCGGAAAAAAGATCGGCTCTTCTGTATGCTTTAGGCCTGTACTCGTGGAATTTGCATGAGGCTCACGGCCGCTCGTGGATTCGCAATTTATCAAGAAGATATTTTTCTTTCCAAGCAATGAGTTAGCGAGTGTAACACCAGAATCAGGAAGAAGAAGCAAAAGATATTAATTTTTACGTTACCTATATATTTATTAAACAAATTTTAAGCTCGAATGCTCGAACGGGAATTGCCAAAATGTTATAGCAACAAATTAAGGAGTTAGTACATACGTTATACCCCAAGGCCGAAAACGCTCACTCGATGGACAAAAATAACGGCCGGAACGCGTCGTGGCTCGGACCACAATCAAAGACCGAAATTCCATCGTTTATCGCTTTGTGGCCGTTGTATTTCGGCCATAACGCGTTATACACGTTTGACTCGTACCCGCGACGCGTTCTGGAGAATCATAATCAACCACGAACCGATTTGACTTTTCTTATTTAAATAGACACGTACATTGTCAATACAAACGAAGTGCATTTTTACTTGTATCCAGTACGGTTGTAAGTATAAACTAATTACCATCACTGGGATTAATTGATGGGATAATCCTCAAATGGTTGAGGAAATTACTTGCTCCCTGATAGATATATCTTGTCCTCTTTACCTCCATTTTCGTCAAGCGATTTCAAAATCATGAATTACGTGAGATGAACTTGATAGTTAAAAATGAAGTGACACTCTCCATCTTCCTCGGATTGCATGTCAACCAAATCCACTGGACAGCGCGAAATCGAATGAAATGGGTGCAACGACCAAGCTTCTTTTTTCAATTTCTTTTTTCGTCTAGCATTGCTGACATATCGAGAAATAAAATTCGATAGCTCTTATCGTGACGTTACAATATTTTTCGTTTAATTCTGCGTCCGTAACTGAAAGTAAATTCAATCGTTTCACAACAGCGTTACCAAGTATACAACGCTCGGTATATAATGAACAGCTTGTATTCAAAATTCTCACCTATTGTCCGTTTTCGTCCCTTTGCTATGGCAGAATTTCCAATAATATTAAATAAATCCTCTGAATTACAAAAGTATCGAAATCCATTAATTACATCCTTTGTTTTTATCAATTAATGTCAGTGATGGTAATTAATTTATACTGACAACTGTACTGAATACAAGTAAAAATGCACTTCGTTTGTATTGATAATGTTCGTATTCGTTTACATAAGAGAATTCAAGTTGATTCTTGGTTGATCGTGATTTTACAGAACGCGTCGCGAGTAGGAGTCAAACGTGTATATCGTGCTGCGGTCGAAATACAACGGCCAAAAAACGAAAAACGATAGAATTTCGGTATTTGGTTATGTGGTCCAAGCCATGACGTGTTCTAGTCTTTTTTTTCTCTCACTGAGTGAGAGTTTTCAGTCTCGGGGTGTAACAGATATACAATCCATTTTGCTGAAGCCTGGGCTTCGGATTCTTGACATCGGAATACATTCGGTGAATCGAAACCTCGTCTTGTTCGAAGAGGGAAAGTCCGTCAATGAAACTGGGAGTCTCAAGGCGGGGCTAATTAACATTGCTGATGTAAGCTCCGCGCAAAGGCGCGTCTCCCTGCTTGGAACAAAATCGGCTTCCACGGCACAAGCCACGCGGCACAATCTGAATAGTTCAGGTCGAAAACCTTTATCCCGCGTACTCTTTCCCCTCAGGATTGCCGGTCATCATTAGCCCCGAGGCGAACGCCACCGGGGTCAGCTATTTTTCCTGCACACCCAGACAAGGTGAAAGTATTCCTCCTGGTGGGACTGGGAACACACGAAACATCGATTCGTCGCTCACAGTGCCCATTCATATTTGTCGATGGTGTTAATTTCTATACGAAAGAGAAATGAAATTATCACTCACAATGAATTGATTTTTTATTTTTTTATTTCATAGTCAGTCAGTTATATTTTCGACGCAGGTATTCGTTGCTCTATTTACGCAAAATAAAAGTAAGACAGTGATTGTTAATCGAAGTAGCCGGAGAGCAGAGCAATTATCAATTTTCATTACAATTTGCATTTGTTAGATTGAAATCGGTCAAAAGTTTGCTGGATATTTGTTGCGAAAATTTGAATCTGATTTAATTACCAGTTCTAAATCTTATATCCTGTAATTTGAATTTATATATTGTAAAATGGAAAGAATGCCACTTCATATTATCTAATAAAACAATGTTTCGTTAAAAGTTATGTCTTCGTATATTACAGGTATACATTGCGTACGTCTAATCGTAGGATGTCAATTTCAGGTTTCAAAACCTGCATCGGGTAGTGTTTGTCAAAGTGACTTAGAATGAACGAAATCAATGGTAAGAAAAGTTTAGTCTACCATCCATGAGGAGATGGAAATAAAATGATAACAGTACGTAGAAAAGTCTAGACGGATATGCTATCCGAAGTAGCTTGTCATAGTTATAAAATGTCAAGGTTTTCCTTTCAGGGCAACAGTATGCAGAAGCAACACTCACTAGTTTGAAGACGACACGCGGTGGCAGCGATCTTTTACTTAGACTTGTCTAGGCAGGTTCTCCTGGCAGCTGGTAAAGTTATGCAATTACCTCACCTGGAACGATGAAAAGGTTAACTCTGAATAGCGTTAAAAATTAAGCTAGTGTTTCAGGCAAGGTCGATGAAGTTCAATTAATATCACGAAAGATAATTATAATATAATATAATAATTATAATTAAAATTATAAGTGTAGGTCAAAAGTCACGCGACTCGAATTTTGTGACTTACGAGAAAATCGATGATTACCAAACCACATGGGAAACTAATAAAATAAAACATAATGATTTTTATTACTTGAAAATATATTTTACGATACATTAGGTATCGTTAAAATGTGAACTAATGGAGATAGTTGATATGTTAACAACGATATTTCGTGGAAGTTGAATTCTTCGGTAGAAGGTGGAATGGAGAAACCAAACGGAGGTTCATTCGTTTAGAGAGAAGTTCCCTGTGATCCATAGGGTCCAGGTGTAGAAATTTGTATGGTAAATATGGAGTGATGGGACAGCAAGATTTAAGAATGAGAATTAATAAAAAACAGGAGAATCTTGTAGAATTTTCTGAGTTGGTCCTTACTCGCGGGTCACAGTACTCGCCTTCAGCTCGTGCCGTGAGTCTCACATTTCGTGAAAAAACCGTATCCATGCTCGTTACAAAATGTACTATTTTTCTGCGCATTCATATAGTTTTGAGCCTTCGAAGTTGACGAAGCTTTGATCATTTTCTCGAATGGCATCATTGAACAAACTATCATCTCTCTTCTTCGGAATAAATTTTTCTTTTGAAAAATATTGAACAATAATATTTTTGAGTAAAAATAAGTGATTTCAAGAATTATCGATTCAATGTGATTTGTTGTGACGTATAACTGTATTTTGTATCACAAAAATTACTCCACACCGTCTTCGTGAAAGTTACCGACCATGATTGAGGTTCACTCAGTCAAGGAAGAGTCGTGTAAATCGATTCGGAGATGGAAAGTCGTTTGGTTGAAAAATCGCGAAACAAGTAAGATTAGCCCCATTGATTTTTTTCGGTCAAAATTTGGCCTATTTCGAATAATGCTAGAATCGATTCTTTGATGCACTAAAGCGATGCAATTTTGCAAAAGAAATCTATTGCGCGCAGTCTAGAGTCGCTGTGAGCAACGGATCAGTAGTACCAGTCAAAAAACGTGGCAATTTCTTCGTATTTCTTCGACTCTTAGTCCCACGCTAATCTTAAAATATCCCAAAAAAAAAAAAACGTTTACCGTTTGAACAACGAATCGAAAGGTACGGCCGAAATAAATGAAATTTGCCAAGGGTTTTGAAAAAGGTGGAAAGAGAAAACACAATAGCTCAGAGTTTCGCTTTATTCAATATCCCTTAATTCTAGTACAAGTGTTCGGATGTCAGTATGTCGTAGATTAGCAAGTTGACCAAAGATATTAAAATGTAAGACAAAAAAGAATGCAACGATGCGAAGTACTTATGTCAATATCTATACCTATTGGATAATACCTATAGCTATTAGATTTAGCAAGCTATGCGAAATACTGTATTTGATACTTGTTATCATAGTTGTAAAATATAGTTTAAGTTTCGGCCTGCGTACAGGTGTTATTCACCTCTGCAGGATACGATATGTGTTGTGTGACATTGTATTTTCACTATTTCATGTAACCTGGATTAGACTAGATGATAGATTAATTTTTACTGTATTTTCTTTGATTTTCCTTGGCTGTTACTGATTTGCTATTCGAAACGTCTTTTTCGCGCGACAGAGGTTGCAATCAGTCCACAAACTAAAATGAAAAGTTATTTACTTGAATAACCGCAAAAGGTGAGGCTAAGTCCTTGAAATTTTTAGTGAAAATTTTGGTGATTTTGGATGTTCGGTCTTGCATGACCGAATGATCTACTTATAGTTTTGTTGTATGAGTCAAAATCGATTTCGAAGAATGTAAATCATCATACTGAGTCATGAAATTTCCCAAATCATGGGGGAGGCAATCCCAGGTCAGGCCTGACCCCACGGGTTTTCACGAGTCATAAAAAACGCACATGGAGTGCTCAAAGGAGAAGAATGCCTGGAAAAGTAGCAATGACAAGGCCAGAACACGGTCGATGAATTCAGGACCTCGGACTTTCCCCGTCTACGGGGTCCAGGTAGTCGCCATGTGCGATGCCATGGGCTACCAGCTTAGGGTCTTACGTCTAGGACCTTGCAAGGCGTCTCTGGGTTTTTCCAACCCATACCGGACCACTCATACGTGTACAAAGGTACCTGATATTGCCTCCCACCCTCACGGATTCTGTCTTTATCACCTAAGGCATGCATTTTGTTACATAAAATCAGTTGCTGAACAACCATATTGATGAACTACTCCGGTTCGTTGGTTGCAGTCCGTCAGAAGTACTGCGTTCTATTGTATATCATAGATATAATCAGTAAAAATAAACCCTATAGATATTATGAATTGTAACTAGGGACCTATCAATGTCTATGACATTTCTGAATAAATGACTTGTTTGTTATTGAATGAAATTACCTATTCACTCGGAAAAACTGATACGGCCCTGGGACACTTATCCGACAGTGATTTTGAAAAAAAAATCAATTGAGCGCAGTCCCGATACGCTGCAAGCAGCGCCTGAAAAGTTACAGCCGAAAAACTGCAAATTTTCGTCGTCATTTCTCTGCTGTTGGTCCTAGACCCTTTTTCATGTGTTTTCTGGTTCCTGGTGGTCGAATTACTCCAGAAAGGGTCATACTAATCGGTTCAGTGACGCAAAATTTTCGGCTCCGAAAATCGAGAAAAAACAAAGGCTAACCCCTTTGGATTTTTGTCGGAAATTTCGACGATTTTGTAGAAGGCTGCAACTAATTTCTTAGGGCACTATTCCGACGTAATTTTGCGAGAGAAATCGATGAGGCGCAGTCCTAATACGCTGAGAGCAGCGCCTGAAAAGTTACAGCCGAAAAACTGCAGATTTTCGTCGTCATTTCTCTGCTGTTGGTCCTAGGCCCTTTTTCATGTGTTTTCTGAGTTCCTGGTGGTCGAATTACTCTAGAAAGGGTCATACTCATCGATTCGGAAACGCAAAATTTTCGGCTCCGAAAATCAAGAAAAAACTAAGGCTAACCCCTTTGGATTTTTGTCAAAAATTTCGACGATTTTGAAAAAGGCTGCAATTAATTTCTTGGGGCACTATTCCGACGTAATTTTGCGAGAGGAATCGATTAAGCGCAGCCCTAATACGCTGAGAGCAGCGCCTGAAAAGTTACAGCCGAAAAACTGCAGATTTTCGTCGTCATTTCTCTGCTGTTGATCCTAGACCCTTTTTCATGTGTTTTCTGAGTTCCTGGTGGTCGAATTACTCTAGAAAGGGTCATACTAATCGATTCGAAGACGCAAAATTTTCGGCTCCGAAAATCAAGAAAAAACTAAGGCTAACCCCTTTGGATTTTTGTCGAAAATTTCGACGATTTTGAAAAAGGCTGCAATTAATTTCTTAGGGCACTATTCCGACGTAATTTTGCGAGAGGAATCGATTGAGCGCAGCCCTAATACGCTGAGAGCAGCGCCTGAAAAGTTACAGCCGAAAAACTGCAGATTTTCGTCGTCATTTCTCTGCTGTTGGTCCTAGACCCTTTTTCATGTGTTTTCTGAGTTCCTGGTGGTCGAATTACTCTAGAAAGGGTCATACTAATCGATTCGGAGACGCAAAATTTTCGGCTCCGAAAATCAAGAAAAAACTAAGGCTAACCCCTTTGGATTTTTGTCGAAAATTTAAACGATTTTGAAAAGGGCTGCAAATAATTTCTTAGGGCACTATTCCGACGTAATTTTGCGAGAGGAATCGATTAAGCGCAGTCCCAATACGCTGCGAGCAGCGCCGGAGAAGTTACAGCCGAAAAACTCCAGATTTTCGTCGTCATTTCTCTGCTGTTGGTCCTGGACCCTTTTTCATGTGTTTTCTGAGTTCCTGGTGGTCGAACTACTCTAGAAAGGGTCATACTAATCGATTCGGAGACGCAAAATTTTCGTCTCCGAAAATCAAGAAAAAACTAAGGCTAACCCCTTTGGATTTTTGTCGAAAATTTCGACGATTTTGAAAAAGGCTGCAATTAATTTCTTGGGGCACTAGTCCGACGTAATTTTGCGAGAGGAATCGATTAAGCGCAGTCCCAATACGCTGCGAGCAGCGCCTGAAAAGTTACAGCCGAAAAACTGCAGATTTTCGTCGTCATTTCTCTGCTGTTGGTCCTGGACCCTTTTTCATGTGTTTTCTGAGTTCCTGGTGGTCGAATTACTCTAGAAAGGGTCATACTAATCGATTCGGAGACGCAAAATTTTCGGCTCCGAAAATCAAGAAAAAACTAAGGCTAACCCCTTTGGATTTGTGTCGAAAATTTCGACGATTTTGAAAAAGGCTGCAATTAATTTCTTGGGGCACTAGTCCGACGTAATTTTGCGAGAGGAATCGATTAAGCGCAGTCCCAATACGCTGCGAGCAGCGCCGGAAAAGTTACAGCCGAAAAACTGCAGATTTTCGTCGTCATTTCTCTGCTGTTGGTCCTAGACCCTTTTTCATGTGTTTTCTGAGTTCCTGGTGGTCGAATTACTCTAGAAAGGGTCATACTAGTCGATTCAGAGACGCAAAATTTTCGGCTCCGAAAATCAAGAAAAAACTAAGGCTAACCCCTTTGGATTTTTGTCGAAAATTTAAACGATTTTGAAAAGGGCTCCAATTAATTTCTTAGGGCACTATTCCGACGTAATTTTGCGAGAGGAATCGATTAAGCGCAGTCCCAATACGCTGCGAGCAGCGCCTGAAAAGTTATAGCCGAAAAACTGCAGATTTTCGTCGTCATTTCTCTGCTGTTGGTCCTAGGCCCTTTTTCATGTGTTTTCTGAGTTCCTGGTGGTCGAATTACTCTAGAAAGGGTCATACTAATCGATTCGGAGACGCGAAATTTTTGGCTCCGAAAATCGAGAAAAAACGAAGGCTAGACCCTTTGGATTTTTGTCGAAAATTTCGACGATTTTGAAAAGGGCTGGAATTAATTTCTTAGGGCACTATTCCGACGTAATTTTGCGAGAGGAATCGATTAAGCGCAGTCCCAATACGCTGCGAGCAGCGCCTGAATAGTTAGAGCCGAAAAACTGCAGATTTCCGTCGTCATTTCTCTGCTGTTGGTCCTAGACCCTTTTTCATGTGTTTTCTGAGTTCCTGGTGGTCGAATTACTGTAGAAAGGGTCATACTAATCGATTCGAAGACGCAAAATTTTCGGCTCCGAAAATCAAGAAAAAACTGAGGCTAACCCCTTTGGATTTTTGTCGAAAATTTCGACGATTATGAAAAAGGCTGCAATTAATTTCTTGGGGCACTATTCCGACGTAATTTTGCGAGAGGAATCGATTAAGCGCAGTCCGAATACGCTGCGAGCAGCGCCTGAAAAGTTACAGCCGAAAAACTGCAGAGTTTCGTCGTCATTTCTCTGCTGTTGGTCCTAGACCCTTTTTCATGTGTTTTCTGAGTTCCTGGTGGTCGAATTACTCTAGAAAGGGTCATACTAATCGATTCGGAGACGCAAAATTTTCGGCTACGAAAATCAAGAAAAAACTAAGGCTAACCTCTTTGGATTTTTGTCGAAAATTTCGACGATTTTGAAAAAGGCTGCAATTAATTTCTTAGGGCACTATTCCGACGTAATTTTGCGAGAGGAATCGATTAAGCGCAGTCCCAATACGCTGCGAGCAGCGCCTGAAAAGTTACAGCCGAAAAACTGCAGATTTTCGTCGTCATTTCTCTGCTGTTGGTCCTAGACCCTTTTTCATGTGTTTTCTGAGTTCCTGGTGGTCGAATTACTCTAGAAAGGGTCATACTAATCGATTCAAAGACGCAAAATTTTCGGCTCCGAAAATCAAGAAAAAACTAAGGCTAACCCCTTTGGATTTTTGTCGAAAATTTCGACGATTTTGAAAAAGGCTGCAATTAATTTCTTAGGGCACTATTCCGACGTAATTTTGCGAGAGGAATCGATTAAGCGCAGTCCCAATACGCTGCGAGCAGCGCCTGAAAAGTTACAGCTGAAAAACTGCAGATTTTCGTCGTCATTTCTCTGCTGTTGGTCCTAGACCCTTTTTCATGTGTTTTCTGAGTTCCTGGTGGTCGAATTCCTCTAGAAAGGGTCATACTAATCGATTCGGAGACGCAAAATTTTCGGCTCCGAAAATCAAGAAAAAACTAAGGCTAACCCCTTTGGATTTTTGTCAAAAATTTCGACGATTTTGAAAAAGGCTGCAATTAATTTCTTGGGCCACTATTCCGACGTAATTTTGCGAGAGGAATCGATTAGGCGCAGTCCCAATACGCTGCGAGCAGCGCCTGAAAAGTTACAGCCGAAAAACTGCAGATTTTCGTCGTCATTTCTCTGCTGTTGATCCGAGACCCTTTTTCATGTGTTTTCTGAGTTCCTGGTGGTCGAATTACTCTAGAAAGGGTCATACTAATCGATTCGAAGACGCAAAATTTTCGGCTCCGAAAATCAAGAAAAAACTAAGGCTAACCCCTTTGGATTTTTGTCGAAACTTTCGACGATTTCGAAAAAGGCTGCAATTAATTTCTTAGGGCACTATTCCGACGTAATTTTGCGAGAGGAATCGATTAAGCGCAGTCCCAATACGCTGCGAGCAGCGCCTGAAAAGTTACAGCTGAAAAACTGCAGATTTTTGTCGTCATTTCTCTGCTGTTGGTCCTAGACCCTTTTTCATGTGTTTTCTGAGTTCCTGGTGGTCGAATTACTCTAGAAAGGGTCATACTAACCGATTCGGAGACGCCAAATTTTCGGCTACGAAAATCACGAAAAAACTAAGGCTAACCCCTTTGGATTTTTGTCGAAACTTTCGACGATTTCGAAAAAGGCTGCAATTAATTTCTTAGGGCACTATTCCGACGTAATTTTGCGAGAGGAATCGATTAAGCGCAGTCCGAATACGCTGCGAGCAGCGCCTGAAAAGTGACAGCCGAAAAACTGCAGATTTTCGTCCTTAATTCTCTGCTGTTGGTCCTAGACCCTTTTTCATGTGTTTTCTGAGTTCCTGGTGGTCGAATTACTCTAGAAAGGGTCATACTAATCGATTCGGAGACGCGAAATTTTCGGCTCCGAAAATCAAGAAAAAACTAAGGCTAACCCCTTTGGATTTTTGTCGAAAATTTCGACGATTTTGAAAAAGGCTGCAAATAATTTCTTAGGGCACTATTCCGACGTAATTTTGCGAGAGGAATCGATTAAGCGCAGTCCCAATACGCTGCGAGCAGCGCCTGAAAAGTTACAGCCGAAAAACTGCAGATTTTCGTCGTCATTTCTCTGCTGTTGGTCCTAGACCCTTTTTCATGTGTTTTCTGAGTTCCTCGTGGTCGAATTACTCTAGAAAGGGTCATACTAATCGATTCGGAGACGCAAAATTTTCGGCTCCGAAAATCAAGAAAAAACTAAGGCTAACCCCTTTGGATTTTTGTCGAAAATTTAAACGATTTTGAAAAGGGCTGCAATTAATTTCTTAGGGCACTATTCCGACGTAATTTTGCGGGAGGAATCGATTAAGCGCAGTCTCAACACGCTGCGAGCAGCGCCTGAAAAGTTACAGCCGAAAAACTGCAGATTTTCGTCGTCATTTCTCTGCTGTTGGTCCTAGGCCCTTTTTCATGTGTTTTCTGAGTTCCTGGTGGTCGAATTACTCTAGGAAGGGTCATACTAATCGATTCGAAGACGCAAAATTTTCGGCTCAGAAAATCAAGAAAAAACTAAGGCTAACCCCTTTGGATTTTTGTCGAAACTTTCGACGATTTCGAAAAAGGCTGCAATTAATTTCTTAGGGCACTATTCCGACGTAATTTTGCGAGAGGAATCGATTAAGCGCAGTCCCAATACGCTGCGAGCAGCGCCTGAAAAGTAACAGCCGAAAAACTGCAGATTTTCGTCGTCATTTCTCTGCTGTTGGTCCTAGACCCTTTTTCATGTGTTTTCTGAGTTCCTGGTGGTCGAATTACTCTAGAAAGGGTCATACTAATCGATTCGAAGACGCAAAATTTTCGGCTCCGAAAATCAAGAAAAAACTAAGGCTAACCCCTTTGGATTTTTGTCGAAACTTTCGACGATTTCGAAAAAGGCTGCAATTAATTTCTTAGGGCACTATTCCGACGTAATTTTGCGAGAGGAATCGATTAAGCGCAGTCCGAATACGCTGCGAGCAGCGCCTGAAAAGTTACAGCCGAAAAACTGCAGATTTTCGTCCTTAATTCTCTGCTGTTGGTCCTAGACCCTTTTTCATGTGTTTTCTGAGTTCCTGGTGGTCGAATTACTCTAGAAAGGGTCATACTAATCGATTCGGAGACGCAAAATTTTCGGCTCCGAAAATCAAGAAAAAACTAAGGCTAACCCCTTTGGATTTTTGTCGAAAATTTCGACGATTTTGAAAAAGGCTGCAATTAATTTCTTAGGGCACTATTCCGACGTAATTTTGCGAGAGGAATCGATTAAGCGCAGTCCCAATACGCTGCGAGCAGCGCCTGAAAAGTTACAGCCGAAAAACTGCAGATTTTCGTCGTCATTTCTCTGCTGTTGGTCCTAGACCCTTTTTCATGTGTTTTCTGAGTTCCTCGTGGTCGAATTACTCTAGAAAGGGTCATACTAATCGATTCGGAGACGCAAAATTTTCGGCTCCGAAAATCAAGAAAAAACTAAGGCTAACCCCTTTGGATTTTTGTCGAAAATTTAAACGATTTTGAAAAGGGCTGCAATTAATTTCTTAGGGCACTATTCCGACGTAATTTTGCGGGAGGAATCGATTAAGCGCAGTCTCAACACGCTGCGAGCAGCGCCTGAAAAGTTACAGCCGAAAAACTGCAGATTTTCGTCGTCATTTCTCTGCTGTTGGTCCTAGACCCTTTTTCATGTGTTTTCTGAGTTCCTGGTGGTCGAATTACTCTAGAAAGGGTCATACTAATCGATTCGGAGACGCAAAATTTTCGGCTACGAAAATCAAGAAAAAACTAAGGCTAACCCCTTTGGATTTTTGTCGAAACTTTCGACGATTTCGAAAAAGGCTGCAATTAATTTCTTAGGGCACTATTCCGACGTAATTTTGCGAGAGGAATCGATTAAGCGCAGTCCGAATACGCTGCGAGCAGCGCCTGAAAAGTTACAGCCGAAAAACTGCAGATTTTTGTCCTTAATTCTCTGCTGTTAGTCCTAGACCCTTTTTCATGTGTTTTCTGAGTTCCTGGTGGTCGAATTACTCTAGAAAGGGTCATACTAATCGATTCGGAGACGCAAAATTTTCGGCTCCGAAAATCAAGAAAAAACTAAGGCTAACCCCTTTGGATTTTTGTGGAAAATTTCGACGATTTTGAAAAAGGCTGCAATTAATTTCTTAGGGCACTATTCCGACGTAATTTTGCGAGAGGAATCGATTGAGCGCAGTCCTAATACGCTGAGAGCAGCGCCTGAAAGGTTACAGCCGAAAAACTGCAGATTTTCGTCGTCATTTCTCTGCTGTTGGTCCTAGACCCTTTTTCATGTGTTTTCTGAGTTCCTCGTGGTCGAATTACTCTAGAAAGGGTCATACTAATCGATTCGGAGACGCAAAATTTTCGGCTCCGAAAATCAAGAAAAAACTAAGGCTAACCCCTTTGGATTTTTGTCGAAAATTTAAACGATTTTGAAAAGGGCTGCAATTAATTTCTTAGGGCACTATTCCGACGTAATTTTGCGGGAGGAATCGATTAAGCGCAGTCTCAACACGCTGCGAGCAGCGCCTGAAAAGTTACAGCCGAAAAACTGCAGATTTTCGTCGTCATTTCTCTGCTGTTGGTCCTAGGCCCTTTTTCATGTGTTTTCTGAGTTCCTGGTGGTCGAATTACTCTAGGAAGGGTCATACTAATCGATTCGAAGACGCAAAATTTTCGGCTCCGAAAATCGAGAAAAAACAAAGGCTAACCCATTTGGATTTTTGTCGAAACTTTCGACGATTTCGAAAAAGGCTGCAATTAATTTCTTAGGGCACTATTCCGACGTAATTTTGCGAGAGGAATCGATTAAGCGCAGTCCGAATACGCTGCGAGCAGCGCCTGAAAAGTTACAGCCGAAAAACTGCAGATTTTTGTCCTTAATTCTCTGCTGTTAGTCCTAGACCCTTTTTCATGTGTTTTCTGAGTTCCTGGTGGTCGAATTACTCTAGAAAGGGTCATACTAATCGATTCGGAGACGCAAAATTTTCGGCTCCGAAAATCAAGAAAAAACTAAGGCTAACCCCTTTGGATTTTTGTGGAAAATTTCGACGATTTTGAAAAAGGCTGCAATTAATTTCTTAGGGCACTATTCCGACGTAATTTTGCGAAAGGAATCGATTGAGCGCAGTCCCAATACGCTGCGAGCAGCGCCTGAAAAGTTACAGCCGAAAAACTGCAGATTTTCGTCGTCATTTCTCTGCTGTTGGTCCTAGACCCTTTTTCATGTGTTTTCTGAGTTCCTGGTGGTCGAATTACTCTAGAAAGGGTCATACTAATCGATTCGGAGACGCAAAATTTTCGGCTCCGAAAATCAAGAAAAAACTAAGAATAACCCCTTTGGATTTTTGTCGAAAATTTAAACGATTTTGAAAAGGGCTGCAATTAATTTCTTAGGGCACTATTCCGACGTAATTTTGCGAGAGGAATCGATTAAGCGCAGTCCCAATACGCTGCGAGCAGCGCCTGAATAGTTAGAGCCGAAAAACTGCAGATTTCCGTCGTCATTTCTCTGCTGTTGGTCCTAGACCCTTTTTCATGTGTTTTCTGAGTTCCTGGTGGTCGAATTACTCTAGAAAGGGTCATACTAATCGATTCGAAGACGCAAAATTTTCGGCTCTGAAAATCAAGAAAAAACTAAGGCTAACCCCTTTGGATTTTTGTCGAAAATTTCGACGATTTTGAAAAAGGCTGCAATTAATTTCTTGGGGCACTATTCCGACGTAATTTTGCGAGAGGAATCGATTGAGCGCAGTCTTAATACGCTGAGAGCAGCGCCTGAAAAGTTAGAGCCAAAAAACTGCAGATTTCCGTCGTCATTTCTCTGCTGTTGGTCCTAGACCCTTTTTCATGTGTTTTCTGAGTTCCTGGTGGTCGAATTACTCTAGAAATGGTCATACTAGTCGGTTCGGTGACGCAAAATTTTCGGCTCCGAAAATCGAGAAAAAACAAAGGCTAACCCATTTGGATTTTTGTTGGAAATTTCGACGATTTTGAAAAAGGCTGCAATTAATTTCTTAGGGCACTATTCCGACGTAATTTTGCGAGAGAAATCGATTGAGCGCAGTCCCAATACGCTGCGAGCAGCGCCTGAAAAGTTACAGCCGAAAAACTGCAGATTTTCGTCGTCATTTCTCTGCTGTTGGTCCTAGACCCTTTTTCATGTGTTTTCTGAGTTCCTGGTGGTCGAATTACTCTAGAAAGGGTCATACTAATCGATTCGGAGACGCAAAATTTTCGGCTCCGAAAATCAAGAAAAAACTAAGGCTAACCCCTTTGGATTTTTGTCGAAAATTTCAACGATTTTGAAAAGGGCTGCAATTAATTTCTTAGGGCACTATTCCGACGTAATTTTGCGAGAGGAATCGATTAAGCGCAGTCCCAATACGCTGCGAGCAGCGCCTGAAAAGTTACAGCCGAAAAACTGCAGATTTTCGTCGTCATTTCTCTGCTGTTGGTCCTGGACCCTTTTTCATGTGTTTTCTGAGTTCCTGGTGGTCGAATTACTCTAGAAAGGGTCATACTAATCGATTCGGAGACGCAAAATTTTCGGCTCCGAAAATCAAGAAAAAACTAAGGCTAACCCCTTTGGATTTTTGTCGAAAATTTCGACGATTTTGAAAAAGGCTGCAATTAATTTCTTGGGGCACTAGTCCGACGTAATTTTGCGAGAGGAATCGATGAAGCGCAGTCCCAATACGCTGCGAGCAGCGCCTGAAAAGTTACAGCCGAAAAACTGCAGATTTTCGTCGTCATTTCTCTGCTGTTGGTCCTGGACCCTTTTTCATGTGCTTTCTGAGTTCCTGGTGGTCGAATTACTCTAGAAAGGGTCATACTAATCGATTCGGAGACGCAAAATTTTCGGCTCCGAAAATCAAGAAAAAACTAAGGCTAACCCCTTTGGATTTTTGTCGAAAATTTCGACGATTTTGAAAAAGGCTGCAATTAATTTCTTGGGGCACTAGTCCGACGTAATTTTGCTAGAGGAATCGATTAAGCGCAGTCCCAATACGCTGCGAGCAGCGCCGGAAAAGTTACAGCCGAAAAACTGCAGATTTTCGTCGTCATTTCTCTGCTGTTGGTCCTAGACCCTTTTTCATGTGTTTTCTGAGTTCCTGGTGGTCGAATTACTCTAGAAAGGGTCATACTAATCGATTCGGAGACGCAAAATTTTCGGCTCCGAAAATCAAGAAAAAACTAAGGCTAACCCCTTTGGATTTTTGTCGAAAATTTAAACGATTTTGAAAAGGGCTGGAATTAATTTCTCAGGGCACTATTCCGACGTAATTTTGCGAGAGGAATCGATTAAGCGCAGTCCCAATACGCTGCGAGCAGCGCCTGAATAGTTAGAGCCGAAAAACTGCAGATTTTCGTCGTTATTTCTCTGCTGTTGGTCCTAGACCCTTTTTCATGTGTTTTCTGAGTTCCTGGTGGTCGAATTACTCTAGAAAGGGTCATACTAATCGATTCGGAGACGCAAAATTTTCGGCTCCGAAAATCAAGAAAAAACTAAGGCTAACCCCTTTGGATTTTTGTCGAAAATTTAAACGATTTTGAAAAGGGCTGCAATTAATTTCTTAGGGCACTATTCCGACGTAATTTTGCGAGAGGAATCGATTAAGCGCAGTCCCAATACGCTGCGAGCAGCGCCTGAAAAGTTACAGCCGAAAAACTGCAGATTTTCGTCGTCATTTCTCTGCTGTTGGTCCTGGACCCTTTTTCATGTGTTTTCTGAGTTCCTGGTGGTCGAATTACTCTTGAAAGGGTCATACTAATCGGTTCGGTGACGCAAAATTTTCGGCTCCGAAAATCGAGAAAAAACATAGGCTAACCCCTTTGGATTCTTGTCGGAAATTTCGACGATTTTGAAAAAGGCTGCAATTAATTTCTTAGGGCACTATTCCGACGTAATTTTGCGAGAGGAATCGATTAAGCGCAGTCCCAATACGCTGCGAGCAGCGCCTGAAAAGTTACAGCTGAAAAACTGCAGATTTTTGTCGTCATTTCTCTGCTGTTGGTCCTAGGCCCTTTTTCATGTGTTCTCTGAGTTCCTGGTGGTCGAATTACTCTTGAAAGGGTCATACTAGTCGGTTCGGTGACGCAAAATTTTCGGCTCCGAAAATCGAGAAAAAACAAAGGCTAACCCCTTTGGATTTTTGTTGGAAATTTCGACGATTTTGAAAAAGGCTGCAATTAATTTCTTAGGGCACTATTCCGACGTAATTTTGCGAGAGAAATCGCTTGAGCGCAGTCCCAACACGCTGCGAGCAGCGCCTGAAAAGTTACAGCCGTAAAACTGCAGATTTTCGTCGTCATTTTTCTGCCGGTGGTCCTAGGCCCTTTTTCATGTGTTTTCTGAGTTCCTGGTGGTCGAATTACTCTAGAAAGGGACATACTAATCGGTTCAGTGACGCAGAATTTTCGGCTACGAAAATCGAGAAAAAACAAAGGCTAACCCCTTTGGATTCTTGTCGGAAATTTCGACGATATTGAAAAAGGCTGCAATTTTTCTCTTAGGGCACTATTTCGACGTAATTTTGCGAGAGAAATCGATTGAGCGCAGTCCCAATACGCTGCGAGCAGCGCCTGAAAAGTTACAGCCGAAAAACTGCAGATTATATTCGAGTCTTGTTCTCATGATTACTACGTGATTTTCATCGTCATTCCTCTGCTGTTGGTCCTACACTCTTTTTTATGTGTCTTCTGAGTTCCTGGTGGTCGAATTACTCTATAAAGGGTTACGCAAATCGATCCCGAGACTAGAATTTTCCGGCCTAGAATTTCAACCAAAAAAGTAACGCCTTCCGGATTTCTGGCGAATATTTCAACCACTTCGAAAAATGCTGCAAGCAATTCTCTGAGACACTATACTGACGTCATTTTGTTAGAGCAATCGATCATCGGGCACAGTATATGAACCTCAAACAGCGATTGTCCAAATTATCCCTCTATAACATACGAAGCCGATACCTCCAATTACGCTATGCAACAACATAGTTAAACTAATCGTAACGAGGAACAATAGATACGAGTTGGTAAATTGCAGTACCCATGTGTAACACTTGTTTTGAGAAGAACAACATAGTTTATCTGAGCATGCAATTCCAAAAATTTCACCATTATAGGCAAATCGTATCACCGAGCATGGTCAATACATCTCCGAACTATTAGCATTCAAAAACAACAACATAAATAATCTGAGTAAGTATTTGCATACAGTATTTATTAAAATAGAAGATGACAATTAGCACGTAAAGATGAGCTCCCAGAACTAAAAATACCGCCAAATGTCGAAGTCTACATTCATGAAACGCAAAAATGGTGACTGTCCTAGTCTATACGAAACTCTTAACAAAAACACTGCAATCGATTTTCATTCGACGCAGTAATAAAGAATTGGTATGAATCTATGGAATTTCATATTACTATTCCGTAGAATTCAAATATAAAAAAAAAAAAAAAAATAAGTCAATCCATATTGTACTATAGGTATACATATAGTGCAGGTATCAGGAAGTCTATTATTTAAATAGAACGCGCGGTGATTGGGGAGTTTTTATTTTATAACAATGACAATTACCGATAGTTTGAAATTATATTTTCTCGACATTGTACAATGGATAGATTTCCATTTCATCGGATGTTTAACGGTATATCAAATATTTTTCACGTGACTTTACATGTTATGAACATAGGCATTAAGGCACAGAATATATTATAATTTAATTACATTTCATATCACTGCCGTCGTGCAGGAGATGATTGCGAACACTGCAAAAATATGGGATTTCTAATTTATATACACGTATTAGGGTGAAACGAAAATTTCCAAGTACAGTGACGTACATTTTTAACTGTACCAAAGCACTGGAATAATAAACTCTGTTTTATCCGTCTCTTTTTCGAAAATCAATATCTGTCTAACTCTTCCACTTAGGCAGTGACATACATAGAATATACAATATATATTTACTCTCGTATCTACTCATGAGTGTAGTACTTTATATTAGACTTTAGATTACTTAAGCGCATTTAAGATTTTATCTTTAAAATTAACTTCTTTCATTTATTTCTTTCATGATTCAAACGAAAACTCATACATGCTTATTGTGTACATTGACTATATATGTATATAATCATGTATGAAGTTTTACGAAAAAGAAAAAAAAAATATGATAATACTAATAATAATAACAAGAATAATTGAAATCTGATTGTATAGATACACAAAATAAACTAAATTTATTTACACTTATTTTTGGCTTACCACAACAGAAGGACACCTATGTGTCGTCACAAAGGGTTCCATGTGGCATTATTAAAATCAACTGAGGTAAAATAATTGCATTCTTAAAAACTAGTTTCCCACTAGCTAAACGGTAAATTAGATATATTTAAATTATTACCTATTTTCGTACGAAAAGTAATTACCTTGTACAAATACTATGGAATGATTTACGCAACTGTATCTTCGCACCAAGTTTTTTAGATTACAACTATTCATGTATAATATATATATGTATAGTATATACTGTGCAGGTGTGTCGTAGCAACGATAATAATTTCAATAGGTTATAACTTATCGAAAGCAGATTATTTATCATACTGACAATAGACGTAAGTACCTTCTTTAACATTACATTGTATCGTAGATACATATTCGGTATATTTACATACATACATATATGCATATATATATATATATATATATATACATACATATATATTCAATATGCGTACAGTTATGGCTCCGTGTCACGTAGCATTGCAAAAATACTGCAAGATCTGAAATAAATTGACTCTTACAATTAAGATTAGGTGGCCATATATCCGTTATTTCAATCTACCGTTTACTATACCTCGGATTAATTGACGAATGACATGTAAGCAGTTTTTTAATCAACGAAACGTTCGAATTGACCTAGACGACTTGCCCTGCGTTGACTGAAACAATTTGGCGAGTATTTAGTGAATTTTTCAATAAACTTAGAACTAGATATTTCTACTTTGATACTCATTATGGTTATTGGAATACTTTTTGGAAAATTTGCTGCACAATTTTATATCAGTAGATGCAGATATTTCAGAGACAAAATTTCAACGGCAAACATGCCTTACAAGCAGAACCTTCGACAGAAAAAGAAATGAATAAATACAGTACAAGAACCAGAACTTTGAATTTCTTAAGTGTTGCTGCATTTGAGAATCTGATATCTCCAGAAAAAAAGAACAAAAATCAGTCGACAACAATTGAAAATGCGCCGATTGAGATTTTGTAGCTGTTAAAAACCACACTTTTTATTTGCATAATGTGATCATAAGGACGTAAAAAACGATAGTATGAGTTTTGATTTCACCATTTTTGCATTTAAAAGTTTTTATACGTCTTTTGTAAATTCTCATAAGGAATTAATATCGTATAAAAAAATTTAAACATAAACTATAAAAATACACGAAGCTGAAGCTAGCAGCCAGAATTAGCAGCCAAACGTTCCAATATTCAGTCGAATAAGGTAATGATGTCCGAAAATCAATATTTTGTGAAATACCTTGAACCTCCGATGCTTTTATACAATTATGAAGCTAGAACTGAACTGAATTCTTCTATTTCCAAAAGGTTTAACACGTTTGACTGCTAACTCTGGCTGCTAGCTTCAGCTTCAAAATTCTTCTTGCCTCAGATCCTGCTGAAGTCCATACATGATTTTTTTATTAAAAAATCAAGTACAAAAAAAAAATACTGGGTCTGTACAAATTTGTTTACAGACATGTTTGGTGAACTTTTAGAAAAAGTAAACGGCAGTCAATTTAAATATAATTTCAAAAAATGTTGAGATAGTTATATGAAATACTGAAATTGGAATGTCAATGAATTTTTTAAAATATTCTTCAATCTAAAGTAACTTGACCATAATCATTTCTCTGATATTTTTGACCGATCGTATGCGTGAATTTTCAAATCGCCTATTTCAACCGAACGTTTCAACATTTGTATTTATTAGAGCAAAACCACTTTCACAAAACCTTTCCAGTCATTCAGTAGTACGTACCCGTGTAGATATTTCAATAAATGATTCAAGATTGTATAACCATTTTCTTAATAAAGAGTCAATCAATTTTCTTAAATAATATATGGAAGCCGATTTCGCAGCATGCTTGGTCAGCCGCCAGATCAACCAGCCATTCGAATTGTATGACAAATATGTATGGATGATAAAACGTAAAACAATAGCAACGATGTCACATACATGAAAAAAATTTAGTCTAATAGTAAGTAATACGGTACTACATGCAATACATCATTCGCAACATGAAATGCATATTTGTAATAGTCTGATCAACTTAATGAAGTGTTAAATAATAGTAGTAAAAATCACCAAGTTGTCCGTTTTGTTAATGTAGAAAATCGTACGTTGCTTACATAAATTAAAATATAATATATGAATAAATACAGATAGGGAAATCTCTGTAATTTTAGGAACTGTAACACGATGTTAGTTCAATCTGAAAGTTAATTCAATTTTGCTGTTAACTTGGTATTTTTTTCTCCAAGTATGGTAGTCATTCAATTTAACGCTGAATTTGCCACTTAAAGATTATGCTACGTAGTAATAAAAAAGCTTTTTATTTAAAATCTTAGAATAGCGGTTCGTCGGTGATTTTAGTTAAAGGTAAATTTAAAAATAAACATAGAACGAAAAAAGATGAAAGAGAAAATAAAAAACGAAAACAAGATCAACAACAAGAAGTAGCTGTTGGCTTATTGGCACATTACTAGAACTTTCATTCATCTTTTCAATCACTTCAATAATTCGGTAAATGTTGGCACAATTTTACCATTCAGCAGGGTTAAAAGGTTAAAACTTTATGGTAGGCACTATGGCATACCCAGAAAAAATTTTTAGCTCAACTGTTATGGGATAGTCGTTTCAATCTGATATTACTTAGTGAAGCTAAGATGTCGTGTTACAATATATATATACAATATTTGATTTTGGATATTCAGAAGCGGCAGATTTAAAATAATATTTTGCCATTGAGGTGTTGAAATTATTACCTTCAGCTTTTAGTGTTATAATTGACACCCATAACTGATAACCTGTTGACATTCTCTAAGCATTGAACGAGGTGATTTATTACCCATAATTACTTTTTTAAAATTTCTTTAGGACTTTATACGCCATTTACGAAAAGGCCGCGTGTCAGATTTCAATTCATTGTTAATTTATTCACTGCTGATATTTTTTCTGTATGCCTGCCAAATAATCATGATCAGAAGTCTTAAACCATACAATTCGATTGTATTATTTAACGAATAAAGGTGCGAGTGAAAAAATAAAAAATGAAGATAAACGATTGGCTATATTAATAATATTATTCTGTATACTGAAGTATGATGCAAAATCTTTTCATAAGTGATATTGTGAGAACACTTTGACTATTTAGATTAGGAAAGCACAAAACATCAGAATCCTCAAAAATACGACGCAACTTTCAAACTTGAGAAGCAAATTACAATTTTAATCAGCTGTCATAACACTCATATTTTGAAGATTATTAACTTATTGAAAGATCTTTCGATTCAGGCATGATTGCTAGGAGCGGCCAATAATCATCGGTGTTATCGTAAATAAAACTAGGGACAAAAAACAAGTCGCAATAGGCCGACTTTCTTTTTACCAATTACTACCTCCTTAAAAATTTCCTCGTATTTTTACATAAATTACTGATGAATGTGTCTCCCATTTAACATCAAACTTGGAGCAGCAGAGTGCATCCTGATGTATCTTGCATACGTGAAATATGCCAGCTTTCGCGTACATCGTCATTATTCAAATAATAAGAATCTTTCGACAAAATCATTTGCATAAAATCAAGTCTTGTTTGTATCAGCATTGTTTTCTGACAGCTAAAATGCCATAGAAGCAGTTCAAATATTATGTTCCCTTTCATTAGATACGTATTAGTAATGAAAATAGTAATTGCATTCATATACTATTACTAAGTTTATAGAAAATACTTAAACTTAGAATCCTGGACTCAACGTCTTTAACAATTTTAATAACAGTTTTGTCACTAACGTGTGCACAAACGTGACTCGGGATCTCGATTCTCTGTTAGTTGTGCTCGCTCACTGGAATTATTCACACTGGACTACGACTTACGACTCGAACAAACCGCCTTTATTCGGGCCGGTAAGCGGGTGCCGGAGCAACTTAAAACAACTTGCTGGACCCGAATGGCGCTGGGCTACACCGCACAACCTTTTCGCGTTCCATAAATCACCTTGAGCTCTGGCATGATGATTTTCTTGATCAATGCGTTCGTTTTTCCAGTAAGCATGTCTCTGACCGGATCTTTCTTGAAAGTTTTTATCCCGGGCTTATGAACGAGGAAAGCATTGTCCAGAATCAAAAAATCGTAGTCCAGTACGCAGAGAGTGTAACCCTGAAACAAGAATAATATGTAATTTTGCACTAATGGATATGTCATCAGGTTCGAAATTCTTCGTCAGCTGATGCAAGCGGAATTATAGCCTTGCTATAATTTTGTCTATTCATCTCACCTGTGTCATTTTGTCACTTTTTCCTTCCCAACTGAGTCTTTCATCGTAGAGAGGGTCATTGTTTGTCCCGATAAAGATTGGCTCCCAGTGAACGAACGTTCCGGTTCGTTTCCCAACATGAAAGACGTGGAGTCCCTCAGTTTCTGGAGCCTCTTGCCACTCCTTGCTTCGAGGTACATTGTGACAACCAGAGCAAACCTTTTTGTGGAACGGTATCGCCGTATTTGCTTTCAACATTTTTTGCTGTGGTAAGGAAAAGAAGAAAACGTAGTTCAACCGGCCAAAGATGCGTATAATATTTTAAAAATCTTGTACGAATGTATCGTAGCACTGCGGAGAGCAGGGCAGAAGAATAATGCTATGAAACTGAGGTATTTTTCAGTTCATACATTTCGTTTCATAACTAGCTACATGCATACACACTCAAGTTATAGAATTACGCGTACCAGCTGCGTTTTGTTCCTCGGTACTTGGCTTTCAGCACTGACTTCAAATATAGAGAGCGGAAAGACTTTGGGATTAGGCTTGTAAAGAGGCTGCTGATCTCTCCGCCTGATCATCTCAAGGAATTGTGGTGCCAGACCTGGACTAGGATAGAGTTCTATATCGCTTGGCAAGACGTAATGCGTTGGAGCCCATTCCCTCGCAATATTTCTTCCCACATTGACGGGATACAAAAGCTTCTTTTCGGATTTATACATCTTGGAAACCGTGACGTTCGTCCAAGGTGGAGGCAAGGTGCAATTCCAACCTTCAGAGAGCACCTTACTCGACGAATGTACCTGAAATTTAGAAAATATTCATTCGTCAAATGACGTAAGAATTTTTACAACAGCGTACTTTTATTTTTATTTCTCGTTTATTTTTCATAATTAAAAACGAGGTCTTTGCACGGAAAGTACATTCATACACGCCCGTAATGAATCGACGTTTTTGAAGAACCCGTTCCAATTAAAGATGAATATAAAATCCGCACTGTGTCAAATAAAGACGATGAACTTGAGAAACTACAATTCCGTGAATCGAAAAGGCAGTTATAACAGTCCTTTGGAAAACAAAGGTGCTGCCTTCAATATTAAATCGTCGAAACATTCAGACAAATCGGAACAAGGTTGAGTTATTCCAGGTATTTTCGAGGATGTCGATATAGAATTGCTGTGGCGTATGGTATTGTATACATAATCGGGTTCTCCAACTTCTGATACTACATTCACGAGATTGAAGTTAGTAGCGTTACGGTAACGATGTATTTTCGATAAGAATCATTATTTCACAACTTTAGCATTGTTTTAAATTCAGTAAACTATAATACAAGAAAACGAAGATTTTTTTCAAATTTGACTCCTTCATAGTAATTCTTAAGTTGCGAGATCGTGAGTTTTTCTTTCAACTTCGTTATCTTAACTAATAACAATTGACGCTGATCATCTCCGAGGAATAGAGTCAATTGATATGAAAAAACCCGCGAATAATTTTAGAAACAACGATGCTGATGACGAAATTCGACATAGAAAGGAAATTAGGCAGGAGCAAATCGGTTTCACAATTGGGTATTTCGTCTGGCAAGATAATTATGTACAATCGTGACTGAGCAAACGTGATTTAATTATTTCACTTTATTCTATATTTTCTTATTCAATCAGTATTCTCTCGACGTTGGATAACAAACACCGCCACGTTGTATATTCCTCGGCTTTTGTATTCATCGCGACAAATCAGAAAATTGATCTTTTGCAATGACTTTTAGCAAGGCAAATTCATGCTCGGTACATGCCGCCTGCATACCGAATAAAGGCTCCTTGAAATTCTCACAAAAGAAATAATTGTATACGTAACGTAAATTTTGTCGATTGCGAAATTTCATAGACCTATTCAATCTGTTGCGTAATAAATTTTCTTTCATACAACTTCCGGATTCACCATCAAACCCGAGTCTCGTTTGTATAAGATACATAGTAGCAAATTTCGAGCGTGGGAATCCTCTGCTGAAAGATTCTGCCTAACATCTTCACACGATATCTCCTGGCAGTATAAACGTAATAAATTTTCGAATCAAAATTATATTATTCGAGTTTAGATGATTGCCTTACGCAACTTTAAGTACGATACACAATATGCATAGAAATATAACTAGTTACACGATATAAACTCGTAAGCCTATTCGGAGTTCCAAACTCCATTTCACACCAAGCCATGTAGCCCAGTAAGAGATGTCCAATCAAGAATTCAAATTTGTTATGCTAATGAGCCGCAATTTAGGCAAAATAAAAAAAAAAAAAGTTTTACAGAGCAAGAAGCAGATCATAACATATTACTAGTCGTGTTGAGCACAGGATCAGGTCCGATGTAAAGCTGTTTGCTCACTAACAGGCGGAATTGCCACTGATCAAGTTTATCGCCCGACGAAAGTAGATTCTATTGATAATCGGATAAAATCTGGCAAGGCGATGATATCACAGATATTTTTATATCTTGACTTCACAAAAGTGGCCGTCAGTCAGACTTTATAGGCCGTAATGCAGAGTTCGGAGTTCAAGGAAAGTAGGATTTTTGCAGAGATAATGACTTGAACAATTATTGTACCGTATATACTGTAATGTAGGAGAAGGTGAAAGACTGACGTGACCTCGGCAATTCTCGTCATAAGTGAAGTTTACTTAGAACAGCTAACCAGCTCTTTATAAGAACTATACAAGATACCTTGGCTACCATTAAGTATGCATATATATATATATATTCGAAGAACTTCCAATCAACGGAGAATCTCGTTGCACCTAATCAATCCATGACGCATTCGCATATGCTTAGATATTTATAGGATATAATACCGTATTACCAGTAAATACTAACGCTTAAGATCAGTTGGAATTCGTATAATGTGTTGCTTGAAGCTTTCCTTTGAAGGTTAGTTAACTCATGCGGTTTTCAATTGTATACACTAACCATATAAACGTTGATAAATAGGAGGTATTAAATTATCTCAGCACGTCTTGTCGTGCAAGTGGCTAAGGTACGTATTACGTAAATTGCGAAGAGCAGTAATTTTCATACGGCGTTGATCCTACGATGAGATCTGTATGATCTCAACTACTACATCATTTTAATTGAATTAAGCGAAACAGTATGTAGTAATTCGAGCAATACAGAAGAACTTAAATTTACTCGCGTCACAATGATTAAGAACATGCGTTACACTAACAATAAAAAAAACCTGTGAAATCAATGGTCGTCCACGCTTTCTTAAATACGTTTTGGTTTATAAATCACCCGTAATTAACGGTAACTACATCGAAATAAAAAGAAACAAAATGACTCTGCAGTTTTTGTCAGTCTCCCAATCTATCGTTGAGATAGGCCATATTGTACAAAGTTTATTGTGGCGCCATATACCTAGCGGAGAATTTACCTTACTTATCAAACGAATTTCTACACGGTTTTATCAAATCAAGGTGAACCTGATCCTTATCCGTTATCCGTTGATTTCGACTATATTTTATTAAATGCAGTAGTCTGTGCAATCCCACATGTAATGATACCGAGAAATGTATTCCTGTAATTGGATCACCATTTATCGTAAGAATAAAGTTCTTGAGCTTGATCACGCATGGAGGAAAAAACTTTTTTCATATTTTTCTTCGGCATTTTATGTGAAATTCCTCCAACCGTGGCATTTTCACGTCGGTATTGCGAAGGCTTCGGTCATAGCAAAGAAAAAATGATAATTAACTCGGTCGGTACAGACTAACGACAAACATCGTCTTAACGCGCATTGGGATGAAAACATTATATCCCCACAACAAAAGGTGAAAAAATTAATAAGGCGCCATGTACTTACAGTTTTTGGTATATGTTTGGTGCTGAAGAAAACGTGAAAGGTGACGAGCTGGGAAACCAGGGGACTTCCGCATATCCTTAGATACTTTATGGTGTCGACGGTGGGTTGAAAGTCTGTGCCAGGTGCGTAAAGCGCTATGGAAACGGGGGATTGCCACCTTTCCAACAGTGGCTCGAGGTTCTCGAGGAAGGTGTAATCGGCGTGGGTCGTGTAGGTCACGCTTTCCCAGCACCTCACCTGCGTGGACATCGGCACGTAATTGTAAAGGACCCAATAGTCGCCTCGCTGTGCCGTTTTCGGCGTCGTCGACCTGTCGTTGCAGGGTATCGCCTCCTCCAACGTCATCGATCCCACCGTCGTGCTGACGGACTCCTGCTGCTTCTGGGTCGTCGTGGAGTTTCCGCTTTTGCCCCCCTGCAATTCCTCGTTGTCCTTCCCCGTTTTATCCCTCATGGTCAGAGCCGCCGTTTCCTTCGTCGCCGCGGAGGTTGCACTCTTACCCTCCTGGATCGAGGCGATTCCCGTGTCCTTCGTCGACCCCACCTTCGAACCCTCCGGCGAACCTGCGGTCGCCGACAGCTCCGTCGCCTTGGACACCTCCACCAAGGGCTGGGCCCAACTCGTCTGCGCGTCCTCGATCCATGGCCCTAAAGATCCGATGTGCACGCACACGTAGAGGAGCACGAAAACGTTCAAAACCACCGAGAGTCTCAGCGCCCAGTTGCGCCGTACTACTCCTAGCATAGTCATTGGTATCTTTTTTGAATCTTTTTATTTTATTCTCTTTGAGATATGTTTTTTACTCCACCCGTACGCGTTGTCTCGTTTAATTGTTTTCAACTTTTACGTTTCAGCTTTTACGTTTCCTACGCCTAAATATATTATTTATAATCGTTTTCGATATATTTCTAGCTTACTTTATTTATATCACAAGTTCCATTTATTCCGTATAATTTTTATTTTATTTTTTTCTCTTGCATGTGTGTAAACGACACGATAACTGTATTTTATCACTTATCACTTTAAGTCCCCGCGAGATATCTTATTTACTCATCGTATGTACAGATAATGCAAAAGTTTAAATCGCATTCTGAGGTTAACGTTATAATCGTAAATTTTAAAAACAATTTCAATTTCTATCAGAAATGTATATTTTTCCGAAGGTTTATATCTACTGCTGCTAGCGCTGTTGCCTTCTTTGTAGAGGTTTTCCTTAGCTCCGTTTATTAACGAATAAATATTGAAATCTATATGAAATTGAAATTGTATAAAATCAAGGCGAAATTTGGTGCGTATGCATGAGGAGCAGGTATCAATTCAAAGAATAAAAGCTATCCCCGGTAAATCAACGGTTGAAAATTGAAATTTAAACTATTCTATCATTTTTTTCTCAGATTTCTTTCTTATCTTCGTATCTTCTTTAATCAATGATGAGGAAATATTTTCAGAGTGCGTAGAACGGCTGATTTCGAAATCACATCCCAGCAGTTACTCTGCAACAGAAATAAAAATTGATCCGTTATAATTTGTACATTCGATTAGGAGGAAATAAACTTACAATATTAGTAGAGGAAAAAAAAAATTTCTTGCAAATTGACTCTCGGGTTTAGTTTGAAAGTCTATGAGCGCTTCGGTGTTACGAGATTGTCATGTTATTCGATAAATCACGGCGATCGATCGGTTTGATATTGGGTCACGAACAAGTAGTGAACACGTGAGATCCTTATTTATATGCTATATAGCCATTTTGATCAAATAGTTTTCACTGAAGGCGTTGCCTCGGCCAAGTCTGCAGGTGTATAATCGTTGTATAAATCTTGAGCGTGATTTCGAGTTGTCAAGAATGTATTTCTTACGGTGTGGACAGACATTTCGTATTCACTAAAGTCGCGTTGGGTGAATTTCTTAATCGTCAAACAGTTACCGAATATCTGCAGGTTGGATCGATTCGATTAAAAAGACATCGCTACTGTCCGCTTGTCTATTCTAAAAATACTAGAAGAAAATACAAGAAAATAAAACACACGATTTTAAAATCAAAATGTGACCCGAATAACGACGAAGAGGTATTGGATTTTTTCAACAAGCCCGGTACACGGAAGCTCGAGCGATCCGAAGGAGATAAAACCTATAGACCGTCTGACTTCCACACTGTCAGTTTTTCCAGCGGCTAAAGAGGGTCAGAAAACAGTACGACAAAAATAGAATCTCCTTAGAAGCAATAACTACGTTGCGCTGTTGCAGCGCGATCTGTTAGCCTATCAAGCTCTGTATTCCGAAGACTTCAAATTTTTCAATCTCCTCGGTGATTTTTGCTCGAAACTGTTTCTGATTATGAGAGTATAACATTTATTGGTTGATAAAGTTGTAAGATTTTATTTGATAAATTATTGATCTTATTGATCGATGAAGAAGTTAATATATACAGCGAAAGAAACAGGAAAGCGAGGTCATTGACACTTTGGAGGATATTATATACGGTGAAACTATTAGTGTACGAAACTTCAAACGTTGTGTACAATTTTGCTACTGGCCTTGATCAGGCGAACTTGTTTTTTAATCTTCCTGGTCGGAGGATCCAGGCCGACTGCCTAAGTCCTCTTTGAATTGACTGTATCCAGCTGATCCTTTTGATGGTTTCTTTATCTCTCTTCCTCTTTTGTTCTCCCGATACCTCACACAAAGTGCAGGAAGGAAGTCGAGATATCTCTTACTGCGGCATACGTGGTATAGATACTGTTGAACGGTAATGCTAAAAAATTTTCATAATTCAACAAATCTTTTTTCAACTATTTAGATGCAACGTGCCGCAGCCACCTTGAGAAAAACGTCAGACGTGCGAATTCTTTGCATCACGAACACCGCTTGCATCACTTTTTTTCCGACTATTTTCTTGCGCGTATGGCATTGGCAATGAAAGTCTTATACAGAGCGATATCGCACCTATTCACAACGTAGATAGGTATAATACGTAGCATGCACGCGATACTCTGGGTACATTGTACGAGAGCAATCGAGCTTACCGCATAACCACCATTAGAGGCTGAAAAGATTGAAACGAAAATTATTTCTTTCCGGGTTTGATCAACGTCGCAAAAACGGCGAGCGACAAAAAGAGGCTGAAGATATGGAACGATATTTTTTTTATTTTGTATGCTTGTTATTTCGCTTTGCTATTTATTGTCAACCATTTAATTTGATTATATCATTAGTATTAGCATTAGACAAGTAAATTGTGTCAAAACTTTTCAAGCTAATTAATTTAAACAAAATATGAGAATCAAGATACAATCTTTATCTTGTGTGAATGATACGTGATTCGTATTGATGATGCCGACGAAATCTTTTTTGGGAATATTTTAAACAGTTGCGAAATTCTGTCATAAAATACAGAATGTTCATACATGGTGATCTATAAGATTCTTTGATTAACTTATCTTTCCATCAGAATCGATTCAATATTTACCTTTGTTAGTTTTACGTCGTTGTGCCGACAACATTTGTAAATTTGACGTAACACGAAGCTATAAATAAACGCTTGAATTTAATGAACGAAGGGTAATTAAATTTCACTATTTCCGCCTATTCGTACGTGACGTGCGATTCTCTCCAGCGGATGTGCAACAACCTCGACACGACACGTAATTGTGACGCCATCATAAAATTTACATTCAGTCTCATTATATCCGAGCGACGAGCCCGTGGTTATTCAAATTTTGCACACAAGGAAATCGGTTGGAGTGTATCGTTAAGAATATTAGTAAAAATATAACAACAGCATCAGATTAAAAATCCTACAATTTCTCCGAATGGTTGACGCGAAAATTGGCAAAATTGCCCGCGAGTATAATGAAAAACGAGGAATCATTTTGAATTCCTCGGTTAAAGGGACGTCCCGTTATATGTAACTCGTCTGTTTCGCACATTTTTTGGCTCAATATACCGTTGACGTGCCTCCGCGTTCCCGCCTCAAGGCTGAGATTTCAAAAGCCTTAAGGTACTTGAGGTTTGTTAGCCGTTATCCCAACATCTCTTACTTGAAATTCGAACGCAATGTGAATTCCCACGTATCCGGCAACTAACGTTCCGCGGATTTGCTCGTGTCAATTAATAACTGAATCGTCCCTCTCGTATTATACACGTACGAACCAACGACGTAGGTACCAACGATAGTCGAACGATGAGCATCATTCTAAGAAATGTTTTGTGTCCAATCATTCTGCGGTAACATGCGGCGATATTGATTAGCTTAAAAGCAGCTGAGCGGAAGGGGAGTTCTGATAGTCGATAGATTTTTTAATTCTGATGTAAAATTTAAGATATATGAAGATAGTGAATTATAGAATGCCTGTATATATTTTATTTTTACATTTCTCTTCTTCTTTTTTTTTTTTGACCAAAGAATTCCTTCGACGTTCCAGCAGTAGCGAAGTGTTTATAAATTTTTATTTTATGTTATGACTAGATTGCAATGCTGTAGGTTTTAGTACGTGAGTAATTTGTACACGTATACAGTAAAGATACATATTCGCATACATGCATAATATAGAGGCCGTACATGTACATATATATACCCATGTACGCTTTACGTATGTAAGCCTGGCAGATTAAACCACCTGACCGAGGAAAATGATGCAACAAAGCGAAGACCTTCCGTCAATAATTTTTCTTTATCCTACCTGCATTGTTAATTTATATACAAGCGTGTTTTTTCTGATACAAAATTTTTTATATCAAAACAAGACTCGAATGAAGTAACATTGAACAATAAAAGTACTTAATTACTTTCCTAATATTTTATTTTTATTGTTTACTTTGAATTTTTTTCTAATGCGCACATGTGTTTTCGTTTGCCAGACATTCTGGAATATGAATCGGCTAGATATGCAGGCAAGTAATTGTAGCAAAAATAATCTAATTGTGACAGCTGTGTAATGAACTTCACGGTACGACTGAAGTAAAATTACCATTGCTAAATACCTACTCCATACTTGATTTAGGTAATACAAATTGCGTATTGACGTATATAACCTTACATCCTATAGTTTTGTACATCTTCCGTAGCACCAGCTACTGCGAACATACAAAAGGCTGGAATGTTTTGAGTTAAACTACGTGAAGAAACCTCGCACGTTTCAGCTGGCTACGTACACTTCACAGTTATATCGATAATTTCCAGTAAATACGTTTCGTTATAGAGATATTTTATCCAGGAATATGGAAGGTCTCCTATTTATCATGTTTATAAATTTTCTTGCTTGAAGTTTATCAACGGACGTGCGAAGTGAAAAAAAAAATCGTAGTTTCGAGCTGCGGAAAATATTTCGTCTATCTTCTCTGTTCAAGGAACGCTGAGAGTTGCTTTGAAAGTAACTGCAGTGACTTCGATCGAGACAAATGTGCAGTTGTAACGAAGCGTGGAGAAAGGAGCAAATTAGTGCAATTTTACACATGAAAAAACAGCTCCGGTTTCATATTTCACACAAATTTATACAATCTCTCTATACAAGGACTCAAGGTCTGTTTTTCACTGCACCGGACAACTCGTTCTGATCTAAGTAACGAGATATAAAATTGAGGGTACGGAGAATGACTTTAAACTGTTCTGTTGCGCAGTGGTTTAATGGTCGCCAGCCTCGAGGCTCGGCAAATTATTCGACACGTCAAATATGTATATAATCCGTCAAGTCATGCAACGTCAAATAATTTCTGTAGCCTAGGACCATTTTGTCTATCGCTTGTAATCCTATGAATTTTCGCCTCCAAGTTGAGAAACATCTCGCTGATCATTTCGTGTGAGACTTATTGTTCATTCGGAAAGGAATCGTCGAGAGCACGATGAATCGCAGAGAATTTCTACGTCTCAACTTTATATACCTAATACCGTCATCGATCCGTTGGATAATTATTTTTCGACTGAACTGTCACGAGCAATGTTATTCGCGATACCTACGGAAAGGGGATGTTAAGGGTGGTCGGCCATCCGTAAACAAAAGAGCCAAACGAATTCTATTTTCAGCACGGAAATAGCCAACGTTGCTTCCAGAGCCTGACGTACGTGTCCAGATGAGATCGATACCGGCTGCTGCTGCTGCTGCTGCTGCTGGTTCATGAAGAAACGCAGTGCAGGAAATTGAAATTGAATCTCGATGTGGAAAAAAAATTATTTCAATACTGGCAACGCGTATTTTCGCAGCGCAATAATATGACGAGAATTGTACTTAGTATGTGTTTATCGAAAGTTGACTAACTTTTCGACAAATGGCACACGTTCTAAACTTTCGCGTATGTGTAGGTATAGTACGCTGTACGCTGCACCTTTTCGGACAAGGTATTCAAACGGCAACTGTACAATGCATTCAAGAACCGCGAGACTCTCGAATAGAGACAAGCGAATGAATTTTACTTAAATCTGAAAGTCAAATTGCCTTTCAAATCGTTGTTTCACCTTTTGCAACGTCGCGTCTGCGGTAGTAGGAAAGCTTCCTACACACCCGATCCATGCACATCTCCTCTAACAACACCTCCATTTGCGCAAATTTCATAAGCCTGGTGTATAATGGTGTTGTGAAAAATGATTATCGTTTATTCCCACCGTAAAAGAATTACGTTAACATTATTATTATTCCAATCGATGGTACGGTATTTGGTGACGATATACCTGTGCCGCAAAATGGCGTGTAATAGCCTAATAAAAACCAAAACGACTTACAATGGAGAACGCGTACGTAATGCAAAGCTCCGAATGATTATTATGCTGGAAAAGTTGAGCCTTCTCTTGTTCTGCGATTACTATATCCTAATAAAACTTCGTTTCAAGATGCCTGCTAAAAAGTCGCAATTAATATTGACTTCATTTACATTACACCTTTCTTTTTTCACTTTCGTACGAGAAAATATAGTTCCTTAAATCATACGCATAATTATATTTCCAAATACTGCCAAATTTCTTTTGATTCGCTGAAATAGAGTCATTAATAATTAGCGGGTGATCAAACGGATGTCAGTGATTGCTCAAATCTCTCAGGACACAAGTGATTCAAATAATTGTGATAAACTTGCATAAATATAAGATGTGGGAAATGAACGCGATCGGTGGATGGTGTATTATTAGATTATCAGCGATACTAAATCAGGAAGTTTAGTTTATTCGACAACATTCACGTTCTTAGTTTGGTTTTTTTTTTTTTTTGTGTTTTTTTTCATCTAATTTTATTAATTTTTTTATCTCTAGTAGTCTAGCTTCAACTGTGCGAAGAAAAAAAAACTCCGTTTTCAATCAGTGTCAAAGTCATACACACTGCACTTTTACACTATTTAGATTTCTCGTTTCAACATCAAGGCAAATGTAGACCGTCGAAGATGCTTTCATAGCGTTTCGACTTTCCCTTCGCGACTGGACAGTAAAACCTTTACTACGCCATACCTCATATCGACGAATGAAAAGTTTCTACACCAGAACTAAGCCCTCATGTCAAATCGATTAAGTCTGAAACTGATCCGCTAGAAACATAAATGTTTTCTCACCTATTATTTTTTATTTCTAATTTTTTTCTTCTGACTCTTCGTAAGCTACTAACGGATCGTTACATCAACCTGAATCAACTCAACCCAACGTCATCTAACCTCGTCACGTAATATTCGTAAAGTTCACCATTCACTGGAGCTTCACTGGCGATCAGTAGTTTCATATATACATGTGTGTGTATGTGTATACGAGTGTGTATATATATATATATATATATATATATATATATATATAACATAAATAAAGTTGAAATAGTGATCTGGAAGAGTAACATTATTATTCCGCAATGTGCTGTAATGATCGCCAAGTAATTTGTAATATTACGGTGTTAATGCCCGGCAAGTAATAGTCGCCTCTGGAATAAATGGTGGAAGAGAACTGAGGCGACCCGCAATAAGAAACCCGTCGCATCTATTTTCATCACGGCACCAGAACTCATTAATAATTACATTGATAATGGGTAAACGTCGAGATGCGCCTGCACGAGTACCTGCCAAGCCTCGAGAGGAAAACTCAATGTGAAACAAAAATTACGTAACTTTCAGTCCGAGAAGGGTTTTCTCCTAAATTGGCTTTGCACTGTTACGTTAGAAGCATAATGCAAGGTTCTATTTTTATTTTCAATCGGCACCTTTTTTGGGATTTTTCAGCAGCAGCAGCGGCGGCGGCGGCGGCGGGTCACTCACAATCAGCCGACTAGCCGCCATCGCTTTAAGATGAAGTCAATTTATTGATAGTGGAAGCTATAAGACTTAGTCCTGACGTCGACTTTATTTCATGTAACAATCTACTCGTGTCCCACGTCGTCTTATCACATAGGAAGTGGAATTAATGTTCCATTGTTTTCCTCTGATAATCTCGAGGGTTCAAAATAGCTGGGGAGCTACTTCTAGCATGTATAAAATAAATGTTCTAAAAGTTATTTTTTTATAGACTGAAGTGAATTACTCAAAATCGTCAGTCCATTATACACAATAATTAATTATATTACTGTGTACCTAAGCGCTCAACGAACAAGTCCCAAGATTCTGCCGAAGGCTGTATGTTTAGGAATTAGCCGAACGTCGTCTATAATCTTAAAAAATAGACCCATATCGCGATTGACAAGTTTTCACTTTTCTCCGATAGAAAGTGTGGTCAAGTGTGATAGAGAAAATAAGATTCCAGCAGCAATAGTTGACGGGACGTTCTTTCTCGTCAGCGGCATCGCAGGCAGGTGATAATAGCAAATATAGATTACGCCACGAAATTAATTTAGCGCGTCACGTGATCATCAAATCCGGTTCCTCATAGCCGTGAGGAGCTTCTGAGCTCGAATGAAAGTTCTCAGACCATGAAATTAACTACTGATTAATAATAATACATCTCATGTATTACAAAATATCAGCCGATATAATTTACAGAGACGGGAATTCCTCAACGGTGCAACTACAACGCGGCTTGAGCACAGTTATTATGCCTATAGAGTACGCCTCCAGCTTCCGTTATAACGCGTCTTTGTCATACCGGTCGACTGGAGATAAATTTACGAGTTGTGTGTCGGAGTGACTTTGAGTTTCAAGTCAGAGCTTTCTTTCGTTTCATTTACAGAGAAGAAGTTGCATGCAAGAAACAGGAAGTTTACAATCTAGTGCAGAAGGTGTATAAATGTGAGAAATGGGTAGATGCAGACTTGAAGAAAGCTCCGTTATACATCTTGTCTTTATGCCTTCTAACAGATTCATGACCTCTCGGATTTACATAATTCGAAGAGAAAAAGTAACGGTTAGAAAAAAGAAATGTCTCAGCAGGTCCACTAAAATTTTTTAACGTTTTACCGAGTGAAAGAAAATATACAAAGTACAAATTAAATTTTGATATGACAATTTAAATATTAAAATTACAATAATTCGTGTCATATTCACTGACAATAGTGTAACAAATAACTCAAACATAAAGTGGACCTGCTGGGACATTATGTTTAGATAAATTTATCAAACAGTGTACGACATGAAACTTTCAAGTTCCAGTTTCGTCTCAAAGTGTAAAACTTATACCTAGCTGTACTTCGTATGTCCACTGCAGTAATGTTTCTTTTTACGATTTTATAATAAAGGCAAAACGATTATGTCGGCAAGTGGAGCGTGTAAATTGGCATTCATGTAACCTACGTGATGTTGGTACACGCAATAGTACGAACTATGGAAATCAGCTACAGACTAAATGATAAAAATATGTTTGCAAATTGGCGTTTGTTCGCGTTACAAGGTCCGTGCAAAACGCACTCGTTCCAAATACAACTGCTCCATGCAACTACACTTTCGTACAAGTTCTTGCATGGTATTGTAATATGCATACAAGCGCCAACCCTATACATGCCTATTTGCTATCCCAAAATTCGCACTTTTTATAGTTCAACTTTGCATAAGCGGATATGCGTCATTCCAACCCTCAGGGTTATGGCGTCGCTCGTGTTCAAATGCGTGTCCGTTCCAATCGTTAGTCGGTGAACGAAGAGTGGCGGCAAATTACTAGCTGCATGCGATTTTTATTTATGAAGGTAGGAAGGGACGATACACGCGAAGGGTGATAATACAGTCTGCTCTTGTAATGAGGCCGCTTCCCCTCGTTATCGCCCGAATTTAACGCCACCCCCACTACAGGCTCATCTCGGATTCCATATTCGTCTCTTTCAACGAGGCCACATTCTGGCTCAATGAAGTATAGCGTATTCTCTGCTTTGAATTCAGTTTATCGTCAGTATTTTTATTTTCGTTTTTTTTCTAATCAAGTTACGTTATCACAAAATTCATAATACCGCATAGAAATAAGTATTTGCACAATAATTTTACATAAAATTTGAGAAAAAATCAAGGTGCTTCTGTTTTTCGTAGAATATTTCATACAAAGGCATGTCAATCAATTAAAAATGCATACTTAACGAATTTGAGTATACACGAGTATCACATGTTACCCGGCGGCCCTATTACAATTTCGGCGGAAAAATACTCCTTTACTCTCACATCACCGGATTTATTACAACAGCGGACTGTAGTATGAAAAGAGAGAGATAGCGAGAGACATATAGATAGATAATAGAGAACTAACAGTGTGGTGCAACTCTTACAGGCGATACAAAAGGTCAGTTAAAACGTCATCGCTGCTCGCTGACCCATCATTTTTCTGCCCATAATGAATGAAAAATTAACGATTATAGACTGAAATATTAGGCCGAAGTTTTCACGTGCTAAAAACCCATCAATTTTAAACAACCCACCGTAATCGCAAGTGATAAGTGCTTTGCACCCACGCAAGGGGCCGCGGACTGAAGAGAAAAAGACACGAGCATGACACGCTATACTAATTTGTCAGTGATGAATTTTCTGTGGATAATTCTTTCGCGTGTTGTCCATATCTTATATCCACGACTGACCGATATCGAACGAACGCACGTATCCCATAATGCAACGCGAAGGAAGTAGGGCTGAAGTCATCACGCATTGGTATGTCCTCTCTTTGTATAAGCAGTTACGCGCTAATCAGTAACCCTGTAATTACTTGCCGTCTAGTTTATCGTTAGTCGTGATTCATAATCGTTAACCTCGTCGTCGTCTCTCGTGTTTAAAAGGAAAAAATGGGGTGGGTCACACCCGTCTGGATCACGTGGTTGTATAGCTCCCTGGCTAATTATAATATAAAAAACTGTCGCGACCCCTTCAACATTTCTAATTTTATCTTGCCATGCATATTGTATCGGCTGAGCATGCCAAATGTGCGTGAGTCAATGACCACTGGCTCAGTATTACAGGGGTCAAGCATGAGGTGGTCCTTGGCAGACGTAGGGAAGTAAATCTTGCTTCATCACTTCCACCAATCAAGTGAACACGAAACTGATCTCGTATTTTAGGCGCTCTACACAATCGCTCTTTACAGTCAAGTGTCTGTCTTAATACTCGAGCACAAAGCTGACGCGAGGCTAATGAACTGCAATGACATAGTAAAGTATGAGTAAGGAACAACACAATTATTATATCACGTCTCTGCGTATAAGAAGAGTTGAACTTGACAAGGCACTTACGGATGGGTTTGTTAGATGCACATACATATATGAGAGTCGATTCCATCCCACGACCACTCAAGTCTACAGTCTTTACACTTTCGCTTGCTATTCTTGTACCGCACGTGACTTATCGACGCGATATTGCAAATGCCGTGCAATGTATTCGGTACAAGTAAATCTGTGTACGGGCAACTGTTTAGAAAATACAAATACGGCTCTTAAAACTTTATGCTCTGAGCTCGTAGATACAGCATCGCAGCCGGCTAATCGTGAAGGAATGACTTGACCTCGAATCACGTAAAAAATGCATTATATACATAGTTGATATATAACTGTGTTTTTAACTATACTATACGTAGTGTTCGTTAATAGGTTCTCAGGGACTCACTTTTTCTATGGAAATTCCATGTGTCTATGATCAACGTATCGTTTGTTTCTCCTGTCACTTGCGTCGCTGGTCATTGGCGCATAAAATTTACTTAGAAAAGTAAATCATCCGAGTTTCGATGCCAAAAAGTATTCAGCCACTGGGAACCCGTTAATGAACATTACTTTACATTACTGTAGATACGCGTTATGGGTGAAGTTGACTAAAGCGTAGGCGTCGACCACCACGAACTGACTAACCGAGTAAGGGACTAACCCAGTTCTTCATATCATTACGAACAGATTGCGCTGTACTAATCAGCTGGCTCGCGAGATGTCATTTAATTAAATCACAAACCCATCGGGAGGAGCAAATGCTAAGCGAATACCAAAGATAACGAAAATGGCGTGATGATACAGCAACTTGCTCCGTCTAACCGTACATGGAAAAACGTTTTCTTAAATAAACAATTTTATTAATTGCTTATTTTTTTTCATTCTCAATCAGTTCCAAAATGTCACCAATACACTGATTATGCGTAGATATGAAAGATGAATATACCAGGAGATTTTCAAAGCACTTTATACCGACACCTCGAACATTCTGTAAAGTAAACTAAAAACACGTTTGTAGAATTTTTCAAGTAATGCAATGTAAGCAATATAGCCCATCAGCATCGCTATTCGTCATTCCATGTTCTTCAGGTGTACGTATGATTGCATATAATGTCTCGGTTACGTCTTAACAACAGCGACATACAAGTTAGACACGTAATACCTGACATTAATTTTAGATACTTGTACGAGAAGTTTGAACCCCGCAGAGAAAAGTGCAGAGAACGTATAAATAATATGCGCGGATTAAAGCTTCATGCTTTATAAAAATTTAATCCAATTCTTTCTCCTCGACTTTTCCTCACATTAACGTAAAGGTATCGTTTATCATATTCCCTGCTGACGAACCGCCCCCTGAACATCTGTACAATTTACTCCATCGATTGACTACTGACAACGGAAATTATACGGTGAGAATCTCGTAGTTTCTTTTTTTCACTTCATTTTCAATTCAACGTTATCGCACTTATAGTTGGATATGATTATTCCGGTGGATGATATTGGCTTTTCAAATCGAGACTGTTCGCGCTATAATTTATACGTACGTATAAATAATTGACGGTATGCGTGTGGAATATACATTTGTCTGCACAAAAGCTCGTTCGTTAAAACCACTGAACTCTATTGTATATAGCGCAAATTAATTCATAGCCATTCTATGCTACATAAACTTCAAATTTAATCACCTTTTTTTAGCACTTGAAAGTTTTTCACACCCATCCTTACATTTAATACATACATAACTACGTGGCGTAGATTTTTGTTCGCAGTGAGCGGAGACAGCAGGGATTAGAGGGCCTCCTCTTGCCTTAGGGCAATTCCAGTGACTAATGGATACACCGTTAACGATTTTATGACATTAAGCATACCCGTCGACTAATATCAACTTTTGGCACGCCACGAGTGGCGCGGCGGCACCATTTTCGCAACTAATCGCATGTCGTGTACTTGTATGTACAACGTACACAGTGCCGTTAAAAGTTGAAAAATCTTTGTACGTTAAATTCGACTTGTAAATTCCGTTGGAACACGTGACAGAGAATTAATTTGACCTAGCGATTTACAGGTGATGAAAAATAATATCAAGATGATAATTCGGGCATGAATTATACCCGTCACGTGTGAACATAGGTAGACATACGCATGGTACACCTCATAAATATATATGGGGTATTCCATGCCAACTTGACCAGTGTTCAACCCCGACCTTCTCAAAATCATTTCATGTTTTTTCTAACGTTCTACTCGATAAAAAAAACGCGATCTGATTTTTTTTATCAAACCGTTTATTTTTTATAAATATTTGAACACGTAGAAAACTTGACTCGTCATTAAATGCGTGCATTTTAGCCCAGACAAGGTAAGAACGTGCACTTGGGAATGTCCTTTCACGTAGTACGATCTATTGATCAAACGTCAAGTATATTTTTCCACAGTTACGAGTTATGCCATCGACCTTTGGTTTATATTGTTTAAAAATATATTTTCTCGCTTCCCTCCTTGAATGTTGCGTATGTTGAATTACCTATTACTAGCGTCATTAAAAAGAGTCTATCCATTTAAGCGCATATTTGAATACGAACACGATTTTATGGTGAAAACTTTTAAGCGTACATGCAGCAAATACATGTCGCTTGGAAAAAGAAGTAACGTGTACCTTATCAAGTAGATCCACCTAGGGACAAGGTAACTTTTGGTCAAAAGCACTTGGATCTGTCTTGGTGAGTGTGTACCAATCGTCACGTTACGCTTATTAAAACTGCATTAGACCAAATTGCTTGTACCTACTGCAGGTATGTAAATGTGTATATTGAATGTTTCTCGTGCTTGGCGAAAGTGCCATTGCTCAAAGCCAACTGACCTCGATTAGGATTTTGGTATACCTAGGTGTCATGTATAATGATGTGCACACATACACGCGGCTCAGCGCTGTAAATCAAATTAGTCTCTTGGCAATAATTTGCCTTTTAGCACGGGCTCTCCTGCATGGGAAGCCGAGATGAACGGAGGCCACTGTTGTCAAATGTACATTCATACATACTTCGAAACCATCACCGCGACGAATGATAATCACCGCTTGGTGGTCCCCTACAGTCCCCTAGCCGTTACATCTGTAACGGCCTTGTGGATAATTGAAAGGATGTGCGACTTTCCAACGCTGCCGAATTTGCGCAACGTTTCGTTTTCGTTTTCAATTCTTATTAACAAATTTTTTTTTCTTCCTTTAAACACATTGTACGGTTCCAGTATCAACGGTGATTACAAATACATGATCCATGTGTACACTTCGGTTCTGACACGCATGGCGACACCGCAAGATTTGATTGATCACCGATTATCTCATCACGATAAGATAACACCGTGTCAATACATCTTCTGAGTATATTCTAGCATACACCTGTATACAATGTATAGGTATGCATGATTCTTTTGGCGCAAAGCAAACCACAAAGAAGAAAAAACGCCGATGATATACAGAGCTGCATTTTTTACAAGGCTAATCTGAATACAGAACAAGGGATGACGCCTACATCCGCTAATTAAAGTATCTACCTGATTCAAAGATCTATCTAACTCACTTTCAGATGACGACGAGTTTTTAAAACCATTCAAATAATTAATTAACGAATTACTCGCCGTGTGGATCATCACTTTTTTTAAATAGCAATCAATTTTTCACTAGCCCAGGGGGCGTGTCATCCGATAAAAATACCGATTTCTCAGTACTATACGAATTTATGAAGCCTGGGAACACAACAAAGGTTACATACTGAGACAACGAACATTCGAAGTGGATAACAATGAGTAAATGAAAAATGGATAAATAAAAATGAAAGTTGTTGATAAGATAATTCGAGTAGGAATGACGAAAAGAAGGATTTGAGAGGATTTTTATAACGAAAATCTGCTGTCCAATCATCGTATTTCTCGCGTCTACGCTCGTCGACCTTGAATCTTACCTAACTATACACTTGTACAAATACAGATTCATCTTATTTACGTCGCACTTTCACACACTTCATTTAACACGTTTGAGAAGATTATCACGTCCGTGTATGTAATCCGTGTTTATACATCGTTTTTTAAAATAGCCACGCTTCAACGAGTAGCTTCAAGGTGGAATGATTCTGCAAATTAAATAAGATAAGGCACCCACGAATGGGCATGGTGGCGATCTTTAAACACAGAGAATACGTCCATCGAGCAACGTAGGCAGGAAATTGTCTCCGCTGTCGGCAACGAATTCTTCCTATATTGCCACAGGACAGAAATTATTTTTAATCGTACGCCAGAATACGTACAATTCTCGAAGTCCCAGACCACCTGCGTCACTCGAGTTTTTTAATTTTTAATAAAAATGCAGCACCGAGCTATTTCATTATTTTCATTCACCAACAAGCCAAAAAAACATATCCTTCGTTGGATGTGCATTGCATTACAGTTTCGTTCTGATATTCCACTTATTTTTTTCACTTGCATCTGGCAAAACCAACTTCTAAGCTTCTGACGCTAAACTCATAATCTGATCAACTAGTAGATTATACGATCAACCCATCCATTATTATTAATCCTTGTAAAAAAATTTTACTGTCTAAAATATCAACGCGTCTGTTTTTCGCCATGGAATGGTTATTGCGATTTTATAAAGCCTCTGCACTCTACCTGTGTGAGGTTATTGAAAGTAGATAGCACTTATCAAGTGTAATAAAATCGTATCATAATCAGCGAGAAGCAAGAACGAAACTTGATTGCGATAACGAACAGAAAATAAGATCGTAAAAAATGCAGTTTAAAAACAAATCAATACCATTTCGAATTTTGAAAAAAAAATCACCGTTTTTCGCTATTGGCGAAGATTCGTTGACTCGCATCGTTTCATTAAGCCAACATTAATTATCGTCACGAATCATTTCCACGGAATATTACGAAATTATTGTGATGCGAAATTTATAAGATTCAGCTACGTTGTACGATTTATCGTATACGAAAATGCGAAGCACTAAATTAAAACTAATCTTGATCGTTTCGTTGCAAGAAAAAATTTCGTTGCAAAAAAAAATTTTTGTAAATATAAACTCGCCGGTACGTCACTGGCAAGAATTTATTCGGGAAAACGACGTCGCCGTAAATTATCCGGATGAAACTTTCTCAATATTTTCAGATGTTTTTGAAACGACTTTCACCGTCGAGCGTCTGTCAGGTTTTCACATAATCCATGGCGTTCTAATATAACGCGAGGTGTCATCACGGTATGCATTTATTCCAGTATATATCTCAGCGATTGATGCCGCAGACATGATAAGGCGGACCGTGAAAATTACGCAATCTTTGCTAATAATAGCAAAGATCAATTCTACAGCAAGCGGGTGCGTTATAGATAATACCCAGCATTCTATTTCTTGAACAGCATAAGTATAAAAAAAAAAATTCATAAACTATGTACGCTGCGTTCCTTTTTATTCTTTTACACGTATATGTTTATTTATTATCTTTTTTCGTTTGCCCCGCCATGTTCCTCTTTTAATTATTTTTGCTTTTGATTGCTTGACAAGCTGCAGTCCTACCTATACAATGTGACTCAAAAGAAAAAAAAAAGTGTATACGTGCCACGTGGTAGTTGTACGCGTGAAGATAGCTGATGAAATTCGTGTTAGGGAGAAGAACACTGGAGTCTTTACACTGCGCCTCGTAAAATCAAGCTAGATCGCGTGACTTCCAAATTATTGTTATAAATCCTGTGAGTCAATTACTTGATCTCCAAACGCCACCCATTGCAAGGTTTGGCAGTCTCTTGAATTACTTTTATTCGGTTGCACGTCACGCAACGTTGAATCTATACAAACTCGTGAAATTCTAAGGAATACGTTGCAAGGTTTTCAGGATCAAGGAAATATTCGTGCTATTTACTACGTGAAATCTATGTTTCACTAAATCTTGTCTGATCGGAGCATAATAAGTAGACCGAATTCACTCACGTTTCGTGAAATAAGCGAGAATTTGTATAAATAAAACAACATTTCTTGCCCACTCACCTTTACTATTCGAAAAACTTCGTATGGCTTGTAATCCCTCGTATTTCTGGAACATAGAAAGTAATTGCGGATTGTATAATACACATGTAAAGTTATACGACAATATGCGGAATTAAATTCGTGCAATAGAAAACTCTTTTCACCTTCGCAGCATCGACAAGGCTATAAAGGTAGCAGCCAGAATGATCAGCCAAACGTTCTAATGTTCATTCGAATAAGGGTGTGAAGTCCGAAAATGACAATTTTGTGAACTACCTTGAACCCTTAATACTTTTATAGAATTATGAAGATGAAACTGAACCGCATTTTTCTATTTCAAAATAGTTTAACACCTTTGGCTACCAACTCTGGTTTCTAGCTTCACCTTCATGCAGCATCAACCGTCGAACAATTTGGCATAAGTTGATTTCTCGCGAACGTTAACAAAGTGTGTAGTATAATATTATTAGACGATGAAAATTGAACATTTCATTTCACTCGTTCATTCATAGACAAAATCAATTAGATCGTTTATAAGATATTTTTCACATTCTGGTGAGAATCATTCGACAGTTTTTTTTAAATCTCGCATCTTGCTTTACGTTTGCAAATAATACGAGAAAAATCTTTTTTTTTAACTCACACAATCACAATATATATATATATATATATATAAATAACGTACATGTATACAATTAGGTCGTTGAATGAAAAATTACAGTAGCTCCGTCGGATGAATGCCGAAAAATAATTGGAACGTATTTTTTCTTTTTTCAATTCAATGTTTATCAACAAAGATATACCCAGTTAAATTTGCGTGACGTTATCATGTTCACATTGTATTTTAACTATATCTATGCACACTGTGACGTCACGCGTAAATTTCAAAAGAAATTAAGATTGTAGCACTAACGAGACTATTCTGAAGAGTATAGAATTAATAATGAAAGAATTAATTTGTCAAGATATTGACGTCTTATTTTTAATATGTTCAATGCAAATCAGAGATTTGCCAAAATCCGCGCTGATTTTATGCAGCGCCAATTGTGCGACGCCAGTAAGTGAACGTATATCTCGGAAACACCTATAGTGTCCTATTTTTCGTTCGTTGGTTGGTTATTTTGGCTTCTGGGCGCGAAATCAGGTTGTCGAGAAACGTATTATGTGCGAAATTATGTTAGTGTCTGCCTCGAGTTTTAAGGATTACTGTACAGCTGCAGTCGTCTTTAAAATGCAATGCAAAAATTAAGATTAGATAGATTGATTTTCGAAGATTAAAATTAATATTCCCGATCTGAATTTGAGACTGAAAAGAAGAGAAGAAACATTAGTGCACCAAAATTTCGAGAAATGATTACTCCTGTGAGATCGATCGTAACTATAATTATAAAAATGGGATATCATATTTTGTTTAACAGAGATTTCGGAGGTCATGGAATGTAGACCAGCTGAGGCAACGAAGGTATTAAAATGCTCCAAAATAGTAACGAGAAACTTTCTAAGGTGTGACGACATTAGGTCAAGTGAACGAAGTCCAGACTAAAAAATATCCTACACAGCATCAACGGGATTTTGCAGGTATCATAAGGTTTGGAGAAAAATTGAATAAAAAGCAATAAGTGAGAAAAAATTATGAGAAAAAAATTAAATTATAAGTGCGATAACACTGAGACGCGGGCAAGAAAACGCACTTCCTTTGCCGCAAACTTATCGCGCTGATTATACATTTTCAGCGGTGACGTAAATTCATTTCGAATAACACTGTTTTGTTATAATTCGTTACGAAATTAATTTCCAACACTGCTGCATTGCATTGTACATGACTTAAGAGTGCAATCAATGCTTTAAGCGTTGAAATGATGGTAAAGCACTATGCGATCCCTCTGAGTAATATGATTAATAAATAATATAGGTACCGTAATTGAGTTTTTTTTTTTTTTTTATCTGAGAATCTTAAATATTTGCAATTAAACTGAACTCAACTATCTTGACGGTGACTTAAGGATGCGTTGTTTATCTCCGTATAGTTTGTAGAAAAAATATTATTATAAGTGTTAAACAGGATTGAAAATAAACTAATAATCGCAAAGAGAGAGAAGAAAAATGAAGCGAAGGCTTACACGAACGGCAAGCGATAAACGACGTATCCTTGAAACTCAATCACCTATATATATATACATACATATTCCATCTGGAAATGTGAATTTTTTTTATTAACATTTGATATATATTTTTAAAGTAGTAGTAGATAAGTATAACACTGGTATTAGTATACGAAAATACTCTTGTACAATTCGTCGATTTTTGACGGTACCTTCGAGATTAAAGCCTGAAGTGCAAAGCCAACCGACGCTTATACACTCGCCATGCAGCAGCATTATACACAAGGAAACCAATTACAAATACTGTAACCTGAGTCACAACTTTGTCCTGCAGCAGCTTGTGCAATTAAAGGCGAGGCCGATATTAAAACGCATGTGGACGATTTGGTCCCACTGTGACGACAATTTATCCTGCAATGGTTGATACGTCATGCTTATACCATACATATATTCTATTGTGCAGGTTAGCGAGTGCAGTCCTGGACCTTTCCAATCCGTCAACGTGTCTCAGGAACCGCGAGGTTCTCCCCGGCAACCTGCAACCGGTTTCACGGTTCGCACGATCTCGTAGAAGACGGCAGACGCAATTTATGCAGTAGGTATACGTATAGCGTAGAATACGCGTGCTTAATAATGGATACGCACATAGGTATAGACTCAGGTGGCACGTATAAGAGACACGCTGCGCGGTTCAGGGACGCTCAAATCGCGAAACTGGAACACGATCGATTCTCTTATTAATTATCATATCCGTCCAGTTGCATGGTAAGAAAATTTAATGTCATTTGTCCGAGTATATTCAAATTTTCGCTCATTTCATCTTTTTATTTTCCGTTTTGAAACCAAAATTCTTTTTGGAAGATTAATTTTCTGATATTGGATCACTTCACAGCGTTACTGGACGTTATACATTTTTTTTTAAATCGAATATTACCACGAGCATTGTTTGGAAACAGCCTAAATATTTTTCAGAAGAACGAAGCTTTGCATTAAAATTATTTAACAACCTTGAAATTTTTTCGGCCATAAAAAGTTGTTAGACATACTTTCAACTTTCTAATATACATATGTACTTATGCTCGAATCGTAAAATAGACAAACAATTCCAATACCTTAAATTATATAAGAGTAATGAAATTCGTACGATTTTGCACTGATTGTGAGCTAATTATTCTAATGCTCCATTCTCGTCGAAGTTGTAATTCTGATTTTAATCAGTACGTCGTCTCTGTACAAGAGGCATTACGAGCGACATGGGATTAATTACGGTGCTTGTAATCTACCTCAAAACACAGAGGAGAATCGCGATTATGTTTATGAGATCATCGCGCGCCTTTTTTGCAACGAAATAGACAGAGGATGAGATATAATATGAAATTATAAGGATCAAGAAGGTGATTGCGTGACAGCCAATCGTCAGAGGCGATACCGCAGACACCAAACCCCCACCATTCTCATTGCACTCCTTTTATCATAGCTCAATTCATGGATTATTTATGAGTTTCCGAGCTATTTATCGTGCCACCGTCGCGATCACGTTATATTACGTATCGATTTAAGCAATTATAATGCTGGTATCTATAATAATTGTTTATTTTTTTTTTTAATGTAATGTGTGATAGAGTCGGTACTATAGCTGGAGATATGATTAATTTTACATACGCCGCTTTATTGACTCATTATCAAGGACAATTTTCATAAAGTAGACGCAGGACAGGCATAGACAATAGACGAGTTATTGCAAAAGATCGCATGCCCTGGTCGAGAATCAGGAGTTTTCTTGGTTTTGCGATTTTTCGTTAAACAGAGAAAAATATCTTTCATGCGATTGATTCTTCGAATTTTTTTCACGAACGTGTGATTATTTTTATTTCGAACAGTCTGAACCGACCATGAGGAATATGATGCAAAAATTCAGAAGCTGAATTCTGTTGGTTTAAACTTATTTAGTTGGTGAGGTCATGCAATTAATCTTTTCTTGCCGCCAGGCTGTATTCCATGAAGTCCTGATGACTAAGTAGCAGGTACTGGAAACGATATTACAGCCGAAATACGATGGCAAGTGAGACAAACGGCGGCCATGTTGATATTGCGGCAGGACTGTTCTCGATAAAATTCGAGTATATTAAATATTGTAAAAAAATAATCAATGGAGCTCTTGTTTCAACCGAGGTTTCAACAGCTGTCGAATGGCGTTTATCAGCGCATGTAGTATCAGCTGGAAGCAAACTTGATATATACCGATGCGTAAGTTGCGAGCGAGCGATGACGACACTGAGAGAGTTCTAACCACACAAAGATTACCATTTAGTTTTCGAAAAAACCTGGCATTTCAATATATTTACGTAATCCAAACACCAGATAAAAATTTTGTATCGATTAACGGGACTGTTTATAAAATATAAGCAAATACGTCTTCGCTCATTTTACAAAATCTAATACGAATGGAAAAAAAAAATATTTCAGACTCATTTACTACTTCTATACTGTTCGAAAAATCATTTAAAAAAGTTGTATCCAGCTGTGCAGACCACAATAAGTTGCGACGTGGCAACAGCGCACACCATGTATAAAACATGCAATCGCTGGATCAGAGTTACAATTTTTCGGTTATAAATTACAAAAAAAAAAATGGCTTCTATGCATGACAGATCTTGGAATCATATAGAGTGAATATACAGAGTTTTGCCAAAAAAAAACTAACACGACATTTCCAAACTCTGAAAAACCTAATACGCTAGTAAGACTCGCAAGGTAACCGAATTTCGATTAACTACGTAACGCCGTTAAAACTACATCACGCATTTCTTCCTCGCCTCAAGGTTAGATCGGCTTTACGCTTGGAGTGATTAACCTGGACCGATGGACAAGGCCGGGCAGCGTCGTCCGTGTGCTCCTTCCTCTATTCCACGGGAGAAGAAAGGATTGATTCTATTCGCCAACCGCGACGCGGCGATGCAGTCGGAAGCAAGCCAACAAAGACGAGAGTGGCAAGAACCAAGAACCACTCACAGTCAGCCCTACAGAACGCGCTAGGGCCGTGACTCGTGACTCTTGACCTTCGCTCAGTTACCGGAGCCTTGCGTCACGTCCCGAGGCTCCTTTTTCGCAAGGTTTCAAGTGCAGGCCTACGTCACGTGACGACCATTCCTTTTCATATAGCGGGACAAAAACACGACGGCAGATCATCAGTGTAAGAGGTGAACAACGACGATTATTTCGTCCCTAGGGCGAAGGCACGTTGTACCGAACGAGTCGTGTTCACGAATTTTTGTAGTGAAAGCTGCACTGTCCGTAGACTAGCTGCACTAGAATTTACTATGTAGATGCTCGTGGTGGTTCGTCGTCTCTGCGTGAACCCATTTCAGCGAATTTGAGCTCAATTCGATCGATACTCCATTGAGCAACTGTAAGAACGAATTGGATTCTAAATGAAAAATTATATGTTTCATGGGGATTTTGTAATACCTTTTCAGATTTTTTTTTGTACCCACACCGTGTCTATATTCCCTAGCTCACAATAAAACTGGCGAACCGAAGCGTCGAACTTCCGCTCCGTAAATATGCGAAGCGAGTTGCTTGGCATCAGTCATGTAAACTTAATTCATCATGTTGAGTTAGTAACGTTATCGTAACGATTATGATGAGGAAAATCGTTAATTCGCGATTTTCGAAATGTTTGAAATTCAGTAAAACGTTATAAAACGAGGCATACTCATATTCTGGAATCTTAGTCCCTTCGGTCATTTTAAAACTACGAAAATAGTGAATTTTTTCCGATGTTTCGTTACGATAACGTTGCAACCTTCAATCACGTGATACTTCCGCGTTCAAGCAGCAGCCGCAGTCCCATAATTCCACACGTGTAATTATGTTTGCATAGAGGTAGACAGACTACGGATATTGAAAACAATGTAAATATTCAACGTGTCACAAGAATACCGCGTGTCAGACCAGCTAAGTACACAAAATTATTCCGCACATAATTAATTAATGCTGTGCGAATTTCAAGCCAAGAATCGAACCGTTTGAACTTTCAGGGTTCTCGGTACAAACGTAATGCCTCTTCTCCGGCCTTTTGATATGACGATAACTAGATTCTTGATCTCAAATATTAAGGTGAAGAGTTTTCTTGGATAGGCGTAGGTCAAATCGAAACAAGTAATTTTCCAACTACTTTTCCAAGTTACTCGTTTGCTTTTGACATGACGCCGGATGTACCACGTCCAGCTGGAGGCTGACAACGAAAATTCATACTGATTGGCGTAGATTAGAGAGCACTGTAACTCCCGTTTCGTCGGGTTGTCGAGATGAATAGTTGTGCGTTATATATGCGTTGACTACTGATTACAACTGTCTGCTTCCGCTAATTTACGCTTTCCAAATATGTAATTTAAGCGATATATTCGAACAAGTAGTAATATTATTCAAACGTCGATGTATCACGAGCTTATAAAAGCATAAAAACTGGAAAACGGCCGTTTGCATGAAATTGTTTGCCCGTATAAAAGGTGATTACCATCTGGTTGAACGCTGACTGAAATTTTTTCAATAATATATAAATAAGTTTGACAAATTTTTCGAAAAACAGCACGGCTACTCCCTATAATAGCATCCGCATGATAATTCGTTTTTTGGAGAAACGTCGCAGCTGCAATAATCGCGTTCTAAAAATTATTAAGCACAATATCGTCCTTGCTTTTCCGAAGCCTGGACAAACATGAATACATATGTAATCTTATACAGTAAATAGAAATCTATAGTAGGAGGCACGTGCGCACTTCAATATTTTATTTAAATGCGTGTGTGTTCAGTGTTAATATTCCGCGGTTTAATCAGGTGATAAAATTTGGTGCTTCAATTTCCGTGTAGATTTAACAAACAACCAAATCCTTCCACGTTTTTTGACAAAAGCGACAATATCACCTGATCACGTTACAACAAATATATACCATCATATTCTTTCCGGCTTAGTGGATACCATTCGACATATCGTGTTTGTTTTTACTGAAATGAATACTGGAATATGTATAATTTATAGTAGGTTTTGGTAAACCGAGAGGCAGCGTTTTTGCATTCACAAGGCGTCGAGTTATGTTAAAGATAGAAAAATGAACTCGGAATATATCAAAATTTTTGTCATTTTAATTAATAGTCCGCACATATATGATTATACAATATAGTTAAGATCACGTTGTATGAGATGAAAAAAAATTTTCTAGTCATTTCCAACAATTCGGCGAACGGGAAAAACTACGCATTATCTGTAATTTTTTTCTTGTTTTTTTCGGGATCGAACCTTGACAGTGAAAAATTGAACATGCAGCCGGTATATCGGTTGAAAATTGACGAACTATTGCGAGAGCGGGATTTTTTATTTTTACGTGAACGCAACACGGAAACGCGGTAGTTCCATGCATCAGGGAAAATCAATAAGCTCTCATTTTGGATACGGGTTATCCCTTAGCAAAAATCGATCTCTCGGGGTGAAAATTCTGCTGATCGTGCTATTGAAAACTGCAGGTTTGGTTGAATTCTGACCACTTTGCCGTCTATAAAATCTTATCTTTCGTTTACTCATTAACCGCATCACGGTGTAACCCACAATTATGCGATAACGCTGCTCAAGTATTGTTACAAGGAAAATTTAGCACTCATTAGTACGAAACAAATACCAGAATTAAAAAAGTTAAACAGTTTCATTAAATCCAAACGTTCGTCTCCATTATTCGGATGTAAAATATTTGGTACTTGAATCTGGAAGAAATCTTTCGCCATGACACAGTTTTCGTTATCAAACTCCTAGTTCATACAAATTAAGTGGGCTGATACCCCATGATGTTCGAAATGATATCGATATATACGTTTTATATACATGTAACGTAGGAGATTGTTTAAATACCTTTTCTTCGATAGCGTCCGGATTCGCCTTAAAAACAGGTACCTACAGTTAATGCGTGTTATCGATCAACGCAAAAACTGGCCGTCATTCGATGATGTAGAGAGTTTAGGGGAAGGGGAGTTTTCGCGTTTGATTTTTTCGCACTGCAGAAGAGAGACGATGTCGCCGTACGAATGACGGTACCATGAATGAATTTTTTTGTCAGTAAACGCTTCGATTGGTCCGATAAAATCACAGGGTAAAAAATTGGAGAAACTTCATTATTACGCTCACATGCCACTCACTGATTGATAAGGATTAATTTCGCAGCACGATTCAAATATATGCATGTAGATGCGTGCATACATCGTACTGTAATTTGTGTACAGTATAATGCAAAAATTCTGAACTGAGTTACCAGTTTTGTGATTTTGGTCGCCTCGCGGAGCACAGCAAGGGTGCCAACTAGACAGCTGTTTCTGCCTTCTTTACTAATCCGAGATCCGGAGCTGACATTTCGGCTAATTTCAGAGTCAGATCACCGCGCATAACGATGCTGTACAAAAGACAGCGACTGACTGATCCTACTCTATGCATGTGTTCGTCTATATCGAATTCGGGGGGATTGAGCCAATCCGTGTTCCAGCTGCTACGGCATACTGCGCAGGTCGCTCTTGCGCAGCCTGGCCGTAGCTGAACCGAGTCTTCGTACGAAGAAACAAGTCTGTAATTGAAGAGGAGAATTAAAAATCACTGCAATGCTGCCATCGTATTTTCCTTGGATCTAAGCAAAAATGCTACTCGCAGCTTTTTTTAATTGCCCTCTTCAATCCAGCCCAGGCATTTGGATTCTTAAAATATAAACTCTGTGCACGCCGCGATCGACTTTTGAATTCAACAATGAGCATTACCAGCTGTCGGTATGAAAAACGGGCAGTGCATAAATTTATTAATTACGGGAAAGCTCTACTTCGAGCCTCGCCAAAAAGCCGTAATGGCCTGTGTGTTTTTGTGCTCTGGACAAAAATTTATTATAGTTCAACCGAGCCTTCTAGTTTGTTATTTTTTCATTATCGTTGGCAGGGAACAATCGCGGATTCGTCGATAGGTTGCCAGTTGATGATTTGACGTTTGTCGGATTAAATCTGTCATCGCCAAGTATTTCTCGGCAAAAATTCATCCCACTGGAATTATTTGTCATGTAAAACTTTACCTATTGTATTTTGTTTATGAAATTTTGATAAACGAAGTGTAGAGTGGAAAATTATTAGCTGGTTGTTTTACATGCATCCAAAAATCAGCGTATTGTAAAACTGCTATTAATTGATTTTGAATACCAGCAATTGTGGAAGTATTCAAATCACTGAATTTAAATCTTTATCCATTATTTTGTTCGCAAGTTCTGTTCCAACGCTGCTTCGTTTGTTCGGTATTTCAGTTTAATGAATTCCCGCTCACCGTAAGATATGTGCATAAATAAACGTCGTGCGCGAGTATACGATTCATTCGCGCTCTGTCGGCGACGTGAAAAATATTATGTGAACGCAATCGGTACAAACGATTCCTGCTGAACGATCAGGGACAGCTAAGCTGTTTAGAACGCTGGGTAAATCATATTACTAGACGAAATATATCGCAAACCAGCGCCCTCTGAGTAAATGTAGTGCTGTAACGCTGCATAGCCTAGCTGCAGTCAGCTGCAGTGAAAAAACCGGCAATCATTTGCTAATTGCTAATGAAAAAGCTTGAAATTGACATAGAATACCACATCGAAATGGTAAGGAAAATATGCAGCCACGTTCTTGAGAGGCTGAAACATTATTTCGCGAATTCATGATTCAGGATTTGATTACACATAATGCGATAGAGAGGTATCGTACCAGTCGGTATAACAGAGCATTCAATTCGGCTGTGTGAAAAACCTCAATTCGGGAGTTGCAAGGGAATATCATTTGGTATGCCACGTTCGTGCTAACTCTTCCAGAAGCAAGTACGTCGTGATGTTTTCGTTCGTATTCGGTAAATAGAGAAATTATAAAAAAAACGCAAAATAGTCTGTCTCTAAACTACGGTATTTACATTATACATTATATTCTAATCTTTTCGAATTTTCACGGGTCGAAAGTAGCTTTGATTGGTACTTTCATTTGTACGTTGACAAAAATTTTAATTAAAATGTATGCCTGTACTGAATGTAACTTCATCTTCCGCCTAATATTATCATTAAATTATATCCTTAATCCTACCGATCAATCCCAGTGATCAATCCCCTACGAAATCATTGTAACTCCGGAGTAACATGCGGGCCGGGTGGCACAGTTAACGCATATAGGGTATGGGACTGAAATACGGCAACGCTGTCATCAAACGTGACAACGCTTCTTTCAGTCTTCGTACGATCTCCTCTGGTTCCTTGTCCGGCCCAGAGGAATCTGTTTTTCATCCCTCTCGTGTAACACAGAAACGTTTCTCTTAGGTTTCATTTGGTTTCTCTCGCCACGCGTAGGACAGACAGAAAAAAAATGCGAGAAACGAATCGCATTGCTTGTATGTTCTCGGCCTTATAAATGCATTGCCGTTCGACGAATGATGCGAATAACGAGTGGAATTTAAAGTATGTGCACTCTTCTTCCACAGTAGCAAGTCCGGCTTGGTAATTCAATTGCCGAAATCACGGACATCCTCAAGCCCCCTGCGGCACTAGTCGGCACAGATTTAGGCCAACAATATGTTCCAAAATTAGCTGCAGTGTGCTGTCAGCGGTCTCGCTGGGTTGTTTACGACTTCTGTATACACCTGTACTCTATAGGCCACCGCTCGTACGCTGAATCTCCTGAGGATGAGGGGAATTGAAAGATATTGTTTATCAGCTTAGGTACTACCGTGTACACGCGGCATTGAAAGTATCATAACAACGACATCACTTAAGACGGTATTGACGCTACGGATCAGGCTAGACGCATTGAACATTTTCGTTCGGCGCGAACGTACTATAGGAAAAAATTGGGGCCAAAGCGATTTTCATGAATGGCGATGAGCAACCATCGTCGAGGTCAGCTGCTTTACGAGGGCGAGATACCTATTGTAGTAGTATCGAGTATGGGAAATACGCAATGCGTGTTGTCGAAGTTGGTATTCAGATTGGCTGGAAATGCTGGGTCGCCCGACAAACAGTGCAGCCCGAGCGGCAATCAATATGAGATAAACACGCTTGATATGCGGTAGATTGTTCTACACAAGATTGTCTGCACTTCGCATGCTCAAAATGCAGTTTGATTCTACCGCCGCATGGTTCAGACGAAACCCTGGGACTAGGAATTGCATTCGAAGAGATTCGGAGTTTCCCGAGCAGTCGCAGATAATCCGAATGCAGCTCTGCGCCCGGGAAGCCAGATAAAACAAAAAGAATCCGACACTGCGGCAAATGATTATGTGCAGCGGAAATTCAAAATGGACGGATTCTACCAAAAGCAGAATTCGGACAACTACGTAAACCAACACACAAGGTAATGTAAATCGATATTTCGGCCTGTATTTTACCTGTGTGGATAACAGACGTGTTTAAAAAAAAGTATAAATATTTCTAGTTTATCAGATAATTCTCAATTTTGTCTACATTACTGCATTATTTCGCGTAGATAACAAGAAATGTAAATATTGGGTTGGTTTTTATTTGTATATCACCTCGATATCATTTGTGGTTTTTTAAATTATAATTTTTTTTTTTTTAAATTTCATTTATTTTCATTTTTATTTTTTATTTTACACATTTATTTATTTCGTGACCAAATAACGCATTCGTTAAAAATAACAATTGAAAATACACGCAAGCAGTTTCCTGTTATCCCCAATTCCCGTTATCGTGTACAATAAAATAAGTCTATTGTGAAAAAGAAAAAGCGTCGCACGTATTTACCGGCTGCAGTTTAATAACCAGGGTAGTGCAGGATATAAGTATAGGAAAAAAAAATTCAACCAACGCGAGGTGACCTGAGATGTTCACAGGTTCGACTTGGAACACAAGGTACGCGATATCTCATATCCCCATAGGTACATACATACAGTACACGTAAATTACACCCGGGTAACATGTCTCCGGTACTGCTAACGCTGAGCCGCTGATCGAAATTGATTATTTATTGCCATTGGCGGGCGTTTCGTCTCACCGCGTTGCGGCGTTGCGCGGTTCAAGGCATTGCTGCAACGAGGCTGCCTGCCTTCTCGTGGCTTCCCGTTGTGCGCGCCAACGACAAGCGGCGGCTGGCTTGCTTGGCACGTCGAACCGACCCAACCGACCGACCGTACGTCCGTACGATAGGCACGGCGCAGAGAGGAAGCGGCATCGTGAGGGGAAGGGGATCGGCGGGGGAGGGGGGGGGGGGGGGGGGGGGGGGGGTCGGCGGCGGCGGCGGCAGCAGGAGGGGGGGAGACGCGGACGATTCCGTGGCGTGCAACGAGTCAACGAGTCCCCGGCTTGCCGCTCTACTCCGGTGTCGACATGGCGATAAGTTGTTAGGATTTCTGTTCGCTTCGTCAGCTCGTATCTTGCGTACCCGGAACGATCGTTGGCGGTTGTAATTTTGAATTGATTTTCCAAATTTCGTCGTAAGAGGGTGTGCGGCTGATAGGGGAGAAGATCGACCAGCTGAGTTTTGGTCGCCGAATTATTCGCAGTTCTGTGTCGGTTCTCGGTGAGAAAGGTTCGCTCGACGCTTCGCCCCTGGCTCTCCGCGATTCTTGGTGTTAACAGTTCAGTGCAACGGCTAGCCTTAATTACGATCGCCAGTGTTATATAATTCTGGTTGTTAATTACGCTAATGTAACGTGATAAAAAGCATTTGTACCTGCTTTTTAACACCCGGACTTTTCACCCAAGCGTCGTAAGGTATGTCACTTCTTTGTTCTGACAGATTTACTTGGTCGCTAAAATGACATCGCAATTTTGGTTGATATATATATACATACACACCTCTATGTAGTTGTATTAGCGGTAGTTCTACGTGTATATTTTATTTTTAATTTTGTTTCCGCGTTGCTCTAGGTCGGGTAAATTTTACTCACTTCGACGTTGTTGTTTAGTTGAATTTTTCTGATCGTTCTAGATTCCCTCGTTCAGTTATCATTATTTTCGTTTGTTTTCCCACACAGGTTCGGGCAACATGTTGTTAGATATTTATTTTATATTTGTTTTAACATTTAAAACTATTATGGCTATGCGAGGAACAGAGGTAGTAACACATTTGTTTATATTTTTTGTATTTGCTGATGGTATCGATTGGCGATATCAGTTGGACCTCGCAGCCATCAGTTGACGCTCAGCCTTCGCATCATCAACCGCTAACCTGTCAATCGGCATTGCAAAACCCTACTGAATATTCGACTGCAGCTGGGCGTGATTTTGCTCGCTATCGCAAAATGACCGACTTTGATCAGCCCAAGTCCGATGAACCCCGAACAAATCTCATTATCAATTATCTACCCCAAAGTATGACTGAAAAAGAACTCTACAGTATGTTCGTTACCATCGGACCAGTCGAGTCTTGTAGGGTCATGAAGGACTACAAGGTAATTCATCTCCATGTATATTACTCATCATTTTGTTTCATCCAACATTTCTAGATAAATATTTCAATTCTACAAATGGGCTGAAAACTACCAAATTTGCCTGTGTATTTTCATAATTAATTGATCGCATGTCTTATATCCACAAAGCTATAAAAGACAACTTATTTAAAGTATTTGATTGGTACGTTGCTATTAATTTATTCTGAATGATATTGAAGAGCTGTTTGTAAAAGAACTTGGTCCATAAAATTTCCGATCTATATGAACGAATGTCTTTTCATAAACCTTGTTTACATTTTGTCTTGACAAATATTTTCTACTTTTGTTGTTTCCAAAATAAGTAGTTTTTATGAGTATTTTTTTTTTAATCCTAGACGGGGTACAGTTATGGCTTTGGATTTGTCAACTATGCAAAGGCGGATGATGCTGCAACGGCAATCGCGACGCTCAACGGACTGCAAGTTCAAAATAAACGCCTCAAAGTTTCCTTGGCCCGACCCTCCGGCGAAGAGATCAAGGAGACCAATCTCTATGTGACCAATCTTCCCAGGTATTTATAATCAAATTCACATTGAAAATAATATTCTTCAAGTGCATGTATCATTTGATTTCATTAATTTATATGTAATTTTGTTTTACTACAATTCTTGAGATGAAACAATGTTATCTTTGTGATCTCAATATATCAATAATCGTTTTTTCTCTGTGTTTTTTTTACAGAAACATAACTGAGAGCCAGATTGACAACATATTTAGTAAATATGGGCAAATTGTTCAGAAAAATATCTTGAAAGACAAGCTGACAGGTTTACCACGTGGAGTTGCATTTGTCAGGTGAATACATCACTTAATTATTTTACACAATACTGGATACGAATTGATATGAACCAATGAAAAGTAAACTGTTTGCAAAAAACTTGATTATCGGTAACTGTGCGAGGTGCCTAGCAAAAGTTTACACATTGTGTTAGCATTTCGACAACAGTTTTCTATTTTTTATTTATTTCAAATGTGAGGCACTGATCTTGACTCAACTTCAACGAAAATGAGCACTGCACCTAAATTTAGTTCTTGGCTCTTGCAAGACTTGAGATGCAGTCATAGCCCTGTTATTGTAGAATATACTAATGGTCTTGGCAAATGTTGGTGGCAAAACTGACTAACAGAAGTAGATTTTATTCTCGGAAATACATGTTTTTTTCGTTAAGTTTTTTGAAAAAGTTGATGGTTGGTGGTAGCTAAAGGAAATTTTCTTTCTTGCAAGTGTATTACAAAGTTTGTGGAATTTACTTTCAGAGTTTTGAGCTCTTGGAGCAACAAAGCTATAAGAAAATAGATTTCTTCATATCTGGAAGTTCATTATATAATCCTTTGCAACAGAAAGCAGCTCATATTAAAAAAAAAAAAAAATGTTTATCTTCAACTTGTGCAATGCCATTGCTTGTTGAATCGATTTGAATGCTATGTTAACATAAAATTGAATTTTCTCAGGTTTGACAAACGTGAAGAGGCTCAGGAAGCAATCAATGGTCTACATGGGACGATACCTGAAGGAGGCTCCGAACCACTCTGTGTCAAAATTGCTGAAGAACACGGGAAACAAAAGGCCGCGTATTATGCTGGCTGGCAGGCAGGCTACAACCAGAGTCGGGGTAAGTGCAATATTTCAACAGCATTTGGTATTCATTTGTCTGATTTTCGTCACCCGAGAGCAAAGAAAAATTATGTACATTACGGGTAGTATTATATTTATATCTAAATGTGGAGCGAAGAATTAAAATTTTCCCTTCCGTTTTATTACATATATACGTACGCACGGTCAATGCAAATTAACAAGGACCACCAGAACTCCAAAATTTTCAATTTTAATTGGTCACAATAGCAGTAAACAATTAACTTTGCTATCAGGTACGGAATACAAACGTGTTACACCTATTGTCGTGATAAAAAATTTTTACAATTATTTTATCCTTGGTTCACTTTTATTTCATGTTGCATTCTGAAAAATTGAGCTTGTATTTAAATTTCTTAATTCTCAAATTTTGTTACGCATTCAATATCGTTAGCCAATAAACTTGTCGGGTATTTCATTTCGTTTAAATGATTGCGCTCAGTTTCTCTGTGAAGTTAATTTAAGAATTATTTGTGTTAGTTTAATTTTCAATAACTTTATGGTTCCCCTATATCTTAATCATATGTTATGACCTGCATAGTTATGGATTTGTAGAAGGTTGACTCACCACCTTGTTACAATGTGTGTGTGTTTTGAATGATCAGTTTTCTAACAATTAACTGTTTCACCAGATAACATGACCGCCTCAAGGTCCGACTCTAATGGCTTCTCGCACTCGCTTTTAGAATAAACCCCCTTCACTTATTTTTTGGGGTTGTTCATTTTCATGCAGCTGCTAGTCGTAGCTCTCCAGTGCTTGCCTTTGTTTTTTATTTTGAGTTTTATTTTGTTGTTTTTTTTTTACTTCTACCGAATTGTGGATACAGTTGATAAACAGAAGATATAAGACAGAAAGTTTAAAGAAGAAATAAGTCGAAAACATTAGCAACTACATTTCGTCAAAACATTATATACTATGCGTATTCCAAAAACTCTTGTTGATGATTAAGCACTAAATTTTGAAGAAGGAACTCCATATATTATTAGTAAAAGTGTTGTGTTGTGTGCATCATGAACCATGATAAACCCATAAAATTTTGTTCGACTAACATTCAGACGGTATGCCGAATTATTAATTTTTTTTTCGTGTTTGTATTTAGTATTTCTTTCTTATAATACAAGTATTGTAACAGCTTTCGTTTATTATTATTATGATGCAATCTCGATACATATATTATATTAGGTATTATATATTTGGTATTGTAATTACTTCCATATCTGAAATACACTTTACGTGATTACTACATAGGCTTCTACTTTCCACCTCTTCCTTCAGGATAAATAATGTTCTCTCGTACTCAATGGCAAAAGCAATCTGACAAGATTATTCAAATTAAAATATAGCTCTTCTCCATTCGGTTTACATACATATTTGTTGGATCATTATTTTGATCATCATTTAAGTTGTGCTTATCTTTTATGCGCATGGCTGCCTGCTGCACTGCAGTTCATTACTCGACTCGAAACTAAATTAGCATTTCTGTTTAATGCCTACCAAAGGAGAATGTTTGTATGCCGCCAAGAAAAAGGCATATCAGTATTGACTGTGGTAGCTTATGAATATGTCTAAAAATTAATTTTATCAAGATGGATTAACATTTTTATTTGTCGTGGATTACGGTATTTTGCATTACGTCTATTTACCAAATTATTGTTACACGCTTCGGTCAAGTGCAAACACTGGAGTTCTCTTTTTCTGCTTAACATAAGTTATACCATTCTGGGAATAATATTTATTATTAAATACGAGTTTTGAAATCATGTCAGTGTGACTGCTCTTGGGATTAATTCAAGTAGCTTGCGGATAAGCTAATTTGGATAGCCAGGACCTCTAAATTTTTATTTGGTTTTCAAACTATGTATAGTTATCAATCATGCAATGTAATTATTGCCTTCTGCACTAACCTAATGTGCGTTTCATAATACACACATGCACTGAACTGCACATGTTCCAGCAATTCACATGCTACAAAAATTTGAATTCAGTTTGAAAAAATTTCTGTTTCTTTCAAACTTCATTTTAAATGTACTTTTGGTTTTCGAAAACATCCTAATATTTTGATTGAGAATAGTAGTTTCCAAAGAGACAGGCAAGGGGAATGGTCACGACGTTAATAAACTGTATAATTAACGGTTCAAGTCCCAGTTGTTGATTAACGAGGCACATTTTTTGCTTCACCAATATCCAGTAAAGTATAAATCCATGATTACAAATATGTGTTGATGTAGCTTGTCATTTCTTTACTGCATTGAACTGTTAAATTATTTGTAATAAGTCGAAATTATTCTTGGATTAGATTATTGTTCAACTTAGAATATGTTGTGATTATTATTGATCAGTGAATTCGTTTTGATACACATCCAGCACTATTTAGACGTAAACAGTACTTAACATGCAGCAAACAATATTTTTAATTAGGAAATATGTCTCCTTGGAGTATACATTCATCCGATTGTTAATTCTTGAAATTTTATGAGACACGTTCGTGAACAATTGTTCGTATTGTTTATTGTCATGGTGTTCCCTTGCTTATTCCGTTTTGCATATACTGATAGAACTGCGGTGATTATATTTTATCCAATACTATTGGACAAAAAAATTGAAATCCACACAGTGCATCGAGTGCATCTCAATCGAAATTTTTAATTCATGTAAATACTTGACCATCGTGTGACGCGTTCATGGTTACAAATATGATTTATTTCAAGTCAAAACCTTTGGCTCTTGTCATCTTGCTCTCAGTCCCTTCCACTATCTAATTCTAAGGCTTTTTGCTAACCACATTTGAGTGAATAATTTTTTCACACACTTTCTTTTTTTGAAACCAAGAAGGAAATATAAATCTTGGATACAACGAGTGGATTTGCTATAATTTTCAATTGTTCTCTTTGCTTAGACTTCAATCTATTAGTTCTGTACGTGTAAAGTAATTTTTGTATTTCCTTCGCGAATTTGGAAAATTTTAATGTGTTACTCATTAATTGATAGTACTGCGCGAGCAGGGTGTGTCCAAAAATAAATAGAGTAGTTAAACCATGAGATACTCTATGGTATCGCCAGTATGAGAAGAGATGTTACACTGCAACAATTACAGATAACCGAATAAAGGCAAACGAAGTGCGGGTGTACCTAATTTGCTACCAGTATGGTACAAATTGTGGATTAAGATAGATATTTATGATATTTCAAAATATATATTATAACATAATTTTATCCTATTCACTCATGATTGTTTATTCTTTCTCTACTTACAAAAACTTGATAAGATGTTCCGAGTTAATATTAATTGAGCTCAAAGATAATCGGACTATTTATCAATAATGAGAGTAATTTGTCATTATATCTCATCGAATTTTAAATAGTTGATATAAAAATTTATCGACAACCTTTACAGCGCACAAGATGAGGCTATTGCCTTGCTTGCTTAGATCACTGGCAGTATTTTTGAATGTTATAATATTTTACTGTTTTATCTTAAATATTATCTTAACACTAAGATTCCTTAACATTCAAGGTGGATGAGTTTGTTACAGCGATGTTATTTAATTCGAACTCTGTCTAAAAGAATAAATTTTAACTTTTTCAACTCTGACATTGAGTCACTTACAAGCAACTTTGACGCGATCAATTTCAATCCGTGATGCATGGAAATAGAGCTCAAAAAATAACTACAATTATGGTGGGCCAGTTTATTCTTTAAATTAAATTAAAAAATTAGATCAATGGAGTCCACCTTGTCTACCTACAGTATTTTAGATTTGCAGAATTTACTTAAGACTATATAAAAATATCTAGGAATCTAATATTGCGAATGTTTACTGGTATTTTACCTATTTTTAAACATAATCAGTATAATAATAAAATTGGTGCTCAAAATTAAATACATCGCGATTAGGCTAGTTTGATCTAAGAATCTAGTGTTATTGGGGAAGAACTGATTTAATTAGTAAGTTTGTCAATCGTTTTGACTCGACATGCTTATCTCATAATCCGGTGGGAAGTTGTGTTTGGAATATTCTATGTGGTGGCAGTGTTGCTTTCAACGTGTATTAACTAACGAGGAGGCTTCTGTTATCCCGACGAGTTTAATTCTTTCTTCTAACAAAAAAATGCGCATCCAAAGTTTAAAACATTATTAACCATGAGAATCAACGATTAATGAGAATAGGATAAAACTTTCCCCCTGCGGGGTGTGCATTCTCTGTTTCTTTGTTAGTTAAAACACATTCTCCATAAGATTGCCAATGAAGGAGTTCTTGTAAATATGGTATCAAATGTGAAAATAAAATAACGTAAGTAGTGATGTAAGAATGAACTAATTGAGGTTTTGAAGACTGGATATGGTGAATGGAAGCAACGCTGAAGTCTGTAATGTTAACAATGGCTGTGATAAGGATAGTTGTTCATCTTTCCATTAGGGAGAAAAAAATATACTGGCTCGAAGGTTAAGTTTCACAGTTTGTTGCACAATCATTTGTTTGTCAGGTAATACCATTCACTGAACTTCATTGCTATTATCTAGACGTTTGGTTAGTACGATGTCCACAACTTGTGAAATATTCAAATTTAGAATCATTTGTAAATTTAGTCACAGATTTTCATTTCAACTCAAAAGTCGAGTTTTTCATTTTAAACAGTTGCATTCCTGTACTGTCACCATGTTAAGAACATAGACCCTGTGCGGTAAGACTCATTTTACTTATTTCAGTTATCCAATACTTTTGAATATCTGAATAGTCAAAAAATACTTCATAATGCAACCATTTAGGTCTAATGCAAATGAGGTGAAACACATATTATTGGGTTAGAGTGGATGCCCGTTTAATCATTGAATTAGGTCACTGTTGTGAGTTTTTTCTCTACGATAATAGTGTTTCAGTCGAGGATACTGATTGGTACTTATCAAGATTATTTCTAATTACAGCATTTTAGTCGTAGCTCAAAGTATCGATATCTATCAGATATTGTTGAAAAAATAACGGTGTGGATTGCTTATTTATCTAGACCCATTAATATTTTTCCTCAGGATATCAGCAGTTTAAATTCAGTATTATTTTTACTACTAAAAGTCACTTTGAAACTGTGAACCGTACTTTATACACCATATATACCTACATATACATGATTAACGAAATTCTTTTTACTACGAGTTCATCTTAAGTTTTACTCTCATGTCGAGAATGGTTTCTTTGAGTTCTTAGTCATTGAAAATATTGATATACCAAAGTTATGTATAATATTTCTGAGTTATGTTCTCGATACCTTTGATGTTCCAATCATGTTTGAGTCTATGATGTCGAGTGTTGATTAAATTGGAAAAAAAAGTTGTTTGAACTGAGAGAATCTTGTAATGCTGAGAAAAGTGGCGAAGGAAAAGTAACGAAAATCTAGAGAAATACCTGACATTCCCAATAATATACTCAAATTCTCTTTCTCTTTTATAAACTTAGACTCAACTGAACTAAAATATTAAAGTAAACAATAAATTCCTTATGAATACAGTAATATATCAGCAAAGTGTTAACTGGTTATTCATAACTAATTATGCAATTGTTTATATACTTACATGTTGTTGAGTGTTGAAAAAAATTTGTTAATTGTACTTATTTGTGCTGGCAATTTTCGATTGCTTCAGTTGTTAAAGCAGGTCTTAAAGATATCTGATGACATATTCAATTTTTGTCAATATTACTTGTTCATAATTAATTTTTGGAAAAATTGCCAGGACAGAAAATATTTGCCTAGATCAATAAGAAACACGTTTCTTAAATTTATAACGTTTCCCAATGTTAACAGAAGACGTGTATCGTGTTACTTATTTCTCTTTAATTAAACTATTACAAATAGAATATTGCTTTCTCTATAAACCTGATGTCCCGACGCTTTTGGATTGCAACGTTGTGTCATTTTTTTTAAGCATAAATTGATTATTTTTGTTCGTAATCATTCCGTTTACGCGACATCCTACAGCTTTGTGATTTTTTTTCTCTTAGAACTGTTTTGTTATAATATTTTTGATTCATTCAAAGCATAAGTATTGATTTATAAAGATTTCTGATTCAATGTCACGCTACGATCACTGATATAATACATTGTAAACACCACTGAAAAATCACTTGTAGTTGATTGAGTACGCGATACATGTGTTAAAATTGTATGCTAAAATTTAGCATCAAATACTAAATTTGACACAATGTTCACGTGTTTATTCACACGTTCACATTGCATCCAAATCTCGGAATTATTGTTTCAGTTTTTGAGTAATAAAGGCAAGAACAATTACCTATTGAAATTGATAAATCAAATATCAACGATTTTGAAACAGCAGCTTAATCACGAGCCTATCTAATTCATTGTAACATTTGAAAGGAAATAAAACTTGTTGTAAGTTTAACTAATGATGTGAAGCACGTAATTGTCACCAATATTAAATTGACTAATGAATTCATCGCCAATTTAAACAATAAGCACAATTTATTTCCTAAAAATTATTTGAAGTTGGGTAGCTCATAATAAAACATTGATCTATGTATTAGGATGCGTTACTTTAGAATCTCGAAGGATTAACATTGCGAAATTTTATAGAGCACTAATTTTTAAGGAACATTTATACTGTAAAAGCCATTGTCTTTACCAATGCTAGAAAATTTGTGCACAATATGTACATCATAATTTGAAATTCCACATCTGTTAGATACTCTGGTATTTGTGTGGACTTGACAAATATTGGGACCAATGTGTGGTTGCAATAGCGTACCTAACATAATCATCGAGCATCTCATATGATTAATTATCTTACCGAGGAATATTTTGAGGCATTTTAGATAAAATGCATAAAATGATAAACAACTGTATTATCTGATGGTCTGAAATAACTATCAAGTGATCAATGCACATGTTCAGCACTAATTTATACGTTTTTACAGAGAGGTTTCAAAATTACCTACAGCTTTTTTCCCCCATCTACAGCAATAGGCGTGAAAAAATATTCCAATCACTTTTTTCATTACATCAAATTGTTTTGAACAAGTTGAATCAATACGGGGCTTATCATGCGCTGATTTCTTTTTTCTGTCGTGCAAGAGTGAAGAACATTATTTGATGTAGTCTAAACTGTTTGGAATTAGTTTCAAGCCTATCTATTGAAGACTTGGATTCGTCTTGGTGAAAGATTGAAGTTATGGGTAACATAACAATTGGAATTTGATTTTTTTTTTTTTTTGTAAGAGTAGGGTGTGTTCCTTGGCTTTCAGGTGGAGGTCGAGGTGGACGAGGCGGTGGTAGCAGCGGGTCAGGTGCGACGATGACTGGATCTAATGGACCAGGAGTGCTGGGGAGAGGAGGGAGCTTTGCGCCGAGAGGTGGACACCATACGGGAGGATTCATTGGTGGGGGTCCTGGTGCAATGCGGATGGAAAAGATCCACCCGCATCGGTTCAATCCTATAGGAATGGGCGGCGGCTACGTGCAACCTCATTTCTGGTGATCTGCTATAACAGAATATTTACCGTAATCAGTTTAGGTTTGCTATGGCATTCTATTTACAACAATAATCAATTACCCTAAGATCATTGTCCTGGTTAAGATGATTCAACAGTTGTTTCAAGTTTTAGTGTTTACTGATTAAGAAGATGTTTGTTGTACATTTCATTTTAAATTTCACCGACTTTGAGCATTGGATTTTTATCGATTTAGTTTAAGATGGTGTTACCATGATAGGTAGGCCAAGGGTATATGCATAAATTGAATAGCCATGTGCAGTTTCCATAATTTACATAGTTAGATGTAAAGTTCGATTACCATGCGGCTTTCGCTGCTTCATAATCCATGGTTTAATATACCTAATAATATTTTTTTTTTTTTCAATTTCACACAGAAATCTAACAGCTCAGCGTAACGAGGAAGGAAAATAAACACAATAATCTTAGTTTACTTTTAATAGAAAATTTCACATGAATCTTAAAATTTTAGTTTTGTTTTCCTACATGTGATGTCCAATAAAAATGTGTCGAGCATTTGATCTAAGAATATGTGCATGTAAGTGCTATTTTTGAATCAATTGTTGCTATATTTTAATAAAAAAATTTTAATCCGAACTGCAAAAAGATGAAACTTACCCTCACAGCATCGTAACTACATATTTATTGCAATTCACACAACTTTTTGAGTGATCGTTTGATTGACCAACCAATAATCAGTTTACCTAACAGACACAAACATGAATAATATTCCGTTCTAGATGGCTTTTAAACTGCATAATGAACGAAAATTGGCGAGGATGAAATGGTTGTAGTTTTGTTATTATTTATTAATTAGCAAAGATTTTAAATGGGAATGGCAGACTGTTCTTCAGCTTTGCTAAATCTATGTTATCCTCAGATAGAAGATAGGAGTTGTACGACGCAATTAATTTGACATGATTTTTTCACATCACCTTATGTAATGTGTAAGGAAAATGAAACAATGTACCGTTTCTACACAGAGAGTTATGTATTTGTGCATTGACTCTTGGTCTGCTTTGTTTATTATAATTTACTTTGGCTGTAACAACGAAATGTACAAGTGAAAACTACGATACCGCGTACAAGTGTAAAACTATGGTACAGTGTAAAAGCCTGACTGTGTGTTTCAAAGAAAATTATTTGTTTGATTGACAATGAGAAGTTGAGAAAAAGTATGATTCCGCATGTGTTCAAATGTCTCTTGGCACATGTCGTAAATTTGCGAATAAATCGAAATTACAATTACTGGTGGATTCTTATCCCCTTATATTACTGTACGATGCGTAAATTTGCTATATAATAATTGTAAATAAAGGTTCCTCAAGTACAGTTGCAAAATAAGCGCAGTTCATCTAACGAAACACTTCAAGATGAAATTGGTACTTTGTCAACTAAGCTACGCCAATGCTGAGATGTGACATTGGCATAAAAAATAAAATGAAAGACGTCAAAATAACTATTGATAGATCGAATTGCAATTTTGTACTACTGACGAAGTGAACTCGTATTGAGAGAGTGTAAAATTCATCTTAAATTTGTTGTCCCATCGATAGTGCCAGAAATCAGGTTATCTACTTTAATAATTTCTTAAGAAATAAAATTATTAAACCTCTCTGAGATCTCTTTTTTTAATATTGATATCTATATATTACAGATTACTGTTCAAAGTCTATACCAGACTCCATTGACTTATATAGTCATTCTATTTATCAAAGACAGGCATTTACGCACGATTCAAATTATATTTCAGAAATCACCCAAAAGGTAGTTTCTAATAGAGAGAACAGAATAAAATAGAGGATAAAAATATCACTCGCTACTACTATTCTACTTTGTTCCCATCATTGTTCAGTACAATAGGACGTGTACCATTGTCATTAATACCTTCCATGAAATGTAATGAACCGTTAATTTTTTTTTGATAACAATGAATTCTTACTCGCCGGTTTAGGTATTGGCTGATTTCTTTTATTTCAGAGTATCATATTAATGAAAATTATTGTCACAAAATATATATTTAAATAATTAATTGGCAATATTCAAGTCAGAGGCTTAGAAAAACATTGCACTCGATTTGAATTGTTAGATGAACTTGAATTAGCTTTCACAAATTTAGTTGGAAATACAGTGGATTTCAATGAAGTGCTGATATAATTTCCTCGTTGCTTACTTCCTAACTGATCGTGTCTGTCAGTTGATGAGGTCATAGGAAAGCGCGAAGGTTAATATCTCAGTAGGGACATTTCTAATCAAATGTATTTGTGGTATATCTAAACAATCTATTTCTATTCACTTGGGTCTAGTTTACCTGGGAAATAATATTATGATTTATTGAAAGATAGTCAAGCGACTGCCGGCATACAAAATATACATATTATACCTGTATTTGTGTTCTCATGTATTTGTTTAGTAATTTTGTGGATTTATGTTCATCCATTGTTTGCCCAAAAACCTTTAGTATGTTGATCTGAAGTACCCATTTTGGTTTGCTTGCTTTGCTCATCATTTTTGCATCACCATTATATTACTTTTTCAGTACCCCTATATGGTTCAATTGACTTGAACCTGCTTCTTCTTAAAGTAAGAGTATTCTTGTAGTAAATTACAATAGGTAGGACGATCAAAAGAATTTGCAAAAAATTAATGAATAAAAGAAGTCCCACTTTAAGACCTTAGAAAAAGGAGACTGAATTTATTTGATAAAATGAAAAGTTGATGAATAAATTTTAAGTATAGTATAAGTTTTCCGTAGCTCTTACTTTTTACGTAGGAAATGAAAGTAATGTTTCTTTTTTATGAACTATTATATTATGTACAACTAGTTGTAATGTTATTTAAATCACTTGTGTGCAATTTGAAATGTTTGATATACAGGAAATCTTAATACATGAAAAAAAAGAGAAAAATACAGCCAATAATTGTATTGACTCTATGATACCAACTAGAATTTTGAAAAACGTGTATAATGTCAAACATGGTTGAATAAATCAATCTTCAAACTAATTAATTATATTCACAAATCATTCTCAAATTATATCTGTTAGCTGTAGTTCCTTTCTGAATGTTTTGCGTCTATAATGGTGGAAAGAGGAAAAAGGAAGTTGAATACAAATTAGAAATCAGGTTAATATTTTTCACATGCTTAAATGACTAAGGAGTTTTACTTTATTCGCAGTGAGGTAGCAGAGTGACAAACGATATCAAAGGACACGTCGAGTTGTTCGCGTATTTGATAATCATTTTGCAGTTATCATTCTCTTGAAATGAAATTATAAGTATGTAAATGCTGGATTATCTATCAACTTTTACATGCAAAGTAAATTAACGCGTGGGATTTTTCCAAGCGAAACGAAACGGGTTTCGATCGATGGTCAGCGAATTTGTCATCCAGCCAGAATGTCATTCCTTACTATTTTGCGTAGAGCCTTCAATAGTTTTGGGTGGCAAATAATTCTTGACTCTTCGCAAATCGCGACTGAAGAATTTTCCTCAGAATCTATTTGATTCACTTAAAAATTTGACGGAACACAGTTCAAGTTGAGAAAAAAGTGTGGTGTAATTTTCAGTTCGAGGTTTTTTTTTTTTGTTTGCTGGCAATAAATTATTGAAAAAAGTTGATTGAAATATTATCAGTTTTTTTTTCTATACTTTATTGGCGTTGAACGAGAAAAAACGTCCAGCTGAAAATTATACCACATTTTTTTCACACTTGAATTATGTTCAGTAAAATTATCAAGTGGATCGAGTAGACCCTAAGGAAAATTCTTCAAATTTGCGGCTCAAAACTATGGAATACTCTTCACAAAATAGTAAAGACTGAGATTCCGGCCAGACGTCAAATTCGCTGACCATTGGCTGAAGCCCGTCCAGTTTCATATAGAATACCCCTTAATTAGTTGAATGGGAACAATAATAAACAATATGACAAAACATACAGATTTTGTGACTATTTAGAATTGACACAACTGCCAAGCAACTACCGTCTTCATGGCTGCTGACTTTTTGTATTCAAGTTTTGTAACTTTACAGATAAACTGGAGTTTGAAGTTGTTTTATTCAGTTTTGGATATGAACATTGTTTCCAGTTATACGAAGGAATGTCAATAATTTCCAACTGAAATGCATCTTCACTCAAATGACTGACTTAAGGTTTTTTGAGAATGCAACAAATATTAGTCTGTCTTAGATTTATCAATCTCTTTGGCTTCCTGAGTCAAGTCGACCTTGTTGGTTTTATTTTCCTTGATTTTTGAGATAAAATACCTCCATATGTTTCTCAGAGATAGTAGTACGGGTATCATAACAGGTAGAAATAGTGGAATGTACACTGCATACCTGAAATGTCATAAACATATAAATCAATAAATTATGTGTATGCATATTATGACTTATTAACTTTCACGTGGTTTCAAACCAATTGAACTTATAATTGGAAACAAGAGAGAAGATTGATGAAAACGAACAACGTTTCATGTACTTACTTCTGATCGTCAGGAAAATATAGTAGAGCCAAGAGAGATGGGTCGGTAAATGCAGCTTCGGCGGTAACAAAAGCTTCTTTACTTGAAGCGTAACCTTCCAGCAGTTTACCGTGTCTCAGTTTGTCGGCGGAATCTTCAACCCACTTCAAAGCTCCATTTATTCTATCGCCAACTGTATCTGTGATGACAATGTTGCTAATTTCTTCCAACAGTTGAGCCAAAGATTGTAAAGTAAGTTTGGCTGAGGTCAGTTGCTCCACGGCTCGGATTCTAAGCAGAGCATCTAATTCCCAGTCACGTGGCTTTGAATTGTCCAGTCGGACCAATGCTGCTCCAGGAATAGGTTCCTTCCGGAAATTTTCACATGTTACCACCACGGTCTTACACACAAATCTTGCAACTCAGCCAGAATTTCAATAGAAGGCAGTGACTCCACTATTGAAGAAAAATCGAGGTGTCGCTGGGATCGAGGGAGGAAACCCATAGTTGCAAGACCTGTGTGTAAGACCGTGGTTACCACGAATAAATTCAATGGGGATGGTGACTGGAAACCGGAGCATAGAGAGCAGCATTGTAGCTTTGGTTACGATGGACTGAAAAGACAGGCTGCGTATTGATGAAACTAAGTGTAAGAAATAATTTTCTCTGAGATTTTTCCACGGAATGAGACATCCTGTATCGGCATTTTTTAATAAACTTCCCATGCTTTTACGTTACAGTTATCACCAGTCCGATAACCGAAAAAACAGGAGCGTCGAAACGTCGCTGTCGCCTTTCCCATTGTGTAATTTAAGGTCTGATTATAGTTTTACCTTATCTGGTATTCCTAGTAGTAGTCTAAGATGGGCAATAAAAACGCCCATAATACTGGATGCTTCTGGAGTGAATGTAATCATTTGATTATCTTCCACGTCAATACAAGACTCGGTTGGAGGATTAGCTATCACAACGCCACCCCACCTAAAAGTATGAATACGTTGCTCGAAATTTATAACAAGATCGTTGATTACCGGTTTGTCCAAAATTAAAAAAGTCAATCCTTGACCTCGGAGAGAGAAAAGCTTCAACGTTGCTTGCTGTTTTCGATCGGTGTCCACTACGTGTGTAAATATGAAGCGGTGCTTTGTCGCACGGAGGTGTATACATCACCAAATTGATACACGGATTCAGGCTGACTTGTGATGCTAGAATTGGAATGAGTAAATTAATAAAACAATACTTGACTAAAGTAATTAAGAAATTTGTAAAGTAATTTTCATCATCAGTGTATTCTTAAATAACAACGACTTGCCTAATTTTTTTTCCAGTGGTGTTATAATTTGTGGCAACACATCTTCTGGTAACGCATAGTGTCTGCCAAGCACACTACTGTCAGGTATCTGTTTCGGCGTTACATCCAATGGTACAAGGTACAGCCATTGCGATTTGACTGTGAAGTTGGCCACCATTGAAATGTCATCTAGGAATGGCTCGATGTATTCTGGACAGCATAATAAATGATTCTGTTTTATTACAGTTCCTGCGATGTATTTAATTAGGATATCAGAGTTCATAATCTTGAAGATAAACTTCAGGTTTCATAAATTCAAAATTGGAGTTTATTTCTCGGGTTTTGTGGTAATTGTTTACTTATTCTCTACAGGAAAGAGATGTTGACAAACATTTGATACCAATCGGTCGGACATTCCTATATCATTATCTATTCATTTACCTTTTATGACAGTGGGCAAATGCCAATCAACTGTCAGTTTGTCCGGATATGGATTGACGAGAGTAAGCAAAACATCATAGGCTGAACTAGCGGGGAAACGTCTTCTGTTTTGTTTATCCAAGCTAAATTGAGTAGGTTCAGCCAAAGCGTTCCTTGTCAAAGTTACTGATTTGTTCAGTAAGATCCAGTTAGATAGTACTTGGGATAGTTTCACACCACCTGTTAGTTATCAGAATATCTTCAATTATACTTGTATGACAGTATGTCACCTTAATTTTTTTATAACCCGATAATCATTCATCTAAACCACTGCCTCTGACTATGGTGACGTAATCAAATGATGTCGCAGCTTGTATCCTGATTGAAGTAAGAATGAGGAAACAACATAAATGTGGAGATGAAAGATGTACAATTTTTTTTATCATCATGAAAATAGCAATGTAACGTCTATAAGAGGATAATTGAAAGTATATTTTAAAGTTCAGAAGTACACGTACGATCAGCGATTATCGATATTTGAAATTTAAACTTTTCTTAAACATCATACTTACTCGCTTCAGGTGAGAAAAATATTGTTCTGTGAGAACCAGCGAGAACACCATCACTCAGATTCGGTACTTCGAGTAAAAGCAATTCGCCGACTTGAACGTCAAAATTATTTGCAATTTTTTCAAGATCGTGTATAGTAATTGCCGAGGATACTAAATTACTTGAAATTACCATATGTGAGATCTGAAGATTGTAGAGTTCTGAAAATATAAAACAATCATTGATATTAGGATGTTATGGTTTAAAATGAAATTAAAAACAAGAAATAGTGCAAGTTTTGATGTGTAAAAAATAATTTCGTTGTCAGTATCGATCTGTAAACTTTCGCACGATAGAATCTGATGACCAGATAACATAATGTTTTTCCAGATTTCAAACTTGTTATCAAATAATAATAATCCGCAATTGACTTATAGATTACTTTGATTGGCTCGCACATATTTATGAGAATACAAAACAAAAATACTTGGTTTTCGTAAGCAAGGAAAAATCGTATTTTACATACGTGATAGAATACCGTTCGCGTAAAGTCAACCGTGACAACAGTGGGTCCAGCAAAGAATGCAATTAAAACTATATCACGGTCGTAACATAAAAACGTGATTTACTCACGTTACTGCGTTCAAATTGAAGAGAAGGAACACTCTGAATATTAAACTCCAATATATTCTCATATCATACAGCTCTATGATTACTCATCACTATTGTCATTCGCGTGAGTATATACAGGGTGTCCCATTTTAAATAATACAGCTGAATATCTTGAGAAGCAATGGTCACAGAGATACATGTTTTGTATAAAAGTTGTTGAAACCTCAAAGGTGATGTGAACGTCAACTTCGGTTTTATCAATGGAACCATATGTTTTTTATTTCTTCATCCGATTGAGCGTTCAATTTTACGTTAAAAAAAAAAACATTGGAACAAGAATGTGCTAATATGAACGGTTCTGAAAATATTCTATTATTTTCAGAAATCTTTTGACCTTCATGTTTGAGCGCGTGTATGTGTTGATGCACAATCAACCATCATGAATTGATCAGATGCTCGAACACATTACCTTTCTGGTTGATACACAATTGCAGCCTATTTTTCAACTGACGTCTTCGGATTTCTTCCTTTGAGGATTCATCAAGAACAAAGTTTTTGCCAAGGCACCAACCACCTCAACAGACATAAACACCGTATACGAAATGCCTGTAGGAGTAAACCAAGAACTGTCCTCCAGACGATTGAAAGTTTAAAAAATAGTCTGCTATTTTGTATCAACGAGGAAGGTAATGTGTTCGAGCATCTGATCAATTCATGATGGTTGATTGTGCATCAACGACACACACGCGCTCAAACATGAACGTCAAAAGATTTCTGAAAATAATGGAATACCTTCGGAACCATTCATCTTAGCACATTCTTGTTCCAGTGTTTTTTACGCAAATTTGAACGCTTAATCGGATAACGAAATAAAAAACATATGATTCCATTGATAAAACGGAAGTTGACTTTCATATCACCTTTGCGCTTTCATTCAAAGGATAACCAATATTACCAGTATCTGTCCCCCTCGGTACCCAACAACTTTCATACGAAACAGTTTTCTCTATGACGATTGCTTCTCAAGATATTCAGCTGTATTATTTAAAATGGGACACCCTGTAAATGAACCGACTATGAAATAGTTTCTTCGTTTTGGACTCACTGCAGGCGTTCTCGAATTGAGTTATTGCCGCAAGTTTTTATTCATTCTCCTTGAATCATGAAAATTCTATACCCGATGTCCTTATGAGTATTAGTTATGTGTTTTGTCGATATAGTATTCGTCCAGTGGTGTAATCTCTAGGTATCATAATATGAGGTTTATTATTGATGTCGATATATTGACGGGTGATTAGCTCATTGAGAATCGTCAAGAATCATTGAGAATTGTTGATGAAGCCTCTTATCGCAAGATTTAAATCTTTACTATGTTATACTTGAGTAATCAGGTTTAGATATCTTCGACATTGCGTCAAGCCCACAGCAAGCATGCGTCGAGTTATGGTGTCTGGTTTATCAGTACACCTATGATATTTAAGATTGCTGATGAACTAGTGATACCTAATTGTTTTTTTTTTTACCGATTCAAATATGATAAAAGTTAAACACACGCTTTCACCACGGCTTGATCGTTTCATTTCCTTTATAACCATTCGCCGAGAGTATTGCTTGTACGATATATATTACATATCAACTACATTATTATCGCTCGTGCAGATCAGTTTTCCGGTAGTAAAATCATTCCAATTGTCGTTTTGATTCTGTTACACCATAAAGTTATACCTACCGTCTGACTTGAGCTCGCGGTTTATTTCTTCTTCTAATAATTTGGCACGATTTTCAGTCAAGGCAGCCACCAAAATTCTCGTGCTGATCTTGATGTCCAAGTTGCTCAAGCGTGCGATTCCATCGTACGGAAGGGTCACCCTTGGCACAGCCGTTGTGTGCCACCATAACGGTACGCCAACTCCAAGTAGAAGAATCGCGAATGAGATACTGGCGTAGATTCTGTACGATGCTACATGTAAAAATTAATAACGAAGAATAAGTAACAGCACAGATTTGTAATCCGCAACTTCTATTTATGTCTTTTACGTTTAAAGCATACACAATACGCATCATTCACTGTAAATGGGGAAGCACAAATCAAGGGGGTCAGTATTATGCCTTTGTGAGGTTTTCTCGCCATGGCAGCGAGTTTGAATTGCCATTATGATAAAAAATACCCAATACTAATGAGTAAGCATTGGTATATTCAAACACATTTTTCAAGCTGTACCTACCTATATCTACTCTAATTTAATACGAAATATTTTTAGTATTGTCATCACTGCAGTCGCTGATAACTGATAATATCAATGTAAAATTCGTGTTGAAGTAATCTAATCGTGATCATTTCGTATTCGTGAAAGCTCTCAAAATTCCCCATTTGATTTCGAATCCGCGATGTTCATCTAAATACGTGTGTATATGTGGTGGCGTCAGGCAAAAGAAAAAAAAAGACAAGACGAATCGTTTATGCTTCATTCTCAATCTCGTGCGTCGTAGAACTGCTATATTATGATAATTTATCTTTCCCGATTGGATAAGAGTTAATAAATATTGGGAGCTGTGGAAATAATCTTTCTCTCTTTTTAGGGTTCCGTACATCAAAAGGAAAGAACGGAACCCTTATAGAATCACTTCGTTGTCCGTCTGTCAACTCCCTTTTCCTCGGGAACGGGTAGAGGTGCCAAATTGAAATTAATGTCATATACTTAGGTATACGATCCCCTGGAGGTGTAAAAAATTCAAGCTCCTAAGTAATGCAATCAAAAGATACAGTCATTACGGCACAAGTAGAGGAAAAAGTTCGAAAATAGTTAATTTGTAGTTATATCAGATAAAAAAAATAATTAAGTTTGAACGGAACCCTCAGGACGCAAGTTCTATTTGCACTTGTCTATTTTTTTTTTTTTAGTAACCGTGAGGTTATAGGAAATCCAACCTGCGTATTTTGCAATTTTCTACAATCTTTGATTTTAAATATTATTTCGGAAAGTGTTGCCCAAACGAATGCCATTTCCTGCACCCTAAATATAAATGATGGTTCTTGTAAACAGTTCTTCGAGAGACTCTACGTTGAGCATACGTGTCACTGCAAGATTGAGTGTTCAAGAGAATGAGAGTTTAATTCCAATAATTATCCATTGAAACGTAAGTAAGTACCTTATTTGAAGGCGGGCATCGATATAGCCTCTACGGTCTTGGAGATGCTTTTTCATAACTTTTGGTTTGAAAAAGAATCATCATATGGTTATAAATTCAGCGCTTATCGTGGACACTATTTCTCACTCGTGCGTGCAATCAATTTTTTATTGCCGCTAATGTAAGACTTTAGACACCGTCAGTTAATTCCTTTCAATTGGTCTCTTAGACTTTGAACACCGGTAGTTAATCCCTTTCAATTGGTCTCTTAGATCAAGGAACCTACTCAACATATTCTTTTCTGATCCTTATCCTACCTTCGAGTATCTGCTCAAATTTCTGTTTGTCCGGTTAACATTTTCACATTTTCGCCATCGATGGCCATACAATAATACCCCGAAGTTACGCCATAGGTCGTTCCGACATTGACGACGTAGGTCGAAAAAAACGTAAGTCGGGGTGCACGTTTTATACAACTGTATAATGGACATATGAACCAAATACCCATCAGAGGTAATCATATACCCTACAGAAAACTTCTGAAGGAGAAGCTTTAATAAATACTGTTCATTTTTGTAATACTTAAAATATTTAAATAATACGTAAATTATGGACACAGTTGAAATGGCGGCAGGGGGGGGGGGGGGGGGGAGGAGGGCAGGCGCAACTGCGAGTCGGGAAATCGAGAACGCGTAAGTCTGGGTATCACTGTACTAGTACCTCTCTGAGAATCCAACGGATTCATGCCGTTGGATATCGATAATTAAGTAATTACACACGTGCCAAGGTACTTTTATTACATATTGTAACGCCAACATCAACATCATTTTTTTTTCGAGTATGTGAATTACTGATCAAGATCTCTCAGTAAAACGTGAAGTAGCGTTGGATAAGATTTGTCTTTAAATTCCGTTATGGTTATCACGTGGATTAATTGAGACTGGAAAGATAATCTCTGTGTTCATTTCGATCCATTGGAAACCCACCTTATGCATGACTTATGAGAGTTAGATCCTCACTTTAATAATTGTTTGTAGTATTTACTCTACTTGTCCATAAAATTATGAATCATCGTAACATTCGTGGCACCTGAAATACATCTTCACATAATTTGGCCTATCATTACCATAGATAAAGTTGAGTAATTGTTCAAGTTATTCGTAAATACAGACAAGCTACAAATAACAGCTACTCTATTGGGTCTCAGACCGGCACTGATCATGTTTGTAAAAGTTGTGATTACACCAAAACTGGAATAAATATTTAATTTCTCGCACCATGGGCAAAATCAGATCTATTCTTTCTGATTGTTTACTTAGTTGAAACGTACGTGTCATCTATTTGCAATATGTCACAGCATATATTTTGATTATTTCAGGATTTAACCCTGAACGGCGCTGGATTCACCGTTCCACATTTGGTGTCATATCAAGTGAGCGCCTTTCACACAGTGCACGTGCATGCTCCGTACAGTACGGAAAATAAGGGTGGGAGGCGTTATTGGGCAGAAGCTTAAACCCCAGTCACATACATGGAGATCGTTGAATATTGTTGCAACGTAGAGACCTGATCGGTAGTGTCGGCTGCTACTCCCGAAAGTATTGCAGAGTCTACCGTCGCCTGCTAATGGTCTTCAGCGCCGCTGCGATGAACCCGTTGCAAATTGTCTGAATTTTACAAAGTATTATTGCCAGTTGAGTACGAAATTGAGGAACGCGAGGGATTCACAGTGAATGGTCAACGATCTCAAAATTTCAATTTTCATTCTCACGGTAAGGTGGTCTGTTTTCTCTCAAAGAGTTCTTTTTTATGGTGCATGTGACGTGATAATATTCATAATATTGTAACACTTAAGTAAAGTTTTCCATGCGCGTCGGATGAGTAAAGGTGGCACCCCAAATTTTAAATTCACCAAAAATGATGAGTGTGCTGACTCTTCCCGAAAAAGTTATGGAGTTCTCAACTGTTTTCAAAAATAGTTCTGCCGAATGAATATTGAAAAATTCATTTCAACTTTTGGGGGGCCAACATCACGAAGTACGCCATTTTGAAAAAAATTGAATTTTTATTAAAGTTCTTGATAGTTCGATCGAAGCGTTGTTGTGTTTCGTAAGTTTCACCAATAGTTCTGACACTCAACATGAAACAAACTGCACGTCAACATTTGGACGAGCACTCCATTCTTCACGGAACGATAATTTTTTTTTTTTGTAACCATGTACCGAGAACCTAGGGTCCTAGAGATAGTTATTCAGGCCCCAAAATTTATAACACGTTGCATAAAAATGTCTTTTAAAAAATAAGCGTACTGTCTCCAGGACTCAGATAAGTGCTGTCGAGTGCTTAAAAAGTACTGGACAACGGTAGAAAAAGATCGACGCGATCGGTTCATTATTTCTGAAGATACGAATATTACACGAAAATCTAAAGTCGACTTTCCATTTTGTGTTACGTTAATGTTTTCATTTCACAAAAATTGAGATAAATTAACTGATGTAAGATTGCAATCTTCTGACTAGTAAATGACGTCTGTTTAAATTAAAAATATCATTTCTCACTGATTGTGCAATTTCTTGTAAAATCTGCTCTCCCGTCCAACATCTAGGTGTGTATTTGATGTAGTTTGTAAAGGCCATTTAAAAAAATATTCACGCTCCTTAAGCTAGAGCTAATTGAAAAATATTTGTTCCCGAGTATATTGAAAAATGGAAAAATACTGTTCATAAAACCAATGAATGGCCTAATCGGAAAATGGCTAAACACGTTATAACTATCGAAATGTACTCTTTTAAGAAAGCGAGCCGGATTTCAAGCAAGACAAGCAATATTTTAGATTGGCATTACTTTAAATCCATGTAACTTGGGGATAACATATGAAAAAGTTCGGTTGTATATCATGGTATTAACATGACACTAAGGATTGAGATAAATTGGTAGTCTATGATTACAAACTTGTTTATCAGTATATATTGATATTTTTTTTGTACTTCGCAACTCTCATTTTGTTAGACGTAGTTAGACTTTTTTTTTAAATCGGAGTGTTCGCATAAAATTTTCAGAACCTCTGTTATCCGATGATAATTGGTCGAACAGTTCTACAGTAACATTTGTGCGTTCCTTCGTAGATTTTCGATTTTTTCTAAAAAAATTTGTGTCTTGCGAAACATCTATGATACGGATATAACCTTATTCTCTTGTCACTTTTGCACATGATGGGATTATTATATATTTGTAAAAGTTCCACGAGAATCGATCACATCGCTTAAAAGTTTTGTTGTTTAGCACTATGTACGTTTGATTAATACGTCCTTAAGAATCGATATAAAGTGATATCGAAAGCCTTCGAGCCTCGATCATTATGTGAAAATGATGCGTTTTTCATGATATTCTGAAATAGTTCAGTTATGTCTAACGGAAGAGAGTAACCTTTTTACCGTTTCATATCATTCTTTGTTTAAAAAGAAATATAAACTAACTACCTTAATTTGTGCATCAGGACTAAATTGTGGGAATGTTGTGAATTCTGTTTTCAGTGTAAACTTCGTCACTCAAAGTTATGAGTGCCACAAAACTAAGTGGCGTCGAGGTGGTCCCCGACGCGAGAAATGATGCTGAATTTGTAGGGTTGGTTTACAGAATTTACCTAAATGAATACGCTTTGCAATTAAACCTGATATTATTCCTGTTTAATGGCGCAATTGTTTACAACGCGTTGTCGTTTCTTTCAGGAAAGACGTAAGTTTTGGACATCTTCTGCTCCGTTTTTTCGGTATCTACTGGAGATCATGGATTGTAATATTATGGCCAATAATTTTGTGTCCAATACTTATATATGATGAATCAACGGTAGGTTGCATTGAAGTACATTCCTGAAATTGATTTAATTTGAAGTTCTAAACTATAATGTCATTTTCCAAAGTTTTCAATTACATTAAAGCGACTAACAAATGGGACTTTCCTTGTCTAGACGTATAGATGCTTGTATGTTGTTGCAATCATGGCGTTGTACTGGGTAACCGAAGCTTTGCCTCTGCCAATAACTTCCTTCATACCCATTGTGCTTTTCCCGTTGCTGGGAATTTTGAGCACAAGCGACACAACCACATGTTATCTCAATGATACAACGATGATGTTCATAGCAAGTATCGCTATAGCTATTGCAATCGAACATTCCGGTCTTCACTTACGAGTCGCATTCACTATTATTCGGATTGTCGGTTGTAGCCATAGAAGGTAATTATCTTATCATAACTCGCACAAATGCACTGCGATTCAGTTACATTCATGTTTTATTTTCAGGCGGTAGTAGCTAAGTGTTGCCCGTATTTCATTCGACTCAATATTAATCGTAAGCCATGATATTGAACTTCTTTTAAAATTATATGCGAATATTTATGAAGAAGCGTTTTGAGTCATAATGAAAATAATTGAACTGTTGGAGTCGAGAAAAGTTTTTGCACTCTTTCGCATTCACCACTTTTCTTTTCCTCGTACAGTTAGAATAATTCTCAAGTGAATTATGACACTTAAGTGGATACATGATTTGTTATACGTAAAGAATGAATTGTAATAGGAAACGGTAGATTTTCTGGAATACCTACGAGAAAATTGTAATAATGTGAAAACTTTGTCTGTGTAATTAATAGCGTGAAAGTGATTGCTTGCGGTCTGAAGTCGCCAAAAAAATGAATATTTTATCCTCTATGACTATAATTTTGGATAAGAAACTTTACGTTCCGTGAATCACCGTAGAATGTATTTGTCAATTTTTGGGAACATTGACATAGATCCAATCCAACGAGATATTAAGGAAGTTGTGGGTGGGAAAACGATTGAGGCAAAGCCTGTGTCATTGGGGTTAGCGCTATAGATGATACGGCCGGAAAACCGAAAATTTCGTCATATATTCTTAGCTGTTGATTTTGCGATCTTTTTGCTGTCTCAATAAATGTGCTGAGTTTCCGTTTAGTCGTGAAAGGCTTGTAAGAATTAGTTTTGGGACACGGAGTTTGTTGTAGAGAAGAATCACGAAAATCCAAGGCTAACCACTTTGCATTTCTGTCGCCAAATTTTAAAAGATTTCAAAATACGCCACCAAAAGCCAAAAAAACAATTTAATCCATTGAATTTAACCGCATATACGAAGATGCTGATTCTACAAAGTTCTAGTTCTCTTTTTTGCATTCTTTGGGGTTGAATTAGTGAGAAAAGTAAGGCTAATCCGGCGTATTTTTGCAAGAGAAAGCGATTGCACGTAGTCAAGAGTCGCTAGGAGAAATGGAACAAGAATTACAGCCAAAAAAACGATAAAATTCTGATGAATTCATGATGACAACAGTGCGTCTAATACAGTGCACAGTATCTTTTATTATTTGATTCTCCAGATTTTTTATAGTCAAATCAATTTCACTTTTTCAAGATTAACTCTTGGTCTTTTCCTGGTCACTATGTTTATTTCGATGTGGATCACAAATACTGCAACTACGGCCATGATGGTTCCAATTGTTGAAACTGTACTCGTGGAATTAGAATCTGTAAGTACAGATTGATGTTGTTGTTATATCGATAAGCAACTGGTATACGTGTTAAATTTTAATTCAACTACTTTTACGTAATCTAGCAAGGTTTGGGGAAAATGTTTATTGAAGACGAAGATGATACGGAAAGCAGTGAAGACAGTGAACCGTAAGTAGTATTCAGTACTAGCCGCATCACGCTCAATCTACGTCAAACCGTACACTGAATTTTAATCAATGACTCCGATTTTTTTCCAATTTTACAGACGCATTCTACTAATGAAATAATGGAACACGTGTTCCCCAAAAAAAAATTGCGATTTTTCTTGAAGAAGATATGCATGGTTGAAAATTGCAGGAAATCACAAAAAACGTTGCGCATGTGAACATTCAAACTGCTGTATCTTCGAATCCATTAGTCGTACAAAAAAATACAAGAGATCTATTTTAAAGATTTTGAGTCATTCTATGCATTGATATATTTCAAATTTGCGTTTGACATTATTAAATAAATATTATTTTGTTTATAAATTTCATTCGCTATTTTCACCCTCGACTCATCAACTTAAAATTATGGAAAAAATATCATCGTGTTCCCACTTCAATTCTGGAGAAACAGTCAAAATTTGAAAACGGAGTTCGAACGGTGTCTATTTATTGCTCAAAAAGAGTCGGATTGGCACACATTTGCAATAGTCGACTTAAAAGCTAATGACGCAATTTTTACTTCAATTTTGTCGTTTTCTTTTGGAGTAAATGTATTTTTTTGTACGACCAATGGATTCGAAGATACAGCAGTTTGAACGTTCGCATGCGCGACGTTTTTTTGTGATTTCCTACAATTTTCAACCATGCATATCTTCTTCAAGAGAAATTGCAAATTTTTTTCGCGAAACACGTGTTCCATTATTTGATTAGTAGAATGCGTCTGTAAAATTGAAAAAAAATCGGAGTTATTGATTAAAATTTTTACCGAAAATCGTACGGTTTGACGTGGAACAAGCGATCAGTAAGATTTTTTCAAATACTATAGTAATATTAGTGAGTGATTAATGGGTTCAATTAAAATCATGTTTAGCACCAAAAGACCAACCAATGTTACGATGGCTTACTATTTGATCGCGGCTTATGGATCTAGCATCGGTGGTATCGGTACTATAGTGGCCACTGGTAGCAATTTAACGCTCAAAGGAATTTACGAGACGTAAGTGAAATTGAGTACATAACATTGACGTTGCTTTTCTTTCTGAAAAAATTATTGTGTTGATCTTATATTGCCGAATGCGAGTACTCAAGGTTTTATTGGAAATCTGTTTTGTTTTTAGCCGTTTTCCAGACAGTCCAGGTCTGAATTTTTCTGATTGGATATGTTATGCGGTCCCGCCTATGCTTGTTTCCGGATTATTAGTCTGGTTGTGGCTGCAAGTTATGTACATGGGAATGTTTAGACCAAACAGCAAAGACGCGCAGGCAATAAATATTGGTTCAGAGGGTGAAAAAATTGCGACAAGAATTATCGAACAAAAATACAGAGACCTAGGGCCGATCACGTGGCATGAATTATCTGTTGGTGTTCTATTTGTTTTCGTAATTCTCTTGTGGTTCTTCAGGAATCCCGGATTTGTTACAGGGTGGCCCGATTATATCACGGAGACGTAAGTGCTGAAGGCAATTCTAAAAAATCGTCAACTTGTATTTCCTTGCAGTTTGATATCGCAATGTTTATGTGATTTTCTATTATTATAAGTATTATGTGAGTAATGTTTCTTTTAATTTCATACTATAGGTCTGTTAAAGACTCTACTGCAGCAATGTTCGTCATAATCATCATGTTTTTACTACCATCGAAATTGGAATTTCTGAATGCATTCAGTAAGGATCCAAGCAAACATCCGACAAAGTCAAGTCCAGGTTTAATAACTTGGAAATTAATTCAAACAAAAATGCATTGGGGTTTGCTGTTCGTTCTTGGCGGTGGTTTCGCAATATCCCAGGGAAGTACCTCCTCGGGACTTTCGGATTTGCTAGGAAACGCATTATCTGGTCTGCAGTCTTTACCCCCAATGGCTACTTTATTTGTGATTTGTCTCATGATTGAGATGATTACAGAATTGACCGCCAACGTTGCTGTTGCGAACATTGTGTTACCTGTAGTTGCCGAATTGGTAAGTGAAGAAACATAATCAAATCACGCATTCATCGGACTGATAGCCATCAGCTGTCTCAATGTGTGAAAGATTACCTCCTTATCTTCCAATCTTGAATTCCAATCTTAAAACTCTACTGATTTATTAGGACTCTGCAAAATTATTGCTGATGAATGAGATTACTAAATAACTCGTTGACATTGATTTCTATCTGAGGTTAAACGTTGAGATTGATAACATATTGTTTCTTTTTTTTTGCTGTTGTTCACAGTGTGTAGCGATCAAGTTACATCCGTTATATCTGATGCTACCAGCTGCCTTTTGTTGCTCGTTTTCGTTCCACTTGCCAGTTGGAACACCACCAAATGCTATTGTAAGTGCTGCTGGGCATATAAAAACCAAAGATTTTATAGTAGCTGGTATTGGACCAACTCTAATTACACTGGTTGTGATAACTGTCTCATTTCCTACCTGGGGGAATGTAATTTTCGGCGTCAGCGAATTCCCATCTTGGGCAGAATCGTAACTGCCGTCGAGAATGAACGAAGTGAACAATACTTTTTTAAATGCAGAAAAGCTTGAGAAGACTCAAAAGTATTGTGAGTATTCAAGTTTTCTGACAAGGGTTAATACCCGATTATTCTGTCCTACACACTTAGTAAACCAAGTTGGAATATTTTGCATTGCGATTTCATAAAAATTTTGTATTAGCAAGGTGTACGGCTCAGAGATTTAGTTGGATAGTCACGTAATTTGTTTACCTTCTTTATATATCCAAATCGGAATTTTGAAACACCTCGTAAGTAAAACCATAGCTCCAATTTTAATATCTAGTATCCAACTACAGTAACGAATGACACATATAATTCCGGTAGTAAGAAGGTTCGCAGTGCATGTTTACAATAGATTATTTTTATTTTACTCTATGAAGCGTCGAACCCCATGATAATACGGTATACAATACCTGATTGGACAATAATTTGTCCTGACAGGTCTCTGGATTAGATTTGAAATACATCTGTTCCAAAAGGGAGCAGTAAGTTGGAACATCAAAGCACCCAAAAAGCTTAAAGCAAACATAGAATTTACTGTTGCGAAAGTTTTTTTGGTAGACGCAATGTACCTAATTAGCAATAAGAATTTCTATACTTCCAAATAAGACATACTACCGGGTTGAAAAACATGTAGCGTTTATCACCTTTTATACGTATTAAACTCTGGATTAGTATTAGTATATTATTATATACCTATACGCAAGATTTTTGTCTGCACTAGAAAGACTAAATGCTACGTTCCATGAAACTGCGAACTGTTTCCAGTATAAAAGCCGTGCAATGTAATTATTAACGTTGATGTAACTGAATGTTGAAAAAAATTTAAGATGAACGTTCGACTACGTGTGTAATGGCATCATTTTGAAACTCGTCTGACTAAAAGATAACGGTTTTAGTATTCGTCGCAACAGGTATAAAATAAATTTAAGAAGCTCGTATGAACATAATAAGTATTGAATTTTACCAGACCGTGATTTAAAAAGATTGTAAGAACTGAATGATTACAATAAATTGTAAATACCAAGGAGCAATGACCAATCATCATTTATTGCGTATAAACTGAACAGAAAGGGATTGATATTAAGGAGAGAATGTAATTGGTTATTATTTTAAAGACCAACGACGTTTGTTGGTACTTAATATTGTTTTTGATATCCTACTAATAATTTCTTGACTCAGTTAAATACGTTGAGAAAAGTTGTAGAATAGGATTTCCACTATTCCAATTGAAGACAGATACAGACTGGAAAAATGAAGTGAAATCCAAGTGAATGATCTGCGATACAATCTAGTATACAGACTAATTTGCAGGTATTACTCAAGTTGATCGATTTTTTAAGTATGTTTGATAATAACATAATAAAAAAAAAGCGTACGAAACAGTTCAAATAACCTCCATTAGCAAGAATCATTACAAAGTAGTGTCTCTGATGTGGCCAAATAAATATTTCTTTGACAGTTAATTTGATAAAGGTTCAAGAAATCATGAAATTGAAGAAATGTCAACCATCTGGAAAAAACTACTTCTGTCTAAGGAAATAGTCAAGAGCACTAGTGTACTCGATACTAATATAAGTGGTTTGCTAAGAAATGCAAGTATTTGAATTCACAGTTGACAGGAAAAGTGGGTGAGGTCAGTTTGGCTTGCGCCTGACCAGCTATTAATATTATCAGATTAAGGCTACGAGTAATGTTACATTAATCTCATTAAATGTTGCAGTAATAATATACAATTCGGTACGCAGACTAAAAAGAAGAATATCTTGCACTAGATTTTTTCACTTGTTACACTTTTCTTCTTAGTGCAAGATAACCTTCTCAACTGTGAATAAAAAAAATTGAACACTGTATTATGAAAAGTATGGCTATCGATGTGAACATGTGACCGGTGTGAAGTGGCCTCCGAGTCATAAAGTATTGGTAAGAATTACTTGGACCTCCGTAAACTGTTGCCTGAGTTTGAAATAATACTTCTATTCCATAGTTTTTGTAGTAGTTTGTTTAATTTGATCCGATCAAATTTGCATGCTCTAAATACAACTACAACGGTGCTAATATGTTGGAGTGACCTGGAGAATCATTGCAATTTTATTCAAGTGGCACCATCTGAGCAGTGATTTAGTAATTAGAAATACAGGCATTGCAGTTATATAGTGTCAGTGCTCAGAGCATATAGATATGGAGGAAGCCTGGTATACCCTTTCATCTAAGTGGTAAACGGCGTAGAGAGGGAAGTAGAAATACTAGATCCTTTCTTCATCTAATGCACCTGTAGAAAGATAATACAAAGAGAGATAATCTAGTCCTACTACGCCCTTGTTTCTCTCTAACTCAAATACTTTTTCGGCATCGATGCTTCCTGCACGTTTATATGCTCTAAATATCACTGGTAGAGCAATAGAATAAGCCTATCGAGCCATTAAGTCGACTTCGAATGATGCTGAGGGTACGTTTCATGCTTGTGTAATTAATTAAAGAGCAAGTAATTTTCACAAGCAGAGTAAAAATGAGACGCATGATCTTACCATCTGAAGGCGTATCGTATCCTACGGACCCCGAACTATCGCTCATTGTCATCAAAACTTGAATCAATAGATGTCGACTTGGAGCGGTGTACAGATAACCTATAAATGTATATTATCAAATTTTGACTGATTGGTGATAGAGCTGGGCGATTTTTTACTTATTAATTACCGTTATAATATTAATGCAGATATTGAAGAGCGTCAATTTGTGCTCAGAAATATTTAAATGAGTATTTTTCCTACATTCACGTACAATTAACTAGTCCATAATGCGGATACACAACCCAACCTAACCTCAACAACACCGTAAGCCTGGTTACCCTAATGATAAAGCAGAAATGAGCAGACTGTACTTGGTGATTTTTGTATATGCTCTAAGTTTGGGACACATTCATGTTGCAAACCAGTGCAAAACACTGGTCTAGCTGTAATACAAATCAGTGTTGCAAAACACCTGAAGATGTTGCTAATTGCTGTTCAAGATGTCTCATTACGAAGTTTTATATTTTATATAATATAAAGTTTATAATAATTTCAGATCATCAAGTGTTAAGGGAGTACCACCACGTCTGCTCTGTCGGTAAGTTATCACCCGTGAAACTTTTTAGCTGCACTGCAATAAACTTACCGACTGAGTGATATAATCGAAACGCGGCAGGGCGTCGGTTGAGTTGTTTAATGATAAGCCTTGGTGTAATAAGGTTTGGTCGTCGCATCTCAATTGCAATTTCACGTTAATCATGTACATAATAATAACATAATGCATCGTGTGCTGTACTTTACTCGCTATTTAATTCCCTCGGTATAATTGAATTCGTATCGCGCAAAAACAAACGCAACCGTACCACAGAACGCGTGATGAACTAAATTATCAATATCTGCTATATATCTTCGGTGAACGTATTATTTGCGAAGAATGTCAGACCGAAATTATTGATTTTTTTTCTAATAGTATGGAATAATATAAATCATTTCGGAATTATCATTCAGGGAATTGAACAGATGCCCTTTAGCTTAGTGTAGAAATAATTGAGGTGTTCATATGCACACTAGACTGTACCAGAAAAAGTTGACTATTTTTTTTTCAAAAGTCAAGTCGAATAAAAGATGCTGTCGAAGTTTCAGCTCTTAATATCAATATTTAGAGGTGCCTCATCGCGATTTTCTATTCTCATTTAAAAAACATAGAAAAAATTTGATTTAAACTTAGGAATTTTATAATTTATCAACCCGTTAGTGTACTGAGAAGACCGGAACATATTTTTCTAGAGAATTGAACACTCTGCAAAATAGGGATAGCGACGTTTTTTCATCATTTCGAACAATATTTTTGTCTTGAATTTTGAATTAAAAATAGTAAATTGTTTTGATACAGTCTAATGTTTGCAATTCCCGATAAGATATACTTTAGATCTAGACGGTGTATCTAAATTCGCTGTATAGTTTTCATACGATTTATTTAATTATGCGATAGAGTCGAGAAGTCAATATTCTACTGTTTAACGACTACGGTACAGATTTTACCACCAATAATGAGGTAATCAATGATCGTTAAGTAGCAATAAAACATGAAAATCAGAAATTAACACGCATTGCTGTTTGATATATACGCATTAGATGCAATATCTTATTCAAAACATATCCACCATTGCCGATCGCAGATCATTGATAGTTCAATTGACGAATCTATATTATGATAAATAGTTCACAAGCTGCATTGGCAAAGTAGTTGCATTGATCTGCGTTGTATAAAAGTACGCTGCTTTGATACGTGAATGAAATTTTTATTCGAGTTAGTAAGTTCAATAACAGAAATTGAACGTGGTTAAGTGCAGTTAGATCTGGGCAGGTTTGTTGTGCATCGATATCGCGATCAAATTCCGAATGTGGTAAAAATATTGCGTTTTATGTAAACAATGTAAACGAAGTCATAACGTGCTGCACGTTGCGTACTAAGTAAGTGGATAATACATGGGTATATCTCATTTGTGCGACGATTTGTCCTTGAGAACAAATAGTCGGCCTTGTAACGATTTCCGAGATATGGAAAGTATCGTTTTACAAATCTTAAGATTAATATGGTATCAGCATGAAATGAATTGGCAATCCACTTCTGCAGTACACCTTAGATACATACAAGCTAAATGAAATTGGAATTTTCATTTCGTCCGAGATAATCACTCGCAGTGTTAAGTGCACGAATCAGAATAGGTGCTCTGTTGACCATTATGTGACACATGAGTTAATGATTTCCAAACAGCGGTAATGATACTGCGGTTGAAGCGAAGTGATGCGACTTGCTCACGTATACCATTAACATAGTTCGAAGGATATATGCAAGAATATATGCAAAGATTGATACTGCGAAGAAAGAATTGTACATGAATCGCTTGCATGTCAGATGAACCGTTTATCAAGAAAACAGACGTCGAATATATCATCTTCACTACTCGACTAATTGCAATTTGTACGAAGAATCGCTTCGATTAAATACAATATACTAATAGGCTATTGGCGATGTCTCACGTACGTAAATATTATACGGACGCATCTTTGCAGATTGGCACAGAAAGCTTTGCATCTTCGGTTAGACTGTGCAGGGAATTAAATTTTGCAGCAACACATTTGATTATAGGTGATTGGTTATGGTGTTAAAATATTTCACTCACCTTAGGGTCGGGATAAAATGTTCCCCCATTCTCTGAATAACAACATGTTCTGATATGTAAAACAGCACATTTAGCTTGTAAGAAAAATATAAATGACTAACGATCATTGATTCGGTAATAAGAGATCGTGGAAAAAACTGCAGTCAATGGCAAACCAACCGGTTTTAAGATGAAACTTAGTACGCATAGCCATCACCAAAAGAGTGGAATCATTGGTTACAATCCTTGCTGTTCTTGAACTTTATACTCGCAAAACTCGATGTCTATTGATCAGTTTCATGCGAATAAAGATCAAGTCCATCTTATACAACATATTACCGGATCTCATACGATACTAGCAGCCCGTTGCGGCTCCACCCGCTAATATTTTCAAATGCTTGTTGTGCCAAAACTATTAGGAATAGTTTAGTTTAGCTTAGACAGCGTTCGCATTAAGTGTGCTATTCTGTCCTGACTTGATTTACAAATATCCTTATATCTTCAAAACTATTGATCTGATTGTAATGAAATATAGCCTAAAACGTGACCAGACGTAGTAGCTATCCGAAAAGAACATCCGAACAGACAGACGGAAATACGTTAAGTGTTATACTTATGTATATGTGCCTTTGCAGAGAAGAGAAGAAGAAGAGAAGAGATCAACTTTCACTTGTTTGCAAACCGGTATTTCGACATACATTTCCAACAAATTTAATTAGCGACAAATAATCTGAATCGGAAATTATTGTTTATGAGAACCATTCAGAGAGATATTATGTCAAGAAATTCCAATAAAAACCATAACACATCCTGTTATTCCAACCAGTAGTTGTAAGTTATAATAATTAGCCACTGCAGCGTTCGAGGAGGGACTAATCAGATATTTTATCTCGCACTTTATCACAAATCAGAATTTTCGCAATCAGAATATTAACTTATATAGATTACACAATATCTTGCACTGCGGTAAAATGAAAAAATATCTCGTCCTCCAATCGTACAGTCATAACGAACTTGTTTGATCCATCTCCATTTAACGGCAAGAACGTAGTTTTTGCAATGGCGACGTGGAATGAAGACATGAAAAATTGAATCAACCGCAGTTCATATATACAGTGACTACATTTTCGTTTCGTAGCCTGTGATCGCCGATTGAGTTTGCTAAACTTTTTACGGTACAGTTCACCTACTTGTAATTATTTCGGAAGTATTTGACTCTGAGGTGTTTATTTTGAAAATAAAGGTGGTCATTCAAGTGGTGATAATTGTTTTGGAGTAGATAATGGTAATTTTGAATAAGTAGGGGATCAGTGGTCTCGTAGTGACACTTCTGATAGTACGTGGGGTGATCACCGAACGAGAGTTCTCCGAATCACTGATGACGCGGTATTATTGTGTTACATAAAGCAGAGGTTTCACGATAAGGAGGCTCTGGACACGTAAGATCAAGTTACAAAATAAGTAACCAACGAAATGAGAATTTATAGAAAGTGCAAACGTATACGTATACTGCATGAAACATTGATAACAATCCCATCATACAACATCTCTAGAATGAAACAAAGTTCTTGAAACAGCGGTTTGTAAAGTCATTCCACTTGCTGCTTAGGTATATTTCGGGAAAGATTTCGGGAAAATGACTTGAGTTTATTTGTAGGAACAATATATCATATAAATTTCGTGAGTATTCCTTGCTGCAAATAACTGTGAATTTATAAGTCGTGAATATGATACATACAAGATATCCTGCACCAAACTCCTTTATACTAATTTGAACCTTGTGAATATAGTACTTTGCATGCCGACGCGGTCAAAGTCAGTTGGGAGGTGTATCAAGGTTGAATTCCGTAAGCGAAAATGAATGGTCGGAAGTTAAAAATCGAAGAAATCGCCAAAGCTGAGACATGAGTCCTTTCTCGTATCACCCTATCTTCTGCCGTTGCTGCAATATCAGATTATAAATAAACGAGTCAACTGAATTTCTTCGTCCGGTGCTTACGTATTTAAACGAAACACAATCATAACGAACACGAGGCCAAGATGAAGCGCGTCAACGTATAGCACGTCGATTTATCTTTAAACCACTGAATTAAAAGGTCAAATCTTATTACATTCGCAAGAACTTGTTTGCGACTGCAGTATGATCGTATGATATTAGTCTTGTCCTTCTTCGGTTTTCATTAGGAATTCTCTTTTTGCTGTAAGAAGGAAGTGGGTATACAGCTTGTCGTTTGACCCTTTTTTTGTCCATTAACAATAAGGGATCAGAATTTACAAACCAGTAGTCACCTTACGTATCGAGGAACCCATCGACATCCGCCGTGAATGGCGGGGTCGATCGGTCAATTCTCCAACTCGAAGTAGAGCATGAACAAACTGGACAGTAACCGATCAAGTCGTATCTTATCGGCCATGGATTAGCACAGTGCGAGTATATGATGCATATTAAAGGTGTTCGATTGAATGTCAAAATCGCAACAATCTTTCGGCTCGACAGTTGAGAGGATATTGCAACGGTGCACAACGTTACATTTTTTGTTATCTAGTTCAATTTAATTTTTATTCGTCAGTTTAATTAAAATATACGTCGATCTGCGGAAATAATCGCCAAAGACGATCCTAACCAGGGGCGAAAACAGAAATTGATAAAATCTATTCTTCTGTTAACAGTGTTTCTTTGAAAGTGACTTTGAGCTTTATAGTGAAGGGTGAATATATCGACTTAACTAGATGCTACGATAAGAAAATAAAACGTTTAGTTAATTTAAAATCAACGGCATCAAGGATACACAAAACACATTCGCGTCGCGCTCGTCAAGAGACTCGACAGAAAAGGTTCGGTGAATATGGTAAGATAGCGCGGGGCTCTGGTGGTATTCATCTGTGGAGTTCGAGGTGAAAGTTCAACTGCAAGCATATTCATACGTTACTTGTATCTCAGCCGAAGAGCAGATAAGCACGTGTAGTGACACCCACTTTTCCGTGTCAACGGTAAACCGTGTAGAAGGTTTAGAAAAATACGACCCATATCGTACCTACGTTCCGGCTGGCTCATTTTCGCTGTCTTGTACTTACCTTGTTTTGTACATATGCGTTTTTCCTTATTTTTATTTATCGCTCTGACCATGTACTTTGTCTTTGCAAAGATAGATTAGCAACAATATTTCCAACTATGTTTTTATTCAACAACGTCGGCTATTCACTCTGATTTTTATTATATTAGTTTGTTTTCCAACCGAAGGGGAGCGGAGTTGACGTATAAAAGAACAGTAATCATCAAGCCGACAATAAGACATTGATTATTATTGCTTGTATGCATTTGTGTTATTCACGCGGTTTCATTCGTATATTAACAACGCGACGCCTAGAGTCTGGCTGGAATCGAAAACACATTTCGCTGGTGGATAAAAATGTCGGTAAGTTACATCGTTTGGTTACTCAGACATCAGTCTTCAAAATTCAAGGAACCCTGCTCGTTGATGACCGCGAGATTGAGAAAATCTCAAGGTTGGCCCGATAACTTTGGTCAAGATTGCACGTTTAATATTCTGATACGTATACTGCATGTCGAATGGAATACAGAACTGCACGATGAATGCGAGTGTGACTTCATCCCATCTTTCTCCACTTGACCGTTCGGTCTGTGCACGTTCAATTGACGAATTAGTCTACAAGGCGAGTCTGCATCCCGGCTAGTCTATTTCTATGACTACAGGAACTCAATGCGGAAATGTGAAACCCCATTAGCATGTGGTCGAGGATCGAGGAATAACGACAATCCAGTCTATCCTTCAAGTTCATCAGACTCTGTCATGTATCGTACCATTTTCAGATTATTCTCAGATTATTATTATTTAGAGGGACTTGAGCGTCAATCTTATGTCACACGAGAATATCCGCCGGACTATGTTATACGTGTGTATAATTATGTATAGCGAATGGAGACAGCTTGTGAGTGGATTTTCCGCTCGTTTTGTACGGTGTAAACGATGGGTGTGGGAGGGGCAATTAGGCATAAGCAAAAGTACGATGCAACGTTAAACGGAGGTGGTTGGACTTCCAAGTCACCGCGAGGACTGTCCGAACAGTTGCTGTTCGCTGCTCTCTAGAGCAGCAACACGTCCTTCACCGCTCTCTTTTGTATATAATACAGCACTACGGTTTTATAGTTCCACTTAGTTTTCGGATTGTTAATAAGTACAATAAAATAAAATTACTGTGATCTTGTGAAAACCAAAAAAACTCGTTGGTGTATGGTCAAGCGTCTGGAGACTTTTTTTTACTCGTGATCAAGGTAAGCTGTCGCTTCTCATAACGGGTTTCAAACGGCACACGGATGCATCTTCGAATAGCGACGCACATTATTGTGGCGCTGTAGAACTTTACTGCTTTAAACGATGCACTCGTGGATTCCGACGCTGACTTATACCAAATAGCAAAATTCACGTATCTACACCGTGACTTTGGGATTAACAGTCCCATTCTATTCGCAATTCTGAACAAAAGCACTGCAATGCATTGTCATTTGAGGCAGAAATGTATTGGAGTGTTTTTTTTGTTTTTGAATTGTTCATAGAACGGGGCTGTTGGGATCTTCTTAGCGTTTGAGACACGTGGACTTCGATATTTTGAGATATATAAGTCAACATCGACATCGACCAGAGCACCCACTTAGCTTGAAATTTTTCTCCCACGGGACTGTCACGTATAGCTGAGATCATCGTATTCATTGTCTATCACTAATGGTTATTGTTTTGTATTATTGCGGGCAAAACGAACCATTGTGTTACGTTGACAATAGACCAATGCATACTGGTTGCAACGGAATAATGCTGACACTGCTCTTTTATTCCATTGAATATATTGACTCCGACTCAATGATCCTCAGTGCATTATTTATCAACCGGTTGAATTTTTTTTTAGAAGGAAGTCAACCAATTACCATATCTCGATAAGATAAAACTATAACCGCTGTATTGGGTAGTATATGTACTTAGACTATATTACAGTGTTTTCTTCCTCCCAAAGTGATCTTCCGCTGATGAACTCTTGCAGCTTTATAGTCTGCTGATTAGATGATTAAAATCGCTCTTCCCCGGGATATCGCGTTATGTTGGGGTTTTTATTTTCATTTCGATTCAAGGTCTTCAATGCATTGTGGATCCAAACCAATTATTTAAAACTTTGTAGTCGTTAAATAACGTGAGACGTGTCGGGAATTTTAAGTACTTCGTGCTGCTGCGGTATAATGTAATATCGTAATTTGAGTGAATGCGTTTAAAATGTCAAGCGATAGTATAATGAGCAATAAACGATTTACCAGGAAATAAATTTGACGTATTCCCAACTTTAGTGGATTTTTTTTTACATTCTTGCCCTTGAACCGAACGATATCAGAATTGCGCATATTTTTAATTCGCAAAATGTTTCGTAATTGAACCTCGTATAATTTTTCACAACCGCCCAAAATCCTTCTGTTTTTTTAAATCTTCCTATGAAAATGGCACGGTTTGACCATTAGGAGGCAGCTTGTATTCGGTGTCGTTTAGAAACTTCATTCACACGTGACAATTTACACTTCCGGAACTCTACAGTTGAGTTTGGACAGCCTGAAGGCTCCGATTAACCGTAACACTAACAAGGCTACAACCTTAGGCCCTCGAAATATTCGCCTCTTTAATTTTCAAAAATCAATTTTTCAAAATGTGTTTCTCTCTATAATACTATTTTATACAAACTTAATTCCAGAAGATAAATATTAGAACAACGATGTTTTTCTCAACCTTAGTCGAATAATTTCTGTCACCACTTTTCAAATTTAACCCGTTAGACCATCCAGCAAGGCCGACATTCGACTATTTTTGTTGTTTAGCCTTAGTATCGTGCCCCCTTAATCCAGGCCTGATTGTCAGCCTCATACACACTCTACACTGCTTTACCTTTCCGGTACTTCGCTTTCGTCTCGCCTGCTATGTGGTCCTGAAAAAACACGCCTCCAGGGCTCAGGCACCTGCGGAAGGTGGTGCACCCCAATTATCCAAGCGACTGCTGCGTCGAATTACTTCGGTGGTGCGCCGTTATACTGCACGTTGCATACTTTAAAATTTTTTTCTTCGGTAGTATCTCGAACGGTCTATTTTTGTACTCATAAATTGCAATCTATACATCATGTCACACGGTATCGCGTGTTTTTTTTTTTTTTTTTCTTATTCGCGAAGTGCTATTTTTATGCTGGGATGGTGTGAATAAAGATTAATTATGACCTTTGCTACTGATGTACTTGAGTTGAATCGTGTATGTAATAAGAAAGATAATTTATCTGATAATTAATCGTTAACTTCATCTTATCTATTAGTGTTATTAACCGTCATTTCGTTTCGTTTTTTGATTAATAAGAGGCGATGTTGGCTGTTAAACGCTATTGAATTAGGACGTAAATTTGTTTCAAAACGTAATTAAGGAAAGTGATCACCCTACATTGATTTGAAGTACACTGTGGATTATTGCACCGTACGATACGAGACTTACAACCTCATGGAATTCTAAAATCGTGGTAGTACGTCTTCAAGATAAATCCAAGGGTACATATTTGATTGACAACGTTTCAAACCTAAAGTATTAAAACGAAGCGTTAATTTGTAATTGATTCGTAAATATTGAGGAAACAAAATTTTATCCTGTTTTTCCACTCTCGAGAACTTGCAGGTGAAACCAGTTCATTTTTTATGAGAACCAATGAATCTCACCAATGAAATTTGATTATTGTAATATTAATCTTTGTTTACGACTAAAAGGAAATCGTTGAAAGTGGGTCTTGGCTACTCTTTGTTATTATGTCTGCACATTTGTTTACGTGGGTATTTGCAATTCAATTAAACTTGTGTGTCGGTAAATGAATATCGAATTGAACGAGCTTCAGGTAGAACAATCATCAGGAAAGGGTCTTTTTTATTTTCTATATTTTTCTTTACTTTCCTGGGTTGGTTTTCTTTGCCTTTACTTTAAAGCTTGTTACGATATTCAACATAATTTATGTACATGAAGCGGTGGTATTGATTTCAATACAGTTAAGCGCGGGTTGATAACTTATATTTAGCATTACATGTCAAAGGTGAACAATAAAACTGTTATAGCTTTATGACTAACTTCATTAGATGGACATTTACATTCGCGAAATAATGCACTATATATTACATTGCGCAAGCACGTAGAATTATACCTACCTATCATCGGTTTGAAGTATAAGCATTTAATTCGGAAGTTCGCGCTGAAAATTACCAGGTGGCATTCCTCACGTGACTGACTCATTCGTCACAGCCGTAAAACCCGGTACTGCGGTCTGAGATATATGAAATCAACGATTTCCGTCTTATGTGTTCCTTGGCTCTCTTAACTTGGCCTACATGACATTCGTTCAAGAGCAATTCTTGATCTTGTGAATACGTGTTTCCGATCTTACATACTTTTATACGAACCGCAAATTTCCAACCTTTTATCCTTCTACCAATCAACGTCAAATATTTCTGCACATTCCATCCGCTGTCCATCATTTTCCAAGATAGCACTTCTTAAATTTAAACTGAAAGGGTAGTCGTCGTTGAACCTCATCACTCTATATAGACGAGTTCTTTAGCTCGTAACACATTGTTAAATATTTCTCTTATCGTTATGTATCTATAATCCAGATTTTAGCCCACACATCGTTTTTATCAGACAAAGGAATATTCATTTCTGGCATCACCATGTAATTACTTTGGTTGACCAAAATTCGAGGAAACGATGGTCGTCACATTTGCAATGCGCGCGGCGGTGTAAACAAGATGTATTTAATTATTTATGCATATCCGTTCCACCGACGCATTCGCAAGTGAAAGAAAAAAGAAAACGCATAGACGCGGAAAAAATGTTTGTTTGTATTTTCCGTCGTGATTTTCAAGAAACTTCAATTCTCATTTGACATTCAAGTGGTTTCGTTCAAGTTTCAAGTGGTCAAGATTTACCTTGAAATAATGATATTTCAAGGTGAATCATGACGACTTGAATGTCAAATGAGGATTGAAGTTTCTTCAAAATATGGTTATTTCAAGGTAAATCTTAACCTCTTGAATGTCAAATGAGGATTGAAGTTTCTTCAAAATCACGAATGAAAATACGAAGAAACATTTTTTTTAAACAATTAAGCTGTGAAAATATTCATTTGTTGTTGGTTTCTGCTTATTCCTTATCATTCTTGTTACCAGGCTAAATAATATCCAAGATGAGCAGTCCAAAGCAGGATATCGTCGCAGTTGAAGCTGCCGCGGAGAAAGAGCCATGCCTGGAGACGTCGGTTCCAAGGTTCCGTTTTAGACAATGAATTGTGATTATTTTTATCTCTAATTCAAGCTCATATCTCAACAAGTGATTTTGTCTATTTATCCTTTAGGAAAACTGCGAGTTTCCGACAACTTCTACTTCGATTCATTGGGATATACTGGCGATCAATTGTTGTGATAACATGGCCGATAATCCTGTCCCCCCTACTAATTTACAACAATGAACCGGTGAGCGACAGTTAAAATATTTCCAATATTAGCGTCACTGGATATATATATATATATATAACTTGTTAATGTATTACACGATTTTGTTATTTACACACTCAGGAATCGTAACACGTGATGTTATTATCGAAATCAATGCTACAACAGTTTCTTAGTATTCTCTGCCGGTTCTTCATTGCGGTTAATTTATAATTATGAAATCAGGAATATCACAAGATTACCGCAATAAAATTCATTTCTCTTTATACAGAAGTACAGATGTTTGTACGTCGTTGCTATGATGGCGGTCTACTGGGTGACGGAAGCTCTGCCCCTTCCCATCACATCCCTCATGCCTATTTTTCTTTATCCGATAATGGGGATAATGAACACAACCGATACAACGACGTGTTATTTAAACGATACCACAATGATGTTCCTCGCAAGTCTTATCATTGCCGTTGCAATTGAACATTCCGGATTGCACATGCGAGTTGCTTTCCTGATCATTAAGGTAGTTGGATGCAGTCACAGGAGGTAATTACATAACACTCTAGGCCTCACCGGCAATCACTTACGATAATGAAAATGTGTTATAATTTTAACGAAGGTAACAGAAACCGGTTTTATATGCTTGAATTGCTTACGTATCACCTGTTGATACTTGTAATATTTGAAAACGAGATTAGATCCCGCATTTGCAATCAATATGTGAGTGCTTAACTGTTTCTCTGCAATTATAAAAAACGATTATTTTTTTTTTGTTCTTTTCCAAGGTTATCCTTTGGTATTTTCTTGGTTACCATGTTCATTTCTATGTGGATTTCGAATACCGCCGCTACGGCCATGATGATTCCAATAATTAATACTGTGCTCATGGAAATGGAAAATGTATGTGGGTTTATGCTCAGTTTATAGAATTTTATATAAAAATTTCAGATTTTTAAAAATAATCTTGCCTTACTGTTTTCATCACAGCAAGGACTTGGCGCTATGTTTATCGAAGACAAAGACGACCTTGAAAACGACGAAAGTGGTGAGCCGTAAGTAATTTCCAGTTATTGCTTCCAACGAATCATGAATTATAAAAGTATAAGATTATAATAAAAGTCGTCAGCAGCGGTTCACAGTATCGTTTCAATGGCTGAATGAATCAATTATGGAGATTAATATAAAAACCGGTAAGAAGCTAATGGGTATTGGAAGTCTTTGTATTTCAAATCGGTATTGCATCTCTTTTTTCAGTGCCAAAAAACCGACCCATGCCACGATGACTTACTATATGATCGCATCGTACGCCTCTAGTATAGGTGGTACAGGTACAGTAGTGGGAAGCGGAACTAATTTAACTTTTAAAGGACTTTACGAAACGTAAGTGTGTTCGTACCACTAACGCGTGCCGTTGATTTAATTTTTTTAAATTTTTTGTTTCTAAGCTGTACGGAAAATATCTCAAACCATGTTACGTATAATTCGATGGAAATATTTCGCTGATAAAGAATCTTTCAACTTTCAGACGGTTTCCGAAAAGTCCAGGTGTCAATTTTTCCGAATGGATGTGTTACGCTGTTCCACCAATGCTCATTTGTGGTTTTTTGATATGGGTATGGCTACAAATTATGTACATGGGGATGTTCAGGCCAAACAGCAAGGATGCTCAGGACATAAATATTGGCAGGGAGGGTGAAAAAATTGCCGAAAACGTTATCCAGCAAAAATACAAGGACTTAGGGCCAATCACGTGGCATGAATCTTGCGTTGCGACTCTATTCGTTTTAGTCATTTTTATGTGGTTCTTCAGAAAACCTGGATTTATTGCCGGATGGCCCACATACATTACTTCTATGTGAGTATAAAATTTCATCTCAAGAACATGAACACTTTCTCTACTTCCTCTACCCCGCCGGTCTCGTCTGTATCCACCTCGTGTTACGTATAAAAATATTCGAAGTTGTTTAACATACTTTCACATACTTTTGTTCTGTATTTCCAGGCCTTTCAAAGACTCCAGTTCAGCAATTTTCATCACACTTTTAATGTTCATAATCCCGGCAAATCTAGACTTTCTCAAGTCGTTCAGTAAGGACCCCAGTAAACGTCCAACGAAACCAACGCCAGGATTGATAAACTGGAAATTAATTCAGACAAGAATGCACTGGGGTCTCATGTTTGTTCTTGGCGGTGGTTTCGCTTTATCTGCTGGCAGTACTTCTTCGGGACTCTCGACACTACTGGGAGAAGGGTTATCTGGCCTCCAGTATTTGCATCCAGTAGCTATTTTATTCATCGTTTGTTTCATGGCTGAGATGATTACAGAATTGACCTCGAATGTTGCCATTGCCAACATTATATTACCGGTACTTGCTGAATTGGTAAGTGAACAGTTATATCGTACATGATTACTAAACTACAAATACGCAGGCTGAGAATAGTACTGAACATTCATTATATCTATGGTGTTGGAAACACCACGCGCTACATGCGATATTACTTCACCGGTACAACAGTACTGACTTCAGTGGACGATTACAGGACTCAGCCTAGTTAAAAAAAAAAAAAACTATTTTGTCCGTTCGAGAAATCATAGCAGGAAAATAGAGCTGACTAAAGATAATATGACCTTCAAGATTTTTGCATCTGCGAAAATGAACTTTGGTACGCTGTATCTTCGAAACCATCATTGCAAGAGCAAAGTCGTGCGGGACTTTTTTCTTCCTCATCAAATTATCTAGCACTGTATATTAAAAAAATTTTTTTTTTTTTAATTCCATGCAAAGTGTATCGTTTGATAAATTAATACTTTGGCACGCTGAATACGGAAGGAAAGAATTATTTGAGTCAAGTGATATTCCTTCGATTCAACTAAATGCGACTAAAATAATTCTTTCCCTCCGAGTACCTTTCATATAATCATTCCGAACACAAAGTCGTACTTGACTTTTTAATTCCTCGTCCGATTATCTTAGTGGCGGCTATATATAGATATTTTGAATTTTGCACACACAGTCTGTGATCGAGTAGCATGAAGTAGTACACAGTACTAGTTTGTTATAAAGCATACTCTGGATCGGTTTTAGAAATAATGTAAAAACAGACGCCAATAAATACACTGATACGCCAAAGTTATGCCATGGGTCGTTCCGGCATTTACGGCGTGAGTCGACAAGAACGTAAGTCAGGGTGCGCGTTTTATTCAACTGCATAATGTACATATGTACTAAATACTCACCGGATATAATCATATACCTCATAGAAAACTTCTAAAGCAGAAGCTATAATAAATACTGTTTAATTTTGTAATATAAAATATTTAAATAATATGTAAATTATGGACACAGGGGTAGTGGGGGGTGGGGAAGGGGGTGGGTGACCGATGGCGTAACTGCGAATTGGCGTTAGTCGGGGTATTACTGTAACCGAATAAGGAATAAAAAACTCCAGCATGACTTTACTCTCGGTAAGTTCGTACCAAAAATACAGCGTGCCTAAGTATTAATTCACCGCAAAACGTACTTTGCATTGGATTTAAAAGAAATGTAAAAATAGCCTCCATTAGGTAATTGAACGAGGAAGAAAAAAGTCCCGCATAACTTTCCACTTACAATGATGATTTCGGAATTACAGCGTACCAAAGTTCATTTTGCAGATGCAGAAATCTCGAAGGTCATAAGCAATATACATTCTTACAAGGATTACGAATGAGTAGTTGAGAACTGTCGGTCTCCTCCGTGGTAGCCACTAGAATTATGTTTGCATTTTAATGAACGAGGTATTATGGTCTCCTGGCATGATAAACTCCGCTGTATCTATTGAGTGGAGAGGTTCACTAAATGCATTCTTGGCTCAATCTAAAATTATAGTAAATTTTTAATTTCGTAAATTTTGTAAACGCATATCTACTATCAAAGATGTACTCCTTGTCCACAAGTATACCAAGAACGTCGTTATGAAATAGGAGGTGAAATTATCCAAGTTTTCAACGTTATAATGGGACTAACTAACCGAATAATGTTATGGTTCGATTGTTTTTAGTGCGTGTCGATCAAGTTGCATCCGCTGTATTTGATGTTACCAGCTTCCTTGTGTTGCTCATTTTCGTTTCACCTGCCAGTCGGGACACCGCCAAATGCCATCGCAACTGCAGCCGGACACATTAGAACTAAGGATTTGATGATAGCTGGTATAGGGCCAAGTGTAATCACGTTGGTAGTACTGACTATCGGATTTCCGACTTGGGGAAGTGTTATATACGATCTCCACGATTTTCCTGCTTGGGCCAACGTAACAACGAGTGCTAAGAGTTAATGTATTTCGAAAATTTGAGGCGCATATAATCGATATATGCCGATAGGAGACTATACATACGTTTGAGAATTTCATGAAGTCATCTCGTTATTTAAGTTTCCAAAAAAGTTTGGTAAATCAAGTTCCTCATCCCAATTCAACAAGCTCATTTGATTGAAGTCTGTACTATTACTTCGGAACGATTGAAACAAAATTTAATTACTCTTTTTTTGAATTCAAAACTGTTATCCGAGCCTTCTGTACAAACACAGGTCAGTGCGACCTAAATGTCCGTCTGATTACCGTTTCCGATGTCATAAAAAGAAACAAAGTTAAACGTTTGAACGCATGACATTTGTGGGGTCAATTACTCGTTTCCAGAATTCATCACATGATTCCACTTGACTCATGTCCTCAATTAGAATATACTAAAGAAAATAAGCAGATTGAATGAATGCGGTAAATGTCAATTACCATATATTACTTTGAGCTTGTCTCATTGTTTTCTAAGTGTGAATGCAATTAATTATTTTTTATTCAACGAAGCAGAACAAATTTTTCGGGTTAGATAATATTATGTGGAACTTTGGTACGTACCGTTCGTAAGTTCATGTAAGGTTGTAACCGTGCAATGTAATTTAATTGGGGACCTTGAGTTGAGCTATCTTTATAGGTGTAATACACATGTTCTATGTGGCACTTTGAGCTTTTATAGCTTGTGAAAATTGCAAAAGTAGCTTTCTCTACTATTATAGTAGCTGATTCACAAAAGATTCATGATCATAATGTATAAATATTACATATAGTATCTTCCAAATATTTCAAGAATTTAAGAGTGTTGTGGTAGTTAATTTTTATGTACTGCAGTAAATACGATTTATTTTGCGAGCTGTGAGATTCATTAACGAGAACTACGCCATTATAAGATTATTAATAACACCATGAACAGAAAAAAACAAATATCACGATTACAATCAGATCGAGTAACTATTTATCGTATAGGAATGAAAATCTTACCTAACTACATTTTTGGTTCGTTAAATTAATCATAATAATTATCACCTATCCAGATCATTGATCATTTTCGGATTAGTGTATAAGAATAAGATTTCATTGAAGAATTGTTTATTTCATTAAGCCACGAGTTTAGAAGTCAATTGCATTAGTCGGCGATAGAGCTTCAATATTGTTATAGAACGTTAAGAGTACAAATGACACTTGCAATCATATTATGTGAAATAAGAACTCACATCAACATGTTAAACGGTTTTTATTTTTGTAACAAACCATGTTTACAGCTCTTACTGATTTGGCTCGGCCTAGTAGATTAAGCACTGGGAAATAAAGAAGGTGACTCGAGGATAGAAATAAGAAGTGCAAATATTGTACCGTGTCGGGAATCTGTCTTGTCCTCGGCCAATAATGTTGTTGGGATAAATCCAAATAAACTTCGACGTGAAATCAATTTACAACTTCATTCTAGAATCACCGTAACAAACAATAAAAGTAGGCGAGAATATGAAAAATGTTTGCTTTGTTGATTTTGTGACCTCGTTGTTCGGCAATTCTTGGGGTAAAAATAAAACTTTGAGATTAAAACAATATACTGAGGGCCAAAACCCTTCGCATATATACGAAAGATTTGGGTTACCCGAAAAAAATTCTATTGCTTCAGATCCTGGTTATGTGTTTTTCAATTCTCGTGCATCGATCCTTGAAATACCACAAGTAAATGACCGTGGCTTTTGAACGGCTAAATCTGTGATTAAATCTACGATACACTTAATTATTGGTCCTAAAAAACAGCCAAGTTCTTTGTAGGGGAACACGTCGTAATGAGCCATGAGTATCCTTTAACGACACTTTCAAAATCTCTAATAAAATTCCAATATTGAGATCAGGGTTATTTACTTTCAGATACTTCGTCAAGATTAACCGCAGGCATGTGCATGGTGGGCCTCAATAGTCAATACAACTTGTGTTGAGTCCCTTTACTTGAATTCAGGTAGGTCTGTCATTGTCAAGTGACACTGCTAGCTCAGATTGAACAGTGGACAAATTTTCATATCAGACGATTTGTAGACCGAACTTACTTCTACGCAATATTGGCATAACACTAAATTGAAATTTAATTTTTTTTCCATATGAATTGGAAAATTAGTTTTCTACATTCTACGCTACAAAAACCGTACAAGGTGAGGCATCAGGAATCTGTAATATCTGCGGAGTCTTACCATTCCATGAACAGGTACTACGCTCGGTAATCGCACACCCGATTCAGCCGGTAGTTGGTATTAATGTGAAGCGATAAGTTCGTGAAGCGATAAGTTTGCCACAAAGAAGTAAACGAATGCTTCGAGCGAAGATAAAGCTTTTGAACTGACTATAACGTTATAGGTACTTCACAAGATGACGCTACAAGACAGTGCAGGATATAGAGCCACCCTTGATCCTAGAGAGTCTTCTCCAATTGTCCGTAAGGTCCTGCCCTGCCGGGTGTACGTACTATCATTGACAAAAGATATGATACTCATAGTTTTATAATGGATCGTTGACGTGGAATCTGCAAATTAGTGATAGAGGGGACAGGAGTGAGTGAATCACCGGATGATCATTAATGAACAAAAAGATATGATTTATTTGCGCACATAATACTAACCGTATCGCTAGAGAATATAAAGACAACCGAGATTTTACAAAGACGAGAGAATACATAGATGATATGCATAGAAGTTATTGAGACGGTAGATATACATGAAATACACAAGTGATCTAGGCTGTTTCGAGGCGTGACACTGGCAGAAAGATGGGGACGAACTAGTCTTAATACTAACAGGATGATGGCTGATTTGTATGCTTCCAGTATACGGCAGTTTGTGCCGATTAGAAGCCTCAGTTACATCGCTACTTTGCCGACTTTGCCTTTGCATAGTTATAATCTGTTATTCCGCATCTAAGGAGGTTGAAGCGAGTATGGTTGAACCTTGCACTGTTGCACGTTTGTTTAATTTCAAGAAGTGAAAATTGACTAAATTGTTACGTGTCCGATAAGAGGAGTTGAAAGAGTTGCGGAGGCTGTTAAAAAAGAGATATGAGTTTGTATCCACCTGCAATGGAAAGAGTACTGAACACCGTATTCGAAAGTAGTAGGGGAGAGTGGGGCAAAGTGTGCATCTCAAGATTTTTTAAATAACAAGGGATAAAATTAACCACCTGAACTTTTTATTAAATATGAATTATTTGAAAATCATAATTATTCTAATAGATCTTTATTATTGTTAAGTGAAAAGCATGTCAGCCCGAAAAGTACAGATACGTGACTTTGGAATTTAATATATGTGACAAGTAAAGTAGATGATTCTTCTGTGTCCAATTATGATCTATTGCTTTTACTTGAGAAAAATTATTAACGCTAGCTATAACCACAGATATGTTATATGCGAAAAATCTGAGAAATATTAGAAACGTGCACTCTAATTATTAATCAAACTAATGGGATTTATAATTTCGGAAAATTTCGAAAGAATAAGCTTACAGGAGTTTGCGTGTGCGAACACATGATTTTGGACCGAACGAAGCAAGATAAAAACCCATGTACGTATTTTCACAATGGATATCAATCGCTGACTGAAGATATATATTGTCATCAACGTTCTCTATGATTACGTAGATCCATACCACCTCTCACAAGTATACCTACTATTGACTAATATTCCGACAAACCAATTTACGACTCATTCTTCATCAATTTCAACTCCTTTTATTTTCTAGGTTCCAATGACTCTGGAAGTGTCAATTCGTACATACAGCAAACCTCAGGATCGACTTTCTACGGATAACAATTTCACACTCAGCAGTGTTTTCTCGAACGTTGAAAGTAAATCATTCTCATCAATTTAAATTATTTTTTTTCCTCTGATACGTCCATTCCCTGCGTAGGGAAAGGGAGACTGGAAATTTTTTGCACGAAAAAGCAAGCCCAACCCGTTTGTCAGTCACAATTTTTACGATTTTGGATGATGTTGGAATCAAATCTTTGATGCGCTACATCAGAATCATTTTGCAAGAGGAATCAGTTGCGCACAGTCTTGACTCGCTACGGACAACGGATTGAAGGTGAAAAAACATGAAATTTGCGCACCAGGTTATTGAAGACATGAGGAAGTAAAGGGACGAACTTGTAGCTACACGGTTTCATTTCAATTTTGTTTCGGTATGTTTGATCCTGGTACAAGTGTTTGAGTGTCAGTGTATAGTACGTGAATGAGGTGCAAAATGATATGAAAGTGAAAACAAGGAAAAAATATAAAAAAATTATTGTACATTCTATAACGGAGCTGAATATTTTATAAGCGTGAAGGAGTATAATACATTGGAGTGATATCGATTTCGACTTTTCTTTTTTATTGCCCCTAAACTTTTTTTTGATATGTCGAGAAAAAAATTCGATAGGGGTTGTAGCCCTGAATATTCATATTAGGGGCTTTCCCTGGGCGTGAAAAGATTTTCCATTTAAAATGCACGTGAATCAATATATTTTTTTTCAAAATTCAACTCAGTGAAAAATTATGTTATCGCATTATTCTTAGTTGCGATTTACGCAGAACTGAACAATCTTCGAAGGCGTCTGAAACGGTTTGGGTGCCACTGACACGAGTGAGATGGTACAGGTCAATAAATTTGTTTTTTGCCCGAATTCTCGTTTTTTTGCTGTTATCTCAGGAATGATCAACTTCTTCAAAAAAATGTGATGGAAGAGTATAGATACACGGCACTGAATGTCACCAAATTGTAGAATTTTGAAAGAATGAATTTGATTTACCATAACTTGATATGGAAAATCTTTCCGCACCTATAAAAAGTTATAATTAATATTAGGATTGAGGGCCATAACTTTCGGAGAAATTTTTTTTTGACACATCCGACATAATTGTGGGTGGTATCTGGAAAAAAAAGATCGGAAGAAGAGGTAGATGCTAATATGTATAACCAGCAAAACATGGATGAAAACAGTCGGGATAGTAATAGGAGCAATGCGGATCCGCGGGATACAATACGCATAAAATTGTTTTGTTTGATGTGACCTTGATTAAAATACGCAAACAAATAAATTTCTCTTTTCTGTGCATTTTTTCTGCTGAAAGACCTACGCTTTTTCTCTTGTCTTTGTTGCGTTTCTGGGTGTCGTATTAGCTGAAACAGGGTGATAGAGATTCATTCCCGGGCGAAAGATTTTGGACGAGAAAAAGTAAGGCTCACCCCTTAGGGTTTGCATTCAGAATTTCGACGATTCCGGAAAGTGCTGAAGGTGATTTCATAGCGCGCTATTCCGACGTAATTTTGCGAGAGGAATCGATTGAGCGCAGTCCCAATACGCTGCGAGCAGCGCCTGAAAAGTTACAGTCGAAAAGCTGCAGATTTTCGTCGTCATTTCTCTGCTGTTGGTCCTAGGCCCTTTTTCATGTGTTTTCTGAGTTCCTGGTGGTCGAATTACTCTGGAAAGGGTCATACGAATCGATTCAGAGTCGCAAAATTTTCGGCTTTGAAAATCAAGATAAAACTAAGGCTAACCCCTTTGAATTTTTGTCGAAAATTTCGACGATTTTGAAAAAGGCTGCGATTAATTTCTTAGGGCACTATTCCAAAGTAATTTTGCGAGAGGAATCGATTGAGCGCAGTCCCAATACGCTGCGAGCAGCGCCTGAAAAGTTACAGTCGAGAAGCTGCAGATTTTCGTCGTCATTTCTCTGCTGTTGGTCCTAGGCCCTTTTTCATGTGTTTTCTTAGTTCCTGGTGGTCGAATTACCCTAGGATGAGTCATACTAATCGATTCGGAGACCCAATATTTTCGGCTCCAAAAATCGATAAAAAACTAAGGCTAACCCCTTTGGATTTTTGTCGAAAATTTCGACGATTTTGAAAAAGGCTGCGATTAATTTCTTAGGGCACTATTCCGACGTAATTTTGCGAGAGGAATCGATTGAGCGCAGTCCCAATACGCTGCGAGCAACGCCTGAAAAGTTACAGCCGAAAAACTGCAGATTTTCGTCGTCATTTCTCTGCTGTTGGTCCTAGGCCCTTTTTCATGTGTTTTTTGAGTTACTGGTGGTCGAATTACTCTAAAAAGAGTCATACTAATCGATTCGGAGACGCAAAATTTTCGGCTCCAAAAATCGATAAAAAACTAAGGCTAACCCCTTTGGATTTTTGTCGAAAATTTCGACGATTTTGAAAAAGGCTGCGATTAATTTCTTAGGGCACTATTCCGACGTAATTTTGCGAGAGGAATCGATTAAGCGCAGTCCCAACACGCTGCGAGCAACGCCTGAAAAGTTACAGCCGAAAAACTGCAGATTTTCGTCGTCATTTCTCTGCTGTTGGTCCTAGGCCCTTTTTCATGTGTTTTCTGAGTTCCTGGTGGTCGAATTACCCTAGAAAGAGTCATACTAATCGATTCGGAGACCCAATATTTTCGGCTCCAAAAATCGATAAAAAACTAAGGCTAACCCCTTTGGATTTTTGTCGAGAATTTCGACGATTTTGAAAAAGGCTGCGATTAATTTCTTAGGGCGCTATTCCGACGTAATTTTGCGAGAGGAATCGATTGAGCGCAGTCCCAATACGCTGCGAGCAACGCCTGAGAAGTTACAGCCGAAAAACTGCAGATTTTCGTCGTCATTTCTCTGCTGTTGGTCCTAGGCCCTTTTTCATGTGTTTTCTGAGTTCCTGGTAATCGAAGTACTCTAGAAAGTGTCATACTAATCGATTCGGAGACGCAAAATTTTCGGCTCCAAAAATCGATAAAAAACTAAGGCTAACCCCTTTGGATTTTTGTCGAAAATTTCGACGATTTTGAAAAAGGCTGCGATTAATTTCTTAGGGCACTATTCCGACGTAATTTTGCGAGAGGAATCGATTTAGCGCAGTCCCAACACGCTGCGAGCAACGCCTGAAAAGTTACAGCCGAAAAACTGCAGATTTTCGTCGTCATTTCTCGGCTGTTGGTCCTAGGCCCTTTTTCATGTGTTTTCTGAGTTCCTGGTGGTCGAATTACTCTAGAAAGAGTTATACTAATCGTTTCGGAGACGCAAAATTTTTGGCTCCAAAAATCGATAAAAAACTAAGGCTAACCCCTTTGGATTTTTGTCGAAAATTTCGACGATTTTGAAAAAGGCTGCGATTAATTTCTTAGGGCACTATTTCGACGTAATTTTGCGAGAGGAATCGATTGAGCGCAGTCCCAATACGCTGCGAGCAACGCCTGAAAAGTTACAGCCGAAAAACTGCAGATTTTCGTCGTCATTTCTCGGCTGTTGGTCCTAGGCCCTTTTTCATGTGTTTTCTGAGTTCCTGGTGGTCGAATTACTCTGGAAAGAGTCATACTAATCGATTCGGAGACCCAATATTTTCGGCTCCAAAAATCGATGAAAAACTAAGGCTAACCCCTTTGGATTTTTGTCGAAAATTTCGACGATTTTGAAAAAGGCTGCGATTAATTTCTTAGGGCACTATTCCGACGTGATTTTGCGAGAGGAATCGATTGAGCGCAGTCCCAATACGCTGCGAGCAACGCCTGGAAAGTTACAGCCGAAAAACTGCAGATTTTCGTCGTCATTTCTCTGCTGTTCGTCCTAGGCCCTTTTTCATGTGTTTTCTGAGTTCCTGGTAATCGAATTACTCTAGAAAGTGTCATACTAATCGATTCGGAGACGCAAAATTTTCGGCTCCAAAAATCGATAAAAAACTAAGGCTAACCCCTTTGGATTTTTGTCGAAAATTTCGACGATTTTGAAAAAGGCTGCGATTAATTTCTTAGGGCACTATTCCGACGTAATTTTGCGAGAGGAATCGATTGAGCGCAGTCCCAATACGCTGCGAGCAACGCCTGAAAAGTTACAGCCGAAAAACTGCAGATTTTCGTCGTCATTTCTCTGCTGTTGGTCCTAGGCCCTTTTTCATGTGTTTTTTGAGTTCCTGGTAATCGAATTACTCTAGAAAGTGTCATACTAATCGATTCGGAGACGCAAAATTTTCGGCTCCAAAAATCGATAAAAAACTAAGGCTAACCCCTTTGGATTTTTGTCGAAAATTTCGACGATTTTTAAAAAGGCTGCGATTAATTCCTTAGGGCACTATTTCGACGTAATTTTGCGAGAGGAATCGATTTAGCGCAGTCCCAACACGCTGCGAGCAACGCCTGAAAAGTTACAGCCGAAAAACTGCAGATTTTCGTCGTCATTTCTCGGCTGTTGGTCCTAGGCCCTTTTTCATGTGTTTTCTGAGTTCCTGGTGGTCGAATTACTCTAGAAAGAGTTATACTAATCGTTTCGGAGACGCAAAATTTTTGGCTCCAAAAATCGATAAAAAACTAAGGCTAACCCCTTTGGATTTTTGTCGAAAATTTCGACGATTTTGAAAAAGGCTGCGATTAATTTCTTAGGGCACTATTTCGACGTAATTTTGCGAGAGGAATCGATTGAGCGCAGTCCCAATACGCTGCGAGCAACGCCTGAAAAGTTACAGCCGAAAAACTGCAGATTTTCGTCGTCATTTCTCGGCTGTTGGTCCTAGGCCCTTTTTCATGTGTTTTCTGAGTTCCTGGTGGTCGAATTACTCTGGAAAGAGTCATACTAATCGATTCGGAGACCCAATATTTTCGGCTCCAAAAATCGATGAAAAACTAAGGCTAACCCCTTTGGATTTTTGTCGAAAATTTCGACGATTTTGAAAAAGGCTGCGATTAATTTCTTAGGGCACTATTCCGACGTAATTTCGCGAGAGGAATCGATTGAGCGCAGTCCCAATACGCTGCGAGCAACGCCTGAAAAGTTACAGCCGAAAAACTGCAGATTTTCGTCGTCATTTCTCTGCTGTTGGTCCTAGGCCCTTTTTCATGTGTTTTCTGAGTTCCTGGTAATCGAATTACTCTAGAAAGTGTCATACTAATCGATTCGGAGACGCAAAATTTTCGGCTCCAAAAATCGATGAAAAACTAAGGCTAACCCCTTTGGATTTTTGTCGAAAATTTCGACGATTTTTAAAAAGGCTGCGATTATTTTCTTAGGGTACTATTCCGACGTAATTTTGCGAGAGGAATCGATTGAGCGCAGTCCTAATACGCTGCGAGCAACGCCTGAAAAGTTACAGCCGAAAAACTGCAGATTTTCGTCGTCATTTCTCTGCTGTTGGTCCTAGGCCCTTTTTTATGTGTTTTCTGAGTTCCTGGTAATCGAATTACTCTAGAAAGAGTCATACTAATCGATTCGGAGACCCAATATTTTCGGCTCCAAAAATCGATGAAAAACTAAGGCTAACCCCTTTGGATTTTTGTCGAAAATTTCGACGATTTTGAAAAAGGCTGCGATTAATTTCTTAGGGCACTATTTCGACGTAATTTTGCGAGAGGAATCGATTGAGCGCAGTCCCAATACGCTGCGAGCAACGCCTGAAAAGTTACAGCCGAAAAACTGCAGATTTTCGTCGTCATTTCTCTGCTGTTGGTCCTAGGCCCTTTTTCATGTGTTTTCTGAGTTCCTGGTAATCGAATTACTCTAGAAAGTGTCATACTAATCGATTCGGAGACGCAAAATTTTCGGCTCCAAAAATTGATAAAAAACTAAGGCTAACCCCTCTGGATTTTTGGCGAAAATTTCGACGATTTTTAAAAAGGCTGCGATTAATTTCTTAGGGCACTATTCCGACGTAATTTTGCGAGAGGAATCGATTTAGCGCAGTCCCAATACGCTGCGAGCAACGCCTGAAAAGTTACAGCCGAAAAACTGCAGATTTTCGTCGTCATTTCTCTGCTGTTGGTCCTAGGCCCTTTTTCATGTGTTTTCTGAGTTCCTGGTAATCGAATTACTCTAGAAAGTGTCATACTAATCGATTCGGAGACGCAAAATTTTCAGCTCCAAAAATCGATAAAAAACTAAGGCTAACCCCTTTGGATTTTTGTCGAAAATTTCGACGATTTTTAAAAAGGCTGCGATTAATTTCTTAGGGCACTATTCCGACGTAATTTTGCGAGAGGAATCGATTGAGCGCAGTCCTAATACGCTGCGAGCAACGCCTGAAAAGTTACAGCCGAAAAACTGCAGATTTTCGTTGTCATTTCTCTGCTGTTGGTCCTAGGCCCTTTTTCATGTGTTTTCTGAGTTCCTGGTGGTCGAATTACTCTAGAAAGAGTCATACTAATCGATTCGGAGACGCAAAATTTTCGGCTCCAAAAATCGATGAAAAACTAAGGCTAACCCCTTTGGATTTTTGTCGAAAATTTCGACGATTTTTAAAAAGGCTGCGATTAATTTCTTAGGGCACTATTCCGACGTAATTTTGCGAGAGGAATCGATTGAGCGCAGTCCCAACACGCTGCGAGCAACGCCTGAAAAGTAACAGCCGAAAAACTGCAGATTTTCGTCGTCATTTCTCTGCTGTTGGTCCTAGGCCCTTTTTCATGTGTTTTCTGAGTTCCTGGTGGTCGAATTACTCTAGAAAGAGTCATACTAATCGATTCGGAGACCCAATATTTTCGGCTCCAAAAATCGATGAAAAACTAAGGCTAACCCCTTTGGATTTTTGTCGAAAATTTCGACGATTTTGAAAAAGGCTGCGATTAATTTCTTAGGGCACTATTTCGACGTAATTTTGCGAGAGGAATCGATTGAGCGCAGTCCCAATACGCTGCGAGCAACGCCTGAAAAGTTACAGCCGAAAAACTGCAGATTTTCGTCGTCATTTCTCTGCTGTTGGTCCTAGGCCCTTTTTCATGTGTTTTCTGAGTTCCTGGTAATCAAATTACTCTAGAAAGTGTCATACTAATCGATTCGGAGACGCAAAATTTTCAGCTCCAAAAATCGATAAAAAACTAAGGCTAACCCCTTTGGATTTTTGTCGAAAATTTCGACGATTTTTAAAAAGGCTGCGATTAATTTCTTAGGGCACTATTCCGACGTAATTTTGCGAGAGGAATCGATTTAGCGCAGTCCCAACACGCTGCGAGCAACGCCTGAAAAGTTACAGCCGAAAAACTGCAGATTTTCGTCGTCATTTCTCTGCTGTTGGTCCTAGGCCCTTTTTCATGTGTTTTCTGAGTTCCTGGTGGTCGAATTACTCTAGAAAGAGTCATACTAATCGATTCAGAGACGCAAAATTTTCGGCTCCAAAAATCGATAAAAAACTAAGGCTAACCCCTTTGGATTTTTGTCGAAAATTTCGACGATTTTGAAAAAGGCTGCGATTACTTTCTTAGGGCACTATTCCGACGTAATTTTGCGAGAGGAATCGATTGAGCGCAGTCCCAATACGCTGCGAGCAACGCCTGAAAAGTTACAGCCGAAAAACTGCAGATTTTCGTCGTCATTTCTCTGCTGTTGGTCCTAGGCCCTTTTTCATGTGTTTTCTGAGTTCCTGGTAATCGAATTACTCTAGAAAGTGTCATACTAATCGATTCGGAGACGCAAAATTTTCGGCTCCAAAAATTGATAAAAAACTAAGGCTAACCCCTTTGGATTTTTGTCGAAAATTTCGACGATTTTTAAAAAGGCTGCGATTAATTTCTTAGGGCACTATTCCGACGTAATTTTGCGAGAGGAATCGATTTAGCGCGGTCCCAACACGCTGCGAGCAACGCCTGAAAAGTTACAGCCGAAAAACTGCAGATTTTCGTCGTCATTTCTCGGCTGTTGGTCCTAGGCCCTTTTTCATGTGTTTTCTGAGTTCCTGGTGGTCGAATTACTCTAGAAAGAGTTATACTAATCGTTTCGGGGACGCAAAATTTTTGGCTCCAAAAATCGATAAAAAACTAAGGCTAACCCCTTTGGATTTTTGTCGAAAATTTCGACGATTTTGAAAAAGGCTGCGATTAATTTCTTAGGGCACTATTCCGACGTAATTTTGCGAGAGGAATCGATTGAGCGCAGTCCCAATACGCTGCGAGCAACGCCTGAAAAGTTACAGCCGAAAAACTGCAGATTTTCGTCGTCATTTCTCGGCTGTTGGTCCTAGGCCCTTTTTCATGTGTTTTCTGAGTTCCTGGTAATCGAATTACTCTAGAAAGTGTCATACTAATCGATTCGGAGACGCAAAATTTTCGGCTCCAAAAATCGATAAAAAACTAAGGCTAACCCCTTTGGATTTTTGTCGAAAATTTCGACGATTTTGAAAAAGGCTGCGATTAATTTCTTAGGGCACTATTCCGACGTAATTTTGCGAGAGGAATCGATTAAGCGCAGTCCCAACACGCTGCGAGCAACGCCTGAAAAGTTACAGCCGAAAAACTGCAGATTTTCGTCGTCATTTCTCTGCTGTTGGTCCTAGGCCCTTTTTCATGTGTTTTCTGAGTTCCTGGTGGTCGAATTACCCTAGAAAGAGTCATACTAATCGATTCGGAGACCCAATATTTTCGGCTCCAAAAATCGATAAAAAACTAAGGCTAACCCCTTTGGATTTTTGTCGAGAATTTCGACGATTTTGAAAAAGGCTGCGATTAATTTCTTAGGGCGCTATTCCGACGTAATTTTGCGAGAGGAATCGATTGAGCGCAGTCCCAATACGCTGCGAGCAACGCCTGAGAAGTTACAGCCGAAAAACTGCAGATTTTCGTCGTCATTTCTCTGCTGTTGGTCCTAGGCCCTTTTTCATGTGTTTTCTGAGTTCCTGGTAATCGAAGTACTCTAGAAAGTGTCATACTAATCGATTCGGAGACGCAAAATTTTCGGCTCCAAAAATCGATAAAAAACTAAGGCTAACCCCTTTGGATTTTTGTCGAAAATTTCGACGATTTTGAAAAAGGCTGCGATTAATTTCTTAGGGCACTATTCCGACGTAATTTTGCGAGAGGAATCGATTTAGCGCAGTCCCAACACGCTGCGAGCAACGCCTGAAAAGTTACAGCCGAAAAACTGCAGATTTTCGTCGTCATTTCTCGGCTGTTGGTCCTAGGCCCTTTTTCATGTGTTTTCTGAGTTCCTGGTGGTCGAATTACTCTAGAAAGAGTTATACTAATCGTTTCGGAGACGCAAAATTTTTGGCTCCAAAAATCGATAAAAAACTAAGGCTAACCCCTTTGGATTTTTGTCGAAAATTTCGACGATTTTGAAAAAGGCTGCGATTAATTTCTTAGGGCACTATTTCGACGTAATTTTGCGAGAGGAATCGATTGAGCGCAGTCCCAATACGCTGCGAGCAACGCCTGAAAAGTTACAGCCGAAAAACTGCAGATTTTCGTCGTCATTTCTCGGCTGTTGGTCCTAGGCCCTTTTTCATGTGTTTTCTGAGTTCCTGGTGGTCGAATTACTCTGGAAAGAGTCATACTAATCGATTCGGAGACCCAATATTTTCGGCTCCAAAAATCGATGAAAAACTAAGGCTAACCCCTTTGGATTTTTGTCGAAAATTTCGACGATTTTGAAAAAGGCTGCGATTAATTTCTTAGGGCACTATTCCGACGTGATTTTGCGAGAGGAATCGATTGAGCGCAGTCCCAATACGCTGCGAGCAACGCCTGGAAAGTTACAGCCGAAAAACTGCAGATTTTCGTCGTCATTTCTCTGCTGTTCGTCCTAGGCCCTTTTTCATGTGTTTTCTGAGTTCCTGGTAATCGAATTACTCTAGAAAGTGTCATACTAATCGATTCGGAGACGCAAAATTTTCGGCTCCAAAAATCGATAAAAAACTAAGGCTAACCCCTTTGGATTTTTGTCGAAAATTTCGACGATTTTGAAAAAGGCTGCGATTAATTTCTTAGGGCACTATTCCGACGTAATTTTGCGAGAGGAATCGATTGAGCGCAGTCCCAATACGCTGCGAGCAACGCCTGAAAAGTTACAGCCGAAAAACTGCAGATTTTCGTCGTCATTTCTCTGCTGTTGGTCCTAGGCCCTTTTTCATGTGTTTTTTGAGTTCCTGGTAATCGAATTACTCTAGAAAGTGTCATACTAATCGATTCGGAGACGCAAAATTTTCGGCTCCAAAAATCGATAAAAAACTAAGGCTAACCCCTTTGGATTTTTGTCGAAAATTTCGACGATTTTTAAAAAGGCTGCGATTAATTCCTTAGGGCACTATTTCGACGTAATTTTGCGAGAGGAATCGATTTAGCGCAGTCCCAACACGCTGCGAGCAACGCCTGAAAAGTTACAGCCGAAAAACTGCAGATTTTCGTCGTCATTTCTCGGCTGTTGGTCCTAGGCCCTTTTTCATGTGTTTTCTGAGTTCCTGGTGGTCGAATTACTCTAGAAAGAGTTATACTAATCGTTTCGGAGACGCAAAATTTTTGGCTCCAAAAATCGATAAAAAACTAAGGCTAACCCCTTTGGATTTTTGTCGAAAATTTCGACGATTTTGAAAAAGGCTGCGATTAATTTCTTAGGGCACTATTTCGACGTAATTTTGCGAGAGGAATCGATTGAGCGCAGTCCCAATACGCTGCGAGCAACGCCTGAAAAGTTACAGCCGAAAAACTGCAGATTTTCGTCGTCATTTCTCGGCTGTTGGTCCTAGGCCCTTTTTCATGTGTTTTCTGAGTTCCTGGTGGTCGAATTACTCTGGAAAGAGTCATACTAATCGATTCGGAGACCCAATATTTTCGGCTCCAAAAATCGATGAAAAACTAAGGCTAACCCCTTTGGATTTTTGTCGAAAATTTCGACGATTTTGAAAAAGGCTGCGATTAATTTCTTAGGGCACTATTCCGACGTAATTTCGCGAGAGGAATCGATTGAGCGCAGTCCCAATACGCTGCGAGCAACGCCTGAAAAGTTACAGCCGAAAAACTGCAGATTTTCGTCGTCATTTCTCTGCTGTTGGTCCTAGGCCCTTTTTCATGTGTTTTCTGAGTTCCTGGTAATCGAATTACTCTAGAAAGTGTCATACTAATCGATTCGGAGACGCAAAATTTTCGGCTCCAAAAATCGATGAAAAACTAAGGCTAACCCCTTTGGATTTTTGTCGAAAATTTCGACGATTTTTAAAAAGGCTGCGATTATTTTCTTAGGGTACTATTCCGACGTAATTTTGCGAGAGGAATCGATTGAGCGCAGTCCTAATACGCTGCGAGCAACGCCTGAAAAGTTACAGCCGAAAAACTGCAGATTTTCGTCGTCATTTCTCTGCTGTTGGTCCTAGGCCCTTTTTTATGTGTTTTCTGAGTTCCTGGTAATCGAATTACTCTAGAAAGAGTCATACTAATCGATTCGGAGACCCAATATTTTCGGCTCCAAAAATCGATGAAAAACTAAGGCTAACCCCTTTGGATTTTTGTCGAAAATTTCGACGATTTTGAAAAAGGCTGCGATTAATTTCTTAGGGCACTATTTCGACGTAATTTTGCGAGAGGAATCGATTGAGCGCAGTCCCAATACGCTGCGAGCAACGCCTGAAAAGTTACAGCCGAAAAACTGCAGATTTTCGTCGTCATTTCTCTGCTGTTGGTCCTAGGCCCTTTTTCATGTGTTTTCTGAGTTCCTGGTAATCGAATTACTCTAGAAAGTGTCATACTAATCGATTCGGAGACGCAAAATTTTCGGCTCCAAAAATTGATAAAAAACTAAGGCTAACCCCTCTGGATTTTTGGCGAAAATTTCGACGATTTTTAAAAAGGCTGCGATTAATTTCTTAGGGCACTATTCCGACGTAATTTTGCGAGAGGAATCGATTTAGCGCAGTCCCAATACGCTGCGAGCAACGCCTGAAAAGTTACAGCCGAAAAACTGCAGATTTTCGTCGTCATTTCTCTGCTGTTGGTCCTAGGCCCTTTTTCATGTGTTTTCTGAGTTCCTGGTAATCGAATTACTCTAGAAAGTGTCATACTAATCGATTCGGAGACGCAAAATTTTCAGCTCCAAAAATCGATAAAAAACTAAGGCTAACCCCTTTGGATTTTTGTCGAAAATTTCGACGATTTTTAAAAAGGCTGCGATTAATTTCTTAGGGCACTATTCCGACGTAATTTTGCGAGAGGAATCGATTGAGCGCAGTCCTAATACGCTGCGAGCAACGCCTGAAAAGTTACAGCCGAAAAACTGCAGATTTTCGTTGTCATTTCTCTGCTGTTGGTCCTAGGCCCTTTTTCATGTGTTTTCTGAGTTCCTGGTGGTCGAATTACTCTAGAAAGAGTCATACTAATCGATTCGGAGACGCAAAATTTTCGGCTCCAAAAATCGATGAAAAACTAAGGCTAACCCCTTTGGATTTTTGTCGAAAATTTCGACGATTTTTAAAAAGGCTGCGATTAATTTCTTAGGGCACTATTCCGACGTAATTTTGCGAGAGGAATCGATTGAGCGCAGTCCCAACACGCTGCGAGCAACGCCTGAAAAGTAACAGCCGAAAAACTGCAGATTTTCGTCGTCATTTCTCTGCTGTTGGTCCTAGGCCCTTTTTCATGTGTTTTCTGAGTTCCTGGTGGTCGAATTACTCTAGAAAGAGTCATACTAATCGATTCGGAGACCCAATATTTTCGGCTCCAAAAATCGATGAAAAACTAAGGCTAACCCCTTTGGATTTTTGTCGAAAATTTCGACGATTTTGAAAAAGGCTGCGATTAATTTCTTAGGGCACTATTTCGACGTAATTTTGCGAGAGGAATCGATTGAGCGCAGTCCCAATACGCTGCGAGCAACGCCTGAAAAGTTACAGCCGAAAAACTGCAGATTTTCGTCGTCATTTCTCTGCTGTTGGTCCTAGGCCCTTTTTCATGTGTTTTCTGAGTTCCTGGTAATCAAATTACTCTAGAAAGTGTCATACTAATCGATTCGGAGACGCAAAATTTTCAGCTCCAAAAATCGATAAAAAACTAAGGCTAACCCCTTTGGATTTTTGTCGAAAATTTCGACGATTTTTAAAAAGGCTGCGATTAATTTCTTAGGGCACTATTCCGACGTAATTTTGCGAGAGGAATCGATTTAGCGCAGTCCCAACACGCTGCGAGCAACGCCTGAAAAGTTACAGCCGAAAAACTGCAGATTTTCGTCGTCATTTCTCTGCTGTTGGTCCTAGGCCCTTTTTCATGTGTTTTCTGAGTTCCTGGTGGTCGAATTACTCTAGAAAGAGTCATACTAATCGATTCAGAGACGCAAAATTTTCGGCTCCAAAAATCGATAAAAAACTAAGGCTAACCCCTTTGGATTTTTGTCGAAAATTTCGACGATTTTGAAAAAGGCTGCGATTACTTTCTTAGGGCACTATTCCGACGTAATTTTGCGAGAGGAATCGATTGAGCGCAGTCCCAATACGCTGCGAGCAACGCCTGAAAAGTTACAGCCGAAAAACTGCAGATTTTCGTCGTCATTTCTCTGCTGTTGGTCCTAGGCCCTTTTTCATGTGTTTTCTGAGTTCCTGGTAATCGAATTACTCTAGAAAGTGTCATACTAATCGATTCGGAGACGCAAAATTTTCGGCTCCAAAAATTGATAAAAAACTAAGGCTAACCCCTTTGGATTTTTGTCGAAAATTTCGACGATTTTTAAAAAGGCTGCGATTAATTTCTTAGGGCACTATTCCGACGTAATTTTGCGAGAGGAATCGATTTAGCGCGGTCCCAACACGCTGCGAGCAACGCCTGAAAAGTTACAGCCGAAAAACTGCAGATTTTCGTCGTCATTTCTCGGCTGTTGGTCCTAGGCCCTTTTTCATGTGTTTTCTGAGTTCCTGGTGGTCGAATTACTCTAGAAAGAGTTATACTAATCGTTTCGGGGACGCAAAATTTTTGGCTCCAAAAATCGATAAAAAACTAAGGCTAACCCCTTTGGATTTTTGTCGAAAATTTCGACGATTTTGAAAAAGGCTGCGATTAATTTCTTAGGGCACTATTCCGACGTAATTTTGCGAGAGGAATCGATTGAGCGCAGTCCCAATACGCTGCGAGCAACGCCTGAAAAGTTACAGCCGAAAAACTGCAGATTTTCGTCGTCATTTCTCGGCTGTTGGTCCTAGGCCCTTTTTCATGTGTTTTCTGAGTTCCTGGTAATCGAATTACTCTAGAAAGTGTCATACTAATCGATTCGGAGACGCAAAATTTTCGGCTCCAAAAATCGATAAAAAACTAAGGCTAACCCCTTTGGATTTTTGTCGAAAATTTCGACGATTTTGATAAAGGCTGCGATTAATTTCTTAGGCACTATTCCGACGTAATTTTGCGAGAGGAATCGATTGAGCGCAGTCCCAATACGCTGCGAGCAACGCCTGAAAAGTTACAGCCGAAAAACTGCAGATTTTCGTCGTCATTTCTCTGCTGTTGGTCCTAGGCCCTTTTTCATGTGTTTTCTGAGTTCCTGGTAATCGAATTACTCTAGAAAGTGTCATACTAATCGATTCGGAGACGCAAAATTTTCGGCTCCAAAAATCGATAAAAAACTAAGGCTAACCCCTTTGGATTTTTGTCGAAAATTTCGACGATTTTGAAAAAGGCTGCGATTAATTTCTTGGGGCACTACTTCGACGTAATTTTGCGAGAGGAATCGATTGAGCGCAGTCCCAATACGCTGCGAGCAACGCCTGAAAAGTTACAGCCGAAAAACTGCAGATTTTTGTCGTCATTTCTCTGCTGTTGGTCCTAGGCCCTTTTTCATGTGTTTTCTGAGTTCCTGGTGGTCGAATTACTCTAGAAAGAGTCATACTAATCGATTCGGAGACCCAATATTTTCGGCTCCAAAAATCGATGAAAAACTAAGGCTAACCCCTTTGGATTTTTGTCGAAAATTTCGACGATTTTGAAAAAGGCTGCGATTAATTTCTTAGGGCACTATTTCGACGTAATTTTGCGAGAGGAATCGATTGAGCGCAGTCCCAATACGCTGCGAGCAACGCCTGAAAAGTTACAGCCGAAAAACTGCAGATTTTCGTCGTCATTTCTCTGCTGTTGGTCCTAGGCCCTTTTTCATGTGTTTTCTGAGTTCCTGGTAATCGAATTACTCTAGAAAGTGTCATACTAATCGATTCGGAGACGCAAAATTTTCGGCTCAAAAAATTGATAAAAAACTAAGGCTAACCCCTTTGGATTTTTGTCGAAAATTTCGACGATTTTTAAAAAGGCTGCGATTAATTTCTTAGGGCACTATTCCGACGTAATTTTGCGAGAGGAATCGATTGAGCGCAGTCCCAACACGCTGCGAGCAACGCCTGAAAAGTTACAGCCGAAAAACTGCAGATTTTCGTCGTCATTTCTCGGCTGTTGGTCCTAGGCCCTTTTTCATGTGTTTTCTGAGTTCCTGGTGGTCGAATTACTCCAGAAAGAGTTATACTAATCGTTTCGGAGACGCAAAATTTTCGGCTCCAAAAATTGATAAAAAACTAAGGCTAACCCCTTTGGATTTTTGTCGAAAATTTCGACGATTTTTAAAAAGGCTGCGATTAATTTCTTAGGGCACTATTCCGACGTAATTTTGCGAGAGGAATCGATTGAGCGCAGTCCCAATACGCTGCGAGCAACGCCTGAAAAGTGACAGCCGAAAAACTGCAGATTTTCGTCGTCATTTCTCTGCTGTTGGTCCTAGGCCCTTTTTCATGTGTTTTCTGAGTTCCTGGTGGTCAAATTACTCTAGAAAGAGTCATACCAATCGATTCGGAGACCTAATATTTTCGGCTCCAAAAATCGATGAAAAACTAAGGCTAACCCCTTTGGATTTTTGTCGAAAATTTCGACGATTTTGAAAAAGGCTGCGATTAATTTCTTAGGGCACTATTCCGACGTAATTTTGCGAGAGGAATCGATTGAGCGCAGTCCCAATACGCTGCGAGCAACGCCTGAAAAGTTACAGCCGAAAAACTGCAGATTTTCGTCGTCATTTCTCTGCTGTTGGTCCTAGGCCCTTTTTCATGTGTTTTCTGAGTTCCTGGTAATCGAATTACTCTAGAAAGTGTCATACTAATCGATTCGGAGACGCAAAATTTTCGGCTCCAAAAATCGATGAAAAACTAAGGCTAACCCCTTTGGATTTTTGTCGAAAATTTCGACGATTTTTAAAAAGGCTGCGATTATTTTCTTAGGGTACTATTCCGACGTAATTTTGCGAGAGGAATCGATTGAGCGCAGTCCTAATACGCTGCGAGCAACGCCTGAAAAGTTACAGCCGAAAAACTGCAGATTTTCGTCGTCATTTCTCTGCTGTTGGTCCTAGGCCCTTTTTTATGTGTTTTCTGAGTTCCTGGTAATCGAATTACTCTAGAAAGTGTCATACTAATCGATTCGGAGACGCAAAATTTTCGGCTCCAAAAATCGATGAAAAACTAAGGCTAACCCCTTTGGATTTTTATCGAAAATTTCGACGATTTTGAAAAAGGCTGTGATTAATTTCTTAGGGCACTATTCCGACGTAATTTTGCGAGAGGAATCGATTGAGCGCAGTCCCAATACGCTGCGAGCAACGCCTGAAAAGTTACAGCCGAAAAACTGCAGATTTTCGTCGTCATTTCTCTGCTGTTGGTCCTAGGCCCTTTTTCATGTGTTTTCTGAGTTCCTGGTGGTCGAAATACTCTAGAAAGAGTCATACTAATCGATTCGGAGACCCAATATTTTCGGCTCCAAAAATCGATGAAAAACTAAGGCTAACCCCTTTGGATTTTTGTCGAAAATTTCGACGATTTTGAAAAAGGCTGCGATTAATTTCTTAGGGCACTATTTCGACGTAATTTTGCGAGAGGAATCGATTGAGCGCAGTCCCAATACGCTGCGAGCAACGCCTGAAAAGTTACAGCCGAAAAACTGCAGATTTTCGTCGTCATTTCTCTGCTGTTGGTCCTAGGCCCTTTTTCATGTGTTTTCTGAGTTCCTGGTAATCGAATTACTCTAGAAAGTGTCATACTAATCGATTCGGAGACGCGAAATTTTCGGCTCCAAAAATTGATAAAAAACTAAGGCTAACCCCTCTGGATTTTTGGCGAAAATTTCGACGATTTTTAAAAAGGCTGCGATTAATTTCTTAGGGCACTATTCCGACGTAATTTTGCGAGAGGAATCGATTTAGCGCAGTCCCAATACGCTGCGAGCAACGCCTGAAAAGTTACAGCCGAAAAACTGCAGATTTTCGTCGTCATTTCTCTGCTGTTGGTCCTAGGCCCTTTTTCATGTGTTTTCTGAGTTCCTGGTAATCGAATTACTCTAGAAAGTGTCATACTAATCGATTCGGAGACGCAAAATTTTCAGCTCCAAAAATCGATAAAAAACTAAGGCTAACCCCTTTGGATTTTTGTCGAAAATTTCGACGATTTTTAAAAAGGCTGCGATTAATTTCTTAGGGCACTATTCCGACGTAATTTTGCGAGAGGAATCGATTGAGCGCAGTCCTAATACGCTGCGAGCAACGCCTGAAAAGTTACAGCCGAAAAACTGCAGATTTTCGTTGTCATTTCTCTGCTGTTGGTCCTAGGCCCTTTTTTATGTGTTTTCTGAGTTCCTGGTAATCGAATTACTCTAGAAAGAGTCATACTAATCGATTCGGAGACCCAATATTTTCGGCTCCAAAAATCGATGAAAAACTAAGGCTAACCCCTTTGGATTTTTGTCGAAAATTTCGACGATTTTGAAAAAGGCTGCGATTAATTTCTTAGGGCACTATTCCGACGTAATTTTGCGAGAGGAATCGATTGAGCGCAGTCCCAACACGCTGCGAGCAACGCCTGAAAAGTAACAGCCGAAAAACTGCAGATTTTCGTCGTCATTTCTCTGCTGTTGGTCCTAGGCCCTTTTTCATGTGTTTTCTGAGTTCCTGGTGGTCGAATTACTCTAGAAAGAGTCATACTAATCGATTCGGAGACCCAATATTTTCGGCTCCAAAAATCGATGAAAAACTAAGGCTAACCCCTTTGGATTTTTGTCGAAAATTTCGACGATTTTGAAAAAGGCTGCGATTAATTTCTTAGGGCACTATTTCGACGTAATTTTGCGAGAGGAATCGATTGAGCGCAGTCCCAATACGCTGCGAGCAACGCCTGAAAAGTTACAGCCGAAAAACTGCAGATTTTCGTCGTCATTTCTCTGCTGTTGGTCCTAGGCCCTTTTTCATGTGTTTTCTGAGTTCCTGGTAATCAAATTACTCTAGAAAGTGTCATACTAATCGATTCGGAGACGCAAAATTTTCAGCTCCAAAAATCGATAAAAAACTAAGGCTAACCCCTTTGGATTTTTGTCGAAAATTTCGACGATTTTTACAAAGGCTGCGATTAATTTCTTAGGGCACTATTCCGACGTAATTTTGCGAGAGGAATCGATTTAGCGCAGTCCCAACACGCTGCGAGCAACGCCTGAAAAGTTACAGCCGAAAAACTGCAGATTTTCGTCGTCATTTCTCTGCTGTTGGTCCTAGGCCCTTTTTCATGTGTTTTCTGAGTTCCTGGTGGTCGAATTACTCTAGAAAGAGTCATACTAATCGATTCAGAGACGCAAAATTTTCGGCTCCAAAAATCGATAAAAAACTAAGGCTAACCCCTTTGGATTTTTGTCGAAAATTTCGACGATTTTGAAAAAGGCTGCGATTACTTTCTTAGGGCACTATTCCGACGTAATTTTGCGAGAGGAATCGATTGAGCGCAGTCCCAATACGCTGCGAGCAACGCCTGAAAAGTTACAGCCGAAAAACTGCAGATTTTCGTCGTCATTTCTCTGCTGTTGGTCCTAGGCCCTTTTTCATGTGTTTTCTGAGTTCCTGGTAATCGAATTACTCTAGAAAGTGTCATACTAATCGATTCGGAGACGCAAAATTTTCGGCTCCAAAAATTGATAAAAAACTAAGGCTAACCCCTTTGGATTTTTGTCGAAAATTTCGACGATTTTTAAAAAGGCTGCGATTAATTTCTTAGGGCACTATTCCGACGTAATTTTGCGAGAGGAATCGATTTAGCGCAGTCCCAACACGCTGCGAGCAACGCCTGAAAAGTTACAGCCGAAAAACTGCAGATTTTCGTCGTCATTTCTCGGCTGTTGGTCCTAGGCCCTTTTTCATGTGTTTTCTGAGTTCCTGGTGGTCGAATTACTCTAGAAAGAGTTATACTAATCGTTTCGGAGACGCAAAATTTTTGGCTCCAAAAATCGATAAAAAACTAAGGCTAACCCCTTCGGATTTTTGTCGAAAATTTCGACGATTTTGAAAAAGGCTGCGATTAATTTCTTAGGGCACTATTCCGACGTAATTTTGCGAGAGGAATCGATTGAGCGCAGTCCCAATACGCTGCGAGCAACGCCTGAAAAGTTACAGCCGAAAAACTGCAGATTTTCGTCGTCATTTCTCTGCTGTTGGTCCTAGGCCCTTTTTCATGTGTTTTCTGAGTTCCTGGTAATCGAATTACTCTAGAAAGTGTCATACTAATCGATTCGGAGACGCAAAATTTTCGGCTCCAAAAATCGATAAAAAACTAAGGCTAACCCCTTTGGATTTTTGTCGAAAATTTCGACGATTTTGATAAAGGCTGCGATTAATTTCTTAGGCACTATTCCGACGTAATTTTGCGAGAGGAATCGATTGAGCGCAGTCCCAATACGCTGCGAGCAACGCCTGAAAAGTTACAGCCGAAAAACTGCAGATTTTCGTCGTCATTTCTCTGCTGTTGGTCCTAGGCCCTTTTTCATGTGTTTTCTGAGTTCCTGGTGGTCAAATTACTCTAGAAAGAGTCATACCAATCGATTCGGAGACCTAATATTTTCGGCTCCAAAAATCGATGAAAAACTAAGGCTAACCCCTTTGGATTTTTGTCGAAAATTTCGACGATTTTGAAAAAGGCTGCGATTAATTTCTTAGGGCACTATTCCGACGTAATTTTGCGAGAGGAATCGATTGAGCGCAGTCCCAATACGCTGCGAGCAACGCCTGAAAAGTTACAGCCGAAAAACTGCAGATTTTCGTCGTCATTTCTCTGCTGTTGGTCCTAGGCCCTTTTTCATGTGTTTTCTGAGTTCCTGGTAATCGAATTACTCTAGAAAGTGTCATACTAATCGATTCGGAGACGCAAAATTTTCGGCTCCAAAAATCGATGAAAAACTAAGGCTAACCCCTTTGGATTTTTGTCGAAAATTTCGACGATTTTTAAAAAGGCTGCGATTATTTTCTTAGGGTACTATTCCGACGTAATTTTGCGAGAGGAATCGATTGAGCGCAGTCCTAATACGCTGCGAGCAACGCCTGAAAAGTTACAGCCGAAAAACTGCAGATTTTCGTCGTCATTTCTCTGCTGTTGGTCCTAGGCCCTTTTTTATGTGTTTTCTGAGTTCCTGGTAATCGAATTACTCTAGAAAGTGTCATACTAATCGATTCGGAGACGCAAAATTTTCGGCTCCAAAAATCGATGAAAAACTAAGGCTAACCCCTTTGGATTTTTATCGAAAATTTCGACGATTTTGAAAAAGGCTGTGATTAATTTCTTAGGGCACTATTCCGACGTAATTTTGCGAGAGGAATCGATTGAGCGCAGTCCCAATACGCTGCGAGCAACGCCTGAAAAGTTACAGCCGAAAAACTGCAGATTTTCGTCGTCATTTCTCTGCTGTTGGTCCTAGGCCCTTTTTCATGTGTTTTCTGAGTTCCTGGTGGTCGAAATACTCTAGAAAGAGTCATACTAATCGATTCGGAGACCCAATATTTTCGGCTCCAAAAATCGATGAAAAACTAAGGCTAACCCCTTTGGATTTTTGTCGAAAATTTCGACGATTTTGAAAAAGGCTGCGATTAATTTCTTAGGGCACTATTTCGACGTAATTTTGCGAGAGGAATCGATTGAGCGCAGTCCCAATACGCTGCGAGCAACGCCTGAAAAGTTACAGCCGAAAAACTGCAGATTTTCGTCGTCATTTCTCTGCTGTTGGTCCTAGGCCCTTTTTCATGTGTTTTCTGAGTTCCTGGTAATCGAATTACTCTAGAAAGTGTCATACTAATCGATTCGGAGACGCGAAATTTTCGGCTCCAAAAATTGATAAAAAACTAAGGCTAACCCCTCTGGATTTTTGGCGAAAATTTCGACGATTTTTAAAAAGGCTGCGATTAATTTCTTAGGGCACTATTCCGACGTAATTTTGCGAGAGGAATCGATTTAGCGCAGTCCCAATACGCTGCGAGCAACGCCTGAAAAGTTACAGCCGAAAAACTGCAGATTTTCGTCGTCATTTCTCTGCTGTTGGTCCTAGGCCCTTTTTCATGTGTTTTCTGAGTTCCTGGTAATCGAATTACTCTAGAAAGTGTCATACTAATCGATTCGGAGACGCAAAATTTTCAGCTCCAAAAATCGATAAAAAACTAAGGCTAACCCCTTTGGATTTTTGTCGAAAATTTCGACGATTTTTAAAAAGGCTGCGATTAATTTCTTAGGGCACTATTCCGACGTAATTTTGCGAGAGGAATCGATTGAGCGCAGTCCTAATACGCTGCGAGCAACGCCTGAAAAGTTACAGCCGAAAAACTGCAGATTTTCGTTGTCATTTCTCTGCTGTTGGTCCTAGGCCCTTTTTTATGTGTTTTCTGAGTTCCTGGTAATCGAATTACTCTAGAAAGAGTCATACTAATCGATTCGGAGACCCAATATTTTCGGCTCCAAAAATCGATGAAAAACTAAGGCTAACCCCTTTGGATTTTTGTCGAAAATTTCGACGATTTTGAAAAAGGCTGCGATTAATTTCTTAGGGCACTATTCCGACGTAATTTTGCGAGAGGAATCGATTGAGCGCAGTCCCAACACGCTGCGAGCAACGCCTGAAAAGTAACAGCCGAAAAACTGCAGATTTTCGTCGTCATTTCTCTGCTGTTGGTCCTAGGCCCTTTTTCATGTGTTTTCTGAGTTCCTGGTGGTCGAATTACTCTAGAAAGAGTCATACTAATCGATTCGGAGACCCAATATTTTCGGCTCCAAAAATCGATGAAAAACTAAGGCTAACCCCTTTGGATTTTTGTCGAAAATTTCGACGATTTTGAAAAAGGCTGCGATTAATTTCTTAGGGCACTATTTCGACGTAATTTTGCGAGAGGAATCGATTGAGCGCAGTCCCAATACGCTGCGAGCAACGCCTGAAAAGTTACAGCCGAAAAACTGCAGATTTTCGTCGTCATTTCTCTGCTGTTGGTCCTAGGCCCTTTTTCATGTGTTTTCTGAGTTCCTGGTAATCAAATTACTCTAGAAAGTGTCATACTAATCGATTCGGAGACGCAAAATTTTCAGCTCCAAAAATCGATAAAAAACTAAGGCTAACCCCTTTGGATTTTTGTCGAAAATTTCGACGATTTTTACAAAGGCTGCGATTAATTTCTTAGGGCACTATTCCGACGTAATTTTGCGAGAGGAATCGATTTAGCGCAGTCCCAACACGCTGCGAGCAACGCCTGAAAAGTTACAGCCGAAAAACTGCAGATTTTCGTCGTCATTTCTCTGCTGTTGGTCCTAGGCCCTTTTTCATGTGTTTTCTGAGTTCCTGGTGGTCGAATTACTCTAGAAAGAGTCATACTAATCGATTCAGAGACGCAAAATTTTCGGCTCCAAAAATCGATAAAAAACTAAGGCTAACCCCTTTGGATTTTTGTCGAAAATTTCGACGATTTTGAAAAAGGCTGCGATTACTTTCTTAGGGCACTATTCCGACGTAATTTTGCGAGAGGAATCGATTGAGCGCAGTCCCAATACGCTGCGAGCAACGCCTGAAAAGTTACAGCCGAAAAACTGCAGATTTTCGTCGTCATTTCTCTGCTGTTGGTCCTAGGCCCTTTTTCATGTGTTTTCTGAGTTCCTGGTAATCGAATTACTCTAGAAAGTGTCATACTAATCGATTCGGAGACGCAAAATTTTCGGCTCCAAAAATTGATAAAAAACTAAGGCTAACCCCTTTGGATTTTTGTCGAAAATTTCGACGATTTTTAAAAAGGCTGCGATTAATTTCTTAGGGCACTATTCCGACGTAATTTTGCGAGAGGAATCGATTTAGCGCAGTCCCAACACGCTGCGAGCAACGCCTGAAAAGTTACAGCCGAAAAACTGCAGATTTTCGTCGTCATTTCTCGGCTGTTGGTCCTAGGCCCTTTTTCATGTGTTTTCTGAGTTCCTGGTGGTCGAATTACTCTAGAAAGAGTTATACTAATCGTTTCGGAGACGCAAAATTTTTGGCTCCAAAAATCGATAAAAAACTAAGGCTAACCCCTTCGGATTTTTGTCGAAAATTTCGACGATTTTGAAAAAGGCTGCGATTAATTTCTTAGGGCACTATTCCGACGTAATTTTGCGAGAGGAATCGATTGAGCGCAGTCCCAATACGCTGCGAGCAACGCCTGAAAAGTTACAGCCGAAAAACTGCAGATTTTCGTCGTCATTTCTCTGCTGTTGGTCCTAGGCCCTTTTTCATGTGTTTTCTGAGTTCCTGGTAATCGAATTACTCTAGAAAGTGTCATACTAATCGATTCGGAGACGCAAAATTTTCGGCTCCAAAAATCGATAAAAAACTAAGGCTAACCCCTTTGGATTTTTGTCGAAAATTTCGACGATTTTGATAAAGGCTGCGATTAATTTCTTAGGCACTATTCCGACGTAATTTTGCGAGAGGAATCGATTGAGCGCAGTCCCAATACGCTGCGAGCAACGCCTGAAAAGTTACAGCCGAAAAACTGCAGATTTTCGTCGTCATTTCTCTGCTGTTGGTCCTAGGCCCTTTTTCATGTGTTTTCTGAGTTCCTGGTAATCGAATTACTCTAGAAAGTGTCATACTAATCGATTCGGAGACGCAAAATTTTCGGCTCCAAAAATCGATAAAAAACTAAGGCTAACCCCTTTGGATTTTTGTCGAAAATTTCGACGATTTTGAAAAAGGCTGCGATTAATTTCTTGGGGCACTACTTCGACGTAATTTTGCGAGAGGAATCGATTGAGCGCAGTCCCAATACGCTGCGAGCAACGCCTGAAAAGTTACAGCCGAAAAACTGCAGATTTTTGTCGTCATTTCTCTGCTGTTGGTCCTAGGCCCTTTTTCATGTGTTTTCTGAGTTCCTGGTGGTCGAATTACTCTAGAAAGAGTCATACTAATCGATTCGGAGACCCAATATTTTCGGCTCCAAAAATCGATGAAAAACTAAGGCTAACCCCTTTGGATTTTTGTCGAAAATTTCGACGATTTTGAAAAAGGCTGCGATTAATTTCTTAGGGCACTATTTCGACGTAATTTTGCGAGAGGAATCGATTGAGCGCAGTCCCAATACGCTGCGAGCAACGCCTGAAAAGTTACAGCCGAAAAACTGCAGATTTTCGTCGTCATTTCTCTGCTGTTGGTCCTAGGCCCTTTTTCATGTGTTTTCTGAGTTCCTGGTAATCGAATTACTCTAGAAAGTGTCATACTAATCGATTCGGAGACGCAAAATTTTCGGCTCAAAAAATTGATAAAAAACTAAGGCTAACCCCTTTGGATTTTTGTCGAAAATTTCGACGATTTTTAAAAAGGCTGCGATTAATTTCTTAGGGCACTATTCCGACGTAATTTTGCGAGAGGAATCGATTGAGCGCAGTCCCAACACGCTGCGAGCAACGCCTGAAAAGTTACAGCCGAAAAACTGCAGATTTTCGTCGTCATTTCTCGGCTGTTGGTCCTAGGCCCTTTTTCATGTGTTTTCTGAGTTCCTGGTGGTCGAATTACTCCAGAAAGAGTTATACTAATCGTTTCGGAGACGCAAAATTTTCGGCTCCAAAAATTGATAAAAAACTAAGGCTAACCCCTTTGGATTTTTGTCGAAAATTTCGACGATTTTTAAAAAGGCTGCGATTAATTTCTTAGGGCACTATTCCGACGTAATTTTGCGAGAGGAATCGATTGAGCGCAGTCCCAATACGCTGCGAGCAACGCCTGAAAAGTGACAGCCGAAAAACTGCAGATTTTCGTCGTCATTTCTCTGCTGTTGGTCCTAGGCCCTTTTTCATGTGTTTTCTGAGTTCCTGGTGGTCAAATTACTCTAGAAAGAGTCATACCAATCGATTCGGAGACCTAATATTTTCGGCTCCAAAAATCGATGAAAAACTAAGGCTAACCCCTTTGGATTTTTGTCGAAAATTTCGACGATTTTGAAAAAGGCTGCGATTAATTTCTTAGGGCACTATTCCGACGTAATTTTGCGAGAGGAATCGATTGAGCGCAGTCCCAATACGCTGCGAGCAACGCCTGAAAAGTTACAGCCGAAAAACTGCAGATTTTCGTCGTCATTTCTCTGCTGTTGGTCCTAGGCCCTTTTTCATGTGTTTTCTGAGTTCCTGGTAATCGAATTACTCTAGAAAGTGTCATACTAATCGATTCGGAGACGCAAAATTTTCGGCTCCAAAAATCGATAAAAAACTAAGGCTAACCCCTTTGGATTTTTTTTGAAAATTTCGACGATTTTAAAAAAGGCTGCGATTAATTTCTTAGGGCACTATTCCGACGTAATTTTGCGAGAGGAATCGATTGAGCGCAGTCCCAATACGCTGCGAGCAACGCCTGAAAAGTTACAGCCGAAAAACTGCAGATTTTCGTCGTCATTTCTCTGCTGTTGGTCCTAGGCCCTTTTTCATGTGTTTTCTGAGTTCCTGGTAATCGAATTACTCTAGAAAGTGTCATACTAATCGATTCGGAGACGCAAAATTTTCGGCTCCAAAAATTGATAAAAAACTAAGGCTAACCCCTTTGGATTTTTGTCGAAAATTTCGACGATTTTGAAAAAGGCTGCGATTAATTTCTTAGGGCACTATTCCGACGTAATTTCGCGAGAGGAATCGATTGAGCGCAGTCCCAATACGCTGCGAGCAACGCCTGAAAAGTTACAGCCGAAAAACTGCAGATTTTCGTCGTCATTTCTCTGCTGTTGGTCCTAGGCCCTTTTTCATGTGTTTTCTGAGTTCCTGGTAATCGAATTACTCTAGAAAGTGTCATACTAATCGATTCGGAGACGCAAAATTTTCGGCTCCAAAAATCGATAAAAAACTAAGGCTAACCCCTTTGGATTTTTGTCGAAAATTTCGACGATTTTGAAAAAGGCTGCGAATAATTTCTTAGGGCACTATTCCGACGTAATTTTGCGAGAGGAATCGATTGAGCGCAGTCCCAACACGCTGCGAGCAACGCCTGAAAAGTTACAGCCGAAAAACTGCAGATTTTCGTCGTCATTTCTCTGCTGTTGGTCCTAGGTCCTTTTTCATGTGTTGTCTGAGTTCCTGGTTGTCGAATTACCTTAGAAAGGGTCATACTAATCGATTCGGAGACGCAAAATTTTCGGCTCCGAAAGTCGAGAAAAAAGTAAGGCTAACCCCTTCGGATTTTTGTCGAAAATTCCGACGATTCCGAAAAAGGCTGCAATTAATTTCTCAGGGCACTATTTCGACGTAATTTCGTGAGAGAAATCGATTGAGCGCAGTCCCAATACGCTGCGAGCAGCGCCTGAAAAGTTACAGCCGAAAAACTGCAGATTTTCGTCGTCATTTCTCTGCTGTTGGTCCTACGCTCTTTCTCATGTGTTTTTTGAGTTCCTGGTGGTCGAATTACTCTAGAAAGGGTCATACTAATCGATTCGGAGCCGCAAAATTTTCGGCTCCGAAAATCGAGAAAAAACTAAGGCTAACCCCTTTTGAATTTCGGTAAAATTTTTAAGATTCAAAAAATTCAGAAATCAATTCATCGATGCACAACAGTGATGTTTCTTTGCAAAAGCAATCGATTGTTAGAGAGGTCATGTTGTAGTCAATGTTCGAAATAAACAACAAGAAGTTTGTTTTGTTCGAATTGATAAATGGCTTTTATTTCAAACACAAGAAATCATTACATTCAATTGTAGGTACAATTTGTGTTGGCTTTGGAATCACAATGAATCGTATAAAAAATATATTTTAATTAGGATAACACTTCTTCCTCTAATAATTTCACCGTCGACATCAAATTTGAAATTTTTGCTGATCTGTAATATGATAAAATGAGTCGGGTTATAAAAAAGATTTCATTGCCTGGGAATTACGAATTTTCAGTTTTCATAGTTTGGAGATAACATTGATGAATATAGATGCTTACATTTCCTTCAGGTTAGTCTTGATTGTATCTTCCCGGGCTTTGCTAATAATTATATCTTTGTTTGCGTCGGGTTTATGGCAGCTCGCCAACTGCTCCGATTGATACTTCTCTTTGTTTTTAAGCTTCTGTAGTTGCTGGCCTAGCTCTTTTGTTCTGCTGCTAATTATTTTAAATTCGTTTGCTTCTTCTTTTTCGGCCGCCGACATCGACGGTTGTCGTTGATTCGCCAACCACAAAACTTCTTCGGCCCTGTTACGAAACGAAAAGTTTGTTCAAAGTTTATGTAAAGCATGCATTAACGTACTGAAGTTACCGTTCATTCGCAATCGCATATATAGTTATCTGATTGCTAATCTACTGCCATAAGTTATTTGAATGGACATCATGCAGTAATCATCGGACTCCAATGCAATTATCGAACAAATAACTAGTAATAGAATATCAAGGCCTTTCCGTACCTTCGCGCGAGATCTTCCTGCTGATCTTTCATGTCTTCGTAGCGTTCAGCAAGACGTTCAGCGACTTCCTGTAGCTTTTTTTTCTCTTCTGCCAATAATTCCAATTCTTTGAGCTGATGAGTCTTCAGAGCCCGTAATGTACGGACTCGCTTAGCAATTTCTGTCCGCACTTTGTCGTGACGAGCAAAATGGTCACTGCGAAATACTTGGGTGGATCGCAATAACAGCTGAAGAGAGAAAAACCGTAATATTCAATAGAACGTGACCGAAGAAAATAATGCGACAGTATGCTTATCATATGTTAATGCAACAACAAAACTGTATCTGTATATAAAATGTTCAAATGATTCACCTCCAACACTTCCTGAGGCATCGATTCCGTGGTTGATCCCAACTTTAAGATAGGTTGCGAGACATCATGCCTGAGAAGGCTTTTGATATACGTGTCGAATGCTTCCTTCGTCATCTGAAGTACGTAAGTGATTTAAGTGAGCTTTGTAAATTTTTTATTACTGACAGCGAGTTTTTCCTGTCTTACCTTTTTACTGGGACTTGTGAGTGGTTCAATGGGCCTAGGATTTGGCAAGTAATAAAGATCCACCACAGATAGACTGATTACTGTTCCGGTGTGAAGAAGCGCAATCATGATACATGGTTCTTGGAGTAGTCCGAAGCCCAAAATGGGGGCAGGTTTTAAACTGCTTTTCGTCTTGGTGCATATCAGATACTGGGAGTTAGACTGTATTGATAATGACGGAAGGAAAAAGTTTGCATCATCTGCGTGAATGAGAAAACAGGTTCATATGAATCAACTCTGATTATTTACACGATTACATATTATATGAAAGAATCAAAGCTCTAAACCATTGTCTATTTTATCACTGTGCTAATGTTGCGACTATCAGTGAAATATACTCCGATTTTAAGAAACGGTTATATGTGACATAGTGAATTATGTAAATCATTTTACCATCTGTAGCCTGAATGAAGTCCGCCAATTGCGATACCATTGGCAAATTTACGACGTGAATGCCTGCGTTGTGAGAACAGAAGTACCTGCAGAACAAGTAATGATGGTAATCAAGAGTAAATAATTTTTCACCCTACCACGTGATGATGTAAAGTGTGCGTTATACAAGTTGCTTTCTAAAAAATTTCCAACTCATCTTCAAAGAAGACTTTTTTTGAAAACCACTACAAATATGGTCGTAGTGTTGGAACTAGTTGGCAAGTACAGACTCTACCCTACTCCATAGGATCAGTCTGTATTCGACATATTCAATGAACTCTATCATACCTCGAGCTGTTGCCACGATCAACGTGCAAGTGTACAGGGCATGAGTACTTCTTTTCAATATCCCAGAAGCCAAGTCCCAGCTCCATTTCCACACATTCGTATACGTAGAGAGCGTCTTCCGGCGTGTGAAGACTAAAGGTCGATCCGTACTGTGACCATGACTGTATTGACTAAAAAAAAGAACATGAGTGATATTCTTCCCAAGGTCGATCAATGGTTAACTGTAAGGTGATTCTTTTGATTGATCGAATCTAGAGACTATGGGCGAAGATTTTTCGTACCGTTTTTTCATCGTCTTCAAATTTTTCCCGAAGTAAGATACTGTGGTAGACCTTTCCGGTACTAGTAGCCACAACAACGAGTGGAGGCGTTGTCTGCAGGCACATTATTGAGCAAGAGTCTACGCCATAGTTGTCATCTGTCCTAGGGTATATGGACAACGGACCTGTGACCAGTGGTTTTTCGCCTCTGAAAATGCACGGAGATATTGTTAATCGATCATCTAGGAATGTCGGGCAATCATGCAGCGAGCGCTTGGTATACCTATCGTATAAAGAATAATACTCGGAACGTACTTCCCGGTTAAAGTGTTGCCGTGTACAGCATAGACATCTCCGTTGCCCTTCAGTACCAAAACCGGCCATTCTATATCATTCCAATCCGCATCTTTGCTCTGTAATAATCATGCATTACAAACGTGAAGGTATGTTATAGCGAACAAGCACAGAATTGGTTTTGGTACGGATGCAAAATTTTTTGTAGACTTAAAAATGGGAAATCGTACTTGAATGTCTTTCGCATCAATTCCCGGTCTAAGAGTCGGAGTTGCGAAATCAAAGTCCACTGCAGTTTCACCCAAAGAAGCAGCACCAGGGATTTTTGAGGGCGAGCTAAATGCTGGACCAACAGTCCAGGTCTTGATCAGGGATTGTTTACCATTTGGCTCACATTCGTACAAGCTGGAAAATCAAGTAACGTCTTTGTGGTATTGCATGATACTTTAGACGAGCGTATGTGTTTAAACCAACGACTTACTTGAAAGCGTTCTGCGATGTCAGCACGAGGAGGTGACAGTCTTTGGTGGAAGCTGGATGCCAACGAACACGTCTCACTTCGGTCACACCCGAGCAGTGAAATAACCTTTCATCGAGACTGTGGCTCCTGTAAGATACAAACGATGATCTACAGGTGTTTAGTTGCGGGTTACGCATTTTCTGCTTATCAATTGTTAAAACAGCAATTCTGAATGCTGTTGAATTTCTTCGAGTCATAAAGTGCATAAATTATGAATTAATTAATTTCGAGATAGAAACGCTGATTATAGCAGGAAGGGACAATTGGAAGCATATATTCTTCGCCCCTTCCCCACACGTCTACCCTCTGCGGAGAGTCGTCGTGATACGAGGGCGTAAGCTGAAAATAATAATTATTTTAAAACACAGCGCGCATACGTTGTCCTCGGGCCTCAATTACGTGTGTTTTATTTAAAATTCTGGACCAGTTCTGATTATCTCGCCGCCATACTGCGACGCCGTGTGGAATTCTAATGTTTGATTATTCCCGCTTAGTCTGTTCTCGTCAGTTCTCGCAGTACCCTCTTCCATCAGCACTATGCAGTGCATTCGCTACCCGAATACTGTATTTCGATTTCAAATCGAAAAGAGTATTACGAGGAGTCAGCATTGACAAATACTCAATGTAGAATTGATTCAAAATTTTTGTAACACTATGCACCGAGATTAATTAATCTTTGAGTGAACTTGCAATAATAGTGGAGAAATGAGAAGCGGATTCAAGGCTGACTATAAATATTTGTATGGGTGAGTGAGTCCTTACGTGAGACGTAAAAAAATTTTGAGAGGATACTCTGTATACGTGACAGCATATTCCTGATACTATTTTTCAACATTACGGTGCACTCGTGTTTGGAGTTATTAATACTCGTAACATTGTACACCGGGTATGCAGCACTCACTGGCTATCCGAGTTCTTAATAATTGATAAAAATGAAAGCGTGCATGAAGGGCGGACGCAATATACTCGTACTTTTTATTCGCGTGGGGGGAGAAACAGCCCCGGAGGGTGACGGACCGCAGAAAGCGTGTTTTCCTTCGATCCGTCACAATTTCGGGATTATAAATATTCATATGTATACCTAATATTATTTCAGTATAACGGAAAGATTAATCTCGATCTTCCTGCCACAATCAGTCGAGGACAGTGCTATAAGCGTAGTTTTCCGTTCGGAAACAATTCGTATTAAGTCTAGCATGCGCGTTTACGTATATATTGTGCTTAATAGGGGCCAAGAGACATCCGGGGACTGAAATTTATCGCAATTGTAGCGCTGTTATAAATTATAAATTAGACAAAGGCTGAACAAGTTCGTATACTCGACTCGTACGCCGGCGTTCTATACTGCGCTTCATATGCATATACTTCCATCGCTTTTGCAGGTTGGGCGCATTTACGGTACGGAGTTTTCGTTGGCATACGTAGCCCAGAATTCACGTCATGGTACGCCACTCAGGGCTTTGTAAGGCGAATCAAAGAAACTAGTAATCCAAATGCATGTACGTACATATTTAACGATGGTGGGCCGTGGGGATTCAGACAACAGACGTTGACAAACAAGCTTACAAGCAATCATACAAGCGTGTTTCTATTGTGGGGAAATAATAAATTTTCAACAATTATGTAGTCAAAGTTCCAAAATTTTCTGTTAGGCCGTGGCATCTTCCAATTAAGATTTGAAAAAATTAAGTTTAGGAGTTTGTGTAGATAAGAAGCTTGGAAAAAGAGAAATCGAGGGTAAAGAAAGACGATTGACGGCGAGAATCGTTGGTTCAAATCCGTTACTACTTAAAATAAATTCTATAGTCTGTAGAACATTTCACAATAAAATAAAAGCAACAACCTTGACAGCTCAGGTATTATAATTAAGGACTTTTAACACGGTTGTGTCGCGCAGGGCAGTTCGTAGAAATTAAGAATAATATTCCCTGACAAATACATATATATATATATATATATATATATATATATATATATATATAGGTATATTCTAAGCCAAAGGAGACTTTTGAGTCATAAGTATGATAATTTTCATAAGTATAACGAATGCAAAATAAAGTGTGAAAATTTATAGTAAGACTTGAGGGAAATGTCTAGGAGATGGTTCCAAATGAACTCAGGCTTGCGAAGCGCTAAGTGAGGTATTAAATTTTAAGTCGAAGAATCTCGTTAACTAATGTCTGAAATTACAGAGGCATGGATGAAAATGGCAGAGGCGCGTCTTTTAGCGATTTCTCGAAATGAAAGATTAACGAGTTGATTAGCAATCAGAGAAAATCTTTGCGCCTGAAACTTCTCTTCGAAACGACAGCAAATATTTAATGTCTCAAGCGGTTGAAATTACGTGTGGAATATCTACAGGTGTAAATAGCTACTACATGCGTTTGTTTGACAATTCATATGTACATACATATAGGCAATAGTGACACATCGTACTACCCATAATGACGTTTCGTCCAAAAGATTTGTATGTATTATGTGCGAAGCGTAACGACGGGCTCGATTTGTACAGATATAATATGAACCAAGTCGAGCGGGACGAAACGATTTCAGTGAAACGAAACATTTCCCGACGAATCTTGTGCGGGGTTCTGAAACTAAACGTAAGAAACCGTCATTGAAAAGAATTGTTTTTTGAAAGCGGCGTTGCTAATGATCAATGTCCACCACCGTGGAGCTGTGGAGTTATTCTTTCCCTCTACGACGCACATTCGTCGTATACCTTATATGCATAATACCTACGTGTGCAAATGTGTATTTCTCTGTCTATAGGTGTATGTACACACGTATAGTTGCATGCAAGGGACAGGGATTAGGGATTTGAACGAAGTGGGAAATCGCTGGGGTGTGTGTGGGGGGTTCGCGAGGCGGCGAACAGTTAAGCATTAATGGATTTATAATCTAATGAATTTTTAGGTTACCTCTCGAGTCCCGCGGGTGGACTCCGGTATTTTCGTGGGGATTTATTGCCGTGCGAGAAAATCGTTTATCTCGAGTCTCCGGCGGCGTCGTCGTCGTCGTCGTCGTCGTCGTCTCCCCCCTTATTCTCCACCCTCGCCGACGTGCCTCAAACCGACCACTCGCCTCTCTCTCTCCCTCCCTTTCTCTCTCTGCACGCCAGAGTGCCCACCGTTCTCATTCCCACGGAAATCATTTTCCATATCCACCAAAATATCAAATCTCTCTGAATATTTCCCCAGATTTTTGTCCGCGCGATTTCAGGCTACGTTCGTACCGCGTCTTCAAATCTCTTCCTCAGTCTTTTGACGGATGCTAAAGTATGCCTGAGCCACGTTTGATGCGTCGTGTGTTCAGAGGTCATTACATGGAAGACCATGTAAGATTTTCATACTTTTTACTCGTTTTTTCTTGCGCACATAAAAATGTCAGTCATTCTTCAATTATATGATATAACTGTTGTATGGGCACATCGTTTTCCTTTTTTCTAAATTTTTTTAATACTTGGAACAGGGACCTCAGAATATTCAGGTCCTGTCCACTGCACGGTTGCACTGATGCAAGTTTGATATTTCAGTTCTTTTTTTATACAACTTGGCGCTTTTTTCTCGAAAGAATTTCGCATTCGTTAACCGGCGGTAATGTCACGTTAAATTTGGTCCTCGTTTCGGGAACACTTGGAAGTAGAATCGATTCAATATTTTCTTCGATGCTAATATCACGTTCAAAATTTCACCGCGGTGACATCAAATGATATCTATGAAAGTCTCACATAAGGTACAAGAATTTAATGCATATCGATTATAGAGCGAGTATAAATGCAACTACTTGTGATATGATAGGAGACAAGATAAATTACGGAGAAGAGAGTTTCTTGCAGAGCGGTCCAGGGGTGTTTCAGTATACCTCAGACGGTTAGCCGTATTCTGAAACGTTCTACTACAGATGAAGGTACGTTGCGATGTAGAGCGGTGATGCGGAAAAAGTTGAATTAAGTAACCAGTGAGCGACGAAGAGAAGGCGGGAGAAGATGGAGCGGAAGGGGGCGGTGGAGGGGTGGAGGCAAAGTTAACAATTGAATAACTTTATAATTTTTGGTTTTCTTTAATTCCCGCGATAATTTTGGTCCGCTTCATAATTCTCGTCCGACCAGCAGTCGCTCCTCCACCCCCCTGAGATCCCCGATCCTCGTCTCCGCCATCATCGCCACCGCCAACCCCGCAGTCACCTACAAGGTATGCTCTATATACATGGAACTGTAAAATTTTGTCGCCATTCGCTCCTCCTCCGCTTCCTTCACTTTGCTTCGCCGCTTTCTCTCTCCGTCGCGTTCGTATATGTATATACCTACTCACACAGCGCATAGGGCTGCAAGTTTTCATTCTTTCGAATATATATGTTTTTGTTCTTTTCTTTTCTTTTCTCATTCTGAAGATTTTTATTATTATCCCAAGCACCGAGAGCGGTCCGTTTCTTTTTGTAAGTTTTTGGTTAGGGACGAACGAATCACCGTCGGAAAGTAATTAGAAATATGGCTCGCCGGTGGTAAATGGGCCGTGATGCCTAGGATAACCTCGACTCCTCGCTTCTCCTCTTCACCCCTAGACGGCCACCCTGCAGAGCTCCGAGCATCCGCGGGGTGCATCTTGGATTTAATTCGGATTGTGCAACATACTAATTTCAGTCGCTGCTTAAATCGCCCAAAACTGAGTCAGACAAGGCATCGAGAAAGCTGAGAGAGACATCAGGTAAAGCAGGCTAATTACCAATTTTGGAGTCAATCAATTTACATCGATTGGTCCGGTGAAGTGAAGGACTCGTGGGAACACGATGGGCCTCCAGGTTTCGTTTGTAATAAATTTCTGGTCAAATTCAACCCCAGATTTCGTACGGTTATCTGAAAATGGATCCTCTCGAAGAATGCTGGAATACGACACCACCGCGCCGTGTTCAACACATTCGAGTGATAGTATAATTGACAATAGCTCTAAAGAAGGTGTCTTCGAAGTAGCCCGCAGAGTTTAATTAAAACAAAAGTAATGCCTGCGGGAACAATTGGTCGAGACGCGGTGCAAACGATGCAGGCGCATCCAGATGTAGTTGGAATTCGCGTATTTGCTGTGTCACATTCAGAGAGTGTCAGAGAGCCGTTCTAGCTTCGCCCGGTCGGCAATCGGCCCGAGGGAGCTCTGATATTGCTTCAATTTGTCCGGTAGGAGGTTGCACAATGCTGTTTCAGTATCTTGGCGCTTCGAGGTCCCACGTCTCTCGGCAGGGCGAGGCATTTTAAGGCCGCATCTGGATGCATCAGGGTTTGGAAGAGGCGATGTACATGCCTGCAGGTATACGGGGTACGAAATTCACGTATGAAAGTGGTATACATATAGTCGGAAGTAATAATCCCGCGTGTTAAATTTAATGATCTTTACTTTCGTTGTAATTGCGTCCCCGGCAGACCCCGAGGGGAGAGGATGGGGCGGGGTTAAATCCTTGAAATACGTTAAATATTTCGGTCTAAGCGATAGCTCTGCCTTTCGTACGCTCGCGCATACCTGCCTCGGAGGCACGCGTGAGTGCGTGTGCTCTCGTACATAGCCACGCGCTTCCGCAGGATCCTATTTTATATAAGCAACCGCAATCATGGTAACAAGAGCGGAGCAACGGCAAAGGCAAAGGCAAAGGCAACAGGAACGACAACAGCAGCCAGCAGCCAGCAGCAGCAGCAGCAGCCGGTAATGTAAGATACTAGCAAGGGTGGTCCGCGAGCGTTAAAATACCCAAGGTTTATAATACACACACATATTACAATTATGATATTAGGGCCCGGTATAACACACGCTGAACTCGTACCAGCGGCATATATATAATTGCGGTTTCTAACAATTACGCCACGTTTTCGCTGAATTTAATTATATATGTGAAATGCTCCGCGTTTCGCGTACGTCGCCATCCATGCAACCTCTTCTATAAGGCTTTAGATTTTATTAAGATCTTTACGATCCAAAACTCCAGCCAACCTAAAACCGGACTAACAATAAAGGCACGTGCATACGTGCTCTGTTCAATCCGCACAGTATCGCCAAGTATTATTCGCAGGATCGTTGCGGTCGAAAGATTTATGGGAAAAAACAATCGTTGTACGGTATGATTGCTGGATGCACAGCTTCTGCGAGACTTTCATGATGCGTCATTACCGTGGTTGAGGAATAGAAAAAGTTACCGCGCGGTTATTAAAGAACGTCTTCGTCGAACGTCTACTGTGTTCGCTGTATACCTAGAGACTCGGGTATCCGCTACTGGCCGCAGTCGCTAACAATATTACATAAATATAAAATAAAATATGAACTTTCTTGTGAAGTTTGCGCATAAACCCGCGGAGTGGCTAAGCACTTTCTTTGTGGGGATTCTTAACTTTGTCACCTCTTCCGGCCACTGAGGAAGGCGAAAATTTTGTCCGCGCAAGGGTTGTTCGTGTTCTCTGAGACGGGCTACGCGCCTTAAATCGTCGTCTGCTTCGAATTTTCGCGAAACTAACTCAAGACAGCATGAGGCGAGGAACGACGACCGGAAGTCGGTAAGGAAGTTCGCCAGGTCCGCATCTGTCGAATCGTGAGAAAACGATAAAATTGGACAAAACAATTCCAGTCGGCTGCAGCTTAGCAGAAATGGTGTGAGGGCTGTTTTAAGGCGTAATTTAACATAAATTTGGTGAGCAGAAGGAACGGGGGATGGGCGAATGGGTGGGTACCAGGATGGCCACCAGGATCACTGTGTATCTTTGTACCGGGCGACTTGGCCCTCCGTAGGGAAACTTTTTGATTGTATTACCAACACCAACCTACCGCGGTGTTTAATGTGTTTGCTTTTTCGGTTGGAGAAACTTTTAATGCATTGTAAGCGGTAAATAATAAAGTTTCGTTCACTTTCGGACAAATACCGCGTCTTCTCGTTAGGCGTCAGTTGAGTACCTAAGAATCTTCGTCCAAGTACCTATCCGTTATTAGAAGTCTATCCAATCGGACAACGGACCACCTTAGCAGCGTCTGCTGTAAGGTGAAGTTATTATTCCCCAATTACGCGGATATTCGGCAGAATGTTTCGAGATTTGATTGGATAACGCCGGAATTTAATCAATCCATTTTATTAACAAGTGAAACGATGCATTGGCGGAATAGTATTTGGGATTTGACATTCGCAATGAATGATTCAACATGTACAGGCACTAGTAGCCGATGTTTTAGCGAAAAGTAAAAAAGAAAGAGATGAGAAACAGATTGGATGAAAATCGGAAACCAGCTTTACCGAGGCAAGGCCTGCGGCTCGAAATGTGCTGAGATGTCACACGCAGGTGGTTTAATGAGTTATGTCTAATCTATGCATCGGATTATCATAATGGGTCTCTCTCATTATATCTCGAGCATCCCCTTTCTCTACCGTCTTCCTTACTCCTCTTGCGATTCAAGGACGATGTAATATATTCTAAATAAGGTGATATTACGTTAGACGGCCGCGTACGGCAAACTTAACTTCGGCAACTGTTGTCTCCAAGGGTGAGTTACAGGGCGCCTAAGTAATCGCAAAGAGTAAAAACCACATAAAGTACAGGTGGCGTCCTTCCCTTTCCTCACGCCTTTCTCACCCTCCTCGGCATACTCCTGAAGGACAGTAGTGTAACCCACGTGCCTACACAAAATGGGACAAATAGCAAGTAGATCATTCGCATTATTATAAACAGTAAATTCATTCACCTTGCACAGCAAGAAAATGATGGGGAATCAGGGTTCTTAATTATCATATCAAGTTGTAGCTACAGGATTAACTTCCAATCGATTGTGAGATATCTTGAGCATCAGTCAGTGAAAGTATACCTGCCATAGAATAAAAGGTGATAAATGTCCTGTCACTTAGAAAAAAAATATCGAAGTGACGTCTCTTTTTGGCAACGAGTTTCATTGATCTCACCTAAACTTCTGATCAAACTACAATTTTCCAGGCTGACTTTATTGACACATCGAAAATATCCATATCTATCATAGAGAAAGTTTTCAGAAATGGACTCAGCTCTGTGTTTCATATATATATATATACATATATATATATATATATATATATATATATATTTTTTTTTTATTTGAGACGCCACAAAAATGTATAAACGTGTGTTGTATTACAGGATATGTCGGTAATACGAGGGGATCGAATAAAATCCCGAAATATAAAAAGAGAATGATATTTAAACGCAAGCGAGGATCTAGGTCTGCAGTAAATTGTCTGAGCTACACCATCTGGGACGTGATCAACGCTCTTCGGAGGAGTTCTGCAGTAGTTTGAACTCGGGTCAAAGGGTAAATCCTTTGGCTAGTTACAGCGGTTCCCGCATTGCACTTCGGTGGTATGGATTAGTTTATACCTATACATGTACAGGTACTCACAGTGTGGGTCGTTACGCATCTAGTTAATTAGCAAGTTACGAATAAGTTCTACGAGATTTTCGTATTCACGACGGCGTGTCCTCAAGTTCGTTCGCATCATAGCCATAAAATCAGGATGTTGCACAAAATATAACAGTTACCCTCAAGTTAAGACCTGTTCGCCGAGTTTGCCATAATTTATCCGTGTGCCCGCGTCCTGTGACTCTCGCGTCGTACGGTGGCGGGTTCGCCAGCGTCGCCTGCGACGTTCCCGTCGGCCCCGTCGGCAACTATGCCCGTTAATCCTGCCTAGCGTCTCCGGCCCCTATTTGCAAAGTCCCAGCGGCCCTTGTTGCTTCCCCTGCCCATACACCCCACCACCCCCCTTCTTCCTCTCACCCCTCTGGCTTCCACCTACTGTCCCGACGCCTTCCTTTACACCCCGGGCATGAAATACACGTACGACTTTCGTGTATTTACCTGACCTCTCGCAGGTGTGTATAGTATACCTGCTCTAATTAAAACTCGAGACTTTTGATTTTGTGGACACTTGTCCGAAGTTGTCAGCGATACGTTTTCCCTGTAGGCTCAAAGAATGCGCCCCTTATTGTGAGACGAATGTACGCAAATTCAATTCTCAACGCTGTTCAGTCCTAAAGTTACTGACTCAAAAAGCAATGCAATGTATATGATTAAGTATGGTATTTTTGCCTGTTGATAATATTTTTCCACAGACATCTGGTCATTTTTACCGAATTATTTTTCGTCCCGCGATAAGGATAAAAGCTGAGCATTTATTCTGGAGTGATTTTTAAGATTTCTCGTTTGAAACTTTGTCCGATGGTCTGTATTGCGAAAATAAATCTTCTTCGCTTCACCACTGCAGGGCAAATGGCAAGTGCGCACTCGAGGGCAGAAAAATGATCAAGTAAATTATCACGCTGATGAAAGATGAAGAACGTTTCAAATATGAAAGTCACCATAGTTGCAGTGTATAATCACGATACAAGATGAAAAATAAGTGTCATTGAAGTTTTTATGGACTTGCAAAACGGAAATAAAACTTCCACTCGTTGCATATCATCTGCGGTTTTGATATGAGGTTACACGCGAAGGTGGTAGGCACAAATGTGAAGTATTCTACTCTGTGGAGCGAGGAATAGGGGTTCGCGGAAGGTTGAGTGCGATAGAAATTGAGATAAAAGAATAAAGGTATAAAGGATGCCCCTTTGCTTTCGAAGCGTGCGGATCGCACGTAGGACGGTAATTAAAAGAACCGACAGCTGTCTCTTTCGTCCTGGTTGGCAGCCGTGGTTTGCTTTTATTTCGCTACGTGCGAGGCATGTCTCGTATTTAAATTTTCCCTCTGTCTCTGCGGATTCTTTGATTAGAAAAGGCCGCCGGAGGTAGCAATGAGCTTGTGCATGTATATATATATATATACCTCCGTACAAATACATTTCCGCGAGAGCGCGAGTCCGGCTATATGTATACGTCATGCACACCAGCTCCTGTATCTTTCGTGTCCCGAAAAACCTATATCACTTTTGTATTCTTCCGACGTCCGCGAGGCCGCTGTTGACTCCCTTTATCTACGTGTACTTGTCCAGCTATATCTATGCATGCATCCGCGCCTTCCACTCGGAAGCTTCATATGCAGGATGTGGAAAATTTACTACTTCAAGTATCGAAGGGGAAATATGGTTGTTATTATACTTAGGCAGGGAACGCATGATTTTACAAATTCCGTCATTATTCGATTTGAACTGAATAAATATTTTGGATGCTTTAAGCGGGGCTAGTATGAATCAATTTTGATACAGAGAAAATCAGGTTTGGCTGACGATGTACTTACGGGAAAAATTATAATTTCTGTAAAGCTGTAGTGAGAAGAAAAGCAATTACGGAAGGAAAATTCCAGGCTTTCGATAATGTATTTCGGATTATTAATCACCGACACCAGACGAAAATTGAATCAAAACGAACAAATGATCACTTTTGCAAAAGTTAATTTGCCCGGGAATCAATCGGCATTTGCACGGAAACGTAAGTTTGTACAATTAACCGTTTTAATTTCATGAATTGACGGCGGTGGTGGTTGACTGAAAAATTTCTTTATGTTCATAGAAGCGTTTTTGAGGTGCAGAGAGCTGCGGGAAAGGTGAATGCGGAGGCGGGTTGATGCAGCGCGTATAATATAATATACATACACTCGCGTATGCAAAGTACTTAAAGGCTGCGCCTCTTGAAAAATACGAATTATTCAACGACGTAGAAAAATGTAGACCCGCCGTTATACTACGGCTGTTGCGGTGTGCGTGAACGTGAGGTAAAACCGCTCGACTCACGTTTGAGTCTTGCGGGTGTCAGCCTCAGTACATCAAGTATGACGTTTCGTTGCCTTGCTTTGCTCTTCTTTCCTTTGCGAAGAGTACAGTGGCGCTGTAGACTGCGATTCCAGCTCCGGAATTCAAGTTTGGCTCTGATGTGAGCCGGGATTTAGCCCGGAGTTGGAACTCTGAACCAGCTCAGCCGGTGGTGGTTGGGAGTCTGGCGCGATGAACCGGCTGATTAGCTCGTAAAACTTGCGATTGTTAACCGCGCCGAGATACTGAAAAGAACGTATAATACCGTGGCATCTTCTCCTCTCCCCGAAATCCCTCCCTCCGTCCCTCCCTTTCCACCCTCCAATCTATGTGCATCTACATACCCCGGCATGTATGCGTCCGTGAATGTTCACCACACAGCTACCACCTCTCCAAATTTGACACCCTGGTACTTCGTTCCAAACTTCAATCTGTCGCCCCGAAAGCACGGATCTTATTACATGCATCATATATTAAACTAGAAACTTTTCTTTCACTTTATCTAGTACTCGTGAATTCTGCGCAAAATCTTTTCTTTGCTGTTCTTCCGTTCGCGATCTAGCTATTTACCAATATTTCCTTATATTCGTTTAGATCGGACGTGTTTGGTTGAAATTAGCGGTTTGGGTTTTAGATTTCGTTGGCAGCATGTTCTCGTTTCGATAAGAGACGGTTTTGGGTGTACCGGAGTAATTTCAGGCGGGAGGGTGACGGCGCGGGGCGGCAGGACTACTTGACCACGTGGCGCGGGTTAATTTGGCGAAGCTCGTAAAGAGTGTCGAATTGGGCATCTCTGTAGGTCGTATAGCAGCATCAGCTCTCGGGCTGCGGGCGACTTACAAGAAGATACGGCCCAATCACCGTCCTCCGGCATCCGCGCCCCTCCTTCACGTCCACCTTGTATACCTACGACCCGGCAGAGTTTATTTATTCATTAATTAATTTGTGGGAGGATAGCTGCATATCACCTTGTCGCCATACATACCGGAGGCCCGGGATCTTCGCTGTTCGCCGAGATAGTTACGACTTGCAAGTTGAAGAATATTTTTTAACTATCTCCGCTCTTATACGTGCCCCCACGTTGGATGAGAAGAAGCCGGATGGTTTTACCGCGTTTCGTATACACTTGCTTTATACAGGCGTGTGTACGCGAGAGTACATCCGAAACTTGTATGGGTGCTTGAAACTCTTTCTTCATTCAGGGTAGGTAGTATAAAAGTCGTGCGAAACCACCGGCGACGCGAGAACGTCGGTGAAAATTTAAGAGAGAAGTTAATTTCTCCTTAAGAAAAAAAATTCTTCAAGACCACCTGCAAGAGTAGTTTTACCATTTTTACGCAAGTATTCGCGGTAAAGAATTTCAAGCATCGAATCGCAAAATCTGCAGCGTCTTTCGTCCGATGTAAAGTAACCAACGAAGCAGATAAAAATATGGTCACGAAGTTACCGCTCTAAAATTTTTCCAACAATTGAGCCAGACTCTTAAATAAAAAAAAAAAAAAAAACAATAAAAATTCACGTCGTATGTTATAATTATATAAGTTATTTCACCCTTTCAGGATACTTTGACTAGAACCAAAGACCATCCGCGACGTCACGCCGGTGTTTACTGAATTTTTCCAAATGCGTAAACTTAGTAGCGAAGCGTAGGTGTGCAGAAATTTATCTCTAATCGTTCGAGTCAAGACTTCGAGAGGGTTTAACGAGTCCCGATATTTCACATAGGGCGGAGGTCCCTTCCCTGCAGCTACTTGGTATAACGCGTTTATTTAAAAAATGATTTAACCAAACGGTTTTACATATGTAATCTAACGTAAACCTGGGCTAATCTCGGGGAACCACACGCCGTTGCCTCGTATATTCCCTCTGATAATCCATACGCGAGAGGGAGTCCCGGGCATCCCGCCCACCCCTCCCAGCACTCGCCGTTGACACAAACCCCTTTCACTCTGTCCCCCACTATCTGAACTTTTACCGCATTTTTTTCGATGAGCAAGCAGAGAGTAAAAATCGTCGTGCTGGGTCATTGTTTTGGGTTGTTTGCACACCGTGACCGACACGCCGCAACCCCGTGGGAGTGGCGACACCGCTTTGCAGTCGGCCAGCCGGCGATACAGAACGTGATTTAGTACCGTCGAATGAATTTTTCGCGTGTTCTTTTTCCTTTTTCATAACGCGGAGTAGGATCACCAAATCTGTGTCAATGGACTGGGTTCGGACGGGAGGCCAAAGAGCAAATCCTTGTTTATTCTTCTCTCTTCTTCATTGAGATTTATATCCTTTCGAAATTATCAAATGACGAGCATCGCCCTTTTTCTCCGTAGCGCCGGTGTCCCAAAATAGCCAAGTAGAGAAATTGTGCCGAGCAGTTTACGTCTGCGGCACATCGGATTTCGAAATCCTTCATTTTTTTTACACACATATTATATATGTACATGTATATGTATACATACGAACGATTTATGAATCAGGAATTTATCAGAAACGTACAGAGATTTTCCCATTTCCTTTTTTCTACAAGCATGCGCAGCTTGCACGGTTTGCTTGTGGGGGTTGAAAAATGATAAAAGCAAATAAGAGCATGAAATATCGGCGCAAGGTGGTCTATCTTGATCTCCCATGCGGACAGCTCGATCCGGCAGGGCGACGCCGGATTTCTGGATGCGACCTCGGCTCTCGAAATTTGTCGCTGCAGCATCCAAATTTCCCCTTTCCCCCCACCCTTTCTCATTCGCAACACCTATGTAATTCCTACGAGTGAATAGCTTTGATACGAAAGCGTTTTATGACCGATGATAAAACTCCAATTCAACTAGGTATTTCCGTATACGTATATGTATATGTACAATGCGCGAAGAGCTTCGAACAATATTTTACTATCACGTACAATTAAATATGCACCTGTAACACTGCAGTGAATTTTAATTCGCTTTATTTACTAGCCTGCATGCCGCTTCGAGCGATGCACGTGGTAGGTAATACGGGTATGATGAAATAAAAATTTGTAAAATTTATTAAGGATACAGGAAGTGAGGCTACGGAGTAAATGCATATCTGCGTATCAGAATAAGATTTTTCTTAACCAATGACCGATCGAGTCAGGAGATTTAGTGCACCGATTACAATGCGCTGTAATTCGTTGATATTTTTCATGTGGACTGACATGACGAGCAGGTCCCTTATAGGTTGAAGGTGTTAATCAGGATAGGCGGTTAACCACGTACGTGGCTTTTGCTTTGTGCATGGAATCATCGTATTTCCTTCAATTTTTTCGCGTCGCGCGTAACTGCGCGTTTATAATGAGGTAATTTGTAATGCAGATCTAACTTCTAGGAGGACTGTAACAGCCTCTACCCTACCTTCCTTACAGTCTCCTGCAACCGCCTATATACGTATATTTACTTACCAAGTATAGCCTACGAAATGAAATCTCGCGCGACTAAACCCAACCGCTGCCACCACCTTAGCCCGTAACCCTTCAAGATATTCCGCTAATCTTTTAATGGCCTCAGAAGTAGAAATTAGTCGGACGAGGTCTCAACGCTTCGCGATATGAATAGTTAATTCTCGAGAACCAAAAATGAGAACATTGAAAAAAAAATTACGAAAAACTAAAATCAGAAACTGATTATGCCTTTCGCCAAGGATTATAGCGTTACCTACAGTCTGTACGTCACATCGTCGTAACTGCAGGTATGACGTGCAGAAATCGGATGCGAATTTGAAATGAAAGAAATTAAAAGCAATCCAATAGCAGACGTCGAAAAGTTTTGATAAGAAATAATTGATTGATGTGGTTCGTGCGATGTAACTTACACTCAGTTTTGAATTCTTTTCCCGTGTGCCAGAGAAATGGATGATACCGACGATGACCTGGTAGGCGATCCAGGGGAAGGACCAGACCGGGCCTCGTTCCCCTCACGCGCTCGGCTCATAAACGTACAGATGAAAAAATAAAACGACGCCATCGAGAGAGCGCCATGCATAAATGAAGTGGGACCCCCGCGATTCCCGTCCTCCGACCATCCGCTATGCCAGGTCGAAATACTTTTAGCTCTTTTTCTTATTTTTCCTTTTTTTTGTCTTCTTTTTTTTCACCTTTTTGATCTCTTTTTTTCCTTCTTTACCTTCGTTCGGCATTATTGTGACTTAGAATGCGTGGAGCGGGCATTACGGTTTACGAGGCGAACTTTCGGGGGTTAGGAGAGGCGCGAATTATTCATAAATGGCGGAGGCGAGGTGAAGGTGGCTTTGCCTTGCTATACACTCGGTGAATGCTACCGAATATTACGCCAAGCGTCCTCGCATAATAAACACATAACAGTAATCCTTAAAACAATAATTAGCTTCAAAACCTCGCCCGCCAAACCCCGAGAACTGTTTCTGTATCCGCTAGCAGGTGGGGGGAGGAACGAAGAGCGGATAAGGTGGTGGATGGGAGGTGTACGTCCTCTCCGAAGGGTGTTAATTTCCTATTCGTTTAAATTAATCCGCGTTCGCTTGTAAGCCACTCGATATAAGCCAACCGAGCACGATTCTTTGCTTAGCGCTTCTACGTTTTCATCGCTAGAACTCATACGTATACATACCTAACCTGTTGATATTACAACAAAAATAATTCCAGCTATGAGAAAATTCACAGTTGTCAAGTTATTTTTGAAAAATGATTTTTTATCGGAAAGAATTAATCTATATCTTTTACACGTTTTTTTTTATACAAAAGATTTTCATGCGCAAGAAGGTTGTCGCTGAATATAAGGCTGAAATGGAAGACGGTTCGAATAACTTTTATTACTCGACGATACAACGGTTGATATACCTATATATCGGAGTATTCGTCAAATGGAAATTTTTGGTTTCAATAAGACGTAAAAAATGGAAATGTAAGCTTGGGAGGTCAATATCAAGAGACGATCTGATTTTGAAAATCGTGATTTTGAAAAATCTCTGCAAGAATAACGAATCCTGGTTCCCACTGTACGGAAGCTTGCCTCTGCGTCGACGGTGAAATGGCGGATGGAAGTTCTTAAGAAGAGAACGGGGTTGGGGATGAAGCGGTGATAGTTTTAATCCAGTGTCTTGGGGTCCGCGGATTCCGCAAGCGGTAGTTAGTGGCTGGCAAGTCGCGCACCCGCACTTGCCGCGCTGATATCATAAGCCGAATAATTGCCATTATTGCAACCATTTTGCTAATCCACCGGCAGCCTGGTGCAAGGCGCCGCGCCGCGGTGTTCTTCACCCGGAAGTCAAACTAATGTTTCACGGTTTAAGTATAGATATGTTCATCCGAAGCTCGCTGGGAGAACGCGGGGAAGAAAGATGCATCGTAGCTGTGAGGTTTTCGTTTGTCTTGCAATTCTGAACCTCACTTCGATATCCATCGCGATGTAGTTAAGGATTACGAAACCTTTTCCGCCTTCAGAAATCCCGGATACTAATGTTTGATACTTTGGGGTGAGTGCACCAGTTTATGCGCGATACTCCAGTCACTGCTGTGATCATCGTGCGATGATGGTGCTGGAAATTTCCCGTCTTGCAGCTAAAGATTTGTAGAGCGTGTACGAGAATTAGTACGAAAAAGAATGTTGTAATACTCGGACGAAGCCTCGAGCGCGCGGATCCAAGGTGTATAAAACAGCGGAGCAAAGTGTGATTGTAAAAGTGTGCTCTTTCGCTAAACTGCATGCAGTAGCTCCGGGACAGCGGACCTTAAATCCCTGAGATTTGTTCTAATGGCTGCAACTTGCTTACGAACTATTCGCGTCCTGCACTCCCCTTCCATGTTTCGCGTATCACGTGTATTTACCTAGAAAGTGTATCCCAAATATGTATATGTGTGCACGTTCTAGGTTACAAGGGTGCCTGGGTACAACTGCAGCGGCCACGAGCACAGCGTCGGGGAATATTATACGTCCGATTGTGTAAATTTGGCGGAACACTTACCGTGGCGCTAAAGGAAGAGCGAGTCTAGTATGCAAAAATTTCACTTCTGAATCCTACCTTTGTTTTGTACGTTATGAATTCTTGTGACATGCCAAGTAATGTAATTAGTAAGAACAGTCGGTGTTATAAAAACTTGAAATGACGAAGTTGTTTGTTACCAACGTTTTTGATTTTTGTCCTTCAAAGCAAAGGATACACAGATCAATTAATCAACGTTTCTCACAACATGGTGAAAATATATTTAGATACGAAACTGGAGTGAAACAAAACAATAATGAGACACGAAGGGTTAGAAATATTATAACAATAAATGTGAAATGTTGAAACTAATGCCTAAGTAAGTTGGAAACGTGCGACACGTGAGCGCCGTCAGCAGGATCATGTTCGCGAAAAGATTGGATACCGACAGCATCGCAAGTTGCGGACGGTTATCTCTAATAAGGCCACTAATTACGTGACATTATAATTGCCCGAAAGATTAGATCCTCGGGGGTTGGCCTGCGGGTGGGTGGCATGTGTTGTTGATGAGGCGGTTAGTATTCAGGGCTGCACCCCGCGCAGGACTTTTCAAAACTAACTAAGTAAAGCCCCGTTAATTCCATAAGAGGCTGCCTTATACCTTACATACCTTACATACCTTATACACAGTTACACCTTAGACCTCGTATACCTTATACCTCTCGCCCCGCCCGACGAACCCGACGAGAAGGGCTAGGCGGGACGAAAGGAAGGAAGGAAGGAAGGAAGGAAGGAAGGAAGGAAGGAGGGAAAGCACGGTTTTAAGCATTATTATGACACCCCCGTAATTGCTAGATATTAGAACGCATCGCGAGGCGGTGCGAGAAACGATGCTGTTTCCAATTACGCTTTGGTGTGTTGATAACGCAGCAAACGCAGTTCATTCATATTTTCCATTCCTAGCAACAACCCGGTTAAAATTTCACCTTTGCTCGTCAGCTATATTAATCACGGTTAAAGTGCCATTTTTTTCCCGTCCACTTTCAACTATTTTTTTCTTATTCAATGTATCCAATTAAGGTGCGAATAAAGATCTTCAATGTTATAAACCCACATCATGAAATGTTCACAAGTTTAAAAACGTGAAGACGTGTTAAACGATACGAAGGTGTTGAGACTCACCGGCAGGAAATTTCTTCTTTGCCTCCTTGAAACAACGCGTCTTTTCCCCATCGTTTTGGCAGCTCTACGACAGCTATGCCGCAGTTACCCCAGATTGCAAGTTGCGTTGTGGTCTCATTAATCTGCAAGTTTGTGACTTCAAACGTGGGTGGATCTGTGAGCAGTAATCTCTGAAAAAATACAAAGAAAAGGACGATTATCATTCGACGTTACTGTTGCACTACATAGGGTTGAATCCTACTCGTTTGCTATTCTGAAGTGGAAAGTTTATTTGGAACCAGTGTTTTCGGGACCAGTGTTAGTAGGTACTCGAAAAGATTATATACATTTTGATATTCCAGGCCATTATTTTATGAGTATCAATCGACACGTCGGTTTTCTTCGTCATTCAGACTGTTTTATTACGATATGTCCATACGGACTGTGAGGGTTCGGAGAAAAAAAGGAAACAAAAAACATCAATTAAGTGTTGAAATATGCATGCGAGGTTGCAGAGGGTATTTCTAACTCCGGAATGGATTCGCCGTCTCTTCAAAGATGTACGGTAAGGAGAGGTATACATATACATGTCTTACCTAGCGACGAACGTAACTCACAAAATATCTGCTCAATTATTCACTCTGAGGGGCGGGAGACGTCTTCATTTTAAGAAGAAGTGCACCGTTGTGTGTGTGCGTGCGGCCTTTTACGCGAAATCATATTAGGATATATCTTACTTGGGACTTGAGTGGAATACAGTGAGCTTTGTGGCTTTATTACGAGTAAAAATTTTCCACAGAAGTATGAGCGTTGATATGACGATATTAATACGCGTTTGCGTCTATACGCATTATTATTTGACATAAGATTTCAACGCGCCAATTTGGGGTGAAAAATCTCGTCGCCAAATTTCGCACCAGCAGATATAAATATATTTTATTACGTTATTATTTTTAGCAGGTGGTCTGATAATAAGTTCCAATAAATTATTTTCTAATTCAGACATACGGTATGCTGATATTACTATTACAACAACAACAAGAGCGTTAATAATAATGAAAATAAGTGTAATAGTAACAACAATAACAGTAATGAATAACACTTGCAGCAAAGAAACAACTTAAAAAAACAACAAACAGTTTACTTTCAACTCTTCGACGAAACTTATCGGCAAAATTGAGGCTTGTAAGCCGTCGACGGTTACCGAACGAGAAAGTTACCGCAAGGAATTCGATGTCATTCTCAAAACAAAGTATATTGATTAAAAAACTTTATAATACGAAGTCACCACTTATTCGTTCATTATTTTGATTTTTATGTAGTCGCTGGCGTCTACTTGTGAACATTGTACCCACATCCTCGATATTTAATTTTGCAGAAATTCCAACGTTACCAGTTTCAAAGTAAGTTCGGAAAGGGGCGTCTTAAAGGTATCAGCCGATCGAAGCGCGATTGCTTTTCAGAGCACGGAACTTGCGCTGAATTTATTACTTCCGAGGACTTGAGCAGCCTTTTTCGTTTTACACTCACAGAAAGTACCAAATACGGTTTACACACACGGTATTTTCGCATGAATGAATCGATTCCTGTATCGTCATTAGACTTCGGATTGTGATTGCTTACCTTTGAAACCCAAAAATGATAGCCTAGGCGTTCTATCCAACAACAAGTGTGTAACCCTGCATCCAGACCCGAATTTGCCCGTGATTGGTACTACAAAGTTGAGGAGGTGCTCTGGTCAATTTCGCCGTTGACGTATCTGTCTCCAAATATGTAAGTGACGTATCGCAACTACGAAAAAGGGCATAACAACGCGATTTTGTATGCAATTCCGATCGAAAACACTCCAATGCAATTTCATTTGACAGAGAAATAAAGAAATAATGAAAGAAAGCATGACATTTCTGTTCTGTGATACGTAGACTTAGATATTTGGAGTCATGTACGCCAACGTCGAAATCGAGCAGGGTACCCCGATAAGCCAAAAGCTGGGCTGTGCAATGTTGGTATATCTTCGTGAATATATGAGTATATGAAAATTGAGGGGGAAAATTGAAACTGATACCGTATAGTAATATAATAAGGAGACGAAGAAAAAGTTATTAGAGCTATTATTTCACATTATACTTCGCACCATCCGTAACGTTGATTGAAAATTGAAAAGAGAATCTGATAGACTGGAGGGACCCACGAGCTCACCGCACCGTGAAATTATTAATATTCCGTCCAAACTCTCTTAAGACGGCGAACAACGTACTAAAGAAAAAAAAAAAATCACAGTTTATTATCACCGGGATAAAGGGTCGCGAGACAGCCACCCGAACTTCAAGAACGAACGAGTTTATTACCGAGTGCTGCCAAGGCCCCGTAACCAGACACGATTGTTTTTCTATGTTATCATGAAAATCGACAATCTACATTCTCAAAACCTTTAATCGGCAGATCGCAGTCTGTGTGAGCTGTGATAAATTAAAACTCTAATCGGATCAAATAGCAATATCACCCTCAGACCGATTCCTCATTGAGTTAGGCAGGAATCAATCAATTTCGTTGGCGATCACACGGAAACCATATTTCGCCCTCAGGCAAATTGTTAGCAACCTGATATAAGCAAAGAGCAATGAATTGCTGCTCTCATTTGCCTGTTGGTAAAAACTGACGAATAGATCACGTAATTCTTTCAAATAGTATAATCATTGTATATTATAAGATACGTTCCTTTGAATAAGAGAAAAGACTGCAAGCATATTGCATATTGATTTCATACCCATGATGCTATTCAAAATTCAGTATATAAGAAAGTGAAGTAAATATATATATTTATGTATATGTTACCTCTCAATCGGTCCGTACTATTTGGTTTCATCAGATTCATGAATTAAGCTCTGCATGGGTTAAGAGTCCATGGCGAGATGAATCAATTTGCCTTGAACAGCTGCACGCAGACAGTGTTTGTAGATCTTGATCGCGATGGACTGCGAACGTTGTTGGAGTGCATTTGGTGTTGCCGAATAAAGTTTGTATTCTCAAAAGAGCTTCCCTCGTTAAAACAAATTCCCCGGAGCCAAGAAACAGCGAGCAACGAGCAAAGAGCAAGGCGCAAGGAGACTGTGGATTACCAAGTACCTTCTCTCAGTGCGACGAACACATTTATTAACAGCTTCCACCCTCTGTATACTTTGGTAGCTGTCTACTGTCTTGTCCGGGGTTGGAACGAAAAAAGACGTCACATTGTCGACGCCTTATTAATCCGGAAGCGAGGATGGGAGGTGAGAGAGGACGAGCTTTGAAGAAATTAAAAGAACAGAGCGTATAATGTGAATACATCCATCCACTCCCTCCGCCAGCGCCCCTAACCATTTTTACTTCGCCCCAGCCAAGTGTGAGGCAGATAGACATCTTGAGCCTTGTCACGGTTTAAATGTGATGGTATGCTGGGGTATTTTTAGCGGCAGAGTGATTCGATTATTTCTCACGTCGACTTTCGAGCTCTCGACATTTCGCTTAACTATGCATGGATAGCATGTCCTTGGGGAAATTAGAATTAGGTAAGTACTCATCGATTATTGGCTGTGAATTTATTCGCACACTCACCGTTCTCAAGAGTAACGATTGTCATCTTTCTATCCGCTGGATTCTTAGACTATACGACATTTTATGAATTGAATGTGAACCGGCGAGGAATAGTTTTTTTTTTTTGATTTTTACAGTTTTTCGTATTATACTAAATTTGTTACATAATATGGTGTGAAAAAGTTGATAGCAGGTTACAAAATGAAAGATACTATGAGAGAAGGAAATATGAATGATGGAGATTGATTAGGAGAAGGATGACCGAAGACGAGGGTTGCTGGAAGGAACTATTATCCTAGGGTGTCCAAGGACCTCATGGAACTCCTTGGCTGTGATTGGAGAGGCCTCTTCCACGACACACAAAAGGGGTGCATCGTGGTGGATATTACTCGGGGTTGGTCCCAAGCACTTGGTCCGGGGCTTCGGCACCGGCATGGAAGGACCGCAAAATTTATAAACCTAAGTCCCCGATGCCCGGGCGCTTCCCAGGCTACTTGAGAAGCAGTCCTCAGGTCCTTGAGTCCGTTATCTGTTATTATGCTTGTTCTAAGTTGTTTTAAATTATTCTATTTATTTAGAAATATTTTCCGAAGCAGAATGCCGTTTGGGCAAGGTTTGGCTAGGAGTCAAGGTACTTCAGTCACTCTATACGAACACAAGGGAAAAAATGTTTGTTAAATTTAGAATAAAAAAAAATTACCCCGTTATAAATAACTTACGATTACATTAGATCTACAGTAGCACATGACAACAAGCGGGGAATTAGTTTTCACCTAGATAGATTGACAGAAATACGATTGATTTTTTTCAAATGCATGTACAATGACGTAAATGAGCAAATGCCTGTATATAACTTAAATAAAATGGATAAATTACAAATAAATTTTTCCTTAACTAATATATGAAATTCACAAATCACTTCGTTCCATTCGACTAGGTAAGATAAGACTTTTCCATATATTTGTGTAACACTTCGACGGTACCTGCAGCTTTGGTAATGATGGTAGATTTTTGAAACAGAGAGACATGTGCCAGTGATTTTGTCAATTTTGAACTTCGGCTATAATTCTAATCGGCAGAAAGATAATACAACCATCAAAGCTTTTGCATTCTAAGTGTATATTTTATGAGGACATTTATTTGTGATTTCCTCTTCTTTCAACATTTTATTTGTATACATTGTTCGAATAACGTCGTAAGCAAAACCAAGTACAATGCGCATGCTGGAAGTTGCTCGTGTCTCCATGGCATCAATTGAAGATAGATTATCTTCACTTTGACGATCTGTTTCACAAAGTGGTATTAAATACGATATAGCATTAAAGATAGCTTCCATCGAAGTTCCGGATTTATCAATAGCTTCGATTTCTACGCTATGAGTATCGCATTCAATATCGGTATCGGTTTGTCGATGTATTTTCAATGGAAGAAAAAGAAATTTCGTCATAGCCTGGGCTGCGCAGACTACAACTTTCTGCACGATTTCAGTTTCATCTCGTATTCCAGAAAAATGTCCTTGCTTCATTGATTCCACGACACTATAAGTGAGCGCGATCCATTGTTTTGTTGCGACGATTGTTGAGTACATAGCAGGTTTCACGGCGGTCGAAGTTTCGGGCAGAACTTGTTGAGTTACTTCAAAAAAAGTGCTAATCGAAATCTCGAAGAAACCAAAAGTTTCTTCTATCCAACTATTAATTGGAGAGGTGTTATTACTCGTTTTCTTCATGTTACCAATCATATTCCGGAATGCATTATTGGTCATGGAAAACGATTTTTCCCGGCCCATTTGTATTACAGATAAGCCATCCAACAATCCCGGTTTTTTTCCTTGATTGGATACGGAAAGAAATTGCAATGGGTGAAATATATTAATCGTTAGACTTAGCGCCATGTTGTAGGTTGTATTTTGGGCGATGATGATGCGGGTTGAAATGAGATCATTTTCCATTCGAGTCAGTGGATAGGCTTGATTGATAACGGCGTGAATAGCGCTGTATACTGGGTTACATGCAGTTGCCATTGTCTCAACTGTTCTCGTCTCATATTCGTTAATCGTACTTCCGAGTTGAGTATTGTTTTTTTGGCCAAATGCATTGAAGATATGTTTCATCGCAGCCGTGAAGTTCGAAGTTGCTTGTTCCTGGAAGTCTCTGGCTTCAGGTAGAATTCCAGCACAATCTTGGCAACATACCAACGCGATTGTCTGGTAAATAATCTCAATCGCATTGGTAAAATGGTAATGTATTGCTGACCGTGCCGTTTCAACTGTCGCTGAAGCTTCGGGATTCGTGGTTAAAAATGTATCGATAATCAGGTTGCTTGCATCCATTAATTTATTGACTATTTCATTCACGGTGACCTCTGGAACTGCGATAGAGTAATTCGTCGGCAAATAATATTTACTTCCATTTTGATTGGTGATTATAATCTTGTCTAAGAAATTTTTTATCAATTCGAATATCATCGCGAATGCATTCCGAATATCAAAATATGCTTTCACTTCGTTGGTTTGAATAAGACTAATGGAACTGACTTTAGCCTGGTCAGGAGAATTTTTATTCACTAGAAGAAGCCGTATTGTATTGAAAAAATATTCAATGAGGCTTTGAAATGCGGAGCTTAAATCAGAGCGTGCTATTGTAATCAGAGCTGAAAGTTTCGCATAATTGACGTTGGTCACTGTATAAGCTTCATTTACAAACTGAAGCACATGGTACATACGAATCAATAGATTCTCAAATCGTGAAGTTGCGTTCACTCGCGATTCGTCAATCGCAGTTTGAATTTCATCCGAAAACTTTTGGCCGTTCTGAATGGCTGTGAACACAGCGTGAACTACATTCCGGGCGGTGGAAGGTATTGAGTTATGAAAAGTTTCAATTTCAGCTGGGGATTTGACTGCATCAAAAAAATTACCAACCATTGTTTTCAATTCAAAATCTGCCATGAAACTGGATATGATAGCACTTGAGGACCTTCCGGAGTTGGTTATTGTAGCCATATGCAAAACGATGTTAATAAAGTCCTTGAAGTTCTCGAATGTTTCATCTTTGCCATTATCAATTTTGCAAGAGTCCGATTCGTATACAGTTGTGTTATTGCTAGCAGCTTCATTTATCTCGGCCATCGCGGTATTCGCGATACGGACAGTAATCGCTTGGGCAGCAGTCGATGCCATTTTCTGACCTGAGTCAATGACAGAGAACTCCCCGAATAAGTCAACACCATTTCTGTGAGGAGCGATATATGTCAATTTAATTGCGGTATGGATCAATTCTATCCATTTCCTGCAAGAGGCTTTTGCTTTTCTCCTGTATTCTTCCAGCGCAGAGCGATAATCCTTATTTCCATGGCTGATTCCGAAAGAAACGTTGGCCAACATTTCCATTCCACTAAAAATACTTTGTTTCTCAATCGTAGATTCTGATATTACATTTAGATGGAGGTTCTTAAATAAAGCTTCAATTTGAGGTTCGTACTTTTGGGTGCCTTGTATTTTCATGAAAAGTTTCTCAATCATAGCATAGCTTGCAGAAATCGATGCATGTAGATTATCTTCTAGTTTAGCCGAGACCGCCGAATAGCTGTCACTACAGTGGTTTGAAGTATCTGTTATCATGCGCATTGAGTCAAAAATACAATCAATGGTAACGACTGAGTCGTAGTCGACGTATTGTATGTTTGTGTTCACAGAGGATGCCTCTGATTGCGTTCCAGCAACTGTATTGGACAGAATCAGACATGCACTATTAACGGCGGTAAGTATTTTGTCTTTGGCCATTTGAATTTTATTCGAGACATCCTCACTCAAGTTTCCATTTCCGTCAATAAACCTAGTCAAAAAGTCACCTAGTAGATCAAAAATTTGACGGACTATTTTTTCAAGCAGACGAGCTGCTGTCTGTAGTTTGGCTTGTTTTACACAATAGTTGGGGTCCAACGAAGATTCGGAAGCAGTAATTGGTTGCACTAATTCAAGCGAGCACTGTGCTATCACCACGAGCACTACGAACATATTTCTTTGGCCTTTCATTCTTACTGAATGAGTTTTTTTTGTACTAGGCATAGCTTATATAGGAGTTTATATCTGTAATGTATATTGATACAGTTGTTGTCCAACCGTTCAAACAGTTTTTCGAAAAACTAGGCCGACTGTAAACGTCTGAACAAACCATCGCAAGTATACTCAGTTTGTGTGTTCATATTGCTATGTAATTTAATCGCTTGGTTAATTTAGTATTTAGAGCGTGACTCGATTTATTATTAGTCTCAATTTGGACCGTATTTGTTCAATATAAATAAAACCATTATGTTTTTTACAAGCATTTTTTCAGCTTTTATCATGTACAGTAAACGTTCAGCGCATACGTATCACTAACAAGTTCCATCAGTGTTTTTATTGTTAACATTTTGTCACTTGACCTTACAAATGTATACGAAGATCTTTTCTAACTTCAAGTTACATACATGCAAATAATATTGAAAAAAATTTCCTTACTGAGATGCCTATGGTGGACAGTATAACGTAACAAACGCTGCTGTAGAAAATTTTCTATCCGACTGCTTGAAATAAAAATTTTAGAGTTTCGTAGACATTGATTTTTATTTTTGTAAAACATAAAATTTATATGATCAAATACCTATTATAGAGCGTTTAATTCGGTACAATGCGTGTATATATGTGATGGAAACATAAAAATCAGTCTCGTAGTGATAAACCATTACATCACGCAATTTTCAATTGCGGATTTCACTCACTAATATAAATTGTGACTTGTTAAAATTCGTGAGTTTACGTTAGTGGAAAAAAGAATTATCCAAAATATTTTATAGCATAAGTAATTTGTGGAATGTATTAAATTATTGACTAAACATATTCATTTTACCAAATTTATTTAAATGACACTGTGTAACGCGTTACGAGTAATCAACCGTTGAAGAATCAGGTTTGCGTACATTAGACGTGATGAATGTAAAAAAAATAGGTTACACTCATCTAAATACACTATATTTGTTTTTGAACGCAACTAGGCAGCAGACGAGCACTTCTACGGTATTACACAAACTTCGTAACGGAATACGATTTTATCCGAATAAATTTCAGTTAAGAAGAATCGATCGTTCGTTATATTTCTTACACGCAGTTCTACATATTTGGATATTATTCTGGTGAATTCTTCTATAATGACGAGGGTGCGAGGTTTCTTTGTTTTCGTGGTTTTGAAGATTAACGACTAGCAAGTCATCTTGTTTCGCAATGTCTTTGAGTTTAATCTTGACGAATTCATTACTCTAAGCCTCGGTGATTTTAAAAATGAGATCAACCTGTAATATATGTGTTAGATTCAAGTATTATTCACCATTGACTTACAAGGAAACGGTAGGGTGGTCGGGTTTCAGAATATCTCTATACTTATGATTTATTTATCGTGGGGGGAGGTTACCTCTTGACTATTAAGTTCACAAAGCCATTGCGCTAGATAGCGAAGAATATCCGAGAAAAACGTCTTTCTAAAATATAAAATCACTTACAATAAGACTGAGTAGCCCAGACTGTATAAAAAAAATCGACTATTTTTTCAACATTTAAGTCGGAAATAGTATTCCAAATGACGAAAAGTCATTTCATTACAAGTTTCAGCTCGTAATATTAAGATTTAGAGGTGCCCCATCGCGATTTTCTATTTGCCATTTAAATAAACTTTCTCTTAGCAAACAATTGGGCTCAGAGTATGCAAATTTTCCAATTGATTTATCGAGCGGAAGAACTTGTCTTTCACGTGACCAATCCAAATATACTTAAGATTAGTGTTGTTCTGGAATTGTGGTGAGCCAAGTTTTTCATATAATAATATATATGTTTCGTGGCGTCATAAGCACTACGGCGTTTCCAGAAGTTCAACGTTGAACCAGATGATAGGCTTCTAGTGCATTGTTGTCATATTGTTTTACATCATGAACGAGCTCCTGTCGCCTGAAAATTTCCTCGTTAAAGTGTGCCATTTTACGAAAAGTTTACTGATGCAAAAAGGTTTTCCCGGATTAGGCGTGTGCTTTTATACGTCCCTAACCCCCTGTCGGAAGTGAAATAAATTCTGAATTCGTACATGACAAGCGGTAAATATTCAACAAGTCGGTAATTCCATATGCAACATTAATGCGAAAATGTTGCTATTAACACGATGCCACATGCAATGCCGTAAATTGCTCCAAGAAATGTATTTTCTGACTACAATAATTGGTCATCATACGATTTCATTTCTTGACATTATGTTGATTAAAGCAAAACTTTTTTTCGTCATAATAGCCGTAAAGTTCGGGAAAACGTTCATGTTATACCGGCGTACAGTTGGTACATGAATGTTTTTCCGTAATATGCGTCTACTATGACGAAAAATATTGTTCGTATCTCGGATATATACGACTTTAAACCTTTTGTGTGATTGTGCTATTCTTGATACAAAAATAGAGCAATTGGGATATTTGTATAGGACATTGCATGTAGAAATGCGCTATAGGTAAAGACTGTCTATTCTACCTCCTTGAAAAGGTTACTTTATTTGATACTGCATACATTTTACAAGTGATTACAATCTGAAGTAGAATAATAGTATATTGTGTTACAAGTGGGGAAAGTGGGTGATTTCCGATGAGTGCGAAGTTTGCAGCGTGAGTTCCAAAGGCGAATATTGGTGTGAACGCAGAATAAGACAAGGCGAGCATTGTGATAACACAAGACAGATATCGCCCATCGGCACGCGTGATACACGCTACTTAATGAAACACCTGTGAACGAAAGTTCGCTTTGAGAAGCACCGAAAGTGGCACTGATAGCGCGTACAATTGAGTTTCGGTAATTTACGTTCAATTACATAGTGTTAAATATCGAATGACTTGAAAGTGCGTAAGAGCGAAAAACAACTCTAGTGTGTGAATGCGCATGCGTCAACATTATTCTACTACACTTAATATTTTATATGAGAAATATAAACATTTTGTCTTAATGACAAACCTATTTTTGTTTATCTTGGTTAAATTATTCGTTTGAAGTGTAATCGGACATGATTTGGTTTCAGTTAATATGGTTCGCACAATGTAACATAATGACATTAGTACCTACCACGGTGACTTTCAACCAATCTCGGATGCTCAAATTCATTTCTCTTGAGGTTGTTTTTATTACAAAAATAGGTCTTTTTTATTCTATATATACGATAAGAAAGTATCTACGACAAAGTTATGTTTTAGGGTAGTAGAATTTCACTAAGTGGAAAAATACTACAAAATGAATGTATAAATCTTCTTTTATAAACTTGCTTGTAACTCCGGTTTCAGCTATGAGTTACTGGAACCAGATGTCTATTCAGCTTTCGTGTCAAGATATTTAGCTGACTCTCGCACCAAGTAAATAAGACAAAAAATCTTTATACGTCGGCGGGGTTATTCATGATGATATTCATCCAACAGTTCACCAGATAGCCAAAGTAATCATCACACACAGCCTTAAACAGGGATTTCACTCTCGATTCGGCCGCTTCCATTAAAAATGAGTTGTATTGAACATAAGAAGATTCTTCGGCATGGCGGGTCTTTGTATGTTCTTTCAATACATGGAATATAATTTCAAATGCAGCCTCGCTATGGTTACGTGCTGTGGATTCTGCGTTATTGAGCTCACGTGTGGATTTATGGAGGTGCAGGTCGATTTTCATAGGCATAAAAAAATTGTTGACCAAAACTTCGGATAAGCAGATGACTGTTTTTTGCATGATTTCAATTTCACTTTGGATTCCAGAAAATAGTCTTTCTCGGATCAATCGAACGATGGCATAAATACTTGAAATGAGTGATCGCAGTACGACATCCGTTGGGATCCGGACAGTGTTTACTACTGGAGTAGTTTCGGGGTAGACTTTTGTTATTGTTTCTTGCATAGCATTAACTGCTCTCTTCATCCAGTAGTATGTCATGTTTTGGGCGCGATCAATCATAATGGTCACATTAGATTCTGGAGTGGAAGCGTTTTTCTTCAACATATCAAAGATGAAGTTCATTCCTTCGGAAAAACCATGGTATGAGATCTCTCGTTGTGTTTGCATTTCATTAATACACTGCAAATCTCGAGCCTGCCTCGTAGAAGTGAAGATGATGTACACATACCAGGCTTGTATACCGTTGTACCCCGCAATGACTTCTTCTCTCTTATGGCAATGGAAAGCATATCGTGAATCTTGAACAAGGGTTACACTTTGTTCTTTATCCACCCTGGAAGATGAATTCACTTGCCCGAGGAAAACGTGGATCCCAGCAAACCCAGTCTTAACTTCACCCAATAATGCTGTCTTGGTGTCATTTTGATTTTGTCCAATTTTCATTTTGAATTGGCTATTACTCTGTAAGTCATAAGTCAATGGTTCGAAAGAAGAATTGCTGAACTCAATAGAGTAATGTTTTGCATCCTGTAGGTAGTGTGTAAAGTTATCTTGGACGTTGGTACAGTTTTGACAGCAGTATAATTCTATTGCTTTCATCACTGTCTGAAGTAAATTCTTCGTTGCCTCGTGTACTTTAACTCGAGCTACTTCGACTTCGGGGGAAAGACTAGGTTTGATTTTTGCAATTAGGTTAAGAGGAATTCGTACTGTGTTGAAAATAGCACTGGACAATTGCATATTCATGGCCTCAGTTCCGCTAGAATTAGTGCACTGCAAACGAGTGTTCTGTCCAGGTCGAGCTGCGGCATTAAGTTTTTTCAGTAGTTCGATAATCAAGTTAAAGAATTTGTTGAATTCATTGAAATATTGAGAGTAACTCACGTTCTGAGACGCTTGAATTTCCAATATTCTATGTGTGTATTCAGATGGACCGAATACATCATATACCGCAAGAACTCGCAAATTGTTAGTCGTGTATTGCAACAAACCCAAAACTTCCAAGTATGCACGATTACAAACTAATCTTAGCGCAGCTAAGACATCAGATCTATTCTGAGAACCTCTGCATTGAAAGATCTCAAGTCCATCGAATATTTGAATTATTACATCCTGGTATTCTTCGATCGCATTGTCTTTGGAAGTGTCGAACGCATGTTGCATTCTTCCGGAAAACTTTTGGTCGCTCACAGGTATCATATCGTAGCTTTGTTCCACCGAACTTTTGGCAGCAGAAAGTGTGTCGTTTCTCTTGTATTCGATCGTACCTTGCGATACAGTACAATTTGCAGTTTGGCTCAATCTAAGTACTGAAAATATATTTTTGACTATCCGCTCCGACAAGTCGGTAAAAAATGAAGACTGGGCAGTCATATAACAAGTCGATGAAGATTCTCCGAAAAGTGATGAAACTACATTGAGATACACTAAATCCGCATGCTGGAAATCGGCAATTGTTTTATCTTCAGCAATATCAACTTTGCAGGATTTACAATCAGATGAATTTTTCTCATTCCAAGAAGCTCTGCTCATCTCCGATTCCAGTGTATCAAAAATAGTAACAAGAGCTGATCTAAGGCTATTTGTCATCCTTTTTTGGGCTGAATCAATCATGAAGAAATTATGCATCAAGCGATTGTTACTTTCTGAATGACTGTTAGATATTATTAGAAGTGCACCATACATATATTTCATCTGTGACTCAAGTGGCAGCGTTGACCTCTGTTGTGTTTGTTTCAACTTACACAAACAGTCCTCCTTTTGAATGCCATGTTCGGCATTATCCATAAAAATTTGAATTCCATCATAAATATAACCAAGTGCATTATTGCATTTGGCAGCTGCTTGGATTATAGCATTTTCAACAACAGCTTTCATTCCAGGTTGGAGGGTTTTGCTGGGTATTAGCATGAAAATTGCTTTCATCATATTCATGCATTCGGAATGAGTGGCATTGCGTCTCTCGGCGATGTTAGCCTCCGTCGAAGAATCGTCTCGATTACCTTGTAGATTTGACACTTCTATGATTGAATCAGTTATGTTATAAACAATGGCAGTCATTCCAGATCGTACGATGTTTCGGGCGGTACTATCCATCGAAGATGATTGTGTGCTTGAACTTGTGGTTGCACATGTGTTCATAACGTTATCCATGGCCATCGTGAATGCATTAACTACTTTGTCTCGGGTCATTATGATATGGTAGAAGTCCAATTGACAAGAGCTGTGATTATCATCGGATAATTTGTTCACCATATCTTTGATAAGGGTAAAACAAAGATTGAAACCTTCTTTCATCCCTCGCAGCGAAAAATCTTTGTTCTCTTGAAACACATGCGACAATTCACTTTCAGATCTATACTGAGTTACAGCCGTAGTAGGTGATATCACTCTAAAACAACCAGATACTACTATTGAGAGCACGATAAAAATAATACGTTGGTTTTCCATTTTGTTGAAATGTGGCTCTGTTCATATTCCTAACCACTTTATATACTGCTCTATGTTGACAATATGTTCGAATTTGTGTCGATACAGGTGTCGCCAGGTCAGTCGTATAATTATTTGACAAGCTGGACTGGTTTTTAAAATTTGCACAGGCCATGCAGTACTTCAAGTCGGTATGTTTGTATTAAAAGTTCAAAGTAGCCCAATGAGTTGATGTGGCAGAAGTAATATAACCTAGTTTGATCTAAATTCGCTGTGTAATTGAGTATTACAAATGGGTTATCATAAGAAAATACGAATTTCATACATACATGTATGTATTCACCCTACAAGGGAAATTAAGGCTCGCACCTGCGTTGCGCGTTGACAAACACTCAATATTAAAATAAAATACCAAAACAAACAAAATAATGAAAAAACAGAAAACTGAGAATTCACAATGAAAGACAATAATGCAAGAAGTGTCGAGTGCCAGGCACTAATTGTAAGTGCCACGAGACTAGAAACCGACAAAAACGAACTACTGATAAATGAAGAGATATTCAATAGACCTTTATAATCAATATATGCTCGGTAATCAGTGTGGGGTATAGAGGAACGTGGGGGTGGGGAGTGAAAAGGTTACACACGCAAAACGAAAAGGTTAATAGAAAGAATAGAAATTTATTTCAAGACAGGAAAGGCAGTCCTCGACTATACTACCTTGTACAAGCGGTCCCGAAATGGTCGAAATGACTGCGGGTCGAAACTTGGAAGGTTTAATATCTCAAATGGTCGATATATCGAAATTTCAATCATGCAAAAATAAAATAAAGTATTGTGAATTGTTCGCAATCTTGATTTTTTAATTAGCAGTCACTATTGATTAGTAGTCATTCTAATCAGTGACACTTTCTACTGCTACTATACTACAATTTAGGGTTATTTTAACACTACTTAATGTTAATCTAACACTTGTTATTGCTAAATGTCCAGATTGATCGGAAAAGTTGTTTTATAGAAGTCAACATCGCTCAATTTTGATACATACGTGACCGTTCAAAATTGCTATCAATGATAAACGGCCAGTAAACTAAAGCGAAGTTCTTAAAGAATGAACTTATGTATTTCCTTGTTCTTTAAATTAACATAAGAAATGACGTTTTTGGAAAACGATCATGTGAATTTTTTGGAAAGTATTTCGATAAACCAAAGAATCTAAAAAAAAATATACAGAGTTGATTGAAAACATTTTCAATCCCCTTTTTCTAAAATTACTCTATTCAATTTCCTACAAATAAAATGTATGAGAAAAAGAACTTGAAAGAACCTTGCAGCAAACTATCATATCTCGCAAGAAGATTGTGTCAAGTACTCAGCATCATAGGCAACCAGCGATACCGCCGCGTATACCCGGCTGCCTCTTCCCCTTATAATCACACGACCTGCGAAGAATTAGAGGGAAAATCACTAACTCTTACAGAGTGCGTGGTTGCTGGCGGCGTTCGATCATCACAATTCACATCACCAGCCGCGCCTGACTCGCGCGGAAAATGGAATCCGGCGCGTGTCTCTCGGCTGCAACGACAATCTCCGCGGTTCTTTGTTGTTCAATAAATATGAGCGTGCCTCCGCAAAGCTGTTACATTTTCAGCGATGACAAATCGCTGCCGCCGATCTATCTTGCCGACGAAACGCCAACTTTTGTCGGGAGAAGCGTCGCCACCCAAATAACTGACATTAAGTGCTCCAAGCAGCAAGGTTAGTTTCCCTTTGACCATAACCTCGCGTAACATGAATCTAAACACTTTCTTGCTCTCAAACCACTCAACTCGAACCCTGTACGCCTGTGTCACTCAGCAGAATATTTAATTCGATAAGCAGACCGTCAAGTAGAATGGAGAATTATGAACAAATCGTACTTATCTCATAATCATTGTTTCAATTTTTTTTATTCATTATTTTTGACAATAGGCTTATACCTGGTGAATTATTATTTTTTTCATGTGACTTCACAAGTATGGCTTTATGCGAGCTACGCAGATAACAAAGTGTTTGTCAAACAAGTCGGCTCTCACTCGTCCGGTTTCAACGGCTTCAAAACGCAGAAGAATGTGAAATATATCGCCAAACACGGAGACTGTTTGGAAATGCTTTACAACAAGTACAAATATCGTATAGAGTTCAATCCACCGCCGGAAGAGAAGGCCGAGAGCGAGAGTCTCAAAAAAAGAGTTTACGAATCTAGTTCCGATGACGGAGGCGATGGGGTGGATCCGAGTAGATTAGCAAAGGCTAAGAAACCTAAGATCGTAGGTGAGAATATCGACTCAGATGTGCGAACTCTGGAAGATCATGTAGAAGATAACGAGGCAGCTAACGGTAGCAGAGAATTAAACCAAACGGAAGGCTTGGAATCTTTGGCAAATTCAAAGCCGGCAGAACATGAACTTTGGGAAGACATTGATAAGGCGTTACTAATATATACAAGCAAGGGCGTCATAGCACGATCTAAAGTTAGTACGTGATTAAATGAATTTCATAGCCGTAGTTGTCATTCAGTCCTTTAAAGTTCTAAGAAAACAGAAATGAATTCGTTAGGGTTGTTTCAAATATAGAATATCATCTGAAGCTGGAGAATTTAGATTATGCGATGAAAACTTTGAAATTAGGAATATAGTTATGATAATCTCGTCAATATGTGGGTTAAACGATTTTTATTTTGTGTACAATTTTTCACCGCATAATCCCCAAAATGTTTATACAAAACCGTATAAAAATGATGCATAGTTCTGGTATTGAAAATTAGTTGATGCCGTACATCAAAAGTCAAGGAATTTCCATACAAATGAATATTCGACACTCGATTTGGACAGTAATAACTTTACGTCAAACTATAAACAAAGAAACCTCAACTGCATTTTATTTTTTAAAAGATAGCAGCCTATGATATGGATGGTACTTTGATAAAGACACAGTCGGGGCATGTTTTTCCCAAGGATCATAACGATTGGCAATTAATTTTCTCTGAGGTGCCAGGAAAATTGAAGAAATTGCACAAAGAAGGGTATAAAATAGTAATATTTACAAATCAAGGATCACTTAGTCTTGGAAAGTGGAAACCCAGTGATTTCAAAGTAAAAATTGAGAGGATTATCCAAAAAATTGGAGTTCCGATACAGGTGAAGTTATGACTTTCATGACCTACATAACGAAAGAAACTCCAATACGATAACCAAATATAATTGCAAATATTTTTATAAAAGGTGTTCATAGCTACTGGCAAAAGTATATACAGAAAACCATTGACCGGGATGTGGGATACTCTGGTTAACCATGTATGTGCAAAAGATTAAATATAATATACACTGTGGTTGATGTATTTTAAAGCATTTCGAGGGTTTAATATTAATGTAATATAAATTTTTAGAAAAACGAAGGAGTACCTGTGGACAAAGATTCCTCTTTTTTTGTCGGCGATGCAGCTGGAAGAAAGAAAGATTGGGCGCCAAAGAAAAAGAAAGATCATTCAAGTGCCGATCGATTGTTAGCTTTGAATTTGGGTTTAAAATTTGAAACAACAGAGGAACATTTCTTGGGACATAAGCCAGCGCCATGGGAACTACCTAAATTTGATCCAAAGAAATTAGTCGAAAATACAGATATAACAGATCCTCCTACGGCTAAGCTAAAATCAGAAAAGCAAGAGGTATCGCGTCGCTTCAACTTGTCATTTCAGCTATCATACGTTTTTATATTCGCAATTTTCAACGAAATATTTAATTTTTGGCCAACTGACAAAAAATTACCTTCTGAATAGGTGATAATTATGGTCGGTAGCCCTGGTTCAGGTAAATCACATTTTGCTAAAGTACACTTGCCTACCTACCGTCGGATAAACCGAGACACCTTGGGTAGTTGGCAAAAGTGTATTTCAGCATTGGATCAAGCACTATCCGAGGGAAAGAGTGCCGTCGTGGATAACACTAACCCAGATCCAACTGTCAGGCAGAAATATATCGACATTGCCAAGACACGGAGGGTTCCGGTGAGATGTTTCTTAATGGGGACGGAACTCGAGCATACAAAACATAACAACAAGGTACTGATTATTAAATCGTTGGTAGCATAAGTTATGCAAAGAAATTTGGAATCGATTCATGAGAAGACGTCGTAAGATAATTTTAAGGAAGTGAATAAATTATTTGTTTTTATTATAGTTTCGGCAGCTGACAGACAGCTCACACGACACAATAAGCGACGCAATAATCCACGCGTACATGTGAGTAGACAGTCATATTCATTACCTTCTATTGACAGATATAACTGAAAATATAAATCAGGTGACGGTCAATGTAGTCTTATGATATAAAGCCAATTAATTGCATGTCTAAAATTTGGTAGTTTTTTTGTTTTCTTACTTTCTTGATAATTGATGCGGTATGATAGATTACATATTTTATTAAGGGTAGTAGCTTGCTTTTCTGGTCTTAACACAGGTGGTTGGCAAAAATGGAACAGCGCCGTTATTATAGCTAGCCTAGGTATACTTGAGTTCTCACGTCGTTTCCTTTGTATTATTAGTGACACAAAGTCGCAGGTAATATGGCGCTGTGTCAGATTTGTGAAGCTGCTGCTACTGTTGATCTTACGATTCTGCACGAACTTCGTCCTCATGAATGATGAACATTACAGAAAGAATTTTAAGCCACCAACGATGGACGAAGGGTATACCGAAATCGTCAAGATCAACTTTGTGCCAAAGTTTAAAAACGAAAAAGACAAGAAACTTTACAAAATGTACCTGCTGGAAAAGTGATTCCTCAAGAATTTTATACTTATATAATTAACACTTAAGTTTTTTCTAGTAATGCGGTTGATTTTTATGCATACGATTATTATTTATATAATTAATATTATTTTTACTGTTTAAAAGTTGAACAAAATTTGTTCACTTAAATTTTCTAAGCAATGGCTATGCGGAATTATTAGCAATTTCAGTGTGTGGCTCAGCTGTTTTATAGTATTACTCGAGTGAATAGTTTCTACTCATTCCATGTACATTTCCTTTTTTTTCCGAATAATTGATTTTATTGTGAAGACAAAAACAAAAGTGATATCCTACAATGATTTTAGTTATTGATTAATGATCATCATGTAAGATCGTGCCGAATAAAAAAAAAATTTTGTATAAAAAATGTTCTCTATTTATAGTTACTAAGTTTGCCCAATCCTTTTCAGGTGTGACATTAAATACCATAGCGGAGCACCGTTTATATTTATACTGTCGTAAGAAACGTAACTTAGAAAAAATTGTCTTCTGCAACTTGAATTGATTAATACGATTCTTGAATTTTCGATGAATCGTTATAAAGGTACACAAACTAAACTTTCGTTTCTAGTTTATATTGTTTTCATGAATTTTGTAAATTGTTTCCAAAATTCTCCACGCAAGTGACTCGGTCGATTTCGCGATTAATATCGGTTGAGAAATCATGCATTATATGGTGTGGCTATTTTGAAAGAGAATCAAGTTGAGAAAATAAATGAAAAATAAAAATTCTTGTATTCGGATCGAAGTTTACTTTCAATCAAAAGCAGAGCCGTATACAGTAATATTTAAAGTATTGAAAAAAGAAAGTCTCCGAGGTCTCAAAATACCAGAGTTAAGTTAAGACCCTCGGGGTACTTCTGACGTTGAATTCATGTCGTATTCATGCTAATCAGGGTTAAGTCTGTAGCACGATAATGGAAAGAAACATTATAAAAATACTGGGCGGCAGGGTAGGTTCAGTCTTGATATAAGCAGGCGATGCTTCGGCGGCGAATAACTGGAAAAACGCTGGAAATACAGGAATTACGTTGAGCCTGGTAATTATTTTTCGTGCCCTTGGGTATAGGGAAATAGACAGGAGTTTTTCCTTCCCATTCTCCCTTCTTCTCGACCGCCGGCAAGCCCGAGCGCGGATAACGACGTAGCAAAGAATTATAAAAAGAGAAGGGCCAAAGGGGGATGAGGCGAGATGGGGATGATATTAATGCATCAGGATTTAACCTCCACCCTCGGCCGAAGCATGAATGTTTATTAGTGCCAACATTTTTGCCCGGGGCTCCCTCCCCCCCCCCTTCCCCCTTCCCCCTTCCCCGTGATATGCTAACGGCGCTCGATCTGCGAATCTAATCGTCTTCCAGTAATATTCCCTGCCAATTTTGCAAGCAGCGTTTACAATTAGTTAATCTTTATAATTACCTATCTTCCAAGTTCAGAGCGAGACAAATCAATAGCTTTGCTATTTTTGTTTGGAAAATTCATAATCAATTTACACAGATTTATTTGCTACTAACTGACAAATTTAAGTTCAATGTACACTTAATCACGTAAGTGTCTCTCAGCTTGGAACTTGCACGAAAGATGGCTTTGTAAACCCGAAACTAAAGTTATTTATCACATCACACTAATGTTATATTTCACGTATGCGTAACTGTTTGGTTAGTGCACGGCGATAAATTCTTTTTCTTCCGACTTAATTTACAAGTATAAAAAATTCAAACTGAAAACTTATTTTTATGAAAATGTATTATAGCTTACATTATTCGGGGATAGTTTAATTTTTTGTAAGTGTTCTAGAGATTAACCTGTACATACAAATAAACAAATTTGACCTCATCATACTATTAGTATAGATTCAATTGTATCCGACTTCATTCGTTTTGAGAAATTCTTGTACGCGAGATTTTCAGCGTTAATTTTGCTCTGATTCGTTTTCTCATTATTTGCATTCGAGCTTTTATCAAAGATATATTAATACATATACATTAGGGGCATTATTGCTACGGATTGTTCAAGTTCTTGATAGAAGGTAAATTTCAATTTTCAAAGTAATTATTTTGACAAATACGTGCTGCAGTGGTTTCAATATCCCGAAGTTGACTCGATATGTAGATACAATGCAATGCTTGATTAATCGTCAGATTTCGCAACGATATTTGTCTGTCAAAATTGTAACAACAGCTGCGTCTGCGTCTTTCTCAGCTTGAATATACCGTATAATGTGTACAAAGGAATGCAGTAATAAATTAAACCGCTCTGTGTGTCAAATAAGTGAACATTAATTCGCACGTAGCAAGAAACGATTGTAAAATGCATATTGTAGCCTTCTTTCGGAGTACATAGTGAAAGGCATGAATAAGAGGATGGGAAGGACCGCCCCGTATCCTCGCATCCCTTGTCTTGCTTGTCAGCCCCGTCGTTCCTTCCTGGGTGTCTAAAGGTCGGGCATATAATGTACGTAAGGATGGCAAATGAGGATGTTAGGCAAATAATGCAAGGCAAACCCGTCCTGAGATATAGTCCGGCATTTGTCCATATTAAGGCAGTGTCAGCTCGCACTGGGTTGTAGGGATGGACGAAAAGAGGGGTGGGTGGGTGGGCGGGTGGGAGGGAGGGAGGGAAAAGGGGGGGAGGGGGATGAAAATTATATTGCCACCACGTCACCTGGTATTAGTCAACCTCGCATACCAACGATAACTATGTGTGTTTTGAGCACCCGTTATATCGCTACGTGTCACATTTCTCTGTTGGAAGATAAACGTAAACTCCGTGTGTTGTAATTTCGTTTATGCAATGGGCATTGTGCCACCGGGTACTCAGAAAAGGGCTCGCCATTTCGTACGGGAATTACGTCAAAATTCACCAATTTGTAATAGTCAGCATATGTACAGCTCTTAGTTCAATGTACAATTTGCCTTTAGGCAGACATTCGACATTTTTTAAAATTTGCCACTCTATGAACAATGCACGTTTTGTAGTATCAAAAAAAAAAAAGAAAAAAAAAAATCAAAATTACATTTTTTCCGCAATTATTTTAATCCATAACTTGTATGTACATGAAAAACTCCGATTTACGAGGGTTCTGCAAAGATTTTCTATTTCTTGTATCAAGTACATTTCGTTTTAAATATACTTGAAACATTTACCTTCGAAGAAACACCAATTTTTAACGCATGAAGCAAAGAAATAAATCACTTTGATATGCGTGTAGCTAATTTTTTTTATCCGACAAATTTTTCTATATTTATATTTTTACCGACACCCTGACTTGAACAAGTTTAAGTGATACCGTATTTGAGATTTCCAAAAATTTTCGATACCATCACCTGGCAGATGAGACGGATTTCAGCGCAGCAGGTGAAACGAATGTGAATAGCAAACGAAGTAGCCAGTCGGGCGAATAAATCAAGAGTTAATCACGTAATATCCTAATGCTCTGTTAAGTTGACCGAAGGCGGTCCTGATGCTACATCCGATAAAATATAGTACCCTGGTTTTCGTTCTAATTTACCATATCGTCGACTCGTGCGTGCTTGCCAAAATGTTTTTATGATAAGATTACCTGTGCCAGATTGGCGATAAATGCTCTTCAAATTTTGTACATTCGGTACAGCCCAATTTACTTTATGGTCGATCTTATCCGAAAACAAAAACTTGCCAACCGCGCTAAGTGTTATTCCCTCCGTTCCCCCTTTCCGTCAAACCAACCGACCTGTGGCGGGTGATTTCAACGCGTTTCAAAGCTAATCTAGTTTCTACAAACGCAGCCATCAAGCTCGTTGAAATTTGCTTATTATTTATTCATAAAACCACCCATCGTAGCTACAACGACTTATAACCTTGTAAATAATTGATCAATTTGAAATGAAAAAGGCCAGTGATGAGTGGAGACTGAAAGCGAATGTGTATCATTTTATATCAGAATAAATAAAAGTTTCCCGAAGTATATATATATATATATATATATAATGTACTAGCTTTCTGGTAGGTGCGCGACAATGTGTTAACAATGTGAAAAATAAGGTAACAAAAAATATATCTATATAGGTGTAAATCATCGTCTGGACAATGCAAATATATCGTATGAATATGATCTCAATCCATCGAGTCGTTCAGAAGTTAAACGATCGCAACAGACGCAAAACCCGTTATTAAAATATCGACCTCTTTTTTCACTAGCAAACTACGAAACCTCCTTAGACAACAATAAAGACAAGTAAAAGCTAAGTAAAAACAGAAAAACTGTTATTTTTGTTCAAAGGAAAGACCATTCACGAAAAAGTTGTGGAATTTATATATAGAAAAGGCGTATTTTAATATTGCGAACGAATGAATGATTAAAAATAATTCATTTTTTTGTGTAAACGGAATATTTCTTGTAATGGACAACAACCGTTACAATCTGCAGCTGGGACTTGCGAATGTGAAGCGCAAAGCAAGTCCATTACAGATACAACATAGCAGATGGGTCTAATGTCGCGAATGGGTCTCTACTAATATGGCAAAAGCCATTGTAAGACCCTTGAAACATTCACGTTCACTTAGACTGTACAACGCCGCCAAAGTTTGAAGCCTGTCAAATGGTCGCCAAGGTAGCAATTAATCCATGCAACGACACGCGTGGCGATATTTTCGTGAGAAAAATCGGTAAGTCGCACTTGACCGTGTGTAATGCATAAGAGGGTTCGTACATTTGGCGGTGGTTAGTTTTCGGGGTTGGGTCAACCGGGGGTCACTGGAGTAACGCCAAACAGCGTTGTTGGGATTAGCTGTGCCACGGGAACAAGTTCAACTTTATAATGACCGTAGTAATACGTCGAGTCCTCGTGTACGTTCGTCACCTCCGGCGAGTTGGCTTGAACGAGTAAACGTCAAATTTTCACTTTTCTTTGCATATTCATAATTCTACCCTACGAGATGTACTTTATCTATTTCGTACGCTATTGCAGAAAATAATTTGCTATTCTATTTTTGAAAGTATTTCTATGTCGTATTTCCCTGGCACGGTTGAAATTAAACACAAGAAGAAGCGAATTTCCCTGCACTGATGCTGCAGTCATTGCGTCATTCAGAAATTTGCAAATAAAGTAGGTATGGAAAAAACCTAATTTTTACACCGACACGAAATTTCCTATAAATTATATGGAAGAAACAAAATTAGTCGTTTCTAAGCCTACCCGGAAGTCAATATAATGGAACGTTTTGTACATAAGACTCGTGTCTTAAAATCAAGACATCATTTGCAAAACTGTGAACACTTTTTTTTTCGTGAACGTTAGTATCGGTTTACGGACAATAACTGGAGGAAGAGATCTTATGGATGATTCTGCACGTGTGACGAATGAAATTTCGTTGTTGGCTTACGCGTGTACTTATACGGTTAAGTAGGTACGATGCGAGATCTTTTTCCCTTTTAATTCCTGTGGCAATAACTCCACGCATTCTTTTAATGGGGATGAGCCGGCCTTTGTGCGTTTTTCACATTCCTGCAAAAATTTGACCAAATATCTTTCGACCAAGGTGGGGTAATGAAAAAGTCGGCTTTAAAACACGTAACAAAAATCTTCTGTGACTTGCCTGAGCATTCGTGTAACACAAGAAGGGATAAACATCCTCACATTTTTGACTCACCTGAAACAGAAGAAGAAAAAAAAAGAAATTAAAACTTAACTCCGGGTGCAACGTCCGCTCATGTAACCAATTTGAAAATCACTATACACACAGTATGGCGATTACGTAAAATGTACATAGCTGAATAAATGAAGAATGAGATCAATTTTTCAAAAAAACATCCACTCGCTGAAAAATATTTAAAAATTTTTCAATTCAAATATTGTTTCATAATCCAGAAAGTACGCTATTAGCATAGAAACAGATGTTTTCAATTTATAATTATTCTGGGTCAAAAAAATATATTTATAATATATACACACTGATGATCGCATATATTTGATTAACACGTATTAAGAATTTTATACAGAATATAGTTTGAACAGCTAAGTGCACAAAATTTTTCGCAAAAGTTAACACGTCGATTTTGAGCATAGACCATAGCGGAGTACCTACGGTGTACCTACGGTGGTGGCATAAATTTGAATTGAACGAAGCAGGACGCTATGGCGCATTCCTGGCTGAAGTTAATAGCTTCACAACGATAAACCGTTGCGTTCTCTCTCCTTCTCTTCATCCGCGCTCTCATCCCCATTACTCTCTCTCTCTCTCTCTCTCTCTCTCTCTCTCTCCTTCACTCTGTACACCGTACACTCCAACTACTATCCCCTGATAATATATGTTCGAAAGCGATGTGGAATAATTGACTCCGTTGAGGGATGAAGAGACGGTATCGCGACGTTAAGCTTTCGTCGAATAATAACTTGAAACCAAGAAGCCAATCGGTTCGCGGTAAGAAATTCTGACTGATCATTGGCGAGTAATGATTTGAAAAAAGGATCGCGTGACGGCAGCAGACGACGCTGCTGACGCACGAGCCAATAGTTTCTAGGCCGGAAAAGGCGTTATAGGGGTTATAGAGAATAATTTAGTGGACAGTTTGATATACAAACAATCTTTAATGAAATTCTTGGTGTTCATTAATATCGCATTACACCCGCTCGCCGCCAGCCACTGTTCGTACCCTCGAGTCCCCCCCTCCGCACCCTTTCTCCTCGCTTCGCCATCGTTTTCACCCCTTTAGCGTCGAGGACCACCCGCATGTGTTGACAGCGTGCAATGATCACCCGAAATTCCTGAACACCACCAAAGCCCATATTCTAGGTGTGGATGTTACCGGAGTTCGAGCCGGTTTCAGCTAGGCGCAAAATTTACAGCCACCCAAGGCAGTTTTGTATATATATATATATATATTAGGGTGGTCGTTAAATGGGAGATCACGTTGGATGGTCATAAGTCGGCTTCAAATGTGGAAAATTACAAAAAAAAGGCCAGCGGAGATTCAAGGGCTCGAAACAAAAATCTGAAAAAGTTGGACATTTTTTTCTTTTACATTTAAAGCCGATCTATGACCATCCAACATAGAAATTCCCCAAAAAACAAGTAAAATAAAAAAACTACAAGTATAGAGCACAGAACGCCATTCGGGTGATTTTTGCTAATAACCAACAAAAACAGATACAGCAGGAATTTTTCTCCCGTTTTTTCAATCTGATAACAATTTTTCGCAGAATCCAAAATTTTTGGCACTGAAGCGTATGCATTTTGTTGAATTGCAATATTGCTGTACTAATATTCTGACATACTTTTCATTAACGTGGAGAAAATTGTGACTCCAGTGCCAGTTTCCTGCAGATTTTCAGTGATGGCACGTGGATTGACCACGTGGTAGTTCCGTAGTGGGTGGAGCAAATCGATGAGGTCACTACGCGAAACACGTGGCTCTTTACGACCCTCCGAAAATCTATCAATGGACGGACTAAGCCGCATACCGAATGAACTCTTGAGTCACAGGGTGCGGTTTGCTCTTTGAAGTTAAAATTTAAGTCATTATAATTGTATAACGTATAACGATATTGAAGGATGGTTGATAATTCTGACTTGTTCACCTGTACCTATATCTGTGTATATACATCGCGCAGGCGATAGAAGTGGGCGAAAGACTCGCAGAATTCTTTTTTTTTACTCAATTAATAAGTAATCGTGCAAAGAATCGGATTATCATTAATCCAGTGGTACACACCGTATCTACTTGAGCTATAGAAACGAAACAAATTCATTAGGAAATTAGAGTATACCGACAAACCTTCTGGGAGCGTTTCCATACTACCGCAGACCTAACTGTATAAGGTAATTTTTTTCCTCATGTGTTATGAAATTGCGTATAATAAAAAGGTGTACACAGTATAAGGTGGTCTTGCGTTGCTCCGTGTCGTAGAATCACTGTACAAGCATTTATCACTGATGGTATACATAGATTCTAGAGCTCGGAGGCACGCTGCTTAATTATTTAATTAATTATATAATTATGCCAGTAGAGCCTAGAAGCACGCAGCATTTTGCCCGTAAATTTCTCTATACCCACCAGCCAAGTATACATGTTCTCACGCAAATTTTATCGGCTGTATCAATGTTCAAAAATTTTACATCACATGAACTCAAAAACCCGCGAGTTTGAATGAATTATACCAACATACGAGCCACGCCCGAGTCCATCACACCTTGTTTTCTGTCCAGGCTTTGAAGAATGTGCGATACGACACAACGCGATACACGCCAAACTTGGAAAAATATTTTACAATTAACGAACAGTTTTTCACGGGTCTGCGATTTCGTTTTCAACTTTATGCTGTTTTTTTCAGTAAGACTGAACCTAAATATATGATGTACCAGCTGGGAAATTCAAGTCCCGCAATATTCGTGATCGATAATAATTTATTCAACTGTCATAAGTCGACAATAATCTTTTCAAGAGCATTATTTAATCCTGGCCTTTTTTGTATCGGTTTGAGAGGACGATTCGAATTTCGAGAAATTTTCGTGAAACATTAAGGGTATTGTCGGATCTCCGTCAAAAAAGGCACATCGTATTTTGATAATTCTTTCTTTTCCTAAGTAATAAAAACTCTTTAAACTTTGGGAAAATTGTGGGGCTGACGAGTGTGCCTGTGTTTTGGCTAAGAAAAGTTCGTAAAATTGACACATAGTTTTCACTCAATTTAAGATTATAGTAGGTACGCTAATTCAACTGAAACAGATATTTTTTCTAAGTCAACCCATTAGCGCAACCATAAGCCCTCTATCATTGGCCAAAGTTTAAAGAGATTTAATAAGTCAGAAAGAGAACGGTTCGCCGCACTTGACGGATATCCGACATCCCCTTAAGTTGAAATAGAATTTATTATCTCGCATTAATGCATGTATGTCATCTTCAAGTTCTATTTGTAGGACGGGGAATAAGGAGGGGAAAAAACAGGAGTCAGCAAAGCGACCCGTAATGCATTTGGTCATTTATATTAACCCTGCTAGGCTTTTATTCTGAACCTGACCTCGAGGGATTCATAAAGCAGCGGTGAAATATCGCGGCAGAGTAAGTTACGTCGTTTAGTATGATTTGAGCTTGGCTAATATGGTTTAATAATGTATTTTATGTTTCGGGACACCATCACCGTACTGCCGCGGTCGAGGATTGTAATAGGTATAGCGGTATGCAAAATGGGGAATTGGGGGTGGGATTGGAGACCCCCGCACACAGACACGCGCACCGATAGCCTTGTTTTCGTTGCAGGTGACGAGAATGATTCCAGGTCCATGTGGGTTTACACAATTCGCTACTCAGCGAGTAGGTCAGCAGCGTATATTGTGACAAACGATAATTGATTAAGCCTAGAACAGTAGACACAACTGTAGAAAAGAAAGGCAGCTTACAGAAAACTTTTACGAATGCTTCACACCCGAGGCAGGGTGAGTTTAAAATTACAGACTACAATTCGCGGTGGCTCCCGATTCCCAGGGGTTAATCCCGAAAGCGACGCGGGAAATCGTTGCGCCGTAAATAATGAAGATTCTACTTTTCATTATTGCACTAATTCTGGTTATAATAACACTGCAGAAGTGCGGACGGGGCAGGTCCGTGTATAACGGCGATATATACCGGCCTCTAGCAATTATCATAAATTACTCTTATTTTATTATAACGAGCCACCCCATTGTTGTTAAATCTGCCTTTTTTAATATTTCTAAAACAGCGCGGATGCGTTCCGCCATATAAACTACCCCCTCTTCTACTCAGCTCTCTTGGACACTTTTTCGTATTCCCTCCTAGGTCGGTGTACGCGTTTCCCTCTCGTCTTCTATCTCGTTTTGCAATTTAATTGCATTTCCACGGCGCGTTTCTCCTTCAGCCCTGAAACGAATTCACTGCTGAATTCTTCTCACATTGTAAATCTTGTTACGGGTTACGTGTATGACGCTTCCTACACATATTTCGTTTGCAAGGTTCGTCGAATGATGATAAAATCTTGTCGCGTTATAGATAAAATATACGTTACACCACATGATTTCCGTCCCATTTGCAGAATTTTCAAACCACCGGCGCCCCCGTAACACCTACGTGAAATATTGGATTTCAGCGATCTAAGAAGCAGGAGAGAAAATAGCGTCATATATTTCTAGGTGATACGAATTTGTACAATTGCAACATAGCAATCCTAGATCCGCATCCTCTAGCCATTCGCCACAACAACAAAAAAAAAAGACGGTTTCGACTACTGCACGGAAAATTAATATTGGTTCACGTCTTCTCGTCATTTCGATCCGCAGTATTTAACGCGAAATGTATGGTCATCATGACGTTGAGAATTGGTAAGGGAGTTGAAGTCAGAGCATGTGTATTTGGGCAAGAAAATTCTTTGCGTATCGCGGGCGTGAAACCTTACCCATGGGATTAGCTGGCCAGTTCGAAGTTTGACGGATTAAGGGGGCAAGGCGACAGGCCTTGCATGACGGTCAAATAATGGTAGTTCGTTAGCCGGGTCTTCAGTTTAGCTAATGAACCGACAGAAGCTCGTATGGACGGTCAGCCGGTCAGCCGGATATATGGAGGTGGACAGCCGAGCGGAGGAGGCGGATGAAGCGTCCGCACGGAATGACAATCAAGTTTTATATTAATGTTTGTTTGGGCTGCACCCATCTGTATATGGTGATGATTATTCATTTAATCAAACCCTGGACAAGACTCTAACCTGATTACTTATTGCACATTTGCGTTACCGACTCCTCCGCCACATCCATTCACACAGGCACACGCCTTGGACATGATTCAACAATTCCCCAAATCTAATTGCGTTATGGACACGGAAGTTATGACGAAGTCGTCCGCACCCGGTCAGAGCGCAACGATACAATCAATTTTTCGTTTGCCCCTTAATGTGGCGAAATTTGAAGAAAAGCATTTATGCGTAGATATCATATCCAGCTGCATTGTGAATAAAGAAAATAGATTGAAGTCTACGCGACAATCGGAATTAAACGTGACGCCTCGACGTTCCGAGGAGAGAGAATTAATATAAAATATTTCGGAAGTAGGAAAGAATTAGAATTCTATGGAAATCAAATGGGTTCCGCGTGCCTCCTCGGGCCGAGGCGTCGACGGCAAAATGAGTTTGTTATATCTGCAACGACGCGAATTGAGGCTGTATATTATTATTTTATTAAGCAATAATATAGAGAGGCGACCGAGATATTAGAATACTCGGGTAGCCGCTATGGTAATACGGGTTATCCGTTCCATGGACTCCCATACTCACGAGGAGGGCTGACATAGCGCCACGCAATTCCATGAAGTATGCAGATCTAAGAATTCAAATGGCCGCCTATACCACCCGTAAAATGGCGGACAATCGCGCTCGTAAACCAGTATATTAAAATTCTATACCATGGTCAGGGGCCGAGAGGTCTCACCGATGTGGCGATGGTCTACCTTATAACTTACAGAGAACTAGAACCGTTTTCTCTCTCTCTTTCTCTCTCTCTGTATTAAATGAATTTGGCCACTGCCAAGTCCAGCACGATTCGGTGAATTAAAAGTTAGCCTCGATTAAGGCGCCTCGTTGCTTTTGCGATCATCCAGATTTTTGGCTCAGTATCAGATGACTGTCGAAACATCCGAGAAGAAAAATAAAGGCGTGTAATCGAGGAATGAATCTTTTTGAATAAGAAAAAAAAAAGGTGCACAGAATTCCCATATCCAGGTTAATATTGGGATATAACCAAAGCGAAGGGGGGATTCAGTCAGTTATATCTTTGCATGGAACAGGGATTATGCGAAACACCGGATTAGTTCGGAGTAGCAGCGCGCGGGAAGTAAGTTCATGATGGCGAAAGGCTCAAAGTTTAGCATACTAATGCGAATCGGTGCTATTAACGATTTTATAACGTTTGAACCAAGTATTTAGAAGGTGCCACGTTGCTGTCACTATGGCAACGCTCTATAGTTGCTTAGCATATTAATTAGCGTTATCCCCCCCCCCCCCCCCCCCCCTCCTCGCGCTCTGTATCAACCGAAAATTCCACAACTGCCTTATTATCGTCACGTCTAGCTTCCCTGAATTAAAACCACATCGTGAGAAGAGGGCAAGTGTGAGCCATCAGGTGATTCCGGCGATTCGCCTTTCTGCCCTGAGTGTACCTAGTTACGTCTCGCAATGAGAACCTTAACGTAGGTATTCCCCATAATCGAAAAAAAATTTGTCGAGCGTAACAGTAAGATATCTGTAAAGTGAGGTGAGATCGGATTTTTAATTGAAAAGAAAAAAAAAAAAAAAATTATCCAAATTGCGTTCAAGTCTAGCGAGCGCACGTGCATAGAAGATTCTATAGATGGCTGGACATGGTGTTTTAAGGCCGAACCGAATTACGCGTTGATCGGCAAATATGTTGCGAATAAATACAAATGTAGTAACATTTATATACGGTGGGCATCGGAAGAGGTATGTACCTACCCACTTGCGTTATAGGTATGGTAACACCCAACTAGTCTGGTAACGGGTGCCGGCCCATAGCGTAGTAGACTGACTTAACTTGGCTGGCAATAATAAAATGATATAGGAGGCGGAATATGCATTTAAATTATCGCCCCGCGATAATAATTTGCATACCTCTACCATCCCTACCTCCGTGGGTTTCATACCTCTCCTCCTCCTCCCCTTTCCATCCTCCCCCTATTCGTCGAGCCGGGCTTCCTCTGCGTTCTCCTGCCACCCATGGCTCTCTTCTCTTCTCTTCTCTTCTCTTCTCTTCTCGATGCTTCGTTCGCTTAGTTTAGCTCCGTTTAATTTAAATAATACTTCTCCGCTCTGAGAGCGGCAAGATATACATAAAATAGCCATAACATTGTAAATTATAACTGATACGGCTTATATCGCGTTTATGCATTTGCGCAAACGATTACCGACTCCTAGGGCCGCCGTGGGCGCAGGGCTCGCACTCGCTTCGTTCCCCTTCCCCCCTTACCGCCACCCCGCCTTACACCCATTGCGGAGGGATGCGAAATTAGGAACCGGGGATGATACAGGCTCCAAATTAGTTCCGTATTTGACGTTCTACCGCGTACACCTTATACATGTACCAGTAATCAGGTATATTCTCCGTGCACGATTACCTCGACCATTCATATCCACGCATGGAGAAAGGAGCAGAGCGGTTTGAAAAAAAATACGCCCACCCCGAGCTTGCTTCTACCTTCTCATCTGACGTGGTGTGGGTAGAGAGCACGGAAGAGGGTTGGAATTTTAACTCAGGGGTAGTGGGTTTCGGACGAGAAACTGAATAAAGAAGGGTTGAAACCTGCGGGTAGTATTTTAATGCTCGACCGTTATCGCCGCGGGTTCGGGTCAGTAACGAAAGATACATGTAAGTTGACCCCGCCTTTGGACCTCGTTGGTCGCTTATGAATATTAATTTTTCGTTCGCACTGAGGGGGTGGCCGAGACCGACCGCTACAACGCTCGAGAACCCCGACAAGAACAAATTAGATCTTCCTTCCATATATTACCCTTTTATTGCGCTGGTGCTCTTAAAATCTGAAAACCCACCTGCGACCGCGCACCTACCACCCTGCCTAACCACACATCATTTTTTCCGTTCTTTTAATTCGCCTTCCTTTTTCCCCCTCTTCGTTTTTACGCCAATAACGACGTTTTCGCGACAATGAATGGTCTCACGGGTCAAACTTAACAGCGCTAAATCGGACCACCGCACGTTGGAAATTGTATACCTACGAACTAGATAGAAATACCGAATACCGAATACGTTGTACCCAAAGTGCGATCCAATGAAATGAGACCCGATCAACTTGAATCGGAACTTTATACGTCGAATGAATCTCGCGATCAAATCACGTCGGTAACTTTCTTTCATTGCCAGTTCGATATAAGATCGTTAAGACGAAACAAAGTATAAGAACGAAGCGTAGACATGCAAACGTGTGGAGAAGTTACGGGAGCAATACCCACCCCCACCCCCATTTCAGGTGAAGGTAGGTTGGCGGGTAGGTACTTGTTTTAGGGATGAGATTTAGTTTGGTAATAAGGTTTCCCCTCGCCTCGTAGTAGAAGAGAATGGGAGGCTGTTGGGGCTTCTAAGATACGACATTCGTGCTGTGGTTTTAACTCCCGGCTATATCTGTAGTTATGAAACTGCTGGATTCGCGAAAGTAGATGCGAACGTGTATACGTGTACGCGTCGGTGCGTGGAGATGTTGGAAATATCAGGTGGAACACCTCCTCCATACACGCAGTGCAGCTTGCTGGTCTTTATACTTGCCACCACGCTTTGCCAGCCCGTGAGTTGTATGGAAATTTACATTACACACGTACGTAACACCAACGCGACTCGTAACAGGGAGCCTCGAATTTCATTCCGCAGAGGCCGAAGTTCGCCCCTCGAGCACGTGAACGGACCACCACCGACCCGACCACGCGTATAACTTACTCTCTGGCGATAATTGATACCCGTGATTAGTTTATTATTATTACTTTTCTCTCGCCCGATCCCTCAGCTGGAGTGAAAAAAATTGGTCATTCGCGGTTCAACACGTTGCTTAAATAGTCGATATCGTCGATGTTCGCTACGCCAGTTTTGAAAATGTTCCCGCCACAAAGAATTGACCGAACTTAGGAAAGGAGAGGGAGGGAGAGAGAAAGAGTGAGTAAGGAGATAACGCGCGACAATAATCACGAAGGTTGCCTTTACTGGCCGAGAGTTGTCCCGAGGTGTGGTAGTCTCGACAGAAGAGAGGAACTGAAGGGGGTTACTCTTCACTTATAACTCTCAACTCCGTCGAGTAACACGCCCTGGTTCTCTTCTGCACCCTTTTCTCCCTCTTTCTCCCTCTTTCTCCCTCCCTCTATCCCTCTTTATCCTTCGCTCTCACTCCACCATCCAATCCTTGCACGCGTAATGCTGAGAGGATCTCGCTGTCTTAATGGATTTTACTATAATTGTAAAATATTGTTCAACTTGCTAGGCGGCAAAAGTATACACATACATATATAGGTATATTAAGAGGTATTCCAGCTGAAACCGACCCACGTGTAACCCTCACCTCATTAGTAATTTTATTTATTTCTAATTGTAAGTATGGTGTAGAATTTACAGCAAAAACAACAAAAAAAAACATCTTACATGAGTTTTAGATTTTTTGGACTACGAGTTTGATTTTTATTGCTCACGAAAACACAAAAATATCATTTTCGAATTAAAAGACTAACCGATTGGGTTCAGATTTTTCTTATAAATTCTTTGTTAAAAACCGAATATTTTGAGAACATGATAGAAGTCAGCAAGCTTTTGGTTTAAAAGCAACAGGTAAAACGAGTAATTGAAAATTAAGAATAATGAATTTAAATATAAATCGAAAAAATACAAATTTATATTTTATAATTTTATCTCACTTTTCAATTACTTGCTTTGCTTCTAAGCTCGAAAATGAGAAAAATCAAATAAAATATGAATTCGTACTTTTTAAATTTATATTCAATTCGATTTTTCTCACTTTACGACTAGTTGTTTCGCCTATAGTTACTAAACCAAAAGCTTACCCACTTCCAACTTGGTTTCAAAATTATCCTTTTATAACAAAGAATTCAAAAGAATCTAAAACCCGGCAAAAATTCTTTTTTCGTACACTCTACACTATCCATGAAAACAAGAAAAATCAGGGTAAAAACATTTAATAGTTTTCGCTGAATCACAAATAAATGACCAAGTTTCAGGCTTGATGAGGTATAATAAGTGATGACGTTTCAAATATTTAACCAAAATTATCTGTTAAATTTTTTGCAATTTCAGTGTAGCTAGGTTAAGAATTTAGCAATCGATTCGCGAACAAAGTGGGCACACATAGTCACGAATATTATTTCTCTTTTCGTGACAACCTATATTATCACCCACCCACCCATGTATAACCGCACACCAGCAACCAGAGCACTCGGAAAACTCGGCGACGAATAACGAGTGTGGCGGTGCGATAACGCCTCGTTTGACAACCGAAAAATAGTTCTACATTTAAGTACAACCCCCTCGCGTCCTCCAGAACCCCGGGAGGCCGAACCCTCCATCATTACAATGACGGAGTTCGCCCGCTATATTCAATTTGCCCGGGAATATTTCAACGGTGGTCATATTTATGGTTGCGAATTTTACGCTGACATTTTTCACTCTTATACGTTCTCGTCACTGCTGCAATATTTGCCTATCGAGTATTATACTCGCAGCCTATCGCATTTCATCGCCAAGTTAAACCTAAAGGAAATCGGCATTATTGTTTTCAACAAAAGAGTTGTGGGACAATTTTTTTTTTCCTTTTTTTTTGTTACGTGTTACAAGGAATAATTTGAAATTTTTTCAAAAGGTGCACGCCTTCGGTACAGTTAGATTCTCGTCGAGAAGAATATTCGGGGCAACGCGTCGCGCGCGAGAATAAATTCTAGTAAATTTATACTTACATCTACATCTACCTGCGTGTGTGTGTGCGCAGGGTGGGAACGATAGGTAAGAGAGTGTAGGTGGCACGGTATGAGGCAAAGTGACGTCACACGTTGAGCGTAATGCCTCGGTAGGAATGCTCCTCCATCAGCCACCATAAAGTGGCTATTTGTTAAATTATTACGCGTGTTTGATACATCGCGCCGCGGGCAGAAACCGTATAGTCCCGCCTCAATGTGCGCAAATGTGTGTAAATGCGTAGGAACGCGTAGAAGCACGCACGTGCTTAGAGAGCTCTCCGCGCCGAACATGTGTTCCTAACGCGAGTCGATTTAAAATATAAATTTTACGCGATATATTACCGCCGCTCTTTAGAATTCGAAATCGCAAATGCTCGCCGCCACGTGACGCGGTGCACGCGACAGAAGGAAAGGAAAAGGAAAAGGAAAAGAAAAGAGAAGAAAAATAAAATGGATGGAAAATACAATAGAGCCGAGTGAAAAAAATATTATACGCGAAATAAGAACGACTGGTCCAACCGAGCCTAAATCCATCTCCGAGTTTCATTATCATCGGGTTAGCTGTATGAAAATATAGGGGAGGGTGGGACAAAGTGGACCCCCTGAAATTTTTCAAATAACAAGGAATAAAATGAACCGCGTCAACTTTTTATTAAATATGACTTATTCGGAAATCATTATTACTCTAAACATTTTATTTTAATTTTAGGCATTATTTTATCAAGGGGCCCACTTTGAAATGTCATTTGGAATCGATGGATATATTTACTTTGATCTGAATTGGTCACTATGAATGAAGTTAAACAAATTTCAGGAAAGAATATTCAAATTCTTATACAACTGAGTAATTACCAACTTGGAGAATCTGAAGCGAGCATCTTCATATGGCCGCCATTTTTGAATTAAAAAATTTTAGACCCTGCATTTTGATTAAATATCCCAAGAGGTTCCAAGGAAAAACTTTGTAGTTCTGACTTTTGATTCTCTACTCGCAATGTCGAAAACCATACAAAGTAATTTCGCGTAAACTGAATTTATTCGGTACGAAAAGAGTCTGGAGCTAAGGAAAAAATCCAATTTCAAAACTTTGAGACATAGTTATAAACACGCTTATACGAAGGTTAAAAAAAGTAAGATTCTGGTAAGCCCAAAGATTTCAGAGCGCCGAAACGAGATAGAAAATCAGAGAAAATCGAGCGTATAAAGTATGTCTTCGATCGATGAAATCGGAATTTGACATCGCGGTTGGTGGTCGGTAACATAGTTGTATAAACGCGTTCATATACATAGCATGACATAGCTGCAGTCTACGCGTGTGTGAGATAGACTTACGTGTATGTTGAGGGCGGTCCTTCCCCTCGTACGTCAAGCTGTCGTGGATGAGCTTCTCAAACAAATAGGCAGGCAATCGGAAAAACGCCGGTGAAATACCGAATCGGATTGTAGGCTCACATTATCATATTCACAATTTACTCAGAGAAAAACGCGCTCCATGGCCACCGAGTGCTCTCTATAGGTATACACGATGCATTATATAGGCGAATGTCGGCGAATATATGGCATGTAGCCGAAGCAATGTATCACGCCGAGCAGGCAATACTAGATATCTGTCTAAAGCCCCGTCTTATATAAATGGCATTCTTGGAGCCAGAGTGGCACTAGTCAAAATCTAAGCTCCTTCCACTGTTGCCACCTACAACGCGTGCCGGTTGCACCTTCAATCTCTGAAATGAGATATACGCACGTACCTCGCAATTCTACGTGTGAAGTTTTATTTCATTCCAGCCGTGTGGACGTCCGTAATATTAATAGAAATCGCAAATGCTCGACGGAGACATTTTAGGAAAACCGTTCACGAGGTAGGTACCTACAACGTAATTAGATGGTTTTGAGATGCTTTCCCTTTCGAAAAAGATACATCGATGCAATAGATTATAAAAAAAAACAATTCGACGGTTTTCAAGATTTCTGATTAAAGAAAAAAAAAAAAAAATTGAGCACCTAAATTTTCATTAGGACATATAATCAGCATATAAAGAATACCTAATCAAGCTATAGCTCGTGGAGAGATTTTCTTACACGGCTCTGCTGATAATATCTATGAACCGCGATACGGGCGTGACGATTATCGTGCTTACTGTGTTATTCGTAAATTAAGTCTATGCTTCATGATGTAAAAATTTTGTATTTAAAGTATAATTTTGACAAACTGAAAAATATAAATGAGAGCACGATGCAGCGGGTGTTAGTCGGAATTAGGTGTGGTTTTGTAAAATCGTGGGATTGTAAAAGACTTAAATAATCAGTCGCGGGGGGAGTTATCAATGGTAAACGAGTGCAGAGAGAAAGAGTGAAAAACAAACGCGGAAGGATTTCGCACAATGGGCGCAAAATTGCCGGGAGCAGACGGAGAACGGAGTATATGTCTTTGACAAACGACCCCGACGGTAGATACAGATAGAGGCCAATGCAGACGACGGACCAATCAAACCTCTCAGATACACTCGGGCGCACCCTGGTAAGAAATATCGCCGTTTGTCAGCTATGGGTAATTTATAACCGATGGCAAAAACTCCCGGCATCGGGAACTAACTGCGGGGTCGAATAGTTAGCTACGAATATGAATGGCTTCTATTTATTATCTTTAATGATCTTTCGTTCTCCATTGTTTACACGATACAGGTATAATAAACGTTTGGAACATGCTTCCACAGCGTTGTCCGTATCCAATTTAGAAACGCGGATAATTTCATGTGAATTTATTAATCGACATCAATCGCGTTCCCGGTTGCATTGCAGTCAAATGTCACACGAGTCGTTTTGCGACGAAACGGTGTCGTTTATAACGGCTTGGCTTTAACAACGGCGAATTGAATTCGAATTGTTTAAACAGCATGTGATTTTCAAGCAGGTATAGAAGACGTAATCCTCTTTGTGAGAATCGGAAAAAAACTCTCCAGGCGTCCCTTCGTTATGCCGGTAGAGCGAACGAGTTCAGTTGGATTACGTATCAAATAAGGGGGAAGAAAATACATACATAAAGAACGAAGTAGGTACGAATCAGAATGAGGTCAGGTATCACGAAATGCCGTTTTGAAAAAATCGAGCAAAGCGCCACTCGACTTCTTTTCTTTTCTTTCCTGTCGTTTCACCCTCCGCCTCCCACTTACACGCTTTACCCACTCAGCCCCAACAAATTTTACAACGTGCGAACCTCTTTGAGAATTTTCATCCCATTTTTCACTTGTTCGTGAAAAATTGTACTTCAATTTTATGCTCCGCCTCTAAAGTGACCTAACCGACGGTTAAGAAGAGATTTTTTTCATCGATATTAAACTGGGCTCTGGAATTAAAAAAAAAAAAAAAAAACGTATGTTTCACCTGGTTGGTATAATTTTCGTAAAATTATCTGTTTCCTCACTGCTCATAAGTCAAATATCAAATAATAGGCTAGTAAAATGATGCATTAATTATTAGACACGTGATAATTTTTGGTTTCACCTACCTAATTCATTAAGAAAAAAAAAAAATTCTATACATCCGCAGGATTTTTCCAAGTAGCTTGTTCCGAAACTTCTATACTCAACCATCGACTTGTCATTTCTCCTCGTGGTTCCCCCTCATTCAAAATGCGGTATATTATTTAAATAAGGAACGTACCGGAGCTACTAATATCTCCTCAAAGCGAAGCTGGCTGGCGGCATGTTTTCAGAATATTAAATCGCATGTTATCAATTATATAAAGGCGCACCCGTATTTGCTTTGTGTTAACACAGTATTGTCTTTAAATTACAGAATCTGACGACATCGAGAATCACGATTACACTTCAGCAGATGCTTCAATAAAACTCGTTTAAAATCGCATCAAGCAAATCAATTATTCGCATACCTTGAAAATTGTTCGTCTTGCATATATACCGACACACGAATGTGAAAAATTGCTAATTTGAATTAGTAAATTGGTACATTACGTCATCACTCCCCTTATCAAGGGGGTATTTTAAAGAATGACAGAGAAAATTATTGCTTGCATCGAGTTGTGTAATAAAGCTGATATCGCGAAAGTACCTTATAGGGTTCGAATTTTTATTCAGCAATGCGGTGAAGTTGAGTTGAGTTCGGTTTAAGTTAAAGGTGAGTAATGGTATCCATTTGAATTTTACGAGCTACGCGGCGTTATCGAGTGTGGGCAATTCAAATTATATCTGTACATAATTTATACCCTTGTTTTCTCGCGGCACCCTATATCAGTGTAAGATATTTCAACGGACTCGCGCCCGTCCCTGCAGATATCCCCGAATCCCCGGGACGCCGGAAAGGAATTGATATATCAATTTAAATTATCCTGAATAATTCTCGCAATATCCGATCTTTATGGCACGGAAAATGCGCCCGTCTTTCGGCTGCCTAATGGCGATTTCCGGGCGTAATGGACTTTTTAAAATGGTAAACTATAACCGCAATGAGTTACTACCCTCCCTTCCGAGAAAGTTGCTATACCAGTAGATATCGAATTTTAATTTTCTCGACGAAGGAGCAGCCAAGAATTTTGCCATTAATTCTGCACAGTTGTAACGTTAAGAAAAAAAAATCCTTATTTGTAATTTTCATTTCTAATCTCTGACATTTATCCGCATATTAGATGTGACACACGTTGTTTTTTTTTTTTTTAACCATACTATTGTTCAAACTCGTAAAACGCTTGAACTCAATTTCATCACTCGTTTTAAAAAAAAGTTTAAATGCACTGGAATTTCCAACACGGCATTGTAAATAATACATTTTAAATTTAACGTAAGTGTACCGGTTATTGGCATGTTTAGACCCAATCATTAACCCTTTTATTTTCCAAAATAATAAATTTACGGCAGGTTGGCTTTGCGGGGCATGGAAGGCCCAATACAAAAACCTGAATGTGAATCATCGAGCTCGTACAGCCGCCAGGGGATGAAGAAAAATCGCATGAATTTGGGGCAGTGGCGCGGGTTCTGATCATTACGAGGCGAGTCACATGCGGCGACGAGTTAGTCGCGGATTGAGCACAAACGGAATATTTGAGGACGTCGTTGGCGTCGCGCTAGGTGACGAAGAGGGAGCCGGATCGAATGACTGACACCTCATCCTAACGAAGGGTGACTCCTGTCACCTGCGATCCACCCACTTCGCTTTGATATCATCCACCATTCCGAAACGATCCTGCGACCCCATGCGATCTGCCTTGATCGCCTTCCCCCACCCTTCATAATTGCACAGCAGACAAGAATTCTTCGGCATCGGAATAGAAAGAATTGTGCTGTTAGAGTTTCGAGGGTGATTTAAACATCGACCCTGACCAGCTGAGATTGGTGTTGATCATGAACAATGGCATGTGGGAAAAATTATACTGTTGCACACGGTTTAAAGAAAGTGAATAAACATGTATGAAAAAACCTATGGAGGTAAAAGATTTTGCGAATAAAAATTTTTTCATGCTTAGATTCTTTCATGGAAACGAAAGACCAAGAATAGACTGTTAAGTTGAACACGATAATAAAAGTTCTCAATATTATTCATAAGCTCGTAGTAAAACTTTCACGTTTTCCAAATACTGATGTTTTTCCAGAATTAAATACCTGATCATCGTTGATTACGTTAAACGTTCAAGTGACTCAATTGACGAATTTATAGAAACGAGCTGCGGATATTCAGAATACGTTTCACAGTTGGCTATAAAAGCGAGGGTGAAATAGAGTTAGGAGATGAGTAGAAGACCGAAAATAAGAAGAAGAAAAAGAAAAAGAAAAAGAAGCGGCGTGCGCGGGACGAGGTAAGAACTAGACAACGATATCGCGATATATCCTCGTAAGAGTCCAATATTAGAGTTGATGTATGACTGGGTGACGGGCTGGTCGGGGTCTTGGGGTCGGGGGCGAAGATGTCCCCCAAAGTAACGCAATACGATCCACTTCGCCCTCTTCCGGCTGCTTCGTGCCCGGTATATTGATGCAAGCTGATCTGTACCCTCGAGTCTGCGGTCCTGCGTTTGAGCTACTGCATTTGTCTCTCGTCGTTGCGCGAGATGCATGGCGTGTTTGTACCAATCCTACTCAGAATTCTTGAGACGCGAGTATATATCTCGCGGCTTTGCGCAGCCTTTACTCATACGGTCACTTCAAATTCACCCTCTTTCCTACGGATTCGTAAGACTTGCCAAAGGCGTCGAATGTGAAAGTATGCATCGATTATGATAAGTGCAAGCCTCACTATTTTCTGGAGGTTTTCAAGAGTTGAGATCCTATTCTACAACACTCGGCCTCGATGGTTATACATCAATAGTTGATGCATGGCCTCGAGGTGTGCGAGGAATGTGCGAACCACTTACGCGATCTTACACTTACTTGTGATTGGCCTTCGTGAGAACTTTAACGATTCAAGTGGCTCGCGAGAGTTATCCTGAGATATATATAATTGACGGCCTCTTATCGAAATCATATTCCAGGACACTTCAACTTTTCCATATTCTACCAAGAGAAAAGATATACAGCCTTTGTTCTTTCTGGAGGGTTAAACGTCCGTCTTGAAATATACAAACTGTTGATTGTTTTTGGAGAAGGTGTGTGTCTGTGTGTGTGTGTGTGTGTGTGTGTGTGTGTGTGTGTGTGTGTGTGTGTGCGTGTGCGTGTGCGTGCGTGTGTGTGTGTGTGTAACTCGAAAAGAAAAAAGTCCGAGAGCGTAGCGGAAGATTGTCAAGTCAAATATCAGGAGATGGGACACACGGGGATTCGGGTGTCACAAAGATGGCGAACCTGTCATCCCTCGTACGCGTTGGGACACTGTAACGTAACTCATTCCGGATCCGATTCGGCTCGGCGAACGGTTAATTCTAGTCGACGGGAAAAACGACGCGGGAAACAGATCCCAAAGGGAGGAGAGCATGGCGATATTATTTACAAGTATAATAAACCGATGGACGCAAAATTTTTATCCAAACTGTGCTCAAGGAAAATGTAATCTTACCAGAATAGCTGCTGTCAAGAAAGAAGCCGAGCTTCTTTCAAGCCGGGCTGTTATTTTCGTATAATCTATCAATCTCGTCAAGGGGCTGTTTTATAGGTTATATAAATCGATATATCGAGGCTACGCAAATATCATAATTACCAGCAATAAAGCATCGGCCCCACTGTCTGCATAAATCCATCAATCAATCCCGTGCTGACAATGGATAACACTGAAAAAGAATCACGAGGATGAGGTTACTCGAAATCAGCTTACACGTGGATCGGAAGCCCACTTCCATAATTGATCAGGTTGTTTGTTCTTTGAAGATCAACAAGCACCGGCGTCCGATTTTCGAATTAACCGTGGTGTGTTGACGTGGGATAAAAAATGCTCTCAATGTTTACGAATATTTGTATTAAAAAAAGATGAGCCTTTCATTAGTACAATATTTGTGATTTTATTCCAGCTATCGCAGCACCGCATTTTCTGCTGAAAAGGAGGAACATTCTCTACCGGGATGAAGTCGAGTGAATAAATATCGGATCGCGAGGCAGCAGCTCCAGCAGCTTCTTTACTATTCAACGAGCGGAATTCTTGCTTGTTGTTTCTGCGGGTAGTTCGATTTTCCTTCGCATTAGGTTCGAGTCCCTTTTAACCCCGGCTCCAGCCAGCAACCCCTCTTGCCTGCTTGTTACCCTTACCGAGCAGCCAAGCCCCGATGCTAATGGCTTAATTGAATTCCGATTATCCAAAGATGTTACTGACTGCGGCCGTCGCGTCGACGGTTAACTCGGGCGACTGCAGCAGCAGCAGCAGCAGCAGCAGCAGCAGCAGCAGGCACGGTGTACCTACTATGAATCAAAAACAGCAAGGTCTGCACGTGACATAATTATTGAGACTTGAATTTCGATTTCATTCCAAAGACGTATCCACTCCGGGGGAGACGTATTTAAATATTAATGGTTTTCGCATCAAAACGTCCGCTTTTGCGTTTTCCGGGAACTTTGTGAAATACTCGGATATACACAACCCTCCCACCCTTCCGTCAGGAAACATATATTCGTTCATGAACTTTAGCAAATACCTGATAGGCATTAGAATACATAACCACCGATTCACAAAATTGTAACGCTTGGTACTGAAATGTTACAACAATATTACGCGTTGAATTCTGAAAACTGATTTTCGTTGAATCAAATACGGTCGACCGAAGTTGAAACGGTTGAAAATATTAAGTGGAACGGGATCGAAAACGGTCCTCGGTTCACCTTCTCACTCATTTTCACCCTTACTCGGTCGAGTAACAATTTGTCAATTTCACCCTCATTTCCTGGTAACAATAATCTTTCAAAGAACCAGCAGCACTCTGAAGTCCGTCTCACCAACCCCTCACTTTTCACAGGCCCGCTAGAAGTCGAGCCAAAGGTTTGATTCGGTGGCGTTCATCAGTCCACGTCAGAACCAGAAACAACCCTTTGACTTTGAGGACAATCAAACGATTTAAATTAAAGATGAAAATAATAACCGCACGAGAAACGTGAGGGTTGCGGCGGTATCGTTTCCCGTTCTGCGATCTGCCCCCTCGTCTGGGCTCAAGAGGATTCGGAACTGGGGGAGAGATAAGCTTTTTGGTTCACTGCTCAACGATTTGATTTATAGATATCGCAACACAAGCCTGGGACAGGGAAGGAAAGCGAGCTACGTGCGGCTTACACCGACAATATCAACGATCCGTATTGAAAGGCGATTCACATTCACGTTCTACCAAGCCTAGATTGAGTTTCGCGACGAATACTTATTTCGCTGCTTGGAGGAGAAGTCAGGCATAAGAATTGCGCCAGGCTAACGTGATCAAGTTTTAATTAATCAAACCCCTACGTAGGGGAAGGCAACGACCATGCTGGCGATAATCTATAACGCAGTTAGCAACCACGAGATTGTCTCGTTCCTTAAGACTTCAGTCTTCTTCTAGTTGCAAAACTCAGACATAGCGTAGTGACTGTTGGCAATATCACACCCAATGTTGATTGCCACGATACGCGATGTTTTATTTTCTATTAAAAGTTTACCCAAGTGTCTCCAAGTCGAGTTTATTTGTATGCCGAGATCAGAATGCCAAGTTTTCGGTGAGAAGCTAGTTGTCGAGTCGAAGCAACATTCGAACTTCGTTCCGACAAAATAAAAGATTACGTCGGTCTGAATGTAATCAATCCTCGCTGGATTCAATCCGCGGTGGCAACTCGAGAAGAAGCGCTGGTATGGCAGAAGGAGAACTCTACAGAGGTAGAAACGTGGTGAGAAAAATCGCCAATTCTATTCGCTTCCTAAGTCGGGCGGATCAAAACTTTTGACTACGGGTCTCAACGGAAGAAGTTCCGCTAACTTTTTAAGTCTGTCTGAGGTCTCGGGGTTTCCAAAATTCATGATCCTTATGGGCATCGGATTCTAGATCAACGTGCTATACCACCGTAAAAATGAAAGATAATTTTTTTCTCAGAAAAAAAAAAAACTTTGCGAATCGAATGAACGGTGCGAAAATAATCTTCCAAAATCTTTGTTTCCGTATAATAAAACCACTCATTCATCCCCGGCCTTAGATTCTGGGATAATAACAGCGTTGAAACGGAAACGCAAACCGTTCACGGCTATCTATTATCCACGAATCGTTCTCCTCGGAGTGGGATAGTTGTCCGATATTACGCGAAGGGGATCACCTGTTGCTGGGGTGCACGGACGGGATAGGGTATGGCGAGAGGTTAGAGTTCGAAGGCTATTCGCAGGCTATTCAAGCATTCAGGGTGATCCGGGGAACTCGGGGGAATTTCGAACCGCCGGCTACCCCTCTCGGTGATCGGCTGTGAAGTGGTCAGGGCGTCGAGTTCCCACTACAGAGTGATAGAAGCGTGGCTGTATGACAAAGCAGCCAATTTCTGCAAAGTGGCGTATAACGAGAATTTGGTTGGATTGACGGATAATTAGGCATTTTGTCTTTGATGTTGAATTTAACACTAATGACTGATGACTGATTATAGTCATACAATTCAAACGACTTTCTTCACTGATGATATAAAGTAAAAGAGATAGGATAGTCGGAAGAAACTTAAAGAAGAAATGGTTAAAGTGGCGGGGAATTAGGAGGTAAGTGGAGGGTAGGATCCTATGGGAATGCCGAGATTGAGTCTGGAATGCTTCATGAGGAAGGAAGAAGTTGACCGTCGGTTTCAACCGTGAAGTAATTGAATCTATGTCTCCGGCAGTAAAATAATGTCATTGATAAGAATTGACAGAAGCCGTTATCACTTTTTTTAACTTCTCGATCCACGTGAGACAATTTCACATTTGTAAACGATGCATTAATATCGGAATTATTCAACTACCGCTGAATGGAATGTGCGAAATGCAAATATTGTAGCCCATTCATCCCATCCTTGTATGCAGGAGAATCCGCTGCAGAGGGTGTATCATTCATTCCACTCTTGCCACTGCGTCATTTCCAACCCTGCGGTGCGGATCATATGGTTCGCACACTGGATACCCACTCGGATCTACCGGATTATCGGGGATTCACGTACCGGAGTCCACTCGATGCTCGGCTTCCGGATTTACGTGCTGACGCGGTTCTACCTATTTCTGCAACCTCTCCGTTACCCTGCGCTCAGTTGGCGTGATACGCATTGATTTGCAATTTAACAGCAAACGCGTTGTTCGCACATTCGCACATCCTGCGAAGGTTCTCATTCGAATAATCTAACTGTTCTTTATGGTCACGAACTTTTTTTTTTATAACACGACCGTCGTTGATTTGTTGTGACAACTATCAGCGGTGTCAAATTTTCATTGCAAAAAAGATTTTTGAAAATAAACTTGATGAATGATTGAAAATCAATTACAGCTGTGTAGCTTAGGAAAATTTTCCAACATGGAGGGCTTCCGTGATTCTACATGAAAAGAAATAAGGATTGGAGAATGAAATATGAAACGAAATAAATTTGTCTAAATACTCAATTGAGCCAAGAGAAATTGTTGCAATTTATTAGCTCACAGAGGAAAAGCCGCTGAGGCATAAAAACCCCTTATTATTACAATAGTAAAGTTGTGTCAAGAGCGTATGAGGTCTTAGTGTACGATCAATGGTTGTGTCTCGCAAGTGGAGAGCTTCCGTGAGATTCAGAGGCCGAAGGCGTGAATCTACGGAGGTTCGATCGCATGGCGAGAATCTCCTGTTTTTCATTGGAGAGGAGAGGAAAAGAACAAGAAAGTTCCGAGCGCGACTGGAATGGCCGGAGACTCGAATCAGACTGACTAACCAAGCGTTGATTCCCGGTCAGTTATTTATTCTTCCAACGATCAGCGCCATCTTGCGGTTAACGACGATCCACCCAATCGCGCCTACGAGCGGTAGAGATTTCGAGTATCAGATGGGGTAGAAAGTACGCGCGGACATGGGAAAGGTAAGGATTGGTACGGTCTGAACAAGTGTTTAAAATGATTGCCCGAATAACATTAGTACGCATGTTATGAAAGATTTGAGAATTAGTGAGTTTCACAGATGACGAAAGACTTTATTTTCTAGTGTAAAACTGTAAAGAAATGTGTGATTTGTAAAAATACTCATAATAGGTATACGTACCGCACGCAACAGAATTATTAAATCAGTAACGAAATCTCCAAAAAACGTACTATGTGTGTAATTTATATAGTTGAAAATTAATGACAGTCACTGGCATCAGACTGTCAATATGGAGTAGGCAGTAAAGCCCTGAACTGTGTTCACACATTTAGGGGCGTACAGCGTATTTACGCTCAGCTCGCATTGATCCACCTCAAATTACCCTTAGCCCAGCGTCAACCAACCAACCAAGCTACCCCTTCGCTTGATACTCCATATAAACCATACCCCACAGTGATCCACCTGTTGGTTACCGATAGCCAACCGTACGAATTGAAAGTAAATGAATTCAAATTCAGTTACTTCGGACGATACACAGCCACGTGGTATGAGAAATGACGATTTAGGCTCAATCGATTGTTCGTAGTCACTCGTGAATGAGTTTTGTGGTGAAAAGTTTGATATTTAAAATGATTCTTTGACATTCGTCAAGTATGTTTCGATGAGAATTAGTTTTCTGTCACTCGCAAAATAGAAAACACAATCAGCTTTTCTGTAGTCCTTTGGTATAAGAAACAACATTGTGATTCCGGTCGCCTGCCAGCTGCTAACGATCCACTAGCGCTGGGTCTGGCGACTTCTTAGCCAATACCCACCCTAGGTACCCCACAATTAGCTTATCCTGTTAAGCTCAAGGCAGACTGCAGACTCTTGTCGCTTGGTTAAGCTCGTTAGAATTAGTCGTCGTCGTGTCGTTCGGTCAGAGACAATTTTGTAATAACTTTTTATTCGCTTCGGAAGATCTTTTTGCCCGTTGAAGAGATGGGTACACACCTCTACGTAGGTACCTGGATGGTCCGAGTCGACGCCCATCCGGCTTCATTTACAAGACTCAAGAGGGTCCCGAGGAGCTTGATTAGCAAGACATTTTTAGTGAACCGCCTAATGCTTCGCCAAACTCGACCTTAAACACTCGGTTAAGACTTATGAAATTCTTGCTTTTCTTTCACTGCATCACGTTCGAAGATCCCAGTCGCGAAGAAAAAGACTTGAAATTACCTATAAGCCGGAAAGACTAGGTCTTCCGGTGTGTTTCTGACAGTCGATAACTCAAAGGGAAAAAAGGCCAAGCCGAATCTCTGGAAAAAGACTGAGCCTATATAGGGTGACAAAACTCCAAGGACAGGGAGGAACGAAGGGGGGTGCGATGGGTACACCGGGCTGTCCAAATCCCCTCAGTGAGCCTTATAGAGTGTTGGCTTTTATATAGGCAGCTATATATAGGGTCGCATTATCAGAATGAGCTCATTTCTTTCCCGTCCTATTGGAATGTCCCAGAGTCTGGTGTATACCTATCGTCGGTGTCTTACTTAACGAACAATGGCGATTATCCCTTGCAGCTCAGTGTTAATAAATGCGAGCTCTGTATTATATACGTAAAAGTACATACATATATATACAAGTCTGCCATGACGTGAGTGAAAAATACTTTTTACCGTTTTTCCACGGGCTGCTGGGTGTTTTAATCAAAGAATTTCTCCACCCCACTTTTTCGCCCAGTTTCAACAACGTAGAGGCATTCGGGTATAACTATTCATCAGAAGTGTCGCCAACGTTACATATCCAATGACCAGAGTCACGATACGACGCGACTCTAACGACTCGTTCATGTGTATTATACAGTAATACGTCTAAGAGCAATACAATTGATTGTGCCATTAATCTTGGCTGGGGTCGCGCCATGGTATTTTGGTGTGCCACATGTCACGTTTGAGAGAACAGCTAGCCCACCTTAACCACTGTTAATACCTGTCCCACACCTGCAAATCGCACACCGCTAACGTCCTGGATAAAAGTAGGATATAATGTGCTGTCGTCCACAACAAAAAAGGATGCCCATTTATATGTACGTACATACATTGGGGAACCTGCATATATACGTAAGTATCGCGTATGCGGCGGGTATAACCATCCGACTGAGCACTACGTGACTCAAGCTACTCTAATGAGCGCTGGCTCACCCAGCTATTATTTTATTACTCGAATGATAAATTGCTATGCGATATAGACACCGTGTACACTTCGTCAACTGTCAACGTCCGCATGGGTGTTCCCGCCTTTCAACGCCGGACATTCAGACGTACGTATATTATACCCACACTCATACACGAACGGGTTCACCTCCACGACGTGATCATTATCTCATTTTACTTGTTCTCATCAGATACAAGGCATGGGGTGTAAATTACCTGCAAAATATCGGACGGAAGACTTCCGACACCATGAAATTATAAATTTCGAATATCAGCTGCTATTTACTCGGTAAGCTTTGCTGGTAAAGTCTAAAAATTGGTCGCCCAATGCTTGCGGTGATTGGGTATGAGGAAGGTTTAGCCTATGCAACGAAGTTAGAAATGAAGACGCCGCGAATATTTAATGGAAAACGTATTTGGGATAAGAAGTGTCCCTGAACTGTGTGGAGCGGAACTGTGCGATTAGATTCACATCTGACGACCGGTTCACCCAGAGTTGTCTTCTTTCAGGCTCAACTTTTATCCCTCCCTTCGTCATTTTCTTAACGCTCATCGCCGTTTCTTTTTTCTTACTTTTTCTGATTCCCTTTATACCGTTCGTTCGCTCAAAGCGACGGTTTATTTCTGAGGCTTAGATTAAGTCCGTGAAGAAAAATTTATCCGCGCCCATCCCGAAACGAAAGAAAGAAAGAAAGAAAGAAAGAAAGTCAGTAGCGTCGCAAGCGGTAGCAATATGGGTGTTGTCCTGCCCCAGGTCTCTTACCTCCACGGGTATCCTCGGGGGCGCTCCGAGCCCTAACTCAATTTAGATCGAGTGGCAGACATTTGTTACCAACTCGCGCGTCTCCTCCCCGGGGCCACCCGAAGCTACTTTATCCACTGTAGGATCGAGTGCTTTTTCTTTTTCTACGTATCTCCTTTTCCTATTATTTATCCAGATAAATAAGTCACTCGACTTGCCCGTTCGTTCCCTCTTTTTATTATTGACCGCATCCCGTAATCGAGACTTATGACGAAATTATCCGGATTGATTCCTTCGATTACATCGACTGACCGAGCTCTCAGTTGTGTAGTGACTAACATGCATAGAGTTAGAGGATACAAATTTCACGAGGATATATTTGGCAGAACAAGTCACGGAAGAACTCGCAAGAGAAAATTATTTCCATGAGAATGATGGACAGTGGCAGAGGATTTTTCACGAAGACCACGATATATGTGCGTCTGTAGTGGGCGAGAGATTACGAACATTCCCAAAAGTCGCCAAGAGATGTCCGAAGAAAAGCTCCCTTACGGAGGATCATCGGTAAGTAGATCTCTCGGTCATTCTAGTCTGCACCCTCTACTCTGGCCTCTCGGTCATCCGTAAAAGCATCTGCGCGAGGGGCCTGCAAATGGCCAGCTATTAACGCTGTCCGACAATGGAACGTGCCTGTAATTGCTCGGGATCACACGTCCCTGTCAGTCGTCCGCGAATTACCGGGTTCTCAATATATATACCTATACATATAAAAAGAAAAAAAAAAGAAAAAAAAAAACAAATGTCGAAAGCTCAACCCAGAATGCTGTACAATTTTTCACGCGTTTGAAATATGTGCACTTCTGCACAGGATGAGCCCCTCGAAACTGTGAAAATGGAAGTGGCCGAATTTTTCAAAAAAATATACTTCTCTAACCGCTACAGATTTGTTTATTGCCAGATGATAACGTCAGGGAAAACGACGGTAGTCGGATAGTGAGTAGTGGTTGGCGAAATAATTGGAAATCCTTGGAAATGAGAGTTGGTGGAATGTTTGCGATGGAGAAGGTAACAAATGCGATGTCTATTAGACCGGTCCGAACGTCTGGTCTATGTCCACTTCGAGTTGGATATTGCCAGGATGGTAAATGGTCGGTCACCTCACCTCACTTCTTCGACATTGCCCGCGTCGCTTCGTCTTCGCTAGGCTTTATTAGACAATAGGTTATTTATCAAAGTGAACGTCCACCGGAATATATCATTACGCCGGCCACACGTGGTGATGCTCGCCCCATTTCAGTATCGAGGATTCACTTCCGAGAAGATATTCCGAATAAATACCGAATAAAATTTCACCGTACGAAGACGCAGCTTCATAAATCATACTTATGATATTATTTTTCTTTCTCTCTCTTTCTAAACATCGACAGAAGCTAATCAGTCGACTCTTACACCGATGTGGAAACGAGAGTGTATTTTCGATTTTAAAAGCGAATGAATTATATGGATAAAATGGAAGGTGAAACGGAAACGAATCACATCAAGTCTTGGCAATGAAGTTGGACGACGTTGACCATCACCGCATCTAATGAAAACAAATAAAATCTGAGTATATTGTTTGCCCCTCGCCATTTCCTGAGAGGGAGAAGCGCCTTGGGATCGGTAAAGCAATTCGTAAACCTTTCACTCGGTCCACACGGTACAACAAAATCTCTGTTACACAGTTTTATTGCTGATTGTTTGCGGACTCATTCGGTTAAGGAGACTACAGCCAGATACCAATTAGGTCAACGCTTCTGTTTGCTATATGCGATGTTTCTTCGTCACCAACTCTTAAGTAAAATGAAATATTGCTATGGATAGGCTTACTTAAATTTCCACTTGCCACATATACACATTTTGACCGAAAGAAAAAATATTGAATTTATTTTCTGTTAGTGAAATAAGAAAAAAAAATAACGCTTTCACAAAAAAATCAAGTTTCAATGTTTTTCGCTGAGCGTATAACACAGCTGAATATATTTCCGAATAAATATGACAAAAGTTTTTGAACACGTGTTGAACTGTGCTAAGTTTAGGGGGGAAATTCTCTCGGCATTTGATTCGAATGTCACACTAACTAAGACTCCTGGGATGATTCAAATGAGGACTTTAATCGTACAACCGTTGTTTGTAATGACATAACAGAACGTTAGCGACGTTAGGCCAAGATTGCACCTCATATGCTAACTAATTATTCGAGTTTCTGTTAACGGCAACGGTCCTTACGTTATTATTCATTACCAAGTGAAAGTGCGAACCATAACGGTTCATCGCAGCCGTTGAGGAGCACGTGAAATCTGACAGAGAGCTGGAAAACGCATAGTAATTCCCATAATTGTCTCGTAAGACTTGTAATTCTGCACTGCGAACAAGGCGAGCACAGTCTTCTCAATACCATGCTGCTCGTCCCCCACATGACAATAACCATGGTTTCTACTAGGTGATCACGCATGAAGACATTTACTCATTCCCGTTACACGTTATGTGGATATTTTTGGTAAAGGATTAGACGTGAGATTTGGCCATGAGGCACTATAATAGACATTAGCTGGGCTTCATACGGCGGAAGATTCACTCCCGGCGTGGCAGGTCCAACCACCTCGTCACTAATACGAGACATCGTGTAAATTTATAGGGTCACCATTACCCTGGATTCCTAGAGATAATGAATGAGCGTCCTGTACGGCAGCCGTGGAGGATGCGTTGGTATATCCTTGCCGAGGCGTGATCGCCGACAATACCGAGTTGACAACTTGTAGCATTGTTCGTCCTGAAGGACGGTTTATCACGTCGACGTTATGGACATTGTCCAAGTAAAGGAGGTCGGGGGTGTCTCTGTAACGGCTCTGTGTCGTGACACCAAAGCATAATACTCAAGGCTCACGTAAATTGGGTAGGGTATGGGGCCACGAATTATGGCAATATTAAAAATAGGACAGATTTCGTCGTTCCCGTGTCACCGGACGCCCTTATATAATGTCTTCCGTAATTTAAGAGGGTCAACGTTCAAATACTCGTTCCTCCTTTCGAGGCGCGTCAGTTACAATGCCTTGCCTAGTTCCGTGGGATTTACAGCAGCGGGTCATTTTCGATTATCTCCACTTCTATTGTCACCGTAAGAAACGATATCCCGGGGTAGTTTAATGGCCAAAACGTTTACCAGTTTCGCCACCCTCCAATTGACGAGTCAGCGCAGGCATGAAGTGGTGATAAGATTAATTGCCAAAGAGATTTTCGTAGTCGTCTGATCCGTGGAAAGAATAGTTGATGATACCTGATCAGTGATAAGATGCAGGTGATAAGATCCTATAAGAAACAATGAAGGGTTTCATTCGAGTTTTAAATACCTGTTCATTTCCGCAAGCCTCAAGCCTTGCTTCCTCACCATGCTGCTGGTACAATGCAAATTTCGCGAGCGCACTTGACATGCAATTGAAAGAATCTAAGAGGAAGTAGAAAGTACCTACACGAGAGTACCGGTGCATTTCTGAAGCGGCGACTTCCGTGTTCAAGTGGAACGCCACCAGCATTGTTGGGGGGAACGAACGACGATGGCATAATTACCGCGAAATAATTAATAACAATTAATCTCTCGTACATAGAACTGTAGCTGTAGTAATTATGGTTGGATTATAAAGGTCGAGCTCGAGTTCTGAAGGGCTATTCAGTTGAACAGTTGAACAGTTCAACTGTTCACTTGGAATTTCCATGCGGGCGCGAATCGTTTCTCCTACCCGCCTCCCGTTTACAATAGAAACAATAGTAGCGCTCTTTTAGCATTTTCGCCGCAGTTCTTCTGCCCCCCCCCCCCCCCTCCCCCCTCCCCCCACTTTCGGCCCGACGAGGTGGTCCACGCAATTTTTCGAGGATCGCGAGTCCCGCGCCCTTCACGATACTCCGTATCGAAATACATGTACATGTATATCAGATTTTTTAAAGAGATTGGAAATGAGAGAAAAATATAGCCTGCTGTAAACAGCATTATTCTATCGCATAATTGGTGTCAGAAAGATTGTCGCACGTTCACGGAGTCTCGCTCGGCTCAATTTCGAATTTCGTTCTTCCCTTGAGAGGGATTCTGAGTCGACAGATCTAAAAGGTGGGGAAAAAGGCGGGTAGGCAGTGAGGCGGTGGATAATGCCCTGACAAATTTTGGGATAGAATCTACGAAGCACCTGGGTCGAATTTCGAGTGTCGGTGAGATCAGTAGTTAATCGTACAAGGTCCCTTGGAGGCCGGCGGTTCTAATTGCCGGCATTGTTACGATAACGGGGGTCAGCAGTAGTGTTGTTGGTTTCAGATGGACATTGCTTTCGAGAAAGGGTGGGGGAGGGACAGAGGTTTAGTTTGCGAGTAAGCAGGGTGTCGTATCGTAGTATCCTAGTATCCTACTAGCGGCGTATGTGAAAGACGATTACTGTAATGCTCGGACGAGACCCTCTTGTCCTAAAGGGAAATCGGCTGACAGGTTTAAGAGGACTCCGGGTATCGTATACACATTCTGCAGACGGCAAAAGCTTCGACTCTTATAAACCTCTGAAATTGGCGCAAAGAAAAAAAAAAAAAATACAAAATGTATCGCTGTATTCTGTGCCGTTTTGCCCTATACTATACACAATACATCAACAAGAACCAGTGAGCCAAGTAGATTCAAACGATGAAGACATTTCGAAACTTGTCCTTTGTACTTGAACAAACGTGTGGATCAAGTGATAAATTTTTATTAGCTAACAGGACGAAAAACTTGTGTGATAAAAAACATATTCCGCATCTATAAATAAGATATTTAGTGCTTCTTACGCTCAAGAAGTTCTAGTTGATCGATGACCGTAATTGAAATTCACTTTGTAGACATTTTCGAGATACCATTGGGTATATTCCTTGAATAAAATTTCCCACCACCCATAAGTTCACTAAGTTGAGCATTTTGAATGTTTTCCCGAAAACATAACACGGAAAAGATCCGAATTAAAAGTCTTGCACGGTGGGTACCATTGAGCGGGGAGAAGCTAATGGTCAGCGTCCTCTCCCATATCCCTCGGGATGGAAGGGAGTTGCGGGTCTTGAGAGGGGAAGAAGGGCGCATATGGGAGGCACCACGGTCCTGGGAGACTGTCATTGTGTTACCACGGTAGTTCCATCGCGATACGTATATGGGCGAAAGCACACACGGTCTGGGTAGGAAGTGGCGGGCGTGCGGGCGGAGGGTGCATGCAGAGAAATTCGTGCGGCAGAATGAGAGTAGAGGCTACCCGCAATTAAAATAATTCCCTTTCCGCCGTCAGCCGAGCGGAAAGAACTTACCAAGGCCCCTCGCCATACCTCCTCCTCGACGCGACGGGCGCAAGGATCTCCTTCTCCGCTCTCCTCCCTTTTCCCGGGTGGTCCTAACCGTGGTAAGCATTGCTATTTTAATTGTATCATCAGCATCTGGCCGAGTGGTGGTCAGCGGGCGATTCTCGCGATGTACCCGGCTGACGACTGGTGCTCATATCCTGCTCCATCTCACCCTGGCCTCGTCTTCGCGCGATAGGCGTTTCGTTCCCTCCGAGCACCCGGGCGAGAGAAGAGAATTCTTGCGTTTCACATCCTCGAATTGCTGAGCTGATTGCGTCAACGACTGGAATTCGCTCCGTCAACGCCAAGAAATTTGAGTAACGGGTGTTTGTCGAGGGGCACTGCCTACACGTGGGAATATGAAACACTCGACGCCTGCGTGACTGTGACACGCGGAAAGTCAACCGGTGTACCAACGTTATACCTTGGAAAATAGGTTTTAGCGGGGACGATTAATCTGATACTACCTCTCGAGATTAAGCTACTAGAAACGCATACGTAAATCCTCTTTGGGAACCGAATCTACTCCGGTGTCAACGTTCAGTCCCCCCTTAACATTTTGCATCATTTTTAACTCATCAGATTTGTTCATTCCCTGTTTTCTCACTCCTTTGATATTCCGTGGCTTCAGGTTTTCCCCGCGTCGCGGAATTCTCAATCGTTATCTGCTCTTTTGAACCGCCACATGCAGTCGAGATTGAGATGCGAAAGGTGTAACTGAAAGAGTCTTTCTTAGCTCGTTAGACGTCAAAGAGGATTCCCCGCTCAGACCGTCCCTTTTGTTTCTTAGTATCCTTTGACGAAGAGGCAAGGCTGACACGCAGATTACCCTTGCATAAAGGTGCGACGCACATATCGAGAATGAGCGTACCCACATATCCGTGAATTTATGCAAGTTTGCCAAGCATTCGAGCTTATCGTTAGCGTTTCGCCGCGGCATTCAGTGGCTCCTTCGTTTGAAAAGATTCGGATTTCGGCCGAACAACTTCGCTCCAAGCGACCGCCGCACCGGACGGACGAGCTGCAGGTGACACAGGACGAAGAAAAGAGAGCCGTGCCATCCTCGCATTAAGAGAAGAGACATTACGGAACTCCGCGCACTCTTAAAGCCACGGCCGACGCGATGTTGATATAATGGGTGGCGTCTTACGCACCTTGCTGAAAGCTACGGGCGAACAGTGTGAGCCACAGATGTTATACGCGCCTTCAAAACGGTTTAAACGTCTTCGCCTAGCGGGCGACAAAAGTAAAAACAACGCAGGAAATAAATTTTTAGCGTAGTTGAAAATTATTCGATTGAATTTAGAAAATTTTGAGTTTTGATACGAAACAAGAAGAGCCAAAAGCGTGTCCATGTTCAGTAAGATATTGCAGTATATCGAGATCAAGTCTTGGATGGAAGAAAGAAATGAAAACAAAAAGTGAATAGATAACGATACGCATATCAAAGCAAACGCCTGGCGTATACGCGGTGAGCATGATGTACAAAACCTATACCTACCTATCCCGGCGATAAAATAAATCTGAAGAGAAGCAAAGTCGCCGCGTATAAGCAGCCGGTTAGGCACCAATTAAAAGAGCGCGCGCGGACTGCCAAAGATATTAGACTCATCCAAGCCGCTCGCGCCTGCAGAGAAGCCCTCCTCGCGGAAGGAACGAAGAAATAAGTAATTAAAAATACCGCATGGATAATATATGACGTAATTACGGTCGAGAGAGAGCCATCTAGCTTCTAGCATCGGAGGTCTACACCGCTCGGGAGGTGGAGCCTACACCCAGATGCGGATTCATAATTAAACACGCCCTTAAAACAAAATCATTACGGCTGTGCCGCCAGGGTAGGGTGGGAGGATTGCCCCTGGACTAGGGGGTCGCAGGGCACGAGGAGAAGTGTGGCTTCCTCCGGTGCCGGTGTTCGGGGATGAGACGCAAGCCCGGCGGGCGGGGGCGCCTCCCCCACCCCCCTCAACCCCCATGTATTAATGCATTCGCTACTACGGTACAAATGCGAGTCCGCGGTGTTCCCCGGTGTAGCGGAGCTCGGAGGGTAGGGATGGCGGCAAGGATGTATGGGGGTGGGGGTGGGGGTGGGGGTGGGGGTGGTTGGGTACGAGTATGGGTAGGTAGGTACCGGCGAGAGCGGCGCCCGGTGCGAACATACATCAAGCTCGCCGCCGACTTGGTGCCAAGGGTGCGGGCGTCCCGGACCACTTCTAGATTATGCCCCTAATTCGGAAAATACCTGACTAGAATCTCATTTTTATACCTACGCGTTACATTGTTCGTTATATACGGTATACACATATCTAAGATATAACTACGCGATAGCGATGTACGGTTTCGGGGAGAAACTGATAGCGTCAGATGTATGTATGTATAGATATGTGCAGCATCCGCGGAATAATCCTGATGGTGAGCTGCATTCTTGGTAATTGAAGAAGGGCGGGTACGATCAAATGTAATCAATGGTTGGCTTCGTTATACGGGTGAATCGAGTCTAAATCGAAATACTCGAAAGAATATGATCTCCGTATTTATATGGTGTCTGGAAACTAGAGTACCTGTATGTAACAAAAAGAAGTCATCTGCGCATTTAAAAAAAAAAGACGACTTCTGATCACGTATAGGAATTGTGAAATGATTCAAATCGGGAATACCTACAGTGAAGAGGAATCACATAAGGAATGAGAATTATCTTTCAATCAGTCAGTATGAGGTGGTTTCAGTAGGATTAAAAAGCAAAGAATGTCAACCCCAATCGAATAGGATTTATTCTCATTTCGTATCCATTTCATTGCATATGTGGTAGTGACTATGTATAATCAGTTATTTCCTCCTGAATTAATGGTTTAACTGACAAAAAATATATTATTTGTCAATATTTGAAACTCTTTTGTAATCCAAAAATTCAATTAAAGGTTGCGAATACATGCTAGTATATTTGTCAATTATTAGATATTCCCAAGTCCAAGTTTCTGAAAAATTTCAAATCAATTTACGATTGAAGAAATATCTTTAATCCGCGAATCTTGAGTACGTCACGATATTAATTGATCGGGAGAAATTGGGTTCCACTTCACTTGAATATCGAGAATCGGACAATTCAATGTCTAAACGATAGTCTGTGTACTGATACTCCTCAGGAAAAACCATATCTCGGTTATTCACAAAGCCGAACGGAGAGTTGAATATCGGAGGATATCGATGCCTGATAGGAAAGTGCTCTCTGAAGACGGCGCTCGCGTATTGCAGAAATATCCTTTGTACCCTACGACAAGATTTTGATATTTCAGGGTCTACGTTCAGATGGTCAAGCCTATCCATCGAACACATGAAAGATTTGCAGAATTCATTTGTGCACAGTTTATTATTTTTTTCTTTCTCTCTACTAATGTGAGTGACAATTAACTATTGAATGCCGCGGTCCGATTGCTTGTGCCGATTTTCGGCTGACCAAACGATGATTTTACTACTGCCGAAGGTTTCACCGGGTTGCAGTTTTACTACGCGTATCCTGGAACCGACACGATTTCGTGACCGCGTAAGTGAGACGAATTCCAGTTTAATGAGCTGCACTGTAATAGGCAATAAAGTGATTGACAGTAAAACAGAAGACGCGTGATCAGTCAAGGTGAGTTACATTGCAAGTGACCTTTGGCGGTTTGAGTTCATTTCTTGTTTGAAGAATCAAAATGACAATAAAATACATTCGTGATTCGCTTTTTTTTACGATGATATTTGCGTTTATGACAGTTTTGATGACACAGTGATTCTTCGAGACGATGATTAGCAACTATGACGAAATTCTGTAGCAGATTAATCAAGTTTTTCTCAGAACACCTCTGAAATCATTTACTTTCTTGGTAAATGTCCTACAAATTATGAGTTGAACATTATGCTTGGTGGGTAAAAGTCATCAAATGACCAGAGCTGTCACTGAGATATCCATTCGAAAATATGATCAATATATTAAGTAAATATATCATTAATTACATTGCCACATCATCGGAAATCAATTAAAAAATATGCCAGTATAGTAACGAGTGAACAGCTTTGACGCAGAGGTGACGTTGGATCGTTCTCACCCATACACCTGTGATTGAAAAAAACGCCAAAGGTGTAAAAAGACGAATCGATGGGGAAAAAACGACAGTCGTAAAGCGCGTCGTTTGCGAAAGCGTTTGAGGAACACCTGAAAACCGGGGTTCTTTTCTGTCTAGCCCAGCCGGCGGGGTGGAAAGCGTTGGTTAGAGAGCTTAGAGGTATGTCTGAGGGTAGTTTTGACTGGGAGGGTGGATGAACGGGGTTGGACAGCGGACGTCGGGACGTCGGGACGTCGGGACGTCGGGACGTCGGGACGTCGGGACGTCGGGCCGCGAACCAAGGACCCTCCCATCGCGAGCACCGCGCCGGTCCGTAGCCGCCGAACGCCCCGCGCATTAGTTCTCGTTGCCGAGGACCGAAGCATTCGAAGCGGCGTTTCTACCACCTCCACGACGCGGCCAACCTCCTCCAGAAGAGGAGGCCACCGATGAAATTCTAACCATAGAAACGTGCCGAGGACGAGAGGCGGGGAGGACGATATAGATACTACAAAGACGCAGATTATAACCTACCACCTTTACCTCGCACGATTTTGCCGTCTTATTTCAGGGCGTGTCACATTCGACGTAACAGATATTTGGTTAAACTCAATGTTACCTTGTGTATCAAATTCCGCCGATTGAAAAAAAAAAAAAAAAAAATATTACACTAATTTGGAATCAATATAGTAACATACTGATGCTGTATAGCCAGTAAAACGATACAGTCGATCCATCCAGTATAAATACGAATACAAGATTTTATTCGAAAAGATCAGAAGGGGTAACTGATACTTTAGGATTGCAATAATAATTGTGTACGCGTGAGAATTATCATTATTTTGCAATTTTGAAATGACATTGAACGTGTGGAATATGAAAGACATGACCATATTTGGATTTATTATGGTTTACTATGAGTTTCATACAATCCGTTACGGAATAAGCAATTTTTCCAAAAATGTACAGCAACGTTGACATGCTCGAAACTTTAGCCTGATTCATTTTTTATATTTATATTGTAGCCTGGCACAATTTCTTTAGTGAATAATTGCATGATGTCAACACAAACTGTCATGCGATGTGATCTAATTTTACCTAAAATGTGGGATGGAAAAATTTGGAGATTTTTTCACAAGACAATTCTAATAATTTAACGAACTTTTTGAATTAGATACAAAGTAAATGTATGTCTATTTTTAATCAAAACGTTCAGCAATCAGCCGAATTGAATATAGAAACAGTGATAAGAGTTATTTCCAGAATGACGACTCATCAATGATTCGATGATTCTACATCTTAAAAAATTGGTACATAGTTGTTATAAACATTGTTGTTCCTGTTACAAGCAAGATATTGTGAAAATTTAAGATTATCGCAACGAGAAATTGACCTGAGAAAATTTCAGCTTGTATCTCGGTTACAAAATCCTGGAAAAATTTGAAGGTAATTAGTAAAAGAATATGGGGAATGACCGTATGATGACGAAAAATAAAATCATAAGAACGAAGAATGAAAAACTGAATAAAATGGTTAGCAAACAAGTCACGATTTTCTAATTAGGCGGCTAAATACCCACGGGGTTTTCATTTCTTTTCTTTTCTTTTTTTTTTTTTTTTTTTTAGTCGTGGCAATATTATCATATTTAGTATGCATACTTAGGAAGGCAGCTTAATAATAACCAGACCGGAGACTCAGTAGCAAGCAAAAGTTGCGAGCGTGTAATAAGTTCTGCGCTGGCCAAGCGACTGCACAAGCTCTTAGAGTACTTTTCTCTGGCTCAAAACCGTTGCTCTCGACGATTCGCACCTTACAACGGATCTACTGCAGTCACCGGATACCCACGTATACATACTGGCATTATGACATATATGTATATATATATATATATATATTTGAATCTAAATTCCTCAGATAATAGCGAAACAGATTTATTGTATAACTTGTGGTCGATAAGTGAATATATGCAATAGGGATGGATGGAGAAGAGAAATAAAGGGAGAGAATAACAGAAATTTGAAGAGAATATCAAGTAACAAAAATAAGAAAATGTTTTTTCAGTGAAAATTGGGCAAAGCTATGAGTGGTTTTAATTTAGCAAGTCGGTAAAAGAGAGTTTGCATCTGAGACCGTGGCTACTGTTAATTTAAGGGTTAATTCCTTGGAAGACAAGTTGTCAGAATTATTGCGAAAATATTCATGGAATTATGCAGATACATATATATCTGTATATATGTATCTGTATATAGTTATTTATTTAAACAGAGGATTGCTAATAAAAATTAAAAGTTCTAATTAGAAAATGGTTTTGGCAAAGAGCTGAAAGTTGTATCAATTTTGTGTCCTTTGCTTTTCGCCATCCCCGACATTTGGCGGGGTAAAAAGTTCCAAGTTACTTTTTTAGAAAGTATATACTTACTTTTGACGTGAGTGAAATTTCGCGTTATCAAATATACGTTGCGATGCCGATTCCTCTGCACGAATACGTGTAAATAACGAGTGAAAATGAGTTGAGAATGTCGCGTAGCGTAGCGCGAAAGGTAGGCGTTTCAATTTTCTCTGATTCACCGATATTTCAAAGGAAACATTGACTTCACCACGGGTTACGTCGTGCACAGACGGACAGAGATACGACACTCCCAGACTGCGTCTGCAGTAAGGCACATAATATGAAAGAAAATAACTCCAAGGGGGTGAAACAGCACGCTTGGGTAGCGTTAGAGTGAAATACTACGAGCCACGTTTTTCCTGAGATTTTTCCGAACGTCTATATCGAGGATAAATAACGCGATACATGGAGAAGACGCGTGACGTCGTCTTATTTCAAAAGTTTACCTTTGTCCACCTGCAGAAATAAAACCCCTGACTTGTGGCGAATAAATATGAATGACCGTTTGGATTCTACAACAGGAGAAACGGACCGCGAGATGAGATGCGAGTAAAACCTCGGGGCTGCTCCCCCCCCCCCTCCCCCCCCAAACACTGACTAAAAGACTAAGTGATGTCATTTACACTTCGTAACTTTCTCTTGGGAAACAAAAGCCGGTGGACTGTGGGTTCGTCTCGGAGTGTAAGAGAGGGCAGAGGCTGACGTAGGACTGACAACCAGATTTGTACTTTTTAAGTACGTTCTTCTCCGTGCACTTTACGCCTCCTACCCAGCCCCCAATAAACAAGACTTCTTCGCGTCGTCTCGCAAACAAAAAAATGAAAATTTTCAAGTAATTTTTCTTCTTTCTTCTTATCTACGACCGGCTGAAAATCAAATTTTCAAACCGACTTCGAATTTTTTTTTCTCCGCAACGGAGGTACGTATAATAAGTAGACAAAAAGGAAAAACGAATTAATGCCTATACTTAATTCTCGTGAAATTGACGAGTCGGTGATAAGACTACGTATAAGAATAATGAGAACCATGGAGATTGTTTTTGGGTTAGGATGATCCTCCGCTCCATATATTCCACTAAACGATTCTATTAAAAGAAAAATTTCGGTCGGTTTCAGCTGAAAATTTTATCGGAGAAGAGGAATTCACTATTTTTCGTAGCTCAGAAAATATTTGAAAAAAAAAACTGAATAAAATTTGACACAACAGGGTCGAATCGGCGATCCCGGTATTTAAAACTGCGGGTAATTCGCGAGTTTCCTTTACGATTCCGGCTTCTCTATAAGGTAACGGTGTTCGTATAAAGGTGATAAAAAAAAAAAAAAAGAAAGAAAAAAACACGGTTAAAGGAAAAAAAACGACACGAGGAAGGCGGAGGAAAGACGGTGAAGAACTCTAATTCCGACACCCACTTAACGAAGTCCGGGCTGTCATCGTTAAAGCGTACATCAATTCCGACTCGGCCCCCTTCCTCCTCCATGCAGTAACAGGCCGAAGAAAACTCGCGGAATAAAAATAAAGAGAATTTATTTGCGTAATTTGAGCAGGAGCCGCTCAAGGAGGGTCGCGGGGGTTGCGGGGTGAGCGTATGTTCGAAGCCGGTAGCCGCTGCTAGGTAATCATCCTGCAGAACGGGCGCAAGCCGAGTGGCAATATAGTTTCCCTAATGGTGCTTAAAAAATCTTAAAAAGACGATATTACGAATGTGACTACGCGCCGCGGGGTAAGAACTGCAAAAGGAACTCGCGGGGTTCGTGGAGGGGGTCGGAGAAATTGTTGTCGGGTTCGGCGAGCAGCTTTAGAGGGGGCGAGAGGAGGACAGTCTGGTTAATCGCCCTAAGACAAGCGGAGAAATGAGCGGAAGCCGAGGGTGATATTTAAAGGAGTGTCAAGCGGCGTAAAAAGAGAGGCCTAAGCAGGAAGAAGCGAGAAAACGAAGGGGGGAAATACATATATATATATATGTATATAAAAGAAACGAAAGAAGATATGTAGGTGGAAAAAAGAGGGAGAGAGCACCAGAAACAGAAGCAAGAACGCGAAACACGGAGAAATTAAAGATGAACCTTTGCCTCCTCGGTGAGAATTCAAATTTTCACTCTCGCAGCCGTCGGGGGCGAATAACGCTCCGCACTTCGCTCTAGCGGTTTTGATTAAGTCCGTACGGCCTCCCGGGGATGAGGCAGTTTACATCCGGAGAGACGCGACGGGATACCAAGCGACTTTTACAAGTATCTCTTCTGTGTAATACTATACTGTACGTATACGTGGGCCAGAGAAAAAGGCCGATGGAACACAGGAATCAATTTCAATCGAGGAAGATTTTCTATAATTGTTCATATTTACTCGAATAAAATATCATAAATAAAAAATAGAACGATCGTCTATAACACTGTACTAAGGTAACTTGAAAGGATTTTTTTTTTTTTATTTTTTTTTTTATTTCATTAAACTGTTTCGATAATTGACTGAAAGGTAAAAATGAAAGGGTGAAAATAGGTATGAAATGTTGAACGAAGAGAAAATCAAATTAAAAAACAGGTCACATTGTGAAAATTTTCAAAGTACAAAAGATGAAAATATAGAATAGTTTGAACAAAAAGGAATATAGTAAGTCAAGCTATAAATTCTGACGACTCTTGAAATTCTGTAAAACAGATTTTCGGATGTTTTGAAAAATCCAATATTACGAACCGTAAATAGGCACGAAATAAAAAAAGAAAAGTCTGGCACTATTTACTCAGGGTGAATAAATAATCAACTTATCCCGTAACGACGGGCACTTCAGCGAAAATTGAATAATTTTTCTCCGTTCAAGTTAAAACGTGGGTTAACCTCTGGAGACCTCAGAATTGTCGTTTAGACCGATCAACTCTCGATGCCTAAGGTCGCGGCGCTCCAAAACCTCCCTCAACCCCACCCCCGCCCCCATCCCCAACTCCATCCCCGCGTCGTAATCAAGACAATGAATATATTTGCGCTGCCGGCCGTAATTACCGAGTATTTTTCACGCTCCTTCCCCAAAAGCTGATTGATATTTTGTATTCAGGGCACCTGCAGCCTCGGCCCTCGTAGCAGGAGAATTTCGAGGCTTGTAGACGAAGTGCCGGCGGGTGGCGTCGGGGACGTGAAAGACGGGGGCAGCCTCCGTCTGACACCCGGGTGTCTAAGGTCGAGACGAGGGGCAGTGAGGTGGAAAAGAATTAAGTGATTGGAGCCGGAGGGAGGGAAAAAGCTCCGCGCTTACGTAATTAGACTTTATACTCGAAGGACGAACGCTTGTTTACTTCGGGATTGGATTCGACGGGTGCAGCAGCCCCTCTTTCGACTTCGATCCTGTGTCAACTACATGCGCGAGGATTAGTTTTCGTGATTCTTCTCGGACGATTTCTTTAATCATCGTGTACCGCGTGATTCGTTTAGCGAACGCGATTTACAGGGGTAAAATCGAAACACGAACACCGGAAACTCGCGATCGGTGTTTATCTGGTTGGGGACGGTTTTGGATAAACGAAAAAAGAGGGTCAAGCATCCGTTGATATGTTCGTGTACCCAAATCCCGTCACCCCATGAATAAAGCAGCGGGTTTACCCCGGAAGAAGTGCACATATAACCTACCAGGCGGAATAATATAGCTGCCATGCAGCATAGACAGAGATGATGTATAAAACATTAATGCCTGGGACGGAATTAATCAGAAACAAGAAGATTTACAAATCCCGGCGTAATGAATCCTTTTCCTGCCCCTACTTCCGGTCCCCTCCGCGTCGCGACGACGCAACCCTGCCAGAGATCTTCTCTCGTCGTCGTCGAGTGTGAGAGAAAGAGAGCGAGAGAGACGGAGACAAAGGGAGGCGAAACGAATTCTCGGAGATATTAAAAAGAGGATCGTCTTTTTTCTTCTTCTTCTCCTTTTTTTTTTCTCTCTCTCAACACTACCTCGAGTATTCGCACCCGGGTAATTACGAAATTCAAATTAACTAGAAAAATAGCGGCCAACCATTTTTAAGAATCTCCTTTTTTAAGGACCGGGACGTGACCTATTCTTCTTTGCTACATATATATATAGACACCGGACTCTCACGCCGTTTCTTTTCTCCTTGTTTAATTGGGTACCGGAGTGAAATAATAATGAAATTTAACGTTTTTAATTTCGACATAGATGAGCTGCGCGCACTTAATAGATGGGCGGAGGCGAGACGGAGAATAAAAGGGGTTAGCAAGAGGGGAGAAGGGAATCTCTGAATGCGTGTATCTGAACTTTCCGAAGTAAAAATGATCTCTCACACGTAATTTTGAGGAAAGAAGGTTAGCAAAAATTCCCATGATTCCTTCCTCCTTCTGCGAGTCGAATAAGGATCAAGCAGGAGCGTAAGCACCGTGTAAATATGGCGTGTCCATGACAGCTTTGCTGCTCGAACGCAGAGATACAGACCAGACTGCAATGCAGATCTCGAGATGGAATGTATCGCATTATGGAGCGATATAAAAAGTTATAGTTACATTATAACAAGCCGCATAAAGTTTGAAGCCAGTCGCAGTGCGAGAACGGCTTTACATTAAAGTCACTATAAATATAAACGCGCGAATCCTCGTATAAGCTGTTGGTAAAAAGACCGCCACGGCGTTACGCGGTGCGCGAATTTATCGCCGTTTAAAATTTAAATTCCCGATTATTGGGCCGTTTAGCGGAGGGGCAGATGGTTCGATTTGCAACCCCAACATACCCAGCCACCTACTATACCGAATCCTAAATGTTATATGCCCCGTAAAAATTCTACGGCATCAAAACCAGCCGCCCAGCGACGCTGCGAGTATAATCATGCGTCAATGTTACATCGCACTTATCCGTATAACATCTGCATATTCGTGCAAAGTTTTGGCAAATAGAATTGTGTGGTCAAGTGTATCGTAGAGTTCGATTGGCGCATGATTTTTCCGCAAAAGTATAGCGAATGACGTGCATTCGCGATAGGTTGTGCATGTTTCGAAGTGAGAGGATTCCCAGGCCGCGAAATTAAGCCTGTACGTTTTAATACTGATATTTATTTTTATTTTTGCCTATAATTTTCCCCATTTAGAGACGAAGTTGGAATAAACGGAAATTACTGGGGCCATCTTGCAATTATACGGCTAATAGGAACGCAATTTAGTGGCTCGAACTCGAGTTACCAGCAGCGAAGAGCCCGGAGAGCAACGAACCAGTCTCTGCTGAAAATTAAAATAATAAACGGCATCGTTAGGATTCATCATCTGATTTTCATTTCCATTTCAAAATGATTGCACATTATCTCTCCTTCGCAACCGCGATGAAATTAACCGTCGTAAGTATATAACCGTGTCCTCCTTTTTAAAAACACGTCAATATTAGTCAGACCGTGTACAGAAACGTTTACATACATTCTGACATTCTACTTCAATTGTATATCAGATAATACGTAAAAGTTTATCTTGTGAAAATGTCACACAATCAATTTAACATAGGTTAAACCAAATCTGCCTGTACTTATGCAATTCAGACTACATTTTACCGGTTGACAACATTTAACGACATGGTCCACGATTCGAAAGAGCGAGAAGTGAGATGAGACAAATGTCGATCGGTAAAATCTGCTATCAGTTGCCGAAATACATGTATATTTACCCCGAATTGCATAAATGCAGGCGGACTCATCTTATGGTTTCCCGTATAAAATTTCCATGAAAGAAAATTTTAGGGGTAGGTATTTTCACCCTTGGAAGCAATGACGAAACGAATGAAACAATTTTTTACCGAAGAGAATGAAACGAGTAGGTATCCTAGGGGAATCATCGACACGTTTTCTTATAATTCATAATATATGTATGTATATGTGACAGGTGAAAAGTGAGGATACAACTGTTTTCGACATTTGCGGTAAAAATGCACAACGTGTTGGCAGTATCACGAGGATGGTTGAACAGGCTCAGTTTATTTCCCCGGGTAACAAGTGCGTAGGTGGTGGTGAAGGGGGAGGAGGAGGAGAAGCGGGACGAGGTCGTAAACGGTCTTTATATCGGCAGCTTACGAACAAAGTTGTCCCGAGTCTGCCAGCGAGCAGGCTCCGAGTCACTTTATCGACTGAGCAGCGAACCACCCCGAGGTTTTATTGACACACCGCGACACCGCGGCTTTTATTAGAAACCTAAAATGCCCGGGTCCAACTTTTTCAATACCCCCGTAAGAATCGTGAATCCCCGGTTTACCCAAGCTTGTACGACACCTCGTTACATTTATCGAATGAAATTCGAGATTTGATTAGCGGAAAAACACTGTGCAAAAGATTCCGAACTTTGCAATAAAGACCGGAAGTCGGCGCAGCAACGCTGTTTCCAGAGTTGAAATTTATAGAAATTCACAATGACAGTTAGGGGGAATTCCTCGTTGCTCTTGTGTCTTTGCAGAGGTTTCATTTCCTGAATCGTTGTTCCCCGTGTCCGGTGGATTATTAGTATTATTACCCTCGTTAATTACAATGAATGGTGTTATTATTTTGCCAATTCCAACACGTAAAAGAAGCGAGGGTGTGTTTTGAGACATGAACTTTATCGCTTTTGCATCCATTGTCGAGCGTGCGGTGCAAGTTTTTAATGTCGATTTGGAATAAAGCTGCGGTGAGGTATAATAGACCTGCTGGAATGTAGATTTTTATATTTTGACGCGTGAATCCGACTTGCGCGAAGAGGATGAGGGAAGAACGTTACGAAGAAGATTTATTTGTGTTCCGACGAACGCAGCGCGGTGCAACGCGTTCAATATACCGTCACCTCTCAAAATGTTGGTTGACTTATAATTTCCACGGAACTTATGGACACAGGTTGTTTATAGTCTTGCCGGCGGAGCACCGAGTGCGTAATAAAATTAGATTTTCGGTCTGTCTATGGTCAAACCGCGGATTTCATCGACGGAAACTTGCTGTTTTATTTTGTCACTCTATTTCAACCTTCATTCGTTTCCTGCTTTTTCTCGTTGTCTGACTAACTGACGAACGAACGTCACTCATTTGACACGTGATTAGCACGGTGACCTTTAAATCAGATGTCTAATATACCAAGAGTTGATGGTATTAAAAAAATTTTGCTCGATTTTGCCTTAAATTGAAAATAATTGAAAACCACAAGTTTCAGCTCATCATTCGCGTGTTTATCAAAATTTTTTAGTTTCAGTTCACCAGTTTTCGCCCTTGTCAATATACCGTGACGACAAGTGTAGAACTGTAGCAAAATACTAACAACTCATTGCCCTTGAATATCCGGAACAGGTATGAATCCTCGGAAGCGTTGTCTCCGAGAAGAGTCTAGTTCAGGCACAACCAGGACTCCAAGAAAGTTGGAAATACCATGAGTCGGTCGAGGGTATAAGCGAGGAGTACGATTGTCTTCTAGAATCTAGTAGGTATACATATATGTATGATGTATGTATAGGTACGCGTGTATTGTAAGTGGCTAATTAACATTACAACTAGCCGCGAGAATCTCCAAGCTAGTTGTTGGGTAATTTAAGTGTGCCACCGAAGACACGTATTACCGCATTTCATGCAAACCACAACTACGTATTATCATGGTAATTTGTTAGAAACAAACATTATAATTCTGGCCACGGGGCGAGCGTAGCTGGTACAAGGAGGGGTTATGGCGATAGAGGCGGCGGAGGGCGGGAGGAGCGACTTGGTACCCAACTTAAAGGCGTAAGATCTGCGCTGTTTTGGACAGTGTCCATTGTCTCGAGGATATTTATTAGAGACGGCGTCGCGAGGTGGTACCGCCATCCGACGCTGAGATGGCGGTTATAACATAATAGTAGATTTATTGCCACCCAACAAGACGGCATTATGCGCCAGGACCTACGGGGACCAAGTGGATCTTAGGAGTTGGGACCTCCGGGACCCTGAGGTCACCTTTCTCGTTCTATGGGCGAACTTTGAACGGACCAAAGGACGGTTGAACGGTCCGAATTCGCGGCGAGAAATCGCGAGTGCATCGGTGCCAATGAATCACGTCACGTCGGACTGCAAATGCTAACGTTCCAGCAACGGACCCTTGTTCCGTTAAAAATTTGTTCACTGCAGCGAAGAGAAAACGAGTCTCGCTGTTCACCGTGACGGATTTGATCATTTCCGTGAAACTTGACATTCCCCGATCGGTCCTGACTAATGGGGTGAAATTCATGCGTCTCAATGGGCGTGACGCGCGTTCAACCCTTCTTACGCTCTATTTTAGTCCTAGTGTCCTTCATGGATTATGCAACTTGGATATCCGCAAATTTATTAACGCGAATTCCCCGCTTGTACCGGATCTATTCTTGCGTGACCAATTACAACGAACGTAACCCCTTCGCCTTCGCTTCTTTGTCTCTCAACGATCCAAGGGCGAAAATCGCCGCATCACGGACTGACCATTTCGTCGGAACACCCTCCGGGCCGAATCATACGAGTTATTAATAGCGCGATGACATAATTGATGGAAACATATCGCTTTGTTATAGATTCGCGGTGGTCGGGTGACCACGAGTGTTATTCATCTTTGAAGAATGGTGCAAACGCAAAGCAATAAAGTACTTCTACCCAACTTCTGAATCACTGGAAACCACATTGGATGGAACCTTGGTATTATTATAAACAAGGACAGCTCCGGTGAATGGCGGACCTTTTCCATCCGGCGTTATTAAACTTAGTTATATACGAATGCCTGTTAAAACTGGTGAAGGAAATGCATTAGCCCACCATCCGAGATCGCACTCGGCGATCTTTGACTCAACAATGCTCTCGCATTGTACATGCGAGAGCCATCCGCCATTCCATCCCTTCTGGCACATCCGGAGGATGAACCGCTCGGTTCTCACACCTCCTTGATTTCTCGCAACGTTCGATATTTCTTCAAAAATTCTTACCGATTTGAGATAAATGAAAGCTTTCAAAAATTCCGCACATGGCACTTGCCAATTTAGATAACTTTTTGAACGATCAACGGTGGAATAGTCGGAACTACATGGAAGTACATAAACGATGGTCATTCGATTCCACCTAACATGACCAAATTTCTCTTCATCTTTTGTGCGAAATAGATAATAAAGATAATTCTCACAGCGCTGAGGTTAATTCGGCAACATGACAGGTGATTAGCTTTTCAAGACTATACGCAACGTCTGAAGGTGATAATGAAGTTGTTAAATTGGTAATAAACTGCGGCGTCAGTAGTAAGGAATATGCTTCGGTAGGGTTATTAGCTGAGAATTATTATCACTTCGAGTGTACAGTTGTGTACAGATCCCTTTCTGCGCTTATAGGCTATACCCCGGTAATAACGGAGGAGAGGGAGGAGGAGAGGAGGCGGCGTAATACATCGAGAGTTGGTGGGTGGTGCCGAGCCCGAAGAAGCACCGGCAAAAGGGTAAGGGGGGAGAAAAGGGGGCAAGGAAGCCGTAAGGGTGTCCCCGTATTTTAATGGCCAGGTTTGACAATAGGCGGCATTGTTGTATCCTGTGTCTTGAGAGATAAAGGCGCCATCCCTCTACTATCTTCCAGGTAGGGAAGAACACACCGTGCTATAGTAGTTATAGATGCTCGACAGTATTGTGCTCCACCCACCCATCCAACCCCCATTGCTGTGTATATTTCTTGAGAGATACGCCGAGCGAGTCCAATTCGCCAACCGACTTTATGACCGTTCCGTGGATCCGCAAGATGTTAATTTCTAATCGCCTTTCAGGGAGTCCCACAACCCCGGCCGGCGTTGCCGTTCAAGTTCCGCATTATATTGCCTTCGTGGTATGCGTGTTAGGTTATATGTATGTGAGAGCCAAGATCTGGTTTTCATTCTCAACTGAGGGCAGGCTTATCTATCGTGCTATTTGACACGTTGACGCAGGGGATGTTTTTCACGAGTTTTTTGGATTTGCTAATTTTGAGATTTTGAATTTTCCAAAATCTGCAGTTTTAATCAGAGCGAAAATTTTATGCCTTCTGCACTGGCTTTGTCGTGATAATTACTTGAAAATAATTGTCAACTGCGTCAATTGTGAGATCTGTATCGAAGATTTTAAATATTTGAGTTTATTAGGAAGCAAATTATTGAATTATTCATACAATTTACAACCACGATAGACTTTTTACTGACAAGTGGAATTCGAAGCGGAAAATTTCCCTGATAATGACGACACCGGGCAATCTCACAAAATAATTATGACACTGAAGCGGGCAGCTTATAAAGTAACCCAATTTTTCTGAAAGAATCTCTAAAAGTAAGTGAGAAAATGAGAAGATCCTTACACATAATTTCCACATGATTCTCTTATCTTCCTATCATTCAGAGTGATCAGTAAAACGAAATAAATATATATTTTCACCATTGCACTTTTTCTGCACTCAGGCTGTCAGCTTGACGCAATAAAAGATGCTGTTTAAAACCGCAGCTGCGTGAACCGCGTGAAGAAAAAGTAGGAATGAACGATCGTATAACATACCTATATACATAGATAATATACAGCCATGAGCCTTCGGTCGCCAAAGCGCTTTATTCTTTCTAATTTAAAAATTTACGAGGGCAGTTTCCGACTTGTGCCTGCACGGGATTCTCCCCCACGGGAATTTTCGTAGATTTTCACCCAATACAATACCTTCGGGGATGCCTCCACCTCCACCTCCACCCCCGCCTCGGTAACCTGCAATTCATTTTCGCCGGTATTCTCTTCGCCATCGCGTCACTTGTCCCAGCTTGACTTCCGTCGGCAATTACAAACTTCGCGACTCGAAATTTTTTCCATTCCCTCACCCGGGGATTCAGCCGCCCCTCGAAGCACGCGCATATCTTTACGGGATTTTTCGGGCCTTCGCGATACGCAACGTCGCTCGCTTGCCCCGAATCGGGGGTGGAGGTGGAGGAGAAGGAGGAAGAGGATGGCACACTCGAAATATGGAAGTTTCGGGCGCGAAAGGATGGGCTTATATAGCAATGTGGTATACGGGTTATTGAACACGGTAGCGTTGGCAGTTTTATGGCAAAGTGCGTCACACTTCACACCGTATCGAGTCCTCGGCCTGCCGCCTGGGCGAGAAAAGGACGAGGGATGGGTTTTGGTATTGGCCCCGTTCGCGCCCATTCTCGCCCCTTTACGAGCCCAGCACCGTGTCGAATATGAACTCGTCGAAGATTATTGCCCAGCGAATGGACGAGTTCGCAGCATTGCACGGCGTATACCTAGCCATTATACACGATATTTATGGGCATTGTTCGACATTTGTGTATTGGTTCGTACGGCATGCAAATTCGCTAAAGTTCTTTTATATCTTTTTACCTGATACCCTTCTGTAATCGGTTGCACTTTACTAGAACTGCGAATCCTGAGTGTTTAACTACACTTTGTCATATTTACTCAAAAATTGAGTACATTGACTATATTTTTTTTCAGTTAAATAACGTTTTAACGCGAATTTATCGTTACACCGAAATCAAATGGTCGTTATAGTTACTAGAAAATATGGTAAGAGCGACCATAAACAAAGCAGATATTAACCGATACGATGTTTTCTGGTTACGGTTACAAAACTAATTTTCACTTGGTATCCAATTGTTTCCGCAGCCGAAAAATATAGTTACTGGGGAGTAACTGAAACTAAAAATTCCTCTCGGTTCTCTCATAAAGGATTTGATTCATCGTAAACTTTCGGTGAGTAATTATTACAAACGCAAATAAAACTACATTACATGTGATGATTAGATGCGTGATTAAGGCCTGTTGTAGAAATGCACAACAGAACTAGATTTCGTTAGATCATTGAGCAGTAATTTTAGTCTGGCAAACTGTCGGTGAAACGTCAATAAATTTTTCACGAAATATTATATTTCACTGAAAAATATGATATTGCAGTACTGCGAGCTGGAATATAACAATTGATTCGTGCGAAACAATGAAAAAAAAACAGTTGAACTAACGTCGAATACCGAACTAAATTATTTATCAATGGCGCGCCAAATAATATCAATGTTTTTTCGACCGTTCAAAAACGAATAAATATTTATTATAAACATATTCCTAACCGTATATAAAGCGGGTTCGGCCCAGGGAATTTCAGTCTGAAAAAATGAAAACGCAAAGTAGTATCTTCATCGTGCTAACAGTGGCAGCACAGTGCTGTTTGTCTGCATCTGCGCAGAACTCTGATACGTGCATGTATGAGACCGCCGCAGAGACAATATCAAATGACTTTAGAAGTGCAGCCAAGTTGTGTTTCGATTTTCTGATGGACGCGATGTACAATTTTGAAACCGGGAAGGAAGACGATAGTAAAAATTACGTTTATGCGTTGAAAACGTTGGCAGACAAAGCGTCACGTCATCTTTACAAAGGATTCCAAACTGTTTTCGATACAGTTGATGAAACACGGCAACAAGACTCGGAAGGTGATGCAACTAATAAACAGGCTGCACAAAAAAAAGAGAAAATACTTATGAATGACATAGTGAGCATAATGATTGCTTTATCGAACGCGCGCTACCAGACTGGAGATTATTCAAAAGTTTTCACAGAAATTAAAACGCAACAGAAAAACATCAATTCCGCATGCAGTTCTTTGTTGAAAAATGTTTTCACGGTTATTCGAGATTCCCAAACATGCTTATCTGAAATACAGGAAGATGTAATCGACGAAGCCGAAAATGAAGCAGTTTCCAAATGTACCGATGGTGTTGACAATATATACGTTGGGATAAGGATCGTGGCCGAAGTCTTTTCCGGAGCTGCGACCAATATTGAGAATTCAGTCAATTCGTTGCAAGCAGCCGAGTACGATTCACTCCTCGAATTCGATGCCAAAGCAAAAATTATAATCAATGCAATTAGACTGTCCTCCGGATCTTTTTAAAATGATGACAGCTTGATGTACATTTATTTGACATTGAGACAGGTGAACGAATGGTGATGTGTCTTGTTCGAACAGCTGTTGGCATTCATCATTATTGTTTATACATATATATACATATATAAGAAGAATGCTTACAATAAAATAAACGAAAATAAGTAGTGAATATGTAGGAAATTGATCTAATATATACTAGATCAATTTCTTATATATTCAATACTTACTTTTTCATTTATTTTCTTGTAAACAAATTGTGTTAAAGCGTTAATGTTCACTTGATAGCTATTGTTGATGTATTTGATTAATTTTTCATGTATTCAATATTTATTGTCACTTACTTTCTTGTAAAAAAGTTGTGTTAAAACGATGTTTCGCGTGATGGTAATTCAAAATAGATTTCGCTTGAACCAAGTAACCGTTATAATATTAAGTTCATACTTGCAGATCTTATAACTATTCGTATTTATTAAAATGTCTATATTTAATGTCAACGTATACCAAACCTATTGTATTTAAAGCTGAATAAATTACAGTTTATCAAATTTATATTACCATGAATTGATATGTCTGTTTATTTTACTTTCATAAGTTCTTTACAACACATTATTCCCCAGATATTTACCGACTAATTTTTCCATACTTACGTATAATATTAATTCAGTGGTATAAGTGGTAAATTTTTTCGACTGTGCATTCAAATTTTACTGACGCATAGTGTGTTTTCCGAAATACTCCAACAATATCCACCGTCAGTTTCCTTTCAATGCAAAAAAATTTAAGCGTAAATGTGTGGTGCAGAAATAAACGGATGCGCTTATCTTTCAAGAAAATTGAAAAGAGTCAGACGTTTACAATTCATTTGATTATTCAAGTGAGCGTATCAAAATGAAAAATTGTATCCGTCCAAGTAGTGGCCAAAAATAACACGCGACGTCAGTCTGCCTGTCAGACTTCCGTCGATCTCGAACGTTATCGGTATAAACCCACGTGCATTTCAACATAATCGTCAGCGCAGTGCTGACATATCTCGTCGAGCGTAATAAGCCGAATCCTCCGGGTGATAATTAAAAAGTAATTTAACGCTGACATTTCTCATTGGTGGACGTTGCTCTTCCCTCGGACTCCCGCGTGGTCCAGCCCGAACTGCATAGGCGTGTAGGTATAGATATACATATATACAATATACACGTAAGCCGAGCGAACAATAAAATCCACGGAAGTGTTTTACATTGAAGGCAGCAGGAGGAGAGGCAAAGGCGGGGGTCGGCGTGCCCGTGAATTCACTAAGTGGCAGACAATGGCTTTTGTGGTAGACGTTGCGACCGGAGTTATTCGCATTTCGTATTTCATGTTTCGCATTTCTGCGGGAGCGCTAAATTTTAACTGCCCCATTACCGCAGCCAGTCGACCTCAGGCTGCAAAGTGCGTACGGAAACGTTCAACGTTTTACAAGCTCGATCGGAATTAAGGGAATCACGGATGCATTATCGTGTACGCACACACGGACAGGTGTATAAACTCACCCCTGTGAAAAGAATTCGACATACGCATTTCCGTATCATAAGACATGGTCTCTTGTCAAAAGGATAACTATTGTAAGTGCCTGAAAAAATTAATGATAATAATAATAATTTCCAAACTGAAACGTTGCTTCAAAGCTATAAGCAAAGATGCGTTGACGTGAGTCGTTATCGATCAATGAGATAAGGGTTATCAAGTGTGTCTAGTATAAGAGATGTAACAATTCAGCACACAAGTAATTAATTATAAAAATGAGGAAGGTTAAGCTCAGTGGCTGGTCGAATGCAGTCGGGTGTCCCGAGGTCGTGAAGAGAGAGATTTTCCCTTGGCACTGAGTTAAAATGACTGAAATATTAGTCATAAATAATAAAAGTTGCTCGGCTTTCCCGCGGCGAAGTTGAAACCGGAAGATAGGTATCACAGCGTGTCGGGGGTGGATGAAGAGGATGGGGTAAGGGGGTAGCGGGAGGAGGACAGGATAGGAGAGAAGAGGAGAGAACACAAAGACGCCCCATTGTCACCCGCGCCGCCATCGGAACCGGCAGCCCACCGCGGGAAACTTTGAATCATTTTTATTGCATCGAGTTATCTTTGTTATCTTTGTTATCTTTCTTTATTACCGGCGAACGTCTAACCGCGCCTTGACTTCGTGGCGGCCTCAAGAGGTCTCTCTCTCTCTCTCTCTCTCTCTCTCTCTCTCTTTCTCTCTCTCTCCCTTTTTTGCGGGAGGCGAGAGATAATACGAAAACGTTCACACCCCTTTGACTAACGAAATGGGATAAGTTCTTTAATACGGAAATTTAGTGCAGGGTGAGAAAGAAGTAATTATTCCTACGAAGATCTGCGACACCCTGCTGCTGGTGCTGCAGCCTTCGGAAAATGAAAAAAACGCCCACGTCGCCACCGACACGAATTATACGGAAACTTTCCATAAACAGTTTTATCGTCAGAAATTTTCACCCCAACAATCAATGCTGCATACCGTTGCAGAAGAATGTTTCGAAATTTTTGACAAAATTTTACGATTCATTCACGTGTGTTCGATTTCTATCAGTTCTATGATTATGTAACAAAGCTTAGATCTTCATGTTCCCAGAATGCATTATGTAATGATTGATTGTTTTTTTGTTTGATTTTTTTGCAAATTTTGTTACGTCTTTGGAAGACTCATAAATTCAACCTGGCGAATTTCAACGGTAAAATTTTTTATTTTAAGCAGAAAAACAATAATAAAAAGAAACGAAATTGCTATTTATCGTATGCCTCTGATTAAATAATAACCCGCACGACAGATCACGACTGATCGTTAATTTAAAAACTGGCCCTTCTACCGTGAAGGGATTTTCGTACAGTTGTATATGTATATATTATATATATATATATATTATTCACATATATATCTACCTTCGAAGAGATAAAAATTGCGGTCCGCCTCAGCGAATTATTTGCTGCGTGTAAAATTTCATGAAGAGAGAAGAAGAGACAGAGCTAAAGGGGGACGAGGGAGACGAGGGGTTTGGCCAAAGCGTCGATGAGAGGCAAACGGAGAGAAGTAGAAAGCATGTAGGTATGGAGGCAGCCTGCACCCCTGGATTTCGACCATCCCTTACAGCCGACGGGATATCGCGGCGAACGACCGCAAGGCTGCACGGCACATTTACGCACATCGGGTGTATACGTGCAGTCGAATATATGCCCGCACATACGTGTCATGTACCTACACGGAGGAGGGAAAAGGGTCTGAATTTGCATTTTATTTGCCATGGTGTTGGTTCGCCTTTTCGCGGACGACATTTATTTTAATTAAATTACATCTGAGCGTCGAACAACCCATTTCCTATAAATTATCATCCCCTCTTACCAGCAGCTTTGCATGTACAGGGGTTTTAATGCGCTCCACGTTTTACGCAGAAATTGAAATCGAATGAAATACTTTTATCGAGATGTATGTATAATAAGTTTGGATAGGAGGCGCCCTCGTGACCCCTTTGGTCCGGTAAATTCGCGTTAAAGCTTGAGCTTCCTCCGCACAGTTGCATCTTCACCCCGGCCGAAATCGCTATCGAAAAATGGCTGTAATCACACGAGAATAACACGAGAGATATTATGCACGTGGGGTAAAATATGCAACGAGTGAGTATTGCGGACGAAGGTAGAACCAAACGTCGCCGCGTCGCAGTCATTGGCACGAGGGTTTCTTCGATTTCAAGATATTCACATATTCTTATTATATCCACTGTACTCCCCCAGCTCCTTCTTCGTCCCTATTTTTACGGAACCCCCCGCGGTCTCCAGAGATGCGTGCGAAAACATATCGGAGTTTGATACAGTGTGGAGCACAAAGGCGATAAATAAGGGAAATAGTCCATTCGGTGCGCCCCGCTGGGCCATCCTCGCGAATTTGCGTATTGAAAAACTCACGTGGGGTGTAGTCTCGGATTTGAATCCGGTTCAAAAGACTCCCACACAGAATCAACATTCGACTTGGCTCGTCTATCGTGAGAAGAACAATTGGCGTGCGATTGGCAAGCCTGAGAATGACGTCGTTCGCGTCTGTCGTGTGTAATTTTTGAATTCTTTTTTAATAACAAATCTACGGTATGAATATAAAATACTGAATACTGGATAGCAAATCTTGAACCACCCCTGTCTTGGTAATATGTCTAATTGGTTGGGGAATAAAAGGTAAGACCGAAACGGAGGATAACGTATAATATGTTACATAACGTGAGGAGAATTTTGTATACCAGCCAATTTCCACCCTCCAATAAATGAAAATCTAATAAAAGATGCGTCGGAGTGTAAATCAAAGCATAAATTATGATTTAACGTTTCAATGTAGCAGATATGTAATATTCAGAATATTTCGAACAGAGGCAATTCCAATGGGGAGATGTCGACTATATACATTCGTACATATAGCAATATGTACATGCAGATGGGAGCAATTTATCACCTTCTTGAAAGAAAAAGAAAAATAAATCTTGAACGTCTTTACATTGAAGTTATGAAATAGCTCTATTACTGCAGCCCCGTGAAAAGCACTTCATAACGTGTCTCAGAAATATCGAAACAATAATCTATACTGTGGATTATTATAAATATGATATACATTGATAGCTTGTTAACTTTTGTTGTACAAAATAAAAGTTACTTGATGCTCTGTAGAGGTATTTATAATATAATTAACAGATTTATTACTTGCTCAACAGAATTTAAAAGTGTAACAAGTTTTTCGATAATCATTCATTCACCATCGAAAACCGTGAATATTATATACATACCAAAAAACTTGGGATTTGTAAATTCCGAAAACGAACGGGAAGCTCATAAATCGGTAAGAACCGAAAAAGAAATTTTAATGTTATAATATTGAAAATACTGCTTATTAATCAAAATAGTATTTCAACTGAGCAAAACGATGTCTTACTGGAAAAATACTGGTATAACAAAATTAATAATAGATATCATTGATGAATATCGGCAAGCAAGTGACATGATAAGAATGGTTCAAAAACGACTGAAGTTTTTTGCTTCGCAAACTGTAGACAGCTAATTTTCTTCCGCCAGGCTTTGCATGCTGTCGTCGATTCCCACTGAAATAATTACAGGCAAGCAATAGGCCATCGATTGTGTCGAATAAACTTTAGTCATGTTTTTTAACATTGATATTAGTGCCATAGGCTTGTCGATAACTGATGTTAAATTTTCCTTGTTGTCAGTTCCGGACCAAAGAACTGCTTTCCACACTGATTCCTGCATTGAGGCTACGACGACATCACAGGCTGTCTGCAGTCTCGATGGTCCCTGGGTTCGGTATACCGCATTTCATGTTTCTGACTCGACGGATGTTTTATACGCAGCGATATCGTAATCAATGTGGCTTATTTGCCATTCCTGTCTCTTATTGAGCTTTTTGTACCAACAATTGTGTTTAATGCGTGTCAATCAACCGATTTAACGCATACAAATGATTCGCATAAATACAATCAAGAATTTTCAGTCAGCTCAAGTTTCTCTGGAGTTCTTAAAAAGCATCAGGTTTCTGTCCGGAGAATGAATCCTAAAGCTTTCTCAAATTTCAGACAAAAACATAGAGCGAAGTGGTGAGGAGTATTAACGTGAGCGACGGTGAAAAGTAATGAAATAGAAATCACACAATATAGCTAGTAAAATAAGTACCAGCCGTTGAAAGAATGTCACAAACTACAAATCGAGGTGAATAATCAACTAACCTCAAACAAAATCTCAGCCAAAGTCTACTGACGCATTCCGCACTCAAGAGGCATGAATAAGTGAGGTTAGAGAGGTTAGGAACCGCGGAATGTGAGAGCGGATCACAATTCTTATCCACAAAGAATGATGTTCGCGCTTTAGATTAGGAATACACAAAATAATCAGCCTCATTGTCGAAAACAATGTCAAAGGATCGATAAATACCTGATAAACAACATCGTCGCCGGTCTTCCCGCGCGCCGCTCCGATGTTCAAGGTCAAGATGCAGCTCTCGTTGCTATTCCAGACGTACAAAACGTTGTCCCGGATCTCGATGATGTTCAGAGTCTCCGTGCCGTCGCCTGGCACCGTTTCTTTTATCACTTTAAACAATTTCGTATCGTTGAGACGCAACGTGTCCGTGCTCGACTCCATGATCACAACAAAACACGGCTTCTCTCTCACTCGCGCGTCTCACTCACTCACAGCTGACTGAAGTAACTAGCCAGTTTGGCCAACGTGAGAACGCGCAGCCGACCACGTGACGCGCGAGCAGCGAACGTTCGAAATTCAAAATTGTCTTCGTAGCGTCTGTCTTGGCGTGATTGGTCGCCTCGATATCGATCCTCGCGCTTCTATTTCGAAATATGAATGCAAATGTTTACTAGATCGAAGCAAAAATAAAGCGAAAAAAATTAAGGATCCAAGTAGAGGTTTGAACCAGGCCCCGGGGGGATTCGAACCCCCGATCTCCTGTTTACTAGACAGGCGCTTTAACCAACTAAGCCACGGCGCCGTTGCGAAGGTGGTCTCAGGTATTGCACCAAAGCTATTTTTTGCGCAATCGTTCGAATTCAGAAATTCGTTTTGAGAGAGTGTTTGAGTCGAGGGATTGCGAGCTTCGTTCGACAAGCGTTTTTGCTCTGAATGAAAGAAATTTCTACCGACCGGCGATTTACTGTCATCTGCATTTTTTGTGGATAGTTCTAGAGACGATTTGTGAAACTGAATGGGGTGATCTAGTAACATTATTTCCAAAAATAATTCCGGAATAATGACTTGATACGGATGGTTCCTTGTTTCTTCTTACCGAGCTTTTATTTGAAAAAAGGGCAAAACTAAACGCCCCCGGGTGGGCTCGAACCACCAACCTTTCGGTTAACAGCCGAACGCGCTAGCCAATTGCGCCACGGAGGCCGTTGTCTAAGATGCCGTAATAAAATGTGAAACATACTAGAATATTCTATGGAAAATCTCAAGTAATTGATCAATGAAAACTTCCTTAAACGTTGATCGAGAGTTTACTGGAATCGATTGGAATAGGTCGATGTATCTTCCAGTCGTACTATTGATTATTCAAGACATTTAGGGTTTACAAAAACCGTTGTTATCAGTTTCAATTAATTAAACTTATAATTGGGATACGCAACACTCGATGCTAACTCATCGTCAATGACGTTGACGCAACACGCGTCATCGATCTGATAACGTAGACAGATTCTATTTGATCGCACACAAGCATTTATTACCTACTTGATAAAGTGTGTTCAGACACACTTGTCAGGTGTTCCATGAATACAGGAATCAACAAATTATACTGCTGTGAGATTCGCAACGATGCATGCATCAACTCAATATGTCCGGACATGTGCTAATTACTTGAATTCTAAAAGTATACGCCTAGAATTTCATTCTAGGGCTTGTTTTTCGCGTTACGAGCCCACCATTACGACAAACTCGACGCTCGAAGCTGCACTTCAGTCAAGTCTTAACAACCCTGAAAAAAAAACACGGCGATCACGTGTCCCTGAAAACTACAAGGTCCACAGCCTTAATTAAGTTCGATGGCTCGATACCGCGTGCGTATATCACAAGTACGCGAAGCAAGGGATGAAGGGAATTCCGGTTGTAGCGTTAGACAGACGAGAAGGGGGGCCAGGCGATGGCCTCGGGTTCGAGCCCGCGGACATTAACGGGGCGTTTAAATTGTGTGTTTAATTACAAGTAAGAGACAGTTGCCGCGAAATTTATTGGTCAGTGTTTTCTGCCTCCGTGCCCTTAGACCTGGTGCACAGTACCGAGCAACGGCTTTCTCCTAAGTCCCAAGACGACGCCACGTGTCCCCTTCCGAATTTAACGCTGCACAGGCTGCACTATAAGGTCCTAGGCTTGATCATTGAATTACTTATTGTTTTGGAATTTGTCAATCCCATCGTGGACCCCAACGACAAAGCTTCGTTGTATACCTACACATGACATATAATACTTGAATGCGGGGACTCTTAGAGTTCGAGTCAATTTCGAGTTGGAGTCTTGAGCAATTAATGCTGCATGGATACGGTGGTAAATTAACGTCGCCTGGGTATAAAGGCATGCCAAATATGTGCATTATTACACGCGGCATAATATAACGAGCGGAAGGTCATTATTGTTATGATTATCATCAGCATGATCACCGTGTAGGTGAGTCGGCGGTATAACAGGGTGGTGGGTTTTATAGTAGGTAAAGGTGAACTCGAAAGACGGTGGGACCTTGGGCGAAGGTGTAGTGGCTGCACGATGGTGGTTGGGTACCTCGAGCTGCTCCGTTTACTTCTTATTAGGTCGAAATTTATGGCCATAAATCTACGCGGGTGCTGAGAGGATGAATCTTGGCCGACGAAGTTTACTCCGCTTAGGTCGAACCAGGCGTCTCTTACGGGGGGAGGGGGGCTGTGTGCCTATACCTGTGTAATACCCACCCATAGGCACATCCACATTGCATCTGCCTACCAAGCACCGGAATACTCAACCAAGCTCACCTAAAATCATCCAACGGGTGTTCAGACCGTTCTAACTCGAGTTCCTTATCTTTTCAGAACTGCACCTCCAGCTGTGACTACATTATTTCAAGTATTGACTTGCTATTTCTCGATCTGAGGAAGTCACGCTATTTTCAAACGACAAGAGGAAGAAGAATTACCGTAGAGGATGTTGAGGAATAAATATGTGTGCCTCCTCCTGCTTTCTTCTATAAAAATCATGTAAAATCTGTGTTTCTGTTAATATCAATAAAATAAAGCCACTGTTCACGTGTTCCTTTTCTGAAGTATTTCTATTATCCCTGATCGAAAATTGAAATTATTTTAGTCAACTCTTTCGAACACTCATTAATTGTAAAGAAATGTTCGGAAATGAGGTCAGCTATGTTTTTCCTGATGCAGATTTGTGAAAATCGGTGCATTGATACCAGTTTTTAATGTATGGTTGGTACAGATGCTCCAGTGGAATAGCCGAAGGACTTTTTCTAGGACTCTGTATGATTAATATTATATGTCTAATTGGAAGGCACTGCGTATAGACGAAGCATGCTAGGCTCACACAGATTATTGTGGCGTTGAAAGGGACTAACTTATAGGAGCATTGGGGATTAAGTTTACTATAGTTTATTATTAGGGAGATACCACGGCAGTTTGAGATCAAGGGTTCCTGTAATTCTCCTCACACTTAGCTCCCGAGAGGATACGCCTGGCGTTAAGATTTCCCACCACTCTTGTGCTCCCCCCCGCCCCCCAAAGCCTTAACCGTCGGTCGGCCGCGCTGCAGGGTGCTTGCAGCCCTTGTTTAGCCTGAATCTCTTCGGCAGGCTCGCGACGCAGACTGTCGTTGATTAATTGGTAACTAGTAGTGTTAAAATTTGAAGATTGTTGAAAAGCTGCCGCCGTGCGCGTGTACGAAAATCCTTTATTCCCTGCAAAGTGGGAAGATGGAACCGATAGATAAATTGAGTAGACGAGAAAGCAGAGCAATCTGCGGCCTGCCAGGTCGATGTGCAGGATGGTAGGTCTTCATTTATAACTGGGAAAGGATGGAAGGATTGGCGAAAGATGTTGCGCGCAGGAAGACGAATCGACAACATACCGTAGCATCCTTCTCCTGGCATCTTCCATACATCAAAGCGTTGCCCATTTCCTACCATGTGGTTAGATGCTCCTGCCAACCACATGCGACGCGGGGCGTGAGGCTCGAGGAGTGGAGAGGAGAGAAGAGGAGATCTATACATACGTACAATTTTCTTCGCCCATATGCCGAACTAAATTGCCCGAGGAAATTAACTCACTTTTGCACAACGTTACAGTCAAAGTTTCAGGATTGGTATAGGTTACATTCGTTTCATCGCACGGTTCACGTCTAGTCGGAGAATTTCGTTGATTGATCCCGAAGGTCGTCAGGCATTGTTATAAAAGCGTTTGAAAAAATGAATATAGGTGTGCCTTACGTTACACGACGAAGAAATATCGTTTATCAATGAAAAGGCTTTTAGTCTGGTGGGCGAGCTGGCTGCAGACTGCCGAGTCCGTCGCGCGGGCAAAGTAATCAGTATCAATTAATGTTAAAAGTGTGAATAATTACTGGGAATACGTCAGGCGTCACTTAGGTCAGTGCAATGCCGTCGTTTACACCCTACTGTACAAATACAGCGCAGGAATCCAACCGGCGTTAGTTCCGCGCGTGTTGCTCTGTACGGAATATACGAAAACGGTATATTACCATGCAAACTAGTGACAACAAAAGGATCATCTTTGCCGATATGACTTAATGGATGTTCCAAGTGGGACATTTTTCAATCAGGCAAAATGAGAATGTCGTCATATATATATACAGAGGTATTAGAGGTATGCCACAACCTCGCGTGAACGACCAAGGCGTGAAACTATTTTTTTCATTAATAATCCAACGGTTAATGGATCCTTTGACAGGTCTCTCATTAGAAGGTACAGAAATAATTCTCAGTTTTCGCGCTCTGTCCTGGCAGACCGTTAATCGCGAGTAAATAACATTATTCCAAAGTTTTCCTGTGAAAAAGATTTGATATTTCATTCAGAAAGTATGTATACGATATATTTCTAAGAAATTTATATAAATTCACTTACCTAATACACCAAACCAATTTTACGAACAAATATTCATATGTAATATATCCCAACCATTTCAATGCAATTTTTAGTCTTTTTTACGCAGGAATAAACTGCCGTGCCTGAAATCCTAATTAATAAAGGATTCGTGGACATTGGAACGTATATAGGTATGATAAAAAAAAAGGGGGGAAAATACCTCTCAAAGGTCTCGAACCAAACTAAAATGGAAAATAAACAGAGGATACGACGCTGCGGCGAAAAATGGCCTCGTAAAAATATCAAGATAAGGGCGGTGAAACCAAGATACGAGAATACCGGGTATCATTTCACTCCGAAAAACTACCTAATTACAGAAATACGAAGAGAAAGAGAGAGAGAGAGAGAGAGAGTCGAATGGACTCGAATTAGACGGTGATACGCTCTACAGGATCATATGTCGAGGGTAGGACAAACTATGTATCTTACTGCCCATCAAAATATATGCCTACGCCAGGCATGATACCATCTTAAAAATGTCACTTTTTCCAATATGCGTTACCGGTATCAACGCGTGCTGCTCATTGTGATAGGTATGCAACGACCGGTGGACACGCTGTTGTCATGTGCATTTGGGTAATTCGACTCATTAAACGCATTGCGCCGGTGTAATAAAATTTTATGTGTCATTGTGTGTATCCTACAATCTTATGTACAGCTGGGTGAACGTAAATGTGTGGGAAGCGAGCTAATGATTTGATCGATACGTTACACTGACAAAAGATATGCTCAAGCAGCTTGAGCTTGGTGGTTTCACTAATGGAAATTATTATTACAGAGGAAATAATTATTCGAATTTTTGACATTAGATGCGATTTTACACATCGAGTGGACTAAGCTTACCTGCTTAAGTATTTTCTTGGGTCAGAGATATTTTTGTACGCAATAAACATTCTGTTTGATTGTGACGGTTTAAAGTGGAGGAAGAAACTTTTGGAGCAACAAATGAAATTTGTTGCGTCCATATTTTCTCCGTACAATTGGACGATTATATATTATAATAGTTACTTAATTTTAAAATCGTTCTTCGCTGAGCCAATGAAATTCCTCCAAGTTACGATAAATGTCATTAATTTTCTTCGTCCGTACAATTCATGAAAATGATAAACGATTTTGAGTGTTCACTTTGATATACTCTATTCTGAAAATATCGTTTTCTTAACAATTTTAAAAGAATCACTCGATAAGCAGTATTTGGTACAAAGGTCAGTATAACGACTTAATATGTATACCAAAGTCGGTTCGGTAATTGACGTGTGCGTCAGTCCCTTACGGAGAAAGAGTTAACCTTCCCTAATCGTTAAACAAGCTTGACAAAATACAGACATTAAAAGAGCTTCGCGACAACTCCGTTATCTGGTTATAGCGGAGCCAATAAAATGAACAACGAACAACTAACGGCCATATGGCGGTGGCGAAGCCATTCGTGTTGAATCTTCTCCGTGAGTGGGTACGGAGTGTCCTCGATACCTAGGTGTAATAAGGTGGGTTGGATGCCGTTAATACGCGGCTTCCCTGCCCAATTCAACACCCCACTTATCCACCCCACCTCTGGCGAGAAGGGCATGGATCGTATCTCGCGATCTCATTATTCGTGAGTGGTTTTGCAAAATCACCGAGGCAATCAGTAGCTAATCAACGATTGAGCCCAACACCTGGACGCCTCTGTTCGAGGTGCCATCTAATTAGTTTATTGCGAATACATCACTGCTCCAGGGGAGGAGATAGCGAAAGGTCGGTGAAATATTTTGACTTGTAACGAATCCCCGTGTAAAGCTCTGTCCGTATTTATAACGCGTACACCATGAGTCTACGTAGAATAACGAGTAATTGTAATGACTGGGTGGAGTGGCGAGCCCCCGGCCGTCATGGCGGTGTTGATCCGTTATCTAAAAGTTTACGTATTTGATTGCTTCTGTCCTCACAAGATCGCTGGATTGCATTGCGGCGGTAAGCTTTTGTGTACGCGGTTAATACCTGCTAAACGATTCGTGCAATCTCGATGTATATACATGTATATTTGTTTCAGAGACAAATGCTGTTCATTATAATCTGCTGGAGTACAATCACTCCATCGTCCTTATGTGGGTTTACTTGACGGTTGTAACGGTGGCGTGGCTGAAATCGTGAAAAACCATTCTATAAATGAACAAACAGTCATTTCGATCCATCATTAAAGGGAAAACGTCTAACAGACGAATTTCTGAACTGACGGAAACGACACAAAGTTTCGCCTGTTGTAAATATCTTTGCTGCACAGACGGTGGAAATTTTCATGGATGAATCCTCTTTCCTGATACACCTGAATTCAAAATAGGTTGGTATTATTTTCATCAATGTCGAGAAACGCAAGGTTTGAAGTAGTTCAAATGATAGGCTTGTATTTCGTCGAGTATGTTCATGAAAAAATGATTATCTTTTTTTCGTTCGAGAGTAGCATGCCCGACTATGCCGATTAAATTTTTGCTCCGCACGACAACCGGAGAGATTAGAAATGGGCTCAGTGAACCATGGAAAGTACATTCAGCGAGTCTGGAATGTTTGATCTATGGCTCGTTGATTCGGATTACCCATTGTTTCGTAATTAGGGTAAAACAGTTCTCAGACACACATGCTCCTGATGCGCTGGACTAGATATCCGTTTTATAGCTCATTAGAGTTCTACCATCAAATCGTAACGCGGGATAAGGTCACGTTAGGACTCTTCGCTTACATTTAATTAAATTCTATGCCGAGTGTCGCAGGTATCATACATTTCTCAACTTTGCACGGACGACAAACGTGATCCTGAAACCAGCGACGGATTTATTATTATTATTATCATTATTTTTTTTTTTATTATAGGTATAAGTCTTGCGCGATTTGTGGAACAGCAAACTCTGGCGGATGAAATAGGAGGGACTATAATTATTTTCAAAAAAATAGCGTGATGTGAAATTAACTAACCTTATGGAGTACGTAAATTTTACCAGTTGATATCGTGCGAGGATTTCTGAGGACTGAATGACCGAAGGGGTTGGAAAGTTATATGACGACGTGCTTTCGTAATCGGTAAAGTTGCGCTGATATCCGAGGCGTTTTTCCTTTTTAATCTCAAAAAAAAAAAAAAAAAAAAAAAACGAAGAACGTGAAAAAAAAAAAAATTATTATCAAACTATAAATAAGGTCCGTTAAATTACAGAGAGAGCATCACTCCGGACGATTAGGAAATGCCAACGACGTCCATTTCATTCCGTTTCATTCCGTATCATAAATTCCAAGCTCTGACCCAAAGTCATTCGTTTGATGAGACACATGAACAATTCTTTAAGCGGAAAATAAATAACATCCCAGGGTTGGGTAGGGCGAGCATGCCAACCAGCAGAAGCCGGCCAACCTACCCTACAATCCCTCGTTCCGCCACCCGCCGTAACGCTAACAAGAAAAAACCGAGGGGGACACATTTTAATGTCAACAATTAAAAATATTACACATACATTACTCCCCTCCCCTTCCCTCCCCATCTCACCCCTCTTCACCTCTCTTCGCCCGCCCCCCTCCCCCTTGCCACCCTTCCCCCGACACCAACACCCATCTTTCTCTGACAAGCATACATGCTCTCACGTGATATGATAATGATACCAAAAGCTCTATATTACCCGCCCACCACCCCGCGGCGCATACCCACTCACAACTTGGATACTATTTTTATTTCACCCTCGTGTTTCGAGGGTGTGTTACATTAGGCCTCCGGGCTAACCCTTTCTTATTACCGGTCGTCATGTCACTGGAGCTTTGCTGTCATGTGGAGATTATGCCCGCCCGCGTTCGTAGGAACACTCGTCAGGCGGGGTACGCGTATCCTACATACTCCCATATAAGTTTGCCTTTGACTTTTGTTTGCTCTCGACATCGCGCGCCCGTAATAAGCCCTCGAGTTTCTGGATGACCAGCTATGGTCTACCCGCCATTTGTATACGGTACCGTATTACATCTCCATGTATGATCGTGAATACAGGCGGGGGGTTGAACTCGTCAGACGCATATGACATCTAAGGGATGCCTGTAATTAACGATTTCTTTGGTTCTTGACTCGAACGGATTCCGGTAATCTGATTGTTTTGATTTGATATTCTAGATTCGGGAAGAGACGAATCAACTAGGTTTCCATGAAAAACTTGACGAGTATCATTTTCCAATATAATATCGCTAGCACGAATTTTTCGTTCGCATTTACTCGCAATTTTCAGACGTCAGTTTGACTGTTTTAAAGGATCCAAACCCCGTAAGATGACTCACCGTTTTACAGGTGAACAAATTTGAAAATTCAATGAATACCATGAACATCGTGCAGGATGTCGGCTAATTTCTTCAAGCAACGATACTCCGGGATTCCGAGGCTTACCCTGCGGGAATAAATCGATAGCGGTGCGGGCAGCCCCTCGTTTATTTTCATCGCGGAAAAGTGGACGGAAACGTATGGCGAAGATGGAGGCGAGTATAAGACAGAGAGTAGGTATGTACATAGCGAGTTCGTATGAGGTGGAAACGTATCTATTAATGCTTTGTATTCCGCGTAAGATGTAAGATGCGCCCCAGGAGGACCGGATTCATTTATTTATCAGCCTCGCGTGTCTGGCGTGCCGATACTCAATCAACTCCAGGACCATTTGTCACCCGTCCAGATCCGCGAATTCGTCTGTGCTCCGACTTCCAATCGTCAGTCTCGTTACGTTCCTCGATCGTCGTGCGGAGGCTGGTCTTTGCCTGGACATTATCGGACATGGGAATAAGAATAAGAATAAACCATCGACCAGAATGAAATTATTTCGAGCGATTTCGATCGATTGACGCTGGCGCGTCCTCTACGGCACTGAATTGACATTTACATATGCCTCAGCGTCTTACTCGTCGTATAAAAAGTGATATGCTAGGGAAAGAACACAGATCCTTCCTCCCTTCCGACGTATGCAAAACTTCGCGTCTGAGTGACAGAACGCGTATAAGGAATATATTCTCCCTCTAAACCGTTGTGTATTTTTCTATAGCGGCAAATAAATATGCGAATACTCGTACTTACGTACGTACGTGTGTGAGGGTGGAAGAGGGTGGAAGAGGGTGTGTATGCGGGGGAGACAGACAGACAGGCAGTCAGACGGCGGAAGTAGTACGAGACGGCTTCCGATGGCTTGCATTGTGCTCAAATCGCATGCAAAACGGACGAACGCGAATATAATGCCCGCGCTTTTCATACTTCACATTCAATCGGAAAGTTTACCAGCCGCAATGGATGTCACGAACTTTTAACCTTAGCTGCAAAAGGATACACGTATAATATCGGAAGATTTACTTCAAATTGCTGTCTATTTTCTTAACCATATCATCGCATTGTAGTCAATTTGGAATAACTATTCCAATCATGTGAGAGGATTTTTTTTTTTTTTTTTTATTATATTCCGAGTACCTAGGTGACGATGAAATCATAGCTGGATCCACAATTAATTTTGACAAATGATTTCAAAAGGAGAATTGCGTGTATCCATACAGAAGAAAAAAAATTGAACTTTATTTTTTTAACGAAAATAATTTGTATACGTATTTCGTGGCTGATTGTGAAATCGCAACGAAATCTTTCGAATTACGGTATCAAACTTTTCCGTTATAAAAAGGTCTTAAATGTAATTGTTTGGCGAGAAGAATAATAATTGGAGTAGATAGTAGTTTCTTTGGTTGCATCGATGCGACGTTTTCAGAGTTGTATATTTAGTTATCTTATAAGAAATCGCAGAGACGTGATAAAATAATTTTGGCTGTCAAGAGTGAATATTATTTTCCCCGCATGTCGTGTCAATATTCTGTTAACTCTCTGCTAACTTGAAATTACTTCTTACTTTGTTTTCTTTTTCTACCACTGCGCAATTTTCCCCGTCAAGAGATTGTCGAGGGTGTTATTACATTACGGTATCGCCTTGTGGAACGAAGGGTAATAAATTTCTGATGAAAATCTCAGCGTAGTTTTAAAATATAAACCCAACGCGCGGATATCGATACGAGATACAAAACTCGCACGATACCTACGATATTTCTCATAGTCAACGATCAGTTATAACGACGCGTGTAAACGCGTAGTAACACACAGGCCAGTGGGTACAATGTATTTGCATAATGATTGCAATTATATTGCTCAACTACCGACGCCCCTCACTCGCAATCTATACGAAGGTATATACATATAACCTTATATACACAGTCGAGACGATAACGCCGCAATGCAACGGAGACACGACAAACGACCGTTAAAATTCTCTCGCGAAAGCTTCTCGCTTCTCGCTTCTCGCAAGCCCCACGAAAAGGGGTGAGAAGTCGAACCCTCCTGTCGGTAGTGCAGAAAGTTGCGAAAAGCGGTGATGCGCCGATGTCGGACTCCCTTATCGACTACGCTCGTTCTCCACGCCTTACCAACTCTCCCCGGTAGAAAGGGGTAGCTGACAACTGTGCCAGGGGACACTTTCTGACCGTATCCGAAAGGCTGGGCTAACCCGGACTCTTTCGCGTCGTGATTTGCCTCTATCGAGAACGGGGGTAAGTAAATGTAGCTCAAGATAGGGGAGGAAATTTTTAATCATCACTCATGCCTGCCGGAGCTGCAGTAAATAACACCGGGTTGCAATTTCGAAATGAACAAGTGTCTGGCCTACGGTGTGTGGGTGTGTAACTCGGCGTGGGCATTGTATAGATTTTTATGCAAATTTCATTGATATCTGATCGCGGTTACGATACTGCGGCGAACATGCAGTACACAGCCGCGATACGTTTCTCGGGAGGCTTGCCAAGGCTCCGCATGCCTGCCCTTTCGTACCTTCGATAGCCCCGTTTTGATTGGCCGCTGTTCTTCGAGCCGGTTTTTCCATTGGTCTGCAAGTGCCGGCGAAGAGCTTAACGAGACCTGCAAGTTGAATCGCGATTATCGCAAGCGCGGCTAACCTCGACTCGAGGGGTTGTTTAATTAAATATATGTGTTTTGGAAATTATGGGTACCAGCCGGGAAGTGGGTAGATCGAGTTTATGAGAAATCCATACTTCCATACGCCTCGAGCATAACGTACCTACCGTAGCCGGTGCCCGTTAAAACTGTCAGGGCCTAAAGTGCATATAGCACGAGATGCAAAAACCCTCCAGACCGCAGGCGTGCAGTTTCGCGGATTCTCAACCACGACTAGCCTTGGCTGGTATTCCTCAAGGAATTTTTATCTTTTCGAAGCTTGTGTATTACTGTGTATTAAGGACCATAAATAAATTTTGAAAGAGTAGATTTATCATAAAGTGATGAGACCTTTTTTGTAGAGCGTTCAATTCCTCACAAAAATACGTTCTGGTCTCGAGATATAAGATTCCAATGTTTAAAAAAAAATTTCCAATGTTATTTAAATAAAAACTATAAAACACGACGTTGGATAGCTTGAAAAGTGATTAAAAAATAATAGGTATATTAAATCGAAGCACCCACGACTCGTGTGAAATATACAATCTACACGAAGACCGAGGGCTGAGAATAAAAAACCAAAAAAATTAGAGAGTAATTTCTTCTACATTTGGAACCGATTTATAACCATCCAACATAATCTTCCATTCACGACCTAATAAACAGATACTAAATCGACATCAATTTCTAAAACTCTTTGCATCTGGTCGTTTATTTTACAGTCACTTTTTCTTTTCGACAACAATTTTTAAAACTCTAACTTGTATTTCTGATTTACAAGGAGGTGGATTTTTCTTCATCCTTTATTACAGGAACCCCAAGATTCGGTGTGGCAGACTAGCAGGGCGCGCTAACGGTTGACGCGAGATTAGCGGTCGTGGTAAGTCGGTTTCCCAAAACCTTCGAGATCCGTCTTCAGCCACAACTAACCACGGCGTTTGAGCACGAAGGGAATTGTGTGCGAGATCTAAGACGTTGTCTCAAGCTGCAGAATCCCACGCACTTAAACACGGGCCTAATTAAATGCCTACCCACAACGGAACGCTCCGAACAATGTTTACTTTAGCCTACTTATACGTTAACAAGAACGAGAAGTTCCGGGAGAGCCGAGGTTTCGCTTCCCGAATCGGAGGGAAAGGCGGCCGAGCGTTCTGCTCAACAACTTTCGAAATAAAACTGCCGCCCGGTAAAATTCGGTAACTGAGAAGGAAATAAGGAGAAGGAGAGAGAATTCATGCTCTCGACATGATTGCAAGTATTTGACAAATTTTTTTTTTTTTTTTTTTTTTTTTTTTTTTTTTTTTTTATAACTTCACGATAGTGACGAGAACTGTTGGATAGCGCATTGAGAAATCACTTGACTTATCACGGATCTACCAAGATTGCAATTCTTCTTTTTTAAGACAATTTTCTATTACTTCTTGTTCCTGGCTATGAAATTTTTTGTCAAATTCTGATATCCGCACTTTAAACGATGGCAACAAGCAGATGCTTGATAAATTTCAGATCCCTGATAAGAGGATTTTGGTTTTTGACCGAATACCGATACTTTATATTAATATTATTACGAAATAATCGCGCATTGAGGGAAAGCTTAGATACCGAGGTGAGGTTTCAAACTATTTCAACATGGTTAAAAATTTGATAGATTTTTTGGACTTTACTCTACGATGGCTCATGTTATTCAAAAGACTACTTTCTGCGAAGTCACTAAAATATGTTTTCCGCGATTTGTTGATTTCAATCAATATCGTTGAATTATTGTAAAATCAAATATTCAACAACGCGTCACCAAAAAATAGTTCAGCGACTTTGTCTTCGGAATAAAATCCACCATCATTGACTTAAATCTCGAGGAATCCTCCCTATCTTTAAACCATTATGTAACAATTCAAAACGAAGTATCGATGTGTATAAAAAAAACTTTTGTTTATTATTCTAACATTTTTTAATTTAACATTTTCACAGATATCTTCGTAGCTTAGGAATACTAAAACTTCACGAATACTCACTGTACGACTATCTCGTAATAAAATTAATAATCAGTATGGATTTTTGATCATCCAACTCCCTTCAATATCCAAATTCATTCAGGTATCTTCTTGCATCGAAAAACGCGTTCAGTTTAGATACTCACAACGCAGATATGCATAAGATCATCCCGAGGATGATCCGAGCAGTGTGAATACGTCACAGTGTCATATCGATATATGCTGCAGTACGAGTTTGACGTAAGGAAGATACGGAATAAACGTATAAGGCAATATGTGTTCCATGGGCATTAAAAATTGAAAAGGCAATTGCGTCTTATACGCATGCCGGCTTGGGACGGCGGCTTTTTCGTATGGTATGGATAAATGTGACGGGACGTCGCATCTTCTTATACCGGAGTTCCCTATACTTTCAAATGGAAAATACCCCTCCTGCCCTGACTTATCACGTGTCATTTATACTTTCCCCGCTGCCTACGGTGCGCAACGTCGGCCGTGCCTCGCTTTAAAATTGAATGTGTCTCAATTTCGCGTGTGTCAACACGTATTGGGAAGAAAATGGATGTTTCAAAAGGGGACGTCTGATGAATATTATACGAACTGATCTCGGAGAATCGGCGCGTTTCGGCTGCACTTTTCATATCATCGAGTAAAGCGTCCTGCGTGAAAAAAAAATTCCTAGCAATATGCTGTTGACTGATTAATTAATTGTTACAAACAAAGCTTCGGTTTCGGTATTTCTTTTGTATCTTTATGCGTTCTACATCGCAATGGATTTCAAATGATATATTCACCTTTCGCATCAAAAGGTTGTTTCAAGTTTAAAAATATAAAAAAAAAAAAAAAAAAAAACCATGACCGTCAAAGTAAAACCAAAAAGAATGTTCCTTCGAATGTATTCGAATGGTCAGGACTTCACGGCTGCGCAGAGATGTAAGGCAGTATTGCCCAGCTGGCTCAATACCTCGATACAAAATTCTTTTCACGGCACTTGAATGGGTATAGGAAATATGTGAAAAGCTGAATTCAAACTTTGTGTGCTCAAGCTTTTCTGAATGTACGAAATAGGTAGTCGTGCTTGCAAAGAGCCTATAGGCTTCCCCGTAATGAAACATTAATTATTCAATCGAAATCCTCTCTCTTACCTCACTCTTCCACCCCTTTCGTTCAACGGATCTCACTCTCACTCTCACTCTCTCGCTCTCTCTCTCTCTTTCTCTCTCTATTTCTCATCAAATATTTTTGCGAACCCTTGGCGATTTAGTCTGTTATATTTCTGCCGGTTTTATAGATGGTATCAGCTTTTTGGGAACGGTTGACAATAATACCGCGAATGAAATAACGTGAAAATTCAACTTCACATCAACTTTCTGTGATACTTGAAAATTCTGGGATAACAATATCGACTTTTTGAGCGCTCGGTGAGTTTTATTGAATTTAAAAATTCATCCGTTTCGCACACACGAATTTATCGCACACATGGCAAAGTGTCGAATGCCGAATTCTCGTCCGATTCAGCTTTGGCATGCATACCACAAGCCATGCACGTGTCATTTGCGGCTTTCCCCTGGCTTTTAAATCGAGGTAAAAATTATCGGGAATTTATCGAACGCCAAACAGGAGTGCAGAGGATATATGACGGGCGTAAATCAAATCGGAACCCGGTGTTCAGCTAACCCGCTGTCAAATCCACACTCGACGAGCGTGTATTGATTGATACGAATCGGCATCAATTTGCTCCACACAATATCTCTCAACGCGTCTGTTGTCGCAGGGGAGCGAACACATCTCGACACGTTACATATAAAAAAAAAAAAAACTCTGTTTTTTTTCCACAGCTATACACGCCTTGTCATTCGAACATTTTTGAATAAGCGAACCTCCGAGATCGATTGATCGAACAGTCGATAAGTTGTCCATTAATAAACGGTGTCGATAAAAAGGTATAAAGAAGTGCGATCCTGAGACGAAGCAAGAGTGATTAACAAATTTAATACAATTTATTTCCTCACGGTAGTCGTTTAAAAATACTATTCGAGAATTGAATCAGAACTGGGTGACAAAAGCTTCGGGAGTTTAGTTGTTTGAGTTAATAATTTATGAAAACAATTGCGCAGTTTTATCGGTGTCGCGTGCGAGCGTTTTAGGTCGGTGTATAAAGTTCAGTGGTAGTTCGATCAATTCTGATGGTTTCAACGCAATTCCGACTCGTTTCAGTTTCCCCCAAACCCCCGTCCTCATCCACGACACCGTGGGGACAAACGCGTGACTTCAGCCTGCAGGGTCGTTAGGGAATCGTCTAAAATCTAAATGGTAGAGAAAAGCACGACTCGTGTGACACTCGGTGAAACGAGGCGGTGCCTAAGATTGCCTAAAAATAATCGTCTGTTGAACTCTATTGACATTTGTGACAAATTTTCCGCGGCTATAATTTTAGGACGGGGAAAAAGTTTTACTGGTATAAGTGAATGCGATTCAAGACTGAGGATCAGTGTTTCGTTCCCATTGAAAAACTGGCGCCGATTGTAGCTGATGTGAGATAGAAATAGAAACGATTTGAAAAACTATCACAGAGAAACGGCAAATAGAATTCAGCAGGTCATTAAAACCAGTCGTGATTGAAACTGTATTTCAGTCTTCCAATTTCGTCGGTGATCGTTACATGCCAAGATTGAATATTGATCCAAGAAACAAGTGTTTTATACGATGATAAAAAAAACGAACAGCAAAAAGCAATGATTGAATATAAGGAGATTTATGGAAGCCGCGAAGCTGGTTAGGAATTATGTATAGTTTTCGTGACTTCTCGTTTTTATTTCTCAAATTCCAAAGAGAAAAATACAAGGATTTACGAGTTCAAGACAGGAGGTTATCGATACGATAAATATTCGTATAACATACCTGGTTCGTAGGTAGGTAGGATACTGCAGCAGTCGACGTTCCTTTCTAAAAGTAATAAATAGTGAAGAATAAGAGAGCGATATATACGTATCGAACACGACACGTCGCGACGTCATTCCAAAGTCGATATCATTTTAATATACGAACTTGTACGTTTTATACGTATTATATATCGAATATATCATGTGTCGGATATTGAATCCGTCTGACACGAATCGTGCATGTTTTACTGTACTCAAATCTCGCCCGGTAAATCATCGAAACGAGCAAAAATCCTCATTATAGGTGGCTATAATGCGTCCTTCGACCCAGCGTCAGGTTCACGTTATACTCAACGAGTAATTTTCCGAATTCAATCTCGGCTATTGTCGAATTTGATTAGTCGCGAGTTGGCGAGGGAATGCTTTGATTTCAATCTCAGACGAAGGTGGTTTCTCGGATAGGTCACGAAATGTTATAAAAGCGCGTACCTACAGCAGGGAGAAGAAAAAAATGCGACAAAAACCAAGCTCATTCCGAAATTCGTTAATCGACAGAAACAGGCGGAAGGTTGCGATTCGTTGATTTCAGGACAGCTCATAAAACAAAAACTGAAGCAAACCTTGCACAAGTTATTAATTTAGGAAATTTATTGGAGGAAATTCAGTTGCCATTCGGGACGTTATAACCAATCATTTCCGCTGTCCTAAATCACCGGTAGAGTTGGCAGCAAACTTCGTTGCTTCAAGATAGACAAGAAATAACCGTCTGTGATATTCTGCCGAATGATGTATCGCCTGGGGAACAATGGCGTATACCTTGTAGATTCTGTCCGAGAGGACACAAATTTGACAAGAAATATCTCGCTCGAATTTCTGGTTAGATAACAATATTTCGACGACGAGGAGTGAGTAAAATCTATTCAACATTCAGAGTAAATTTGCTAATTAGATGATTTGGATTTTGTGACCGGTTGGAATAAATGCGCACAACTTTGGTTCGCTCTGTTGGCGAAAAACCTTTTTGCACTATATACACCCAACATATTATACATTTGTCTCTGATGCAGTAACGTGGCAAAAATATTATTACGCCAATGCACAAGTTTTTGGCAAGAACAGTAGAAACTCTGACGAGATATCATGGCAAAAAGTTTTCCGGCGTATACGCCAACGTCGAGTTTGAAGAAAGACAGTTGCAAACGGTAAGCGGAAGTCATTCGTTACATCGATGCAAGATCATTACTTCAGCCATCCACAATCGCTGTTGCTTCGGGCAGAAGTTATCCCATTCCGATGTAGACCAAACCGGAAAAGAGCGACAGACGTCAACTGGAACTCGCCGAGGGGTTACAGTGTTTCTGCAACCATAAGGGAACGATCCGCATTTACAGAGAAGACCAAAGATGAGTGATTTCCTGCTTCCATTTTTACCTCTGAACCAGAAAGTGCAGGTTTAATTATCGGGCTAATAATCACAACGATTATTTGACTTAATTCATTCATTGCGTGCGCGATGAGAGGACGGCAGATGTTTGACGCGAGGATGCTTGATGAACCGAACATCTGACACTTTGATATTAAACACTCACCCCGCAAGGATTTCGTACCTACACGATAAAATGATCAGCTGGTTAGACACGCGATGGTTCTCGGCAACGTGGTGATAAATTTAGTTCGCAAGAAAGCCGACAGCGACATACAATGCACCGAATGATAATCCCTTTTCTCGGAAAATCTATTCGCTCCGAAGCATCGCAAAGTAAGTCAGATGCCCGTGTATTAGCATACTTGCAGAATGTATAGTCAAATATCGTGAATAATGTGTAATCGTGCGGAAATCTGTGCAAGAAACGACGTCATTATGCAAGGGTATTCAATTTACCGCTGCCTGTAGAGCTAATGACGGGTAATCAATGAGCGGCAATTCTTATCGCTGAATCGAGAATATTTTAAGAACCAATTACCAGGAGAAATGATCGTTCTCATTCCCGTCATGCGGCGCGAGTAAGCCGCGAGTATTTCTTTCAAAACTCGCTGAGAGTTAGCCGGCGTTCCTTATTGATGAAATTTCTATTTCGAGCCATAGACACGCAGCCGTGGCGATAATAACGCAAAGGCGATCAAGGCTCGAGCTGTAATCACGCCTCCGCCTTTCACGACTTATGCACGAAACGGCAAAACTGTCACCGATGGCGCGCGGCCACAACGCAACGTTGTGTCCTCGACGTTAGTCCTGCAGGGGAGGTTTATCGCCATCGTCTTCCGCTTCCGGCAGCCCGATGAAAGGGTTTGATTATCGCCTGAAACTTAAAAAAAATTCAGGCCACCCAACCTCGATCGGATTGCAGTCGACGGCTCAATTCGTCCAGGTAAAATAAAACGGCGGAGACTTATAATTCCGTCAATCAAGGAAACCGAATCATTAACCGCACTTGTTCGATCGCTCGCGGGGTCAGATTAACAGAGGAAGCCGAGAGTGCGATGCTCCGGATCCGATAAGGACTCGGAATTATTAATCACAGGTATCGCCTAACCATCACTCTCCTCCTTATCTCCGCAGGGGGCATAAAACCGAGGAGTGATGTATGTAAGGTGCTCTCGACAGACGCCGCATCGCGTCGTGCAATAGCCAGTTGCCTATATCAGTGCAATACTTCACCGAGATAACAAGTAATAATCAATAGCGGTAACCAGTCCCTCTGCATGCACCGAGTGTTGTGCAGCAAGAAGGCTTGGGTCAAAGGTCGCCGGTTAACTAGCCGACGAATCGTCTCATGATACGGAGTTTCAGTATCGACTGAGCAATTTCCTACCACCTGCTTTCGGTTTAACGGTGTGTGGGCGTTGGGCCGGTTAAGTTTTACGATTTTTATCAACAATCTTGTTCCGCCTAAATTACGTTCCGCACTATATCCACCCTCCCTTGCTGAAGGATTCATTCGAACGTATTTGAGGAAAGGATTCAGGGACTTTCGAGCCCGGAGTGCACCGTGCAAGAGCTTATTTTACACACCTTTATCGATTTTCCTCGAATCCAACGCCGGACAAGTGATTCTTCAATTTCACCCTCGCATTTTTTGTCCCATAATCTCGACGGTTATATCGTTGCTGACGATATCTGATTTCGGCGCAACAACACGCTATATACTTCCTTCAACATTCGCTGTATAAACACAAACATAATTATCGTCATTATCACTTTTATGGATAGCCGAAAGACCGATCAGATCCTTCCATCGTTAACTAGACTTTCCAGATCGGACGATAGTGGTGAAAACAATCCATATCCTTTCACCCGAATCAGCAAGCAGCATTTGGATATCCTCTTTTCTTTCAGCTTTTCTCGAATATGCCATACGAAAATCCAAAAGTGATCAGGCTCTCTTTTCCGCTGTATAACAAGTGAGTATTACATGTTATACGCGTGAATAAGAGAAGCAGGTACAAACCAATACGGTTTTTGATCCTTATGGGTCGCGTGTGTACCCCATTCAGGATCCCCAGATGGTGTAAGGTGCGGGTTGTGTAAAACCGGTAAAGTGTAGAAGAGAATTCGTATCGTCGGTGCGGTGAGCCTGGGGGACGATGATCGAACGATATACAGTGCCTAAACAAAATAGGATAGGTCTGTGAGGGGAGGGGGGGTGAAATAATGTATTACAATCGAACGCACGCAATTACTCCTATCGCCGTCTGTTGATCGGCTATAAAATGTAAAATTTAAAAGAATAATTATCACGTGCCGTGTATCTAGGCGACCCTCGCCCTTCTCGTCTGAGGCCGTAGGCTGCCGACACCCGGTTCAATAATTAATATATCGACTACCGTATTGTTGCTAAGCAATTATCCAGTATAAACAAATGCCCTATCGTTCACTTCGGCCGCGATGCCAACATTGTAACACCCGCTCGATCTCACGTGCTCGTTGAATTTACATGCGTAATATTACACGATGTCAAGTCCCGCTTCCACCCCTTCGATATTCAATTTTTTATACAAGTTTTCCCGCAGACTAACGCGATTTCATTGTATACCTTGTCGGAAATCGGTGCTGCGCTACGTTTAGCTTCGGATCACACGTCGGAATCCAGGAATCGAATGATGACGAAACGCGGAGACGTTCTGGATCGATGTACCTGCATGACGGAACACACCGGTGGCGGATGTTATGAGATTTCTTATTTCGAGTGAGCGTATATTGCTGTACAGTCGTCGAATGTCGTTGAATGACTTGCATTCCAGCGAGATGAGCAGTATGGCGGGGAGGGGGGTGGAGAGGGAAATTCCAATAATGTACCTGAGCTGCGGTTCGTTGTTACGTTAGCGTAGAATCTGAAGTCCAACATTACAATATTATTCAATTTAGCATGTGCAGATCCAGCAACGCCGAGAGTCTGCACGTATATAGGGAGGGGGTTGTTTGCGGATGCGATGTTTGTGTATCTCTCATATCACATCGCAGTCTTTGTCGTGCCGCCGATGGAATGTCACCGTCGTTTCAATATTCGTTCATATCTCGAATTCCTCACGCACTACCCGAATTCTACATTTTGAGAATTACTAAATTCATGGTATATCGTATATTTGAACCAACGACGTTTGCTCTGCGTTCAATATTCCTCGCATGGAACAAAGAAACAGGTTGGCAAGAGGGAAAACTCACAATCCAACGCGGGCAAATCTGATTTTTTTTTTTTTTTTTTGTCCTTTTTTTCTCCACGGTGTAAAGTGACGAAAGTCACGATCTACACATGAGAATGGAAAATAAGTTTAATACGCGCTCTATTCTATTTTAAATAATGGCAAATGCTAATCTTGGCCATTTTTCAATAACCACAACGTTCGCGATCGCGTATAACACCTATTTGAACAACTTTCATTATTCTATATATTGACGATCGCATGGCAAGATGTCTCGCCTGGATAAGCTCTGTGGCTCCCACCCGCATTACCAAAGCACATTATCTCAACGATCACGGTGTGCCTAGATGCGCGTTGGTAATCGATACACTACAGCCGGTAACTTTAGGACGAGAAATCGACCCGAGTGTCCGGAGTATGAAACCTCATCTGGTTACTTCTGCGCGAGAGTTATAGCCAATCATTTAGCGTGTCGATACAAGCCGAATGGCCAAGATACAATTCGGAGATTCAAAATTTGATTTCAAAACGAAAAAAAAAAAAAAAAAAAATCTTCAGGTTCTCGCGCCAAAATTCAACCTCTGGTAATTTTCTGTTCGCCAACAGCTCCAACCTTCTTCGTACAACGTAACGACTGGAGATGAGAAGTAATTAAGATCTCATTATCTCCGTGATAGCTGGATTAGACTGTCTGTTTAATTTCATGGTAGAAAAGGCGATGATCGCCGTGTGTGTCGTCGTATAGAGCGAAGGGCGGGTGCCCCGAGGGAAAGTCATCGAAGTTTGAGGAAAGCAATCAATCGATCTCTCTTTCCCCCAGGGGGGCAAGGGGGAAGGGGGAGTATAGCAGAGTGGCGGGGATACGGGTGGAAGGTACATGTATAGTATATCCCTGCACAGCGGGTACCTGGAAGCCCGTATTTGATTGTTTAATTAGTAAGATGACCTCCCCATCCCCGATCCCTGGGGGCCATCGGCGAAGCAGGAGCTGCGACCGCTCGCCCATCTCCGCGTCGTCCAGGGGAGAGGGACTGACTATCTCCTCTCCTCGGAAGGATAGACTCCAACTTCGAAGACCAGCTCCTGCAGATTCCGCGCGTATAGGGGTATTAATCCACGCCCTCAATTACCCTTTGTCTTGGGCTCGGCGTCGTCCACTTGTTAAGATACCGCTACTGTTTGTCTTGAAACGAAGGGGAACGGGCTGTTTCGGGTGTTTCGGGTGTTTGGCCTGTTTCGGTGGCCGCTTTGCATACGTACGTTCGCCCGTTTGCAGTCGCCGAGACGAACTGCTCCAGGTTTGCTACTGATTGCCGCGGTTTCAGTTCCGGATTTCCAACACGCCAAACTACGGATCCCGCAGCTCGCGATTTCCTGCCCTGATTTTTTTTTTCGCTCTTGTGTTACGTTCGAGTTAATTAAGAATCAAGGATCAGGATCTTTGGTAACCTCATGAGTCGTTCTCAAAATTAGCGATATTGTAAAAATATGTTGTACCTATATATATATACACCGACAAGTGAAGTTAACTCACGAGTTATCGCTGCGAATTATAGCGTTTCGAACGAATAAATGGTCTTCCGCGTTTTATGTACATGTGCCAAAGACGCGGATTAAAACGGCGGGCACGGCGAGTCAAAGTTGGAACATGTATATGGAGAAGGAATATTGCTTATTTGCGTGCCGCCAAAAGTTTTCAGGCCACGTTGCATGTTCCCCGATTAATAATTGCTTTACAACTGATTTTATTTTATTTTCCACCAGTCGTTCGGGGAGGAGGAGAGACTCTCGGCACTTTTTAGGTACGGGAAAGAGGGGTAAAAGCTGTATGACCCAGGCCAGAACTGCCTTATTACCACCACCGGCAGACTTATTAGCATAATTAACCCACCGTGCCGATAAATCCCAACTTCTGATTATCTTTTTTCAACGGCATTTCACCTTCCGAAACTGCAGTCGTGTCGATGCCCGTTAGAGTCGGTTGTTAATAACGTTGAAAAGTTATTCGATATTATCCTCGTAGCGGGTTTTCAAACGATCCTGGTGTAAATCGTCGGCGAAAGTTTCGTTTATCGAGGCGGCTTAAATATCCCGTTTTTTTAAATATGTTACAAAGTAGTTCGTATAAAAAAATGAACCGTCAATTACCCCGGGCTTTCGGAATTCCACGGTGAAAATATACACGAAAGAACGACGTGAAAATATTTTTGACAAGTGAGAATTTGACATCGTCAAGTTGTATCAATTATCTCCTGGCAATATTTTCGGCAAACCCCGAGGCGCCGGGGAAGGCGGCAGCGGGTGAAACTTTTGGAAACTGTAACAACTCCTCGGAGAGTGCGAAGACGGCACCGCTACTCCTCACCTCAGCCGACCCTCGCGGAATGATAATACAAAACGCCGTAACTATCGCCCTAATCATACTTTATTTTAACGCGGCCCTTATAACGAGGTCGCGAAGTCCTTTGTGTCGACTCCGCGCTGCGTGCGGATAAGCGGGGGATGAATCTAAATTCTAAATTACAAAATACAAGTACGCGGTCCCGTCCCATCCCACCCCCTCCTCCTCCTCCTCCTCCTTACTCACACTCACTCCACCGTCCCCCACTCGCTCACTCGTAAAACTAACGAGACACCCTAGGAAACCACCAGCCTAGACCACCGAGACGATAAGAACTTGTACCAAGGCTTGCCAAGCGAAGCTGCGATCACTGGCCCAACTTTCGTTCACCATTTTCAGCTGCGGTAGGCAAAGGATATTGTATATACATATATTTATATGTAGGTATATATGATTACTGAGATTCAGGATAAACGCGATACGCAGAATCGAGGTATTGGCAAAATAACATATTTCCATGCATAAATTGCTCCGCGATTATTATTGGCGTCAGCAGCAACCCCGTCAGAACTCTTCTTCGTGGAGCAGACGGGGTGGTTCGATTCCTACGTCTGGCGATATTAAGAAGACGTCAAGGGAATTCGAATGTAGCGCGAGGTGCACCGCTGCAGATGATATATTTATCGCCTTATTAAACTAGCAGGCGAGCTCGCCTCTCACCTCGCACCTCGCCGTATACCTCGTGCGAGTCTGGCTCGATCCTGGATGGTATAGAAACTCGACTAAAGAGACTTCTGAATTGGAAAGAACTTTTTGAGGACACGTTTCCTGACCGGTTTTTCATTGTCTCAAGTTTCCCTTGAGCAGCTATATAAGTATAATAAAGGGGGGTAATCTCGCAGACCAAGAGGAAGGGAGCGAAACACCGATGGGGTTGGAAATTTTTGATCGCCGGATTGTTACCACGGATTCGGAAGAATCGAAACAAGAGAGAATAACGGGATGAGGTATATACAGCTACTTTGCGAATTACCACACCCGGGGGTAAAGTATTTCTTGGCTCTTCGTTCGTATTTGTTCGATACCGGTGAGGGGTGAAATCCGTTTCTTTGCACAGGGAAGAATATCAATTGTTAGAAATACAAAGGGTGAGTGCCAAAGGGGCGGCTGAGAAGAAGGGGGTGAGGAAGGTGAGGGAGGAGGGGGGAGACTCGAGGTAAGAGATTGAAAGGAGAGGCACCCCCGGCGCAAACCAAATTCTTAAGAGAATTTAGCCGTTTGAATAGCTCGCGAAATCCATTGCAAATGTTTACACGAGATTTATACAATATCCCTCAGGTATTCCTTATCCGAGCCTTGGGGATATTACACGGACCGATCGACTCCTTCTCAGGTCAACCCTGACGCCTCGGCGTTAATAACGCGTCTAAACGACTGCGAGACTTCATCGTTTGACGGTGGCTGTTCGGATTCGATCAATTTCACTCGGCCTTACCTTCCACCGCAATTGCAAATATTGCAATATCGGGGGCAAGATTCACCTGCGTGCAAAATGAAAGTTATCCTGCCGCTAAGAAGCCCGGCAATTTATAGAGAGCTCCTCGCGCTGTGGCGAACACTTGGCATCCGAAGGTGCTCCGCGCACCGCGAAGGGGTTAGCACCCCTTAGATATGGGGTTTATGCGTTTGTGGTCTAACCTCCGACATATTACTCTCCTGGCGGATCGTCGTCAATCTTATCCCGTAGCATCGGGACGTTAGCGTAACCGAGTAGGTACGCAGATATGTACGCGGTTCTGCCCCTGATTCACCCTGCAGCTGCAGGAACAGCAATTCACTTCTAGACTCGGCTTCTCGATTTATCTCCGCGTGTACCTTTCTCTCCCTCTCTCTCTCTCTCTCTCTCTCTCTTTTTGGTAATGTTACGAGGTAATTTTCGCCCTGGCTATGATTTTATTCACCTATTTATCTATTTTTAATCATTATAATTTTTTTTCTTGTTGTTCTTTTTGAGTTGTTATGCTCAAATACTTGCTATTTGTCCTAGTGTTCTACGTTTTTTGTATTAGTTTTTCTATTTTATCATACGTGAACGGCTCATGTATTAGCTTTTTTATTCATACTCATTTTTACCTATTTATTTATTTATTTATTTATATTTTAATCTTTATTTATTGACCATTTTTGCTCTATTTATTTTCATATATTTTGTCTTTCCTCTTTTATTATTCTTTTCCAATTTTAATTTCAAATTTTCTTGATGGTTTTATTGTATTTTCTACCCTCACACATTTTATGTTTATATATGTATATATATGTATGTTCTATATATCGTCTGAGGGGTCTTGTCCCAGGGCGAATGAACGCTTCTCTCTCGCTCTCTCTCTCTCTTTTTCTCTCTCTCTATCTCTCTCCGCAAAATTTTGCACCTTTCGTTACAGTGGGTAAAGCTTCTCGCCACATTAGGCGAGAAAGTTTCGTGAAAGATTGATCCGCGTCGTGGTGAATGTGTTTTTTTAATACTTTTTCACAAACTCACGGGCTATAATCGATATTAACAACAGTCGTGAAGAAAGTATAGTGATTTTAACCCGGGCACCGAGAAGTTTATAGCCCTACCTCGTCGCGGCGGGCGCGGGTTGCGTGTCGGTTTATGAAGCAGCCGTACTATTAACGACACACAATCAATGATCTTGAGATATAATACCCCGTTGGATAGGTGAGTCGGTGTATACAATATCCGGTGCGCGGAGAAAACCTTCGCAGTTCAGTACCGACGACTTCTCGACGCTTTGTCCATGCAAGGATATTCCTCTCTGATCGTACAATACGAGTCAACGAATGATGATCCTTTCAATCTTCAATCCCAATAAGATGTCTGTACGATATTCCGAATTAACTTGTCGTTAATTATTTATTTTTGAATCTGCCGAATATCAGGATCAGAGGATTATCTACGAGGAATTAATCCCACTTGGGGAGATTTATCACGTGTAGGTATGGATTTCTATTCATCCGTGGGGGAGGATACCTACTTTCGTATCGCGTGGTTGATTGATTCCTTGGATTAAGGGTGAGAAGGAGCGAGGTACTTCTATGACGCTGATGGGCATCACGTGAGGATATAGAAACTGACTGAAAGTGACGGTGTGAACGAATCGAGTATTACAGGTAGGAACACGCCCGAGGGGAGCGAGGCGGGGAGGGAAGCGGTAATCGAGGGTCGAGAGGGGAGCAGGGAACAGCCGGAAGTAGAATAAATCACGTATTTTTTTGTTGTTGCTCGAGTATTGCCGAATATCGTGACCTGCCAATCACGCTTTAATCTGATGATGTAATCACCCCCTTCGTAGGCTGCGTTCGTTCGTTCGTTCGTTCCCTCGAATTCACCCTCCTCCCATGACTGAGGCCGCGTTGCGGTGCTGGGGGGTTGAAATACGCGGGGGTGGTGGAATCGGATCACGCTATCCGAGGATCAGCGTTCAAAAATCGCCGATATCTTTCATTGGAGCCTGATACCGGGCCCTTCACTCACCCCTTGAACCACCGTAGCCATGTAATTCCCTCATTCTGCCCATAATCCGCGTTGCTCGGAAAAGAATCCATGCATAGCGGATACGTGCCGGTTTTTGTTTGACTCGCTGGGCACCGATCCATTAGCGGGATCCGGTCGGACTTCTTAGCTGGATGATCGTCGTCGCTGCTGAAGCAGCACGCAAGTCGCCGATAACGCTTACGTCGGTATCATCCATGCCTGACAATAATAGGTTATCACAACACCTCCCATCCTGCAATCAATCCGTTTTATCCATCCATCCCCGCACCTATATTTGCCGTAGCTATTCCGACGCTGAATTAGATTCACTTTGGAAAATAAAGCAGAAACGCCGACAAGGAGCAGCCAGATGAATGCCGTGACTGGTGGCCGGGGAACCTTGATCCGGAAACTGAACCAGCATCGATCTGACGAAATGATTGAATGGCATGCGGATAATTGACGCGGCACCGTCGGCCTATGGCGAAAGTGATCGAACGATTCTCTCGACGGAAATGAAGACGGAATTAATGATATTCTAGAATCGGTGAGTGGCTGCGTAGGCGCGTGTGCATCATGGTCAGCATCACGTCCACGTGTCCTCGCGTGTTATGACTGATATATCGGAGCGCTTCCTACTCGTGGGTGAGGAAATCGACGTAACTCGAGCACTTCATACCCGCGGAAGATGAATGATTCAGAATTTTGCACTGCGAGGTGTACCTGTGTTCGAAATAACGGTTTCAGTAGCGATTGCGAGCTTTCTTCAATTCCCATTTTCTAAAATTTCAACAAATTAAGCCTCTTTATTCCACCGGATCAGTCATTCATTCATCAAAATAAAAAAATAAAACTGAAAAATTTAAATCCTGAAGCATCAATCGTATTTAGAAAATTCTTCTCGGAATGCAGAACAACAGATTGTTCAGCCTCCACTAGTTGAACAGTAAAACACCGTGTTTTACATTTCGTTGAAAAAATGTACTCATAAACGATCGTTTTGCAGGTAAGTACGGGATAATTACAACTCTGTGGATTCGTTGAGAACTGTAGAACAATACGGAATGCATTAAAGTAGGCGTGCATATCACGATGTGCAATTATAATCGACATAAAGTTCTATTACCGCTGTGCAGATAGTTGGCAGATTATTTTACACCGGTTCAAATCAGTAAACATCAGTAAAATGGTTGTAAAATCTTTAGTCATTTTATTCCACTGCAATGATTCGCCTGCATTATAGTTACATCAAATTGCATTAAGATCTTCAAGATAAATTTTCACATGATTCAGACGTGCAAAAATTATCAAGTATTTTCGACTGTCTTAATCGATGATCGAAATCGACAATCTTCTGACGTGAGTCTGAAGAATTGAGTGATCAAATATTTTGTTCACGGTATCTAAGTTACAACAAAAATGATCAGTGATTGACCCTAGCTAAAGTGAATTCGTCGCGTTGCATCGCGTATTCGAGACCTGCATACTTGTATGATAAATAAATACCTATGGGGATAATAATAATAATAATAACAACAACAGTACCATGGCGATAAAGCTCAACGGAGAGCCATTCGGTCAAGTGCGTCTTTAATCGAGCGTATACAGCGATGAGAATGGTGCGAGCTTTCAGCGTTTAAGCTCGTCGGTGGAAAACGCATTCGCAGTGAATATAAAATTGAAGCCTATGTTGTAGTGGCAAAATGAAAAGTGAAGAGAGAAAAAAAAAGAAAAACGTTCGCTGATGGGATATTTTTGCTTGGAATAAAGGTGTAGCGGGAAGAAGAAACGCGCTCGCCTTTACCGTACGGTGGCGTCGCGACGCGGCGAAATCGCGAGGCTCCTCAGGGGTTGCGACGAGGTGTTCCGGGGGTGGGAAAAGCGGTGGCGGGAAAAGAGGGCTGCAGGAGGGACGGCGCGACGCGACGCTACGGCAGAACGCTCCAGCACTTTGCGATACGTCGAATGACTAATACGCTGAAACAATAGACTGTCGTTAGCCGGGGGATGGGGGATGCCAATGCCACCACTTAACCATTTCTGTATTCGTCCTGCCTTCGAATGCGAATCTGCATGCTGCGCGCACGTGTGTATGTGTGTGTCTGTGTCTGTGTCTGTGTGCGTTACTTTATAATGCCGAACAATACACACCTACGTGTGCTAAGCTTTTATTGAGCCGGCTATAGCGTTATACAGTGGCGATATTAAATTATGAATTATTACCCGTTGCATTGAGCGTTAAATCTATATAATAATTATATTTTAGCCCGGGCTTCGGTTTCGCGGAATTCATTTCTGCGCCGCCTGCAAACTTCGTTAAAATAATATATATCCTGAAAATAACCATCGCAAAGATAAGGTTTTAACGATTGGCTACACAGCCTTTGAATTTCAGAAAAAGTGTGTTGATTTTCTAATATTCAGAAGCTGTTTCAGACGGTGACTTGGGACATTTGGTATTTCAGATTGGGATGCAAGAAAATACATTGCGGTGGTAGTTGGAACATCCGATACACAAGTTTCTGCTGCAATTAATGTTGAATTGAACCATAACTGCAGGATTAACATTTATTTCTTATTCTTTGAATTCGTTCAAAGTCTGGATAGATTTGACAATTACTGTCACGAACAAGTATCGCAAAAATATTGAGTACCTAGTTACAAGGATCCGAAAAAGTTGAAAAGGATAAGTAAATTTGATCGCCATTCAATTATTCACAAGCCCGAATTAAAAAAAATTAGATGGGTCCGTTTTAGGATTATTTCTTCGACGACGTATGCATAACGACGTCTTTTACAAAACACAGATTATATAGGTGGTGAAACAAGTTGAATGTCCGCGGTAAGTTTTCGCCGGGCAGTGAAAGAGCCGGGTGGAGGACGGACAACCCTGCAGCACGATGGCGAGCACCGTCGTTGATTGCGATTTCCCCTCACAGCCTTAAAATTGACGTGATATTCGTTATCCTTTCAGCCCTTCTTCCGTCGTCTCGTTTGCCGCACCGGACCTCAGCGGCGGCCAGGCAGAAGCCACCCCCTACGGGGTTGAATATCTCTTTCTCTATGCATATGAGGCTCCTTCCCCTCGTCTCCCGAGGGGGCGGGGGGCCACACCCTGTCCCTATTTGCGCATACGTGCACCCCACCATCGGCCACGGATCTCCGTTCTCGGTTCGCGCTGACCACTTTGCCTAAGACAGCCTCTGCGCGTGTAGAAATTTAATTTCGGATTTCCCCCACTCGCCATGCTTAGATCTGGCTTCATTCCACCTCAGCGATGTTCCGCACCTGGATCTACGAAACCCCTGATACTCTTTGAGGAGAGAATCGGACCGCGGATTGATCCCGCACTCCCTCCACGGGATCAAGAATACCTACCCTGAATCACGTGGCGCGTACGGAGATCCGGGGAAGAATGACACCGCGGGGACTTAGCCGGCTCTGTTGTGGTCAATTCTTGATCGTGGGCATCGTTGATACGGCGGCTCTGAGGGGGCCGGTTTTGGGGGGAGGCAGGGTGTGGGATCCCCTCCTTGCCGCGGCGAACCGCCCTCCGAAAGAGCTTCTATCCCGGGAGAGAGCTTCCATTACTAATCCATGCAAAAACCGGAATATCTTTATCCCTCCACGTGCTGGAGACGTATTTCCGGAATAAACTCTGTAATTTACTGCTCCTATACCCTCTACTCTGCACCCCGTATAACTCGCGCTCTGGGGCTTGCGGCCAATAGTTGCTCGGCTTTGCTTTCCCGAGTACATTTTTTCTGATGGCATAGCCCAATTTCCGCCGCGGGTGTCGAATTTCAGGGGGGGAGGGGGCACACACTCAAAATCAGCTGTCACTTTTGTCAGCAGAAAAATCAGAGGTAAACAGATACCGACGCAAGAGAATAAAGATTGCGAAGTTTCCGGACATGGAATATGGAAGACAGTCTGAACCGATGAAAAGCAAACGAGCAGCTAGGGGTGAGTTTGTTTTGGAAATGCGTGCATCGTCCGAGCCGCAGTGGGTACGAGATGACGGTGAAGTGGCGAGGGGAGGAACACCCTCAGGTGGGGAAGTAGAATACGAATATGAGAATTAGAGCCGACGAAGGAATTAAAGCGTACAGCCGTGCAGGCGCGGATCTCCGAGTTCTGTCTGTCTGTCTGTCTGTCTGTGCGAATGCTTATACACAGCGCGGATATTGAGGTTCAGATCCGCGATTCCTCCTCCCGCCGATCCCCAGCTCGCCCTTCATTCTAGCCGTAGGTCCGAGGCTTTAACCCCCCAAAGAGAGCCCACGGCTTTTCATATTTTATTAAGGCGGTAGACGGCCGTTTGTATTTGCATGCAAAATATCCGAGGAACCAATGACTTTCTACTCCACTCCATTCGTATCGTTCACATTCAGTTTGTTCCCTGTTATGCGGATTTTTACAAATTCGCAGGTGATGTTAGTATGCGGTCAAATGAAAAATTCTCTCCGAAAACATGTACCTACTTACAGGGTACAAAAGTGAATATTGATAATGTATAAATAAATTATTAAATATAGGATACAGGAAATACTTCGTCAAATTGACGAAGAACCGGTTCTCGAACAATTGGCTGCGCTTTTTTTCATACTTCATGGAAATTGAAAAGATATCTTTGTTTTTTGCAGGACTTTTGGGGAGAGTAAATTTGGTGGCACACGCGTGCATCGGTGCATCGCCGCTGGCCTGCGGACGTCAGCAGCAACGGTAGGAAAGGCCAACTCTGGCATAGCGCGTCTCTATATCAATCACAGCTTTGGACAACTCTGGTTTCAGTTTTGGTATCCGCAACTCTACCGGAGCCGGGTTTTCACCCTTGGCTTAGCGTGTCCCCCAGGCCCGTTCCGCCGCGGTCGCAACTGTCTGTGCGTCAGGTCGCGAGAATTGCTGAACGCCAACGGATGTTTAGATTTATAATTTATGAACGTTAATTATTTCGATATAGCCTAGGTACATCCCGCTACGAAATTGGTCTGCAATCACCGGCAGACACGGCCCGAAACTTGCGCAACAGCGTAATATGTGTGTAAACTAAGGTGGGCCTTAAGAACGTCATTTTAGAATTTCGATCAGCACGTCCCCAAATCGGTTCCAGATTATTCAAAAATAATTCTCCAATTTTTTCAGATTTTTATCTCTACTGTAACCTGTGCCCCAAAGAGGGTGGATTTTCAGATCAAATCTACTTAACAGACTGAGATGAAATTTGGTATCGGGGGTTGTTTTGGATCATGGATTACGAATCTGAACTCAAAATTTGGAAATTCTAAGTGACGGATCCAATATGGTGATCCAAAATCCCAAAAATCACGTGATATGGCCATATCGGATCTACTATTTTGAATTTTGTAATTTCGAGTTCAGATTCGTAATCAGCGGTCTAGAAAGCCTCCGATTTCACTCCACCATATTGGATCTGCCATTTTGAATTTTCAAATTTTGAGTTCAGATTTCAAGTCAGTGACCCAAGAAACCCCCTTACACCAAATTTAATCTAAAATCGTTCGACATCGACGTGCCCCGTAAAGGGTCGAATGGAGTCCACTCTCTTTGCGGCACGGGTTAGAGTTGAGACGAAAATATGAAAACAATGATGGAATTATTTTTGTATTATCTGGAACCGATTTCAGGGGCGCTCCGGTTGAAGTTCAAAATCGACCTTTTTAAGGACCACCCTAGACTATATATGTAGATATACATATAGGTAGATATAGTTGCGAGGAAGCAAAATTTTGCGATGTATCCGTAGACCAAGGGCGTGATTTAATTGAACGGATTATTTAAAATATTAATTGTAAGATTTATTCGATCCGCCGGCTGCACGACGGCGGCGGTGCATTCAGTTATAGGAAATGGGCTTGCGTCATTAAGCCAAGCATTGTTCGACGCGAGATGATTGTCTTGGTTTCTCGCTCCAGTCGTAGTCAGAGACAATTGTTCAATATTCCCATTGATTTGTGAGGCGTTAACCCTCGAGGCGTTGCCTTCGCGGTCCTTTTGTCAATATCTCTATTTTAATGATATGAAACCCTTTGTCAGACGTCAAGCTCAGGTGTTATTATATTCTTGGTGTATTTTGAAAAAATAACACCGCGCGAACTCGGTGCCTCGTCGTACCGACGCGAAGAGATTATACTTCCGCTGCGAAAACTCCAATGGGGCCAGTGCGAGACTCGCGAACGTCACGGATCATTATTTCTTTCCAACATTTTGCAAAAAAAAGAGAGATAGAGAAAAAAGACAGAAGAACAAATATCCACGTACATACAGGTACGTATGTAAATTGTATGTATCAAACAACGATAAAGCAAGTCAACATGTAGATCATACGCGACGTTGGACGAATTTCCTCTTTTTCGTTTGCTTCAAATCATCGAGTCTTTTGAGTTGATCGAGACTTTGATCACTCGCGTAATTATTAAACCGAAACCGAATGTAAAATTTTTTTCGATAGTTGGAAAAATTCTGTACCTTGACTTTATCTTGATTCAGAAGAATAGAAAGAAAAAAATTATATATCTTTTCGTCGGAGAGTTGAACGGAAGAAAAAATTTCGATGAATCAAACTTGAGTCTTACTTTCCGACGTATTATAATCGAAGGAGAAGGGAAATTATAAGGGTATGCCAAGAGTCGATACCATAGTCTGAACTTTCTTATCCTCGGCGGCGATGACATTGGCAGATAGTCTGCTTCATAGAGATCAATAATTTATGTAAATGTGTACACGACGAGGGCGCAACCGTGTGCCGGTGAGTTAGAGGAGTGAAACGACGGCTGAGGCGGATGTGGGGCTGGAAGAGGAGTGGGAAGATCACGACACCAAGGGCCGGGTTTGATGTCCAACCCTCAACCCTTTCATCGATTCTATTTCGGCTCCCTTTTATCCCTCTCCCTCTTTTTCTCCCCGCCTGCCTTAAAATCTCCGGCACCGCGGTGGGTATACACGTGGGTACTTCAGCATTGACTAATGCCTGATAATTTTCCTCATTTGTTTTAGGATATTCGTTAATTCTAAAAGGTCGGCTTATAGCGCGGCCCGTCGCCCGACTAATGCATCGACGCTTCGCTTCGCTTCGAGTCGGATATACCATAGATAATCTTATTTTATTGGATATCCCGGTTCAGAATTTACGAAAGGGTGCGGTTCTGATTTATCTAATGTTTGTACGGTCCTTTACCCGGCAAGTGCCGCGTTATTCTAGAATTAATTTCAGACATCTCGAATGGTTAGGACAAAGTTTACACGAGGGAAAGGTAAAAAAAGAGCAATCGCGATGCATGAAACAGCCACGAAGAGATAAAGCTGGCTCGGTGGGATCCGTCGGAATAATGCTTCCAGTGTATGTCAACTAGACATTAGAAACTTCGATCCCAGAGTTTAATTGAAGCACGAAACGATTTGTATGGCGGTGCAATCGATAAATCGATACAACCATAGTTCAAACTATTTCACTAGAGTTGTATATTTTCTAAACTAGGGCAAGCAGAATTGGTAAATTACTTTTCTCTTATCGACAGAAGACGTGCGTTTCCGCGATGAACGGGCTGAGTTCCATTTCCATGAACTAATTACAGCTGGCTAGGTAATTGTCCGTCTCATTTGCAGGATTCCATATCGCATTTATATTATTTAGCAGGCCAACGCAGCGGTTGGTCAAATATTTACTAAGGTTCGAAGATTTTCGTCTGAAGGTTCTAACAGCGCTTACAATATATAGTTTCGGGATCGTCGAGCGAAGAAGGGAATATTTTAGGTGATTGGCATCCTCGAGTAAGGCTCCGCCGCACCAGATACCCAACAGTCGCGAGGGTTTCCGTTGTATTCAAATGGGGTGGCCATTAGAGTTATGTTAGAATATATTGATTATTGGGGGGATCAAAGGGTAGGGGATGACGCCACCACGAACGAGAGGGAGAAAATATGGAGGAAATATGGAGGGTTGAACAGCCGATATCTCATTCTATCATCCCGTCGTGTTTCACCGCCACCTCAGACCGAAAACTCTCTCTCTCTCTCTCTCTCTCTCTCTCTCCCTTGTTTTTAGCGAGCACACCGAGCTTGAAAGCTTCCCCGAATTACAATCCCATCGAGGGAATGAAAATTCCAGTGAAAATCGCGTAAAATCATCTTCAAACGACGTATGTGACGTGGGTACAATCAAAGGCAGACTTCGACGAAATAAAAACACTAAAAAAGGATCTTCCATGTGTGTAAAAATTATCGAACTGATTCAGAATTCCGGTTAAACATCTCACCACGGATGGATGTCGTCGTAAAGCCGGTAATTCGAAAGAGGATATGAGAGGCCGAGTGGTTGAGAGGATCTACGCTCGGAGTGGCTGGATCAAGACGTCTAAAGTGAATGTCTAATCCGGTGGGTAATGCGTTGATTCAGTTATTGTACTGCAGGTTGAACGAATATACTCGCATGTTTTCCTTCAGTGCGAAACTTGCAGGTCACTTTCGATGTGGCGACGCTTATTCAGTCGTCGGGAAATGATTTGTCGTAACGAACAGTAAATTAACGAATGAATTAGTTTATTTTATGCGATGAATCTTATCTCACAATTAGTCAGCGTATTGAATAATCACGAAACAACCGCGAAACCGTCGACGTACAAGCTACGTCTCTTCGTGACGACGCGACGCCGCGACGCGGCGAGGCGAACAGATCACATCGACGATACCGTCACGCTATCGTAACTGATTGTCCGTTGAAAGCTAAGGTGACGCGGTCACCCGCGAACGATATCGTAAGAAGTGAACGCACCCAAGTTTGATTGATTCGTCGTGTTAGTTTGTATGGAAAACTTTTCCACGTTTTTATTTCAACCGCCGATTGCTATCAATTAGATGGACAGATTTTTTTTCTAGGTTAATAACAGCATGTCAATTCTACTGGAAATTAATCGTCTCGTTGTCATCATAGATTTGTGCATGATTCTCTTATTCTACATATTCTGACTATTTTTTTCTACCAATTCTTGTGATCGCTAAAATAAGCTGAGAAACAGTATCAAATCAGGTATTTAACGTGACATTCGTGTCTTTTTTCGATATATACGTACCTATTCAAGATGTGGATATTTTTGAAAAAGTCAATGTATCGGCTGGGTTTTATCAAATGGCTGTAATTAGCATAGTAAAAATTGATAATAGAGTGATCCACCGTATCGCGAAGGATATTTTTCTCCACGTATACCTTGCAACTTTTCATACACGACGGTGTTTCAATTCCGTGAACAATTTAGCCGAAGGACGTCTGAAAAATTGCTCCGCCTCTTATCTACCCGTCGAGTAAAAGTCTGGAGTGGGTGGATACAAGGTTGGAATAAAACTTGAATGAGGCTATCCCGTGCCGCCCTCTCGATAAGTGTTCAACTTCCAGGTCCGAGGCGCGTACTGAGCATTGATGGATTAATATGCGATCCATTGACAGGCAAATCCCCCCCTCCTCTCCCCTTTCATCCCCTTCTCGGAGAGTAATAGCTCTGCGGTATAACTCCGCGCGACATACAGGCATACACATTATCGACAGCATTAGCGGCACGGTAAAGGGTGTATTGAGTGTTCGCGAGGGTTTCGACCGGGGTGCGGGGGTTTTATCGGCTGCAGAGTATTGGTGCGATTAATGTATTTTCACGTCTACACGTTACCCTCGCTTTCATCCCCCCCGGCGCGGTTCTCTTAGGTGAGGAAAAGCCAGCAACTAAAAGGGTGAAACCCGCTCAGCAACTGCAGCCCCGAGTTTCAGAGCTACCTGAGACTGAGACTGCACCTATGAAATACTTTCTCAAGCGGAATTTTCGCATTTCTGTTTCTGAAGGACTTTCCGTAAAGAATTTCGAATTTTAGCCTGTAACCGAGATTCTTCCAAACAAGGAATTTGATGCGCTAATTTTGATAGTTGAGATTCCAATTCTTCACTTTCGGAGTAGGTATAAACCATTAATGAATTATTTTCTTGCCATCGAATTAATGTGCAAAACGGCGCGGGGCGAATCGGATGAGCCCTTGAGGCTGGAAAGGCTGGAAAAGCCAAGTGAAGCGATGAGAGAATATCGAATGTCTCGGGTGAAAGTAGGTATGGAATACTCGTTCGAAACACGGGTGGATGTGAACTGCTTTAGGCGAGTGGGTAGGTGGGTAGGAACTAGGCGCCTATATAATACCGAGGGCTAATAAATCAATTTCTCGTTGCGGGATGAGTTAGGAGGGTAACGCGCGCGGAGCGATTCGGTTCTCCAGGTTGGTTTTTGGTTTCGAGTGCATTCAATCCGAAAATAAGGATTTACATATTCATGCAAGGATCTCACCAGAGAATCGGAGCGGATGTGGTGGTGGTACTCATCGCGGGAAGAGAACATGATGGGGTGTAGGGAAAAGACAATGCTGTACCAAGAGAACTGGGGCCCTCGAATAATCCAAACAACTCCACTTCAAGGAAACTGGCTGCAACCCGAAAACAAGATTCGTGGAACCACGTCTAGATTATTTTGCTTACTCTTATCCTGTCATCGTTATCTCATGCATCGATATGTGATAATCTTTATACGAGCTGAGATCGTATACTTTTTTTATTCAACGAAATGTTTAAAAAACGAGACCGAACTGACATTCATGTGATCGGTGACTAGATGAATGCATACACAGAACTGAAACTTTTTCGGGAATTTTTTGGTTCAACCTGCATCGTTACGTCACTGGTGTAGGGGTGACGGGGTCTGATACTTGTAATAGGATTTTATCCCGGTACCAAGTCGAAGTAATATATTGGTGCATTTATATCGGTCGAGGATATATATGTATACTCGAAGTAGTGTATTGGATTAAGAACTTTTCATTCCCCTTATCTGAGAACGGTCGGTGTGAGGTGAAATTCACAGCCGCGTTTCCTCCCCCCGCCACAATTTGACGTTGAGGAAATTGAGAGTTACTACTATTATGATTATTATCAGAGACGTTATTGTATGGAAATTTGTTGCGAAACTTTCCGCATTTGTAATAAGCTCTGTAAAAGTCGGTAAATTTAAATGGATTCTCCCGCTGATATTCGCGGGTGACAGACAATTCATCGTGAAATGCAGGGCAGGTACTCAACCGAGGGAGAAGACTGCGAAGCTGCAGAAGACGCGAAGAAAAAGTCAAACGTGCTTCAAGTTTATTTTGTACCGATTCGATTGCAGAACACTTGCCATATAGCAGATCAAACCATGGTTCATGAAGTACGACAATTGTGTTTGCTGATTTTTCGTAATAGATTGAAAACAAAAAGGCCCAATAATAAGAAGGTGAAAACGTCCATTCTTAGTGGAATTCAGGAGTTGACCCAGTGTACCACACGAAAAGTGTCGGAAAAATTATTTTTCTGCGGTACGGTGTTGCGACGTCTTGATCGCGAAGAACCACTTTAACGTCAGAAACTCACAATTAGATGTCGCGGAGTCTAGGGTGTCTCCGAGAATAGAAGTACGGAAAGAGAGGAAGGAGACTGAGAGGATAGTGCCGAAGAAATGAGGGAACACTACACATGCACACACAGACACACACACGAAAGCAAGAAAGCTCGGAAAGCGTTCGTGGCTCGTACGAAAGCCGATCCCCAGTCGAGCCACGTACAATTTATTTAAAGTTTTCTTTTATTGTGGCGCTCGCGATTACCTATACTCTTTGGTAACTCCTCGAGCGGTTGGTATACGTGTGGAATCCCATTCCATCTCGTTCGTCTCCGCACCGTTGTCGTGGCAGCCAATAGCAGCAGGGTTGTAAGCTTTCCTATATCTATATCGGAGACGTTGTAAAAAGAATGACAATTCCAGAAGTGGCGGTGGCGGCTGTGGGACCGGAATGAAAAGGACCAAAAGATACGGATGACGACTGTGAGACACGGGATTGAAGGGGGAGGGGAAGAGGGTCGAAAAAGAGGTTCCACTCGTTATTCGGTGATGCAAGTGTATAAAGCAATAATCGAGATACCGGGGGCTTCGTTTATAACAAACTAATAAAATGGTGTACAGTGTACACTCATATTTGTCGGGGATGAAAGCAGCAATCGCAGGGACCGATAACACGTGATTAAAAAATGACAGTAATCCCGTCTCACGTGACTAATTACGAAATGGTTTCCTAGCTACTCTGTAAAGAATCTCCTCCCGCGGTGTAGTTTTAAGTGGGTTGTACAAAACCGAAGCAGCACTACCCAGCTTCCCTTCTTCGCTTCGCCGCCGTACCGCCACCCCAACATGGTTATCCGGTAATATATCGATGCGGAGCAGAGAGCGATTCCCACGTCGGATCTACGGAGCCAATCTTTCGGAAACTAACCCCAAGTCCGAGGAGGCAGCCGATATTTATAGGGCGGATTTAAAGTATAAAGGACTTGGTTGACGAGGACGAGGGTGTGTTGTTGTATTCCGAAGACAATAAGACCGCGGCTACAAATTTCACGGACAAACAATATCACTCGACAGTTTATGGCGTCGATTATTCCTTGATTCTTGATTTGAATGATTCTTCAGAAACGACATCGACACCCTGCAATAAAGTACCTCCGCGCGATTCACATGGGTAGTATAGTTTCAATTTCATCGGTAATCCATAACCAAAAGTTCTTGTATCCCGCGGCTGCCGGGGCAGAAGTAGGACGCGAAGCATCCCAAAACCAAGTTGGCAGCAATCGAAGATAGAATGCTAAGCAGTTGAAGGGTTGAACACCGAACACTGTCGTCGACTCGGCCGCGCAGAGCTTGCGACGTAGCGCCACCCTTCAGTACTCACCCCTTTTCTCCTCGTTCCATTCCCGCCCATCCATCCCCGACCACCATACCAAGGGCTGCGCGCATTTAGATAAGTTGAACTATAAATTAGACGGATCACTGGTACCCACTCGAGGAAATGTTGTCACCGCCTGAATATGCATGATTTATACGACCTGACTAGTTCACCGATGTAATTCCTGCCAAGGTGCCCATGTGCCGGCCGCCTGCTTCCTGTTTGCAGCCTCGACGTATCCGAGGGGTCGAGGAACAGGTGTCTCGGTTTGGGATGGCGGAGGCATCTTCACGAGACTGATAAAACCTGCAGAGACAGATTAGATCCAAGAGTTTCACGTGTCGATAGTATGAATACGTTTAGAGTGGTCCAGGGAAATTGATACGAGATAATATTAAGATGCACTTGCCGCAGAGATGAGGGAAAAGCAAGGTGCACGCGGTTTCGGGGTACTCCGGTAAATAAATTGGAAGTGGGATCGGTAGGAGTGAAACAAGCAGCACTCAGGGCCGAAAGGGGGAGGAAGGCAGGCAGGCAGGCAAAGACACGCGAGTTGGTTTAGGATTTGGAGTTGCGATTGAGCGAGCGAATGCTCGAACGGAATACTAATCAAAGATACACAAATTCAGAGGCTAATACTTGAATCCCCTTCAGTCAGAATCCCGAAATTAAATTATTGGATTAGATGGCAGCGTCGCCTGTGCAACCCTTCTATATACTTGTGGAACTCGACTCGGCGTACGAAATAGATAGTCTGCATTTAGACCGAGGATCATCGCCTTACAACTTGCCTTTCTATCAACTAAACTCTACAACATTTTATAGCTAAATTAAGGGTGAGACTTGAGCTTGGCTTTGAATTGATCTTCCTCCGAGCTCCTTGCATGTCACGACTCCCTGTCCCTTATATACATACCTATATCCGTGCAGCCTAATTCTATATCAAGTTTCCAAAACTGCTGTTCGTGCTTTCCCCACCCTCTGCACGAATTGTCGGTTTGACATTTGTGTCGACGTCGTGTCATCGATTATTATTTGTCGAAATTCGTTATTCCGACGGCTCAGCCGGTTGACTGAAAACTTTTTCCCGTCTTCGGATTGAACTTTGCAGCACCGTGTGGGGAATGCGGTGAAGGGGGGAGGGGAGGGGGGCGCAGGAAATAAGAATATTTTGTTAACTCGACTATAGTAAATCCATGAATAAGGTGACTTTATAAAGTTGACAAGCGGGAAAAAAGTAGAAGACATTTGGCGGTGGTGGGGGTGGGGGTGGGTCGAGATCGCGAAACAAAAGAAGACCGTTTTGGCGTATCCTCGGGAAAACCCGGGATCCCAGAGCAGCCATGGTACGATATACCTAACCAGTATTTCTACCTCTCGGCGAGCTCTATATTTTCATATCAATGGTTTTATGAGCGCATCGCGCTCCCCTCGTCGCGGGCAACCCGAGGAAATCTATATTTTATTGCGCGTGAAATTTTTGCTATTTATTCGCGTATAAGAATTTAAATGTTTCCAAAATATACGCATCCGACAAGCCCCCCCCTCCGCCCATCGGTAATCCTTATATGATTTAGGGACGGGGGTTGTTTAGAGTAAGGACAGAGAGCCGGGGCCGGGCTGGAGTTTTAAAAAGGGGGGAAAAGCGGGGGGGAGGGGGGGGTTGGGACAAAGCACCGCGTAGATTAAGTTCGATTCCCCGGCATATTCTTGGTGCGCTACCGGCGCAAAAATATGATCGCGGTATTTTAAAATAACGACGCCATTAGCGAAACTCGTACAAGATGAATGAAGTAATGCCTCATTTTTGTATAGCCAGCGGCAGCTTAAAAAGGGAAATTTGTTTTTGATATTATACTTACGTTGTTTCCATTACGCTTTCTTATTCTTCATTAAATTTTACAGATTTATCTTTAATTTGGCTATTCCAAACATTCCATGCCTCCACTTAAAAATTCAATTACGAATTTGTCCCTCACCTCCTCCCTTGTTATTCAACCAGACAAATCTCCGCCAGTCCATCATCTACAGCATTTTTACAACTGATACGTGATGCATACTTCAATATATTAACCACCTCGATTGCTTTTATCAGTTAGAAATTTCAAAAATATTGTTATCGTCCGTCAGCCATAATCTCACCAATTTTTTTTTTCTGTCAAATACAATTAGCCTTAACATTTTTTTCAAAATGACACTATTATGCAACCAAGGCCTGCAAAGCTGTGGTACTAAATTGTTCACATACAACGGCGGTCTGATGTGGGTCAGAAGACGAGGCTCGGTGCAGCCACCCTTCGAGAGATGGCGCCACGGAGTCAGTGCCGGGGGTGCAATTCACCCTCCAGTGACACCAATAATGGCTCGCTCCACCTCCCCCTGCCCCGCTGGGTGGGTGACTACTACTCGTGCCCACGTGTACACGAGCCATACCCTGAGGCTATAAACTTTGAGTTTACAGCGCGAAATGGAGTGGAAAGCAAAAAAATAAAAAAACATTCCGCGAGGATGAACTTTAATTGGAATATGGATTCGTTCCAGTGTGCTCTGATTCAGCAATAAATTACGATATTTCCCACCGCGCAAACTTTCTGAATAGATTACAATGGAAGTACACATATATTTTTATCGGACAATCAATTACTCTCGGTGCATCGGTTTTACACAATTCCTGACATCAAGTAACGAACTTCTTCCTTTTTCCTATGAACTCTTCGAAAAATAGTGAAGTCAAGGTGTGGAATTGTGGAACGACGTTTGGCACAGGCTTGGTAAATTCTTTCAAATCATGGAAGGTAGCTACGAAGTGATGCCATCGTACTCAAAGACTGCTGGATCCACTTGCCACTAAGATGTTTCAGATGCTGATCTAAGTAAAAAGCATCATGGCGCACTCAATATCAAAGTGGATTTGCATTTTGTTTATGAAAATTCTATAGTTTATGGGGCTATTTGTATGTATTATCGTATATTAGCATATTTCAGAATACAGCAATCTCAATATTGGATACGCCGCGATTCCGTTCCCCGCTGGTTTTTCTTTTTCCATTTCTCTTTTACCGCATTCTACATGCTTGTGTCATTCCCCCATTTTCGTTTGCTCTCCATTCCCTTGCAAGCTCAGAGACCTGGTCGCCACAGCCGTGGGAAGAAAAATGACGCATAATGGTCTGCATCTAGAAATCCAGGACATCGACGCGTTTGAGGAAAGAGAAAGTAAGTGAGAAAGTAAGAAGTAGCGAGCATGAAAAAAAAACCATGTAAACAAACGGAAAAAGCCGTAGCTAATGGAATTACTCGCACCAGTGCAGCCATAAACGAATTCCCTCGGCCGATCGCCATTTTTTTTCGGTCAAGCGGTGAACTTCTGGCCTGCAAGCCAGAGAGGCATTCGTTCAAAGACAAATCGCGCAATAACGCACGATATTTTATAGTTCGCCAAGATTCAAACTACCACGATTTTCTCCTCGAAATCACATTGACTAAAAGAAACGAATGAATGAATTTCAAATGAAAAAAAAAACACATCTAAATAAATAAATTTAAAAATTAGAAAAAATGAAGAAATAACACGAAATATGGAATAAATTATCAAGGCAGCGGAAATTGAGGGAGAGGTCGTCCTGAAATCCCGAGTCGGGGCTCGCTGGGGTGGCACGGCAGCTACGGACCCGAGCCTTTGGAGAGAAATGCCGGACGTTAGCCTTCGGATGGTGGGCAATGACGGAAGTTGATACGCGCCGATGCGCAGGGAGTCCCTGGCCGCCCGAGTTGTGATCTATAGTGGGTGTGCACGGAGACTGTCCGGGGGAGGGTATCCCCAGAGGATCTCCTTGACGTATGTGGCTATCTGACGAGAGAAAACAATCTTCGGAAATATATCGCTTTTACCTGCCGCGAGAGACGCCTTCGTCTCTGAGGACGACGACGAACGCCACGCGGAGAAATTGAAATAGGAATAGGAATAACAATTGGAATGGGAGTGGAATAGAATCGGGTCTTTTCTATCATCAGTTCTTTAGTCCGTCGGTGCTATTTGCACCCTGGTTTATTCCTGTGTTCTATGTCAAGTGCTTGTGTCCGGGAATTGATTAGTTGCTTTTCCACACGAAGCACGTATTCTTCCAAGAACCTACGATTTCAACCACTTTTCCATAACCCTCGAAAACTATCAATTTTTATATGTTTTCCCTTCGTCACACTTTCGAAGCCTTTACGACTGCCCGGTCCTCGCATCGGTCGCGATTTTGCTCGTCAGTTGCTAGCAAATCCGAACAGTTTTTTCTGCCGTGGAAATGAACGAAAACAAATTTGATCAATTGTAAAACTTGTGGCGAGAGCGAGTTCGAAAAACGGTAATATTTTCCGCTTCGCAATCTCTCTTCAATGGTTGAAGTGAAAGATTTTGAATTTGATGTGGTTACGGGAACGGGATGCTGGCTGGTGTTGTGGGGGATAATCGAGGTGGCAGACACGGAGTGATTGGGGGTGGCTGTGGCGGAGGTGAATCAGTATGAGGAGAAGGGGAAGTGTTATACCGCAACTATGCCGTATGAAAGCCCCGCGGCTGATGTTATCGAGTTAGCGGATTGAAAGACGGTATTTACATATCGTCGAAAACGTGCTTCTGCGATCGGCACTCGAGCCACAGCAAAGAGAACGCGCGCTGGAAACGTGGCGCAGACACCACGTATCTAACTAAAAGCAACACATGCACGGTGATGTTTCCTTGGAAGATGAATCGCAGGCTTTGCGAAGAGAGATTTTTGAAAAGAAAAAAAAATATTAAAATTCCAATGAAAGAGAGTAATTGATGTGAGCGTGATTGTAGAGATTAAAAAGTAGACGAAATATAGGGGGTAAAACAGAGTAAAGCGTGAAGAAACGGCGGTTTTCTCATAGCATTGGTAACGCGGTGAAGGGTAAAGCATTGACCGAAATTTTCCACCACGTCGGAAATATACGAAGGCATCCTCAGCTCAGTGTTTTATTTACGTGAGAAATGATCCTCACCCCTGATACACCGAAGTATGAAAGCGGACGTGTGTGTTGCCAAGCAACGCACGTCGGGGGACTCATCTCGTCCGTAAAGTCCGCAGGGGTTTCGGCTACTTTACTCATTTAACTAATTATTCATCGTCGAAGAATGATAGGAAATCAATAGCCACTGAGAGAACGGAGCGCGAAACCTCTTCCAGTATTGTACCTCTGTTCGTCTAAACAAGACTCTGAGTTCCTCAAGAATTCATTTCCGTTTAAAAAATCCGAGATTGGATTCTCGCGTGTCTTGAACGTGTTGAACAAAAATTTGTCCAATTTCGCAATCAACGATCTAGGCGATCTGCTCGGAGAATTATATACGCAACATCTAAGCCAGGTTCTGATACACTGCGAAGCATTTGATACGGACAAGTTGCTAACGACCTGACCAACACACTATACATTCCCGATAAGCAACAACTCGAAACAAGAAACATTCCCCAATACCGTAGAGGGTGCAGAGCGCCATGCCGGTGTCGCCCTGGCGTTAGAAAGCGTCGGGGTTGACTCGAGGAACGTGTACGTACAGGGAGCCCGATGCCCGGGCCGAAAGCCGGTGTGGGTGGCATTAGCTGAACTCTATCTCTAAGCGTTGCCCGTCCCGTAAACAGGGTGGTATTCTCCAGTCGATGATTTTCGGATACGATAGTTTTGGGAAGTGCGATTCGCGAGCGCCGGAGCAAACGGGGTCCAGGAAGGCAGAACTGAGTGGAGACTTGCGATTCAATTCAAAGTTGCAGAGACGAGTCTGGCGCATGCGCTGATTTCGACATTAAATCGTCCGTGATTAATACGAGTTATTAGTTCGCCGTTCGGCCCAATAATTAGAAGCAATTGCACGGAAAGTCAGTGCAGCGTAGAAATTGTGCCGCGATGTTTATCAAGAAACGGTTATCAGCCGTTTCATTGAACCCTGCAGGATCGTGGAAAACCTGGCGCACGTAGGTATTTATGCGACGTAAAAAGCAGACGTCGTTTGTCAATCCCGTCCTACGACTTATTCGTGCTCCGGTGTGGCTCACCCCCTGCTTGCGTTGCAGGATATATCGTATCGGTCCTGCGAAAAAAAACTTCTCAATTTCACGTATGGGATTCACCGGGTTAACCGCAGCTTGGGGGCAAGCGAGCTGCCGCCGTACTGATAGCGTGTCTTTTCACCGTTTCGTAATTATGACCATAACACGTCCCATCAGTCAGACGTCGTAATTGTCCGAGAAGAATCTCCGGCACTTTGTCAGCTCGAAGGGTATGGAAAGTATTTGAAATTTTTGGGCAGCCAAAGCCGTTGTGAAGCGGTCGTCTTTCACCCCCCGTGTGCCACAAACAACCTGCAAAAGAGTGCAAACGTTGTACCGTAGTAAAGGCGAAGGCACGCGTGCACAGTTTGCGAGGAACTGACTTTGTTAACTTTAGCCACTGTATTGAACCGGGGATGTCGTAAGATATTAATAATAATAACAACAGTACACATCCAAGGGGTGAGTTTGAGAACGAGAGGGAGAAGCCCACTTTGCATAGACATGCCGAGTCGACATATGATTTGTGGTAGCTGAATGTCATTCCGAGATACTGGGAGCATTTTTTTCTCCCGGAATTTTATATGTATCATATACAACGCCGCCCGCACAGCACAAAGACCAGCCTTAGTCGAGAGACGGTATCAAGAATATCGCGTTTGCGCGCCCAGCTCCCTCTCATCTCGTATCACCGATTCTCGCGAGCATTATTTTTTATTTCACCAAACAGAGAAGTGGACACGTTCAGAATACCGTGCCACCGAACGCAGAGACGTGAAAACGATTATTAACGAGGATCTCGGATTCTCGAGGAAAAAAAAGAGAGGCAAAAACGGGAAAGAACACGAGGAAGATAATCTCGGCTCGAAAGTTCGTTTTTTTTTTTTCTACAGCAACATTTCTAGCGAAGAACGTTGATGCAGTTTCGAATATTTGTAATAACTCTTCGAATCAGTGACGTGCACGTGAAAGACGAAAATAAATACACATACTTGTGAAATAAACGATCATTGGCAATCGCTTCTCGTGATATACGGAATACAGCTGAGGATAGATTTGGGACAAGGAGTGACAAACGACGTTATATTTCGTCGATATTGAGACGAAGCCGATTTAACGGGCATATCTGACATATTTTCTTTCCGATGTGGCGTGTCTCTGATCTTGACTTCGGTACGGTAGTACCAGCTCTCTTCCATTCACCCTAGCTGCTTTATGTCAGCGTCTGCTTATAATTCAGATAATACATTTTTTTTATAGGAATTCTTTGCTTGCTTACAACGCTCGGCTTATCTCCGCAGCGAGTCTTGATTGCTCCATGCTTTTATGACGAGAATCATTAGTCGTTACGTTAGCGTCGTTGGCCGATCCCATTGTGCAGCTTTTATTTAGGCCTTTCCCCGTTATTCTATACGCGTAAAGAAATCAACATTTCAGGAATGATCCAGGCGTGAGCTTCGAAGTCTGCGACGAAGAGAGTGTCTAATTATTATTTGTACAGAACTGCTTTTTTCGTCGTATTTCGAGCGTTGTAAAACCTCAACGACAATCCTCGACTTGGTTATAATATTTCTCGCATCGATGGGACAATACGCAGCATTAAATATCGTAGGAAAATCGATAGGTTATACGAGGCTGACGTCTACACCCTGCACATCGATGGATGGGCGCATAGCACTCTGTAACCCCACACCGCCAAAGCGAGTTCAGAAGCTCACTCAGTCTTATTACAATGGCGGTTTGATGAATACCGATAAATCAGACTGCGATATGAATAACACCGCGAGAGAGGTATAGGGATAACGGAGGGAGAAAGAGAGAGAGAGTGAAAGAGAGTGCGAGGAGCGAAGGAGGAGACGAGGAGAGGCTAGAAACATCCCCTGAGAACCGAACCCCAGAGCCAAATGGCTCTCTCACCCCGACTCATTAAATACCATACCCTTATGTAGACGAGGCGAGGCGAAGGGGATGGAGGTAGTATATGCAGATACGTATTTTAAAACATCAATATCGCCTATATGCTGACGCTTTGTTATGCGTGCCGTATATTGTATTACTTCGAAGCTCACAATGGCCGCCTTTATTACCGCAGAGATTCGCGTGATTCAACCCCTCCTCCTCCCCCCGCCGATGAAAGCAATGAATCACTCGAATGTTGTAATCAATAACGAAGTGCGATCTCAAAAGCGATACGGACTAGGTGTAGTGGTTCTAGTTTTCATATTCCGCAATTCTACTGCAGGAACAAATTACTGGGTATTATGCATTTACGACAAGGACGGTGATCACCCCCCTCAACCCCGTTTCTATCTCCGCGTGTAAGCTACTCGAGTCTCGCGATAACAATATTGCGCTTCCCGGCGCGTTTCAACTTTTCGAGCATGAAGCCGGAGTCCTTGTTGCGCTAATAATTTCCGTGCGGGCGTACAAACGCTACTCGGGACTTCTGTGAATTTCGTTCAGTTCGTTTCTACGGATAATCGTGTAAAATGAGGCGAACCCAGAGACCCGAGTTGTATCTCCCCTTTGACCTCACAACTCTCAACGAGAGTTCATCCCTTCCTTCGCGTGTGTGTATACGCGCCGCATTTATTATGCACTTCCGCACGAAACATATTCAAATAAGCAATAACGCATTATGATTTATTTACCGATACTTTATGCCGGGTCCTTGGCTCTCTCACGTGGGCTGTGTGCGTGGATGCGTGCTTCATGGCGTATGAATATTAACGCGTAACCCACCCCACATCCCCCGCAGCCGTGCCGTTTCAAAATGCGTACACGCATGCAAATATCAAGCTAAGTGTATTGCAGTTTGGAATACTCCGTGAGGCTTCGGTTAGAATTTCCCGCGACTCGCGTCCGACGCAGCCGCACGCAAATCGAGCCAATACTCCGAATACGTAATACGCAGTTTTGTTTTCCCCAGAGGGTTGAGGACGTTGTTTTCGAGTATTGGCGAAGCGGGATGATCACCCTGAAAAATAAATTATCTACCCCACGTACTTTCTCGTGATAATTCAACTTGAGGTATTGGAAGTGGTTACTTCTTTGGAATGAAGTTCATATTCAGGCTGCACAGGACCACGACAAACGGAGCAGACATCACATATCCGTAAAAATAAAAAGAGATAAATCAGAAATCGTCCGGAATTAGAGGTAGAATCGTGTAAACTATGACCTTTGGCAGCTTTTTGAAGAGCTTGCGAATGAAAGCTGGCTTCGAAACATTCAGAAAAACCTTTTTTGACCTACACAAAACAGTAGCAATAAGGAATCACAAGATAACGCGTCGACATTCTTCAAGAAAAAATAAAGGGGACGTCACTTACCTGAATAAACTAATAATAGAACCTCATGCTATTCTTGTTATTTGCAAAAATTAAGGTATCCTATTTTTACTGTCTCAGGTATTTTAACGAAATCGGTCTCTCAGTTTTGGTATCTCCGTCAAATACCAAATTTGCCATAAAAAAAATACACACGTGCAAAGATTCTTCCATAAATAATCGAAAACAGTTTTTAAATTTTTCAAAACGTGACTATACGCGATAGAAGCTGCATGTTTTTTTTTTTTGAACGAATACAATAACCACCCCTCCTCTCTACCTGAAGTTGAGAAATATATTTCGCACAGCATAATACTCATTGTGTTGAATAATTTTCTCCCTGAAGTACAACGAAGGTACCGAACTTTTATTCGACGAGAAATTGTGTTCTAACCGAAGTGAACGTGTTTCGGGTGTTTCCACGGCAACGTAAGAAATGTTGTGCTTTACGAAGAGATGCCGTGACGGAGGCGGGGGGGGGGGGGGGGGGAGGATTTGGGGAGCGGATTGAGTGGGTGTTGGCCGCGATATAGCCGGGGTGGGCAGCGCGAGAGGTGAAAATGTAAGAGATAAAGCCAATCCATCCATAAAAGGGTTAACTCGCTTCCAGCCCAGGAATCCTCCAGACCATCCTCAACCCCCCGCTTAAGTCGTTGGAGGATAAGCCGGGAGTCATTTCATTTGCATCGATAATTTTGAAGGAAATTTCTGAACAGCGCCGGTCGGTTTCTTTTTCCCATTGTTCGGCACTCAGCTGCAGAGAGGAATAATGAAATCCGAACTGGCGTTTGAAAAATAAAGGTGTTTTTTTTTTTTCTAAATCACATCCCTTTTGCTGTGTATGAATTTTCTATCTTCCACTCTTCCGACGCATGAATCTGATGAAGCTCCTCTTAATCTACCCTACTTTCGCACGTACATACGCTATTCATGTATGCCAGCCGGTATGAACCATCAGGCGAGAAGTTTACATCGGTCAACGAGTCGCCATCGAGCAGGTTTGTATTAATGACGCTGAACTGCTTAGAAATGCAATTCAAGTGTAATAGAATTTTTAATTGAAACCGGCCCTGCCATTAACGCGATTCGCAACAATCGTCGAGGCGGTGGCCGAAGTCGGCGGTTACACGTGAAAAATAATCCTTTCGCTTTCCCTTCTGCCGGTAGAATTTTTGAACAGCTCACAGGCTTCTTTATTTTTCTCCTCTAACCAGCCGCCTCCGTCCGTTCGTTCGGGTTCCTCCTCACTGACTGCGAGAGACGAAGTGAGATGAGACCGGAGAACGGTGGTGAAAGTGGAAATGGGACACGCAGAGAGTTATTATTTATACCCTTTCTGACCAGCTCTGAGTCCCGGGTCTGGAGAACTGAGTCCCGAGCCACCGGGCGACGGCCAGATTACATTTATGTCACACACGGGCATATTTTTTGCCCCGTCAAAGCGCTCTCCCGTCTCAAAGTATAATTATTTTAGTTGAATTAAAAATGTATCTCGGCTCTCTCTAAGGTCACTAGACACGGTCACCGTTGGGTATCCAAAAGGGAATCGAGGAAATTATACGCCGACCGAGTCACGTGCCCTGCAGCAGGATTCGAAATTCAGGTGACGCGATTCTTCCGTTAATGTAAAAGTTCGGAACAGAGTTTACGGATTCAGCGACGTATGCCGATAAGATTAATCTTTGTTCAGAGAAATTTCATCGCTAGGATATTCGCGTCGGAAAGGAGCCATCTGCCAATCTTGAAGGTACAGACGCGATACCGTGGAGTGGGTGTGGGAGGACGGAGTGTGGAGGGAGGAGGGGGGGGGGATGCCAGAGGATGGAAACTTGATCAAGTGGAGGCACGGAGTAGACTTCGTAAACAATAAATTAAATGCCGGGGATCAAACTAATTCTGCCTCAGACCGAGTCTCGAGGAATCTGCGAATAAATTATTCGTTCTCTGTGACGAGGATCGCCCGATGAGCCGGGGAAGAGGGCCCGGGTAAAATAGAGGGAAGTGGGGAAAGTGCGGGAGGGGGAGGGGGGAGGAGAAAATCAGGAGATGACGTCGAACGTCAGAAACCGGAGACGTCGGGCATCGTATTAGAATCCAAATGATCACATTACGAAAACAACAATAAAACTAACAAAGATAAAGGAAGAAGCAGTATTCACTGGAGGAGTATCAAGAAAGTTGGAATTAAAGGGGGCGAGAATCCAAGCGAAAAGTAGAAACCAGAGAGTGTTGATGGCGTAAGAAAGACCTCCGCCTTTCATCAATTCCGGAGTCTCCTTTCGTTTCAACATAACTTCATGGATTTGTTATTTATTCGAAGTAATGGAAAAAGAAAGAACGCACGTATTATCTACTGGTCAGCGAACCATAGATTTTTATTCTCAATCTTATTCCGAACGGAAGTTCCATTATCAAAGTTAAAGTCTCACTTGCGTGGTGAAATTTAACCAAAGTAATAGAAAATTATTGCCACTTCTTGACCCCAAGAGCAGCGTACTCCCTAATGATGTGTGGGATAATTAAAAAATTAACTTTGTACTTAGAGGAGCTAGCAGTTAACAGAAAGTTGAAGTGAAAATTCATGTTTTTGAGGTCGTCGGAAGTGGATTATTACGTGGTGCTATCCTCGTACGACTCGAGCACAAAGCTGATGAGGTGGCAAAAAGGTCTAAATGCCCTTTCGTACGCCAGGGTCTCGTTCTCAGGCAGACACGGTGGAGAATGAGATTTTCTACGTTTCGCCCGCCTACCTACTTTACCCACACCGCAATGTCCTTCGTTAAGCAAGCTTTTCCGATGTAATAGCACCGCGTCTACTTACCCTCCGGATGTGAATCAACCGGGCTTTTTTGTACCTGGACATCCGAGATGCGAGTATCTATATCTGTTATTTGGTTGAAAAAAATTCATTCATAAATAAACGAATTGCGACAATAACGATACCGGAGTACCACCAGTGGGTGACTATTTACATCACAGGAATGAGGTGAACTCAATAATGCTTTTATGAAATTCAAAGTTCGTACTTTCGAAACCCAAACTACTATTTGAGTTCGTTTCGAAGTATTCAGATCTACTACCCCTGTAATATGATGCCCGTTGTTCCATTCCCAACAAATCGGATCATGCAACTCTTGCAGAAAGACTTTCGAACGACGATCGATCAGATATTTTTGCACACAGATAGATTTGAAATTGAAAAGCTGTATATGCAATTAGGTACGGTATTTCGGTTACTTTAGACCCAAGACGAGGCCATTAGTAAGTAGCCGGTGGCATTTATTTTTGATGGTGTTGAAAAGTGATGTTGATTCTTAAGAGTTCTCCGAGACTTGGTGTGATTCTCTGTAAACGTATAATTTGCGAGGAGCGAAACGGCGGGACTAGCTGAACCACTTGAAGTCGGTGGTGGACGAGAAAGCCAGCGCGCCTCACTCGAGGAACACCATGAGGAGGAGCAAGTACCGAGCCGACGGTGGACGTCGCGACGACTTGTAATATTTGTTTAAATTAGAGAGTGGGTGGCCTGCGGTGTGGCGCGTCACCCTTTCATAACGTTGTTTCATGTTTACGTCAGCGTGCTCGTCGTCTGTACACCTCAACCTCCACCCTGAAGTAGGTGCCCCTTATCCGTACCACGGACTCGAATGTGAAGGTAGCGCAGAGTAGGCAGCGCACGTGTCGTAGTCAACGACAAAGTGGTGTGGTAGGAGGAATCAGAAGAGGAGACGAGAGACCGAGATAGAGAGTCGGTCTCTATGTGCCACTGACAGCGGCCGGGTTCTGCACCGGAGGCAAAAAGGAGGTGCGTTAAATGCGAGCATTTAGACGACCACATGACGGCTTGTACGCGTAGCGGAGAATGAGGTAGCTGAGGTTGGGGGCATCGCCGAGGGGACAACGGGCACGGGGGTGAGATTTCGTGGGATGTTTGCGGGATTGAATGCGGAGGAGAGACACGTCGCATTACCTCCAAAAGCGTTTATGCACCGTGTGCTTACCTGCCTGCCAGCCTACCACCTTTCGTCGTACCCTGATTATGTGCAGCGGATGGTCCAAAGGATGCTGCGCGATGCAGGGCGTGTTGGTGGCATCCGGCGTCCCTGTGGTAGCTCGACTCTGTAATTAAATACGGTCTTCACACCGAACGAGTCAAGTGACACGCAGTGATGTGATCGACGGAACGGTGATAACACCAAGTTGGCAAGACGTTACCGCGTGTACACTGAAGACGAGATATCAGCGGGAGTTGGCTTCTCGGGGAGAATGGATAACCCCGCACGTTTCTTTGGCGACTGGCGTAAATCTTGAGGCACCGGTTTGAGGCGTGGGAGATGACGAGATACGAGACGGGGGCAGGTGTCGCGGTAAACTCCGTTAATTAGACAAGAACCAACCACCACCACCCACCCTCAGGCTTGTTAATAACGCTTAATTACCATTATACGTAGCGATACACTCTTCCAACACACCGAGCAAACCCAACCCAACCCTATAAGATAAGATGACACCTTATTATACGCGTGCTCCAACGCCTGATATCGTAAACATACGAAACTCGGAAACTGGATTCTTGCGGATACCAGAGACCATTCTGAAGAGGATACCGCTAGGCACCACGGCCCATGTTATGAATTAGAACAATGCCGTTATGCTCAACGTTCCTCCCAAAGAAATTTCACCAACGAAATCGCCAGCGGAGGGAGGATTCTCCTCAAATGAAAACCATCTTATCACTGTTTATGTATATATACGTCTACTGAACCCAACCTCTGAGTCATTAATAAATCAATCAATACCAGAAAGAGCTGTTCTCCCTTCCCATTCTCTGAAGCATTAGATAAAAATAATAGTGGCAACTGAAATTCACTCACGAATTGGTGTCAAGATCTTCGGTATGTCGCATGCATTTGGGACGGACTCGATGATAACTGCTGTAAGGAGTGGTATCTGCAAAGTAATATAAACACGAGTTAATTAGGTGAGTAGAATTTTAGGTCTGCGTATCGTATATAATTTTCATGATGAATCGTGGAAGGTGCAGCTTGATTTGTTACGTTCACGGTCAGCGGGGTGTTTTTGCGAATAGTTGGAGTTTCCAATTCAGGTAAGAGAAGCTTGCAAACCATGCATACGTACTTATACGCAGTTATGCTACGTTACAACATCGAGTAGCTGCATAGAGTTTGAAATGCCCGAAAGAGTTTTGTGTTTTCGTCTCAAGTTTAGCGCCCTGGCACTTCTATACGTACTAACAGCTGCTCTCCAGTTTCCCGACCCATGAAAGACCATAGAACGTGCATAACGTTACTTACCTTATATGCCTATACTATCTACGTGTAACGCTTGCACGTGTAGTCAGGCACGCGGAATGTAAAACGTGGTTGAGTTGAGAATAGAGACAGAGGGGGTTGAAAACTAAATTACGAACGAAAAACCTTTCTTTTCAATAGTCTTCCTTGCCTTTGGCCTCTTCGTGTGCGGTACTTCAGAAAACTCAAATGAGTGGTAAAGTGCAAATGCATATCTTTGTGAATATTTGCTTGAAAGGCTTGCGAGGGAAATGAAAATGAGATGACGGTAGTCCAGTAGTTCCGGCGAACTTGTAAGTGCTGCCGAGAACATCGATGTAGATACCTAATCCAACGCCAAACACGCGGAAATCTTTCTTTCAGCGCTACAGTAGATTCTCTCAATAAGGCCTCTCGTAATAGGGCCGGCAAGAAAAGTAAAATGTTGGAAGAAAATTGCGTAGCTGTTATGGACTTCGAGCGGCCTTAATGCGAGAGTCTCAGTTCAAAACACTATAAGTGCACATCGAGCTCGTTGATGGGGGTGCGTAATTCTTAAAAATAATCCCCCCTACACCCCCATGACCAGCCCTATTGAGAGTGTCGACTGTACTTGTCTAGGACCGACGTATAGCTGCGGTTTGTAATATCACAATTATCACGAAATGAAAATGAACGGCCGGACGAGACTCGCCATATTTTAATTTTTCAGACAACTCGCAGTTCCCGGTCCCGGTTACCTCATCTTCCCCCGCCGCGCCTCTGCGACCAACCCCTTCACCACGCTTCCCACCGCTAGCCACCCTCGTCCATGGCCCTTCTCGCGTTCCTCTTCCTTCCGTTGTTCGTCCTCAGCGTCGCGTTGACATTATAGCGCATAATATTTAATAATTATTTTGATTAAAGTTGTAATAAAGTTTAAAATGCTTTATTAATTTATAGAGGAAGGAACAAGTTAAAGGGTAGCTCACCACCGCATCGTGACTACTGCAAGGATTTACCGTTTCTACCTGGGTCATTTATTGTTACACATTACACCATTGGATCAAAAATATCCTTACTGCACAGTAATCCTTTTGGATTTGCACTACCGAATGGAAATAAGAATTAATTTTTGCTTCACTTTTACTTCTTACTTCACAAGCTATAGGTACTCGGAATAACTATTGTCCAATCGTTTCACAAAATTCTCAACGAACAACAATCATTCGAGAATTAACAAATTGTCGGATGACAGCCGATATTTATTGCTTCGTTTTTACCGGACTTTTCTCCTACTCCGAGGATGGGTATATTCATTATTTACGGATGAATGGAGTCGCGGGTCGAGCCGGGCGTCGCGGGTCGTCAGGACGCTAACTTAATTATGGCACAATGAAAGAATGGTCGGGGAAATGTAAAATAAAGAGGTCCGTGTGTTTTTTACCCTTCCCCGCCGCCTGCCGTCGCCTGTCACCCCTAACCACTTCGCGTTTCCTCGTTCCTCGAGTTCTCGTTTCTCGTCGTCTGCTCCTTTTCCACCTCCTATGCCCCAACCCCGAGGACCACCCAGCCATTGTCAGTCTCAAAGGGCAACCGCGACCCTCTTGAAAAAAGGGTTAACTTTCCACAATTAATAGTGACTAATGTTCATTAAAAACTAATTCTTTTATTTATACGACGGTCCGACCCTTTGAATCCTCTCTTGTCTCCGATCCGGCCTCTTTCCGGCCCCCCTTTCCTCCGCGAAACGGAGCTTTTTATTTACTTTCTCCCACGACGCTTTGCTCTGTAACGAAACAGAAGTTTTTGCACGGTTCAAATGATGGATTAAAATTGGAAAAGTTTTTGTGCCTACAATATTTTCAGCCACAAAATAATGAAGATTCGAAGGAGGTGGACGTGCCTACAACGGCTTTGCATTCTTGTTAGTGTTGAAAATAATCCTCCTCCGCGCTGGAATAAACCTACAGTTGGAAATTAGGGTCAAGTTGGTTATTTTAACTTCGTCATGTATGTGTTAACACAGGCCCGAGAATTTATATCAATTCATCGATCACGTTGATGATATGACACGACTCATTTACGGTCTACTACAAAGACGGTTATTACAATCTATTACTACAATAGTACCTACGTCACTAAAGGTAAAAAACAATTCCATGTTATGAAGTTTCAAATCCAGTCAGTTATCGGATCCGTGTAAGCATACCAAGAAACCGAGCCATTAGAGACGGTGAAGGGTAAGACTTTACACGACTTCACCTTATATTACAATTAGGTTCGTTATAATAACGCATGGCGGCATGTATCTAATTAGTCGGATTCCAAGGTACAGAAAGTTTTGATGCTACGGTGAAGTAAGACACGGGATAGGGTGAGAAAATCAAAAACATACTGGAGCACGATCTCTGCAGTAATGGGTGCAAGGCTTTCACCATCGCTTATGTTTAGGCGTTGAAAAAGTTGTCACAGCTGATCAGAATTGTGTGCGATTTATATAATTTCCATTCTTCCTAATGAAAATCATGCAAGATTCTACGCGTTGTTATGGAGCCCAGCCACCGGCTGAGAAAATTACTTTTCGTCGTACCTGCGTCGGTTACTGAAAATTGTTTAATGTGTAAGTTACACGCAATCAGCGAACCAAATGGCGATATACATAGTCACCTATACGTGTCTTCAGATGTCAAACGGCATTTGGCTCGGAAACGGCAAAGCAGAGTTTATCGGGCCCCGTAGAATTAATTAAACAAGGATTGTTTGACGTGTAAGCAGTACAACAAACCCCCGACCCTCTAAAATTCCCTTTCCCAACCTTTCCTCCTTCTGTCTTACGTGAAGTCACAGATAGGTAAGTATGCAGAGATCCAAGTGACAGAAGCGAGCTACTCGCGAAGTCGTTTCCTTGATCGTCTCGCGGAAACTGTAGTGTACATCCTTGGAAAGAAATTATCAGATAAACTGCGAGCGTGTAAACGAAGAATGATCGACGGCTTCTAAAACAAGAGTATCCGCGGAATACACTCGATGCCTCAGCCTGTTCCTGGCAAAAACTTACGCAATCGATCGTTTTAATCAGAATCTCTTATAACACGGGTTCGTACTCATCGCTACGTAAAGTCGAGCTCGAAGTCGTGCGTTCCCAGTACGAAGGGATGTGTGGGTTCGGTGGATGTGTAGTAGTTATAACGAGAAGCAAGTAATTTAACCCTTCTTAGAGTCACGCCTTGTCTTCGCTGCCCCCCTTCGCCTACCCGCCACCTTATCGCCACCACCGCCACCCTCTGTAGGCTAAAATCTGCGACCCCCATCGTTCAACGTTGGTTTATTTAGACGCTGCCGTGGTGATCCCTTGATTAAATACTTCTGCCTCATCGCACAACTTTCCTGGGTACCTTAACTTGGCGTAGTCTCCGTCGTTCCTGCCGCGCCGTCAGCCTCCGCCGTTTCCGTCGACGTTTGCCCTTTCATTTCATGCAGCTAAGCAGCCCCGCTTAGGTCTGTCACGTTGTTGCGTTTTTGACGGGCTTCTGTCTATTCGGAGCTGGAGGTCTAAGCGCCTAATTATTCCGTTTATTTGAAACGCTGAAACTTGAGCTATAGTTATTCGCCAAGTCAGTCAGGAGTGTGCGAGTAATTTTAATACGATTATTAATTTCCTTTGATGAATAAAACGTTGCTGGGCTAACACGCCCGGCTCTTATCCGAAAAGATTAGCCATTTTTCGAAGCATCGTGTTGTCGCTTGCTTTATACAAAAGAAACAAAACTGGCTATACCTTTTAATCACGTTTCCTCGAAGCTTGTACGTCGGCGGAGATTTTTATGCCACAAGTTCATCCAAACAGACGTAAAGTATAACTGACTGAGGACCCGGGGGTCGGTCGGCGGTCGTTGGGGGAGGTGGAGAGGTAATGCAATGCCGGAATATGTCACAAATTAAGCAGGAGAGACCGAAGTGCTCTCTGGGCGTCGTCGCTTTTATTAGAATTATCTTTGTCACTTTCCCAAGTTTATATTTACCACTCCTGTGAACCTCTTAAAGCCTCCCTCCCGCCCCTCTCTCGCCTCCTACCCTCTTCCTCCTCCCCGCCTGCTGCCCGTATAGCGTGGCAGGAGCAGCCACCACTTGCTTATTATCTTTACGACTGGGAAGATGGAATTAAACTGAGTGTGCCCGAAATGTAATAATATTCATTACTATGCTAATGTCTCTCGGCTTGCGCGTTCCCTGGTTATGGTGCAAACTTGCTTCATATTTTTCTTATCTGGGACACCTGAGGCCTACTCAGATCATCCAGAACCGTGGATTTCGTGATTTGACTTACTCGCTCGCTCACGCGTTCACTTAAAATTTCGTCTGGTAATCCGAACCCACCTCAGCTTTAAAAAACTTGTCGCCAAAAACGAATCTGTTCACCATCGAGTGGATAACTTGTACAGTTCTTAGTATATCTCTTCGATGAGTTTTAAAATTTTGGCGATCCTTCAGCCGGCTGGATGCACGTTTTTCTGATAACCATACTCTGGTTTGGTACTGTTTTTTTGTTTTGCAGAGTCAAAGGCCGGTGTCATTTTCTTGGGGGAAATCATATCCCGGCAAATCATGCTTCCTAGTCTAGTGATACCGGCTCGAGTGCCTGAGAGCTTGCTTATCTGGGTCGTCAAAATTATAAGCTTCATAGAGAAACTTGCCTTTAGAAACGGGGGAAGCAGGGAGTTGTAAATTTTCTGCTTTTGTCGAGAACAATTACTTAGCATAAACTATACAGCTGAACTTACCATAACTGAAGCTGGCGTCTCTCAAAGATAACGTAAAAATCTTTGAAAGATGGAAGATTGCGATTCCAAGCTCCCTTCTCCAAATCCACCTTCCGTCTCGGGGTTACGTATTACAAGTTCAACTAGAACGAACGAAATTTTACCCAAAATCTCACGTACCACAAGGCTTGGTTTGATATTCGTAATCACTCTCAGTATCACAGTTCCATTCCAGCTACGAGACTTAATGATCACGGAAATACCATGACGTTACGTGGCATTTCGGTGAATAAAATTTTCTGAAAATTCGCACTTCGTTGCATCGATCGGTCGGCGCAGATTCCGCAGGCAAAAAGATGTGTGATAATTTTGCGTTTTTACGAGCAGCCAGAAGTTAAACGTGAATTATAATAACATAGGAATTTCGTAACACATTAAGGTAGGCAGAGCAAAAAAAAAAAAGAAAAATTCATAAAAATGAGAAGTAAAAAAAAATAGAAAGCAGAGATAAAAATGTAGTGGGAGGTATTTTAATTATCGTCATTAACAAGACACCCGTATAACTCAGAATTACGCTTTCGTACATATGCAGCAGGCACACGTAATAATGTACATAATACGTGCCAGCGAATGTGAACCACGCGTGGATTCGCCAAAACATAGCTGTACGTTTAGGTGTGTTTATATCACGCGTGCGTACGACACGCGTAGGAAGAGGCGAAGCCGTGTGTATAGGGAATACACACGTGCACGTACGCACGGATGGATGGATGGATGGACGGACGAGGTAACATTTGCGCCGCGTCGACTGTACCACCGTCAAATGAGATGCGGGGGCTGAATTCCCACCTTACCAATCCTATTATTAACAATTAGCTCTAAACTACTCTTTGCATATGAAATGATCCTCCGCCCGTCTCTCCTCGCCCTGTCCCTTTCCCTCGACTCGTAAAACGGAATGGAAATATACATTCTACATGTCCGTCTGTCTCTCGGCCTCTCCGTCCGTCCATCCGTTAGTTGGAAATGGCTGGAAATATAACGAAGGTCGTTTCACCTATTCCAGAATTCTGAAAATAGGTGTCACCGTTCAATTCGACATGATTTTTTATCGAAATCCTTGCCTCCCGCAAATCAATGTAGGGAATGAATGTCTGACGATTATGACATTTTTAAAAAAATTTCGTTTCGATTTCAGTCAAAGGTGTTTGTTTCTCATAACTTCCATCCTCTTTGAAGATTTATTTTCAATGTGATAGAATTTTTCAGTAAGAAGGGCAATTCCACTCGTGATTGGGTGATATTTAAATCCAGCTTCACGTAGTATAACTTCCACTAGTTTTTATCCGACTTGTAAAGCACGCGGGAATCTATAGGGTGCGATGGGGCATATTGCTCAATGTACCGCTCACTTCGTGCCGTTGGACCCGTAGGATTGTAGTCGAAGTTAATATATTCCGGGGCAGGCCGTTGCCGATACTAATAAACATATTAATTGTTTGATTATTCCGATGAGGCATTATAGATACTGCTGTTTTATGCTTTACGCCTCAACTGGTGCTCATCCCCCAGCCCCGGACCCTCTTCTATATTACTTATACCGCCGAAGTTTATGAACTTATTGTTCACCGCCGCAATGTGGCAAATTCACGTGCGAGGGAGAGGGATCGTCCATATATTTCATTCGTAAGTCCGTCGGATACGCAAGATCGAGAATTATAAAAAAGCTTCGGATGGCCTGCACCAAGCATAAGAAAAATCACGCTGAGTCATGTTCCGTGAAAAGTCAGTGCGTGGCGATTCAGAAAGTGGAATGTTATTCACATTCCTAATACCGTTTGATCGACAAGCCCATTGGGCACCAATTTTCCGGCCACTCAGTCCCTTCGGCGCCCTCCAAGAATCCCCCGGTCGTCCCTATTGCTATATACATATATACATGTTTTCGTTTTTCCGTTTGGCCCAATGCCGATTCACGTTCGTGTTTCCGTTCGGCTCGTATTTATAGGCAAATCACTCCCACGCCACAGCTCTGCTACACAAGGACTCCTCTCGACCGAAGAATAATAAAAAAACACAATGAATCCTCGGGGCATCTCCATATCGCTTTCACTATGCACATCGGCTCTTGGAGCCAGAGAGATATGGAGGAAGGGGACGACATTCAAAGTATCAATAGATAGATATCTTTACGAGGCAAAAGCTACGTCGCTCTCACTCCCGGGGAAAGCATCATAAAGCCATTTGTCACGTATTAAACGATGCAAAAGGCTCGGGAGGCTCGATCCCTCTCGCCGTTTCCTTTCTCTTTTTCTCTTACTTTCCATTTTCTTATTATTTATTCACCCGTCTTCTCTCGTCAAAGAAACTCCTAGGCTCACGCTTAGTGCCGTGCCGGTTTACGCGAGGAATGGAAAAAGTGAGCCGGGCACGTTCACAAAGGTGAACAAATGTTAAGAATATGAGTAGAATACGTGAAAATAGCAAAGTCCGATTTTTTTAATAATCTAAAAAAAAGTTCTCACGGGTGAAGAAGTAAGAAACTTTCTTCCAAACCAAAGGGGTGTGCCTGAGCTTTAATTCATCCCTCAATGGGTTTATTTTATGATGACACCTGAGGTCTCATGAAAAAATTCAAGCTAACCAACTAAATCCATGCTTGGTGGCTAAATTCGTTACTAAAATTATTACACTGATGTTGTGACAAACGTATCATGCCTGACCTTAATCAGTTATGTCGATCGTTTCTTTTTAAACTGGTCATTCCAGAAAGCCGTTATTATTATTTCCGAATGTTTATCCCTCATTATACATATTAGATACACAATCATTTTATATTTTTTTATTCGCCGTTGAGATCAGTATTATATCTGAAATAAAAAGCTTGTTTAATTCACTTTCAAATGTCAAATAATTTGTATCCTTAGATTGCATATCATCATTATTTGTCAGAAGAGTTTTATTCGTAATATATATAAATTTACGGGATTCTGAAACGTATTAACGTATTTGTGCATTTCACTCCCGGTATTTCCCTTTGGTTTTTGGTTTCTTAAATTTGTCAGTTGAAAAATACCGAGAGGTCGTGGCGTGGCTTCGGTGTGTGGATAAATGTGTGTAATTTTCAGATTTGTTTCTGCGAAAGTGTGTAAAATTGGCAGGTCTGTACACCTACACCCTTGCAAGTGGTAGGCGAAGCGAAGACTGTGCACGAAATACATAAATGTATGTAGGTAACGTGAGAATGAATTAAGCCAACGACACCAAAAATTGAAGCTTATTTCGAGGGACAAATAATATTCAAACGGTGGCATACATGAATTTTAAATTGGGCAAACAACGAGGCTATTCAAAAGCGAAACTGACAGCATCGAAACCACGGAAATAAAATCTAAAACCCTTTTATGCGGCAGGAATTGAGACTGTGCCGTCTACCACGCATACATAAAATATTTTTCTATATAAAATCACGATATATGAGGTAAAATCCTTTCCACCTACCGCCCCCACCACCCCTTTTCACCGTACCCCTCGCCCCTTCCGCCCTCCCGGTATTAGCCTATAAAATCTCGAGTTTTGTTCCAGTTTTATCGTCGACGCTCGCGTAAAGGCAAACCTGCCACAGAAGCATCCCTTGCTCGAAGATATTTGTGTGCGCGAGTATAAAAACGCCTGCACATAACCAGGTACCTTATACGCGCCGTGAAAATATTCATGGTTACCTATAGTGCGAAATTTCCATCTCTTTTCAATCCACAATCAGCCCTCCAAAAATCAGCAAAATTCTCCAATACTTAGGGGATGCGAGGAACAGATCGTTTCGATTCAACCAACGAACAGCGACTTCCAGATGAATTAGCTCGATCCGGTTGAGATGAAATCTTTCTCGTTGCGGAGACGCGAGAGGCGCGTGACTCACCGCGAAGGATTGAAACAATCGGTTAAGTGACAGAGCACACAAGAGAGGTTCGTAACTTCGCACCTAGACACCCCTCCAGTCCTTTCTTAGCCCGGTTCATTAAGCATTGTGTACAGTACCCTAAGCCTAACGAGCCTCTTACCCGCGACTAATTTATATTTATATCTGCCGTTATATATAATACATTTTTATAATGTGTCCTCCGGGCGAAGGGCGGTTTTACGACGCGAGGGGCTAGAAGGGTTGTCTTCGCTCGCCCCCGTCACCTCCTGCAGCCTTCCTTTTACCCATTATAACTGTAATTAGATACGTGATGCGTAGACAGAGAGCTCGACAATGTGTTCTAAAGCTTCGCACCACCGTCACCTACACGCACACCCCTTTTCACCCTTATGCCTCTCGCCACGTGACATACTCACAGCCCAGCTGAGGACTCGCGGCGATGCAGAACCCGGTATTTTTCAATTAAACGCGAACCATCGGGTGATAAATCTGTCAGTTTGAAAAGAGTGTGAAATGTCAATTTCTTCCCGGTCAAATTATGACTCATGTCGTTTTTTCGTGAGAAATAAACAGACGGACTCGTAAATATGAAATCCGTGTATAAAAATACGTTCGGATATCGAAAAATGTGCGAGAGTTGAAAAAATCTGCATACACAAAGCAAAATCCTTTTTCTGTTTCCAATTTTCCCTAAATTACCCCGATAAAGCCGCAAATGAAATGTGTAGGTGACAAATTCTTCACAAACGAAAATAAATAAAGGTTATAAGGGTGTTTGATAAAAAAAAATCTATCGGCCACTTGCGTGGGAGAGCAAAGCACAGTTTGAGTAGCCGAAGAGAATGTGGATGTATATAAAGGGGTTCGGGTAGTTTGGGGGTGGAGTGGGAGAATACATCAGGCAAAATATGGCGTCCAATGCGATTCTCCATGGAGCAACTTTACAGCCCTAGCTCCCTTCCATCTCGTGCTTCTCTCGGATGCGACTCATCGGCATGAATATTCATTATTCGATGATATTTCTCAACCTCCTACCAGCACAGCGGCTCCCGGTGGTGGTCCTACGTATTCCGGGTGGCGTTAATTTGTAACTGCGATTGGCAGCCGTGAGCCATGGCTTGGTTGCTGCTGGCGTCGTAACGTCACCGCTCACAGAATGTACAAGTAGGATCCTCGTAAACCTCGAAGATCATTACGATCCGCGGAATAAACCAGTACCACTTCTGCCCAGTGACCGATATCGTACAACACTTTCCAATTCACGTTTATATCGACTGTAAAAGTACCGTCTGTACCGAATATTTACCCGGCTTCTATCCATATCTCGCGTGATTTCGGAATGAAAATTTTTTTATGCTCAACAGAAAAAGCAAAGCAATAAGCGATCAGTGGATGTCGAAACAGCGCAAGAGCATCCGGAAGTAATTTCTTCTCTGGCCGGTTCGTCAATACCCCTTCTGCGTTTGCCTCTGAAAGCACCTCTGGGGAGTGCCGGATTTACGAGGCCGTCGACAAACGGGTTGGTATTAGAAAATTAACAGGGAAATAGCATTTGAAATATGAATCAGCTTATTTATAGTTTGGTCGGCGGTGGTGGGGGGTTAATAGGCAGCGTAAGAAGGGTAGCTTTAATGCGCGGGCACGCTGAAATATTCAAGTCTAAGGCCTTCTCTCTCCCTGCCTCTCCATATCTTTCTCCCTTACCCTCTCCCTCTCGCTCTCTCACTCACTTTCACTTTCTCCCTCCAACTCTCACCCTCTGTACACCCCCGTGTAGAATCTGCGTGTGGTATACAGTACGCATCCGACTATAGTGCCGAGTATATTACAATTTATAATATATACAGCCATGGAGGAGATAGGGTTACCGGATTAATGAAAGTCAATCCACGCGAGGCAACCCTCTCCAAACTAGCTCAACCGACTACACAACGCGCTATAAACAAGCCGCCTCAATCTCGATCAGAAATGTTTCAAGTCTCCGACTGTCGACAGCTGATACTACCGCTCAGACGTGTGTGTAATTCACCTCCTCCTCCTCCTCAAGCCAAGGCAGGGGAAATCGCAACACGAAGTCGAGATTAATCCCATTCAGAACAAATCTCCAATGCATCCTCATAGTATTGTGCAAATTGTCTCAAATTTCCAAGTATTAATTTGATGCTTGATTTGGCGAGAAATAAGATAAAATCTTGGTCAGAAAAAGAAACTTCTTTACTTTGATGTATAAAGAGTGATGAGTAGAGGAGAACTTACGACATGCACTTGTACAGTTGGTGATGCGAAATTTAAGTTTTTTAAGTACACAGAGATCATTAATCCCGTGGTTAAGTAGCCAGAAAATATTCACCCATCGGTTACAAGCTTGGTTATATAGAGAATGGCGAGCGAGGAGTGGAAGGTGACATGAGGGTGGTGGTCTTGGTGCGCAGGCTTTTGCAGTGGTGGAGGAATTTAAATCTCAAAAAAAGGCATCGTTCGCGTTTAGCATATCGTAAAAGTGTGTTGTCGAGTTATATATATATAGCATACATATTCTCCCGTTGTGTATCACACCATAAAGATTACTACTCGCTCTACTTTATTGTCACGTGTTATAAATGACACCGGCGACATATACGCGATGTATTCAAATGATATTTTTATCCAAGACTTCGCTCGCCTGGAAGGAAAATATACTCGGTTGTGCTAATGCTACGATATTGGCGAGACCATTACGCCATCTTCCTACACGAGAAATCACAGTTGACACGAACCAACGACTCGGTATTCTTGACAAAGTTTTCGACGGTATAAATGGAACCGTAACACGCTTAGGTCTCGCCTGGGAAAAGACATGACGCGTGGCTTTGACACCACGGATTTTATTGATTCGTTTTGTAAATCTGTAGGGTTGAAATTGCACCGATAATTATTGCTAGTATCGATAATGATGCAAAAAAGCTCGAATGAATATCCGGAAAAGAAATCTACTTTCTCGACTTATATATCGTATTCGATGTTTAGTGAAATTTTATGTAAAACGGCTTTCGTCAAGGACTTAAGCTCGGTACGATGGGCAAAGCATCCAGTTTACATGGTTTCGTCGTTGATGGGGTACTTTTTCACCCCTAAGACATATCCGCAGTGATACGGAAGTCCGCCGATTTTTCAACGTATTAATGTACTCGCGATCTTTAATAATAATAACACCGAAGACGACTACGATAATGATAACAATAACAACGTCGACGTCGAGGTTGACGATGATGATGATAACAATAACAACAACAATAACAATCACAATCATAATAATAATAATAACACGCAAGGCAGGGACGAGCCGCGAATCCAGATATAAATTACACCTCATTTTTATGCCGTTTTAATATCGCCACGCGACATTAGATATCTCTACCTCCGGCACCCAGAATCTCTCGCGAGGTTGAAGAAATTTGTACCAAACCATATATTAGCCCCTTTTTATTTTTACTTTACAATCTTAGCCGCTTCGTGCGCTCTGTTATGAATCTTGCGCGTTGAATTTACATACATGATTGTGAATCTGGAGAGTACGGAAGTGGCTTTATCGCAGATTATCTCTAATGTCTTGACACAGGTGTTGCCGATCGTGCAACGCAAAGTACTACGAAAAGGGTCAGAACAATATACTAACAATATGGAGGCTGTGTGTAAGATATCAGATATCCAGGGGTGAAAGGTTGAATTACGGATTATAATAAGGGAGATAGCGGGGTGGGGAATGCGTTTGGATGTTTTTAAGAAAAGTCCCGGTTTGGAAAAACAGGAGGAAACGGGGGGTGGGACTTTTTCTATATTATTCTTCGTGAATAACGGAGCCACTCAGTCATTCCTTCCAATTTCAGTGTAACGAGGCGCACCGATACATTTCTTCTTATTCTTTCGCCCGGCCCCCAACTCCGGTTCGCCCCATTCAACCCCCTCCGCGGTCCCGCGCTCTTACCTCAACATAATCCCATACAATCCAGATATTTTTCACCATTACACGAGCGGCTGTGATGGCGGGCAAATAATTAATTTCTCACGGAGCTAACGAGCAGCACTTTTTCAACCAAGCGCCGCTACGGTATGGACAATACACGATGACATCTGAAATATAAAAAAACCCACGAACCGCGGCTATAAGGAAGACGACTGGAATGGCGGGAGCGAGCGAACGAGAGAGCGAGTGGCGGGCCGAACTGAGCCAGAAAAAGGGGACGAGGGGGGGTGAGGGGTGGCCGAAATAGAGGCGCCGAGATAAATAGCGGAGCCACGACTGATGATTATTGCATGTCAAATGTAATCGCGATATTAAAAAATATCACAAAGGACCCCGCCACCCTCTTATTCCCCGAAACGATGGGCGACATGTCACCTATTGTGGTTTTAAGCTCCGATCATTTTCGATGCTCGAATGAACGTTGCATTCCTCGATTTTCAACCATCGTTGTTATTTATTGCCCTTGTTATACCTACATTTACTGCCAAACTTTCGTGCACGGTACCTGTACGTGCTGCATATTGTATAATGGATGAGATTGTATATCGTTCGTAGCGCTGGGTATTACGGTGAAAGGGTATAAGTACCAACAGTAAGCAATTGACGAAGTATAAAGTACCTTGCACTGATCAGGTCGTTACCGGCTAAATGCTGCACAGTTGTACCTGATATACGATCAATGAATCACCGTTTGTCGGTGGAGAATTAATCCACCAGCCAAGCTTTCGCCGAGTAATTGTTAATTATACAATTATATGTGATTTCAAGGATTTATTCCTCTAATAACAGGTTTCAAGGCCACTTTTGCCAAGATGCCTTTTACCAGTTTCAATATAAAGGGTGGAGAAACGGTGAAACAACGCTCAGAGTGTAAGGGAAAAAGTGACCCACTTGAAGAGAAAAGCTCTGAAGACCAGCTCGTACCTCATCTCGTTGCAGCTGAAGCAGTTCTTCCGTACCGAGGTTATCCGGGCTGAATCCACCGAAAGTTTCCAAGCAATTCTAAGGCCATTTGAAACCCATCAACATAGTTGAATCTTGGCAAAGTGAAGAACGGTTGTAGCAGTCGAGTCAACCGGCGACCAGCGATGGAGCACGATGGTCAGAGTGTATAGGCGGGGTTCGTTGGGTGATAGTTGAGCGATCTATGACCAGAGTTACCCAAGAGTGAGAGAGCGAGGGCAACAGGAAGAGGTCAGGGAGAGAGAGAGAGCTGAAGCAGGTCGGAGAGACGGGTCTCCAAGCCAGCCAAGTAGGCGGAGGGCGTGAGGAGGGGATTAAGGATTTACTAGTCACCCCCGCGTTCACACCACACAAATCCAAGTGACCGTCTCTCCTCATCCCCTCGGTTTCACCCAGCGGCCGACGATCCCCACGCGGTCTCGCGCCAGCCGGGTGAACTTACGACGTTCAAACTATTTCCCTATCAGAGACAACGCTGGTTCCTTAGCTGAGGCATTAATGGCTGCCCCTCTGACGACGCTGTACCGGATGCCACGTCGCATCTCAGGACGACGCGACGTTGTTCCCGCTGGAAGGAAAGATTGATCGAACTTTGCGCGAGAAGACGAGTTGTCCGGGTATTATATGTATAACGGGGGACGTTTTGTCACTCTGTTTGAAAAAAGTAATACAGAACAAAAAAATTGTCACTTTCACTGCGTTCGCCTACTTCCTTTTCGCTCCGAAATACCGGGGCCCCTGAGCTTCCTCGTTGGCGAGTTTTGTAAAAAGTAAAGTTATCGCTTACCATGCAGTAAATGCTGGAGTTATGAATACGTTAGACGCAGCAGCGGAAAGAGGAGGCAGCTCACCGTCCAAGCTATCATCTTAAAGTCACGTACCTATACATACGACTTATGCGAAGAGAATTAGCATAACTTTAAATACAATACGGGCATAAAAGTGTATACACGTTACTTGGCAATAAAATTGGCCCTCGTGATATCACCGAAGCTCACGGAATAGAGACCGTATGGGTACACATTTTTACGATCGGGACGAGCGTCTGTGCTTGCGTGAAATTAGCCACATTTTCGTCAATCCACCTAAAATTCAACGATGATATAACCAATAGCTTTTGCGGTGTCTCCAGTTTATATTACATTTGGAAAGAAATTGCTTCGCAACGTGGACATCTTATCAATCGATACAAATATCGTAAAGGATCACGTTTTTCCGACGTGGAATCCTGTAGCGAAACATTCAAATTCATCCCACCGAGCCTGTTTCCGAACCTTAGTCCGGGAGTTTGCTCGTCTATCGACTGTATAGTGGAAGCGGAGAGTAGCTTGATAGGTTTATGTACGGGACGGAGGCTGTGGGGAACGGGAATGGTGGTCAGGGGATGCTTGATCTCTTCTATCCAATTACCCCCAACCTCTTCAGCCCCGGCGGGAACTTCCGGCGACAATACTCTTGCCTTGGCTTGACCCACTGCCTGCCTCTTTCGCGAAATATCACGCCAAGTGGTTCTCATCGTCAGCCGACATTTAAACTGTCGGAAAAATAGCTGTATGGTATATATTTTCATTTTGAAAATTTTTCGACAGATTCATTATTCTGTAGATAGAGCTACAAAATGGACTAGGACTCGAGGCTGTTCTACGTCTTTATCGCAAATGTAGACGTTGATGACGATTGAAGAAAATCCTCTAAAGACAAAAAAATAATGTCAAGCTATCGACGGATCGTATTCTTTGACAGGGATTGTGCATTTGTAAACAGGGCAAGGATATTCGACGGGCCAAGTGAGGATCACTGATCCGTAGGGCAGGCGAGTGGACGGCCGCAAGAATTTCGGCGGTCAGGGCTGGTTTATCAATCCACCGCGCCCCTCCGAGGGACCGGTCAGGGTAGCGAGCTTAAGCTTAAGGGTGGTCGGCACTTGATCTTACAGGCGACCACCGCTGTGGGCAGCTCGAACTCCACAACCCCCGGCGGTTTCAGTTGTGTATAAGGGACGTCCGCCAACGAGAGGGCTAAATGCCGTTTAATAGATGACGTAGCGTCATGTCGTAATTCGTGACAATCGGGAGAAACGGAATTACGGTCTTTACCTCGACAACGGCCTGGATTTTCTTTCGCTCCTTTCCGATTTCGGAACAGCGTCAAACTCCTAGAGCTGCGCAGCCGAGAATTGGATATTAACGAATGGCTGCGAGGCTCTTCAACGCTCGGCCGCATGCTCACCGCGATCTTCGCGACTAGACGTCGAGGTGAGACGATGCAGGGCACGAGATGGCTCCCTGGGGCTCCGAGTTCGAATCCCATTACCGGACGCGCACCCGTTAAATAGGTCTCGCATCGTCAACCAGAAAATATACACCCCCTTCCGGTGCCGCCCCCGCCGCTGCCCTCCTTGGCACATGTGTCGCGCCCTGCTCCACCCTGTTTCCTACCTAATGTATATCGATGTCTTCCATTAAGATGCACGGATTGCAATGTTGCTACGGGATTACCTTCTGGCTTTATAGGTGTCTATGAGTAGTGCCGGCGTACGCAAGAGTCGTCACGTCGTTGAACACCAGCTTCTGCCGAGGCAGAATAATGCAGCAGTGATAGCTAAATTTTGCGGTTGAAGAGTAGATTTGGAAAATCGTCGAAAAACTCGGCATTCTAAGTATTAGAAAGTGATCTTCAGCAGCAATTGAACTCTTGCGACTTCCGGAGCAATAAAATATATATACGTTATATAGAACCTGGTATAAGGTAACTGAAATTTCGTTGTGCTAATTAATTTGCGTTTAGCAATAACTTTGCGGTCGAGGGAAGGTCCAATTCTAAATTGGCTAATGATTGTTACCGGTGTAAAACGGTCGCCGTTAACTAGCAAGTGGGTGTATATAATATTTACTGTAATTCCGATAACGCGAATACAAGAGGTGTAGCACGTGCCTATAATGTCCTGAAGTATAATTTGAATAATCTAACCAAAGAGCAAAGTCGGGCTAATTCGGCGTCGGGAAGAAAATTTATTTGGCTTAGGCGAGAAAACTTCACGCAGCGTTCTCGTTTCGCGTAATGTCGGTGACTTGATTCGTTATAAGGAAGAATATCACAGTCGATTAGATACGCGAGTGCAGAACATTATGCAAATTTGATAGAGAAGCTGCATAATTTATAATCCACGAGGCAAGCCGTACGTACATATGCATGTATTGTATACCGAAACTCATCTTTTTTTGTCAGCTTCTGTCAACACGCAAAATAATTGAAATTTTCGCAAGCCATTCGCGAAATGGAGAATTAGTTTCCATCCATAGGATAGTACCATTGCGGTCGGAAGGTAGACTAATGCCGGAGCTGTGGTTTTATAAGATACACAAAACAATATCTAGCGTTCAAATATGGACGTTGACTCGTTCAAAGGGTTCGGGTCTTTGGTTTGCGGTCGTTTAGCAGAGGAAAAGGAGGCCATCCTGGCTTTTCTACGTGACCATTGAGGTTGTAGCCAAGGTACAATGTCGCCGAGTGTCCCGCACATCGTAGGAAGCTGCAAGCACTTGCGCCACGTCACATTCAGTCGTGTAAATCGAGAGGCGCTTCTTCCTCGAAGCCGCGTCGCTGCTTGTTTGGAACAATTTGAAAAATTGATACCTCTTTCATTCGGCATTGGGACAAAGACAAGGGAGGAAAACGTTACTGCTCGCTGACCCGGGTGATCCGGGATTTAAAACGACGCCCGGACGCTTCGCGTCGGCGTCCTCTTCTCTCGCTTCGCTGAGATTGGCAGAGGCATCTCGTGATTGCGAGAAAAAAAAAAAAAAAAAAAAAAAACAAGACAAGGGAGGAAAAACAGAGTAAAATATTAATAATAACAATAATGAATAACTTCCCCCTGTTACTGTTTCGCCCACAGCTGTATACCCTCAGTATCCTTTCGTTGTACTCGTACACACTTTGAGAGCATTGCTGCAGGTCAACCCGTTGCGAACCCATCGTTGAGCCCTCAACCCCCTCGTTCACTCAAGGCGTCTTCCTCTGTGTCGCGCTTCACTCTTTTTCCGCCTTGCCGTTATGGTACGCGTTTTCTTCGGCAAACGAGTTGAAGCGAGACGAGACGAGACGAAACGAAACGAAAGAAACGTAAAATGTAAGTGGAAATTTATCGCCCTCGGCGATAGGAGACGTTTCCGTACTTTTAAATATTTTATAAACTTTTCTCCCTGCCCGCCTTGAAAGACCCTGGCCAATTCTTCCTGCGGGAACTGCGAGTCTTTCGTCTCTTACTCCGCAGTCTTCTGTCGATTTTTTCCCTTTGAGATATATTGTAACGTTATTAAAACTTCTAAATGGCCATAGATTGCTCCCCGAGTTACAACCTTATACCAACTCTTCCACGGTATTTGTTCACTCTTGCGCCTGCGCTATGGCAATAAGAAATGCTTCGGAGGATCGACTAAGGCTGAACGTAAGGAGATCGTCGGCTCAGAAAATACGTGATGCTGTTCCTGGAATTTTGTTACACTCTCTATAATATATGATTCAAGAAATTTTTATCATTGGCGGTTACCGGGAAATCTGCATATCACATACCTCAGCCACATTGCCAGCCAGTTTAGTGTTTTCCCAGAGAATATCCATCCCCCAGAAACTTGCATGCGGTGCAGAAGGTTTGACGATCAATTGAATAAATAATGCATGCGACCTGTTGTAAGCGAAGTCAAGAATCAATTATTGGTATACATGTACAAAAGCCGCGCCTATAATACGTGGTAACATCCCCGTACAACGTCGGCTCGATCACCCACGATAACCTGGTAACACGCGACAGTGGTTCGTGTACCGGGTGGAAAAGATACTGCTAACTCTGAAAGTGAGAAAAATTGGTTCACTCTTCACTTCTCACGCTTTGAATCGGATTGAAAATGAAAGAAGAATGATAATCAATTAATTAAAAAGAATTCGTAGTAACGATCTCGCGAACAAAATTCTTCGGTTGCAATGATTAATCGATTAAACGGGAAACAGCGAAAGTCCTCGAGGACCAAGGGTGATAAATTATTTCACGACTCGAATCAGTATCTTACAATTGGACAGGTTGTAGAAGGGAAAGAAAAGTGCAGTTATTAGCGTGGTTCGTCTGATTCCCTTTTCACCACCCGTTACCCAAAGTACAATGTTGTATAATAGAGGCGGGTGGATCGCCTGTTGAAAGTCGTGAATACTTGATGCCAGGCTATCAGCACCTTTCAATATGGTCGGCTCGATATTGACAGCAGCCTCCTCTTTCACGACGAGACGGGACGAGAGAACCCCAAAGAATATACCTTTGGGCTGAATGGCCTAGAGCGGGAGGGAAAGTAATAAGTTTTTTATCGCTCTTCCAAACTAATAAGGCGCCGCAGGCAAACCGCTGAATTATTTATTATATCGGGGCAAGCTATTGCGGCTATCACACGACTTCCGGTCCTACGCCATCCGTCCAGTTTTCTTATCTGCAAAGGATGGCCGAAGAAGGTACGATTTTTTTGCAAAAATATCTGGCCGACGGCTGATTAAATGAATAAAAAACTGCTCGCCTCGCCATCAGTTTTGCACATTTTCACCAATCGAGGAAGACTATACAGTGCCTGAGACTATCGCTGCATGACCAGCGTCGTAGCTCGAGGGTGGTGGGTACAAATTCCCATAGCCAAAACTAATGTAGTGATAATAGACTATAAATGGGGGTCGCGGGCCGAGGTCAGCTGTCTTACGCCCCAAAACCGTCGCGTTTCCGCCACCTTCGCCCTCGCCGAGGACCGGCCAGGACCTAACCGTACCGGCCGGGACCTCAAACTCATATCGGACTCGACCAATTAAAACGGATCTGCGGTGTACAGTAATTCCAGGCCACAGATATCCGGACCGAGAAATGACAACGCGATTCACAGTTTCTCCGATACCTTTGGGGTAATACAAAGGATCTACGTCTTCGTCTCAAATAAGTACAATCGTGTCTCGTTACCCATTGATCTCAAAATCCGAAAGAATTTTTTTGCAATAGTAATTACATGTCTTGCGTTTCTTAAGAGTTATTCTTGATTTTCAATGAAAAGCTTGTCTTCGGTCGGTTCGTTCGAGCCATCGGTTACTTATAAGCAGAATTAGACTTTTTCGTAATGTGGCGTCTTACCCTACGATATTTGTAGATTTTCATACTAAATGAATAAATATCGACTGTATTTATACCCCATAGGTGTGAAAAAATAGCTATTCGTACATCTTAATTATCACAGCTTCGTTATTTTTTAACTATACACGTGATATTTTCGATCGTATTAATTTTGGGACTTTTACATCCGTCTCAGATTGCATTCTACAATATCACCGACTCTTGCCCGCTTGCTGTCTCCAAGAGATTTCCTGTCATCTCTGGCACTGTAACTGCCTGTAGTAATATTTAATTACAGTTATCTCGTTCCTTGCGTTGAAATATTACATATCTCGCGGTTGGAGTTCGCTCCGGAATCAGAAGCCGATGTAAATTACTGGGCGCAGCCGCCAACCCGTGAAACTTCAAGCTTTATCTTTTTTTATCTTCAAATATTTTAGCGGTTATTTTTTCCGGTTTCGCCCATTCCCCTCACCACCTCGCCTGTCGCACCGGAGAACCGCCTCGAGGCGATGCAGAAACGAAATTAACTACTTTAAACGAGAAAAATTTTAATTATTTCTTATCGAAAAGTAATCTTCTCCAGTTCGAGGAGGGGGGGATGATATCTAATCCAACCGGAGGTCGTACCCGATTTACAATTCACGTTACATTTATGCCTCCTGTACTCAAGTAAGTATTTCGTTCTTCGTTAACGGAATATGAAGTATTATTAACAAAAAAAAAAAAAAAAAAATTCACCATAACACCAAACAAAAACAAACTTTAATCTTTAGGGACTTGATGTTTCGATAACTTGAACCTAATCTCCAGAATTCACGAACAAATTTCATGCAGGATCTCCAAAATTTGTTCATCGGATGTAAGTGCGTTTGTAATAATTTTAATTTTGTGGAGAATCCATTATATCCAATATTGAATTACATTTCACGTCGTGCAGACATCTTCCCAGAGTTCAACAAGAATTCATATGAAACAGGGAAGCTGGATGCAGCTGCCATCGCGTGGTGGTTGCTGGAACTACACCAGCGAGACGAAACTTTTCCGGCATCAGTACAATTTTGTTCGGTTGCGTACATGGTTATTTAATGATAATGAGACGAAACGATTTCAATTTGCAAAATTTTTCATTTTTGAATACTTACATTTTTTTCAAATATTCTGATCATCCGCGTTATAGCGGTTCAATTCATAATCTGCGAAGGAAAAATAATCCAGAAACAGAGAAGAACTGTAAAATGATGTGTCAGAGTTTGTATGAAAATCTAAAATGACGTCAGACTATCATTCGTTGTATGAAAAGCTTTCGAAAGTATAGTAAAATTCACAAGAAGGTGTGTGTACTGATCGTGAGGCGGTAAAAAAAATTCGCTGAACTAGCAAAATTCTTGCTGACTAACGCAGAGACATTCAGCTGTCTATAGATCGAAACTTTGTTGCTGGTGTTGCATATTAGTTGAGCAACCGGGAAAAAGGGGTTTGCCTTTCAATATCGAATCCCACATCTTACATGAGAGGCTGTGTTCACCTCAGCGTCACTAGTCGTGTACATCTTGGTCGAAGTAACAAGAGCAAAATCAAATAACTGTATTGTAATATCTGTAACGCCGTTAGTTATATTATATTATGTTCATATATGTATATAACTAACGGCGTTATACATATTATAATATATATATAGTATATATATATATATATATATATATATATATATATATATATAGTATAGCAATGTATATATCTAACGGCGTTATACATATTATAATATATATAGTATGTATATATATATATATATAGTATAGCAATGTATATATGGTAACAGCGAGTTGAGACGACAGAAGAGAATTGAATAGGCCTAGTCGAGTACCGGGGTAGGCATGGTCAGCGTAGGGTGGCAGCCCGTCAACCGTATCTTTGAGTGGTCAACGGGCAGTGGGCAGTGACTGGCGGTCACTGCTACTCTATACTCGGTACTCGGTATAACGCTTTTCGCTCCATATAACTGCAAGCAAACGAGAAATAGCGAAGGGGGTACGATACGTCTATTGTCCCGAGACTTTGAAACAACTTTGTGCGAAAGGGTGACCGCGTAACTTTCCGCCCATTGTTTCGAACGGCTTTCCAAGCTCGAGTACTGAAATTCCTGAATTTTGATTCCGATTACTTCTCACCGTCTCACTGGGTTAGTTTATTTACTCGCCAAGCCTCGTCGGCACTTGTCGTAAAACGAATACGAATCCGCCAACCATCAAGGGTCCTTGATCGATAACGCCACGATCGAGTTATCGTGTACCCACATCACCGGTCAAAAAAGTAACGATATTTTTCGGGAGCTGCGGCGGGGCTTTAAAGCGCCGAGTCACCCTGTTGGGAAAGGTTAATCACCCGGAAGGGGGCGCTCCTTGTTTAGCTCGAAGAAAGGATTAACAGGGTTGCAGTCGTGAGACGAGTAGGTTCGATTCGATGCGGCCTGCTTTCTTTCACGACTGCTGTTCCCGCGGCATTAGGCTCCTTATTTATGGGCTTTCATTAAGATAAAGGCAAGGGTTGCGACGCTCGGCGTCGCCAACGGAAAGCCAATTATTTCTGTTTGCGTCCGTTCACGGCGTCGATCCGTGGTCCACGACGATGCGACGCGAGTCTCGAAGCCAACCGATGCAAATAAAACGTCAAATAAATTTTGATACCGATCTTTCGCTACCCCAAAGAAAGGGGTGCGACCCTCTTTTTTTGCTTCATTGAACAAGTTTTTCACTACGTAGATCGAGGACTCTCGTATTAGATATGTTTCGTCTGGATGTACGGAAGGAATTGCGAGTTTCATAGAATTCTTCTTACGTCTCTTCTGCCGATACATTGGCTTGGTTTGCTGTGTAATTGGCACACTTGGAGAATCGCCAGGGAATATGATCGATACCGATGCGTGCTTGGATATGCAGTAAATGAACTGGGGTTTATATTCAAACTTACAAGTGAACCGAGTTCGAGAATGAATTCCGATTGGATTCGATTTGTCACCTCAAAAAGTGGCTGCGGAAGAGAAAGTGAGACAGAGAGAAAAACACGGAGAGAGAGAGAGAGAGAGAGAGAGAGGGGAAACTGGTTGTGGTAAAAAAAACTTGCGCCCCTCGTACTCTAAAGTTTGTAAAAGAGTTTGAGTCTCGGGGGAGCGTCACGTGGGGCGAATGAAGGAGGAACAAAAGAAGAAGAATACGAAAAAAAATAGGGGTGGGTAGAGAAGGGAACTAGGAGGGTTGAAGTATAATAAAAGGGTTGCGGCTACATCTGTAAAAATACGCCAATAACTCATTGACAAGAATCTCATCAGGTGGCTATAATGGGACCCATTTTCTCCAAGGAACCAGTGCAGGGAAGAGTCCCCCTTTGATTAAGAATCCAGTTTAAAAAATAATTATTTTTAATTTGTGGCCGTGATAAGGATTTTATTGTCTTCGGTGAGCAGGGCTGAGATGCGAAATGAAGTGGCGTAGCTATCATATTTCATGCTAATTTTATTGAGGGTTCTTTCGTATTCTTTATCTTTAATAATTAGTATTTTAATTGTATTTTGCTCTCCTGTTTAGTTTTAATTACCATTTGCGAGCAATGTTATGAATTTGCTCTTCGGTATCACAATAGCTTCTCTGCTACGCCTATATCCATAAACATCTTGTCAGGTTTACAAGTGAAAATGATGTAAAATTATTTTTAACTTTATTTTGTTCATTTTTTACTTTCAATGAGTAATTTCTCCATCAAATAACGTAAACTCAATCCTAACACTGAAGTAATAGGTGAATGATAAAAATAATTGTTTCAAAATTCATGTCACAAGTGTTATAAATCTGAGAAAAGAAACGCAGTTATTTTTTTTTTTTTGTTTTTAAACATCGTATCTGCTCATTCAGGTGTCTCAAAAATATTTAATCTTTTCAATATTTCACCGTTGCCGAGATGAAGCCTTCTGCCATTTGGTATTCAAAAACCATGAAGACGAAGCTAAAGTTCCGATTAATAAACGAACCGTGACGATTAAATGGACATAACAACAACTGGGCACCGAAGAGCGCGATGTATGCCCATCGGGAGTGTAGCTAATACCATCAAGGAGCACTTTGCCATAGCACCCCAGCAGTGCGACTACTCGCCCTTGTCCAGGAGGCAGTATAAATCCCCATTAATTTTTTTTAAGTACCGTGCAGCATGCATAAATATTTGAAGGGATCGTAATTCACGAAGGCGAACGAGGTGGGTGATTTTTTTCACCATATATTTTTTTTTTTTTTCTCAGCTGGGAATTATGTTCCTACTCTTTCCTTTTTCGTATTGTGTCGTAATGAAATTTATTTTATTTCTCGTGGGCGCGGCCCGGTCGTGATTGGGTCGCCGGATTGTTTCAAATTTAAGAGTGGCAGAAGCACGTGCCCCGCGGAGTTCCGTCCTTAACTTTCGAGCAAAAGACTAAGGAAGACGACGGGGTGACGAGCCATCTTTGCCCGGATCCGGAACCCATTTTACTCGTCAACAGCGGCGAGTAAAGCGCGAGTATTCGCCGGAAGCTTTGTCCACAGATGTATCCGTGTATGTATAGTGTATACCTCGCGAAGTTTAAGAGTTTCTTTGCTCCTGGAGAATGCATGTCGTACCGTGGGTTTCTCACCGTGCGGGGCTAATTAAATCGGGAGAGGAGGGTTACGCCTTTGAATGTTTCATCGGAGAGTTGCAAGCGTGTGACGTATATACATTGAAGTGGTCAGCTTGCTCGGTTCGGTTCGTTTCCGAAGTTCACACATACATTTACCACACACGCGTTATACATACATACACACACGCACATCGTACCAAGGTATCCCTACACACGAGGCAAACCCTGAATGGCTACCGGGCGGCACTTGCCCCCGAGCGACGCCTGACGTTATCGCTATTGAAACAGCAAGTGAAATGCACGAAATAAATCTTGCAAGACCCCATTCACCGGAGACAATGCCGCGTCCAGTCGGACTCCGGTCGAGTCCAGTCGAGCTCCCAGCCCGGAGTCTATGGAGGCGATGTCGGGGGTTGGCGGTGCCCCGGCATTGTGTCCACGAGAGGCGCGGGGACTCCCCGAGACTTCGGCTGTGTTGGTAAATAGAAGACGGGCGTATTTGTGCCGGTGCGATCTTTGCATGGGGGTGGCTGCAAAGAATGGTCGCATTCACAGTCCGCCACCCTTCTCTCACAGGCCGAGGCGACCACAGTGCAAAGTTTCTGAACCGAGGCAAGCCCGCGATATAATACCGCCGCTCCAGGAGCCGACCGGGACCGTGAACGCGACCTCACCGGCCGCCCCTGCCGCCCCCACCACCCCTGAAAAGGGGGAGGAACGGGTCAGGTGTACGACGTTCGTATGCTATCAATTGATTTGCGCCGGGGTTACCCGGGGGTCGTCGACTAATACTGACCAGTCGTAAACAGATCAGATGTGGACCGAATCCGTGCTCAAATTGTTACTAATTCCCATCTTAATAACGCGTCCCGTCAGGAACGTCATCGTATCTCAGAACCTGGCAAATTAGCCGGTGACAAATGACAGTTGGGGAACACGTGTGGCATGGACCTGGCTCATCCTCCAGCGCCGTATGCGGATTGGGTTCGTCTGCGTGCAGCCCGTGGGTATGTGTCCGGTTCTCTATGCAGGAGGCCGAATCTACGTGTGCAGGGTACTGGAATCGAGGATTCACCGCAGCATACCGCAGCACGTCGGCTACCGGGCGAAGAGCCGATCCGTGCAGCTGTCTATTCAACATGTGCAACCGTCATCGGTACCAGATACTATCAATCAAATCGATTAATTATTCAATTGTCCAATCGCGTTCGCAACACGTAGGAAATTCCAATGCGAATTATCCACCATCACCACTGACGTGCCCCTATTCTCGATTTCGCCAGATACCGGTACTAAAGTCGAGCCGGTTTGTCGAACAGAAGTTAATCGGATATCAGATTTCCCGTTTCAAGAAATGATAGGAAAGGGCTGATTTCTGGATTTCTTCTATGTTCCGTGGGGTCAGCTTATTCCGATCAAACTTTACTGGTAAGTGCCGCACCGCGAACAAGAGGACGCGTGATTGTATTCGGGATGAAGCGGATAACTAGGAGAAGGTTCTCGAATATGCGCCCTTCTGATCTTACCGCAATGAGATGTGGTCAAAGCTCGCGATGGTACGACGGAATCTGTGAGTGACGTTCAATATGACGTTGCCGATGGCGGCGAAGCGTGCGGGTGGTCGCAACGCTGCATCAGAGATACAGTTGGAAATCTCGATAATTGTACCTGTCTTCTGTGGCAATCCATTCATCAAGCCACCATGTTGAGCACATGTTACGGTTCACCGCGCTTCAGAGCTCAGCTGCAGTGATCGCGTTGGTGCGAAACAGCCGATAAATTCGATCCGCAGTAAAGAGGAAACATTTCATATGCAGCTATCGGACAACCAAACATTAAATTGTTACCCATGAATTTCGGAAGATAGTGCGGTGAATCGGCATCATGATACTCGATAAAATTGCAGTTACAAATTCATGAAATTCCATAGTAGCTACTGGTTCAATAGAAGCTTACTGGTTGAAATTTTCATCCTCATTCTTGTAGGTCCGGACAATTTCACCCGATCGGAAAAAGGAAAAATCATCTTTGCAGGGTGCAGATACTCGCACAGCTGTGAATTACCCGGTATTACGACAGCGTCCTTATCAAAACGGCTATCCGCAACGTTACTCGCGGCACCAGACGACGCAGGGTTGAAAGCTATCTATGCAGATGTGTCGTCTGTGCCGGGTATCGCGGGGCATTGTGTGACGTCATAATTTGCATACGACGCACTGGCGTGACCTCCGAACCTTGCCGTACCTACTACGGCGCTACGAACCCGAGTCCAGGGTTTCCGCAGGGGGTCAGGGGCCCCGCACCACCACCACCACCACCATCACCACCACAAGCATTCGCTTCCCTCGACTCCCACACCCGTCCAACCCGAGCCGGACACCGGCCACCGTATCTGTCTAATTATTGCCACGACGCGAGGCCATCCTCCACGGCTATGGTGATATACCGCATGCTAATATGCGACTAAAGACCGGATGCCGCCCATAAATCTCGCCGAATAATCCTACTTTACCTACAGACAAAGCGGGTAATTGATCTTCGATTCGAACGACTCGATCACCCCTGTAGTTGCCGTTGGTAGAATCGGCGTATCGTTTTGCAGAGATCAACCGAGACTGATGGCAACGTTGTGACGATTTATTCCCTCTCTTCTTCGTGCCGACTTCATATAGCTAATTCACCCCTCTAGTTCCAATGCAGAGTACCGAATGGTTGTACTCTATCCCCTGCACAAGCTGCAACACTGACCACGCATCAATTCGGTCCAAATGGACATCAATACCCGGTAATTAATACATCGCGCAATCCTCTCGCTTCCTGTCACGCCACATTCCTCTCGGCTATTCCATGTCCTCGTTGAACTGCTTTTCACGAACAGATTTGCAAGTAAACGGTACGCAGGTACGTGTGCTATTACCGATTGGATAGGCAAATTTTTCGTTTGAAAGACGGTTTGATTTTCCCCTTGGGAAATGCAGTGAAAGAAAACCTATCACGAAAAGAAAAATACTGTAGATTTTGCATCTCCTGTGATGAATGTATGGACAGCACTTTTTTGGAGTTGAATTTACAGCAATTGTCGCAACATTTGAAAATCTGATACTAAAAGTCACAAAACCAATATTAAGAATTAAAATATACTTATTTAAATCTGCCACGATTGATGTAGTTTTGACTAAAAAAAAAGTGCTGTCCATATATTCATCAGGAGAGACGTAAAGTCTATATTGCATTTTCTTTGATGAACAAGGATTTTCTTGTACAGATGCAGGTTGGAGTGGTTGAAGTGGAACATGTTTGGATGGAAATATGAGAGTCGGATCCGGAGGTATTTTCTGGGGGAATGACAACAGCGTTGGGCGGGTAGGTAAGACCGTAAAAATTCAATTTCCGTAAAATTGCCTGCCGGCTTGTCTGCAGCGTGTTGCCGAGAATTTTCACGAATTAGAAACGTATTTATCGCATCAACCGGAAGCATTCTGCGCCCCCGTTCGCGCGAGAGGAACTCGGAGCAATCAGCAGAGTTCTCTCCTCCGATACGCGGAGCAAATTGGCATACAGAACAATCCCATTTCTATATGGGAGAAAAATTGTAAAAATCCCGGCAATGCAATTTATCTGAATGTGATTTAACGCGTCTGAAGGGGAAGCTTATGGGTTCCGGGCGAGGTGGAGCAAGCAGGTGTATACACGCTCGAGATACGTGGCGATAAATAAAAATATATCAACTGCAACCTTTTCCACCGCGGATTGGCGCGCGCTCTGTGCAACGTACGGAACATGTATCTAACGGGTGATTTCAACGAATGCAAAATTCGGTGAATTCGTTGATCAGCTATCGGCTAAACGTTGTGAAGAATCCAGTGTCAATCGAAGAGTACTCGGGAGTATTCGAGAATACGGAAGCAGCTGTGCCCGATTAATTTAACGACGGAGAGAAAAAGAACTTAATGGTAAAAAAAAAATGTCAATTCACGAAGTATCCACACTTCGTGTTAAATCCGTTTCGCGAGCACACCCAGTTAAACGACCAGCCACTCAATTAAAACACGTGTCTACGGGATGAACGGGCCTGGTGAAAGGGACGTGGGGAAGGGCGTAAAACGTGAAAAAATTGGAAAAACCACCCCGTACGAGGACTTGAGCTGGGGTGTGTTAACGGGGGATGAATCGGGGAAAGTGCGATGCACAAATTGGTTATCAAAGGGCATCGCGGCGTGCCGTGCCACCGATATTCACTCGATTTGACGCGTTGACGCTATTCCACTTCAACCGAAGAGGAAGAGAAAACATTTGCGGACACCTCGCACTTTCGTTTTATCGGTTTTTTTCACCGCTTTTTTCCAATTTGACACCTTGCATATCTGTCTTTTCACTTAGCACAGTTGTTTTTTAGGTTTATGTTGGTTTTTTTTTTGCGGATAATTGATTCCAAATATTCTTGTGTTCATTTGATCAATGTACCGTAGTTTTTCGCGGAAATCACGAAAAGTATTTCGAAATTTTCATCTGTGCTTACGATTGTACCTACAACTGTTGCGTATTGGTACAATTGTACTACGACTTGCGTGAATGTGATCTACCAAATTCTCGATCTAAACCACACGGCGGGCTATGCGATGGGCTAATAATCAATGATCATACTAATTGAGTGGGATTGATTACATCGATAACGTATCGTAATAGGTAACACTCCCAAGGGACTCGTCCTGTGCATTAGCAGAGGATGGTGACAAATGATTGTTGAGGGGTTGGAGGTCAGTCTTCGGAAGCAGCACCATCTCAGCTGGGTAGGATCAATACAGATGTCTGCGTCAACGAATTGGTAATGATTAGGTAACATCGAAGAAACAAGGCGAGGTTCACAAGTCAATTTGAAATCGGAAACTGCAGAGATCGGGAATTCAACTCAGAATATAATCTGACACCGTGCTCTGGAGAGAAAATTTCGCATCGCCTGGCAAGCTATCCGATGGAATCGATGACGAGCGATCGACTGTGGCGAGGATGGGCATGGATATTTCCTGCAGGTAGAACTGAGCCAGGTGCAACAGTATACACAGGATGTGGGATAAAGTCGCGAAAGAGCGGGGAGTTCAGTAATGTAATAAGATTTACAACACCTCCAGCCGCGGAGGCCGCTCTGGCGAAAGAACGAGAAGGTGAGGGAGATCGGTTACCGGTTTCTTCTGCAAACCGTCTGTCATGCAGTATAATTTTACTTTCGATTGTTTCATTAGTATAAAACTCGTTGCCACCAATCCGCTTTGTCAGTTGGGTGCGAAGGCTCGCCTTTCGTTTTATCGTAAACTACAACGAAGGCACTGCGGTGGCAATGTGCGTAGATACATACAGTACCGACTTAAATAACACTTCCGTTTTGCCTTTGCATCCTTCGTTCGAGGCTTGGGTTTCAGAGCCTGCATCTGTTGTTCTCTCGATTGCATTTTTACTCCAGGGTTCCTGCGTCGTCGTGACATTAAAGGCTTCGCATTTTGGGTAAAAAAGGCTTCTAACCACGGATTACCAAACAGTTAAACGTGATTTAGATCCACCGAGGATTGCAACATTTCGTGCATATCGTATGGTCCCATTGTGCCCGGCATCACGTGACGTCTCTAATTATAATTAAACTGGCGGTGAGACACACGGGCCCAGCCGTGGTGTCGAGAACGTTAACAATAATGGTTATTGCAACGCGATTCATAGCCAGCAGGGATATGGCGAAGCGAGAATTGTAGATTGATCATTAGTGGAAATGGTCCTTCTGGGACGTGGAATTTTTTTCTCAGTTTAAAAACACATACGAACTTGGCGAGGACCCGACGCAAGCAGAGTAATACATTGTTCGAGCAACTCGTTTATTCAATTTCATCCAGTGTTGTATCACCTCCGGTTATTCTCTCTCGGTCACCACTCGGTTAATCGATCATTCGGACCTCGGATGAGCTTGCTGCAAACATTAATTGCTTACCGTGCAGGTCAAGCCTTCAATTTCGTGATGCAACACGCGACGGATCAGTATTTCGGCGAATGATGGTTTCCCGTTTCGGCGAAACAGTCACCCGCGGGTGTTCCAATTGATGACTGGCGTCACCGGTCACCACGCTGGATAAATGTTCGGGTCAGCAGCGACCGAGATTCAACCAATCATCATGAAAAGGCAATCCATCATCCGGCATCGACTGTCACGATAGTTGATGACTTCTGTCTTGTTCATCGTGATTTAACGGTTCGTTCGCTTGTCAGGAGTAGGCATGGCACTTAGTGCTGACGAAGAATCAGATCTTTATTATTTCAAAACCTCTGCCAAGTCTTGGAGTACGTAGTGACAGAAACTTGATCAGTCAATTAACGCCATTGCGAAGACGCGGGTGATCATAATTTCAGAATATCACGGGGAGGTTATTAGCGGCATATCCATGTGCATATTCGGGGTGCTGATTTATCGCCATCTTCATTATTAGGAACGCAGGCGTTACCTAGCCATTATACAGAGTCCGTCTGTGAACCAGATCTCAACAATACGCAGCGACTACCCGGACAATAGAATGCCGAGCATCCTGCTATGGGAAGGGGCCCCATACGGGTGCTGGCATTGAGACACGCGCCACCTCTGTCGTCCACGGATATGGGTATAGATACGCAATTAGCTACGTCACCGTCTATAATTCTCCCAGATTAGTGGCCAGCATCCTGGAGGAATATCTCGTGTGTTCCAGTAGCCAGATGCAACCAAAATCGTGAAATCCCTGCAGCTCAAGGACCATATCGCACCGTGCACTGTGATCCCGCATCAATAATTCCCTCGCATTACCCGCCACCGATTGACGGATTGCCACGATGCCCGACTCGCACGGTTTGAAAGTGTCTTCGGGCTGCGGGCAAAGGGTCGAAAGAGTCCCGAGGGTGTTTAAACGGCAACTATACACCCGCGGCGATGTAGTGAATTCCAAAATCCATGCACACCCCACCGATAAAATGGACCTTAACGTCCATAAAACATATTTTCTTCTAACAAGAGGCATTCGACTGCCACTCCGCTCGATCCCACCCCGGTAGCCAGTGGCGCTGATAGCCACCGAAGGTTTTTTTTTATCGACTCAATGGGATTCCGTTGCAGGAGGGCAATTCACTTTTATTGAGGCAAACTCGGTTCCTTCCATTATAACATATATCTGGCTCTACTAGGTACACGTGCAGAGAAATATCAATGTGATAATTTGATTTTTCCGTTAACCTCTCGCTTCTCAAGTCCGTGAATTTCACTTGATGAACTCATTTCGTATCGACTATTCTCAGATTTTAGTTATCAATAACCGATCGTGCCAGCCATCGGTTACACTGACATCAGACGTCCCGTCCCGTACCGCGGTTCGGCCGAAGCGACGGGAGGGCCGAGTAAAAACAAGCAAAATAGAGTAGTGTCGAGCCCAGATTTATTCCCGTGAGTCTTCCACAGCACGGACCCCATATCCCGGTATGCTGCAGGCAGTATTGACCCTTTGTACATCTATTTGTTATGCCGTGGCCCCTTATACGCTATGAATGCCGTCTCCCCAGGCCGTATTTGACCAGTATTATAAAAATCAACCGACCGATTTCCTTCGTAAAATATTGCCTCAAAGCTCCCCAACTGAATATTTTACTAGAGTCCACCGTTCTCATCCTCGGGGTAGTTTCTTATTGAATAAGGGAACAGGGAGGATCAATGGCCCTTCGGAGACTGCAGATTCAGTGCTGTAAAATCGGACTTGATTCTTACGCCCGGTGTAACGATTTCTCGATTACGAGCTCCACAGCCATGTTCAGAATATCCATCATGGCAGAAAAGGGTTAGCAGAGGGTTGGAATAGGACCACGAAGTATACACGGGCTAGTCGTGAAGGGTACAGGTGACGAGAAACCGCGATGGCACGTGAAAAATTCGAGCGATGCGTCACCATTAATAAAGCCATCATAATATTTCAGGCAATTTGAAAAGCAATATGCAATAATATTAAAATGAATGGCAGGACCTTGGTAAAAAAAAAAAATTAAAAAAAAAAAAACGAAAACAAAAATGAAATGAAAAAAATATTATCAACACCCCGGGAGTCGAGGGTCGCTAGTGTAACGGGCGTGCGTGTGCGACAGTGGGACGTGTCACAGGCACGCGAATAGTACCTGTTGTGTTCACGGTCAGTTAATGTACGTTGGTTTGCGACGGAAACGGACTCACGGACTACAAACGGACAGGTGGACGGATGTGGTATAGAGTGGCACAGAAACGCGGAATGCCCGCGGGACGGGCCACACGCGCCCGTAATAATCTCCACTAATTTAGCTTCTGGAATGCCGTAACGGTATCGTTAATATTCTGAAGCAAGTGAATAATAGATGTTGATGTCCCATTCGAGCCGATGAGATTTTAGGGAGCTTCGAGCTCGAAGAGAACCGTCCGGTGTGTGGCACCGACTACCAGTCGGCAAAACGGGGTGCAGGGCGGGGGGAGGACGAGGGATGAGGGTGAGCTGTAACAATCGTTTATAAATATTAGATTGATCCAGATCGTTCTCGACTGGCCGGTAGATTTGAAGAGCAAAGCTCTTCGCTGAAAATGTGTGCCCTCTTCAAGAGTGCCGAACATTGTCTACAGCGTCTGATATCGTGCCCTTCGGTCTGAGAAAGGGTGGAACTAGAATATATAACCGTGCAGACCACGACACGCGTCGAGCTCTACTCGCACTATTTCAGGGCTGGTCTTTAATTCCGTATCAAAATTCATCACTATACTTCAGCCTTGTTTTATTTATTATTCAATCAGTTGAATCCTGCGCACGGTGTTCATAGTCCGTCCGGGAGAAGCAGACTACGTAATCGAGTACGTAGTTCGCGCAGATCTCTGTTTTAATTAATTTTCAGTATTCTCTAGTGCGCCTGGCCTGATATCGCGCATAACTAACCCACTTCGCTCAGGGAAAGGTAGACCCCCTATTCCAGACAGGTAAAACCCTCGGGACCCCAGAATCTACCGGGAGAAATATTTTGTCTGCATAAAGGGACCAATACCTCACTTGCCTCCCTCTGTCTCTCGCAACTTTTGCGATGCAAGTTCACGGGCGTGTAGGTACATTTTTTGTCCGTATCCAGCTGCGGTACCAAGCAATGCCATTTCAAAGTTTATCAGTCGGTAGTAGGATGGCTTGGTTAATTTGAAAACATTGGGAAGTGAACTTGGAACGTGTTCCGATTGCGTCTGATATGAACGAGTCAAGTCCCAAGCGATTTCGTGGATGCAGTCTAGCTGGCCGTTTCTCGTGTCAAATCAGGCTTGGCAGGTCTGATTTTCATCAATTCTTTCTCGGTGTTTTTTCTCCGTAAAATCTACCGCGGTGGCGTAAAGCGGCTTCAACCCTCCGACGGCAGGAGGAGCAACGGTGGTGGCCGAATGATTCGATTAGCGGAAGCGCTTTGACTGGAGTACCTCTTTTTCGAATGTTTTACCGTGGGATTTGAATTGACTTTGACGCGTATCAAGTGAAGCGTTAAAAAAGGCATACATGGAGATGTGCCCCTTGAGCAGCTGCCATGGGGAATTCGGAGAAAAAAGTGTCTCGATTATCTTGAGAATAGCGGGCTTTCGTAGCCCGCCGCATGTACCGGCGAGCAGAAAGGGTTTCAGTAAATTTTGGATCACATTAATACGGCGCGGAAATAATACCGTCGGAAATTCGACGCGTACTAATTAACTTGGGAAATGAAAACACAATGCAATTTTAATAAACCAAATACCTAGTTGATTCGTAGAGCGGAGAAACTGGCTATTCAATAATAAAACACATACGGGCGCTGGACCTGGCGCTCGAACCAAGAGAATTAATTTCTGGAGAGCCTTTATGTAGACCGACTGACCAAACAGAGCAACGCACACCTACACGCACCCTTGCACGCAGATACCCGAAGAGAACGAGCTCGCGCTCGCGGGTAGACGTTACAACGCGTGAAAATTCAAAATACACTTATGGCAAGTGTGTATCTGGGGAGCAATATAACACAATGATCAAACAGGACCCCACCGCCCAAGTAAGGTTTGTATTCTCGTAAGCTGCAAATTTCCGTTTGAAAATTCGTACCTTGTTTCAAGGCGCCCCCGGCGGTTATATCCATTCTACTAAATCCACAGGGTTATTATGCCAAGGAATCATATTCCTCACTTCAGCGATCACGCGCTAGTGCATTCTAAATTTGTTAAAACAATTCAGGACTTGAAAGATTTTCTATCTTGACAAATATTCATCGATTGTCACAAGAACCGTTAAATCTCTGTATCCTTCAGAAGTGATAATCGTCGAAACTAACTTTGGTAAATTTCCTGGTTTCAAACAGTTCTGTCTCACTGTTAGTATTGGTTTATATTATATTTATTTATATATTAGTTTTATTTATATTTCTATATATGTAGGTATAGAAAAAATGATGATTGAATTGCTTTTCGAAATGCTATCAGTTCGAAATATAGGAATGAAAATGTTTGAAAATGTCATATGATATCGACAAATCTGAAATCAACCCTGAAATATCAGACTTATACTTGTCAAAGAATTTTACCGTTAATTGTTCTCGTAATGTCTGGAAAACTAACGAGGTTGGAAATTAGGAAATGAAAACTCATTGACCACGTAATACCCACGTTTGTACGATTCAGTGCAGGCAGAGAAGTGCGCACACAGTTTCTATATCCGCGGTAAAGCAAAGACCTACGGCCGATGGAATCACCCGAGCGTGCCGCAGCGTTTTCCCTTGGAAATGGTGAAATTGTAATATTAATTAAGAGGACCGACAAATAATGAATTTTTCTAATCATTCTTGCTGCGTTGTTATTTCCCTTACCGCTCCCAGAGGGGCGTAGTAATTTCATAGGGGTGGTCGGAGACCCGTAGCTACGTTTGCGAAAATACATTCCCTTCTCTTCCTCGGCCGTTCCACCCACCACCACCCTCTACCTCTGACCACGCTTGACCGCAACAAAAGCCCCCGAGCGATGCTTAAGCCCCTGGTGTCGCTAGTCTTGTTTATAAACTAGGTTTGGCCGATCAAAAGCCAGACTTTACCGAAGCTACAGCTATGCTAGTGCAGATGATGCAAAAACCGAAACCAAGATACAAATATAATCCGCTTTCTCCGGTTTTCTGCTTCTGTGATTTTTTCACTCGTTGTTTACTTGTTTTCAATGCATTAAGTGGCTGAGCGAAACACTGGATCGCTATAATAATTATTTTCCACCGTACCAGCTGTTTGGGCATGGATGAGTTTGACGTTACTTTGGCAGTCAATAGTATCGGTGCCTATACAGCAAGGCAAATAGGTAACGAGAAACGTTAGTCGAACCTTATCCCAATGGCACTTCAGCTTCTGGATTACGTTGATCAAAGCGAATTGATGAAATTTTGAAACATATCGGAGTTGGCGTCGTGTCGATACATTTGGTACAAATTGACCCTGTCGCAGACGAGCAGTGCCCGCTTAGGTATAAGCAATAGCTTAACCCTGCTCGCATGTATGGTGGGTGATTCATTTCACGGGCAAGTGAGCAGGGTGCTGCAGGTATGAGTATCGGCTTGATTGATTCCTCTCGGTGACGGTGCTATTAAAGCGTCCATCAAAACAACCCTGCCTTGGTATTCAACACCGGATTTACGACTACAAAGATTGACTTTTATACATTATAAAGCCATCAATCTTAACCCTCCCCGGGAAAATAACCTCGACCTTTCAATCAGTGCCGAGGTTCGAAAATGCCTGTATCCCAATCACTTTCACTTATTTTCTTGTCAAAACAAGTAATACTCACCGGTACATCAATATCCGTAAAGTGATGAGAGATTGATCTATATTATCCAATGAAAAAAATTTCAACAGATACTGTACTCTCATATATGGTTCGACAGAATGCGGATATAAAGCAATATCTGCACTGCGCCATATCGCGGATTAATATATTGCATCCAATACTCCTCACTTCCTGGAATGAAAACATGCGATACTGGTATCTAGCATTACCAATCAAAGGACATATTGAAAATGCTTTCATCCGTTATGTTTAGAAGCCCGGAATCAATTTAAACGTGATTGTAATTAATTAAAGGCTTAGCAGGGCCAGCGATTAAATTTATTCTACTGATTTCAAGTTCCATGCTCTATGTATCTTTTTAAAAGTGTCAACTATTTGACACATTAGGACTTTTGGTATCGTCTAAAGTGGGTCGTTAATATTGATCGCAAACGAAATGGACTTGAATTTTGTTCACGCTTCAATCGTATTAAGAATACTTGCAATGGTTTTTCTCTAGCAGCGAGGCTGATCGTATAATTGCAAACGAGAGAAGAGTTTGTCCAGAGACCCTTACTGAATTCGGTGAGTAGGCAAGAGGACAGCGCCGAGGTTTTTGTCAGTCGCTTATTGCCAAGAATTTTCCATCCATTCCCCGCGAATCATGCACTCCAATAAATTCAAATTGAATTCAAATAAGAAATCTATAAAGGAAGCATCCTTTGCTAAGGGAGGCTTTGATCGCTGACGCATGGCGGATGCCTCCGTCTTTTTAGCAGCATCAAAGTTCAATCAGAAAAGCACATCTTGAACGCGACCTTAGGCCTGAAATCGCTCTACACTAATCAACGACTTTGTCGTGGTCCCGATTGCTCTTCCCTCAAGTGTCAAGGACTGACTCGAGACTGCCGCAGCAGACTCTGCCAGTAAAATTAGAAATCTTGGCGGCAAGATAGAGGGCAACGATTGGCGAGTTTGACGGCAACAAAGCGGCCGATAACATTTAACCAGCTCGAAGCCCTCATCCCAGCTTCGGAAATGTCGATTGATGGCTGAAGACCGGGTGGAGTGGGTGCCGGCATAAGGTTAGGTGAAAGGTTGAACCGTCTCTGGGAGGAAAAGGAAGGAGGAAGGTGAAAATGAATGGGGGAGGGTGAGGGGGTGGCGATCGAGTTTACCGTCGTGGCGCAAAACAGATTTCACGGCTCATTTCGCAGGCCATCCTCGCCGGGTTGCCTCACAAGGTGCCGTCGAACCCGGTGCGCCGCTTTGTGCATTTCGCACACTCCTCGATTCATCTCATACCCACTCAACACTCGGGGCTATTTGCGAGGCTAATCTAGACCACCCGGGCACACCGCGAGCCGTTGTCTGAAAACCGATAAAGAATGTCCGAAAAAAATAACCAAGATTCCTGAAACGAGAGGGGCTTGATAAATTAGCCCGATTTCGGTCTTTTACCTTTACTTTCCTTCCTCCCGCGTTTTTTTTTTTCCGAGTAAACAAATGTCAGATCGTGTCAAGCAGATTACGGGAAGAGGACTCCTCTTTGATCCCGAATCAAAGCCCGACGTATGTACTTCACCTGCCCGCATACACAAGAAAGGCTGAGTTTTGTCCACCTCTTCGACCCGTCAACGGTTGACGATCCTAAAAATTCGGCGGGATCGTTACCGCGAAATCCCGATCTCCCTCGCAGGGAAGAAGCTGGTCGTGTGGCCAGTGTCAATGCTCGGAATGGTGGTGGCAATTCGAGTGTTTGAGTTGTTTGGTCCGTTTGATTCCCTGCGATATACTAGAGTCCGGCCTCAATTGATATAAAAGAGTACCCTCGATGGGGCAACCCGGAGCCCCTGCAGCCCGGTAAATCACCCATGCGATGGCTCGCGAGCCCGGAGATTTGTGCCCTTGTAAAAGGAGCCCCGGATCCATAGCGAACGATTGGGCGGGATAAAAGGAAAACCGAAGAGATTTGCGGCGGTCCCGTTTCTATCTGCCAGAGCTCGCCGGCGATGGATAACTCAAACTCTGGACCTTTTGATGGAAGCGAACTGTTGTTTTTTTTTATCCACCCTTCTGAATTCTCCTCCTTGAAAAACTTCTCATTCTTATCGTCTGTGTATCGCACTGCCGCCGGCTGTATATCAAGTTAATTGAGCAGTTAGATTAATTGAGTTTTGAATACCAAGCATTTCGACAACGACATCGATGATTTACAACATCGCTTGGTTATCCTATGGAATCGGGTCACTTCTCCTATCCAATTCTGTCCTCGGATGAAATTTAATATGCGAAGGGTGGCGGCTTCGCGCTGTATGACAATGCTTATATACGTCCATGCTTCGCGACGTATTGCGATGAAATACGGAAATTGGAAACGCATGCGTGTGGTAGATGGAGGGAGTGAGCGAGAGAGGTGAAACAAGCCAACTATCCATTACTGTAACTCTGGCCGAGGGTATTCGTGATATAGGAGCGACTTCTCGTGACAACTTTGGAATAGGCTTTACGATACAGTTCTGCCAACGGGCATAGGTTAGAAATTTATACAAAATTGACGACTCTCTGCATCGTTAAGATTAGAATCGCCCTGGAATTTTTCAGCCATAGATGCGAAGACACGCACAAACTCCCGTACCTACACTCATGATAGATGCAGGCGGGAGAGTTTCCGAGGTCAACCTCTGCGCCGGGACAAGCGGATGATATATTGATGCGAGTCAATGCCTCGAACGAGGCGTCGAGAGGAAAAATGTTGGCAATAAATGTAACGACCGCAATGATTGAGGTATTATGTCAGATTGGATTCCGCCAGATGCGCCTCTTGACCTCCCGGGACTTTCTGATATGCCATTTCGACCGCTGGTCATCTTAGTAAGTGGGTTTTCTTCTTTCGTAAATAAATATTAATACTCTTGGTACCACCGGGCAAGTGTTGTCCCAACCGTAATATTCTTGATTTACACTAAATGCGTTTTCCAATTTTCACTTCGCTTCAGTTTCTAACGGCATAAGCCTAAATTCCAATGGTTTGTACTGAGGGTTTTTCTTTCAGCGAATGATTTCACAAATCTCAGTCTAACCGCAATATGGGGAGAAAAGGAAGAGCGAGAGAGAGAGAGAGAGAAAGAGAGAGGAAGAGAGAGGGGGACGTTACACCGAACCCCGCCAAAAATTCCACCTCTGCGGCGTCCTTTATATGGATGTGATCCCTTGGACACGGTATTATATATCGCACAATGGTGACGGTTATATTTTGTCCGTAGAGACAGTCTGGGTAACGAAGGAATATTGGCAATATCTGTTCCACCGGTTTAGCCTTCGCCAAACGCGACATATAAACATCAATTCAATATATGAAATATATATACGAGACACGTCAAAAGGAGCCTCGCGACCCGGTAGCAGGGTGTCATTTTTCTTTTCGTATATCTCACGTGATCTCCCTATAAAATATCGTTGGTACGTTATTGCACGTTCGTCGGTCATTATCCGAATGCGTCGTGACGCGTGTCTCTCGCTCGTACGCTTTGTTTCAAATTCTCCTTCACCTCAGCTGCCCTGCAGACGTACAAGGACAGGTACTCATGATACTCGAAATTTTACTCGACGCACCGAACGCTTCTGATTGGTGGAACGGAATATGCTAGGTGTTTGAGTACACTTTCCAAGATTTTCACACTTCCGTACAACAATATATGCACCGGCCGCTGTTTGTTTTCTATAACTTCGTTGGTGGCACCTTCTATATGTATATTAGTATTAGTACCACCATTCTGCGCTTTGGTCCAGACCACCATATTCTATTAGCACCTTATACTTCATGAGCTTCTTCCTGCGGCTGGATCTTGTGGGAGCCACCAATATTAATATGGCAAACAGGTTATCTCGAATGCGGTGTATGTACGTTGATTCTCTAGTTAGGGTGTATCGACAAATAGCCGCCAAAATAACTTTTCGACATTCAATATTTCTACTAAGAATTCCCCATCTTTTCTTCCTGTTGAGAAGATACGTACATATCAATTGAAATGATCCCGTTTGAGAGTAAAAAGTCGAGCAATAAAATTTCGGACAGAGCTTTCCGACAATCACAAAAGGGAGTTATTCATAGGCAATAAAAATTGCAAATTTTCTTCAACGACGTGGCGTCAGAATTTTTATATCATAAATTATAATTTTTTGCACATTATAGAAGACAATTTTTGAGGATCCTCACGCTTTGGAGACTTTGGAATAAAAATTTTATATATCAGTCGTCATCTTGATAAAAATTGAGATTTTTTTCGCAACTTTTTTTATCATCTGTACAGTTTTCGCAGCGAAGCATGTCGCACTGTCTAACAATGAGCGTGAGCCACGGTGCGTATCTTTGGAATGGAATCTGTTGCATGTTCAAGCAAATGCGCGCGCTTGCATTAAATACACACACGCATCTGTCACACGTGAAGTGACAATAAGATTGGTAGAGACGTTTTATTTAACTGCATATTTTCTTGCTCATATTTCTTAGCGCGATGACTTTTTTCTACGGAAACCAGCAGATAGCAATTATAGCTAATTAATTATAATTACCAACGACTATCGCTATCGCAGTAGCGAAGGTACGTCTACACCGTTCTACCTTAGCAATACCGCCGCGGGTTCTCTTCACGTGTTACGTTTGAGTCGCGTTCATTAGGGCAGTTTCCGGTCTGCATTCAATGTCCCAGGGTAATCAACGCGTCTACCCAAGCCTTGGCTATCTGTCCGTCCGTCCGTCCGTTTGTCGCACCTTGATGGGAAATCTTCGTTGCGGAAAATAATTAATTTTAGATAGGAATTAACTGTTGTAGTGTGGCTAACGAGTCAAAGTACACGGATACTTGCACAGATTCTTCATACTTGCACGTACCGAATTGTCACGTGACAGGATTCAAGCTGCTTATATACTTGGTTTTGTTGTGGTATTCTTACTTCTTCTATGGACCGTTGAATTGCTTTTCTCTGATTATTAAATTAAGTTTTCCGTCGGCATTATTCGTCATTTACAGCGGGAGTTGAGCATATGGCAGCTTAACGTTATAATAATCATTAAAGAACTGTGAAATTTCATGGATTTCAACGGTGTTACGGAGTGTGTGGCAGTTGTCGTCGTCTAGCGGTCTTCGTGTTGAAGTAGGTACCCACTTAAAGGTTGTGATATAATTAGTACAATGCACGGACATTAACCACATAGCCGTATAAATCATGCTCGGTTGTAATGATTCTTGAAATAAAAACGAGTCACGTTAATTGTTTATAACACACTCAAAGAGCGCGGTTACACTAGACTTGTCTTATCAGAATCTAACGTGTTTCCGGTAGTAAACTAACGACCACTCAGAAATCGGTTCTGCAGCTTCAGTGTGAAACGGTGGGAGTGTATCGCGTGATCAGATGTAACGAATTTTGAATAAATTTTGCAGATTTCAAGCTCCTGTGTATTATGCAAAGAATAGAAGAATCGCGCTTCTGGTTGAGACTTCCGGTTTGAACCACTAGCAACGGAAATTGCGACACTCTTATCTACATCAGCGTCTGCGGTATAAATATAATTCCAGCCACCGCGTGAACTTGACCATTTTTAGACCCCAACTGTCGTCTAGCTTACCTACCGCAGTCTCGTTCATTGGTTGTGTAAATACGCACCATCATTCGTGAACGTATAATAGTATACACATGAAACACATGTGCAGTCCGAGGTTTGAAAAGTGCAATCTTTTGCCGGCTGCTGTCGTCGTGCATCGAGGTAATCCCATTGTAACTAGTGAGTCGCGACCATCAACCTGCAGGCGAGTTTACCCTTGATGAAAAAGAAGAAGCACGCGCGCAATCATATCGGGCATCGGTCATTAAGTTGGCGGTTCGACTGACGTATTTTATAGTATTTTTATAGCCGTTCAGGAGCAATAACCACTTAACACATCAGTAAAATCAATTAGAGCTGCCGTTCTAACTAACATGGTGAAAGAACATCGCGACTCGAGCTTGGCGTCCTTCGGTCCGCTTTATTACCCCCCGTCCACCACCACCGTCACCGCATCCCTTGCCTGCCATCGCATCGCTCCGGTTCTTCGCCCCTCGAACACTACCTGATTGCGATTTATAGATCGGTTTATTGCTTGGGAATATATAATACGACCGAACGACGTCTATGCTAAGAGAGTGTTACACGTACACGTGGACGTACCCCTCGATTCTCGAGGCTCGGGTAGATATTACACGTGTACGTTGCAGTCTCGAGTTTTTACACTGCTCTTTGAATAATTAAACTTGACGTTGAAACAAAAGACGTACGCTAGTCAAAATTACTCTTCGTGGGGTTAATACGGGGTACGAAACTAGACTCCGCTTCGTCTCGTACTATTTATGCGTCTAGCTGTAGGTACTTACATATTACATTCCACCTGTGTATTAGCTATGCAAATAATTTCGCCCTTCAAAATGGAACTCGTGTTTCAGCGCTCGCTGATTACACTAGGAAAGTTTTACCTCGTCAAGAAAATTTTACCAACCGACTGCGTATCTGCACCGTTCCCTGAACGTAGGTGGATGTATACTTACTTTCTTCACTTTCCTGACCCTGGTTGAATCTCGATTCGTTTTAATCAAGTTCCAATTTCCAGTTTATCACTAAGCACGATTCACCTCGTTCGTATCTATCACAAATAAAAGCGCAATGAAGTTCGTCAGAAATTGATTAGATATCTATCACCGGAAATACAATGTTTGACTTTCGCGGACGGTCGGAGATGTTTGGAGAATTTTACAACTTCCAGATATTGACAAGTGTATTGTAATGTAAAGAAATATTTGTTTGGGGTTCTTGTAACTTCGAGAATTCGATCCTATAGATTCTGACATTCCAGGAATTCCCCATGCGACGTGGGTGGACTGAGTCAGTGAGTAATGATTACTTTGGATAAGTACCAGCTTTGAAGTAGACCGTGTGTAATGATACTTTCTATTACAGGTTTTTTATATTATTACAATGAAAGCTTTGCGTCAGCGCATTGTACGAACATTATCATCGAATGGCAACAGCGACATTCCCATGAATCAAACTTGGACAAATCTTGGAACGGCGCAGGCTTTTACGTATAGACGAGATACGTACACGAGCATTCGTTCAATTATAATAAAAAATTTGACGCGCTGAAGGGACAGGTGTACCCGGCTACCCACTCGAGTCAGCTCACTTGAATACCATCCAAAGCCACATACGTTCGAAGAGCCATAAACCATCCGGCTACATGGGTTATAGGCATGATTTCTTTAAAATCGTGCCTGTGGGAATTTTGTGGTGTTTGATCAGCGTTCAGCGAGGGGACGGCCAAACATTCGAGTAGAAGAACGGAAAAGAGAACAGAACGGAGGAGCGAAACAGTGAAGCAGACGAAGGACCAAACAGGTGCAGAGATGGTCGGGTTCCTCAAGCGGGCCACCCCAACCCGAAAGTGTTTGCTTAGGGCCGTTATGATATTAATATTGTGTGAAAACATTCCTTCGAGCGGGCAGTACCTCGCGATAACTGGCCTTAATTATATAAAATATTTCAACCGCTTACACGTGTTAATTAAAAGGGTTCGAAGAATCATTTGGGCTGCTCCCCGGTCGGCGGAAACAAAGTATACAGAGTGTGGGTGTAGCGATAATTTCAGTTGCGAGCAAAAGCATGACAATTGCGAGCCAGGGTACGAATTAAGGTACGCGTGTATAACGCACTCGTTCACTTTGTGTAACCCCGCGTATTAACGAGCGGAGAAGAATGGAGGTGAGGAATGGCATTTCATTGAGTAGAAATTTGTGTCTCGTCGACAATAAAGCGGTTTGTGGTGGGCACAATGAAGCTCACTCGCTGTGTAAGCTGAAACGGAGGTTACACTCGATGGGATGGCGTTTCAGTAAAAGCAAACATAATGTTGTTATTGGTGGCTCCCAAACAGTGAATCCTATCTCCAGGACGTCCGACACCCGCAGCGAGGAGCACCCGCCATCTTAAAATTTATCGGTCGGATCCGTATCTGGTTGATCTGTCCTCCGAATAAATTGCTCATAATTTTTAATTTTATAGTTTCGGGAACAATGGCGTATGGGCATTGTCGTGACATTTGACTATGACCACTTTGCGGGATGGGCTGGCCCTAAAGAATTGAATGGATTGATTTGCATGAGAGTGTGGCGCCGTCGCTGTTTGTCCGTCTGTTATATCTCAGGATGATTTCGGCCGAGGGACAACCTCCGATTCTCTCTTTCACCTACACACTCGCGCAGAGACATCGATCGCCCTTCTTCGTCTCTGAGCTGGAGGCTCGCGCTTGACAAATTTGGAATATTCGTTGTCATCGGAAAAACTTTCATTCAACCGCGTACCTTCCACCATGCGGCTTCGTATGATCGCCGATTTTTCCGCTGGGTAGAAGTAATCGAGGACCCAGCCTCCTTGAGGAGAGATTTCATGCCTCTTCCAGGACAAGCAGTGGTGGGCATAGATGGGTTCGGGGTGATTACACTTCAATCAGAAGTCACTTGTTACGAACTCTTATTTCATCCGAGGACAGAGACATGGAGAAAGGTCGTCGATTGGCGGCGGGGGTTCCTCGCGGGTCTGTCTGTAGGCTCCCGTCAGCTACTGTATATCTATCAGTCTGTCTCAACCCGTACTTAGAGCTCGCATAAGTCCGCTGTTACTCTTTGGCTTCGCTATCCCCCAATCTCGCCTCTCTTTCTCTGAACCTGAATGATCTCTGATACACTATTCATTGCTCAGTCTTTGAAGAGTCCACGTGGATGTCTGATAAAGGAAAATCAACATCTCAGACTTCCCAGTAAGGAGAATAAGCGTAATATCTATCTACGTAACGATATGAGGGACCCTAAATCATCTGATTGCCCACTTATTGTTAGTCAAATTGATGTCTCTGGAATATCGACGTGAATTTGGCTTCTGGCTCCTCTTTCTCTCTCTCCCTCTGCAACGTGAGAAATTTCATAGATTTCTTGCGCAGTAATCACCGGCGTAACGGATGATGAGATGGTTTGAATTAGTTTATTATCTTCAGATAATTTCTCGGTTACAAACATCTCGCCGCGTGGCAATTTTGGGGAGTCGATTCTCGCAGCGTCTTATTAGGAGATTGCTTAGGAAAATAATTAAATTAATACCTAATAAGAAGGGTCGCGATTTATGTAGTGTTAAATATGTGGCCAGCAATACGCCGACCCTCATATACGATCTTTGCTTAATTGGGGAACCTCGGGTTTCCGAACAGTTAAACTAGCCTGCGTAGCTATCGCCCCAGCATCGCAATACAGCTTTCCTCTCCAAAAGGGCAGTGGCTAACATCGCAAACTTTCTTCTAGTAAACACAGCCTCAAGAGGGCTTGAGAAAATACCTACTGATGGTAGGTCTTAGGGCACATTGATTCGATCTGAAAGGGATGTCGATAATATTCACAATTGAGGCGATCGATCGATTCATCCATCGGAATTCGTTTTTCAAGTGGCAGCTCGACCTTTCCATCGCAATGAAAGCTGATGACATATGTGCCGTAAGTATAGTTCAGAATTTGACATAGTTTACAAAGTCCACGTAAGAAGAAATGTGATTTGTCATAACCAAAATAATCGTGAACAGAATTTTAGAGAGAAGTCGGAAGTGCGAGTAGACCGAGCTCTGGAATTTGAGAACCGCTATGAGAATAGAAATGGGCTGGTCATCTAGGGGCAGTAAATGTCCCAAAGGTTGTATTAGGATGCGCGGAACGATATCCGGGTAACTGAACGATACGAACCTATTGGCCCGGGATCTCTATTAGCTGTTACCACTAGATTGGCCGATTGGCTCCGTCGAGCTCACCCGGTCAGTCGAACTCGTGTTAATTCTACCCGGCGAAACACGTGGTAGTGCAGAAGTCGAATCGCCGTTTGCGAATAACGTCAGGGATCCACACCGGTTGTTGAAAACTGTTACAAAGGATCGTCATCCTTTGCTCGGATAACAATCGACCTGCAAAAGTTCGAAGAGCGGTTGACCTGAGCGGCTGGGCAGGAATTAACCGAAAATAAAAAAACCACTAGATGTGCGCGGGGAGGAAAATAATCGACTAGGCAAAGAAACCATAAAAGTAAGTGGTATGGATTTGTTGCTGCGCGGATGGGCACCGAGGCCGTTAGGACCGTTGCGTTCAATTAACGCAGTGCGTGGGCCCAGCTTCTTCTTCGTCCGAAAGCATGGGGTAGTTAATGCTTGAAGTACACGTACGCTGCAGCCCTGCATGGCCAGTTTCTTTTATGGTCACCCCGCGGTAGCTCGTTCCTGGCTAATTGGTATCGAACTATTATTTTCCCTCATCGACAACGGCTGAGAAAGCTGAAACAAGTGCCCATAACGAAACGGTTCCTTGGAGTGCCACTAAAGCTCTGACTCACTGAAAAGGTAATCCCACGTCAGGAAAAGCTGCCGGAAAATGCTGTTTTGATTTTGACTTCGTAAACGTTTCAGGTGTGGGTTTAACTCACGCGGTTTTTGCTTTTGACTTGAGATGAGGTGATGACGGGAAGGTTTGTAGAACCGGCATCGGAGTGAGTAAATAAAGTTTCCGTTCCATCGAAATTGCTGTATAAGTTCGTGCCCAGAGACACGAAGTGAGCCTTTTGGCAGAATCTACGGCTCCATAAAGCCTCTGCTACCGCGTGAAATTGATGGGGTGGCGAAAAATATATAAGTTCGATGGAGAAATGGGAAAAGATATACTGTAGAAAAATGCGAAAATTATTGATATTGCCGAGGTCACATATCATTGTCCCGCGATATAGACATCGCCTTCACCTCTCACACCCCATATAACTCTCTGGTTTCACCCAACCTGCACCTACACCAACCACCACGCAGTAACTCCGTGCGGAGCTTCAACGAGCCAGTGAGCATAGGCGAGGGCGCGTCGACGGGTCTGATATATTCTTGCAATATTTTTCGATCATCGCGTGCCTAGAAGATTTATGCAGACGAACGCAAGGCTAGGTGAGGCGGGAAGGCACCTGATCACGTGTGCTGTACCGTATAACTCACGCGTTACCATTCGTGCAATCTATAACGTTACAAAGAATAGAAGTGAAGTCGTCGATCGAGTCGGGGTCAAGCTGCAATGCATCCCGAGAAATTTATTGGAGGTATCCTGGTTATAAATTGAACCTCAGACTCGCTCGATCAGGGATTCGAAATTAACAGATTAATTAGGGGGCTCGTAAATATAGTACGGTTACATCATATTTAGACCAATTGCGATCCTGATAGTTATGTTGTCCAACTGAACCGCGTTCAATTAAAAACTGAACAAATTCGAAGAACCTCGGTCACTTTCAGGAGGAAGTATCGACACAAAAGTTCAATAAAGTTAACGTATAATTTTTGCTGATATATAAAATTGAAGGTTTATCCTCGTACTGTCAATTTCACCGCATCCGCAAACAGAAAAATAAAATTAGAGATTAAAAGAGAAGAAAAAAAAAAAAAAAAACGATGATCACGATTAGCCACCGCGTTACAAGAGGCCCTCCATTTGAGTAAGGGTTACGTAAGTGGCGAACGAATACAGTGGGATCTGTTTAATTTGGCCCCTCTGTATAAATACAGAGTAGGCAGATACAACCAGATTGCGTTGGTTTTTGTTGGCAGTAAATACGGTAGCATGCTTACCTATAACTGTGTACCAAGTCAAGGGAAAATAAGGCGAAGTTGGGTCGAACTAGTAGACGAGGTCAGCGGCGGTTACGATGGGTTGGATTGAACGTACTAGGAGAAATGCCACGGGGGATCTGTGCAGGTAGGTATGTCCCGGCGTTATTAGCGCGTTGCGGCAACTCGGTTCGTGTAATTTTCGGATAAAATGTTTTATTGCACCTATACATAGCTCGCTGCTCGGTTTCTCAGTGCTGATATCTTCCCCGTTCTCTGCCCGCAGGGGAAAGGGATGCTGCAATTGACCGCCTGTATTTCCTGCCCCCTGTAATATCGGGACATTGACATTTTATACCACGTTTCTTTCTTGACAGTGGTTCTCAAATGACGACGAGACAACTTCATCCTATTGCCAATCTACGAGACTGCGAATCGCAGATGAAGAATAGTGAGAAAAACCAGGGATGAATGGACGAATGTTTCTAACCTACCTCCGTTTTACGTCCGCCTGAAAAAAGGCGAGGTTCTTAGTTAAAGTACTCTTGATATTCTCAAAGGATTTGAATAAAGTTTGGTTTGCTATTAAAATTGGCATGACTGCGGCGATTTAAAGAAAAAAAAAAAAATTACAGTTTTATGGGAAATTTTTTACAACATACTGTCAGAATTTGAAGCCATACGAAAGCGGTACGTTGTGCGAAAGCGTCACGTCCAAACGAGTGTTAAATTAATTAAATTAATTCGATATTCAGCACGACTTTGGGCTTTGTTCGAAATACTCGACCCTTGAACGACGCTTGGAAAAGATGTGGCAATTATGGTCGGCAATTATCCACAGGAGAGTTAATTGAATTAGAATTTAGCCCGGGTTCTAGCGGTTCTCCCAGTTCAGTAGGTATATGGAACCGTACGGCGCGGAGCGAAACGCAGGCAAAACGGACAAAACGGTGGAGAGGAGCGGGTAGTTTCGCCGATTATAAAATCAACTAAAGCCATACGTGACAAAAAGGAGAATGGTACGGGGCCAAAAAGGTGGGCGGTGCCACCAGCCTCTCGGAATTAATTTAATCAGAATAAAACAGAGGCCAACCCGTATTACCGCTAGCCAGCTTCGCGGGTCCTCGTGTTGGTGTAACGTGCATTCGTACATACGTGTATAGACGTCTACCTATAGATAGAGACGATATACATGCTCGCCTTATACGTGATCCTCGCTTAGGTATTAACCTGGCATGAGAAGGAGGGAGGACGATGGGAAAAAGGGGATGTCCGGGCATCCGTATCATGCTACGACAAAGTAACATCGTCGTTTCGTCCAAGTACTCGGAATAACACAAAGGCGAAAGAGGTGGTACCAGATGGCCCAATGACCTCGCGGCCAAGTTAAAACCTTCCCCGCGACGCCTGCAGCCGCCCTTCTAACGCTCACGAAAAAGCACCACAAATTGGCCATCCAGGTGACCCGCCATCCTCATCGAGGCTCATTCACGCAACGGAGTAAAATTCGAAATCTACGTGTATTTTTATCAAATCATTATTCATAAGTGACGATCATGGTCCGGAAAGTACCATGAGGCATCACGATTCCAATTTATCAATATAGTGTCACTTGAATTGGAAGAATACATTATGATTAAGATATTTTTTTAAATCCTTGCCGGTAATTGTAAACGTTAATAAAAATGTTACTATATTCTGTTCATTGCAATGTCTACACATGATGCTTCCTTCGTACCTTCTTATTTTTACATAGCTGAGAAAAAATAAAATAAAATAGAATAAATAACGCAGCTGTTTCTTTCCGATCAACGTCATGGAAGCGTTTAAACGTTGCGGTATAATTTGAATCTCTTCACATCAATTATCGATACGTCTTTGGTGCTATTTGTCTGATCTTCTCTATATGTCCGGCATGTCCGCGATGTCGCGTCCCACACACGGCAATAAGTCGACTTCGTGTCGGGACTCAATTCCCCTGGTTCTTACCTATAAATCTTTTCGCCGGTATAAATCAATATACGTCGCCAGCGAGTGCCGCAGTGACGTAGTTGAGGATGCTTTGATACACGGACTCTTCGATTTCACTTACGTCGTCGCCGCATCCCGCAGGATATGGGTCCGGGGTAAGATCTTGTCCCGGAGGAAATATTTGCGACTGCATATGGATACTTACAAACAGAGGCTCTTGCAATACACACCCATAGCGACGGATATTTCATCTTTTATTATACAGGTACTTTTTTTTATCTCGACCAAATGGAGACATAGGAGTCTGAGCGTCGAAGCTGAAACAGTATCAGCTATGAGCGCAAGCACAACTTTTCGATTTGAAAACGAAAGGATCGGTCAGAATATTTAAAAACTCAAAAATCATTTAATTCGAGAATTTTCCGTCACAAAAATGAGGGAAAAATTGTTTTCGATCAGGTTGCGCGATACGAGGATGGATATATTCTTTTTTCGCACTGTTTGGTTCTCTGCATCGAGGCCGAGGGGTCGAAATAGCTAAAGATAAAAAAGAGGAACCCTCTCCAGGCGAGAAAAGCGAAGGCTGGTCTATTGCGAGAGATCCTTTTCTTCGTTTGCCCGGGTCGCGGCGCGTTTCGTTCGCGAAGAGGCAGACCACTCGATGTTATTTACGGCGACTGATTTATCGGATGAAAGGAACTACCAGCTTAGCGGGCTGTCCAATCCCCAGCGACAATAAGAAATATCTTTCTCTTCAGCCTCCCCCTGCCCCCTTGGCGGAGTGCGGCTCTCCCGAATGTCGTACGCCGGCGATAATGATATATCGCTTCACGGCAAGCCGAGGCACCCTTCGGAGGTGTGCATCGGTAGCTATAGCACACCAAGTGGGGGTGAATTCTTGGGGAACTTATTTCGGCGAGATCGTGTCAACGAATGCACCGCAGCTCGCGCAGACGTTCGCGCTGAAATCTGAGAAGCATCAGGATTATTAAGTGAGAGTTAATGCCGGTAATTAAGCTGCTCAGCTGTCCGTGTCCCTATCTATTAGGGTCGGCAACTTTTGCCGAGGACTGCTGCACAGGACGGATGTAGCTGGAGTAGCTGAGCAAACGCGTACACGCGTGTGTACGTAAAGTAATTCTTAGGTGGTGCTGTTGACACTGGCGAACCACGGTCACACGGCAATCGTAAAAAGATATATGCGTCGTCGACTGCGGATGTAAAATTGAGTTGAATGTTTGATAAAATTCTGGTGAAAAAAGTTCCACTTCGCGATAAATGCACGTGGTTTGGTTAGCACACACGTGGGTCTCTACTATGCCGACGTAACGACGGATTCGTATCTTTGTTAAAAAAATTGTATTGGCCTACCTAATGGCAAGCGAGAGCTGACGGCAGAACGTGGCCGTAGATGGCGAGTTCTCGAGGAATGAAGAGAGGCCGCCGGGCTTGATATCGGTGCAGTTCTTTGTCGGCGGGAAGTTAAAATAATTTAAAAACCACAGGCACTGATATACGACTGAAAGTAGTATGAAAAAAGAGACGAAAAAGGGTAGAAAAAATAACAGCAACAGAATAAGAGTCGTAAACCTCGCCATGCCTTCATTGGAGATGAAGAGAAGGAGAGACGGAGGAGTGGAATGAAAGAGAGAAACGGACACATGTATACCCCGTGATGGAGAAAATTCAACTCGGTCCTGAATCGCGGTTACGTAGTACATCATTGACCACTCGACCACGGTTCTTAGATCAAGAAAAGAGAATTGTCGTACGAATACAGTTGTACGTACGTACGTACATACGTAGAAATACTTATGGTACCGGAGTCAATTGTTTGTCTCTAAAGACTCGAGATAGAAAGAAACTGGGGACAATTTCGAAAGGATCAGCATTGGACCCGTCGGGTTTATGGGGGACGATAACTTTGCGAGATGAAATTTTACAGTTACCGCGAAAAACAAACTATGCCAGAAATAACTTGCACGACCGTCGAGAAAGATGGGCTCTGATTTATTTTTAAATCATGTAAATCATGCTTGTAAGCGATGTGCCATATTCTGGTGAAATTTTCAGATTTGACAACCAACATTCGGTATCATGAGTAATTTTATGATTCTCATACTATTTCACTAAACGCCGCGTCGTTGGAACCAAAAATATTCTAGTTCTTCTGACGAAAAAGTTTCTACCATAATCCAGAAGCTTTTGTTGCGATTCGAAAACCAGATCTACGAGTGATAGGATTTCTCGAGTGATAGGAGATTGTAATCGACCTTCAATGATCACCGTCACCAAGATTATTTCACGAAAATACAGCTAAAAACAAGACGTTCTTCACATTTCGCAATCAGTCAAGATCTTGGCCCGTGAAAAAATGTTCAAGTAACCTGCAGTAAAGACCGTGAAAATAACCCGTAATTTCCAAATATCTTGTTTTATATCCAAGCGAAAAGAAAATATGTTGGTTTTCGAACCATGCAACGTTCTTCTTCGTCACCGTAAATCCACCGCAGCCCACAAGACCGGTAAAGTCTTCAGCATGGTCACGTGATTAACCGAGGCCTTGACTCAAGCAATCAGCGAGCGCAGATCGCAGAAGATCGCGGTGTAGAACAGGTAGAACCGTAGTAGTTAGTTGGGTATAAGGTTCGTACCCGAAGAATTGTGGAACCCTGGATCCGTGGAACCGTATAGGTAGAAGCGGGTGAAGTGAGGCCATGGGAAGAGTGAGATGAGGGCTGCGGGGAGTGAAGGAGAGAGAAAAGACCCGTGTATCGTATTTGTTCTTCGGGGTTATCACCGCTCATCTCTGTACGTGACGGGGGATATAATAACGATACCACAGCGACTTCATAACTGGTTTCTATGTCCCTGCGAAAATCATTCAAGTGGCGGAGTCACCTGAAAGTTTGAATCTAAGCAGAAAATCTTTTTTATCTCAACCGCCGGAGATGTGTCCAATTAATTACAGTGATGTATGAGGATAACAGGCAGGCGTCCCAGAGAAATCTGAATTAATCAGAGGCAAATGTCAAAGTAAAATGCCTGAGTGTAACAAGAATATAATTATCGTTGATCCTGCTGCAGGTGAGGGTATGCAGATAATGCAGATTGATTTTCAGAGATAAGTCTTCCACCTTGGGTATTTCGGAAAGCGTGTTTGAGTAAATATTCACGCACGTAGCAGCTGCTACCGTTGGTGTTGGCCTCAGAAAATCATATACCAGCCGTCGACAAATGACAAACTTATAATAAACGGACAATTTTAGCCAACTGCGCGTTCACTGCTGCTGATTTTGGCACGTACTCGTGACTGAGGTCTAAGAATAAATAAATAGAAAACAATGCGTCGACTGTTGGTATTTGCAGTTAAAGCATATGGTGTACCTATGCCCCGTCTCGTTGATAAAAGATCATAGATATCTGCTCATTACAAATCATTTCTTAGACCTGTTCAAGAGGATGTTTCATTTAATGGCGTCGATAAGTGCAGGAACCTCGAACCTATGTCGGAATCACTCATTTCTCGATAAGAGGGTTATTAACACCATCGTGACAAATCGTACGTCGTTACTTACGATCCACTCCCGGCCCAAGACTTTATCCCAAATATTGTGCGCCTATTAGTCACGCAAGTAAGCACCAGGCTTCTCTTGTCTCGCGACAAATTAACTGATAAGTTCATCGTTAACGGCATTTCTAACGTCCCCGTATCAACCAGTCGGCAAGGTATCGACACTCGAAAGTGTTGCATTTGTCAAACGTCAAAGACCGAAACGAGGCGAGAGATTTAAATGCCTCCTCTCTACAAGGGTAGAAAAAGTCCTCATCCAATGATAAAAAGCTACAAAATGCCACAGCGCATTTTTCGAGTTTACTTTCCAGGATCACGTTCGAATATCGTGAATAGCAACCAATTACTTCGAGCAATACTTTCGCCACTCCGCACCCTCGAGGTCTTCATTAAATCCTGAACGGGTTGAATTAATACATGTACCTCCGTAGTTCGCAATTAAGTATGACCAAGTTGGTTTAACACGCCTGATACAAATGTCCGGCAAGCGAGAACATATATTCTCACCGCAATTGGCTGCGTTGCAGCTCGGTACAGTCCAAAGCGAAGAAGAAAATTTTCAACCGACTTCGATGTCCCTATTTGCTGCTTGTCTTCCGCTGCAATCACTAGCTCGCCTGCCTCCACTACCCAGATAACAGGTGGAATTTTTACGACCAACGACATTTTGTGTTCTTGATTCGATTGTTCTCAAGATAAAAAGTATCGAGATATGACGAGGCAGGTTAAGCTTGGGATAAATTGGAAAGTGAAATACAATGTAGGCAAGGACTCGAACAGGTACTGATAGAAACCGAGTGTTATTCCTTAACTGAATACAGGGGAACGAGCTAGCGAGCAAGCGAAGAGCGATGGAGTCCCCCGATCCCATTAATATTAGCGGTCAGCATAGGCAGGATCTTTATCGCCTTCAGCTCGTTCAATTCGCATAATAAACAATTCTCGGCGTGGCCGTGGCAAAGAAACCGGAACATATCTTCGCGACTCGGGAAGGCGACAAATAAACCATTATCGCCGTGGACAAGTCCCCTCGCACCGAAACAGGCAGACTTACACAAACGCGTTACCCGTGGCTACGACGAAGTCACATGCATCAGACGCCAAGAATCAAACGCGAACACATCCGAGAATACCAACAAACGTACGAACATAGCAATGCTTAATGGTGGTCCCGAGCTGAACCTGATTTATAAGTGCATTACTATGCCTCGGAGAGCAACAGCGCACCTTCGTATCTATATCCTATTGGCCAGGGACAGCTCGTCTTGCCATCTCAGAATATAAAGGGCAGGTGTGAACGAGCAGTGGTCTTCGTGCACTTTTGTCCTACGGTAAAGTGAAAGGAAATAAGTGATTTTTGCAAGTACACATAGATTCATCGATTTTTTTTTACCAGTTGGATTATTCTTTGGAAATTGACTTTGAGGTCAAAGAGCCGGGTTAACAGTGAAAAGAAATTTTCTTTCAAATGAGGGGACGAGGGACTTGAGCTGAAACGGTTCGGAGGTACGATTCCGAGGTTCCTGTATACAGGTATAAATGTGGATCTGGTATCAGTCGTATTATCGCGCCCGACATTACAGGCCTTTGACTAATGCCCTCGAATGAATGGGTACGCATCGCCGATTTATTATACCGGCAAACGAGATGCGGACAAACACCATGCGCATATATTTCAGATTATAGCTAAGCTACGTCGAACCACAAGCACTCGTACGGAATTCGCTTCATTTCGCGAAGTACCTACCAGGGTGGCATTAAACGAATGAATCCGGCGGGGGTCACGTCCTTTCGTATCCACCATCGTACTCCTCGCCACCAACGGACACAACACCTTCGCGATATCCTCGATACGCTTCTGCTCGATTTTGAATCCCTCGGAGTTACGTATACACTCAATTTGATCACTCGCCAGCGGTAGCAGCTTGATATTAACACACCGACTAACGAAAACTAAGGAAAAACGAGAACTTGAGGAATTTAACGAGATAAAAATCCAGCCACTCAGACACGAGTAGTTGTGCCAAACCTGTTGTTTAGTATTGCAAATTTTTGCATTCAAGGTCAATCTTATTAGGACACATATGAGCTTTCGATACTTCGACAGTAAAAGTTTTAGTCTCAACAAGCACTTCGAGACAAGGCAATAAAGAATGGTAATCGACTACAGTTAAATTTTGGTATATTGAAATAAATTGCTGCACGATTTTTTTTCCAAAGGCATGTTTCATCATGAATAAATAAATGGATTTGACGGTTGATTCACGTAGTACTGAGAAATAAAAAATACTCAAACAAGTGGTAAGATTTGGTGAACTTCAAACTTACGTATCTACGACTTGACTAAAATTGCTGCGCATCATAGACGAGTGAAATTCAACCTGTTAGAATGATAATCCATGAGTACAACAGTCCTCCAAATTAGTTATACATGCAAAACCAGGTTTATTTTTTCTTTTTCCTAGAACTAAAATTTATTTTCCCCAAAGGTACGCTCATCCGTCTACGAGCGTGAGCATTTATAAGCCCACGTGTGTACAAGCATTGTAGTTATAACGCGAGTGTATAAATTGCAGATACATATACCTGCCGTGCTAACGCGTAGATTCATCCGCGGATAGGAACTGGGTCACGTGGCATCGTATGTCGAGCTCACATCTCGCAAACTAACGTTTCCCGTCATCCCGTGAATTCGTAAAATAAAGATCCCGAAGGAAGCGGAAGGCGCGCGGGGGTGGAAGCAGGGGAAAAAGGGAGAGACCGGGAGGTGAGGGTGGGGGTGGGATGTGTCCCAAACGACGTATGCAAGCCGAGCCACGTAAACGATATTTCAGGGGGTTAGCCGCTGGGGACGAACCGACCTGGGCTATCTTTCTTGCACACATATGTGTGATATTCACATGCCCGGACGTGATACACCCTGGTATAGAGATGTGCCGTCGGATACACAGCCGCACGACTCCTGTGAGCTGTAAATGTATTAACGTTTGATGACCGTGGAGGGACCCCGGGCCCCACTCCCCCCCAACCTCCCCACCTGCTTTCATCCTCCCCCGCGACCCGAGGTTACGGAGAGGGTGAAAAGACCCGGCGTCGGTATCCGCGACACCATGCTTATTTCATTCCCGAGACAGGAGGAGACGGTTCAACCTCTCAGCTAAGCTCGGAGGATCGAAAGATCGGCGAAGATCTCTGGTGACCTCCGGAACGGGAGTTTTATTCGTTTCGAACGGCTTCGCGTGTTTCGAAAAATTCTGCATCACGACGGAACCGCACGCTCCGAGACTCACTCGATCCTCCCTCATCCATCCCTCCCTATTTTCTTCCCTTCGTCATCAGCAGTTGTGGCACGCGATCGGTTGATATGTATCATACCTTGTACTCTTCGTGGCGAGTTTTCTTAGGGCCGCTGTACTCGAAAGCGTATATCCGTCCGAGGTCTAGTCGTCCAAGGAGACGGAGACTGGCGGAATCGAGAACCGCAAACGGTGCAGGAGTCGAAAGCACGTTTGTACGTGTATCTTAAGAACGAGGTATGGTATGTAGTAGGTATCGTAGGGAAGAGTTATCGTCGGTAATAAGAATGCCTGCAACGGTGCTCCTAAAATTTGTAAAACATCGCCGCAAAACTGGAATAAGCTAAGATATATATACGAGAGGGCTAGGCGTGTACTGTTATGTATGCAATTTATCAACACAGATATTATTATGGCACACGTACGGCCACAAAAGAGGCGAACACTTTTGCATGTGTGCCGGAGCGCATTCGCGTTCACATTCGCGTATAGGTATAGGTATACATGCGCGTTACATCGTACACACATAATGTGTATACCACAACGATATAACACGAGGACGTAATAATACAAACGCGGACGGGCATGGCGGAGTGCGCCCTCCCACCCCTTCGTCGTCTCTGTAGCGCGAAGGGTAGTAAGATGCAAATACACCATCTGTCCTTAGCCGATGAAACAAGCAGATTTGCCTTCCCTTATCGCCGTGTGGGTTGACGATTCTCCTACGGGAAGAGGAGAGGCAAATTAATTTTTTGCTAATCGCGGCACCTGCACCAAGGTGTCGAGGCTGAAGGGTGTAGCGCAGGTCCTGCGATCCCCGCTGCACGTAGATTTACGATTTGAAACACCGTCCGTGTGCCATTCGGTCGTAATAGTAACGGAATATGAAAACGGGCGAGCGGAGAAGCGCGACAAACTCACACAGAGACCGAGGAGGCTGTGATAAATAGGAAAAGATTTGCAAAATATATCGCGGCGGTAATGCGCGAGTTCTTGGTTCCCGCCCCCGTCGTCTCCGCCCGCCGGTGGAGATGGTCCCACGCACACCAGACCCTGCGTCTGCATACCTAACAAATCGCACATATGACGATATTCCACCCGTTCCTTGTTTCCTCCTTCATGGTGTTTATACTAGCTGCTATATACCCACCTACGTAGGTAGAAATACTCTTGAGATATGGCGGAAACACGTGACCAAAATTATTTCCATAGCTTGCCCTGTCTCCGCTGAAAACGTTTCGTTTTCTTGCTGCCAGATTCGCTATCAGAAAAAGCGCATCGAGAGAACACTCCGAGTAATACATCCTCGCAATATCAGATGCATTCAGCGACTAGATTACGTGCAGGCGGGCGTCATTCAGAGGGTGAGTTTATTGACGATAAATCGGTCAAAAGCTCGATTTGAATCGTTAAAGGTGGTTTGATGATCTCACATGTTGCTAAAATCACGACTAATAGTTTATACAGTCTGATGAGCTTGAAAAAATTTAATTCTTCGTCAAACACCGACCCAAAGATGCATTTATAACTTGAAAAAGTTTTCTAGTATTTGTATGGTATCATTTGTATTTTAACTCGTCTGATCGGGAGATTTTTGGCCAGTATATGCGACGTGTTTCGAGGATTAAAAAGCTCGTAAATAACGAAATGTCAGCCGATGTATCACGGCAAGGTTTCGGTCACATTATTATTCATCTCAGGTCTTCTCCGGCCCGTACGGCATGTTGTCTTATCCCTTGCGGTGTGGGACTCCGGAGCTCCAGGCCTTCGATTAATATTAGGAAGTACGCTTAAGCGACAATCAACAACCATCCATTCGTCAAAGTCCTTTATTTTTCCGCACGTAGACATTGTCACGGTAATTTCATTCAAACGCTCAAATCAATCTTCCGAGCTCGTATACGAGAATATACTATTAAACTGTGGAAATGCACTCAGATGCAAGGAGACGCTTACGCCATGTTTGTATAATTAAATGTCGTGACGCAATGATGTGACTCGTTGCTCCCACGGGTAAGAAGAGAAAATATGCTGGTTCAAAAGACGGAGAAATCGACGTCTACGCGCTTGAAATTGATGCTCTAGAGCGACCCCTTGGCATCCGACAATACGACAATTTATATAGATTTGGAGAATCTTCCCCTGTCTCTTCGAATCCAGTCCCAAGTTTTACCTTCCATTGCTTTCAATAGCCCCGCTTCTGGACTGTGAAGGTTTATCCCGTATTCAGTGGAGCTGGCTGCACCCCTCCCACCCTCATATGGATGGATCGGGAATCCTCTTTACTCATCCTCGTCCACCTCCGCCTCCTCATCCTCATCCTCATCCTCATCCTCATCCTCTTCCTCTTCATCCTCATTCAATGGCAGATTACGTCGCGGCGATGTGTGATCTGTATGAGTTATGAGTCGGTACGATTTATGGAGTCGGGAGTTGGGCGCGCGGCTGAAAGGGATTGGAAAATAATTACGAACAATTGTCAGATTTTGGCAGTCCCAAGCTTCCGTCAAATCGTGAAATAAAGTTCTTCCCGATATCTGCTCCAGCAGCTCGAGTTGCGGATTACCCAAGGATTAAACACGTTCATCAACCGTAAAAACATTCCGTACACCAAACGCGCAGCGAACCAAAATTCGGCTCAACGGTACTGTATCCGAAATTAAATTGCCGGAGGTGAAGGCAATCCGCGATCGACTCCTGATCCTCGTCCGTGAGGCGCTCGTCTCTTTTTGGGCTCATTTCTCGACGGCCAGGCAGAAAATTCGCAGCTTCGATACGGGGAGACGGTGCAGACCGGGAGGCTTTGAAAACGAATGAAATATGCCGTGCGAAGCCGTTCCTGAAGTTCAACTCCGAATCTTCCCCGCCTCCACCGAATGCCGCAGGTCCCGGCCACCCCCGCCACCCCCTCAGCCCCCCGGATCCTCGGCCGCAGAGTCAAAATACTCCACGAGGCGCGAGAGGTACCCGATAAATTATTATCTTCTGAAGATTAGCCCCGATGTCGCGACCCTCATAAATATCGGTATATTTTCGTCGCTAAGCCGATTTTCTTTCTGCCAATGCCTCCGAGATATGCCAACTGCCAAACCTTACCGCCTTCCCCGCTCGTACAACTTTGCAGATTTTTATAGACCCGGAGATTAAACGGAGTTTCGATGTTTTTGTTCTCACTTCAAACATGTGTATACTCACATACGCAAGAACCGAGACTCCTTGATACAATCGCTTCACACGTTGTTCTTCTGATCATAATTAACCACGTGATACCAAAACGAATCGATAATTTATTGCCAGATTAATCCGAAGGCTATTCAAGTATCAAAAGTCTGGCAAGAGTTCAACACATTGTCAGCCCGAGTGTAGGAAGTCATCGATAGTGGGATACAATTATCGATCGCGCCCACGCGGAAGTCGTTAATAATTTGTATTTTAAGATCGCGATCAATTATTACGTCGTCGCGTTATTATATACACGGAGGATCTCCGAGACTAGTCTTCCGGTTATTTAAAACGTATTTTATTTCGCGATAGATGCTCGTTACAAAACCCAGAAGTGCACTTTTCCAGTCTGTAACGATTTTGTAAACTGCTATTCTATGCTAATATTGATAAGATAGATAGATACTGCGGGGAATACGAGTGTCTGGGGACTTCTGGAAGGTATCGAAAAACGTTTTTTATCCTCACAGGATGCGCTCAACTTTTGACCGATGCGATGGATTTAGTGAACTCAAGCGGCACTGACACTCCTATGACGTAACATCTTTGCACAGGTCAACAAATTCGCATCAATAGCTTGTGAAAAAGGTTTGCAAACATTGTTTGCGTGAATCAACGTCGAGATGATTTGTTGATTATAACGCATGATGCCTGGGTTGAGAACCTTTCCTGCGGCACTTCAGCCTCCGACGTTTGGCGAGAGATGGTGCTACTCGTACGTGTAGCGGTTTCGAGATAAACTTAGCCGAGGACGCGAGATTTTACGACGGAAATGCCCGTTCGATGCAGCGAGAAATGAAGCATCGTTTTGTCGGAAAAGAAGTGGGATAAAAAAAATATGCCACTTAATAAATTCATTCACCAATGATTTTTCTTCATCTTATTTGGAAATGCAGAGGCTTAAAGATTGACGTAATAATCATCGAAAATGCGTAATAATCACTTATCGCTTACATTAAGGGAGACAAAAATTTATAAAAACGAAAGGTAACAGCCGGATTTGCAGAATACGTACGTATTTCAGTGCCGTTTCCCGAACGATCGTACACCGTCCTACGTTTATTTAGTAGCATCGTATGTATATGCTCGAGGGTTGAATGGGGTCGTAGCTGGCAGCTAACAAGAGGATGCGTTCAGACGGGATCCGGCCGCAGGAAATGACCAGTGAAATGTTTCCAGCCACAGCGGTCTACTCCGGCATCCACCCTTCTAAGATAAAACAACACAGACCCCCAGCCAACCCTTCAATCTCGTGCAGAGTTAAAAAGTTAGATTGATCAACCAAAGCCTAGATCTGGCCTCTCGATTCTGTCTCGCAAATCATTGATCATGCACAAACCTTGACTGATTTTTCATCTGCCAACGCTTCTGGATTACTGTTCAGTCAATTATGAATTTCTGTCCAAGTTGATATAAATATAAAAAAAAAAAAAAGCTTTATCGATCTAGGAAATCAAATGCTATGTACGGATGTGTCGTATTTAAAATTCTAACTTATCTCTAGCTATAGAAACTCCAGATATCCTAGATCGAATTATGCATTTCTAGATTTATGTAAGTATCAAGCAAAAAAAATAGCAGCGTAACGCAGGTGACAATTTATCAGTTGGCGGCAGTAATGCCAACCCAAGTTCACTAGGCAGTCGTTGTAATATTTCAGGATGCACGGGATACAATCATGAGCTGAGATCGGCAGTAACTTGTGGGTCCGATATTTATGATATTTATTGTCGCCGTAGAACAATGGATTGATATTATTTTCTGATTGTGATGGCATTGTACGTTAGGCGCGCTTTATGTTACTCTCAAGTTCCTCTGAGAGACCGTGCAGCGTACTTGTGCAGCAGGCAACCTACATATATAATATGCGTAACATACGCTCAAGGAGCTGCATGTTCATGCGTACAAGCATAAATAATATTTAATACGACAACGACTAGCCTACAGTAGCAGCGGTGCACTTTGTGATATTATATTTGGCGGAGAAACGTCACCGATACGTGCATCTCATTCACCTGCACCGCTACATCCGGTGCATCGAGCCCTTTGCGAACTCTGAGACCTGCAAACCAACGAAGCCCGCAAGTTGATCCAATGCGCGGTGATAATATCAGGGTGTCAACGAAGGATTAAACACTACCAGAAAGCGGTGCAGCAGAAGATTTGTCGGAGATGACGAGACCCGATTTGATGAACCGGGAGCGGTCGATTGCTGCTCCTTTGTCCTTGCTATTCGTGCAGGAGAAGGGGTTCCCTCAATTTGTCAGGAAGATCTTCTCCTCGCAGAAGCTGTCGTCGTAGAAGCGTGCGGTGTCCTCGCGGTTTTCTCACCGGGCAGATCAGCTCGGCGGCGAGCGATTTGGATCGGGTATTGAAAAATTGCCAGAGAACAAAAGATCTTCCATGCATTTGAATATCAAATTGATACCGACTGGATTGTCCAGCGGTTATCCATAATCGTATTTAAATGAAGATCGCATAAGGTATGGGGGTTTAACTGGGGTTATGCGGTCTTCGATGCGCCTGTGTACCCCGTGCCGAACAATAACGATAAACATAAACCATATAATGGTTCGCCGTAGCGACAAATATACGCCGCCCGTTTCGTATATGCATACAATTGATACAGATATACTATCGTCGGCTCCGCATTATGCCCGGTTAACATCGAGGATTGCGTATGCGTCTCATCTATGAAAGGTACGGTCCATCTAGTTGCAGAGGTATAAGTACGGTACAGGGGATGCAGCGCAGCAGCAACAGCAACAACAGCAGCAGCAGCAGCAGCAACATCGGGTCAACCCGCAACTGGACGGAAGGCACCGGCTTATATGGCGCCTCCGCAACAAACTAGGCTCAACAAAGGCTTGTAGACATCTGTTCTTGTCATAACGAGGATTTACCGCTGACCAAACTATACCCGCAATTTATACGCTCTCGTTTCCCTGGACCTATTACCTACCTACCTACCTACCTACCTACCTACCTATCTGCCGTCGCTTCTTCGATCCGAATATATTACACCACGTGTTTCGGGCACAATACGTGTATCAGAGAATATCTTCTCAGATGAAACCGATTCCGGCTGTGGACTTGGACAGGAGTCGTTAATACGATCGATTCTTCCGTCGGTGGGATGAATAACCAGCGTTTGTTCGTAAGAGGAAAACGGTTCGGTTCTCACCGCAGCGGAGTGGCAATGGATGCATCCTAACGTGTTCTGGTTTTCTCGGTTAAACGTTCGCATTTGACTCAGAATTCGTAGGTCGAACGAAAACTGGTTCTTGTGGCCGTATAACTCAGGCGTCAAGTCTGTTCCGACTTCTGACTCATGCCTTCGCGGCTCCCAGCCAGCCGGGCGAAGCTGCGGTATAACTGAACTTTCATCCGTATAGGTTACAGGTATAATATACCTAGCCGGGTTCGAGCGTGTTAAAACTTAAAATCACCGTGAAAACTTGATCGTCAGCGTAGTGTAGCAGCTGCCGGCAGTTTCCGAGATTTGTGGTTAGTCCCGGTTGATCCTGGTGAGATAATAGGTGGCAATGGGCTCGTTTGTGTACCACCTAGCAGTGGTGAGTTGAAGAGTCTCGGGTCGTCGAGCGTTGGCTCGCCGTCATCTCCAGCCGCGGAAACGTCATTCCGGTTGGCGACGTCGTCATCGGGGGTCAGCCACGCGTTCTTACACTCGGGTAGGCATCTAATCGCTTCGCTCGCTCGTGAGAAATACTCGGAGAAACAGCTTGTTTCACATTCTTCTTTAATTTTAATTCTTCTCGTGTGCTTGCATTTCGCGTTTGTGTGAGCGTGAGGTGAGCCGAACGGTCACATTTCCGTCGCGATGACTCAGCTCGATCCTGGCCCCCTTACCTTGACTCCGAATGTCTCGCGCGAGTTACGACGCACGCCCCGATTCTGGCTACTGTGATTCTTTTTTTCCTGCACGTTAATTATCCCAGTCAAAAATCAGTCAGCGGGTGTTGGATTGATTTGTGAATAGAGACTGTGACCAATCAGCTAGTCAATAACGAGTTCGTGGCTTATTTGTAAGCCAAATGTCGATACCAATGCTGTCTCAGACTTTAATTTCAGTCTCCAGTATATTATTGTCAAACATATTTCTAGTTTTCAAATCTAAAAGTAAAAAAAAAAGCGCAGCCAGCTGAAACTGACCTCAAAAAAACATCGATATCATCCAATGATAGCACGTGTTAATGAATCACGAATTTTTTGGAAGCCTAAATTGAAACGTCGTATCTCAATAAAATATCCAGCCTTCTTACCGAGGAACCAGCTTGATGATGTTGATTTCTTATTTGTCCAAGCATGCCCTTCGAACTTGACGTCTGTAATACATGCGGTGCTAAAGGTGCGCGTTCGTTGTCTGTATATATAGACCTGTATTCAGTTTCAGTTCTGAGCAGTGGCCAGCATGTATCAGTGTCTCGAATGACGTGCGTTGGCGAGAGGAGCTGCGAGTCGTATACCGAGACGGAGAGAAGAAGAGAGGAGAGGAGAGGAGAGGAGAAGAGAGGAGAGAGAAGAGAAGAGAGTGAATGGTGCGGTGCGGGGGGAGGGAGGGAGAGGTCGATGCATTGTTGCAGGTCCATTGTTGGGGCCGAAGGTAGGCCTGGCTTCGCAGGCACCGCCTCCTGCACTGACCCTGGGCGAGGATGACCGGAGAACTTTCCGTCCCACCGGGGAAACCGGGGAACCGAGGAACCAGAGATCGACAAGACCCGAGGCTGACGCTGTCAGCCTCTCAGATCGACGGACCATACGTTTAACGCCAGCCATCTTCGTATAACATTCGACTCCCGTACCTTGTAATCAAAGTAGTCGAAACTCAATGCGCTGCACCTGATTATAAGCTTTTGGGGCGGCTACTTGAGAGTCAAAATGTTCGGGTCTTCAGATTGGCGAGATTTTGTTATTCCATTACTGAGCATGAAAATAAAGCCAGACGTCTGAGGAACGAGGAACGCCACAAGTCTGTTGTGGTCTGGAGTTTGGAGCTGAACTTGGATTGATAGGTACTCAAAGCGTCCTCGATGTACTGATATTTTTTTATCCAAGGTGTGGCTTCGTCGACAGAAGTAAGTAAGCACAGATCACGATCGTGTGGGTCCCTGTGAGCTTGTTTTATTTGGGGAAACTAATTGGCATCGCATTGTCGAGCCACGGGTTTGAGACATGTAGCGCTAATTAGTGTGACGGTATTATAGGTGACCATTGGATTTGATCTCTGACTCTTCAATTCAAAGAAAACGAAAGAAGCCGAGTGAGTTCAACTATCGCGGGGAATAGAAGGGAATGGAATTGTGGAAGCAAGACACGTCGTTGACCCGGCGAGATGGAAAAGTCCGAAGACTATAACCGCAGGTGGACACGACGGCATATCTGTCCAGCATGGATCTCGTGCGCTCACGGAAATATCAAACCGGGAATCAGCGCGCTTTCGAAGAGGTAGCCAAGCATTCGCGGTAAAAAAAAAAAAAAAAAAAAACAAGATGCGATGGAAGGCTCCTGCACTGCTGGCGTGGAGCATTATATCTGCGCAGGTCGACGCGAGGAGAAGGCCAAGGTCGCCGTCATTCCGATTCATGCTCTCTGACAAGATTTCACGTTTTAATGAAGAAAAGTCAGAACTCGGATCAGTTACGCTTGAGGCAAAAAACGGCGAATTACGTCGGGAATTTGACGAGCTGGAATTGCTCGTGATCGAGAGACAATTTCCATTTGCAAGCGCAGATATAAGGCGTTGAGAATCGCGACGAGAACGGAACGGTAAGACGATCGGATTCGAGATTCTTAAACCACTGCAACAATGGCTAACGAAAAAGACATATTAGAGATATCATAATGCCAGAGCAAAGTTGTGTTCTAATTTATAACGGGCTGATATCGCGATAGGGTTTCAGGTTCGTGCCTTTGTACTCACATCAGTGTAGTTCGTTCCGTTTGTTACGGCAAGATCGACTCCTTGGGTGGGGTTCTGACTCCTTGGTGGCCGGCAAGGATATCCTTTTGATATCCTGTTAACTAATGCACGCTATTTGTTACAATGCGCCTGAATATATACGCCCATTCATATTATAGGTATAATATTATATGCCTTAGATATGTATGTATGTATTCCCCTATTCGTTGCTCGCTTGGAGAGTCCTTGAAAAGTTTACTCGAAAAACTCGTCATATCTAATTCTGCAGGGCGATACGACTTTATCGTCGTTATATCCAAGGCTACTCACTATCACTAGCACTCGTTATCTAAGAATTTGACCACCACAATTACTCTTTCTCCAGTTTATATAATATTCCACCATGAAAAAAATAACACGTGTCGCAGCATTTATAACGAACGAGTCAATCAACGTAGAATTTCGACAAGAAGATAAATAGGTGAAAGACTACGTGTTACCTGACTTTCGGAAATAAATCGATCTTTGTATAAATCAAAAAAAAAAAGAGAAAAAATACCAGCGTGATTCTTGTTTGGAAGATGATATTGCGGTTTGCCCGGAAAAATAATTTCCGAGGAAAATCAGCGACGGAATTATTCAAAATCCGGGCTTACGACTGTCCGAAATAAATAACTACCAGCAGCTCCCCTTGTCCCTCTTGTGTGGGTGAGCTCGAGTTCTTGTCCCCCGGTTCACCCCCGTCTCCCCATCCCCCCTCATCCTCGTCCGAGTCCCTCTTTCTCTCTTGCTCGACTACACTCCATCGCCGGGATGTTTAACATAACACTGGCAATCATTTATCCGTGGCGAGCCGGCCGGCGACCCCATCGTTTAAAGTAGTGGGCAGAACTGGCAGAACTAGCCCTTATGTTCTCGTATACGGGGTGTATACCAATGTCTTGGAAGTTTCGTGTTTGAGATACTTTCCCTCTTACAGGGAGGTCGGAATTCAATTCAGTCTTCTCTCGAGCTTTGTGGCTTTCCTTCCGTTCCCTCGAGTCGTCTACTAACTTTTGCCATCTTCACCTCTGCAGGTATCGTCACACTGTGGAATTCTTGTTGCAGCCTCATTACAGCTCAACAAACCTTTTGTAGTACCTTCATGATTTCTGCGGTTCACCGATCTAGTTCTGTACTTTAATCAATTTGAGCCAACTTTTAAAGATTTGCAATTTCTCGAGGGTCACATTTTTTCTCTTGTTCAAGCAGAAGTTGATCATTTCGCAAGAAAGATGATTACCGTATAGAATATGGCCGACTGATTGAGGTCGGTCTATCATTCATTTGCTCTGCAGCTTTTTCTGGGTTTCCCCAAGGTCGCGAATCCTTAGGTAGGTATAGAAAAAATAACGCACCGTCAGAGTTATCGAGATGCTGGGTAATCCTCGATTTTATTTCGAGTCACGGAGTATATCGAGGGTGCATACGTACGTATGGCTTCAGTCAGAGACCCCCCAGAGTGGTATAAAGGTGGCCCAAGCGACGGTAGCCATGTACGTATGGGTTAAACAATGCGGGGCACATTAATACACTTCATATTAGCCCGCTTTAATGCCGGTTTAACGCATGTTCGCCGGCCATTGTGAATGAGCGACACTGTTTATCACCAGCCCCCCTGCCCAACCTCAGCATCAGCTCCTTGGAAGCCGGAGCATTCGTCTTGAGACTAGCGATTGTGGGGATAAGACCCACGGAGCGTTTATTCTCATTGCTCGGGACTAGAATTTATCAATAAGCGCATATTAGAATAAAGACGAGGTACCCCGGGAGGTGGTACCACGTAGCGACGAATCGACTTACCACTGTCCGCGTCAAGAGTCTTTCACTTGCCTGTGACGAATTGTTTCGAATTAATAATTGTGTGAAAAGCCTGAAGGTCGGGTTACCGGAATAACTTAAAAAAAAACTGGGCAGTCCTCTGCAGCCAGAAAGAATTTTTTCGGTTTACAACTTTTTTTTCTTCGTCTTCTATGTACAGGGGTGACAAAAATTTTATGCCCGTTAACCGCGGGTCGGTTTCGTTTTAAAGAGAGAAAGTTCAACTCGATGTCGAGTATAAAAATAGCGAGGGCAATGCAAAACTCTTCCGAAGCTGTTCCCAGGTCTCGACTTATATTACAGCCGATGAATCAGAACGAACGGTAGAGCGATTGTCAAGACTACCGCTGGCAGCGGTAAATATAGTAGTTGGCTGATGATGTTAAAACTTAGAACTCCACCCGCTCTTACTAATATTATTTCTGGCATTGACTCCGCTAAGTGTACAAAACGACATGTGATCCCATGACTCACATTCCTCGAAATATTCATCTGCCTCCGATACCCGATTAACATGCCTAATTCCAACTGTCTCTCTATTTGCAAGTATATTCCATGACTGTCAGTAAGATTTCATTCTGAACAGCTGTGTCAATGAAGAATGCTTTTTAGTACGTGCAAAGAGGCACCCATTGAATGTTAATTAATCGGAAGGATACTGAAAATATCGTACGACATTTTTTCACAAGATTTTTCCTAAAACTTTTTTCAAGTATTTGTTGCATAAATTCTTTTGCGAATACTTTGTGAATGAATTAACGAAAAATTGTGAACAACTGATTCTAATATCAATCAAATTATCGCGGAGTCGATATAGGAATCTTTATTTTTGTCTTTATGGTGAAGATAAAATTGTATGGGCTTTTTGAAATGTTGGCAAGCCTTCAGCGATAAAACAATAAAATAATATTTCCTGTATGTTAACGATGTAGTTGAGAAGGACCAGAAGTATAACAGGCAGAGAGCATCGTGCGGCATTTCAAGTTGTCTCATTCGTTTTAGCAGCGCGTAGGAAAAGCGGTCGTAAATAATTTTCGGAACGGGGAAGAGTTAGTGGAGTTGATTAATACCGAACGTCGTCAGTGGAACAAATTTGTATTTTGAAAACAACGTCGTTAAAAATTGAAGGGTAAAGTAATCGACGAGTGAAAATATTGCCAAAAATCGCGCAACATTCCCTGGCGCGTGCTCCCATTGTCTGCACGGATGAGTGATAAAATATTTATCCGAACCTGCCGACAAGAGTTAGGAAAGTATTTCGCAAGGTATTTCAAAGAAAGAATGAGTAAGTCCCCCGGTGAACATTAATACGAACAACGACAAATTCGAGGGAAAGTATGCGCGTACGGTTATAACGAAAACCGGTGAAATCTAGTAACTTTATTGGCTCAACCTACAGAGAAATTCAGGTTAAGTGGCTGTGACATACGAAGCGTCGTTTCGTCCCTTTAGCCACGATGCTTTGTTTCGTGTGCGTGACACGATGAAGTAACGCGACAAGTTCGATACTGTGGACGCAATAATCACTGTCATTCTCAACTAGAATACGCCTCGATCTAGAAAGGATCATTTAAATTTCTTGACGCTTCGTCGTGACTGTACCGTGGCTTTGGTTGTTCATGGGGGATTTGAGAGTACCGGACGTGGTTGGGGGGGATCGACTGTCAGAAACCTGAAAGAGAACTCACGTACCTCCAATCGTGGAACTCGGAGTTTAATCGTATAATATTGTATACGATAATAAAAATTTCAAGGAAAAATTTGCAAGACAAAGGCAAACCGACGAGCGTGTAGTAAAACGTGGCCAGAATATGAATATGTTGTTTAACCGTAAATAAATTGCCATCGCTACGTCTGTCACCGAGCCAATCTCTCGTTGTTTGTATTTCGCAATATCTACATCCACTGTGGATATTTATCGGCACAGCAACGTCACGTAGATTAACTCGATGGCCGCCTGCTCTAGTTATACGTTTCATTTCTGACTCGCGTCAAAATTTCTGAATTATTAACTTGCTCGTATCACATCGACGTTGAACCCGGATATACTCGCTCTCGAGTTGCCCGGAGATTTCGTTCGTCCTCGATCATTTTAAAGTTTGAAAAGGATGCGGATTCTCAAAATCAACCCACGTCAAGTATAGTCGTCTACAACAAGTTGCCTGCAAAAACACAAGTGGACGCACAAGTCACAACATCAGTTCCGAATAAGCTCAGCCATTGCATCTTTGGTTAATTTCATTTTCAAAGGAGTTCATATTTCGTCTGGCTGTCGCGATTTCTTGTACGGCGGAGTCCCGGCAAACCTACGCAGACAGATCTCGATATGGGATCACGGTATTCTTATTTGCGCGCATATCTCTGCTCCGCGAGTATCACAATGCCTGAGAAGAAGCGGCTTTACTTACACTTTGTTGTCGACATAAATAGACGGCGTAACGAGCCGCGGTATGAGAGTATATGAATACCCTGTCAGTGAGTGGTTCACGGTCTAACGTATTCGCAATATCCAAATACAAAACCGTCTCGCAATGTCACAACAGCGGAGAATTTTTTTCTCATGCATCAATTTTATGTATAATGCTCCACATCGTCGGCTGGAAGCAATAAATAAGCCCCATCTCAGAATCTGGTTCAACGAAACTTCATCTCGGATTTTTGTTCAACAAAACCGCATCTCAGAATTTCGTTCAAAAACGTCATATGTTCTCGGAGATCACTTTGTATATACTATATAGTATATCACTTTGTTGAACCAAAATCTGAGATGGGTTGTTGTTGCTTTTAGTCAACGACGCAATCATCTTTGCTTCGATGAAAACGCATGAATTTATTTACCGGCATATCAGTATCGATTCACACGGTCTCATCTGGTATCTACATATGAAAAAGTTTTGCAGGTACTCGGCCCGCGAAGTATTATTCAATTTATGATAGAGGGAAAATCCCTTATCTGAAAATAGCTGTGGATAATTTGGCAGTGTATACAGGGCAAATATCTATACAAGAGATCAGAATAAGGGTTGGAAAGGGGTTCGGTATACCCAAGGACTGTGAGGACTATGTGGGTTATAGGGCGCGGAATCACTAATACAGGAGATGTTTGCGGACCTGTTAATAATGCCGGGTTTGCTCGCCGGGTTATTAGCGATGGCAAACACTTAAATTGTTCTGACATGGATTATAATACGCAGCTGCAAAATTCCCTTAGAGTTCTACGTTCTAGCATCTATGAACGATAGCCTAGCCTAAATTACCCCTTCACTGGTGGTGCAAGGGCCATGCTGCACAAAAACAAAGGTGAAAAAGTGCGTTGAACAGCAGTCACGAATTGCAGTTCAAAATGACAAACCAAATCTTGCATAAGACACAATCGAAGACCTGGGATTTGTGTTAAATTACACCTACAAGTTGACGATGATACAAAATTCACTCCAGCGTCGCAACTCGAAGGCACGTACGAGGGAAGTGCCATTGAAATTGACAGGGCTGCTCGTGAAATTCTTTGGGATTTAGGCTTGTTTGCAGAGGGAAAGATACGATCTGAGTTGAGAACACCCAACAAGAAGTCTGCCGAGGAACACCCTCTATTATATCCCGTAGGATATTCCGTGAACATATCTGGTGAAAACTTAACTGCTTTAGCTTTAAGCACGTTAGAACCCCTTTAATAGCTTATAGGTAAACAATATTAACATATCTTAACAGCGTTAAGAATTTCCCGTCCCTACTGCCTTCCCGGCTAAAGCATAAGTTGGTTAAGTAGCGTTGAGCGGAAACCCGAGCTATCTGGTACGTACGAGTTACCCGGACCCCTGGAGAGGAGTTCTCATTTTTGCCCAGCAACCTTCGCTATCGGATCTGATCTCTACGTGTGTTCGGTACACGTATGGATCTGCCCTGCAGAAGGGATCGAGCATGAATATTTGATCGAAAGAATGGCGTCCGATTGTTTTAATGCCGGTCGAAGACTGCACTCCTGTTTGTAAAAGGGGGGTTTGGTAGGCTCGATGCAGACCGGATATGTGCACAAAAGTTGAGGGTTATTGGGTGACAATTAAAGGGATGAAGCTGAAGAACCAGCCAGTTTGGATATGCCTGTGTGAGAATCTTAGCGACAACGTACGAATAAAGAAATCAGGGAGTCGTGGTAGTTCCTCGATTTCGGCTACCAGATCGTCCTAAATCACTACGATAGAATCTACAAGTCGTCAAAAAGGGCTCTCTTTCGGAATAGGAAAAAGATCGAGAATTCCGAGATGGAAGGGATGGAGTAAAGCGAAGGATGTCGGACACAGGAGTGGAAATAACGGATGGAATAAAAAATAATAGGATACGGAGGACGCGTAACATAATTTTGACAAGTTAAATTTGGACAGGTTTCGCCAGAATAACACGAGATGAATAACCAAGTAGATCGGATCTTCTGGCTCCTGGCCTCCTGGCCTCCTCACAGCCCAGAACGTGGGGTTGCCCACCGTCGAGAACCTCCGTCCGCCACTTGGGTCACCAGATACAAAGCTCCCCCGCTGAGTTAGCCCATTTTATCCCACTATTGCCAGTCTCTCGAAACTATAAAATCCAACTTTACCGACTATTCGCTCGAACAGCCATGGGAAGGAATACTAATTTCCTTATTTTTACGCAGTCGCGGATACCGAATGTTATACGTGTATTTATGCCGGATGCCTCGCTTCACTCCCTTCGCTTAACCGAAGCATTCCACCAGCTTCCAACTGCAGAAGAAGTAGAAAAATACGGGAAAACGAATAAAAGTCTGCGATATGAAATTTCCGACCAATTTAGCGATCTGACAAAAATCCAGACTCCGCAGTTGTAGAGTGTCGAAGAGTGTGACGAGAATCGGTCGGATCTGTTAAGTATCGGTGAAATATTTGGCTGATACTGAACTATACTGAATTCCGTAGAGCCAGCTTCTAGCAGGGAGTTTCGAGATGGGTCAAGTTATTGCGCCGGTGACTTGAGCAAGTGAATTATTCAAGAGCCAGTGCAGCTGCTTAAGACCGACTGATATTGGCGAAGTGGTCACGAGAAGGTAGAATTCGACGTTTCGCGGGAGAGAAATCGACGAGCGGTGTACGGTGTAAGGTCGAGGAGACACGTTTATCGTTTAGGGAAACGTAAGATTCTAGAAGTTACCTCCTGGCAAGAATTCTGCCGTCTGGAGTCAGGACGAAGAATGTCTGATTTACATATTTATTCCACGAATGAGATCTTTCCGGATAGACGCGAGACGTCGTGACACTCTATCGGGTCTTCGAGCAGGTAGACGATTCCCCGAGGACCTTTATTACAATCATGTAGGAAGCTGTACAACTATAAGCGGCCATAGAACGTATTTTATCTGGTTTCGGTAATCGATGTATCTAACCTCTGGGGAGACACTGAGAATCCAGAATTTCCGCGAAACGAGTAACCCGATACAGCGAGGCTATTCAAATCTGATTCCGAGTCTTCTTTTGACTGATGTAAGTCTTTCCTCGCTGTAAATTTTCCATCTCGACTCGATTCTCCTCTTACCGTTTTTCTAATCAACGACGAATCTAGAACAGATAAAACCCTGAGATTTTCCTTGACGCACGATTAAATTTTAAGGTAATTAGAATTAGACAGCGAGCCAAAGCCATGTCGGTTTTCTGAATTTCGTATCGCTTATCCCTTTCGAGATACGTTAATAACACGTTGACTGGGCGTAGCTGTCTAGCTGATGTCAGAAGCCATGTATAATACCGGGTATCGACTAATCACTGGCGCAAAATGGACAGCCTTTAGCTCACAGCATCCTCAGAAGCAGCTGACCCTTGATTGGCGGTTTGATTTTGCGGTGGTTTCGCGTACTGGTCTTGCCTACCGTTTTAATATACCGCAATCGTTAGACCAAAGTTCTGAGTCTCAATTTCGAGCTGTATGTCTTGAATACAATTTTGTTAGGCGCGAGCGTTCGGTAAGTTCTCGACACATTGATTATAGCTCTCACCGGGCGTTCAGGTGGTCCCCAATTTCCGGTGGCGACTATCGATGTATCGTTTTCGAAAAACTTGGATCATAGACAGGTGGCCTAACGCAGAAGAATGAAACGCAGCGACCCAGCTTCAAAGTCGAACCTGTCAAACTGACAACCAAGTTGACGTGTTCCGCCTCCATAGCGCCAGTGAATCTCAACTTATCGTTACGACGTGCATCCGGATGATTAGATTTTTTCAGGAGCTGTGAGGATAATTGCGGGTTTCATTTACGGAATAAGGCGTATTGGAGGGAGAGAACGAAACGTCGGCAAGATGTAATTGAATATCTAATATTCCTTCGCCTCAGGCGAGACGTATGAAGCACGCGACATCTGTAAGATACAGCGGATTACGAAAGTCAGATGGTATTTCTCACGGCTTTCAGTTATCGTGGAATGGATTGAGCGTTGCTGACTTATGGCAGTAGGTATCATAAACACTTTGAGAACAACGAGATGACGTCGCGGTTCAAGCGTACCACATTATACCGCTGTCAGCTAAGATTTCATATGAAACCCTAATCCCACCGTCTAGCTGATAATTACAGACTCTATGATGAGAAATTGTATCAAGAGAAGAAAGAGGGGAAATTAAAATAACAGATGCAGTTCCTATATACGGGAGTATAAATGATCGAATAAAGTTTCAAAACATACAAACGTTCATCTAAAAATAAGCTTGAGCTTACAAAGAATTCGCAGCGTTAAATTGATGTCAAAGAGTTAATATTTGCTTTTTGATAATGCCAGTGACGCGTCATAAACACGAGTATGGTAATTTTGGTGAATCAAATTTCTCGCAATCGGGTGAAACCGTGTGAATCCTTACTGAAATACAACTCGTGGTGATTGCAGGTATAAATTTATTGAGACTCTGGCCGGTGTGCGAGCGTACCTACAACACGGTTGAGTCTCGAGTGTAATAAATCGAGTCGTGAGACTTATGAAATTGATTCTGCGTTCATTCCAGGAATCATTCAACATTTCTGGCCTGAGATTTGCTAATTAGTCGTTTATCTTTGAAACGCTTAAAAGCCGCCTTATTATACAAACTGCGATGGAATATTTGACGGTTTTTTTTTTTTCTCAAGCCATTCGGTATAATATACGAGCTCTGCTGGTAGCTCGTTGGTTAATCGTGTAAGACTCATACCCGCGTTTACATGAATAAATAAAATAGAAATTAGTTTGCGTCGCGAAAGAACCGATGAATATAAATTAAGCCTGATCCGAAAATGCTACCAAGCCACTAAATCAAGGCCCGTGCCTCGTACTGTAACGACGAAGGCAGGTGCTCGTTAACTAATTCAGAGATAACGTGAAAACAAATGACGTTCGGTGAGATAACTCGGATAGTTCTTCTCTTGGCTATAAAAGCCGAGAGTAGTAGGTATGTAATTACGCATCGTTCAACACCTTGGGATGAAGTTAGTTTATACTGAGAACACGGCACGCGGTACACGCGCGACACGTAACAACACAGAGGCAAACGAAACGAACCAGCATAATCTCGGCACGACGACCTCCGTGAGATCAGGCGAACGCACACACACACACACACACACACATATACACACATACTCCCCCCCTAAGCATTGAATGCATATGGGTTGTACATAGCATACCTGCATCGCGGCAGACGTATCTTCTTACTGCTTATTTACGGGTCTAATGACTAGCTATTGCCGCGTCAGTTGCAACTGTTGCACGTGAAAAAAGTAGAGAGGCAAGATCCGTAATCCAGATAATTAGAAGCACCGAGATCAGGGAGTCAGACCCGTTCGGGATTCAGAAATCGACACGAACCCCGCAGGTGCCGGAAAGCTCGGCAGACACGGCAAGAGAACTGAAACGAGATGAATTTATTCGAGTTTCGATTATCTCCCGTACCTATAATATAATATGCATCCTTGACGAGGACCACCTAGTGGGTTCCTGCCGTAACTTACCCCGAAGAGGTTGAAGACAGGGAGAGGGTGAGCTGGGAGAAAGGGCGGGAGAGAGAGAGAGAGAAGAAGGGAGAGTTAAGGGTGGCCCCGTAGTGATGACCAAACATTCGAAATTCTAGAATTCTTCGACGCCACACCCCTTTCCATACCTATTTTATTGCACTCCTTACCGACGGACTGAAGTCCGTGCCGTGGAGAGGGAATAAATTGCGATTTTTCGACGACGAGCCTCACAGGGACGACTGGAAAGCCGCAGGACTCCCGAGGCGGGAGTCTAGACTCTTTCGTCGAAGAAAGGCGTTATCTATATTATCTGTTCGGGTCTTTGGGTCGATCGTAAAATCTAATGACGACATAAAACGAAGGATACATGGAAAAAGCTTCGTTATAGAAAACGTCTGCGGTTGTATTATTAATACTTTATGTTAATTACCGTTTCCTTTCTTTTTCGTTTCTCTCGTACGCCTCCTTCTATACTTGTTTCCACAAGAGCGTCCCACGTCCGTGGAGTGGTCCACCTTCAAATCGAGCCGTTAAATACCCACCCCCGATCGTAAATAAATACAACCTACCAGGATTCGATTAAAATCTGTTTTATGTCGCTAATATTTTACCAGGCCGATGCGATGTGCCGATGAGCGAGCATTTTTCTTCCAAACTTATGGAATAAATAATTCTATCTAATCAAGATTACATCGGACCCACTCGCCTTGCCTACCTATTAATAATCTACGAAAATGTCCGAGCATATTACGGATCTTCTCACTCTTTCTCCCATCGCCATCGTCATTTGACTCTTCTCACCAACGTCATAAGATGATGTTCAAAATAACGCTCTTTCAATAGCGTATTAAGCATACGTGAGAATTATAAATTGCTTTAACGATTGGTGCTTCACAGATTCCGAATGCAAACGTCTAACCCAAATTCGTGAAGTGAATCACTTAAGCCTTCAGTTTTTAGAATTTAAATAGCCTTGATTTCGTGAACTCTATGGGAAAAATGTGTTTCATGTATCCCCCTCAGGTAGTCGTCTCATTCGTATACATGCAAAAAACCAATTCATTACAAGCTACCGACTTAAAATCGAGTATTCTCATTTTTCTGTGACCAATCTGTAAGAGATTAGTGGCGCTAGGGGGGTTCTCAGCAATCGACGAAGAGGGTTGAGGGTAGCGTTTGAGTCGAACGGAGATTTTAAAAACATTAATCTCGATTTAAAGGCTTTCTCTGCTTCGATGATGACTACCCAATACCGTAGTCCGTAGAAATCATTTCTGAAATATGAGACCGGACTCAAAAGAGGGTATCTATAAAAATATGTTAAACAAAGCCTATGAATATTTATGTTGAACATTTTTAATCTCTTTCACAGCTTTCATGGGCATCGAATTGCAAATGGTTTCAATGTCCACTTATCAACTTGTCTGTTTCAGTAAAATTTAGTCTTTGTTCATCTGAAATAAGATCTATCAAAGATCTATCTTCGAACATACGACAGTTGACATGAAAAGAAGCTTGCAGTGTGTGACGTCAATAGACTAGTTCTCGAACTATTCGCAAATGGAACGGAAATCATGGACTAGCGATTGAGCATCACGGGCGTCAAGTTGGCGAGGATAATTTCACAGTCAATTAGGTTGCTGGAGAGCTGCCGAACCCGCGATAATATCGACTGGTAAGCATTATTTTGTTGAATTCGGTTTGTCCCGCTCGATCTCGGGCAACGGCGCATGTGCTTTCTCCTTTTACCCGTTGAAGCTCCGTAATTGTTTGATTACTCAGCACTGAGCGCCGGGTGCTGAGCTACCGCTAAACTCCAACTAAGGCCAAAGATCGAGCTAGTAGGAAGGTAACGCGCACTAAAGCAACCATAGCGCACAGCATAGCAGGGAGCGCGCCCCAGGCTAATTAGTGATTAGTTAGTTAATTGATTGCGTTCCCTCAATAATCGCTCTGTCACTGACTGCAGCTTTCCAAAAGCTCGCTACACGATGTTTCGCCACCGAATATCACAGGCGAGCATTACATGCTGAACATGGGGGCAGTCGACACTGCCAATGTATGAATGTGCCGGACGATCACGCGGATGACGCCGATAATGAATTGAGGCTCAAGCACATTCTGTGTTCCACAAATCGTGCCACTACCTGTCATGCTTCCCCTCGTGACATTATGAGCTCAAGACTTAAAATGCAGAGGTACCTGGAATATTATCCATCCTTCTGTTTTCAATCTCATTTTTTAAGGGCTCGAGGTAGCATTCTTTAACATTGGACAAACACACGCAATCAAAACGACGGGAAAAAATTCTTGTAAGTTAGCTATGTAATTTAGATCCAAGAACGTTGGAAGTAAATATGCAGTAAGAGTCTTTTGGAAACGTCCCAATAACGATAAAAAATCTTGATAAAAGAGAAAGAAATAAATTGCGAATGGATTCACGTACGGGAATTACAGCTGTCCTGTATACGCGATTATGGTGCCTGATTTTCTCACGCCACTACAGCATCGTATTTGCCATTTACTCGCATTTGTTCGGCTCCTTTGATAGTACCAAGATAAATTGAAATAGGTATCCAACGCAGTACGAATTCGTGACTGCCGACTGCAATTCGTATATGTGTGTATGCCTTGCCGTAATGGACTAGTGGTGGTAGGCCGACTGTGTATCGAGTCGGTGGCTTCCGGCTGTATAGTTTTTGCGAGACATCAATATGCCGGATTGTAGTATTGGTAAGCGCGAGTTGTAATGACACAGCATCAGCTCGTTGAGTAATCGAGGACATACTAATGGTGATGATAATGATAATAGCAATTTGAAACTTTTACAATCGGTGCAGACCTTATAGGTATTTCTATACATACGCTGCACGTATTTATCATCCGTGTGTATGATCCGCAACGACGCAGCATTCAGGCACAATGTGTTGTACTATATAATGGCGCAAAAATCCGTCAAAACGTCAGAGAGTAGAACGTAGTCAAAAGGATAAAAATCAATTGAAATCAAAGAAATAAAATCGAGCGACACCGTATGAAAAACACTGCAGGGTAGAACTCTCACGGGGGAGGAAATAAAAAGTCTGCAAAAAGGAGGGAGAGGACACTGGAAGTTGGCAACAAAGCGATGCCTCGCCGTTGCGCCCACGACAAGACAGCTGTGATATTCCGGGGGACCTCCTATCTATCAGAGATCGTTCGGTGGAAGATTATTTCTCCAGAAGACTCTTATTGTCGATCCGTCCTTTCAGAAGGGGCTTAGCCAAGATCGAGGGACTCAGGATTGGTGGAAATCGTATATTACGCACTTGACGTCGTTTTTGCCCGTGGCTTTGGCCAGGGGGAACCTTGATTTTATTTCGCTGGGCTTTGATGCCACACTACCGTTCGCGTATTGTAAGGTTACGTTTCTTGTCATTCGAAATTTGCGCAATAATTGAGAACTGTATAAATAATAATTCAAAAGTACGGATGAAAATAATGAAGTGAAATAATAATACACGAATAATCCGACCACAAAGAGTGAAGCTAAGATGTGGAACGAGGCCGTCGTTCCCAGGTCGGTGAAAATGAGGTTTATACTTTTCAATTTATTGAACCGGTAGGCTATAGAATTCCGAGACAAATTTTAATATTTCATATACCGGGACTGAATGCTCCGCCGTCGAGATCACCTGTCGACGTGGCCAGCCGAGCCACTCAAGTCGATAAGACGGGCTGCATTGTCGGGACGTCCGGCCGTATATTGGACCTTTTGTCAGAAACTTATATTTATTCATTAACAATTATGAGCATGAGATGGAGTTGAACATTTTTTGGATGATTCGAGATAGCGGCTGATATAAACACTGCGACACGTCCCGGTAGCGTTTCTGCGTTATGTAGAATCAAATCAACTCCCTAATCACTCGAGATGAAGCTCAGTATTTATCAATGGTAAAGTCCAGGGTGATGTTGAAAGTGAGAAATTTCACCCTCTCAAAAATCGAAGAATGCCATGGCTGATGCGGAATTTTCTTACATTCACAGGGCGTGGGTAAGAAAACTTGGGTAGTATCAAAAATCGCTCAAGTCAGTTTCGGCCGAATAGGTTGAAGAGGTTTAAAAGGCGCCTCACGCGGTGCGAATCGTTTACAGGAGGATATAAAGTCGGTCAAGTAAATCAAGATCGTTGAATATTTGTACAAAAAGTTCTTTCCGCCCGAAGTGCCCGGAATGAAATATTCACAATGGTCCTTGCGTGCAGAACGGACGGCCGCATAAGATGCTTATCGTAAAAAAACGGGTTCGATATTTCGCGTGGGAGATCAAGCTGCATATGGTGGACCTGCAGGGAGCAGAATGTGACAATCGACAATGCCGTGACGAAGTCGTGACAAAACCGTGCGAGTCGTTTTTTGCCCGTGTGTCAACGCGCAGTGACCGTGGCTCGATGGATCGTCGAGGGGCTTACTGGGGACAGGATCTATCTGACGTGTGTCTACCTGGGCCGCACGGACACCGACAGGTAAGCCTGGAAGAACGGACAATGGCTGGTGCAGCAGGATTAGAGATGACGATATTTTTCCCGGTGGTTGCATTGTCGCGTGTATTGTGAGAGAGACCGAGAAGGCGTTTCGTGTGCGCAGAGTTTTATGTTGTCGTGCAGGAAGAGCAAAGAACAAGCAAATTATACCTCTTCATCAATTTCCGTTCCATCGGCAGGATCCCCACTCTTTATTTGATAGGATTTCACGGTTTTTTTTCCACCGTTTACCACAGTTGTTATCTCGTGCGTTGATTATTTCGCGATCAGGATAGACGAGCAAAAGAAAAAAAAACACGCTCCGCGAGAAACGTACCACAGGAATTAATAACAAGAATGAAAAAAAAGTCCATTGTGATCCTTCTCACCTGTTGAAAATGCAAATTGAACGGCGGAGCAGCTGGACTGGGATCCTCGACCGAATACCCAGGGTTGAGAAAATCATTCGTAATCTAGTTCGGGTGGTTTGTTTGTAGAGCAGCTCTTGCATCTGGTTCCTATTCCCTATCCCAAACCACGTACTCACTAAATCGAGCATTGCTTCATCACCGCAAGTCAAAATATTGGGCCATCGGTCCTCAGTTGCATCGTATTCCCTCCCTCTTTTGCGTTCGAGATCCACGTCCAACGTCCAACGCTCAGCGGCGAACCCTCCCACAGCCCAAGGCTCATAGACATTAATACGAGGTGGATTCCTAACTGACGCACGTATAATTAGTACATCCACATCTTATAACGGGTGGACACATCACTCCACCTGCCTCCTCACCTCAACCCATGATAAAATTTCAAATGACCTGTCCGAGTAGCAATCGCTGAGGTGAAGCGAACGGACGTTCGAATAATTCCGATTCAGCTTCCCTGAATAAAATGCCGGGAACGAATTGATCGTCGACTCTATCAGCGAAAAGGGCTAAAGTAGAACGCGAACGGAGCCAGTACCCACCAACTACAAAGAATCGTATTTCGATCGGCCATCGAAACGGCCCGTCAAACCGGTCAATGCATCATCCGCGGGTCTCTAATCATGCTTTTATTTTTTGGTCGAAGCAACGGATCGGGGCAGTGATTGGTCAAGGCAGCGGGGGGCCTGAGGCCTCGACGGACAGGGCCCATCCTACCAGGACGGGCGATGCGCGATGCTTCGCCTTTACCTTTGCCTTTGACGATCCAACAAGAAAAAGTCTAAAATCAGCTTCATAACAGACACCGAAGTCTATCAGATGGTAATTATATGTATAGCTGATACGACCAGAAACACCTACTCGGATTTTATATACAGGGTGCTTTCCGAGCAACGGGGATCCTTCTGGTTCGTCCGGCATAATCAATTTCAAATTGCAGTTTGTCTCCAAACACTATGTTCGGCTGAAACGACCTTATACCTGTCCACTGTTCTAATTCTTTCCGCAGGGTTATTCCGAGATATATTATATTCTTTCAGACAATGAGATTAGTCCGTTAGTTATCCGTGAAACTCAATAGAAAATGCTGACTCGGAAATTTGAATCTGAATGTTTCCATTGTTCGTGATGTATGGTGTGAATATGAAACTGGGTTCGACGGTGAGTATCCCCTGGGTGGGTAGCAAATGCGAGTTGATTTTGTTCACCCGTTAGGTGAAATACGTTCGAGACGCCATGTTAGCAACTGGCACCATGAGTGACGTAGGGTACGGAGGATATAGAAGATATGAAGGACAAGGATGACGAGGGGAGGAAGAGGTCGACCAGTCTATAATGTATAATAAAAATGCATCTACCACTATAACTCGATGAGTTGATTGTCTGCTTGTCGGAATGCCAAAAGATCTCGAGTCAGTGGATCGTATTAACATACACTCGCACGTAAGGGCGATAGGTACACACCGTCACACACAACGGTCTCGATGGTCTTGTTGCGCGTATAATGCGCACAGGCATGTGCACTAGTGCAATCAACAAATTAATTGAATTCTATGAATAATTGCTGGCTACTTGAATACACGAGTTTCACACTCAGGATGATGATAATTAATGTAATAATTGAAAGACTGATTGTAAGCAGGAAGTGTGGAAGCGATCAGTATCGCAAACCACTCTGTGATCACAATAATTACTGTTATAGATTGGTTGGAATATCTTCTATCATAAGCATCGTTATTTCTCAAGTAGGTACGCCAACCGTTGAGTTTCTGTAAGGGATGGTTATTCGCAGAGGTAAAGTGGTCGTTCTCACACAAATAAAACGGCACTTAGTTGAAGTACTTAGCTCCATAACAAACAGACAATGTGAATACGACATGTGCATACGTGCGGAGTAGGCGCAGAGCGCAGACTTGTATGTAAATTTGCTTTAGCATGCACTCCATGAGTCTTTGATATGACATCGTGCAGAAACTTGGAGCAACGTCAGGTTTTCGTTAATCTCTGCTTCTATGGGTATAGAGCGGGCATTCTACAAGCGCATTTCAACAGAATCATGGAGCCGAAATTCACCAACGGAAATTGAAACTGCAGGCAGCATCGATTCGGCTGCATGGCAGGCGATTATTTACGTAGGAAGCGCGTGGAGACGGATACGTTAGGAGCAAAAGGTAGACTGCTCGTTCAGAGGTGAGTTCACGTAAGACGAAAGGGTGAATTAGGCTGAGCAATCGAGCCCGCTGGGGCAAGAGAGCCCGAAATTGTCCAAACTCGAATGAGCCCAGCTGGCAGAGGTGCATCTGCCACAAGATGAAACGCTTGCATGCTAAGATGGCTAGGGTTTAGTAGAGGGTGTATTTGTGTAATATTCCGTTTGTCTTGTCTTCAGAGGCTCTGCTAATGTACACAACACCAACTGAACGCGACGCTGGTAGCTTCTAGCTACTAGGATTGTTATTGTACAATTTGCTAAGACTAAGACGTGTACTGTTGAGTGTGGGAAGCACCTTTGGACATCAGTCGAGTATCACGCAGGAAGGTCTCAAACGGGAACGAAGATATATTGCCCCGCATAATTTACCCTTGGTCGACGTTTCGGGTTCCAATTAATGCTACCGCGTTTTAAATGCTTTTTCTAACCAAGGGCACCTGCCATTCACCGGACTAGATCCGCGTCAAATCCTATTTTCCCAGTATGACCGATGGGTATGCGGTAAGCGGACGAGATCCTTGGTCAGAAATTCTACTGTTGACAGAGATCAAAGGGAGAACGGGCACTCAGAGATGTGCACGGTGTCTCGCTACACGCGACGCGGTATCTTTGTCGTCTGACACGATGATGAAGACAATGAAATTCAATCATTTCTATCACTGCATCTTCCCGAGGGATTCTCGAGGGACACTGACGCCGGGCATTTTCGTCATTCCACAAAACTCGGGAACTGTAAGCATGACACCGAAGATAACTACAATTGTGAAACTAATTCCACAATTACAAATGTGGTGTCTGTTCATAGCTGACAAAGCGGCACAGTTAGTCTAGAAAAAAAAGCGGCACGAATGATTCCGTAAATTTTTTGAAAAAAACTGATTTCATTTTGTATTCTGTTCTCATACCGTCAGGATTTCCTACTTCGAGTCCTTTCTATCCCCGAGTGCTGTTCATTTTCAATACTCCTGTCCGGTGTGATCCACAGATATTATTTTTTGAGATTGTTTTACAGTAAGATAAGTATCGATTGAGAGAATTCGTATTGAAGAACCAAAATGCAGAAACGGGTTAGGAGTCTATAGATTGACACGAGTCAAATACAATGTAAATTTAATTGAGAATAATTACCAGTTGGATTGAAGAAATTGCGAACAAATTTGATAGAATGATCGCGTGGATCCGACAACGACTCGTGCAATTACTTTACGCGGAGATAATCACAGTCAGAAGTTGACGGATGGACGGATGGGTGGACGAGGGGAGGAGATACAAGCGTATATACATGGGTGGGTATTATATTGGTCAGAATACTAAGAAGTGGCGATTACAACGCCATTACGCCGTGCTGCATCTGAACTTGGACTTCGAGGTCCAGCGGCTGGTACCTGATGCCCGGGGCCGAATCGAATCAAAATCTCATTCGCGAGCACCGCTAAAAACTGCCCGCTATTAATATTAATACGGACAAAAAATATTTTAATGACCACTCCAGCGGTTGTCATTCGCTCGATCGAGTATCGAGCATATTCAGATGCCACGCAATCACCTTCACCGAAAGTGAGAGTACACCTTGCGCACTTCAAAGAAATTTGGGTGTCCCATTAATGTGAAGTTTGCAAGCAGCATTCCGAACTCATGGCTCCTTTGTTTGTCCGTAATATTCGAATTGTAATAATTATGTAGTCGTAGTTCAGGGTAGTCTAGTTTGGGATTTTCTAAAACAAATAAATGGGCTGGACGTAGTAGATGAAACAAAAAAATAATATAAGGATTTGATCAAGTAGATACAATGTTTAATTTTTGTTTATTTTATTTATTTTTTTTTTTTGTCCGTGATCCAAGCCAGACTAAAGATCCCACGGGAAACTAATATTATATTATTAAAATGAAATTTCGTGTCGGCGGCAAGCTCTACTATTGAATACATTTAAGATTTAAATTTGGCTTTCGGTGTTCGGCTGTGGCTCGTCGTAATCGACAATAGAGAGAATTTTAGAAGGGAAAGGCTAGTCTGGCCATTGGCCATCCCTCGTAATTTAAGTCACTTATATTCTCATTACTGTAGCAAGAAACGAACCACACTGCATAGCATAAAGCCAGCTCTCTACTTATTATGTATAAATACATTTCTCTGAATTCCGTATATCCCGGACAGACGAGGGATCGCTGCCCAGGGCGTCCCGCGGGACACTGATGCCGGCTGACGAGAAAAATCACCAGAAATAAAAGGACCTCGCGGAGGAACTGCTATTATACGAAGCGTGGTTTGCGCCTTCCTCGCTGCCTCATCGCCGGCCTGTTGTCTTTCGGTCGAGGTATAAATTCCCTTTGACGAGTCACTCGAACGAGGCCTTATCAACTAAGGTTCATTCCTCGATTCTGACTGCAGAGATTGGGTTATTCGCATAAAAATTCGATCTCGAATTTACCTTTCAAATCGACAGACGCCGGATTTTTACGGTGGAATAAGTTAGAGCGAAGTAAAGAAGACGAAAACGATGTATGCTTCTGGGGGCTATTCAAAGATGATAATTTTTTATAAACTCAGGTGAATGTGCGCGTAACGCGTACACGCACTGACTTGCCATTATACTGGACAAGTTGGTTAATGGAAAACGTGATGACAAGATAGACTGACGGAAAAAGAGGCAGAAAAAAATATACAAGAGTTCCCACTTTTCCTGAATATTGAAACATCAATTTATAAACTTTGATCGGGTTTTAATTTGTTTTCGCGACCCCCGAGTAAATCGAATATCAACTCCATCGCGTCGTCTTTCGCCGTCGGAGTCAACTGGAAGCGACTTTGAACCGAGTGCAAATATATTCGCTCTTCTCATCTGCGATGGGTGAAAAAAAAAGTTATAATAAAACTCCGCGAGAAATCCAGGCAAATACGAATGACATACTCGTAACAAAGTCTTCAAATTTTATCATCATTTCTTGAGAAAACGCCCCAAGATCAGCCAATAATTAAGAAGCAAATAACGATAAACGGTGATCAGGTTGAAAGCAGCGATTGTATGAACTAGCATGTGGCAGTACATCGTGATGCACCCGACAAAGCGCGGTATAAGATGACGCAAGTGATTTCGGAAGCTCAAATAGGATTGTCCGCACCATCGGCTAGAAATCCCATCAACCGACGTTCTCCCGGCGAACGTCTATAGCTAGTTAGAGTTTATAATAAGGTTTGACGATGTGTAACGTGCCACGGAGCTCGTCTATCTATTGGGTGAAAATGTCTTCCGCTCAAATCCCCGTGAAATACCTTTGCCCCCTCCCGTGTCAGACACTGCAGTTGATCGTCCAGACCGATCTGGTCTGAAACGATCACCTTCTGCATCGAAAAATTTCATTCTTTGACCCGCCGTATAAATTCATAAATTCAACCCACTCGATTCGCCATAAGACTCTATTATTAGGGTTGGAAAAAAATCCAGGTCTAGGATAAATCTCTACGAGTTGAATCGCTCACGAAGCGATTACCTGCACTGTGTGTACCAGCCATGTACAACAACTACATATATAGTATGCAGCTGTCAACTGATTGGTTCGTACTTAACGCAGGTCCGAGGTTCAAGTGGGATGGCAAATTGACTTTTGTCAAATCCTCTTGGCGCCATACGAAATTATAATGGTTGAAAAATAAGAAAAGTCATGGAAGGTCGAGACCAGGGTTTGGAAGCACAAGTCATGCCGTAGATACGATCGATGCAGTGGAACGATTTAAATAATAACAGTCAACAAAGAGACTCTTAGGAAGCTTGGATCGAATTGACGTTTATCTTGTTGCTTGAACGCAACCATAAGTAGGTGATGGAATTACGATCGGCTGTCTGTCGCGCGTCGGGGATTTTCGATCGATTGATTCAATTTTATAGAAAATAAAAATAGCAAAGTAATGGAATGTGTATAGTGAAAAATGGTAGCACATTTTTCTCTACGTAATAAAAGGCTTATTTATAATACATCAGGTATTATTCCGTAATTTAATTCTAAAACCCACTGAGGAGGTTAAAGGTTCATCCACCTGGAAATTAAAAATGTCGTACAATGAGCACTCAGTGCTCGTGGCATGGAACGCAGTCTCGACTCGAAAGTGCTTTCAACTAAAAGTTCGTAATTTCATAAAACTGATTATTATTATCGTACGCAGGTCGGTGTAAAAAGTATTCCTGCACAGAAACTCCCCTCCCCCGCCAAAAAAAAAAAAAAAATGCAACGAGCGTAATTCTTTGGAATAATTGCACACAAAACCGTGTTTCAAAAAAAGACTATAATAAAATAAATGCAGTACGCATTATTTTTTCTCTTATCACGACCCTAGATTGATTTCAAATAATTCTCGAATACAAATTTCTCTTGACAACAATACCAGTCCCTTCTTTCCAAACATGGCTCGAGAAGCGAACACACTAGTTGACACAATTTAGCACGTCACCACGTCCAGAGGCAGTTTGAATAAGATGTGGTCATTACAAACGGTGACTAGCTGGGAGTAAGTCGGCTGTCCCTTGTGAAAAGCCAACGTTGACCCAACGTATCCGTAATCACCGATAATAACCACTTAGTTTTCGTTTAACCGTTTGCGAGGAATTTCGAGGAGGAAGGTTCCGCACGAGGCTGCATCAGCGTCAGAAGCAACAGACGTACGCTACAGCCGCGGGATCAGACACAATCGGGCTGAAGAAAAAACGTGGATATACTTATAATAAAGATTATTTATAGGTATTAGTTATTCGAGGAGACGGTTTCCCGGGGTGGAAATATTAGACGCGCAACGCTGCGGCGGCAGCCTGCATATACCTATATATACATATGCATGCGTGTGGGTTTAGGTATACCGATTTCGTGCACCCAAACCTACGGCCGACGTCGACTCCCCGAAACGTATCCTCAGTTTTCTCATGCGTCTGACGTTATTATTTATGGGTTCCCATACACCATAACCCTTTGATGAGTATCAGCTACTGCTTGCATTATCCCCGTTCTATTGGTTTGGGCGGTATGGGGACCCGTAAAACATGTGTGCCCATACGTCTTCGGGACTACCGGACACCTGCGAGTCCTGAAAGGGATGTGGGAGGAATGAGGGATGAGAGGGGCAGGGGGGGGGGGGGGTGATATTCAAATAAGACCTTCGTGCCGATCAGCCTTAGATCTGCTCGCATTCAAATCGACGATTCCGTCGAATACTCCCTCCGAATGTTTGTCTGAATACTTCCGACCTGCGATAGACCGGGGGAATTATTGTTCAACGCAGATGATCTGCAGGTATATACTCAGGTGGATTAAACATATACTCACGTGTATGAACAATCACCCCCTCATATTGTGTATTACACAGCATACGAGTACTGACTACTTTTGCATCCACCATGATTTGATTTTTAATTTTTTCAATGGCCAAAAATCGTCTTGTAGAAATTTCGCGTCACTATTTATACTCGTCCTAGTTTTCCAATGTCAATAATACAGAAGTGATTTTCGGAAATTGATGAACTGAATTTTTTAGCTTCATTCTGATACAGTTTTCTCAAAAAAATTGTTGAACAAATTGTTCGGTCTTCATACAATTATTATCGAAAGACTTGTATTTGAGTTTTTTTCCGGTTCAAGACTGTCCAAGATGTTCATGTTTCTTGCAAAGCTCCTTCTACGTGGTTTCGAATTTATTGAAAAAATTGTAATCGGTGGCTCGGAATATAGGCCGAAAATCGGTGGACTTAAAACAAGTTCGATTACGCAGGATTTCCGACCTGTTTCAGGTACATCCCATTCGTATGCCAGAGTAAACGTACGTATGCCGGAGTCTCCAGACATTCGTGATAGATCCATAGATCGTCCGTGTACCCACATAAAAGAAAAGGGAGGAGGAACATTATTTCAAAAGTTCAACGACCACTTTCGGCAGTATGTCGGGAGGCTACCGACAGGGAATACGTAAAGGGTCGGGGCTGTTGGACAGGGTTATGCACCTATACACCCGCTCACCATTTTCGTATTCAAATGTATTTCGTGTATACGGTTGGCTCTCAAGGCCTCCGCCGGCTCATCTTGAATACGCCCACAAATTTATCATTGAGTATTATTCGTTGAAGTGTCAATGGACCATTTGAATATGAAAGGAATGAACCCGAATGAATGCCCATTGAAATAAAAATAAATAACGTGCACCGAGTAGATGGCTGGATTCGATTATTTAATCGATTCAGAATATGCAGACAAGAGATCGGCCTGCGTGAGGGAGGGAGGGAGGGAGGGGATCTAAGTAAAGAGACGACATATCCTTTTTGTTTAACTTCCTGCAGATTTTCAACGTTTTCTTCGGATCTTTACCTGCCTCCGTCTTGCGTAATACGTTGCGACCGGGGCGGCTTGCTTCCTACGAGAAGACATGGGTCACATGAATTGTAAAGTATATACCGATCAATGCTCTGGCTGACGTACGCGTATCCGTGCATTGCGCATACGTGATCCTTTCATTCAACTTATTATATAGCCGTCGTAAAATGACCCCACAGTTGCCGGTTGCTCCTGTCTGCCTGTCTGTTCGTTATTCAATCTTATTTCATTAATTCGTAAAGGCACAGGCATACGTGTTCAACGGAAAGAGCGTACTAATGCATCAACGCTTCAAACGAGACTTAAATTTGTTAAATAATCACTTAGTTGTTGATGGATTTGACTAAAAAAAAATCCAATTTCATTGGGGACTATTGCAATTCATCGTGGAAATGCCTGATACAGAAATACGTTATGACAGAGATTATTTAGCTTGATTCAAGATTTATTTTTCATGCGTTGTAAAATTTAAACTGCGAATTTGTTATCGATGGATGATAATCGCAATCTGTGACTTCCGGTTGTTTTACCCACGAATTTTAACCCACATTGGGTAGAAATGTACACTCATTGGCGGACCTTTTACATTAAATGCTTATTTAATGAGTAAATAAGAAGGTTACAACATGAAAGGAGGATTTTCAACGGCAGTTAATTAACTTTTGGTTTTAAAAGACGAATTGACCACGAGGTGACCAAAGATGTCAGGATGCTCACTCCACGTCATCATTCTGCTGAAAGGTTTTAGCTTTATCACAGTATTAATCTCAGCGGAAGTTCGATAACGTTGTCTTTTCACGGTTTACCAAAGCATACCTTGTAATGGCGATTCAAATTCTGATGTGAACTTGAATCATCTTTTAAATATTTGAAAATATATCTGGTACGAAATATCAAAAGAAACGTTCAGAATTAGACATCAAACAGATGATTACACGTGAAAGATTGTTGCAAAATACCCACTTCATAAAAAGATTGAAGTTGCGTTACTCGTTTTACTTCCAGGTCGTACCATGTTCCATATTATCCTGTGCATGTTACATCATTTTGAAGAAGCGAAACGATCCGTTTCTCACGTTACAATTTTTATGCATCACATTTGAGAAATACTTGAGACAATCATCCATACCGCGAACAGCTATATTCTATTCTCAGTACTAGGTCATCAGAGATTATGTTTCGTACGTCTTCGCCGCGTGTTTTACACCTTGTTCGGAAATTGCTGATGGACAAGAATGCTGCTGCTAATGACGAACAAATAAGTTGTTTGGGTATAATTGATGGTAGAATTATCATTGAGCCCGCGTTTGGCTATGTACACAACGTTATCACGCATGAGTTGTTCAACTTTCCGGTAGGTAATTGGATGACGGTGTAAGGAAGACGCGATATTTCAAGGCGAAAATTAGATTTCCGATTGACGTATGTGGAGTTGAGAGAGAGGATTAACGTGTGGGTAGGATGATATAACCCAGAGCAATATTGACTAGCAGGCGACATACAACGTTCGAAGGGCTTGTACGTGTAGTGTGTAGGACAGTAATTACCTTCACCCCTAATTATCTATCCAATTAGCCTCGGGCTATTATGATTAAGCCTACACTGACAAGTTTGTAACAACAATTGGTTAATATCGGCTGCCTGGTGGCGGACAAATTTTGAAATTGCAAAACCCGACCCAGTACATGCCGAAGTCCTAGCCTTACATCCGAAATTTATTAACCAACCATCCACTCGAGATCGTTATCTTTGCACATTTGCACGTGATATTCAAAGAATACACGACACGGCTTCAAAAGCACACAACTTGGAAAATTCGGTCAAATTATATAATCGGCACGTTCAATTTAGCCGCATCCACCAAAATACCCAAATCACTGCTGGGCAGCTGATAGTTGAATACGGTAATGTGACGTTCCGGGGTGTGCGACCCACTGCACAAAGTGGGAATCACTGGCGAGAGTATCCCATGACGTAGTTCCGTGGCCATAATATCACGCTATGCACCCTCAGGTAACTAAACACCGCTAACTCGATGAATCTGCAATTAATGTTATCAGCGGTATCCCCCCTCCATCCCCCCTGCGCCAACCCGCCGTGCATCGTGATTGTCTTCTATTTCGCAGTAATGGCATAACAGATGCCGCAGCAATTCGATGCTCTGGCATCGCAGTATATTATACATACGGCTAATTTAATCCGTATGAATCAAGTTCTGCACCTGTGCTTCGATTTCGCTGAAGGCAACCTCTCCCGCTAGCTTCAATCTGCATTTACTCAAGCTGATTCTTTATTTTGTTAAATCCACATTACAAACCGCCACTTGCATTTTCATCTGAATGAAACTGAGGCGGTAATATTCTCTCAATATCTAGCAGAAGACTTTCTTTTCCGGCGCAACACGTGACTGTAGAAGTGAGAGGAGAGTAAAGGATAGACTTCTAGGTGGAGGGGGTGTTGATAATGATGGTTATTGTTACAGCGTAATGGCCCGAGCAATCGTTAGATTCACATTAGTTCGAGTCAAAGTTGAGCCGGAGTTTCTATTGCGTTTGCTTTTACGCAGCTTGTGACGTATGGCTGAAGCGGCTGCAGAGGTTGTATCTGTCACAGGCTCTTTAAGGCACCATTGGAAACGCGACACATATAATGAGGATCTATTACTCCGCTAATAATAGGTTTGCCATTCGCATGATCATTTTTCTTCTACTTTCTTCACGGCCACGACGTACGATCGAGAGAAAATCTTTTATTTTATTTTTTTTAACGAGACGTCGTGAAACGGTATTTAACAATGTAATTAAGAGAAAATTACACACAAAGAATGGACAAAGGAAACTTTCAAACATGGACAAAATATTTCAGCGTTATTATCTTCTACCCATTCGAAACATATAATAATACTGCATTCGACTACAGATATAACGCTGGTTGAAGGAAAAAGTGGGGGGAATTATACACCGTGTGATTAACCGAAAGTTTTTGCCGCGACGTCAGCGCCATCTGCCCATAGAATGTGTCGTCGTATCATTAACTTAGAACATGAAGCGAGAAGCCGCTACACAACATGTGTAATAGAAATTGAATGAATTTATTCTTTGCATTGTAGGATGTCTCACCGCCGACCTTTGTTCGGTCTGAATATTGTCTCTTTGGTAATTATTGCGAGATGTCTTCCGTTATGGAAGACATAAATATCAGGCATGACTAACAGCTGGACGGACGTGGTGTGATTAATTTCACTGGATCGAAAAATTTACCCACAGTCAGTTGCGTGCATGTGCAGTACAGGCAAAAATAATTGTTACTTGAGGAAAGGTCTTAGCGTGTTCTTTGAGTTTTTGACTTCTAATATTTGCAGCATACCTATTATTGGTAGACATTTTGCTAGTGTCCGCGCTCGAAAAAAAAAACGGAGAATTTGAAGTAAAATTATTTTGCTTCGGGATACACGATATTTTAATGCTCTTAAGTCTTGTACGAATCACTGGGCCAAAAAATTGTATCTCAATTTTTACTGTTACCAGCTTGTAACGACAAGGAATTAGAAGGTGCGTTTAATGTTGTGAGGTAATTGAACAACTTCATCGCGCGAACAAAGTTGGTATAGTTTCTACGGTTAAGGGTATTCATTCTTGTAAAATAAACCCTGCCCGTCTGTGACTCATTCCATCACCTGAAGTATTAATTACACAAAAAGGTAGTAAATACCTTTACTAAATACCTTAATAAGAAGTCTCAGAATAATATAGTTAGTTGAAAACTTTTCATCCAGATGTACGAGAAAGTTATTAACCAACTTATACTTTTTTTTTCATAATTATGCTAGCCCCAAAATGGAAATCCATTTACCTTCAACTGATTTGTATAATTGGTCGAAAACGCGTTCTTCGCGTTCATTCACGCACCCTGATTCATCCTCTTATTCCTTGAACTTTCGCTGTACAATTGCAAACAAAGTTGAAAGAAAGACCACCTCCATCTATGGATTCGCTGCGGTAGGCGTGTAAAGAAGTCGATGAATTAGCCGCGATTCACGAAAGAATAAACATGCCAATTTCTCAGACTTTGAAATAGCAAAGTATTCAATGAAAATTGGGCAGCATACCGACTGAAAAAGATACAAGGTGAAGAGACCCGTGCAATCACTGCCATTCACTCGAGGTCGAAACGAAGCAGGCAAGAACAGGGAGGTGAGAAAACCAGAAATTAGACAGTGGGAGTGGGAGGGGGAGGGGGAGAAGGAAATTCGCAATTATCCATCTATCCATCCACGCAGCCACGCCACACGGAGAATCAATTGAATTCAACTCGGTAATTGAAATTGTACACACAGACACGAATTTTGTCAAGACTTATTGTCACAAGGTCAATACATTGATCCGTGTCTTCCTGTATGGTAGGTGTAACAGAGTGATAAAACTGTTGTGAGTAACTTACCGGGATCGCCTTTGAAGAGTTTTCTCCAGCTGTAATCCACGTCTCCTTGATGAGGAAGGGTTAAAAACACCACAAATGCACTGACACACTTCACCACCACGAGATACGAGGCATCTTGTCACACTTCGAACTGAAATCACAAACCGATAATAAACATGATTTCTATCGTCGGGCAATGAGACAGCTCCTCACGAGGTGTTTGGACCGAATAAACATGTTTCGCATAACTTCGGCTCTGTTCGGTGCTCTCCGGTTTTCGAACATGCGACAATTGGTTACGGTATCAAGTATAATACAGCTCCAAATTTGGAATGTTTCCCTCTCTGTCGCTTCATTAGCGTAGGGTTTTCGTGATAAATTCTTGGTCAAATAATATTGCAGCCTGCATTGTATTTTGAATGAATACCTATACATATATATTTTTCCAACAAACACTTGGAACGATAGATTCTTGATGCCTGTAGAGCGTGCGTAAAGTGTCCCGTTTCTGAACAGTGCGGTGAAACGACGCTAGTGCATGTGCTTATTATTAATTGTAATTGTTAATTTCATACGCTAGAGATTTCTCTGCGCATATGCACTTTCCGATAACGTAATTTTATGCAACCCCACTGACGTCATTCGGTTGAATTTAACCTGAAGTTTGCACGCTTACGATAGGTTTCAAGAAACCGGGCCTTTGCATCTAGATCTTTTAATTGCCCTTGATCTACTTGTCACTCAATATTATACTATTTGTGAATTAAAAACGATTAGCCTCGTTCCAACTATGTTTAATCAGAGTCTCTGGGAACAACACTCGAATGAACCACCACCGATCATACAACAATACGACAAATGTATCAAAATTCTTGTGTTTTACATCCTTTGTTAGGATTACAAATTTCAAAACAATTAATCACGTTTAATTTGTGGCCTTAATCACCGTACTTTAATTACATGGTTTGGTTAACGGATGAAAATTCATCAAATCAGATTGACCTGGTTTTGTATTTTTCTGGAAATAATAGAAGTAATGAATTTAATCAAATTATCTTGTATAATAGCTATAGTTAAGATATAATAGATGTATAGGTATTCATTTGTGAGAACAATGATCTGCGTTATCTGCACCTACTTTACGCTACTCAAAGCTGGTTCTTAATGTCTCTTAAAAATGATTTTCATTAAGTCTAACCATATTTCGGGAACTTCAATAACTTAACATAATTTTTGTGAAAATAAGTAAAATTTATCACACAAAGGGAATGATTTTTTCCGCTCTCTTTGTCCCTTACTGTCGGGCTATTTCGAAGCTTCGCCGCGCCGCAGCCCGTGGGGTTTATTCCCGTTTGTTTCACTCGGTTTTTTCCGGCCTTTACCTCGGTGTTCTGTGCTGTCAATTTTGAATTACAAAAGCGTTTAACCGATTCCTCGCAGACAGGCTAAGACAAAGCAGACAGCCCGTCTCCGGGTCTCTTGTTCCGAGCACTGGCTGGCACTGCTTGTTTGTATTTACTTGCTCTTACCCAGGGGTTCTCATACACAAATCAACATCCTAAACCCTCGAACGAGTATTTCTCTAGATACCAACGACTGTTTATTTTCTGAGTGGCTTAGCAGTTGGTAGAAATTTGACTGAAGCGAGGCAAGAGAATCGCTCTCTTTTGCACATTCCAGTTCATTGAATCCTTGCCAAATATCCTTCCTACGTAAAATATGCAGACGCTGGATTGACAGTTGCTGTTTCATTATAATGACACTGCGGTACAGCAATAGCCTTTTAGTTCGCGGTAGCGGTTGAGTGTAGTTGGAGTTTAATAGCGTGTATTATAGATTATAATATTGCATGATCGGTACAATCACGTCACGCGGTATCCATCAATGCATCGCATGCAATATTCTCTGTCGCCACAAACTTTCCGGACGTGCAGGTATGAGCTTTGTACCTAGCTTTTGCCTATACATTATGACGTTCTACGATATTGTGTATGCATCGATAGTATCTTCCGGATGTAACGTGGAGTTGGAATGAGTATTTTTTAGAAACATAAAAGAATGAGCGCTCTGCCATCTTGCATCGGTTACTTTTCGAAACTCCAATTCGATAAGGTTATTAAGTTTACAATTATCGAAGATTTTGCTTCACTTCAGCTTCGGGAAGTTTTGAGATCGGGATTAACCTGATTTTTTATAACAACAAGATACAACGTATAAATATAAGTCTTGTACGGATTTGAATATAAATTTTAAACACGTAAAATTTTGAAAAAAAATCAAAACGATGCAGGCAAGCTAGTGAAGGAGTATTCGGTTCCGCCTTTATTTGCAAGTTGCATACGTAATAGAATGAGCTACAAATTTTCTATTTTTGCTACAGTACGTATTAATGTATACGTCTATGTTGGAAATAATTGAGACAAGATAATTATTCCGAATTTCGTAAAAATAAAGAAACTACGATTTTGAAAATGAATTACAAAATCTCGCCATCAATATTCAAACATAACCAAAAATCCGCTGAGATAACCTTCCCACGGAACATGGGGTAAAAATTTCGAGACATTCGACCGAAAACGAACTCGTTTGAAGCTTTCTATTAGGAAATATTAAGCGGGAGACGATTTTTGCACTGGCTGCACTCTAGAGACGTTGGCGTGGTATAAAAATCGTTGGAAGTATTGTTTTCCTCTTGAAATCTGTCGGCAACTAAAAGGACGGTAGGTAGGCACGCTGGAGCCCCTCAATACCAATGAGAGAACATAAAAAGCTTTAGCGCGAAGCATTCGTCGGTATCGCGCTCCGGTTCCACTAATGGGCGCCCAAGCGTCATACTCGGCATATACGAGCGCGTAGAAAAGACAGAGAAGGACACAGAGGAAAAACTACAAAGGGTTTCGAAGTCCCTTCCTTTATATCGGCGCGCTTTTGCAACCATCGTCGAAAGAGCATCAGCATCAGCATCAGCATCAGCATCAGCATCAGCATCAGCGCCGATGTAAGAGGAGAAGAGACGCATCGCATCGCAACGCAACGCCATAAGTCTCTGTCCTGCTCGCCGTGTCGTTTCTGTTTTCCTTCTCTTTCACCCGTGGTAAGTATATACAGCTCCGTTCGAAACAACGGATCAGAACCATTATTTATCACTCGGAGGTTCTCGCATCCGAGTTTCGCGAGAGCAGCAGGGGATCCGCGCAGTACGTGACAACTGCCAAAGATATTCGGCCGCGAAAGAGTAGATATAAGCTTAATCCTACGACGACAGCGGCAGAAATATGGGACCATATTGTCTCCATATATCATCCGGTTTTCTTTGATATATTTCTTTACTCACAGCGTCTTATATACCCTCTATCGGCAAAGAATTGTCCCCCTCCCTTCCCGCCGTGTCCCGGGGCCGCGATTTCCAGACCTCGATGTAATTGTACGTGCATCCACGCTCGCGGCGTGCTTTTCGATCCCCGAGGGTCGAGGGTGCAAGGTAGCAGAGGAAACAATACGAGCCGTGGAATCCGCCGGCATTTACATTTCCTTCCGAGTTGACGACGAGGTCAGGACAAAGGAGGTAAGGTCGGCGATATTGTTCAGGGTTAGCGTTTTGATTCGCGAACGAAATGAAATATCGCGAGAACCACTGACTCCTAACGATGTCCCGCAACAGGGCGAAAGTACCGCGGACGAAGTTAAACGACGCGACGCGATGTGACGTCGTCGGGTAAATTATGTTTGCATTGCTTATTACCCTGTTTACATTGAATGAATCTTAATTATTTGCAATTTTACGGAACGGTAGAATGCAATTATAATATGGCAAAGGTTTTAGCGCCGTAGGGTTGCGTGACGATGATGGTGCTGGTGGTGGTGGTGGTGGTGGAACCAGCACCCATGCTCCCCCTGCGAACCCGGCGTCGCGTCGCTACCCCCGCGCTGCTTGCCACGAGCATTTCATCAGAAGCGCCGCCGAGTTCCACAGACCACTTAACTCATAAATGAGGGATTATTTCATGATGTAATCGTGTATGGACCAAAAAGCATTACAATTAACGCTAACCAACTCGGCTGCGACTCGAGCGATGTAAATGAAAACGCCTCGAGCCTGTCGTCGAGCATTGCTGCGCAGCTTGCGTCGCCGAGCTCTTGCTCTGCTCTGTTTTCTTCTTTTATTTTTCACGAGCGTATTGCCCGGAATTTTTCTCGCGGAAACTGGTTCACAAATTCAGGACTTATACGTAACGCTCGGATTTGAGAGCTTGCGATGAAGTGGGAAGACGCGTGAGGCCCGACGATGCAGGGTTACGCCGGGCGGAGGATTAAAATCAGCGAACTGCAGCCATGGGGTGGGCACATAGTCGATGTTTTGGAAATGGCTCAGTTAATTTGTTGTCAAAGGGACGGCGAGGGCGTCTGGCAAACATGGTTAGATTAATGTAGGCTGGTTCCTCAAGGGGCAGGTTCCCCATCAGTGGTAGGTAGCTCTCGCCGAGATTTGCATACCATCACACCCTCGGGACCGCCGAGCTGCCGACTGCGTTGCTATTTTTACAATCTGTACGTCCAAGATAAAGGGTTACGAAAACATCCCCTGGACGATGGAAGAATAATAAGATCACTACGATGACGATTTTGTATTTGAATAATTTCAATCCCTCCCGTTTCCATGATGCCAGCCAAGATCGCACTCGGTGCCATGAATAATCGACGCAGAGATATTATACGTACCTCGTGGTCAGAAGTAATCGGAGTATACTTGCGGAATAACCAACCCGAGCAATAACGAATTCTGCGCTTACTCAGCGAGCTCGCTGCAGCTATCGGAACAAGCCTTACGATACCACGACTGTTTAGCATTGCACCCACGTATGCATGTGGCGGGTAAACGCAGGTAAGCAAGAAATGCTGCAGTAGGTAGGTACTCGGTTAATGTTAAAAGTTTTAACGAGTTTGAGTGATCGCAGTCGATGGAACCGCAACAATAATAACTCTGCTCACGGTACCGCCTCAAAGCACGACTTTCGAACAAGATATAATATTGCAATATGAAATCCGGAGAAGTTGGGTACCTGCGGTACTGAAACGGTAACGGCGGAGTGTGAATACCAGCAACGACGAAAGGAAGGTGAAAAAATCGAACCACGCATAGCTCTGCGGGCTTATTCGAAGAACGCAACGCCTGCAGACAAACGACCAAGATTCATCGCCGAGCTGAGTCCCACGTGATTGATATAAAGTGGCGATAATATTCTTCCCTTGTTGCAATCAATCTCAACCCTTTCTCTCTTCCGAAGCAATAAACCTTGGCGAAGTTAATATCGTGCAAGGAACGTCGGCGTCGACGGTGGACGCCGGGCGTCGAACGGCAGAACCGATACATCACCTCCCACCCCGTTTATCCGTCCGTCCATCCGTTCAGCAGACCCGCCAAAACAGCAATTACCTCCCAGGAATCAAATGAAATAAAATTGCATTATCTGGCATGCCAAGACGCGATCAATCATACGCGGAGGTAGCTGCTGTTAGCAGTTCGTTGCGGCTGGTAGCTTCTGCTTTTGCTTCTGCAGCGACTAACTCATTGTAAAGGGTATAGGAACGCTCGCGGGCACATATAGGAATTCACCGATGGTCCAACACCACCGCAGGTAACGATAGCTTGAGAAACGAGATACCAGTCAACGGATTATTTCCTTCAACAGGAATTCCCAGGCTACCATCGGTCACTGAGTGCTGACGTCCGGAAGCGACGAGCATTCCCAAAGCTATTTGATTAATTCTTTTGTCTCGAAATGTATAGCTTGGAATCAGACTAACCAGCGCAGAATCACTTCCACGATATTAGATTGACGCTAACGAACGAGCATTACCATCGTTTTGGATTTTGTCTCTTCTGCACACTTTCGCAATTGGACTGAACTGTGAGAAAAAAATATGTGTGTTGGTTCAAATTTGGATATTTAAGTCGTATTAGGTGATATAATTCAACCCCCCGGGTACGTTTTTAAAATATGTTGAACTGCGAAACTTTTATGAAAATTAAAAGAAAGACGATGATGCTTGCACGAATGAACTTCAAGAGTTTTCTGATTTTTCGTAATACCATCTATTTTTGATACGAGTCCTGGTTATTGGTATACTAAAATAAAGGGGGATCCTGAAGGTGTTTTACCTTTAAGAAAATTAATTGCAACGCCTGCGCGTACGTGCCATATTGCATTGACTGCAACTGCAGCAGTGGTGAAAAAAAAGGGTTGAGGAAGGGGTGTGCTAGCCTAGAATATAAAATATAGAGTTAGCAGCGGTTGGCGTGCAACAGCTAGAAAATATCTACGAATACGAAATTAATCACACCACCTCCGCCAGCTCGAGGAAGAGAATATATACCAAAGTAAAAAGAAACGGTGAAATAAAAATAGACGTGAAGAGCTAAAAAGAAATTGTAGCGAGAGAAAGGAAGAGAGGAAAGAGCGAGAACGAAGGTGAGAAGGACGGAGGAATCGCGTTGCGAGTGAGAAGAACGAAGAGCAGAGACCAAAGTGCGCGGAATGTATGGAGATGGGAGTCATGCGATTCAACTATAAAACTCGGAGAATTTTGCAGCTGGCGAGGCGTCGTTCCCCCTACCTCCACCCCCAACGTCTCTCCTTTCCGCCATTCTCCAGTTATTTACGGTTTGATTCACCTTATCTGTACCCCCAACCCCCTCGACGCGAGCCCCAAACCGTCCAGAGATAGCTACTGAACGTTGAACGTTGAATGCTGAAAACTTGGTTCCGAACAAACCCACCGAGCCGCTCTTTATTCTTTACTTTATACCAGCATGTTTCCGGCAGCCCAACACATCGCTCTTTTTGATTATGGATATCAGATCGGCTGATTTATGACTTCAATTACGACCACTCGGGGTGACCATTCGGAAACAACGCTCTCGGGTATCCGTTGATTTTTCTGAATGGTCGCTCATTCTTTTTCGCAACATGCACGACTATCGAAAGGTGAAACGAGTGCATCAGCTGTGGCCGCATTGGCCTCGTACGACGTTGCACTCGAGGGTGTGAATACCAAGGCCTCTTATTATGCTAATGCGATGCATGCAGATTTTAACCTAATATACTCTTCTACTCAAGCCTCAAGACACACAGCATGAATGTTGAGCGTCAAACTTGACGAAATAGTATTTTCGTGCGATACCTACATCTGAATTCCTGCGCGAGCCCCAGATCTCAACTGTAAATAGTCGCGTCTCGTTAAAATAACAGTACCTAAATATTCTCTTTGCTACTATGTATTGACGAGCATCGCATTTTGGAAGAAAGTCTTGCGTTGTGAAGGGAAGAGACGAAACAACTTGAAAGATCGGTTTCCTACCACTTTTGACAGCTTCAGCTTCTGCCAATGAATTATTTGTGAAGGCATTCCAGACGGATCTCGAATAATTGGCAATCTGAGACATGTCTGCTGCTGCTGGGTTTTGCGATTAGCAGTGACTGGACCATCCGACCCGTTGCTTGTCGATGAATGGCTAGATGACCCGCATATGTCCTCGGGCTATTGAAGACATATCTTTAGAGTCCTCAGGTCTTCGGTCGCGAGATCTTGACAGGACTAGTTTAATCTTGTAGGAACGTCACAAGTAGATGGTCTTTGAAATTGATAATAATACTCGGTCGGGCTGCCAGAAGCATTGCAGGTCAAAATAGATGGCGCAGAAATCCAAGTCCGCAGACGGAACCCAACCCGACCCGACAAAACGTCGAAACCATGCCGTATGCTGAGCTATTGAACAGCTAGAGATATTCTCGACATGGGACTATACCAGTATACCTACTTTAAAGTGAAAAAATATAAGCAAAGCAAGTAGATCGCGTGGTGACACAAACGAGAATGGAATTTTGTCGGTTTTAGAACTGTTTTCTGGGAGGACAATCGGCGTGATTTCCAGCACGAGATAATACAGGCAGGATCGTGGAGTAAGGGATGGTTCGGAACTCGGAAGCACTCCTTTGCGCGTTGTCTTGCCAATGTTATAGAGGACATTAGAGAGGAATACGTCGGGCGACATCTATTCTGTAAATCTTGGTCCTTGGATCTGTAATTCGGGTGAGCGTGTGCGCGATATGTAGTATATAGACGGCTAGCTCTCGTTGGGTGAAGGCAGCGTCGAGAGTAGTGCGGGGTAAGACACACTCCATGCTCGGCAGTGGCGGAGGATCTCTCATTCAATACGGGCGTATTGTTCAGGTCTTATCATAATATCTCGTAATTAATATCTCCGCATTGTGGTATGGATGGATAGGCAGCCCCGCTGCCACAGCCACTGATAGCAAAGATGGTACCGCTCTGTCTAATACCGAGTGTATGGGTGCTATCCCTTCTCTCGTTCTGTTTAAACATCTTTGCTTCCCGCCAGCTTAAGACGATTTCAACTTTTGATCGCACAGTGATTCTCTCCCTTCCATCCTCGTTTGGCGCAAGTCGCTCGCTCGCGCCTTCATAAGTCGCTATCGGAATCTCATGATATTTTCCTACTTCCACTGCCGTGAAACGGGGCGTATTCTAAATTCTCTGCAAGATGCCTAATCACTATTTTTACGAAGAATTGACGCGATTAAATATCCCCGACTGACGTTGATCCAATCAAATCCACGTCCTTGCCGTCGTCTCCATACTTCAGCCTTCCTTCGACGGTGCTGTGCCACCTCAGTACTCCATCCATCCTCCATTCTATGGCTCATTCTGAACGCAGATTGCTGAATTTCGGAAGGGAAAGCCGCGGAGAGAACGCGTATGAAGGACGTGGAGGGTGGGTGGGTAGAGGAGAGGGGGGAGGATGAAAGGTGGTACAGTGATGATGGAAGAAAGAGATAGCGTTCACTTCAGTTCTGTTCAGTCGTTTTAACCTATGTGTATCTCCTTTCATTTCGTCTTCACCCACTTGTGCCCTTAACAGACTATATGAATTGTTCGATCGTGTCTACGGGTGTCTAGGGTCTGTGTCTAGTTCATAGGTTTATAATTAGCAATCACATGATTCTACATTCCAGTTCAGTCAGAAGCGAATTTTGCGTCATATGCGAGGGTGGAAGAACCCGAGCCCTTCAAGAGATCGGGGAGTAGGTAGTGCATGTATTTCCTACTAGTTAGATGTGAGGAATCGCCTAAGACAATATGAATATTGAAAACCACACTATCGGAGTTAGAATTCATTACAGGGGTTTGTTTATTAATTACATATGATTTCACGGGGACAACTTGTGCTTGTATCCAGAACTGACACCCATAAGCCAATCTCACTTGAATACAAACTTGTCATTTGTCTCGGATCTGGTAGTCAGCCAATACACACTGAAGATTGAAAGTTTCTCAGTTTGTATTTACGTTAGAGAAATTGATATACACTTACATTCCTTCAACTCATCGTTAGTCGAGGTTTTTCATTTTTCTTCAAACTCTCTTGGGTATCCTCAGCACGCAATTTCGACGAATGAATCAATTTGTAATTTGCTTAGCGTTTGTAGTCGAACACCCAGGTGACTCCAGGGGCGAATCCATCAATTTCCAGCCCCTCCGTTCGTCAAAATCCTTTGTGTCGTGTAGACTAAGACAACGTTTCGTGCTGCCCATCCTCCCTCACTTCAGGGAGCTGCCGTGACTATCGCTCTCCCCGAGAAGACCCGTCACGTCAATCTCTAATAACCCACCAAGGGGATCACGTGCTATCGATGAATTTAATTAACAAGTCTCTACCATCGCCCCTCGAATATATAACACCGCCACCTTCGCCATCACCCAGTAGTTGCATTGCGTCATGTCTTTGAACTCCAAGGATAGAATAACGACCTTAGAGATTGAATTTCAGATTGTCTGTGAAAACCGATTTTGGCGGTATGGTTGGAAAGCTATCCAAAGATGCGACTTGCCTTGATTTTACTGGCTTTCTAGACGATATTGCGAAGAACACGCCACTGAGGAATTCTAGACATCGAGAATCGGTTAGAAAGAAAATCATTACTCACAATTTTTGTTGGTGTCGAGAAGACGGGTGGCTATTGGACCCGAGTCAAACAAGTATTTCAATAGTGTCCAGCAGGAATCTGAACGGTGGTCAGGAGAATTTGAATTTTCCAGTGAAATAACGCAACACGCTTTCAGGTTCGCTTGCCTTGAATTCCACAATGGAAGTTGGCACGGGTAAGCTTTTGGCATAAGGAACTGCGGAGAGATGTCTTCGGAATTTCCCCATTCCCTGGTCTTGGGAAAATAGAATTCGATTGAGAACGACAAGACAAGGACCGCTATCAAGCCCCTTCGTCCGGCATCCACTGCCCTCAACCCTTCAGGAATCTCAGGCATCCGAAGGAAAGCAAATCCTGAGCCTGATCTTCTTCGAATTCAATTCCGGGAAACACAATTCGTGATTTCGATCATTTTGATTATTCAACGAGAAGGCCTGTCCCACAATTGCTCACTATCAAATTGAAACGAAAACTGAAGGAATGTTGTACATTTGCAAATGCTCAATATTTCTTAACATAATCGTTTCTCTACATCCACACTCATCTTGGTCTAATTGGAAAACGAGGAAAAACGAGTCGCTATTGTAGACTGTAATAGAAAAACAGTTGCAAGTTTGCTGAATTGCAATAACGAAAAATTCAACGTTAAATTGGTTTGCTAATAGTAATTGTCTAAAATGGTCAAATGACGAGATTCGTTTGAACAATTAATTATTGAACCGCAGTGCTGGGTTGTAATTACCGCAAATTATAATCTGTAGTACAGTATATTCTCTCTATTCTGTTGATGCGTATGCAGTTACATCGGGAAACAAATGAGTGGCGTCTGCCGCCATTGTTTCCTGTTAAATCAAAAGCAGTCAAATCCGCTATTGTTATTCCACACATCGTATGTACATTGTGATAACGTGCATAGGCGAAACACGTACATATCGCGTAGGTAACTCTCTGGGACATATCGGTACAACATGTAGAGAAATGCAAACTGACAGACCTAGGCAGACAATAGATGTTTGATTGCGGAAGATTTAGTACTGGTTTATGGCCACCGAATTTTCAAATATATACCAACAATATGCGCGGATACTTTGCCGAGATTCACAGACGACGAAATAAATCTGTGCCATGAAATCATGCCGTGATGTTAATGTTGCTATTAGTTCTCGATGAAAATCGAATTGACCCTATTCGTCCTTCCTGCAATTGCTCAAAGAGTTCAGTTACGCGTCTCTAATTGAGGAGCCTGGAAGCTGTTGTAGGTACATTAAATCTACGCGTGCCAAAATTGTCTGAATTACTGTTTTCATTTGCCCTGTAATGACGAGGTGAAACGACAACCCGTGTATATAACCTTATGAAACAAATCTAATCCTTTCTCAAATCTAATCTAAAACAGATTGTACATAAAAGCTGCGTGATTCGAATATGGCTGCCGCTACTCCTGCAGCGTTGTTAGGTGGGTACCAACAGGAATAATGACGAAGGAGGAGAGGCAACGGGCAAAAGGGAAAATGGAACGAACAAGAAGTAACTCAAGAAGGATTTAGCCATGCGGGAAACAGCAATCTTTGGATCCAACCCACCCAGCCTTTCTTTATGCCAACCTCTACGATAAATGTAGCGTGTGTTTCGTTGCGAATTACGTCTGGTAATGACAACTCGTCTCCGTTGCCGTCTTCGTCTCCTTTTCAATTTACTCTCACGCGTTCTTTCTTGCTTTCTCATTTTATTATTTCTGTGTTACCTTCTTTCCATATTGGCGGCACACTATTGTAAAATAAATTGGATACTCAGATGCAAGAATTACCCGAGTGAGCTGATGTGTAATCAGCATAAAAACTGTAAACTGAAAATAATAAGAAATTGATAAAACCTGAATCGCCTTGCTGAACTTATACACTCAAAGTGAAATTTTGAGAACTGAGAGTTCACCTTTTTTTCCCCTAGTATAAATCTCATCGAAATAAGCTAACACTCCACAAACCTAATGCTTCTTACGAATTTCAGCAGGAGAATTTCTTCCAGGCGCTGATGCGCTGCCTGCCAAAAACTCTTGACCATTCTTCCAGCGGCCTTTTTAGGCTCTTCCTGCCCCGTGTCGTACAAGAGTTGAAGTGACCTTGATCAATTATTTTTAATCGTAGGTCAAATTGTCCTCAATTACACCCCTTTAACTTCAATTACTTAGTTCTGTTTTGTCCTCTACCGTACGCACACTGCGGCATGGTCAAAGAGGAGGCTGGACTTTACAAAGTTCAGGGATCGATTGAAATCGTCTATAATAAAACATCAAACCAATCGATGGCTGGGAGCACGTAGTGCTTTGGCGTGCACGTTTATGGCGCTATTCGCGGCGCTCGACGTCCGCAGCAAGTCTAACATAAGACACACGCGTTGTAAATTACGCCCGTTGGATCGGTATATCAAGTAGTAGGTACACAAGTCTATAACCACCTATTCCAACTTCTACCCGGTCGTACATCACCTGGTCTGTTTCGTTGTTTATTGGATTAGTAGGCTGCTGTTCATCGGTTGGCAGGTTTGCATGCCTCAGAAACAGCAGTTATTGGTTTTATATCGTTGCTACTGTGTAACGATCACTGTCAGTTCTGACGTTAACCACAGAAATATCCTACACGCCAATGCGTTTGACCTAAGCATGAAAAATAACGACTCTTAATGCCGATAAAATCAGGTATAACAAAAGTTGAAGAGTCCTTCGAATCGTCGAGGACACAGGTACACCATGAATTATGCGCAACTTGGAATCCAATTTTCTGTGAAAATAAAGCTTTTGATTTAATACCGTAAACTGATTCCTGTTTTTGGGGAATAAGTTGTTTACCTGCTCGTTAGCTGCGAATGGTAAATCAATCGTTTGATCAGGGTTAGCAAAAGCGGGTGCTCAACGGATCGTAAATATTATCGCACCGCGATTTCTGCATGATGCTTATTATATGTACGGATATATTATATGCCGAATGTAGAAATTCTCGCCTTGGGAGAGGCGTGATTTATTCACATGTGACTTACTTCACAAAAGCATATCAGCAATTATGAAGTGAAGTTAATAGGAGAAATTATTCAGCGTCAAAGCAACCTTGCGGCTCGCGTCACTGAGCACCAATTACACAACCCCTCCGCTCCCCCGCATCCCTCTCACGTCGCCCCCCGGCCTTAAAGGGGCCCGGGAAAAAGGGGAAGGAACGGGAGAGGAATAAGGGAGCTGTAACCACCTCCGCGAACGCCGCCGCCACCGCCATTACCGAGCAATTTAGAATCATCCGCGACATCAGAAGAACCGAAAATATACTTAGCCAAGTATGAATAAACATAATCAGGCGGACTGAACCACTTGAAAATATCACTGAATTCGTCCATCCTTGCGTAAACAGCTCAGCTGAACTCGGCTGCTGTGCCGGGCAAAGAAGACGAAGATCGCGACACCAAAAGTCGGAGTGGCAAGGCCCGTTTACTCCCTGGAAGAATGTCCGGGGATGTGGGACGAGTGAGTGAGAGACGCCGAAGGCATGCCGGATGCGAGTGCTCCTGCATCCCGGCGATTGCTACAAGGTACTTTTTGAACCGACCCACGGACGATTAGTTATTCCGTTTTAGGAGGCGCGGACCAGCGGGAGCTGTAAAGAACGAAGGGAAAGGTCCACGGGTCAAGTGACAATCGGGCGAGAGGATGAAGGGCTCGAGGCGAGCGGGGCGCGGGGGTCGAGGGGGGCGAACGAGGAAAGAAAGGTTATAATTGGTAATGAAAAATTGGCAGCAGCTCTCTCTCTCTGGCTCCCGTCGAAGAGACGGAGCCGCGGTTATCGGGGGTCGGCGACAAAAGCGCGGCACGTAAGGCCCCCACGGCCATTCGGGGGGTTGGTGCGAGGAGGGGTCTGAGCATCCGGTTATACGGAAAAGCAGCAGCGCCGTTACGGCCGGAGCCTGGTACGCGGGCTGCGAGCATAAAGGAACACTAGTAGGCATTAATATTTAGCATCCCTGAGCTACGAAGCTCGCATTGAAGTTACGTCGGATTCCCTTTAACCCACGCTACTCTTCTTTTACCGTAAAATATGTAAATCTAACCAATATTTCTAAAGATACAGCAGCACCAGCAGCAGAAGCAGAAGCAGAAGCAGCCTCGCACACACGCGGGGACTCTTTTATGACGGGGCACAGCACCGCGAGACCATCGCGTCGGCTTGGATCGGCCGGGTTTCGTTTGGTTCCGCATTCCCGCCTCCGCCGCCCCCGGACTGTCGGCGCTCCTCTGACGTCAGGGTGTGTATTTGAATGGGGCTGAATATTATCCATGAATATTTTGCAACTTCCTATTTAAAAGAACGCCCGGCATGCGGTAAGATATGATACCGCCGAGTGCGGGTTCCCGTCTCACCCCCTAACCACCCCCTCCGACCCCGCTCATACCGGGGTGCCGGTGAAAGCCGGAGATCGATAATAAGCTCGCGGGAAATGCCAAGGCCTTTCGAGGAATCTCAGGTACGATGGAGGGTGCAGGTTCAGGTACTCACCCCACGTTCGTTTTGCTTCGACGATGCATTCGCCGGCACCCTGCACACAGGTAGCGACGATGACGTGAACGAGCAAAGCGACACGGTGTCAAATAACGCTGGTGGAGTGACGTAACGTACCTCGAATCAGCAGCCGTGTCCTTTATTCTCGCTCTTTCCATCCTTCGGTTCTGTTTTTGTTTTCATCTCCGTCTCTTTTTTTTTTACTTTTAAAAACTCATTTCTCGAGTTCTCACAATTTGCGGAGAAAGTATGTGTGTATAACACAGTCACCCACAGCCTGAACCCTTTTTTTGAATCATTATTTTACCGCACGAGATATTCCTTTGAGAATTTACTTTATACATATACATTTACCTTTATTGTCGAGGGAAAACGATCAAAAGTAATTATACGCGAAAGGAATAAGTATTTTTCTACCGACCATTTTACCCGTCGAGATTGCGAAAGTACAATTTAGTGCAATATATAGTATTTCTCACGATTGTCCAAGTCAAAGACGCAATACCCGAATTCCCAAACTAGCACAAATCTTGCAGATCGCGGGAATCGGTCGTACGCAAATGATTTAGATTAGGCGCAAGGAACGTGCTCCGAGCACGTGTCTTTGCACCAAGAATATAACCACGTCAACTCGCATGCATTTCTTGCAAGGTTGATTGCACCGTGCTGGCGCAGTGCTAGCTGGCACCATATCTCTGATATGCAATAATACCTAGGTTTCCTTACTACGGGAACAGACGTGCGTGCCAATTTGCATAGACCACATGCAGTGGCGGCACTGCAGATCCTTGACAACTGATAATAGTCGATATGTTCAACTTGGCCTGTGGCTTCAATTATGAAATCGTTGTTTCAACGTGATCCAAGTATTTTTCGAAGCTGCTCGTGGCTGGAATGTTTTTTCACTTTTTTTCCATTGTGAAAGAAAGAGGGTCATCATAACTTTCTCCTCGTGAAAAAACACAGCAAATAAAGTTTCATCATACCGCCTGTGGCGAATGAAAAAAAGTTTTTAAAAAATTAATTCGAAACCGAATAATCAACTGACAAATTAGATAATCAGGAAATTCAAATTTACTTCCACAAATCAAGAAATAGAATTACCAAGCATTTACTACTATATTTATAATAAATCCAAACGCTAAATCTTCATCTTGAAGGTACTAACAATCATCTTGAAATTTTCAACAATAGGAAGTCAGGATCAGTCCTTAAAGCATGGTTGATTTTTATTGTTATATTGTTCCCCGTCGAGGATTTGAAGGAAATGACCCTGTACGCAACAAATATTGCGGTACATTTCTTCGATAATAATTATGCCTGGCATAATGATTGCTGGAAGTCAAAGCCGAGTTTCAGGTCCAATGGACGGACTTTTCAAATTGATCGGTGATGTTGAAATTTTTTTCTCCAGTCGGCCCGTTAATCAGTCGGTTTCTTCGTTTGACTGTACTGGATTGCTGTTGCAACCGGCGAGCCACCCCCAAAGAGAAGACCGTGTCGAGCGGCGGCACCGCGATTCAATTAATAAAATTCATTCGAATGCTTCCATTAATTTTTTTCTCCTCGCTTGGTGAAGGGTTTGAAGTCACTCCTGCCGTTTAGGGGGATGATGGCGAGGCGGTTCGGGGCAGGGTGTAAATAAGGTCGGTCTCGAGCCAAGTGCTCAGACCCCGAGTCGTCGGTGTATAAATAAAAAACGAACGAATAAATATCCAACAAGGAGCGAGAAGTCGAGTAGACCAACGGCGGTGCGATGCCGGCTGCCTGAAGGAGAGCGAGAGAGAGAGAGAGAGAGAGAGAGAGCGAGAGAGAGAGTTAGGGAGGGAGAGGGGAAAAGCAGAAGTAGCAAGAGCGCACGACGGAGAAAGGGCGCTACCGCAAAAGAACATTTTAATTAATATTATTCACTTCTTAACTAACAATCGAAGTCCGCTTGTGCGTCGAGTCCGCGCGAATGCAGCTCAAGATTGACGGATGAAAACTGGTAGAAGGAAGGATCGTTGGTGGGACCGGAAAAATACAGCCAAGTGTTTCGACCCCTTGAGGGAACGATCCGAAATTTAAATACAAACGGACCGAGTGAACGTAATTGTTTCAGAGTTAAGCGACAATAATCTTTACTGGATACAAGCTGGCTGGGTAAAGATGAGGAGAAAAGAATAATTTCATCTGAAAATTTATATTAGTTACACGTTCATCAGGGACAGTCTCTATTGACCTTAATTAAATGTTAGCCGGTTATTTTTGTCTTGTTTTAGTTCATTTTCTTTTCAAGAACGAAATTTTGTGGTTTGAGTTTGAACGTCGTCTAACTTTGTTCAGATCTTTTATTACATTGAATTCTCCGGAAAGGTTTGTCGCAAATACCGCGTGGAACCCGAAAGTACGCTTCAATCTCTTTTAATTTAACTTCATTAAGTGCAAGTCAATAACAACGATCTTTATTGCCTGTCGATAATAAATTACTTTCTTATTGCTGTTTAACTCAGGGTCTTCGTTTGATTTTCAAAGTTTTTTCGTGCTGGGTAAACTTTCTAACGTTTAATAAAAGTCGGATGTCGGATATCAGATACTGGCTTGCAAATTCAAGATTTCATTTAGTTCCTCAATTCTATCGAATACGAGTGTGCACCGCCAAATGTAATTTAAAAAATGTATGATCCAGTCGTAACTCGTCAATTGATGTATAAAAAATGGGTAGCCTCTCGGGCACGACTGTAAATAAGCTAAAATAAGGTGTACCTACATTAATTTTCGCGCCCTTTTAAGGAACGTACCGTGAACGCTGATAACTTTCACGAAATCTCTTTTCTTCCCGAGGTTCGCCATCCATCGCGTACGGAAGGGGTCGGTTGATCAGCCAGATCTCATTTCTTTATCTTAATTATTCAGAAAAGTTAATTAGTTTTTTACTCCCGGCACGGAGTTCCTTTGAATGTACCAGGATCTGACGTGGTTTGTGTTAAAAGAGATCCCTGCGTGAAAATATCATCCAATCAGACCTCGATGCGATAGGACCGTTCCATAATGGGCGTGATGTATTCTCATTTATTTATCTCCTCCTGCATTACGAAGTGGATTTAATTTCGGACGAGAACCAAAGCATTTTTCTTTTCGCCTGATTTCCTCGGGATGTCCGAGAACTGTGAGACAAATAGTTCGAAGAAGATCGTACAAAATGGCCGCCGGAATATTCTCGTCCATTTTTACTGGGCAAGAGAGCGAGAGAGCTTTGTCTCTTCCGTATCTGATTCTTTCATTTTACTGCCCTGCTTCTCTCGGAGCGTATGATTATTTTCTTTTTGTTTTCATTTAATTACAGATGTCAAGGGGTTGTGCCCGACCGCCACCATCCAGGCCTTGCTCTCTATTATTTCTTTATTTATTTCAATTATCTACACGACGTGAATTTGTCATTGCTCTTAATTTTTCTTCCCTTTGAATCGGGGTGAATTTCTTTGAATGCCGTCCTGAAGGCTGCTCTTTTCATAAACGAAGACTCGAGGCAAATGAGTGCCTTGTATAATAAATACCCCACGTATACCTCCATAGGCTCATATTCTTGATCGCGAAAAAGGTGGGCAAAAGTCACGGCTCGCATGAATTTTACATCCCTAATTCGTATCGTTGCTGAATAAAACAAAAACTTCAATTTCAAATCGAAATTTCAAAATGTAAAAGTATATATACCTATATCTATCATAGACAAAAACCTGACATTGCTCATTAATTTGCACGAAAAATCATCAGTGATAAAAGAAAAAGGTTCAAGGAAAGCCGCGTGCCTGCACCGTATCTCGACAAGTCTCCCTGAAAAAGTCGAATATTCAAAGCGGCGTACAAGAGCGTTTCTTCGGTATTGGCAATTCCCATTTGCGGAATTGCGTCTCGCGGAGTGTTCGCGGGATTGTTCCGAGTTCGGGGAGGGTTTTTTCCTGCACACAGCCGCTAACCTCTTTTATCGTCGAGAGCTACACATTCGGCGGTTGCGAGTCGAGGGCGTCGGTGTCAGCATTGATATGCATATCCACTAATACAAAAAACCGCTATTGGTGTCGGCCTGCTGCGGAGAAAAGGGAAGAGAACGGGGAATCGGGGACGCCTCCTCCATTTACAGATATTGAAAATATTGATTTGTTCTAAGACTTTAAGTAATGGAAATATAAGCCGCGATGTCACTACACAATGACTGCACTCCCCCCCCCCCCCCCCCCCCCCACACGAAACCCTGTCTCCGTTGTCGCCCTCTGCTGCTCCTCCAACATCTGTGACACTGCGGCGATTCCACCTCAGAGGTGCTTTACTTTTGTTTCATAGACTTTTTACAGGTATTTACAGATTTTTTCTCTGTATTTAATAGAGGTCTGATATCCACGTAGGTACTGACGTATTGATAATCATGTTTTTTCAATTTTTATTCTCGTCTCGAAGCGTGAAAAGATCGAAATCTAATGCGAATAAATTTGTTTATAATAATTGGTTCGAGATCATTACTGATTGATGAAATGAAACCTCAGACGAAATTTTTAATCTGACTAAACAAGAAATACCTCATTACTCTAATATGAATAATGCTGTTTCCAACCTGTTTTTGAAAATCGAAAAAAAGAAAAAAAACTTCTTTTATAGCTAAATATTCGAAGTATCATATCAACGAGAAGCCATCAGTTGAGCACCATTTTTCAAGATACGCGATTGTCAATGCCAATATCTGTAATGGATATTGTGCTTCTGTCTCTTAACCAACACACTTCTGCGGATTTTCTCTTGCGCCCTCTCATCTGCGACAAGAATAAGCCCGCGAATTCAAAAAATACATCTCTATCCATGTATACATACTATAGATATCTGTGGAGCTTAATACGGCGTAGGTGAAAGTGTACGTGAAAGCACGGATGTGTATCTCACGGGTAGGTATAGGTATATGAAGGTGTCCACATAGACATACGCACAGCTTAGTTACCAGAGGCAAAAAGTGTCGTGGCTGCAGCGCACGGGTCGCGTTGAAAGAAACTGTAATTAAGCCAGAACAATGCCAAAGCATATCGTTCACCAGCTAGCTGGCTGGGTGGCCGGGCGGCGTTCGGTTCGTTGGAACTCGAGGAAGATGGTAAGTAAGGGGACGCCGTCACGTGGCGTCAAAAAGTAACGGGGTAGCTGGTAGCGCAACGTATCCGTCGGTTTTAAAATAATGAAAAATTAATAGCGATAATGGCGATACTACGCATAATGAGAGTGCCGGGCCACGCGCCGCACTCTCAGTTTCGGCTTCAACTCCGCCGCGGCGGCAGCTTCAGTTTCACTCATCCACGCTCGCACGCCTTTTTCCAACGCGCAACGTGACGACAAAGGGTCTCTTTACAATATTGATATCGACGCCTGTGTCATCGTCGGCTTTGAGCACAACCACGTTAAATTTTTCTCTCTTTATCTCCGCGGTTTCAAGTTTTATAACCTCACCAGTAAGCTTCTGCGTTCCCCGACCATCCAGATTTCCGCAGATTTACTAACAATTTTTTCAACCATCAAGATAATACCAAGAACGCATCGATGGAAACCACGTTGTTGATGACAAACCCACTGATCCAATATCGTGAAATAAGATATCCATGGATAAGAAGTAACCAAGAGTGCATGAAATCCGAAAAATCTCTTTCCAAAATGTACTTTCGTCACTGATTCAGTTGGTGAAGTATTTACTGATTCGGGTTCACACAGAGTACCTACACTTCGGGGCCTGAGTCCACATCATCGACGGAACAAGGCAGATAGGAGACAGAGCAAATTCAAAGAGTTTTTCAGCGATAATATGACATTCACGTGCAGGCAAAGTGTTCGAGGGCATTATCTTCTTACATAATGCACCGCATACAGAGGCTCCCTCCTCTCAGGGATGACGGATCCTGAGCCCTCGCAAGTATTTCGCGTTATTTTATTGTACCGGGACTCAATAGTAGCTCTCCCTCTTCCCGGCCTGGTTGTGTTGGCCGGGTTACATATGCCCGTACGCCACTCTTGTACACCCGATTCAACGCGCGTGTGTACTCGCCAACGGGAGGAAAGAGGAAGGGGAGGTGTATGCAGATACAGCGAGTACTTAGCATTAAGTATTCAACACAAGGGGATCACGTATTATCGCTGGCTCCCTGCTCATCGCACGTATATTTATTGCTCCCCAGTATAGGTATTTAGTATTTAGTACGGCGCTTCGCATGCCCGGAACAAAATGTATGTAACGATCCAGATTTTTCAGCGTGAAAGACGTGGCCGCATTTTCTCAGTTTTCGTTCTCCAGCTTTTTTAATTACAACGTAATGAAATAATTGATGAACCGAGAATCCAGTCTTAGAGAAGAGTTCGTTTTTTGATGTACGTTGAGGATTCCTGATAACGTACTATATAGTCTTCGTGATCAGGAACAGGAAAGATCATATTATTCGCATTGCGACAGATTTTTCATTTAAAAAAATATCCGATAATCTGGAAATTAAGTTAAATCTTGGCGGTTGTGATTCGCAATTTGGGTAGATAGAGTTAGGCGAGTATTGAGTAGAATTTTGTTGCTGCAATAGTCAGCGCAAAGTCGAAAGTAGGAATCGCAAAAAGCTTTCCTATCGCGCAATAACCAGACCCCCGGTATACCGGTTGGATATAAATCCGTTGACGTGCTCAACACTTTCATCACGAAGTACGGGTGCCTACATATAACAGGCAAAGGAGTCTAAAGCGAGCCGATATAGACAGCCTAACCTGAATTCTGAATAAAAACCCAGGGCTGCATAAAAGATCAGGGCGTGATGAAAAACAAACAGCAGTTTAGGTTGCCGTTTGATCTTTGGACCGCCATTCACAACTCCAGTCGGAGGTAGTATCTATTGACTGCGTATCACGCGCATAATACCTTGGGCTTCTTTCCTTTCAGGCGTAAGGGATGGTCGTGGCATTTGGGAATAGCTTTCGAGCTCGCACTCTGCTTCCACCTTTCATCTCCCGTTATACTTATGGTGATAAAACTGCACCTATATGCGCACTCGAAACGTGAGCAGTGCATTTCTGCATAGCGTACGTACCTACGTTGCATGTATCGTCTGCAGAACGACGCGCGCTTATGGATCCGTGAGCAAGTCACCCACCCTGCAGACGTGAGATTTGTTAAGGAAAATCAAACGAATGATGGCTTCGAACGAATCGGCGCATAACGCACGAGGAAATATGGACAACCACGCACCTTCGTGTCTCGCCGGGATGAAACCGAGGGCGTAACGAGGAGCGCGGTGTAATTATTTCAACTTGACTCATCTGAAGAACCACAGGACGAAAGAGGGATGAAGGAGAAAGAAGAGGGAGATCTCTGCGGGAAGTGGAGGACCGACATCGATGCTCTTCACGAACTCCTCGAGTGCCACGCATGACTTCGCAAGCGGCTGTCTTTTTACGAACATACCTACTCTCAAATCTCCTCATCTCTACTACCCTGCTTCTTTGTCACTCTTCCAGCCGATACTTGGAGGGAATCGACAGCGTGCGATATCCGTGGTTAATTCAATCCATGCTTCGCGACGTAATCGAGTCGCTGGAAGACTCATCTTCAATTAGTTCCCTCCACGTCTGCGCGATGAAAGAACAGATACAACAACAGATATAAGCACCGGCAATATGATTTCTCGAATCTGATTTTGATCGGCAGCGAATCTCCGTGAATACGATCACTTGAATCGGGTATCCACGAAGGCGGAGGAGGCAGTTCCTTTCATAAAGGTTCAACTGATTTTCCACTCGTGGGATATTCAATAAGGCAACATTGAAAGGAAGGATAAAGGAGCCTGTAGCCAGGATGGGCGGGGGTGCCGAGGAGGGAAACGGATGGAAGGGGTGCGGCAAGTGGGAAGTGTATACATCGAGAAGGAAACCAGAAATCAGCGTCGTGTATCCATCGACCCCCCCCCCCCCCCCCGCCTCCCCCATCCATCCGCCCGTCCATCCATCCATCCATCCCCTATCGAGTGAAGGAGTCGGTGTGTTCGTGGCTCCCGGCGATTCAGGGGGAGCCCACGGGCACTTGCGAGCGACAGGGGCCGAGCATCGCGATAGTCTTGTCCAAAGGGAACAGGTGTCTCATTCGTGAATCTTTTGACGTAGCCGCAAATTTTTACCACATTTGCCGTTGCGAATTTCCCAGCTTCGCAATCAATCCGATACTCGAGCGTACGAGACGTTGAGTCTCGTTTAGAGAAACGGGAAGAGGCGGAGAGACGAATCCTTGGAGGGAAGGTTGAGTCAATAGTTATGCGTCAAATTACTCCGCATTGCCCCAATATCGCGACATCTTTTCACGTTTCCGTCCCGTCGAGTGGATCGATGCTCTCTTATATCCCCATATCCCCGTGTTGAAGGAAAAAAGAAGACAACTTCTGCCGGCAGATGACTGCGGGATCAAGTACTCGTGCAAGTTTTATAATTACCGATGTATATGATATCGTTTGGATGCGTGTATGTAGCCTCGTTGTGAATTGACGACTGGAGCCAAGCAATCAAGGATCAGCCGTCGTAATTGTGTCACTCAAATTGCACACTACGACAATTCACATTTCGTTTAGCCAATAGGCGTAGATACGTTTGTGATAATAATAATAAATTGCGGTTTAATTATACCTCCTGTTATATTCTATCGCATTCTACGAGCACGTCAAATTCGCATTATGTTAATCCAACAAAGTGAATAATTACAGAAATATTAATTCTCTAGAATGCGAACTTCCTCTCTTCACAGCGCGCAATGTTGAATAAAAAGTCACCGTGAGTGACTGTGTCACAAATTTAGGGAGGATGTTAGACACGATGTTTCCCTCCTCTCTTCTCGAAGTGGGGAAGAAAAAAGTCGTTGCCGTTCTTTTTGTCGTGTCGAGTATTATCAGCGAATTTCGAAATACAATAACAACAGGAAAAACTTGCGATTCGCATCTAACGGCGGTTGGCAGATTGAGAGGGGGGATCGAAGGAGGGTGCAGTCAGGGAATACGACACAATACGGATCGCGGATCGCGGCATCTCTTCGGGGCCGTGGCAGCAGCAGCCCAGTCTATTTACTCGGATAACGATGCTCTGGATGACAGTGAATCGACTCCCTCAGGGTCCCCGACGCTCCGCGGCTACCGTAGGTATTGTTCGACGATAAAAATGTCAGACCGTGAATCTATAGTTGGATATATACGTACGTGGATAAAGAGCACAATCCAAGATACAATGCAAAGACAACTGGATCGCTAGGTTGAGCCACTCCGTTGTCGTGCTTCAATGAATCCGTTGAATTTGTTGTTCATGTAGTAACGATGCATTGTTACGATAATTATCAGCACGTTTTGTTTTAGCCATGATGAGTGCCGAATGAATTCTGTACTTGTCGTGTCTTCTCAGCAGCTGATAGGAATTGAAGTACAAACATCCTTATAGGTACGTACCACGCCTTTCAATGTCATCAACGAAGCCAAAAATTTTCTCGAACGGAACAACACGCGTGGAATAAAGATTTTCTCATTTTTTATTTAACGTCGTCGTTACGCAAGCGAAGTTCGAAATCTCGCCAAGCTTTCAGTGTACCTGAAGACAATCAATCTCGAGTAGAAATCCGTGAAGTGAGCCCTGGGTATGACGAAGTAATCCCTAGCCGGTGAATTTGTCGGTCGCGAAAGATGTCATTAAGGTTCAGCAGCGCATTCGTCCTCGTTATTACAACGACGCACCCACGCCGCGTGTAGACGCAGTCTGGTAATGATTATTTACACTTCATACATTTTCTATTTACCTGCAACGCTTCGTCGCTGGCTGCAGGGCTCTCGCCGGTTCCTCTCTGTATGAACCTCTCTGGCATCGTCGCGTTGGCCTCCCCAGGTATCCGAGTTCCTGGATATATACCGGGATAACTTTATCATGATCTCGTCATTACTGCTTTGCCTGGCTGATGCCATGCGCTGCTCGTCGTTTAGACGTATTCGAATAATTTCTCTATTTATCGGAAGCCTCGCAAATACCACCTTTGGCACGACCGGGTTCGGTGTAGATACCTGCCTCACACTGTTGCGGCTCAGCGTTCGATGAATTCTCATGGAAGTCGCAGTTTGGTGGACAACATTCTGACTAAAATCATTATTTTATTCCCTCTCATTGCTCAACGGATCGAAAGTGCGGGAACCCATTCATGACATTTTCACCCACACCTCGAGCTCTCGATGTTATAATGCTGTTCTAAGGAGGACACTGGAGCAGCCAAGCGACAGGTGATAAATTGAGGGTAAACGGATGCCTGTGGTGATTTCAAAGCTTTGAGGTTCACTTGTTATCTACAATTTCCCAATAACCGTTTTGTATTCCCGACGGCATGGGATCCTAGATGTTATCGAGCAAATGTGAAACAAGCAATTTCCAAAGTGCCTGAAATTTATTCCAAGCGACACCGTGCAAAGAAACTCGCAACGCCGCAATTTACACAAGATGGTGTCTATTTGATAAATGATTGAATTTTCTTATATAAAGAGATCCGAGGTATAACAGCGATAGGGTGGATAGAGCAGGGGAACCCCGATGTTTCTCCTTCCCTTCGCGCTGCCAGTAAGCCTCCCTTCGAAGAAACTCTCACAAAATCCCTCGTGTTACACCTACACGAAAGAGGCTCCGCACGCATTTGAATATATTTATGCGATATCGCGAGCGTTTCATATTCGAGGCGATATTAGTGACGCTGGTAATGGAAAGCGACACGTGATCTATGGAGACGTCAAATTTTATACCTATTGTGTTTCGCACAGCGTCTCCCGCTTTGACGAATACGTACCCCCTTTGCTACGTTTCAAATGACACGTAAAAATCTCCCGGCGACGAATCTTCCCGTTTGGATGATCTTATCGCTAATGTGCGTTTTGCCCAACGCAAGTAAAGTAGAAAAATTTACTAAAAAAAATCAGGCTAAACAGATACCATACGATTATTTTCGATTTGCTTTTAGCTGATAACTTGGTTAATTTCGAGAGTAAAAAAAAAAAAAAATCGAATGGCATTTCCATACGTCAAACAGTATGATATCAATAGGAATCCTAATTCCAACCTAACAACTTGTGACAAATGGCATCACCATGGAAATGGCTACTAAATCTGGCATCCTGCCTTAGAATGTGATTTAAAGTAAATTCACAAAACAGAAGAAATGTAGGAAAAGTTTGCTTCGTAAGCCTTGAAAATCGTGCTGTATGAAGTTCATGATCAATAAAACGGAAGCACGAAAAGGATGAAACAAAAGTTAACTTTACTTTGATTTTAATGGATAGATATTTAAGCTGTTGTTTATCCATATTCGATCACTGTACTCGTTGATTTATAAGCGCTTGGAGACTAATGCTGTAAAAATCGTATTCATGTAAAATGCGTAGAATGAGTAGAGTAAATCCGAAGATAACATGACTCGTTAAGTTGAAAAATTGGGTGTTACCGATATTCAGTAGTACCTAATCAAAAAGCCAATCACTGGGATTGATTGAAGATGGCGCGATGGTGAGAATGGATGTTTCTCCAGGATGTAGAGGAGTGAATAGAGATTGCGCATCAATACGAAATAAAGCAAGCAAGTTTTTAATCAAGACGTTCAGCGAAACTTTGTTTTATTTTCTACTTTTTGCTTTGATTTTATTTTTTTTTTTTTTAAATTTTGATTTCTCTTAGTTGATATTATCTTTTCAACTCTTCGCACGCAATGAGTTCAGGTTTTAAACTTCCGAGTGTCAGGCGTCAGGCGTCTAATTAACCACCAAATTTTCTTCCTTCTCCACATTTACGTGGAATTACTAGCATGAGCCTTGCATTTAGCAGGTTTTAATTGACACGACGTTTTATGAATTTACCGCAATACGCTGGGTGACAAGGAGAGAGGGAACGAGAGAGAGAGATGGAGAGACTAAACTCGAGCGTAAAACTGCTCGTTAATGACCAGCTATTCCTATTAATTTACAAAATACCTTAAGCGTAATTATTTCTCGGCATTCGCTCGAATTATCACCTTAGCTACGGTGCGGCGTGCTGCTGCAGTTTGTATAACCTGGGACAGTAAAACGGTAAAATTCACAGTCACGAACGGGTGGTGCTTTGATTTACTAATTGGAGGTGTCACCTTGTTCAACCGTATCGAAGGAACAATAAAGATCAAAATGCGAGTATCCGTCCACAGCGCAATTTAGAAATCATGATTACGAAACGCCTCTTTGCACTAACTGTAGCAAAATTAGAACCAATTAAAGAATTGAAGCATATCTAAAAATTTAGGATCATGAAAGTATAGATCAGAGTTAAAAATGATTCGTGTCAAGCTTCTCTTTCCATGTTTTTTTTTTCTCTCGAATCTATAAACACTCGCACCAAAGGTTCACAAGTTCGTGCACGCATTGAGAAAATTTTATAAATTTATGAATCCCACTAAAATTACAGTATGTGAGTACAGTGGATAAAATTACAATAGACAAGTGTAGGCTCCCGCGATACGTTCGAACCCGACTGGCAATTTTTTATCATCTCACCTATTTCCCCGCGAGCGCATCTCTCATTAAAAACGAAGGGTCGATTGCTCGCAACTCGCGTTATTGTAGGAAGCAACGAGAGAGCAAACGCGCGATTCGTATAACCAGCCAAGTGCCGAGAAGGATAGAGAGAGAGAGAGAGAAAGAGAGAGATTCAGATTCAGGTTCAGATTCGCATTTATCCCTATGAGAGAGTTATGAGAGAAAGAGAGCAGGGGTTAGAGAGTTTGGCGGGAGTCGTTGCGAGGTGTGACAACGTGGCATATTCGTTTGTATCTCCCTCGGTACTTGTCTGCCGTTATAGCTCCTCGCAATGCATTCGGGGGCTGCGTACCCGTCGGCCTCATTGAAGGGCAGAGTCCACGAATAATCGAGGCTGCACTGGATGAGATCCCGCTCGTTTCCCGTGTTCGTCCCGGATTCGTATTCGACAGATATGCAGCCGTGCATCCGCGGCGTAACACCGACTTATTATATTCACGTTATGCACTAGCTTCAGGTGGTGCCACATGTGTCAGTTGATTATTCCGCCTGCACTGCGCCGTTTGAACTTGTAGAGAATGATCTTCCTTTTACTAAAACCATGAATTAACGAGCTCGAATTGATTATGACCAGGCACTACACATCCTGAACCCCAAAAGTGTAGGGTTTACACTGTTACAGAGGCGAGTTCGTCGTTTGGTGGTTTGTAAAAGTTGGCCGGCAAGAAAGAAATTTCACTTAACTATATCGATTTCGAAATCAATTTGATTTTGCGGTGTGAAATAATCGTAGAAACTTCAGGGATATTCAAACGTGATTTTGCTCGAGCAGCTGGCCTACGTCGTCGTCTTCCCATCGATTCACAATTGGATATTCAGTCTAGTCATGAACAGTAATTGGGACACTGGGTGAGACGATAAAAACCCATAGACTGCATCTCTACGTCGCGGGAACGGCTACGTGACGGCACATTGCATCCGCATCTTTGGCGAGATGATCATGACGGTGGTGAAGGTGAGGGTTACGGGTACTGCTGTAACGGACCCAGCGGCGACGAGGACCACGTCTAAGCTGGATTACGGTTTGAATATATGAATACCATTGGATGTGCCAACAAGTCACACATATTGAATGCCTGATACACACCAGTGCCGAAGCACCGTCACAGGTACTCAACACCGCGTCGACTTACGTCAGCAGTGCTGATTGCGGACATCGGCAATTTCGTTAAGAAAATCAAGCATGCAGTCTGCCTCGACGGTAGTTGCTGCCAGTTTGATGCGACGTCGTGATTTGAATTGATCATATGCGCCAACCGTCGGTCCACCGAGTCCCGTAGTGGTCCACAATAATTAACTTTTTATCAATCTTGAAAACACATGAAAAAATGAAGGAGAATCGCACACAGGGAAAACAGATTCCTCTCAGAGAATTCACAGCCTTGCAGCCTCCTGGACGCGAGCGATGAAGAAGGTTATGGAGAGAAACGGGGAGGAAACTCAGGAAATAACTCAAACCCTCGAAGACGGGTATCGAGCAACAGATACAAATGGTTCGGAACGGAATTACCGAGAGGAAAAAAAGTTTATCCTCCGCGGGTGGAGTAGCGCCGAGGTTGGAAGGGCGAGACGCGGGGCGCGTGTTGGGTAACGTAACGACGACCGATTCGATAAGTATCTCACTCTCTATCGGGGATCAGCGTGGTCGCAAAAACGAAGGGAAACTGCCAGAACATATGCGTTGGCCACTTCCATAGCCATGCCCGGCTCCGCCCTTCGCTAACCAGACTCCAGGAGTTCGCGATGATAGATGGCAGCTGGTAGTTTCGGAAGATAGTAGTGATATAATGATCGGCTCCTTGTTTCTCTCGCCGCGTTGCATTATTTACTGCCGCTCCATGGCGTCTATGTGATATCCGATTGCCGACGATGGGACGGGGGGATAATCGCGTAAACCATCAGCTCCGCAAATTTCTTGAGGAAACAGAGAATCGTTGAATGCAGAGCGAGCGAGTAATTTTGTGTAGAGACAAGGTGTATGCTCGTGTATGCTCGTGTATGCTTGTTTTGTAACAGAGATCGTGAAGGGAATGCTTGGATTTTTTTATTTTCGCGTGTTTTTCATCTGGCGAGGTTACGTCACGACGGAGAAACGGAACAAGTTGCGATTAGAAGCGATTCTTTAGCGGAGACACGCTCCGGTAAGCCGAAAGCCGAGCTTTCTAGAGAGCTTCGGCTGTTTCGCAAACAGTTAGGAAACAGCTAGTGCCAAGGATAAAGTAGTATCGGAACGAAGCGATCGTCGAACAGATGCGAGGCCATAAAACAACCGCTTCCTCTTTTCCAACAACCCTCCTTATTGCCACCCCACCGGGTTGGCGGAGAGAAGAGGAAAGAGGGATGGAAAGAAGGGAAAGAGGCAGAAGCAAGCCAACTAGCATTCCTCCTAATGGCCCAAGACAAACTGCGCGGAGTTTAGTGTTTAGTGTTTCGGGCTTGGAGTCACTCGAACAACTTCCCAACCCCCAATAGCTATTCTCTGTTACTCCCGAAACCTGTAACCATCTTTTCGCCACCAAAGCGAGTAATTTGTGTCAGGGAAGTACGTGAATTTTTTCAGAGACTCTTCATCCTTCCGGTTTTCTCACATTGCAGAAAAACTTGACGATTGCTATTTAAAAATACCTGGAATAATATCGATCAGAGTTTTTAATCCTTCCACGTCCAGTATATTCACGTTACAGTAACTGTGCCGATGTTCAGTCGTATCATGATCGCGTTTCCACGAGGGATGAATGAAATACGATACACGGATTTTCCGACGCGGTTAAAAAACGGTTGCGAATTGAGAGCCTCTGGATTCATCCCCCATACATAGCTATTATCTCGCATCCCTTCCGCCATCGGAAAGCAATAGCAAAGACATCACAAAGCGATCTGCGAAGAAGGTACGAGCGACGGGAGCAATATGCCATCAAATGGTAGTAACCATCAATATCTCAACTCCGAGGCGGATAAAACGGCGGCATTTTGAAGCCCGCTGAAATGTTTTACATTGAAAAATCAATGGGAGACCCGGCAGCCCTCGCATTTCCACTAAATCACACAATTATTGAAAACGCATTTTGATAGCCGAGGCCACAGTGACGACCAGGATTCCGCAAGGACACAGGGTCCACGGTTCGAATCCTGCAGGATATCACCTCCTTCAATCGGAAGAGGGGACCGCGTTAAAAGTCGTTACATTTGTCAGGCGGCGTCTCGACGGCCTAAGCTGGTCTCGCCGAAAACGAAGCGCGACCATGACGCGAATGGTAATCGCCGCTCCGAGAAGCTGGTAGGAACTTCCCAACGTCATTGTGCGGGAGAAGCGGCGTTTCACCCCTCGCAGTAGAAATCTCTTAAAAATTAATCGGAAAAAACGAGACCCTCGCGATTCCCCGCGTCATTACCGCCGAGTCTTAGTCAATCACAGAACGCAATCAGCTCTTTTTAAACACACCCGACGAACCGGCCGGCGAAGAAATTTGAGAGCACTAATAAAAACTCACTCCGTGGATTGGGTAATAAAGCGCCAATCAACGGCTTAATTATTCGATTACTCCAAGAGGCCTTCGCCGAGCCCCGACGAGTCTCAAGAAATCGAAGATAATTAGAAATAAATAGCGCCGGCCTCACTTGGACTCGGTGATCTTATTGTTTTAATTAAAACGGGTGAGCCTCGGGTGGCAAAGAAATTCGGAAGAATTCTTCCCCTGTCTGATAGGATTGATACTTTGTTCGAGAGTATTAGTTGGAAACGGAACATCGAATTAGGCAGAGCAACATCTGAGAATTGGGACGAATATTCGACTCGCCATTTATCAATTTAGCCCAGCTCTTGTACGTTGTGCTCAAAACTTTATTTCGGTGCGCAGATTAAAGCTTTGTCTCCGAATTTCGCTCTTCACCCCTAAGAAATTGAAAAAACCAAACGTTTCGTTGGAGAATATTCGTGCCAATCTACTTTAGGATTACCAATATTCCAGGTGGACGAAGAACAACGGATTAGATCAAACCCAGTCGGGATAAGCGAGTGAAATATATCCTGCCGCAGGTATTGCGGCTATAGGAATCACCGTATCATTTAATCGGCTGATTACTAACATCGTGAAATATGTATTTCAATAAAGGCTCTTCGCCCGCATCCGACACCCTCATTTACCCTGCGCGTGAAATTTTATGTTGTATTAAAGCGAGCGCCAATATATGTCTCCGAATGTGAGCATAAAAATCGTGGTACATATCAACACGCCTTATACTCCATACCTCCGACCCTCTCACAAAGCTGGGAATAATATGTCACGCGGTTTAATAAAAGTCGTTTGTGAATTCCAATGAAACCATTTTATATGTCTCTGTACGTGTCCACGTGCGCCCTTCGACTCGGCTGAATTGCAATATTTTTTGGCATTTACTTTCTCTCCTTACATGCGAGCGTCGATAAGCGTGCGGTCCAGAGGGATCTTAATACTGCATAAGCGAAAATTTTTTTTCCTCACCAGCATCTGACCGTTTCACTCAATGGATTTGCATCCGTCCGCGGATCCAGACGTGCTTCGCAGTCACTTTGCACAAAGTGAGCGTATAATTGCATGTGGAGGGGATGGTGGATCCTCCCTTCGTCAGAGAAGCGCACCCCCACCCCCCATCCACTGCATCCAGGGACTCAAAATACGTCTCATCGTCGCATATATTCAAACCGGATAAGTCTACTCCGCGAGAGGAAGGCGTAAAGAATGTTTTAATGGATTGTGCACCGTTCAGTGCTGTTCGTGAGACTCGGCGACGACGTCTGATGTCTGCACTAGAATGCAGGGACGCCATTCCGAATCGAATGCATTAGGATAATTAATTATAAAATCTGAGACGAACGTGGTAAAGAGGAGCTCACGACTGGGGAAACATCGGCGTGGCGGCCACGGAGTGAAAATACGAAGGCAAATCGAGCAAACCCACCCCTTGTCGGTCTCCCTCTCTCTCTCTCTCTTTCCCGCTTTGATAGCCCGCTCGTTTCTTCATTTACCCCGAAGCAGGCAGCGGTCCAGCCACGAGCCGCGCGAATCCCGGTGTCATAAATTAGAATTCAAATGTAGATTTTGCAAAATATTTTCTTGAACTGTTCTGCGCGGCGGAGAATGGAGCTGAGAAGAACAGTTGTGAACGCGAGGAATATGGACCGTGACTAAATGTTTGATTTATACCCTGGAAAATATTGAAGTAAATCTTCCGAATTTAATTATTCCCATTGTTCGTGCAGAATCTACCAGAGCTATAGATTGTACTTCCGCACCGGAGTGCAAATTAAGATGTACGAAACTGAGATACGGAAAAACGTAAACACTGCGATATAAGCGCGCTTCAAAATTTTCCTATAATGGCTATGCAATTTCCTGTTATTCTGCATAAATTCGCATGTGATGCGCATGATCAAGATATTTATCAGTTTTATCGTTTCTTCAAAATTCTTCAGTGTATTTTCCTCGTGATCCACGGAACCCGTGTGAATACGCGAAGCCACAATCAGTGACAGAATGACCAACCCCTTTGGATACCTGAGTACTCGCACGTGTGACTAGAACTTTGACTCACTGGTCGGACTTTTAAAGCTGCTGACTGAGCGCAGAAATAGAACAGGGGGAATATGAAATTGACCCGAGATGATGACGTGATCGTGAAACGGTTACAACTGAATTGGTAACGGTATCAGAATATCGACAGAAATAGCGATGATGACTAAGTTCCACAACGCGATACCAATCATTGGGTCATCCGCGTAAATGTCGGGAGAGAATCATGTAGGCAGTCTCTCAGCCTGCGGGAATGCTCCTACCATACGTCAACAAAGTGGGTTGTATTAATAACCGGGCATTGCGAACGGCGCCGGACAGTTATTAATTTATACAACTCAAGACACAGAAGAGAAGCTTAGAACTGATAATAACATATATGAGAGAACTGGAGGCGCCTACGTTGTCAACACAGGGGACTCTTGCTAGCTGCCCCAGACAAGCCAGGCTTCTGTTTATGGCGGTTGACACCAATGCACGCTTAGACTAAATTAGGAATAATTAGGTAATGGAATAATCTAAACAGATGATCGTACGTGCCAGTCCGATAAGCCGGGAAAAACTTTGAATGAACCGAGCGGTCGTGACGTTGATTCGAAATAATTCTTGCGTCGATGAAATTATTTTTTGGAAGTAGAGGAAAAGAAGATAAAAAATCATCACGCGACTCGAGAAAAATTTTAATTAGCATTCGGAAGATGTTTTCAACGAAAGAAAACTTCGGGTATAACGAACAAATGTCGGAGAGGAAAATAAGGTTGTAAATCTACTCGATCGATAGATTTTCGTGGAGGTAATTTTAATTCGCATTTTAATTTCCAATGAATAACAAGGCGTTACTTTTATTAGAGTGTCAATGCGGTCAACGGTCGAAGCTGCAGCGGAGCGGTGACGTAATGTACGAGTCATTCATAAATAGATCTCCAGTCTTGGATGTCTTCCATATAGATTCAGTTGGCGCGTGCCATAATTGACACGGCGTGCGCGAGTAACAACAAAGGCCCTACCGGGTCAATTACTACGGGCAATTATCTCTGGATGTATGCCATTGTTATCATAGGGTTTGGCTGGATCTAGCGTTGTCTCATTGATCGAAACTGTTATTGTACCTAAATATGATTCTTATATGTAGCTACTTGCTTTCGGATAAGATTAGCCGTCATGAAGGAAGGATAATAGAGAAAGAGTGAAAATAAAATTGGCCCGGATGAACGTGGAGATGATGGCCGATGGTTCGCTTTAAAATTGAAGCTGTGCAAAGCTAAACGAGTTGTTAATATCACGTGCCAATCCGTTGACTTTGTATTCTCCTCTTACCACATACGCTAATAAAATATTGATTATGGTTTAATTGTAAATATGTAGGGAGGCAGTCGCTCGGCAGCTTTGTAGGAAGTTTGAAAACTCCCGAGTGGATTAATATCGCGGAGTTCTCGCTACTCGTTGTTGATTTTGTCTGTCTCCTACCCCACTAACCAGCCTGCAACCACCACCATCGGCACCACTGCCATCCCCAGAAGCCAGAACCTTGAATGTCTTTAATGAACCACCTTGTGTGCTTATGTACCCGGTTTCGCTAGTTTTATATATATATATATATATATATAGCTATAGTCGTGATATGCAAATTAATAATGCGATATAAATAATACTCGCTGTTTGCCGACGCACCGAAGAAGAATCTCAACGAAATATTGCATCTACAGACGCATCACGTAGCCAAGTAATAAACTTTCCCGGACAATAGGACGAATATTATTTAATTTGTAAATTGCTGCAGATTTCGTTCAATATTCTCAGTCGACCTGCTGTACAACTTCTCACAGATCGGATATTCAAGTTCATTGTGAACAGCACTCGTGTCAAACGAAAGTCACTTATTCTATGAAACACTAGTCGAAAACGACACGGAGAATACAGATGAGTTACTGATAATAACGAGAATCTAATTCAATAATAAAATGTCTAGCCGTAAATTTACGTGCATTTGAGATGTGAAATTAAGAACTTGTTACCAGATGTCTCGGACGCATGGTTATTGTCGAAAATGGCTTTATGATTCATCCTAGTAGAGTTTAACATCCCATGGGTTGCGCATCGGATTAAATGTTGCATTTGGAGTAAATTATTATTCGTCACAAAGGAAAATTCCTCAGCATGGCCGTTCGTGTCTTTAATATTAAAATCTAATATACAAGCAGGTGGATATATAATATAATATATATATATATATATTATACGACGTAATATCGCTCGGTAAAACCTTTTGTGAGAATACTCCGTGATATTTAAAATTATTATGAAGGACTACTGTCACCACACTATATTGAAGGAGATGCAATAGACTCGTAGAAAACTGCGGTGTGTTACACCAGTCCCTATAATTTTTTCAGGATTTATTAGTTTAATGCAATCTGCAATATCGCGCTGGAACCAGAACTCAACGCATCACTCGGACATTGTCCTCGCCTCTGCAACACGGAGTTGAAAATAAATCGGAATCCAAATGGCATTTCTCCTATCAATTAGGAACCCCTTTGCCAGCGGGAGTTGACCAGCTGATCCAATAAAACAATCGAAATCCTCATCCGGTCAGCTTATCTTCCTAGAGATAGGCTCCTACCTAGCAGTTAACTCGCTACAGCGCGATTCGAGATACTCTGAGATACGAGAGAAAGCAATGCTAACCCGACCCGACACAAATCCTGGTTACATCCCCTAATAATACTCAATTCCGATGTGGATTAATAGTGCTTTATTTCCTTCTCAGTCACGGTAACTACTTTCCGCCCTCCTTTACCTCCGGTTCGCACGAATTTAAGTTCTCCCGGAAGTTGAATTGCCGTTTGCTTTTACCATCGTCCAAAGCAACGAGTTCAAAGGGTTCGAAGTTCGCCTAATGACACACTAACGATGCCTCGTTTAATTTTTCTCTCGACTCTCGTCATTTCTCGATACTGGGAAATTTATTTGTAAATATGGTCAAAGATGTTGTAACTCTTGGGCGTGTAATACAAAAAAGGGAATAGCACTGACGACGTAAACAAAAATCAACGATGGTGCAAGCCTTCGTCGGAGAGCTGAAGGGGGAATAAATTCTATTATTTTACCTTACATGCATATACAAAAACAGAAATGAAAAAAAAAACCATGTACGTCAGGCAGCCGGCAGTACTTAGAGAACTGGGCAACTATTCACCATTGTCAAGCGCAAAAAATGCCGCCTTCTGTTTAATTTAATTTTTAATTTGAGGCTATATTTAATTAAGAAATATCACAGAACCTGGCTGGTACTCATATATACCAGAGCCGGTACTGAGGTAGTACAAGCCAAGTGTAAATTAAAAAACCCACGGCCAATTTGTGCGGGACAATCTCTCTTTGAGGAGGGCGAGGAGCGGAGAGTCAGACCCAGACTTGGAGACTCACGGAGTCAAAGTGAAGGCGCGGATTGGCGGAATAGAGAAATAAAGAAAGAGAAGTAGGAAACGAGGGAGCGAGAGGGAAAGGCGGGCAAAGTTATACGACTCTATTTGGCCCTCCCCACCTCACATCTAATGATGTTAAAATTAGTCGAAGTTCGATGTTGTTTCCAGGTTCTATTTCGGCGAGAAAAAAAGCGACGAGTAATCTAATAGGCAATTATCTTTGACAGTCATCGATGCAAGTATTACAGATAAATAATAATAATAATTCACCGCTGATCTCAGCGAATCAGCTTACCGCAAAAATAGTCTTTTTCGTCTTCTATCTCCGTTTCTTAACATCTGCATCGTGAAGATTATATTATTGAACGCAACGGGCAAACCGGTTCGAGGGATGCGCCGAGATGTTTAATCAGGAGACGGTAAAAACAATGTTTCCGCTGTGGAATGAGTGCAGTTCAACAAATTGTTTTGATAAGTCGTGGAGACAATACGTCGTTAAGACGTCGGTGGGGCTGGCTCGAGGTTTCAGGGGAGGTTTTCGGGTGGTTGCCGGGGTGAAGATGGGCGCTCTTCGAAGTTTAGATTAAACCCGCCGCGAATAAATATTCGTAATGGAGCGCCTGGGTGCCATAAATTAGCATGCGGCCCTCGCCCGCCTTCGCCCGCCTTCGCCCACTTTCCGCCGCCCCTGCCGATGCCCAAAGCTCCGCGTCTCGCGCCACGCCGAGAAGCTATCGTAAGTTACTCGGAAGTTTCATAGCCGAAGACCGTGTTCTCTGTCATCGAGGTCCCCGCAAGACGCCCTTGAAAATCACCCCCGTTTCACCCTCGCTCGCGTTTCGTCCTCGCGACTTGTCTCTCGATTGATTTCACCGTATCCGAACATCCTCGCGTCGGGGATGCAATATTTTTACGTGTCCTCCCTGGTGATCCCGGTGGATCGGTTGTCGATCTCAATACGTCAACTTGACGCCTCTACCTTACATGCGCGGTGCCTCGATTAAACGCACACCAGCCCGATACCCGGGAGAGTTCGTGCCGAAGATTGGAGTGGATTAATTGGTTGAACACTCGCGAGGGTCGGCGCCGAGCTCTACACCCCCAACCCCCGCGCCCCTGCCACTCCAACGTCGTTGAAATTTTCTGATCTTTGCCGCGAACTCACGGCTCCCCTGCAATACCGGCGGCTTGTGAAGGCAATTGATACCGGCGTTATAATCTTCAAAGCGGACAATTTAATAACGTCTAAAAGTCTGGAACTATACTTTGGACTTAGAAATCGGCGAGTTATTGCAAAAAATTATGCCTTTGGATACGGGTAATACATTTTTAAATGACTGTTTTTTAATTTCAGAGCAATCGATGGACGCACTAAGATTTGCAAAAAGGTTTTGATAGTCGGAGCGAATTCAAGTCGAGCAAGGAATAGGAGTAAGAATTACATCCTGCAGGACCGCGAGAGAAAACGAACGATAAAAATTTATACGGGGGTATTCGGTTCAGTCAGATAGTGAATTCAAACAGGCGTGTAATTGGCAGTATCGTAAAAAGAATCAGCGGGTGAGGTGAGGGTAGGGAAAGGAAGAAGAAAGAATCCGAGGGTGAGGAGGCGGAGGAAGGGAATGAGGAAAGGCCGCGCGGTGCTGGGGGGATATCCATAATTTTTTATCGTAAAAACCGCTTCATCCCTTCGAAGAGCGATATTGTTAATATGCAAAAAAGCATCGAGAAATGGGGTGGCAGGAAATAAGGAAGAAACGGCGGTTGTTCGAAGCGGGGCCGAAGGAGAGAGAAGGGTGGAGGCGAAATTGCGGCCTCCTCCGAAGATTATCTTGTCGCGTAAATATATATATATATACACCGAGATAATATAAGTTTCCATGTAAGCCACGGACGCGGTGAACACGCCGATTCGAAAATGGATCGACAATCGACGAATCAAGCGTCGATAGATCGGCCACTTTGATCATCGCGACGCCGAAATCCACGAAGAGTAAACGCGTTACCGGATCCACCTACAATCCCACACCCTTCCGCCCATCAGATTTGACGGAGGATCGTGACGTACCTACGCAATGCACGCGTTAACAACCGATTCTGCAATAGGTAGGTATTATATACCTACGCGAAGGTGCAGAGCCTGCATCCTCGTGTTAATCCACGTGCATCAGTCGAATTGTCAATTACTTGGTAGCGTGAGATGCGAGACACATATGACCCCCACATGGGGTGAAATTCTGGAGCCTCAGTCATCCGCGGGTACTGATCGCTACCGGTTATTCAATTACAACAATCAATCACCGAGTGTCAGCGAGGAGTCTATAATGCAAGATCGATCGCTGTACCAAGCCTTTCGCCTATCCTCTACGCTGGTATGCTCATATGAACCTGATATTAGGTGCGGTATAAAAGAATTACTCAAAGACGCGAAGTAGCGTTGAGGTGTTTGATTTACTGACTGAACAGGAATTCTTGCGAGAGAGCTGATGAGTTTCCGTCACCGTGACATTTCAGACCGAGGTATATATCACTTGGACAAATCGTCGATATCTTCTGATAATTTTTTTCACCTTAATTTCTCTTCGCAAATATTCAATGATTGCCTAATGCGTCGGTTTGTATTCACCCTGTCATCGAAACGACGGTATGGTAATAGGTGCGCGTTTTATGGCAAACCTGGGGGTTCCCTTCGAGTGAAAGAGGGAGGCGACGCCGACTAAGGGGGGTGGGTAAAATTGAAAATGAGCATAAAAAGCATAAAAAGCATAAAAACGAGGCGCGGGCAGATTGCCGTGGAATATTCTTCGGCAAAGGGGCAATTCATTTTCGTATCCTATATCAATTTCTTGCTTCGCCTCTCTTGCTTACGCTCCCCCCGGTGTTCCACCCCCGGCCCCCGCTCGCCTCTCAATCTATAGTCTTTTATCCCGTAAAACCGTTAACTCTGCCAGACATCAAGGGGAATACGAATTAGCCGTCATTTCTGCCGCAGATACCTAATACGTACCTATAGGCTACAATCTACGCGGATGAAAAACTTTCCTCGATTTACGCCGTAAGAAGCTTCCCTCAAAGAAATTATCGAAACGATCGAGTAATTCAATTTCCTAACCGCCTTGAATCGAACCGTTGTTTCATTTTCAGTGAACTACGTCGTCTCCCGTTCGATTTCCTTCTCTTTAAATCAAGGAGTCCTATACGAATGGGCGAACCAGAAAACATACCCAATGCTCATCACGATACGAGGATTGGGCACGCATGCTGTCAATGTTAATCAACAAATGGAAATAGGTGCGTTAACACCGTATGATAGAATCATGCCTCGCTATCGACTTGCTTTACCGAGAAGGACGCGCTTTTCAGGTAATGAAAATGGTTCGAGGTGATAATCACTTCGGTTTTTTCGTCTCCCCCGAACCTATATGCGATTGCCAAATTGGAGTGGGCACATCAAGTGTAGGTACAGTAAAATTGATCAGAATATATTGTTTGGTCGCCCTGAACAATGATTGACTTTAATCAAATGTGTAATGATTTTCTAATTTTTTAATGACAAACAAAGTGGACTCACCATTCCCGATGTTGATCAATTGAAACGAAAAGTCCTCGACAGCGTGCACGTATCGTCTGGAACACACGAATATTTCGTATAAATAAAACAGCTGACTGTGAGTAAAACGTTAAATAAGGATTCGGTGCGGAGAAGGGGATGAGAAAGGAGAGAGATCAGAACGAGGGAAGCTTTTGTGGCGCTGTCACGGTTAGAGGTTGAATGGGAAATGAATTTCAATAATCTATATTAAACCTGGCGTTGTCCAAGCGAGAAGTAAGGGGTACGGAGAGAAGAGGAGGAGGGGGCAGGGGGGGGAGGGTTGAAAGCGCAAAGGAGAGAGAGAACGAGGGCTTATTCTCACTCCTCAACTTTTTAATGAATATTCTTGAGCTAATTTGAATAAATTATAACCGATGGTGTTTGACGGTTTTTATAATCGCGTTGAATCCGCACCAAGCCCGGTAGGGTATTGATAGCTGGAAGGGAGAGGGAGGATAGGGAGGAGGGGCAGGGCAGCGAAGCTTCCATTTATTCTTTTGTCTTTAACCTGGGAGTGATTTTAAGGACTCTTTTTTCCAACAAGTCCATTAAAATATCAATTAAGTCCCCAAGGGCAGTTTTCTAATCAATGCTTTTATTTCCCTCGATTATGAAACGGCACCAATACATATGTATAATACAGCGTGCATTACAGAAATACGATAGGAACGTACATCTAGCAACGAACACCACCGCGACCTCTGCCCATAATCACTTGCGGTAGACCGGAATTCCATTGTTACTGCAGAAAACAAAAGACAATTTAGTATGCCGACCGAACCGCCCTTACTTTAAAAACTCCTGGACCGGGAACAATACTTTTTCACGCTTGGAAAGAACACTTACTTCGCCCTCCTACTGGGGCCGTCGTACTGCAGCGGGGTACGGGGGTGATTTTTGACAAACGGAACAAAATTTGGATCATCCCAGGTGAGGTAGGATCCTTTGTACCTTTGAGCCTGCACTGTCCTGCGCGCCGTTAGGAGAAGGGATATCTGCGAATCCTTGATTGCGAATCGGGCTTAGTGCTTGCAGGACAGCGAGAGAAAGACCAGGGGAATAGGGTTGAAAATATTGGAGGCAACGGCCCTCGTGTGATTCTCAAATCCACGTAATCGTACGTGGCTTATTTGTCGCCTGTAAATGGAACTCGGACCTGAGACTTGGAGAGGATACGGGGCTCGTTCGATCCCAACAAATAACATCGAGACCGCAAGCTGGTGCCTCGCATCCCCTCGAAACGTTTCTACCCTGATCCAACCGCGGTGGCAGTCAACCGTTCAATTCGGCTCGCGCATTTGTGTCGTCAATTTGGGCTTCTTAACTGGACCAGAATATGTATGTAAACTCACTTGTAACGAATGGGGAAAGTATGGATTCAGTGGTGTGATTATTTCCTACGGAGTTTTGTTTTTGAGAAGAACTGCAAGAAGGCAAATCAGCGACGTACGGTTCAGTCTCTGGAATTTCTGAAAATAATTCTAGCTCATTGGAAATGAATAAACTAGACCGTATTTCAGCAGTATGGCTTGGTTTTCGTAATCGAGGGTGAAGAAATCGAGTTTTCCGGAAATGCGTGCCACGTGACCAACTCCGTGTCTCCGTCATTCGTTGAATTTAACTATAACACTGGTCCCAGGTGGACGAGTCGAGCGATTGTATTTCCGAAGAATTCCCTGGGAGGGATTGCACGTGCGGAGAGTCGGAGGCTGCAGCAGGAAAATAATCGGGTACTGTGGGAATGAAAATCTCGACCGTTGCGCGTCCAGTAGATGTAAACTCGTAACGGGCCATTCGTTATGATTTAATACTAACGCGGCGGTAATGTCGTCACAGAGACTCCTCCGCATAAATAATTCGCATGTCCGGGTGCGGGTGGGCCAGAGAGAGATGGGAAGAGAGTTAGAAAGGTAAAAAGAGAAAGAGAGCTGCAGAGTGTGCGGGAGAGGCCGTGGGGACGGGGTCAGGTTTTTAATGCGACATCTCCTGGGGGCGGCGAGGATTACCCGTCGAGGTTAAAAAGGAAGTTTTTAATAATTTTTCATTTTCTCTATATTTATTATTGTACACTTCCTAACCGGAGTGAGGCGCGGGAACAATGACCAGTGGTGACCCACCCTCGGTTCACGCTCCCCGAGAAATTCACCCGATCGTAAGTCGGTACGTGAAATTTTAATTCATGCCTTCTTCCGGTCTCGTTGACAGACGTACGCGGAAAAGGACGAAACGATGGGGTTTTGCGTTGGAGGGGAGGCCTGCTTCCGGTCCAAGCCTCGGTGATTCTTCTAGCCTCAAACTAGGTTGAACGGAGAAGACTCGTGAGAAGAAGAGACCGAGAATGTGGCTCGAGTGAGGCGGGGGTGCGGGGAACCACCGCCGCAACAACAAATCTCGTTCTCTTCGGAATAGATAATTTCATTTTCAAGTTTATGAAAGAATACGCAGCGGCGGCAAGGCAAGGTTATAGCCTGCAACCGGAGTACTAGAAAGCCCGGAATATACGATCACCTGTATTCAGAATTGCAAATTCTTTAATTCTCAGGCAGGGGTGGCTGCTTGGCAGCAAAATACCTTCATCTGACCTATACAAACATCGTCCGCCGAGGAGGATGTGTATTCAAAAATTTGCATAGGTACATTCTGATTAAAACGTCCTAGAAAGTAAATTTAATAGAGGCGTGCACTGAGAGCGGGACGGAAACCTAGAGGACAAGAAGAACCGCGGAAGGAGGAGGAAATGTGGAATCAGAGATTCAGATGGAGCCCGGCGTGATGGGATGTACGAACAAATCTGGATAATAGGATTCCACGTTTTGTCTACTGATTGGATTAATTCATTGTTAATCACCGTCCGGTACCGCGAGGAAACGCGTTTTCGCCTGGATGGTGGAATAACGGTACGAAAATACGCTTTTCCACCTCAAGCATCGTACAATTTTCAGATACATTATTATAATTACTATCCTACAGGCGCGGAAGAGTTAAATTTCGTATCACCGATAATTGTTCAATGAAACTTCCGCTAATTGCCTATCGCCGTATCGTTATTTCATACTAAAAGGAGCACAAAGGATCACCGACAAACGACGGTAGAAAATGGAAAAGGAGACCCAAAAGGAAGAAAACGAAATCAGAGGAAAAAGAAGGATAATCTAAGGGGGGATTGTATCGTCGGCTCCACAGTGTACATGCGAGTGTACATACCCAAGTAATACGTACGTAGGTATACCCTGGTGTAAAAATATACAGGTGCGTCCTTAGAGCAGGACCCTCATCCATCCAAGCCGCCTCCAACCTCGAGGTTCATACGTGTACGTAGGTGGGAAGGTAGGAGGAACGCGGGCAAGCAAGCACAAGGGCTGAATTTTAATTATTTTCTCTTTGGTATAATATTTCAATGCTCGCTAGCTGCTAGCCAGCACCCCGCTTCCCACCCCTGTCAAGTAATGTTATTATAATTATACGTGTGTGCGCTCGGGTGCTCATTTCTTGCGCTCGCGCGTCTATTTCTGTATTCTCCGCCGTTTCCACATTTCTCTATATAATATTCTTCTGTATTTCCTCTGTGCTCACGTATTGTGTAATTAAAATGTCACAATTATATGCACGGAATTCCTCTTGAACGCAACTTCGAGCGATGTTTGAATATTTACACGGTAACTTCAAAGTACGGTGAGGTATTTTTCTTTATGTGGATTATAACTCGGTTTCATCGGAGTTCTGTTCAAAACTCGAAGACTGCTCAGCCACTGCATCACTAGGGCTGCTTTCAGCGAATTTACCCTATTTATGTCATCGAGGCGGAGTTTATACATCGATGAGCTGATATCGGGACGGGTAGCAATATTTCTTGACAAATTAATTCAGGGCACGAATTCGCGCTACGGCATTATCGAGAAATTTCCCCGTCAAATCTAATAAAACATAATATAGACGTATTAATCAGGAGTCGGAGGGGCACAGGGGCGGGGGGGGGGGGGGGGGGGGGGGCGTTGGCATCCTTTATGAGTCCTGAAATATGACGAAGGGGCGAAGACATCAATGTCAATAATAATTCATTGATTACTTAATTCACAGTTTCCATGGTAACCGTCTCACTTTCTCACTGTAACCAGCCAACTCCCAGCTACTCTGTTTTTCTCGCTTCGAAGACGCGAGGCAAATGTCTTAGGCCCTGTTCATACCGAATGAAAGCTGATCCATTACACAGCTGTCACGGTTGAAGATCATTGGATGTTCTAGGTATTTTTAATAGTACAAGACGATTGTAAAACAGGTTCGCTTGTCATTGCGTCAAGTTTGTTCCGCGCTTCATCGCTGCTCGATGACTCGATACTCGTACTGCCAGTTCCAAGTGACGGAGTGTAAACGCGGCTTTAAACCTGCTTACTGAACGCAAGCAGGCAAGGAGAAACGCGAAATGAATATTCAGAAGTTATTAGTCTGTAGTGAAATGTGACGGAGTTCACCCTCCCTCGAAGCATCCGGCCGCTCTTCTCCCTGTCTATACCCCCCCCCCCCCCTCCCGCGCCCCCAGGTTATAGATTTTGCGACAGATTCTGCTGAAAGTCTCGCGAGCAAGTGGGACGACCGATGGAACCAGGAAGGGTGAAGAGAGATTGACTGCGAGGAATCTGCATCGCTGGTTTCTACAGAGCTAGTTTGGAAAGAGCAGTCGTGAGATGCGAGCACATTCCTGAAAAACAACAGATCAAATCTGACAGCAATGAATTCAATTGGAACGTGAAGAAGCACGAGCCTTTGGCGAAAGCAGATAATTAATAAGGCGCGAAGCGATGAGCGTTGAGATAAAAATTGCAGATTTAGCCGATCCAATGCGGAAAAATAAGGTGAAGCTGATGTCCTCGGGGTAGTTGGATAGGCAAATTATCGAGCTTTATTATCACCCTCGTGTCAAGCGGGAGACGCAGCGCGATACTTCTTGCGAGAAAAAGAAGAGAGAATCAGATACGCTATTGAAGCGATTGAGTTAGGCAGATAGTGATCTGTGCGAAGCTGGGAAAGTCATCTCGACGGTACGGCAGTAGCGATATTCAAATGGCATCAATTTCTGTGGAATAGCTTTTTTGTATCTACTATATGCCGAGAATCTAACAGGAAGAAACGTATTGGCAGATAGCTGCGCCATCGTTTTACAACCCCTTATCGGGGCGAGGGTGTGCAGGGAGCGATGCCGTTCGAAGTTGTCTCAAGGGTGTGTCTTCGATTTCCATGGAAATTCGACGAATGCTGGAATGGCTGTAGCTTCAGCTTTCAGTCGCATCAGGGAAATACTCATTAAGGAGTTCACGTTTAGGAATTTGTCTGAGTGCCATGGTTTCTGCTACTTTGATACAGCGCGTCACTCATTTCCAAAGACGTGTTTCTACGACGAATGTCTTTTGCGATACCGGAGTACATTGCACAACAACGTATGCACGGAAAATCGTGACGGACTGTGAGTACCAAAGGTATTATTATGTCATAGCTTGTAAATGGCAATCGTAGGATCAATGAAGATTTACATCGAGACGATGAATATTATCGTCATTCCGCGATAGTTTTTCGCAAGGATTTGCGATCGGTGCTTTTCGTGGGTCATACCTAAATTTTTTGCGACTGGAGGAAATATTTTCCACTACCTATGCCATCGTACTTGCCGAATGCGTATTTTTTATTACTTTTCTTCCGTCGAAACTTATACGATGAATCTAGTCACAGCGATTTCGAATGTGCCGTATCAGCTTGAGAATTTTTAGTGACTCTTACTCAAACGTTTGCTGACCTTCCGGGATTTTTATCTTAACGGTTATACCTCCCACGTTTCACGTTGGCAAACGCGCGCCTCGCGTTGAGCGAAAAGTGGAAAAACAACGCTATTATCAAGAGAAGTATTAATTTTTCTTCCGAAATACGCTTCCCAGTCGCAATAGGAATAACACGAACAGTGTCTGCGAAGGAACGACTGTGAAGTTATTCTTATTGCCGTAGAGGAAATTAGCTTCCCGAGGATCGTAATAAACCAGCGATATGTCATTAACTATGTTTAACTTTCTTCTACAGCAGCCACACGAACTCTCTCGAGAGCCAATTCATTGATTCGGGTTGCTTATCGCTGAAAATTTCTGTATCTTGAAATCACATGTCACGTCACCTTTCGACCTTGAAATACCCTCTAAAATTGTTGCGACATGTTCTTTCGGCCTCCGCTGATCCTGGTTATATTGTATTTACTATATTAGGTGAAAAAGCTGGATATCGAAGCGGCGGCTGATCCTATCTACTCTCATCTCATCTCTGGCTCGCAGCTTTTCCGCCGCAGCCCATCTTCACCCCCGTCAACGCGGCACACGACCATACATCACGCCTTCGTCTTTATTAAACCCATATTTTTCAGGAATCCTCACTTTCATGATCTAAAGCACACCTCCCCGCTCACTCAAAAATCAGCCGGGTGAGGCTTGCGAAGGTTTTCCGGGAGGCTCTTCACGGCCGCAAGACGCATAAAAGTGAAAATGAAAGCGCGGTTTTTCCTTTCCCGACGAATTCCCGAACCGACGCAACACTCGCTCGCTGCCTTCCGTCTGGCGCCTTCGGGTTCAATAAAGACCAGACTTACAGGCTGAAGGATACACCGTAGCACGTGGATATCTCAATGAATATTAAACCAAGTCTAAAATAATGCTCGACGTTTCGTCTAGGTATATGTATTGTATGTATATATGCCTACATTGCCTACGCACCCAGTACGGAGTCGAACTCGTCTCGTAGCTTATATATTAACCTTAGCCGCAATGTTATCCAGAATTTATTTATTAGGTTCATCCAGAAGATAGAGCGCGAGAAAGAAGAAAAGGGAATAAAATGGATGAATAAAAAACAGCGGTGTAGAAAATGTAAAATCGTGTTCTAGCGCTCCGAAATAATATACGGAGGGCCGAAGTGCCGAAGCACCGAAACAACGAAACCCTACAGCCGCGGTGGATATAAAGCATTCCTTCAGTTTATTAGTCAGCCTACGGTAGGCCTCTCTTTATATTAAACATGTGCATTATTAATGCTCAAGTATAACCGTAAAATGCTGATGAAAAAAAGTTAGCAGCCCTCATTTCCCGTGGAAAAAAACGGGGAGTGGAGCAGGAGCCGAGCGAGACTGACTTATTTGACGCCCATAGTCAATATTAATGGCTAATTAAAGCTTAATTGGGCACGGAACTGAAGTTCTCGCGGGAGATCGGGATGAAATATCCCTGGATAAAAAATTCACCCGTAATTTTGGGATCCCTATCAATGCACGCCTCCTTTGCTACTTTGATCATTTCTTCTATCATTCATATCCTCTGCAGTCGAAGGGACACATTTTTGCTAAGAATATTTGACTTTTAGCTAAAATTTGAATATATTGTGATTAGAATGTTAATTTACACTTGAATGAGATGAGATTTCAACTCACCCAAAAATTAATGCTTCTAATAACGAAATATTGGGAATTTGCAATGAAACTGTTGACGCGTTATTTGCTGGTTAAAACTTGCAAATTTCCGTTCGAGGCAACCATATAACATTTATACAAGATTAAGTATAACATTTGTCAGGTTACAGAAGCCTATTATTATAAAAAACCAATCAAAGTGGCCTTAATAATGCGACATCTTATGAATTTCCTACGGACATTATACATGCCTGAAAAGTGAATTAAATACGTGTGATTTGAAAAACATTTGGGTCACACGTAATGGTTAAAAAATTGAGACTGGTATTATTTAAGCAATCCTCGAGCCCCACGTGTGCTCATTTTGGTTAGGTATTGGGCGGAGAGGAGAAAAGTAGCGGCAGTCGGCGTGGCAGTATTTTGTTAGATGAATAAAATAACGTGTTAACCATTCAACTTGTGCCCAAGCAGCGTTAATTATCAACTTCGATAATACGCTTCACATGTGTGTATAATGAATCCGCCGGTTCAAAACGAGTAACGCGAGCCTAAAAATTTAACTAGAAAAACTGACTAAAACAGGCCTCAGTAAGAGTAAAGTGGTAAATTTGAGGGGAAAAATTAAAAGCGACAGAAAAAAGAAAAATAGAATAAAAGCTAAATTATGTCGGGCGATGTTTGAGCGATGTTCCGTGCCCCTCACCTTCCGTTTGTTAATATAATATAAGGAAGAGTCTGCAGGGTTGAGCTGCAGGATGGGAAGGGTAGGAAAGGTTTCTAATTGTAACCCACCCGATATAACCCGACAACCGACATTCGGAGTCACAGTCACAGTCACCAATTTCGTTGACATCGTTGCAGTGTTGGTGGTGGTAGTGCCGGTAGCCGAGTATATTGTCATACCTTTCTTTATTTCCCCAGTGGCTGAATGAGGTTATACATTTTTTCCACTAAGGCAATACCTCCGTCTTCTTATTAGCAAAGCTAATTGGAAATACAAATGGTTATTCACGGTAAGGGAATGGCAGCGGGTTGAGAATCGAGAGCGGGTAGGGGCGGCAAGGACTCCGACACGAGGGGTGGTGAGGGGTACACTTCGGTGTATTAAGGTCGTATTTGCCCCGGATAATTAGGACTTTTTTCCCGGCCAATTTGGATGAATAATTGATTTTGCCCTCCCTTCTGCATCTCGCTCTTGTGCAGGCTCGACCAACTGCTGAATCTCTTCGAATGACAATCGCAACCGGGTCTTACAGCGTCGGGGAACAAGTACCGAACTTTTTGGCGACGATACTGAGAGGAACGGAAAAATTGAAGAAAAAAAAGACAAGACGCTCTTTCGAGAGACTCGTTAATTACCTGTAATACGGGTAAACAAGACGAAGGTTTTAATGGAGCCGTCCTTTTGTTGACATACGATGCAAACTTTTTTTTTTACTCCCACTTTCGAGAATTCTTCAAGTTTCACGTTTCCCTGACTGTTAAAGAGCTTTGATTACACGGTAAAACGACCCTGGAGTTAAAATACAATAATTGAAAACGGCCAAAGTCGTAATTTCGCAATAGCAGAATAAAAAAATTAATGACAATGAATGTTTGAATAAAATATACATACGCTACACGGCTTACAGACGTGTATACATGTATACACGTATACACGGCACTTCGGCACTTGGTCGGTATAAATTCCAGGTCCGCGAATCCCGGTTTCTCTCTAATTTACATCTCTGACGAAATTTACGGTACCACGGACTGATTAGACCGATGCGATAATGCGTCCTTGAGATTTGAAAACTGCTTCTTCGATGCGAGACGTACTCCGTATCGGTCTGTTGTCAAACGACGCTTTTCGGCGACTCCGCTGTTGTCTGTGTTACAGGTTTACAGGTGAGTTACGGGCTTGAAGTGAGGACGAGTCAATATCAATCGGCTTGAGCTACTGGCCCACAATGTTATTGCGTCTGTCATTTCGAGTAAGACATCGCACCGGACAGTCGTGCCTCAAAGGTTGAATAGCAATCCGTGCTTCTCACCGTTTCGTAATCGCGTAATCGTGTGGAGAACTAAGTTATTTAATAGGAGTTGCATCCTGCTTACACTGGTGAGTTAAGTGCCGGTTGCGAACCGATATGCATGTAACGAAGAACGATTATACGTCATCTGTAATGAGTGTTCGATCGTAATTGCAAGTGTCGTAGTAAACACATTATATTCAAATCTATTTGCAGTTCAGAATGCGACTGAAAACCATACCCAGACAAAGAATGACTATAAATCATACGAAAACTATCGCGCAGGACACGAGGCAAGAGTTTCTGGATACTGGAAAACACACTCAAATACACGAAATACGAAAGGTATGCTTCCAAAATATTATTTTAGTGAACTATGCACATCCGTACTCAAATACGAACGTTGAAATTTCGCGAATTTTACATCATTCAGAATAGTGGTGGACGAAATAAAGTAAATCTTGATAGCACATCAAGAATCTACATATAATACACGATATATTTCCGAAACATAAGAAAAATGAGCACATAAAATTGTGTAAAAGACATTAACGACCTTTTTTTCTACAACTGTCAGTGTCTTTTTGTTGAAACTAACCTGATGTAATCTCAGCTGATCTTCGTACTTGGCTAATCTTTTTCCTTGTCAACCAATATCACGTGTAACGTCCCACAAACAGCTGGTTTTCTCACACTATCACAAAACTACGCACTTCTTTGAACAAGCACATTTCACTGTGTGTCTGAATACCTCGTTCATGTACACTGCGATTCGAAACGCCCCGCAGCAATTACCGAGAAAATTTGATAAATATACATTATAAGCAGCGAGCTATCCGTTCGCGCCACCTTGATTCGACCCAAAACATATATAGTACGTCCGAATTTACGCTTGATATCGATGGCTCGTATCTATGTTCAAACACCAACGTATTTTCGCAGAAATCCGAAGCAAGTGTGCGAGAAGGGCCCAAACGCTCCACTGGCAAACACGAATCAAGGGATCTTGACAGCAGCGAACCGTCTTACTTAGAATTAGTCTACCATCTGCCCGGTGTCAAGAATCGCACGAAAGACACTCTTGAAGCCATGAATCTGAGCGTCAAAGACAGCGTCAAGTTTTGCATCGAGGAGGAAAAGCCGAGCGCGTCGTCGGCCTCAGAAACTGCCTACTGCGGAAACAGTAACAGCGACGAATTCGCCGGAAGTATGCTTTATCAGATAATGACCGATCCTACGTTCGTTGAGAATATCCGTCAAAATAAACAGGCGAAGAAGCTGACTTGCCAGTTCTGCAAGGAGAAATTTGGCAGCAGTAAGGAGATGGACGATCATCTCGAATCTCGGGGGATGAACGAGCTCAAGCAGATCACTTGCTGTGCCTGCAAGAAAACCTTTGGGCAAAAAAGATATCTTCGCTACCATCAGAGGTGCCACATCGAAAAGAATAAATACCCGTGTAGCCTCTGCCCAAGAATGTATACCAGAATGGACAATCTGACGCGACACAGGACATTTCACACAAATCCTGACAAGTACCCTTGCAATATCTGCGACAGATCATTTTCCAGAAAAGATTTGATGTCCAAACATCTCAAAACGCACGAGGGAAAAAAGTTCAACTGTAAACTTTGCAAACAATCTTTTTATAATTACGTAGACTTGCAAACGCACAGACTGGTATTGCATATTGAAAATAATCGCAAGTAACTTAAAACTTAGTCCATGGTTGAGTTTGGCTCTTATTCCCGATTGAATTTGTTATCAGTTATTATAAGCAAGAAGAGAATTATTTTATACATTGTTATACTTTATGAGAATTACTTAAAAGTAAAGAAACACCACTCCAATTGTCGAGTAAAATTGACTGAATTGTTTTAGTTCGTTGCTTTCTCTGTAATCGTAATTACACAAACGCATAATCGTGATACATGCGAAAATATATAATTTGTCGATTAATTATCAACGTGGAAATATTATGGTAAATTATTTAGGTATATTCATATGTTTGGACAGGTAGTTAATTACGTTAAACTCTGTATATTATTTTTGTTGCAAAGTGTGGTACACTGATTGATGATATGTATTTAAGAAACCCAATAAATTTATTTTGGCATTATAAAGTATTGTTGTTTCATAACGATTATCCCATATCCATTTTGGAGTTAGATGTTAATCTACGTAACGGGCAAACAAATCGTACTTGTACAAATTTTTTTAGTAGTTAGGAGTGAAATATTTATTTTATGAATGAAGGGATCTTATGACAGGGTTTTAGATTTTGAGGGAATTACCCATGAATCAATTGTAACAAATTTCCAAAAATATAAAAAAACTTCTAACTAGACTATAAAGATAAACAAGAAGGGATTTTTGGTTTTCTGCAATGACAATCGAATAGGAAAATTGAAAACATCTTGAGATAAAAAATAATAAATAAATACAAGTGAATCTTACAAGAACATTTGTAAGTCAAGGCTTGTGTATATAATATTTCAGAAAATGTTTCATCGAGTGTATATTTAAATCCACAGTACGTGAAGTCTTTGTACTCTGACAAAATTGAAACATCTACGTTGGAGTATAAATTCATTCATTGTAAAACATTGCATACATGAATATTCGTGTGGACTTGCTATGTGCTATTTGCTGAGATCAGAAGATTGATTTTTTCATTTCAATGGACTTAAATTTCGCAAACTCTACAATACATAAAATTCATCATCCTAGGTACTATTTTCAATTTTTTAACCATCAGAATCATCGCTCAAATCTTTAAATCCCTTGTATCCAGTGGAATCTCGAACTTTTTTCAAAACCCGGCGTTCATTAGGATGTCTGAATTTTTGGAAGGAGCAGGTAAAATAACATTTGCATCTAAATTCCACTGCACCCATCACAAATGTCGCAATTAGATTCCAGGCTCGTTGATCGAGAAGGTGGAGTTGAGTCAGCAGGTATATTGCAAATACATACTTGTTTCAAAAAATGTCTCCTTTTGTCGAATGGTTTTTGCAAACGGGTTACACATATACAGTGGAGCAGAGATTCCGCGGTCTCTTTGGGAATTGTCGAGTCGAGTTTTCGCAACGCCGTAGGGTCTCACCGATGTCTAAGTACCGCAATGTGTGGGACATGAGAAAAAAAATAATTAAAAAACAAAAATACAAGTTGCGTAAAAAAAATTCAAGTAGAACCTGAGCAGGCCGGGCGCATGTGGATTTACTCGTAAAATAAGGCAGCGAACCGCGACGGGGATTATAATATGCGACGAATGCAAACTCTCAGCAATTTAAAAAAAACCACCGAGGATTTCGCATATTTGTTTAACCGCGTATACAATGTCATTACGTGGCAGAGTCAACCGGCGCGTGCAAAGCGCTACCCCGACAGCGCAGCGTTTCACGTTTTATAGCAGAGATTGGTTTCTCACTATTTTCATGCGACACTTCGAAAGTTTCCTAGCTCCCTTACTTGTGTGAAAAACAGAGGGTAAAAAATCGGCAAAAAATTCACCGTCGCGTTTACTTTGCGTAATTGTTTCTATTACCAGCGTAACAACCTCCGGCTGAGAAATCGATTTTGATTTCTCAATTCGAAACAGGTATTAAACGCACCGGCGAACAATCGTCCCTCGTATCTGGTAAAAAAAAGCGATCACCGCGTATGAAAGTTCCGAAATATTGAGATAATACCGCGGCGGTCTTTCCGGCGAAATTTCAGAAACTCATTTCTGAGGCCGGAGGCGTACGTTAGTAATTATTCACACCGAGCTCACATATCCCAGGCAGCACGAGGAGGCCAGTTTCAATGTGTGCGGCTCGCGATGGCGATACGCCGCGGTGACGGGGATGCCGTCCTGGACCGGAGAAAACCGAGGGTGGTGGGAAAGGGGCAGATACAGGGCCGCAATCCCTTTGATACGGCATTGATATAATATTAATCTAAGCAAGCAGAACTCAAAGGATAACCGACACCCACCCCCGCGCACCCTCCTCGACCCACACGCACGCATTACGCGTGATGTACGACGCACGGCGCACGGGGGCAACGGCCAAGGATGGATCGCTCGAAAGCGTATTAATTTCTTCATTATGCGCCGGGCTGACCATCCGCATGGTTATTGCGTGGACGTCGACGCCGACGTCAACGCCGCCGCGCTTTCGCCCCCGATGGCTGCTGTCGCGTATCCTTATGTCAGTGATTTATTAAAATTCGTCAGGATGATGGTGGAAGGTGCGACGACACATGCGAGGGCGTTTGCAAATTCATTTTATTCTCTCGTCCCACCGAAGAAGTTCGCACGAGATGCTGGCCGCCGGAATTTTTTTACCGGGAAATGAAAAGTTAATTGCAATTGGAGAACAATTTGCAACTATGTTAGCAATTTTAGGAGGGGCATTTATAGATGTATAGCATTGCTCGGAAATTGCCAATAAAGGATATTGCTTCTCGATTGTCTTCTTTTTTTTTTACTTGTGTTATTAACCAACATATTGTCATTTCATTTGTAATACGCTGCAAGAAACGCGTGTGTCTACAAAATGAGAAGGTAATGAAAAATTCCGAAAGAAATGTGAAACATTACTATAACGACTTCAAGTATAATGCATTTGACTTGATAATGATCGTGCCGTTTGAAATGATTATTTCATTCGCAGCTTAGCTGCAGTATCATTCGATACTTCGTTTTTATTTCTAGAATTACTCTCTCTCTCAAGATTGAATAAGATGGGTTTAATTTTTTTTATTTGGAAGTCACTAAAGTTTTTTAGTGAGTTGATAATGACTGACTCCCACGTATTGTCTGATTTTCGAAAATCGAATCAGAGTGATTTAAATTGGTAGCAAAAATTGCAACACTAACAATTGTCGCGTGATATTTAAGGTAATTGAATGAAAATTGGAAGCGACCGAAATACACTCGATCATCAATTTCTAGCGTAACCAGCACAGCTGTAGTTCACGTCCGAACGGCTTTACGAATCGGCTGAATAAATAACGGCGATCTAACATCGATGAATGAGGTTATAAGCAAACATAAAAGATACGAGAACGAGTCGCGGTAGGTACGGTAGCGCTGCCTGGTCAGGTTTAATTAATGTAAAAATCACAAGTCGATAGACGAGCGTCAAGCCGAACCTCGAAAACAGCGTCGAACGTCGAACTCAGCAAATCGGGAAAAGCCACGGGTTGTGCTTCGTTTATCCGGCCGAAGCCCCTTTTCGGTGCGATATCGGGGTGGCAATATTTAATCAAACACTCGGTGTGTAAGTCACGTTGAAACTCGCCGACACCCCTCGCTCCTCACCCCTCACCCTTTCCCCAACAACCAGCTTGGAGCAAGCAAGGCTCGCACGCGGCGGCTTCAATATTTTCGAATTGCCAGGCGAATGATTTTTATCAAACAAAGCATTCTTCACCCGGTCACATTTTAATCAATACGTAACTCTCGTTGCCGAGCTTGTAATTCACCCGTCCTCCGATTTTCGCTTTTCGCTTTTGCTCCGCGTTTGCCGTTGGTGGTTAAAACCTTTACTCCGCGGACTCGACGGAAAAATTAATATCAGAACTCGTGCTTCTTCGTTCAGAAAATATTCGCTCTCGTAGTTTTTCTAGAACGGTAACCAGTTTCCTGCTCGTGGCGCAGTTTTATTGGCGCGATCGATCGATTCCATTAATCATTTTTACGATCATTCCACTTTCTCAGATCTTGCACGCGGTGAATCGACGGAGGTTTTTAACTATACGTGCCTCGACTTGATATTGCCCCAATGATTTCGCGTTACGCACTCGATCAAGCACATATTGTTTGACAATTTTTCACCTCCGAGAACACGAGGCGTTGCACCTACAAGGTACGAGAACGCAGCATATATGTACGCCTCGGAGATTTCCGCACCAGAAATTGAGTCGTAGCCGTGCGTTTAGCACAGGCCGACTGTGACAAAGGTTGAAATTATATGCAATAAAAATGGCACTATGTACACTGTTCAATTTTACAACACTCGTATTTTCCACTTAAAAATGCTCTCTGCCGTCGAATCGAGGGGCGAGAGGCGCTGCGCAGGGCGATATGGGGGCCCGGCCCCTGTTCTTTTTGATCTCGCTAAAGAATTCATTAAGTTTGCGGCTGCGGCAAGGTATTAAAACGGGCCGCGGAATTGCCCGCGAATTTCGTACAGCCTTGCCGCTAGCTTTGATGGCGCGAAAGGGGCTCCTCCTCCTTCTTGCGACACCCCACTGCAGTTACACACACGAACTCGCCACCTTATATTATGCCGCTGGATTATTTTGCTCAATCGATAGCGCCCCCCTCTTCCCTCTTGCCCCCCTCCATCCAGCGCTTTTCTCAGGACTCGAACGCGGCAAAATTTCTACGCTTTCGAAAAAATCGAGGGCCAAGATTTTGTGCTCATTTTCGCTCACGTAATAATAACAAGTGTGATGACCTGAACCGGTTACTTCAAGTTTAATTGGCGGCATAAATTGGTGGGTTTAATTGGCGTATCGATTTCACCCGGATTAAACACGAGCAAAGGGATCGCGGCGGCCTCTCGGTGAAAATGAACATTTCTTGCGGGATAAAAAATCTGTGTAATCAATTATTGAACCTTTTATCTCATATTTTACGGCCAATGAGTTCCAGTCTCCCTCCCCTTTTCTCATACCCCTCACTTTTTAGGTACGCTTCTTTGCCGGGGTTGAACGGCTCGGGGGAGGAAAAGAGGGAAGAGAAGCGGGGAGAGGCTGGCTTTGTTTGTGATATCAAATATTTATCTTCTTAAATAACGGGGGAGCGCATTTTTCCCCTTAATAAATTATCAGCGATTATTGGCTGCGCTCTCCTTGTTTACTCGAGAGTTTTCGTAACTTTCCTTTTTACTTTTCTTTTCTTTCGGTTCTTCCTTTTTTTTCATTTTTATATTCAATTTTTTTTATTCGTTTATTTCATTCTCCAATCTTCGGTTCCGTCTACTTATATTATACTTGTGACAGTAGCGTGCAAGGCTGACCCGACCCCACTGGCAGTTCAAAGAATATCAAATAAGTTCCGAAATTGCATTCCTTGAGCTGCGTTTTAATCTTACCCAATCGATAAGTGGGCACATCGTGGATAAAAAAAAACCCCGACGCCTCAAGGAGCTCGCATTGTGTGCATGATCTACTCTGCCGTGATCTACTAAACGCTGTATGGAAATCCGAATTGCGAATATCGTGATCGATCAGTCGCGTTCTAACCCGCTATAAACTTCGTCTTAGACGATCAGGCGTGTGTCGTTGCGAAGATAACAACCATACAGGCGCCTTCGGTAGTTACCTACCCCGAATTACAGGGGTCTGCGTGTCTTAGGGTGATTGGAAGTTACGAGTCCTAAACCGCGCGAGAACCGCGGAGGGGCAAGAGGGGCGTAAAAGGTAGGGGAAGGGGATTTGACACCGGTCAGATACCGCCTTGTAAAATGTTATGAGAATTGATGTCCCTTTCCCTCGTCCCCCTCCCCCTTGCTCTGTTTTCTCTCCCCCGCCCCGTTTTCACCCCTCGTCTCCCGTTCCGTATACGAACCAACGACCAATCTTGCTGTTACGGTATACCCGCAACCTTTGTGGCTAATGGAAAAGTCGATGCCTGATTGTGGAGGAGCCGCAGGACGTGGACGTTAGACTTGTTCAACGGTTCACCGGCTGGCGAGATTCGACTGACTCTCATCCAACTGTTACTTTACTTTCAAACCGATCTTGGGTTTTGACCAATTTTTTTTTATAGACAGCTTTGGGATCGGTCGAAAGACATTCGTCGTCGGCTGTTGATCGACGGACGGACGCATGGATGCTGGGGTTTGTTCCCGAAGTTAAACCGCGACGGATGGCGGGGGGAAAAAATTATAAAACATTGAACAGGCGCAGCTGCGGCCCGCGTTGATTACCTCGTGACAGATAGCAAGTGGATCGACGTATCACACATATCTGGGTATGAAAGCGATAAGTATATGATTGCGTATGAATATAATACAGTCGTAGGTTCGTGTAACAGCGGTGTGTCTCATAAAGATGCCATACATCGGCAATCACTGGATGAGTGGCTTCTTCCGGCCGCCCACCGTACACGCGCGTTAAAACCTGCAATGTGTGTTGTAGCCGTCAGTTTAGACGATGATTTAGTGTATGCATTGATTGGGTCGATCAGAGGCCACATCATCTCGTTTGCTCCGTTTCATCATCGGCCCTATTTATAGACTCTTACCGAGGATGATCGAATCAATTTGATTTGCTCTTCCTTCTACTCTGCTACGACGACAGACGCTAAGGTGGCAATCATTGAAAGATTGCGGGTGATATTTCACAGTCGTTCGTTCTTTTTGTTTCATCTATTTTTTCTTACATATTCTTTCACATGCTTCCTCTCGCTTTCGGCCAGGTATGCTTTTGCATAAGAACATGCACTTTTCAATGCAAGCCTCGGATGGAGAAAGGAACTGAATCAACTTACATTTTTTACTCACGCTGAAAAAAATCGTTTTTTTTTCACTGTCTCAACGTATTGAATGAATACGAGGAATTTTAGCATCCATCAAATTGCTCGTACTAAAATTGGTTAAAATACACCATAGCACCATTTTCCTGCAACCTATCGCCTCTAACGATTCGCATGTCTTGAATCGAATTTTATATAGTAAACCAGGATTTATCACAATTTCTCTGTCAAGAATTTTGCAATAACTGTTTAAAATATTGTTTCTTTTGGCTTCAACGGACGAACTGATATTGATGATTTACGGTACACGCATATACTGACTTGTACGAACACATGTTTCGTCATACATACTATACACTTTATACGTTACTGACTAATAGAGTGATCAAACCGTTCTGTATGCACCTGCATATGTATATAATTGCTGACTAGCACTCATACAGAAGTTCAATGGATACAAAGGGACAGTTCAGTATAGAGGTATTGCACCCACTGGCTACACGAGGCGTATGCCACCGGTCACGACGAATAATTACAGCGTCAAATGTCTTGGCCATTATTCGCTTTACAGTCAAGAGTTGTAGCCTACAGGTGCAGATAGCCGATGGCGTCATAGCCTCACCCCCATAAACGTTCATCCGTCCTCTTGACTAGAGTAGCAACAATTTGATCGCACTTGAGAACATATTCGTAGTGCAGAACAACATAAAGTATAAGTGCGTGCAGTTGTTATGCGATAATTATGAAATAAAAAGTAGTTTAGATTCAAAAACATTGCTCAGCAGCAATTTTTCTGTCTTTACATCAATGATTCAAAAACATATAACACTCAGGAGTAAAATAAAACCATGAACCGAATTATTTCTTCAGGCATCAATCAAAAAATAATATGGTTGACTAAAACTAAGAGAAATGAGTGCGGGGAAATTGCTGCTGAGGTTGGGGTTCGAGGAAAGGAAAAGGCTGTCCTCATCTTCTCGTATAATTAAGAGGACGGCGATCGAGTGAGGCAACCAGAGACCCAATCAACTGATATCGCGAGTAAAGCCCCTAAGTCCAGCAACTCCTGATACCAGGGCAGTTCGGCTGCGGCGAGGCAGTGGTCGACTTGTGGTTAAGCGGTCTGATCACAAGTTAGTGTTTTTGCGGAATACGACGGGGGGAGGCTGGTGGCTAGAGGGCACCGAAGGAACCGGGAAAGGTACGAAGGGAGGAAGAGGCGGCCGGTTTATGGGTCCGGCTTAAGCCGGTTATAGGTACTGCCGATGTTATTTGATGGGCGAATGCACTTCGCCAACGCCAGGAGCTTCCCTCGACGAACCTAGTTGCTATCGGATCTGTATCCTCCGATTTTATGTCCGGTGCCCAGACGCCCAGCTAAAGTGCAAGCATCTTAGAAAAGAATTTGCCAAAAAATATTTCTCACTTTTTTTCTCTGACCTGTTCGAGTAGAAGACACGAAATGATCCACACTCCGATTCTGTAAAGATTCATTCAACTGACACCAATTTCAGGAACCGATCACTATAAGGGTTCCAGTGAGGCATGCGAAACATTATTGGAAACCCTTCATACGTTGGGAAAGGTTCCAATTAGTTTCGCAAAGTTTTTACAACGCAAGTTTCAGGGTTTCGTACGGTGTATCTGTAACAAAAATTCGACAATTTCGCATTTGGTTCTAATTGGATGCACCTGTGTCCCCGAAACTGTTCTCGTTTTACGACTCAGCGTATTTCTCATCAAGCCTTCTCCGTGCTCTGTGCCGTTGCGGTGATGGCCGAGGATATACCGAGACGAAATGTGCGCAGGATGTGACGTCAGCGATGAGCCGGGGTGCCAATAACTTGCCAATATCGGTATTAGTGCAGCACTGAGCCCAATATAAACGTTTATGGCCCAAATATGTGTACCCGTCCCTATGCGTTACAGGCGAGTCCCAAAGCGGGCTATCAACCGAGATCTTCTCTTCTTTTCCCCATTCTCTCGCCTATATAGTGGTTGTCACTCAGCAATTCTGCGAGAGTCTCGATCTGTAATTGATTCTCGTCACCGAGGAAAAAAATATAGAGATGATAAAGTCCAGAAGAATTTGCACAGCTTTAACTAAGAAATAATTAATATTTACAGCTCTCGTAGTAAAATTCACGTTTACCGAACAAACGTTTACGTTACGTCGAGATCATTTGGGTGGATATTATATCTGAGTTTGATGGATCAAGCGCGATAATTGATCTTCATTGACTCGAGCTTGAGGTTGTTTTCACGAAGATCAACGGATGGACAATAAGACGACGATCCCTCTTATTGTATATCGCACAGATCAACGTGGATGAGAACAACTGGTAGGAAACAGCGTCTGCCAGACATGAAATGAAAGAAGGGCAGCAGCCATCGGTAGCCGATGTGGTTACAGCGCGAATGTCCATGCGTGTCCGTCCGTAGGGAGAGCGAGATGGAGAGGGAGAGGACGAGAAGGCGGGAGCTACTTAATGTTTCTCTATCTATACCCAGCAGGACAGTAACACCGTGGGGATATTGTTATATACGATGTTTCGGGGACGGAGGAGGGTGTTGCGGGAGGGAATAGAATGGAGAAAAGGAGGTGGAGGAAGATGGGGAGATGTCACTGGCCGCCAATTACGAGAGAAAGAGAGAGCAAAAGTTATTGAAAAAGTCCCCGAGGAGGAAAACCTCATCGAACAGAACTTCCATGCAGCTGTGATGTAGCCAATTAACACTGATTACACAGCGTTCGATCCTCGTATCTGTGATTTATAAAATATTTATTACAGATACGTGAGAAACCACCGCCATCACGGACGTTTGTTCATCGTGCGTTATCTTTGAAGTTTGCTGTGAAAGCCTCAGGCTGGCCTTGATGATCAACAAAGTTGGTTTATCGAGACACGTGTGATGCGAAATTAATTCTATACCGTATTCCTCCACCTATGACGATGCCTACGTCTGATCATCCGCCTCGTCTCCAGATTCTCGGTACCGCCGCTGCCTCAGCCCAGCCTCTATCCGATAAACGACATAATTCGCTAACACCTTTAACTTCTGATTTAACGTCGTATTAGTTTTGATGCTCTCACAGCGAAGGCGAGTAGCGAGTCGCGAGCTCAAGACTCTCTTTGCCAATTTTCCTCCTCAAAGCTCCATCGTCTTTGATCAGCTCTGTCGGCGCCCCTATAATGTCTCCACTCCTTCGACGACAACCCCACGCACCACCACCCGTCCTCTCACCTGCTTCGTCGCTACTTTTGTCAGGCATTAGCGGGCACTCGCGATATACTTAAGACAATCAAACATTTCCAGATATTGTCAATAACGATCGATACAGGAAAGCGTCGGGTGAGTCCTCAGAATTTAAAAAATCAGCGGTATTTCCCCAATGAAACTTCTTTCTTGATTGAAGCGTTGAGGGACGATAATATTTCTTTCTAATAACAAATTCGTCGCTGATATAGGATAAATTTTTAGAATTTCTTCTTTCATTTGTGCCAGTTCTTTTTCCGTTATACTGTTAAGACGGGGAGAGATGAGAAACCGAGAGATATTTTAATCTCGAGCCAATCAACGCCTCTACGCCGCTGCGATCCGCATTAATTATTCCCTTTAGATTACGCGTGGCACGAACTGGCGTCCTCTCCTTCCCCATCACCGAACCACCTTCCACCATCAATTTCACCCCCGTTACACTATCTCGAAGGAATCTGCTTTGCCGCTTCATCGATGTTAATGCTTCTTTTTATGATTATCATATTTATAAATACCCCTCCACTGCCTTCCTATCACCGTCTTACTTCATTTGCCGCTTCTTCTCTCTCTCTCTCTCTCTCTCTCTGTCAATTCACTCGGATCTCAGCTGATGAAAGGATCTCGTTAATTGGGAATACTGACGACAGCCCGAAAGCGTATTGGCTCAATCTTACCAGCGCCTTAATGTACCCCATCCCACCTCCTCTTCTTCCCCAGCTTCCCTCGGCTCAGGCCGGCTCGTCAAAGGGATCTTATTTATGAGACTTTTTGCAAACAAATGGATAAATATAATATCTCGATTTTCCTCAGAAGAACCTTTATGCGATATCATCCAACGACGTTCCATCATATTGCCAATTCATGCACTCTCAATATCATACGAGAATCATTACCAGCAAATTAAATCGTCCAAGTCCGAGTCGACGACCAGGAGTTAAGATGGCTAAAATCGAAGAAAAAGAGATCTCCGGGTGAAACTATCGGAAGCCAAAAGAATAGCTTAGTGACTGACTTTCGGGATCCAAGCCACACAGACGATGGTCGGTGCACAGAACTATCGGTGCCCGTTATCCTCTTCAAATCTAGCACGTGGCCGTTGCCCTAACAAACAGCTTAAATGGTTAGTTCAGTGGTTCTCAAGCACCTCAACAGACTGAGTTGGGGCTCAATTTCCCGCGAAAATCTAACCCTCAGATCTCCATCGCAAATAGTTTCAGTATAGCTACTCGTAGGGCTTCGATGCCCGAGGCGTACCTTATCCAGTGAACCAAGCAGTCCCGAATCATCGGAGCTTTGTCGTATCGTGTACCAAGGAGATGCCATAACCAGATAAGGAGTCCAGCGCCGCTTCGTTGATCATAATAACCGTCATTTCATGTATTAATAACACTCGAATTATACCCTCTAATTAAGATACATCGTCAAGAGTAACTCTATAATACATAGCTTTGAACAGACGATCTAAAAGCAATTTCTCCTTTCAGCGACAGCTGGTGTCGTTAACTCTATTGGTCACATGCACTCGTCTATGGTGTGCAGAGAGACTCTTAAACTCAATCTTCAGACTTTAAAAGAGTCGCTGTAACGCAGGCTGACGAGGGGCTGACTGCTGTATAGAGATTTGATCAGTTTTTAATACCATCGGTGGGCGAAATGACGAGTTTCAGTTGGACTTGCTCGTTCGATCGACGTCACCGAAGTCCTCAGACGAGAGATCGCAACGCGCGCTGCGGCTCACCCGCATCCGTTTGGACAATTGAAAATGAGGCCGTGTGGCCGACGTTCACTGTGAGTCGGTATGCTGCACAAGATCCAAACACCTAACGATAAGCGCAGATGATGTCGGCTCGGGTTAGACGCGTGTATTACCACAGCTAAAGGGGCAAGTCGAGCCGATTGCGCGTGGGCCTCAACCGCGGATACGAGTAGGAAATCTATCTAGAGTTGGGATCAGTCTGGCCGGTTCCCCGTTAGTGCCGTTTACAGCTCATCGTTATTATTTGAGTTGATTTGAAACACGCGTGGTACGTGTCTTCGCCTTCGCCTTCGCCTTCGTCCGCCCTTCCTCGCTCCTTCATAACGCCCCTGCACTCTTCGTCGCCCTACGCACTGATGACTAGATATTGGCAGCTGCCGCCGTTGCTCTTGCTGATGCCGCTTCAACTTCTCTCCCAACGTTGAGCGCCCGTTACGCGTTGTACATTTCCGAGACGAAAAATTAACTCGAGAGGAAACATATTTCTTCGATTTTACGACATCCCACGTGTAGGCTTAGGTTTTACAATGACACGTGAGGTGGCTCGTCGTGTATTCATGCGGAATGATTTTCGTGAAAAAAAGGAACAAATTGACGGAACGATTCGCGACTCGTCGTCAAAGACCACCAACGGGGGCATCGTGAGCTTCCCGACGGACGGACGGACGGACAGACAGACAGACAGACAGACGATGAACAACGTGCGGCGCACGTTTCACTGCCGAAAAAGCTCTCGCGGCAAGCTTTACGCGCGCGATGGGGCGATGCGAGCTGCGGCAAAGACCCAAAGGAAAGTCGCGAGCGAAAAAACAAAACGGCACAGGCAAAGGCGGGTCTGTCGATACAAGGAGTCGATTGTGGGGCGAGATGAACACCGAGTAACGGCAAGGGGAATACCCGACCAAAGAGACAAAGCTTGTCTGTGTCCAATAGATTCCGATGCTCAGATACGCAGCATCGCAAATCCCATCTCAAATAGACGCTCAGCTATTAGCTCCAGCTTTGATTGGCCACGCTTAATGGGGCGACCGAGGCGCATATAAATTGCTGTTTGCTTTGAAGATATTTTCAGAATTGCGAGATACCTCAAGGTATGGAACGGAGGTTATACTCTAGTCTCTTACGTTCCTATGCGGGATTGCATTTCGCAAGCAATGAGACAGCTGGTCAAACTCACAATTCTCCTCCGCAGGTGTTGTACTTTCCAGGCTCTCCAGCTCCTCGCGAGCTTTCCAGGATTTGAATAGTATCTTTCCCAGTTTCTTTCACTTTCGCAATGAAATTCATCTAATTTTTCAAATCTTTTCACCTTCCTCGATTCTGAACGGTTAAAGTTTCAGGCCCTGGTTCGCTCGTCTTCAAAACTCTCTCCTCGGCAGCCGTTAAAGAAGCCATAAAAAAAGTGGCTACCGACACGGTGAGGTTAGGGAATTTGTCAGTATTAAATAAATATCCCATAAAGGTCGGCATCAATCCCCGTAGAAACATTAACGCCCGATACAGCAGACTCTGGGCTGTTATTTTTCATACCGTTGCGTCTTACGACTCCAAGGCCGTTCCAGAAGAGAGATACTCTTCGAGCTTTTTATGGTCTATAAGTCAGGTAGCATCGTATATACGAGGCTGCAGTAGATCAAAAGTGATGTCTCCCTTATAACGTAAATACTTAACGACTACGAGACTCCTACGTACAAGTCCATAGCTGTCAACGTGCTTTTCAACGCCATTTCTCAGCTCGAGAATTGAGAGTATAAAAATTGTCCTTCTTGTCCTTCTTGTGAATCGGCCTTCTCTTTGGCAATTGAAGTACACCTTCGTTCGCAATACTGTGTTGGCGCAGAACAAAAAAAATTAAATGAATATAAAAAATTGAACGGCGGAATGTTAGTGTAACGCGAGTGTAGAAGTAAAAATTGAATACCTTTTGGGTGCAGTTAACCTTATTGCTACTATTTGACAGTTTGACGTACAGCACGGTCGCGGAAAAATTCTTTTCCAAGTGGCATGGAATAAATATTGTATTTCCACTCGAAATTCATATACGGACGGTGCGTTAGTTGAGTTAAAAATCGAGCCGCAATTTCCAACACGGTTTGCGATAATCAAAACTATGAGTGCGTAGGAATCGAAAATTGATCGCGAGAGATTAAAAATCTAGAAGTCTCAGTACGTAAATTGTTTCAACAGTTCATTATGGACAACAAGGAAATCATTTCAGCTCTGAATAGCCAAGGTAGCCAAAATGCCCTTGAAGGGCAAGAAACCGTATCCCTTACCTCCCATGAATCCCAATCAAACACAAATTTCGACGAGGAGAAGGTTGAGATGGGACTAAACAAATCTGAAGAGGATTCCATCCTGACGCTTGGATCGGAATCAGTGATCTCGCAGACGATCAAGGTTTACCTTCGATTGAAACCTTTCCCGCCAAAGATCGAGCTCACAAAGGAACAAGAAGACGCTTATACCATCGTCAATGCTACAACGTTGTTAACGAAATTCCCGGGTCTGGACGTGAGCACGAGATCCCTGAAGAACGTCAAGGCGAACGAAAGGGTGTGCAGAACATTTACCTTCACGTCTGCCTTCGGGCCGTCCATCACGCAGACGGAATTGTTCGACGGTGCGATCAAGCCTCAGGTCGAGGATTTCTTAGCCGGACAAAGCTCGACTGTCATGAGTTATGGCACTTCCAATTCAGGAAAGTCTTACACCCTTAACGGGGTCCCTTCGGCGCCCGGGATCATTCCATTGAGTATTAATTTCGTCTTCCGAAACACAAACTCGACGCTGTCAACGCCGTGGTACAAGCCGATTTATCAGAGTCACGTGATTGGTTTGAGCTCGACGGAGCGAGTGCGCGAACTTGAGATAAGAGACAAGCTGCTGTCTTTCCCGTTTCCGGAAAAGACGGAATTTATTAACGCCTACCAAACTATGCGGGAGACGATGAAAGGGGGAGAAAGTGATTCGACGCTGTCTCATAATGAGAACCTTATGTACTCAGTTTGGATTTCCTTCGCCGAGATCTACAACGACGCTATATATGATCTCCTGTCGTCTGACTGTCAGAAGAAAAAAGTACCGTTAAAAATGGTGACGGACAAACAAGGCAGGACATTTATCAAGGACTTAAGAATGGTCTACGTCAACTCTGATGAAGAGGCATATCAGGTTTTACTAGCCGGACAGTACAGGTCGAGGACCGCGGTCACGACGCTGAATTTTCGAAGCTCTCGTTCGCACTGTATATTCACGATTAAACTCCTCAAGTATTACGCGGAGAGCGCAGCCGAGGACGTCGAAGTCAGCGCTTTGTCCTTCTGCGATCTGGCCGGATCGGGACGTTTGAAGATGACGAAAAACGTGGGGGATCGACTCAAGGAGACGCAGAATATAAACACGAGTTTGTTAGTTCTTGGCAGATGTTTGAAATCCATATGGGAAGGACAGTCGGTGAAACAGAAATCGGAGCTCGTCGGTCCGTTCCGCGAATCAAAATTGACGCGGTTATTTCAGAAAGCTTTATCCGGGAAGGAGCAGATCACTCTGATCGTCAATGTGAACCCTCTGCCAAGTATGTACGCCGAGACGCAAAACGTGCTGAATTTTTCTGCCATCGCAAAAAAAATTATCGTAGAACCGGCTAAGGAGGTCAAGAAGAAGATGTTCAGGACAAGATTTTCGCGGGCCGTTTCACAGAGCGTGAAAACTTACACCGATTGGGATCATGCAGTGGTAGAGGATTCTACGCACGAGGTTTATCCGGAAAAGAGCGAAAACTGCGATTACGTTCTTCGCGAGTGTTACGAGGATTTGATAGCGGAACACGAAAAATTACAACAAGAATACGCAGAGCTGAAAAAGTCTATGATAGACAAGGATCTTGAAATTCGCGAAGAAATGGCCAACACTTATACCGGGTTGATAAACGACCTCGAGGCCAGCTGGATGAGTCGTTCAAAGGACGTGGAAGAGCAGCAGGAACATCTTCTTGCCTGGTCGGTGAACCAAGTGGAAAATTTTTACAAAGAAAAGCTGAGCTGTCTGAACAGTAGAAAGCGCAGGCGTTGGGACGACGGCGATGCTGTTGACGACAGGGAAGCCGATATCCGAGAAATGGAGGCTGAGAATGCCGGTTTGACTGCAAAAATTCTCGTCTCTAAAGAGACAATTAAAGAGCTCAGATCAGCCAGGGAAAATGCAATTGCCGAGAAAAATAAAGCTGTCTTCGAGCTGTCACTTCTCAAGGAGGAACTGAGGGGCGTGAAAAAAATGCTGGAAGCAGCTGAAAATGATATTCGACGTAAGGATGACGGAGCGCATTTCACCGAGGAACTAAAGAGGCAACTTAACAGTAGAGAGGAGCGCATTAAAAATCTTAAAGAATTTCTAAACGAGGCTAAGGAGGAGTACATCAGGATAACTTCGGACGCCCGTCGTATGCAGGAAGAATTGATTGAGGTGAATGCGAATCTCATCGAGCATGCCGAGAAAATCGACGACCTAGAAGAGCAACTCGACCAATCGAGCGTGTGCTTGGCCGAACGATCAAAGCGGCTAGACCAGATGACGGAAAAATTAGAGTGCCAAGCCAAGCAGTTGGCCGATGCTGAAGCGCGAGTGATCTACTCAGAGAAAGAGTTGAAGAAATCTGAATCTATTCGGTTAAACCTAATGGGCGCGGTTGAAGATTTGAACAAGTTGTATAGAGTTGGATGTGCTCACGCTCAGAAAAACTCTAATTCTACCGAGCATAATTTCGACCTATTTCCTTATGATGCTGACTGTGAATTAAATGTGACTGGACTTGAAGGCATGAAAATAGATGGAGAAATAACCAGTATCGAAACAGAAAATTCACCTACTCGAGATGATTTTGTAACAACGAAACGGTTCGAAAACGTCAGAGAGCGAACTATGAGTTTGGATTCACTAAACGAGGGGATCTTTCAAAGGCAAGAGGCCAGTAGCACTGATAACACTGACGGATCAGTTTATAACAAAAATCAAAGCTCTTTCAAATTCAGTACTGCCAGTGGTATAGATGATTCTGGAATTGCAGTGACCATGAGCAGTAAAAATCAAACGATGGAACAAATTAATGACCTAGTAGATACAGATTTGGAAACCGATGGCAAAAATTGTAGGCTGAGCATTGCTGAGTTGCATATTAAAAATTCAGTGGATGAACTATTAGATAGGTTGCAGTTAAAATTTGGTGAGTTGGGGAACAGAACTCAAATTCCCCAGAGGCCAGAAAGTGCCCAGCAGATAATAAAAACCGTCGAAGCTAGTTTTGACAGTAACGAAATTCCACTAACAGATACAAGCTACTTAAAATCAACGGAGAGGGAACCGCAATCACTCAGTTTTAACGACTTGGAAAAGGACGCACGAGTGTCGGACATTTTTGTAAAATTGGAAGTAAAAATAGTGAATTGCGAGGAAAAAATGGAAGCGCTTGAAAAAGATTTCAAACTTCGACAGGACGAGAAAAAGTGTTACTTAGACTCCTTGTACGACAAAGTATCAAAGCTTGAAAAACAGCTTTCACAAACGAACATGCAATCCGAAAAAACTGCCACAGTATACTTCAATGAGCATGAGATGAGAATCGATGAGTTACAGAAAGAAATCTCTGATTTGAAGCAACGGGACCTCGTCAAGATGCCACCAACGGAAACAAGTATGGATGTCACGTCGAGGAATAGCATCCTCATGTTGAGCGAGTTAGAGCAAAGAGTCAAAACATTTGAAGACACCTTAGCCAAGTGTCAGTTGCATGCAGACAATCAGCATAAACAATTGCTTGCGAACATGGAAAGACTGTCGTCCGTCGAAAGCAAAATACAAAGCTGGCTGCTCCAAGAATTGAAACATAGCAGCATAAGTCCCACTTCGAATGATGAATCAAACACTGATTCGCAACTAGTCAAGGATGAAGAAGGCTACCTTATTGTCGAAAAAAATTTGCAGCGAGTAGAAAGAGTAGATGTTGAACACATTCGTGAAAACATGAAAGAAATTGCCTCCGAAGCGAAAGAGACTATCGGAAAAGACGGAAAGCTGCTTCGAGAGCAACAAATCGAGGAAGATCAAGAAAATAATGATGAGACATTGTCAAAAAATTGTGAATCTGAACCTTCGGTCTACAGCAAAGTGCCGATGTATCCAGCGATCGATAATCTGTCAGATGATCGCAAATTTAGCAACGTTTCTTTGGGTTACGGAGCATCTCCAATCGAAGTAGACTTTCTTGCAGCGTCAACGCCAACGCGGCGGAGTGAGGCTGACCAATTTGATGCCAAGGAATCGCCGATCGAATGTCAAAGTGAAACTGCAACCCCAGTCCGACCTGTTGTAGAATCATCTCTAATGGTCAGAGATACGTTGATCATCCGATCAAGCATAAACGACATAGGCTCGTGTGTGGAGCCACCTGAGGTACAGACTGTATTGCGTTCCCAGGATATTATGATTATAATATTTATTATTATCGTTCATTTGTTAGAATTGATTTGATAGTGCTCGATTGACGTGAGACGTCAGGATGGATGTACCTTAGATATTTGATTGTGAGAAATTGAATAAACTGATTTTATGTTTGATTACCACATTACGAACCATCTCACAATTGCTATAATAATTCCTTAGATTTTGAACGTGTGTAAAAGCTGAAACGTTACGGTGATTGCGAGACCGTTAAGATATTCCGAAAGAAGTGAGAAAGGATGCAATTCGTTATTCACAAGAGCCTACAAATCTGTTATTTGCCAAGTCTTACGCGCCTCCATAAATGCTATTGACGGGCGTGACGAAAAGACAAGACAATTGATCGGAAAAAGTGCAGCGGGCCAACAAACTGTGGTAGCTTTCTTATTTTAGTCTTATTTTGTAAACCATTCAACAAATTCTCAGAATTCCACGCTGTGCATTTCTACTTTGGAATGTAGAAGTTTCCCCCTAATTTCGCATAGTGAGCGGAAACCAATCACTAAAGTATTTTTACTTAATCCATTACTCTGAATCTATAAGTTCTCTTTAATTATAAGACTCTCGGATTGAATAGACATTAGAGTTGAAAAATGTGTTACGTTATGCTATTTCCGTTCTTTTGACTTTCATCGTACGTTAATAATATTGTAACACCGATCTTACGAGTGGATATAACAATAAGAGTAATTGAATCATGGAACGCCTATGAATAGCTAAAATAAACAGAATTTCAAAAAAGGTGTCATTGTCAAGTAAATTACATTGTACAACAGTCTGTCCTAATCCTTATACCGTTGTTACGAGTTTGGCTTGCTTGCATCAATTGCATTCGAGGCCAATACACATATAGCAGATAGCTGGCCATAATTTCCAATCAGAGACCCATAAAGACAGCCCGTACACTCGTGGGCAAAAGATCACGTAGAGCCATCCTGATGTAATGAGTCTAAGAGCGTCGGCGACGTCTAATATCAGAAATGATAGCATATTGCCAATAAAATCTGATCACCCCTGGCCAGCCCCTGCAGAAAGTAGTCATCCAGTTAGCTGGGGTGCTACGAGATGTTATTGTAACAAACATCGGAACCACATTCGGTGATGTAGCGATGATCGGCAGCAGAGGGGTGGACACAAAACCAATAATATCAGTGATCGATAAGAAAGAAACTGTTTGTTATTGGCTTAGAACGAGCAAACTAACCACTGCACAGTAAAGTCGGAAGAGGGAGAATTCCGACTCAAATTTCTGAAAATTTACGTAAAGAAAATGGTGATACGGAAAGTAAAAACGATTCACGCCAGAACAGGAATGTTGAGAACGATAGTGACAGTGTTTCGAGGATTCCTTTCAACGCAATCAGCTCTGGCAATGTATAAGACACGCCGACTCGTTGTAATTTCGTTAGTTTGTTTTTCCTTGCCATTCAATTGAGCAGCGCCACATGCTCATTATTGGGGCATGGTAGCTAGTGGCCAGCGGTTTTCTTAGGGGTGGATCTTGAAGGCCATTTTCACCGACTCACCTCTGGAGGCTGGTAATTCCACGCGGCAAATGTACCGCGAAGTTTCCTCTTTCAATTGGCAATAAGATTTGATCGTTGCGGGAAATATCATCCAATTTCCTTGCCTCCCTTCTCGACTTGAGCATTGCCTGGGCTGACTGGGCGGCTGTTTTACCTCCCGGTAGTCCGTTGATGCCAGAAACCCATCCTCGCCCAGACCTTCGACCTCTCGACTCGGCAGCGCGGAAATTTATCCGCAAGACTCAACCGACGAACCGTTTCTTGCATCACGTTCGCAATCTGATGTACGGCACCGTCCTTATTTTCAAGCATATGCTGAACCGTAAGTCGATTATTACGGCGAATCTTAAATAGCGTGAGCGATGTAGGATCTGTTGAAAGAAAAAAAGGGATGATTTAACGAATACGCGACAGAGTTGTAATTTGACAACCACTGCGGAGGGGATAACTAATGGAGAAAGACGTCAAAGAGATATTCCGTTTCCCGGGCTATTCTATTAAGAGCGATTCATCCCTAGCTTTCATAAGTGTGCTCGAGGTTTGAAGAGAAGCCGTAAGAGACGAGAATCAGGCAGGAAGGCAGTAAGGATGGAAGGGGTTCCATTCGGCAAAGTTTGCGCGAGACATTAGTTTATAATTCGGCAATCCTGGATCAGTATTTGTCACGATTAGCTGCTCCTCCAGCGACAATGGTGGAATCTAGGAAGGGAGGCCTTCAGCCTTCAGTTCTCTCCGGCTTTCATTAATTCCTCCAATTCGACCGAACTATTGTCATAGTTACGCACAATTTGAACGCGACAAAGACGGGGGTCCGTGGGATTGACGTAGACAGAGAGAGCGTAAGGAGTTATATTATCAGAATAAAGGGGTCCAAGGTACGTTCAGGAGTTGGGTGAAGCTATGGATTATATTTCGCGTGTCATTTACCCCCTGATTTAGACCAGCGGCATTTCTTGAATCTTACCATGGAATTTTCCCCGTCAAATATATTCTAGCCTCGTCTCTCCTGGATCCTATTAGGTTTGTTGCCAACTCAACCAGGTATCGGTGTGAACCCTCTTTCCGCATCAACGCCATCTTTGAAACAATTTGTCGCGGAATTTTCTCCCTTGAAAACAACGCATTTCACTGTGCAAAATAGATGAAACTATTCAAGCAGCAAGTGTTGAATCAAGCGTTACTAATACCAACGTGTAAAAAAATCAAAAACTTACCAGCCTTGTGCAGTCTCGAAGTCTTCGCGTTTTGTCGTAGATCGTATCAGGGTGGCACATAACTATCAACCAACGATCTTTCTATCGAGCAATGAAACCCATATCAGTGCAATCCAGTACACATTTAACTCCAATTTGCATAGGTGTAAAAATCGATACCCGTTACAGAACCAAGTCAAATAAATCTGGCGTAAATTCTGGCGAAAATAACCGTAGTGAGCCAATCTTTGTACACACGCGAGAAAACGTACAGAAGAGTAATAACTCGGGGGTTAAAGAACAATTATTACTTCCAAGAGGGGCGTATTATGACGAAACGGATGATTTTTCGTTATGTAACAATGACGGTTCAAAAAGTTTTGAACCCCTTCTTTCAATTTGACCATCACTGGGTAAATAGATGCAAGAATTAACGAATAAGTTACATCCTGTGACTCGAGGATGCGCGGTGGTAAAAGTTGACGGTAGGATCCGGGCGACTAGCGACTGCCGAACAATAAGCAATAATACGTAATGTGATTCAAACGGAAATGTTGGCAGTATTCGCCACGGAAAGGGGTGAGTTTGAGAAAGGCAGAAAGGTCTCGCAACGATACGGAAAAGTCTGGGACTGCGGTATTTCTTGTCGGCAGAGAAACGGAGGCCATCACAAAAAGCAGATAGCTTTTGGTCCCTTGCTTATTTCGTTCATTTCTGTACGTTGCAGCGTTGCAGCGTCGATGTTGACGTAATTCAATGTAACGAGGAACCGTGTAAGCTGTATGCTATTATTCAGCAAGTTGTACATAATTTTAATTCAAAAATTATATTCTCGCTGCAGATTTATTGGCAAAGCACTGCACTAGTCGAATCTTCCCGGTGAGATACTTCGGTTGGTATACATGCATCTTTTCCAGCTCGGCGACATCTCGAGAACGGATCAACCGATTTCAATGATGTTGCTGTGCATTTACGCGACTCTTCGTAGTTTAGAACTTATTAGAATTTGGATGTAATTGGTTTTGTCGTCTTCTAGTTGTTTCGATACCAAAATTTAAAAAAAAAGGTCAGATCATTAAATCACAAAAGTGAATCTATGCACCTATTCGGGAAGCTAGTAGGCTGGCCCATAAAATTCAACCAGATTAATTAGTTGTTTTCAACATTTTTCCTATCCGTTTAAAATTGTTTTATCGAACAGCTTTTAATTGTGGTACAAGTGATTTACAAAGAAAATGATGGAGCAGAAATTTAAAACAACACCTCTAGCCTACCCAACTTTTTTGGCACATGGTTTACTTTTGCATATTGTTGCTTATAAATATCGAACACCTGTGTACCAGAAATAGTGGAGCGTACAAATAAGCGCAAGTGGAGTGTGTTGGGCAATTCCATGTGAGATGATTAGTGATGCAATGCGAAGCCTAATTCTTCTGCAAACAGTTATCGCGAATGACAACACAAACTTTGTGACAAGTGCAAGATATTAGTTTGAACAGATGTACGTTCTAATTTGAGTAAGTGCTTAAAAAGGTAAAAAAAAATACACGTGCCGTCCAAGTTGTGGGTAGTCGGTGACAGACTACCTTCTTCCTCGGGTATAGATTTTTTTTATCTCGTCGAAATCTTCATTCACTGTCGTAAATATATTATAAACATTGCAACAAATTCCCAATGTCATAATATGGAATTGACGCGCGTTTACCGCTGCCGGTATCGTACGGCAAAATGATGGTAATATAACGAAAGTTATTACAGAAGAGTAAACTCCATAGGAAAATTATATTCACAGTCAGATTGATTTGAAAAAAAAAATTAACCAATAACTTTTATTTTTTTTGTGTTCGTATATTTACAGCCTGCAAATATGCCTTAAGTGTAGATTAAACTGGGTTACGCAACGAGTCCCACATCAATAGGTTACGTTCACATAATGATCATAAAAAACTACCTAAACTAGATATGCAATTGCAACACTATCGAATATTGACCTACTTTTGTACAAAATTTGACGATGAGTTAAATACCAATTCTATCTATTAGGAAGTAATTTAATTGAGAACACAGAGCTGTATATAAGCAAGGTTCAGCATTAGAGTGGCAGATTCCGAACAAAATGGAAAACCAACGCACCTTTTTAGTGATGCTCGTAATGGCAACACAGTGCTGTCTTGGAGTGCTATCGTCACCTGGACAATTGACTGACTCGTGTGTACTTCAAAAATACCAGGAAGAAACACAAAAAGGATTTGCCATCGCCACCGAAGGAGCTTTCAATTTCGTGGAGACTAAAATGACTGAACGTAGTGAAGGAAATAAGAAGGTTTGCCAATATAACAGTTATGAATTAATGCGGGTCAAGGACATAATGATTGGTGGAAATAAGAGGGGATTGTATAGTGTTCTCGATGCACTTGCCAGTAAAGAACCTTCTCCGACGGATGGAATAAGCAGAAACATCATAAAATCTGCGGTGACTGAAGTCGTTGATGGTTTTATCGAAACATGGATGGAAATATTAAATGCCTACTGCAAAGACCAATACAGTAAGAATAATTCCCAAATTCTGGATAACATAAAAAAAAGACGGGATACCGTTCCTTCCGGAAGCACTACTGTGGTCAAGAGCCTTTTCATGACAAGACGAAATTACCAAGCACTCCAACCTGGAATGGAAATTGTTTTCAATAATACCGAAACTAAAGCAATTGCAATCTGCACGAGAGCGCTTGATCAAATTTATGTTGGAAGTTTGATGATGTTCAAGACCTTTTTTGGATCTGATTCTGATAGTGAAGATTGTTTCTGCACGTTGTACGAAGCACTGAAGATTTCACTCAAGTCATTTGCAAGTGAAACAAATACTTTGTACGAATTAGTTAGATTTTACGCTTCTATCATTTCCGAGAAACGTGATAGCTTAGTTGATGTATTCTCTGTTATACAAATGAGCCAAGACCTGATGCTGAATAGAGTACAAGCTGGTCTTAAAACGCAGTTCGATGCAATGGATTTAAAGCTGAAATTAATTTATGGAATACTCAACAATAATACTGGATGTGAATCCTGCAAATTCGACATGGCCGAAGAGAAAACAAAATCTTACTTCAAGGCAGCATTAGAGGCGTTTCTACATGTAGTCTCATTAATCAGCAGGGAAACTGAATCGACTGCTATGGCTACCCGGTTTTCGGTATACGATTCAATGAATAAAGTATGCAGCTCCATTTTCGATGTACTGAGATTCAGCAAATCTACAAGTGATTCTAAAGTACAAAATGTGTATAATTTCAACAGAAATTTATCTTTGTCGCAAATCAAAAATCTGCATGAGATTTTAGGCATGGCAATTAAAAATGGACAAACGTACCCAGATTATATGCAAGCTCTCTTAAACAAATACAAGATCAGTGCAGCTACGGGAATACAGAGCGGGATGATTCATGTTTACCATGGACTTGAGATCGTGATGGACGCTGTGCAAGGATCCGGAAATGGATATAATGATAGTCAGGCTCTGATCGATCGGTGCCATATGGATGCATACTTAGAATTAGAAGCCCAGTGTGAATGCCTGTTCAATGAACTGCGATTAATTGCTGTATATACTTCGACCGAGGATCGTCCAAGCGTAATGAATATTTCTCAGATTCAAATGACCGAACAACCAACTTATTCAAATATATCCACGGGTATCGACATTATTTTCAACGAAATTCTCACCGCCTTGAACAACATTAATTCTGGTAATTATTCGTCGTCGAATCATTCCATGGCAGCTTCAACGGATGCCTTCCATAAAACAGTAAACGAACTTATAAAGGCAGCAGACATTACTTTGACCTTATTTTCAACTATGAATTCTGGAGCTTCATGGACAGTCGAACCCACACGGAAAGAAATGACGGTTTTGTTGAGGGAGTCGATTGAGGCTATTTTCGAGGCTTGCCAATTAGTGCAATGCCAAAATTGTGAAGGACTTCAGGCTAAAATTGAAGAGCTGGAAAAACAAGCAACTTCGAATTACACAACTGCAATTGGAATCATATTCAAAGTGATTATGCACGAGCAAATGAACGGTACTCGAGTGAACGTGATTATAGAACAATATATGAAAAAAGCATTGGAAAAATGTCAATATTCGTACAAGAATGTATTCGATGCCATCAGAATTCTCGCTGGGCAGATTTTCCCAGAGAGCAGAATTGCAAGCAACACAAGTGTAATTCTTGTCAATAACATCCGAAGTACTTGCAAGACCAATGTGGAAGATCGAGTTTCTTTGACGTGCCAGGCTATGCAATTCCGCATCGCAAGCAATCTCATTGGACCGAGAATTTCCGATGGTTTCTCTGTAATAGAAACGCAACGTCAGAAAGCTCACGCTGGTTTCAACGACGGATTTAATGCTTTTTACGACGCGATCCACAGCAATACCTGCAGCCCAAATTGCAGTGAAACCGCTACGATCGATCGTACTGAAAATATGACGCACATGTCTTTCAAAATAATGAGTGAATCTGCATTTTCCCTAATGAAAACAGTCCTGTTTGGAACATCTTCGACTGTAGCGACCGTTCAGGGCTCAACGTACGCCGCGCTAAGAACAATGGTTTCGAGTATGTTTTCTATAATTAGATCAATCTATCGGAATGAACGTTCCGAAATCTTGGCGGAAATTGATATCATGCAAGCTATGGCAGTCTGTTCAGCTCAAGCTGTGATTAAAAGTTGGTATGTACCGTTCACTGGAATATCATACCACCAGGACAATGCTGAAATGAGAAACGATCTTAATAATACGATATTCACATCACTCAATATATGCGAAAATGTATTTGCAACTACGTTCAATGAAATTAGGCATTATTTGAGTATGATCTCTCCCGACACGTGTTCTGAATCTGCGTGCAATTCAATTACAATAGAAGACCAAAAGACAACCACAAAACACCAATTCAAACCTGTTATTGACTCTGTGTTCGATAATATTCTAATGACGTTTGTTACTCAAGTAATGAATAATGCGAAAATTACAGACCAATCGTGTTAGAGCGTGCAATCCACTTGCAACGCAGTGTTTCAAACAATCAACACACCTGCATTAGATGTGGATATTTAAATTCGATTCAAAACGAAAAGTTCAATCCCGTAATCAAACATTCAATGCATGTAGTTTTTTTTTAATTATTCTTTAACTGATCTCGAAACTTTTGAATGTGATGCGTTTGTTCCGATAAAAATTATGGTCATACTAGTATTTTCTAAATTAAAGGGTAAAGCTTATTTGACAAGATGTCCAAATCTTAGGCCTTTTTATGACATTCACTTCAAATGAAATTGGGAATAGTGTAGACACCTTTGGTATAATTTTACTTTCAAGTTTCAGTTTCAACACAAATTTTTTCACCAAAGTTACTGTGGAAAGCATGTTGGCTGAATTATGAACAGTAGGTATAACAATCACCCGTGACTGCAATTAGTATAACTTCGTGGTCAAGTACGATGCGAAGAGTGTAACTGATACATGAATCAGCTGGCATGCTGCAAAAGACGTTTAAAAAAATTATAAGTCCATTACATGTAAAACTATGTATTACTTTAATTTTAAATCAATAATTTTATTCGAATAAAAATTACACGTATTAATTATATATATACTAGTGAACTCCGATGGATACACGTGACTTTTTTTCATATCGATTTTCTCGCAATGTAATAACTAATATATGGTAATACGTAAAAGTCTATTAGTGCGTTCTTGTTCGAAATAGCATATGGAATTTCGCTGTAATGCCCGTAATAGGGAATTCACAAAGTGTCTCATTTAATACGGTGAATGGCGAAATATTCTCCATGATATGTATTGATTTAAATAATATTAGTACATAATTGTGAAGGTTATTGCTAAGCTGAATGCAATTAATGATGGATGTATCACAAAAACTTACTGCTCGCATTCAGAGAATGAAAATAAGTATACGAATAAGCACATAGAAAATTTCGTATATAATATAGGAATGTGAATGACATTAACGTCATTATGATTTAGTGTAATTATTCGAAAATTAATCATTCAGATTGTATTGGCTCTTATATAGGCAGCAAGTTTCTCCAGTCAGACACAATATATGGAAAATTGTCGTATTTATAATTTTCACTGTGTATACAAAAATATCCAACGTTTTCGGTGACCTCTCTTCCCCATTTGGTACGCTATATTGACTTACCTTGGTCATCTAATCTATCGTCCCTTTCGATCATAAAAATCAGAAGCTTGTGAAATAAAAATCTTACAAGACAAACAATTGGTTGTAGAATGTCAAAGTATTGCCTGGCAAAATGATAATTATAGATACAATGAACGTTATTACAGACGATTGAGCTTCATTGGAAAATTGTATTGACCGTTAGATCAATTGAAAAAAAATGCAGCAGTAATTTTCGGTTTCTTTGTTGTGGCCGTACATTTAGAGCGAGCAAATATGCCCTGAATGAAGAATTAACTGGGTTACGCGACGAGTGCCGCATCGATAGGTTAGGTTTACATAATAATTATTAAAATATCCGAAGTGGATGTGCTGGTATTTTCAACATAATCGAATACCGACCTATTTTTGTACATAATTTGCCTACAAGTTACGTACCATCTGTATCAATATGAAGTAATTCAAATTGAGAACACAGAGCTGTTTATAAGCAAGGTTTGGCAACTAAGAGTCAGATTCCGAAAAAATGGAAAACCAACGTATTTTTTTAGTGACGCTCGTAATGACAGTACAGTGCTATCTCGGAGTGTTATCGTCGTCTGGACAATTGACTGACTCGTGTGCACTTTTAAAATACCAGAAACGAACGAATCATGGATTTCGCGATGCCACCGAAGGAGCTTTCAATTTCATGGAGGCTAAAATGACTGAACGTATTGAGGGAAATACGGAGGTTTGTCAATATAACAGCTGTGAATTAATGCGAGTCAAAGACATACTGATTGGTGGAAATGTGAAGGGATTGTATAGTGTTCTCGATGCACTTGCCAGTATAGAACCTTCCCCGACAGATGGAATGAGCAGAAATATCATAAAATCTGCGGTGACTGAAGTCATTGATGGTTTTATCGAAACATGGGTGGAAATATTAAATGCCTACTGCAAAGACCGATACAGTAAGAATAATTCCCAAATTCTGGATAACATCAAAAAAAGACGGGATACCATTCCTTCCGGAAGCACCACTGTCGTCAAGAGCCTTTTCATGACAAAACCAAAGTACCAAACACTCCAACCTGGAATGGAAACTGTTTTCAATAATACCGAAACTGAAGCAATTGCAATCTGTACGAGAGCCCTTGATCAAATTTATGTTGGAAGTTTAATGATGTTCGACGTCTTTTTAGGAACCGCTCCTGAAAGTGAGGATTGTTTTTGCACGTTGTACGAAGCACTAAATATTTCACTCGAGTCATTTGAAAGTGAAACGAATACTTTGTACGAATTAGTTAGATCTTACGCTTATTCTATCATTTCCGAGAAACGTACTGATAGCTCACATTAGTAGATGTGTTTTCTCTTACACAGATGCACCAAGACATGACGCTGAATAACGTACAATCAGGTCTTGAAACAGAGTTCAATGCATTGAATTTAAAACTAAAATTAGTTTATGAAATACTCAACAACAGTACTAAATATGAATGCTTTTTTTAACATCCTAGTCAGCGAATAAAATGAGCAGCTACATTTTTGATGCTATGAGATTCAGCAAATCCATAGGTGATTTCGAAGGGCAGAATGTATATGATTCTTACAGAAATCCAGTTAATTCCATAAATCATCTTCAATCAAAGTTTGTTCTACTTCACCAATATTTTCATTGTGCAACCTCTCTATTAAATGAATGAAAAACAAGAAATTGAAATAATCAAATCTTGGATTATTATATTGCTCACATTTTTTGTAAATTAATACTTCTCACAAAGGACAGGTATTTCCTTTATTTTTGACGAATGATTATTCAGTAATCACTGTTAACTGTCAACCATTTTCAAATGAAAATTAGACGAAAGCAATTCTCAAGAGATGTAGAAAGTCATCTTTTGTTATTTCTAGAATTATTCTAATATGAAAATCACGCGACAAGCTGTTTGAACTTCAATAATACATCCGTAATCGCGGACAGATATATCTAGTTTTCATGGATTGATGTATGTATGTAATAAAACTTTTTTTCGATTGAACTCCGAGAACTAAGGAGCATATCTATATAACGTATGTATTCCATACTCATAAGGTATTTATGAATATCGATACAATGAAACTCATTTAAATTGTACATTCACCTGAATGTTAAAATGAAAATCTGATTTTATCTTCCGTTAAGAGTGTGCAGGTTTTTTCGTGATCTTACGTTGATCCTGGCAGGTTCCCATAAAAATCAATGTAAGCTCACAAAATATTACAAGCCAAATAATTCCGATATGGTTCAGACAATTGCTTTCAAATTTTACACAGTTGTTCAGAATAAAAAAAATAACAATTTCGATCCACTCGCCTGTACATCCTTAAAGTATAGCGCATTACGGACTTGCAACATTTCCATCATCTGAAACAGACCTGCAGTACTTCTAATGTCCAATCGATTAGACTTTAGCGAAATCGTGATACTTCATAAATTGTAAGTAAGAAATTTGTTTTGTAAAATAAAAATAGCTGACTACGGTTAACTCACAAAGTTAATTCCACACGCTTGAGAGATGCTCGAAGCATCGGAGTATTTTAAAACAAATATCACCTGTATGCTCCCTACGTATGACGATTGTTATGTAAGGTATAAAAATTACAAATGTGTAAATTGTTCGTCAACATTGAATATCATGCGCGGCTCACCAACAATAAATCCTATTCCAACACCCTAAACTTTTTTTTAGAGTACTTGAGGCATTCAACCGAATTAGCTCCAATTGCGAACCAGCTAAAAAGGTCTATGTAGTTTGAGTTGAAGAAAAAATTAAACTCAAAGAAAAATCAAAAAAAAAAAGACCAAATATCAAATGAGTCTACTGGAAATGGTAATTTGTATATTTTTGTATTACTAATGCCAATTCCTGAGAACCGATGGGTAAATTTAAAAAAATTTCACAAAAACTTGACCTTCATTGACGCTGTACCGAGATAATTTCGTCAAACCAGAACTCAGGCGAACCTGATAAAAGATTCGTTTAGCACAACTGTCCACGCGCTTGATCCACGGAGAAAAGGTTTTATTTGCTGTTAAAGAATGTATATTCGGATATGACGAAATAAATTTTTAGTTATTATAATCAAATTTTAGTTGAGGCAAATATGATTTGTTAACTATAAACAAATTTCCATCGATCATTATTTGACTCATCTAAAATTTGATAATAATAAGAAAAAATTTATTTCACCATATCCAAATATACATTTGTTAACAGTAGATAATTTGTTTTCTCAGTGGATCGAGCGCGTATTAAATCGGAAGATTCGAAGCAGAGGATAGCGAAGAAGGAGAGTCGATGGTGCCGGGAATGGGGGAGGAATTGTGGTCAATAAAGCGCGCCGGAAGGAAGGCCGCTCGAGGCTACTTGTTTCGCATATCAGTGGCATACGTGAAATCCCCGTAGTTGATATTCCCACACGGGAGGAGCGGGAGCCGGCCGACACCTCAAGGCAAAACAGTCATATAAAAAGGTAAAATATCGCGGTTATTTTCTTATCGCGTTCCGGGCCATATGTAAAAACGAATAAAACCGTAGTAAGTTGCGTCGAGGGAACTCGCGTCGCTCGCCTCCGGCCACTTTGCGGCCATACAATACGCACGCCTTGTACGCCTCCCTCTGGGTCCTCGACTTCAGAACGGTGACCGATAGAGGATACAAAATCGACTCACCCAAAACCACAGGGATCTCCCTTACGAGGTCTGCGGATCCTCGAACGTGTCTTTCGTTTTCCTGGAAAATGAAACACTGCGCCGTTGATCGATAAGATCCGTAGAAACCGTAAACCCTGGGGTATGAGAATCGTGAAAATTATGGAGCGGAAATGCAGCCGTCAAAACCATCCGTAGGTGTGTGCATATGGAATCGTACAAGAAGAGGCGGCCGAGAACGAAATGCGGTCTGTAACCTTCTCTCGTTTGTAAATTGGGATCAGTGACGTCACGCTGACAAGGGGCGGTTCGTAATTTTATAGGATTCTATAACAACGGAGCATCGAGGATATCGGGCTGCTGGAGTGGAGTCGTCTTGTTAAAAGTGGCCCGCCTCATTGCCTCCAATATCTCTGCTCCGCACGCCGCCCGCTTCAGGGCTCGAAATCTCAATAGCCACTCACAGAGCAGCCACTTCGACATCGTGTGTCTTGTTATGCACATGCCTTCCGCTATACTCGTCGTAGTGATCCACCTTGCGATCAAAAAGTACCATAAGAAAAGGCACGCATTATGATCTTTACCCGAACGGATGTAACCAGGAGACAAGACCAAGCTCAGCGTTGACTTGCTGAAAAGTTTCTTTCGTGAATTTCATGTGAGTTAGAAAACGTATGAGAAATTTACTCGGCCACTGACTTCTATTTTCTGTAAATCAGCGCAACCGTTAAAATATAACCATAAGCTGTGGTGTCGATGTACTGCTTCGTTCGGAATGCATGCGTATACGAGAGCTGAGAAATGGCAGTGAATCCGCGTGACTAATTATTCATTTCCCACTCCCTCAGCTCCGTAAACTCGTCTTCGGTTGGTTTACAGCAGTGTATCTCAGTCGTCGGTTGCATCAATTGCAGTTCTTCGGAGTTAACCGCCTACTAAGAAGAAAAAGCGAAGACGAAGGAACAAAAGAACGAAAAGAATCAAAAAGAACCGCAAGTGATCTTACGATTGTGGGCACAAAGCGCCGACAGGCTCGTAATAGGTTCCAAGATCAGTGAAGCGACGACGTTGGATATGAGAAAGAAAATTCTGAATATTTCGACGCGAGCAAAAATCTTCGACCGGTTATTAAGGCTAAACTGTTCGCTTACACTTCTGTTAAATTGTGTCGATAAGTCGGTACTCAGTGCAGATGCTCTATTTTCATTCTTCTCGGTTTACTGGACTGCTTCTGAACAAAGGGAAAAATCCATGTTGGTATATTATATCTTCAAGGATATGCATTCCGAGCGAGTAATACACACCTAGTCGTTACAATAACGGGCATAAATAATTTTATATCGTTGCTTTCAGCAAAAACTATTGCACACCGAATACTAAGATATACTTGCAATTGCCACTCCAATACAACTAACTACTGTTTAAACCAAATAAACTATAGCTTTACGTATGGTATAGGGATTTTCCAAGTTCGCGCGACTAGGATCGTTTAGATATTCCCATCAACGCGAGAACACAACAGGCGTCAATGTACGGATCGAGGTATAATGACACAAGGCGAAGGCACGAAGAGCTATCCTGATCATGTCTCCGAGTTGATTGCATCTTTCTCGAATGAAGATACGATTAACTACCGTGTGGCCGTGGACGCTGAACACGCGATCCAACGCACCAGTCCGGAAATGAAAAGTATAGAGTACAGCGACAGAGACAGAGCGCGAGGAATAAACGGCGGGTGAAGAATGTAAAGAAGGACGAGATATGGAGAAGAAGGAGACCGAATTAGTGACGGGACGAATCCGTCGGGCGGTATAAACGCGGCTGAAAATACGTCGATCGTCGCGTCGCGTAGGAGGTAGGTATAAGGCTGCAGCGGTTCGTTATGGCTGAGAATTTCAGGTCAATTGTTAAATTGATCAATGATTTTCATTCCTGGAATTGAAATCTTTATCTCCACCGCGCGGTCGTTGCCCGAAGAATGCCCGACGGCGCGAGACGACCTCGTAAAAACTGCAATTATTATTATCTGCCATTTTATTGCAACTATAATACACGTTCATTCATTAGCTGTACTTTAGATCGAAATCTCCAAGATATTTGCCGCGTCTCTGAGACCGTGTACTAACTCCCCTCATTATCTCACCGCTCAGGTACCACAAATTGCGTGCGTGTGTGTGTGCGTGTCTGTGTGTTTGTTTGTTTGTTTGTTTGTTTGTTTGTTTGTATGCGTGTAAGAACGAAGATGATCAATCTGGCTCACCCAATTCTGGAGAAGCGATTTCAGAGCTGCTACGAAACGAAGCGACCAATCGGAGCCTCGGGATACCCAAATCACGACTCGGTGTGTCAGCGCAAGCAATACGGTGATGGCACAAGAGTGGGTGGGTGGGTGGTTTGATAGGCACGGGGTGGCGTAGGCACAGTGGCAAATTAGAGGGTGTTCGAGACACGGAAGGAAGAGTGGCAGGATGGCACGATGGCAAGAGGGCAAGAGGCGAGCGAGAAGGGAGGGAAATTCGAGGGATGAACAAATGAAATGAAACTCTGTTGCCGTTGAGAGAGAGATTGTTTGTCGTTACGCCCTTCCTGCACCCCATTTTCCATTCTCGCGAAGCATCCTTTCCGTTTCTATTCCGTTAGGCTGGTTATTTGCCTAATTGCGAGCAGCGCCTGATAAATTTCAACAAATCGTCGATTCAAACGCGGGCTTGCTTCGTTTTGGAAATACCACCTACAATTTCTTCGCCAGATTTAGACGTTCCAGCTATATTCCGGAGTTGCTGAGAATCTAAATTCGAAATCGGCAGTTGCGAAAGGCGCGAATCACGTCTAATCCTCATTTGAAACGTATCGATACAATACTTCGAAATTTGGCAAACGAATGAGAATTTTTTTGCCTCACCTGTAACGACACAGTGCTCAACAATGCACGGAAATTTGTTTGGTGTCATTTGCCAGCTTGCGGGCTTTTCGAGTGCCTTCATCGGCGTCTCTTTCTGCCACAGCCCACGATCATCGCGTAGTCTCTCTTCCTCTCTCTCACTCTCTCTCTTTCTCTTTCACTCGTTCGTTTTCCGCACGCTGGTTTGCAATGTTCAAATTTACTCGAAGTATTGTGATACACTAAACACAATGTTATCAGCAAGTTGCACCAGGTGGTTGGTAGTTTCATAGCTCGAAAGATCTCATCTCCATTTATTTTTTGTTTTTTATTTAATTTCTGTTTATTCATGTCGATGAATGCTTATCAATCTCCAACTTCTTCGGTACAACAATTCATTGATCAAGTCAATTTACTTCTACGGTGAGCCATTGAAAATAAATCTTGTACGTTCGGTTTTCAATGCTCCGAACGGGGAAAACCATTAACTGACAATAATTGTACTCACATTTGGAACTTTCCACGCAGTTGTGTACGTCATTGCAGCATCACGGATGCTGAAAAGAAAAAAGGGTAATATGTAAAAGAGAAGTTCAAATGAAATCAAAACATGAAACGAGGACAATAAATTATGATAAGGTTGGCGCGTTTGCTCATTTCCAGTGCAGCGTCAACGGTTCGGTTGATCTTGGTCATAAAATGATAATTCCATAGCACAGGTCAACCGCGAGGACGAACGGGTAATATGGACACACGTGATGACAACATTGGCACTTATAATGCAAATTACGTGGTGACACTCGAAACGCAGTAACAGAGCAACGTAATGTGGGAATAAATAGCAACAACTGGTCGGTGCCGGACTGTCAAACCCGCCCCAAAATATCATAAAGCATCGTTGGGAATCGTGGGCGTGACCGGGAACGAGTCCTAGGTAGGTATGCTTTTGATGGAAATATCGACTATCACGCATGTGTATCACTGAATTGTCCGCATAAATATGCCAAAATTGCGTACCGTCCACTTTATACTTTTGATTTATCTGTCACGTCACCGAAAGCTCGCTCTCTGATACTAAAAAATTTGAATAAAACAAAAACAGTTATTCCTACCCGCATTATACATACGCGTATATAGGTAAACGAATACGAGGATTAACGATTTTTAGACAAAGTCAACTCCCGAATCACCATCAAAATATGTTTTATTCAATTCGAACGATGCGTGATACGGAGCTAGCGATGCGTGAAGATGCTAGTTTTTCATCTTTGTTAAATTCCTTCTTTTTTTTGTTGTTTTTGTATTCGTTTATTTCTTTTCTTTCAATTCACTGCAACAGAAAATGCAATCAGCTATTATTGAAGTATACGCGAAACATTTTCTCTATTGAAACATGGTTTTATTATGCGCACAGTGAACGCGCCAACGCTCGAGCACATAAAGTAAATTTTAATGAACTGCATCGCGCATATACTGCACACAGAGAGGAGGATGGGAAGAAAGAGAACTCAAAACGGTAAATACGTCATTAGTCAGGACGGTCGGTGGCAGCAATCTGTTTTGTGTTTATTAATTCAGGGATAGGATTGAACGAATCATTTATGTGGCTTGTGAATCGGTAATACGCTCGCGACTCACCGGCTCAGGGTAGATATGCAGGCACTCGGGATCCGATACTCGGATGCTTTTTACATGGGGCGTCGCGACGTCCGTGAGATAGTGGCACCGCTTTACAACAGTCAGCAGGGAGTGTCGAGTGACTAACTGCATGATTGTCAGAAGTGCCTACCTGGGAGCTAACGCCAATGTGTCATCGCGCTTAAACCGTCAAATGCAATTAAAAGGGGACTTCAGAATCTTGACTAATTGGAAACAGATTAATTCCCCACACGATTTACCCACGAATGAAAATACTCCATCCTCCGTCTCTGGCTTCATCGCTTTTTGCAACTTGCAGATTTTAATCCACCACCTTATCTATTTGAAAAATGAGCACAGTTGTAATGATAGGTAAAAGGAATATAATTATGAACAATAGTTAGTGTACACAATCGAAGGAAAATACCACAAGCTTTGTTTCACCTCTAGCAAATCATTAGATACAAATTCTGTAAGGATAATACAGCCCACCCTACAATTCAGGTATAATTCATTGTCAGCCAATTCTAAAAAACAACGAACAGAGCATAATGGTAATTTATGTCCCTCGATCGCGGTGTTGCGAATTGTATCGATAATGCAGATATTGCAGAGAAGTAAGCGAGGGAGGCCAATTCCGCAGACTGGTGACACGTGCTACGCGATCAATTACGCTATGCCAAGTGCCATTGAGATATGTCCGATAATCGCAGCTGTCAAAATTACCGTTAATGATTTCTGGTATTACCAGAATGTTCCCGTACATATCGCATAATAAAACAAATATTGAACGAAGTTATACAATCCTCAAATAATTTGCACTCAAGTAGTTATGAAAAATTTGGAATTTCATATCTATGTTTCCATTTCATTCGGGTTCAACAGATTGATAAAAACTTTTCACGCGTAGGTATATGTACAACATAAAAAATGATTTTACGCGTCAAGTTGGCCAAGTTTCTCTTGACTATAATTAAACTGCCGGAAAAGGCTCTTCGTGAAAAGTGTAGATACCGAAACCCTTGAGTCTTAGGTGAAGGAGCGCAGTGATCGGAAGACTCAAACGCGACCAGATCTCAATGGGCCGAATGCAGAGGCCACGAGCGTAAACGGAACACAATGGGAAAGAATGGGCACTGCTCGCGGTGCGTGCAGAGCCTACCCCAACCGGGTCTGGATTCGTACGCTAGTTTTATCCAGCGGTGAGTTGGAGTGCAGCTTGGCCGAGAGTGGTCCAGTGGCCTACTGTCCCCGCCGCGGCGCCCCAAACCCAATTTCCCGTGGCAACCAGACTGGCGCCCAGACGCCTCTCCGGCCTTCCCTTTCGTCTCTCTGCTCTCTGTGGGACGCCCAAGTTGAGGCGGGTGCCGTGCACTACACACTTCGTAGTTCGAATGCCTGCAACGGCGCTCTCTCCAGCAGAGAAACAACTACAAGTACACAACGGCGGGCCCCGAAGTCCTCGAAGATTAGTGACAATGAGTCTATTGACGAGTCCCGAGTCGACCAAGCTTTTTGGTCTGGTTTATTTTCTTTCGTCGTTCTGTTGTACGGCAGGCCAGTGGAAGGGAGGAAATTTGGGAAATGACTTTCTAGTTCGTAATGGCCTCGCACCTTGTTGCCGAAGATCTTGCCAGTTAGGAGGAATGATCGATAGAAGAACACTTTCGTTCAAATATCCATTTGAAAAGCATCGAATGTTAACATTTCGGATACGAGTTCAGAGTACGTATGATAAAGAAATTCTTCCGTTGAAAAATTGGTGGTATTGAAAGCGCAGCGTTTTGTAAAAGTTCAAAATGTAATCAGAAGTGCATCATCCATGGTGACATCGAGACTTCTTTTATGCTTTTTGCCGCAAGTATCACTTCAATATACCTTTTATGATGAAAGGTAGGTACGAAATTTTCCGGGTTAAGGCGTGATTCTGCATTGTACGTAATGCGTACGGTGAGGATATCCAGGACTTAGAGAAGGGATGTAAGCCCGGCGAAAGGACCGAAGTATACATGCAGTGACTAATTTACAAGGTAGCGCGTAAACACTCCCCTCGTCAACTACCGACCAACTTGACTCGCGAGTTTAACGAGTTTAAACAAATCCTGTATAATTTGTCGTCCGTATCGCCGTCGCTGGTGCAGGCGCACACAACGATTGCTGACAATGCGTAAACATGCGGGGAGACGGGCCACTTGAAACCTGAAGAGGCAACCGTCCAGCAGCACTCGGTACGACAGACAGTTTCTCGAGATATTTTACGTTTGAAAGCCCGAACTTGTTCGCTTGAGTCAGGTTAGGGCCCCACTTGACATTGATTTATCCTGCGCCGCGCACTGATCTTGGCTGCACAGTTTCCCGTCTAGACGCCGTCTTCTTCTCTCACGCACTCGTTCCTAGGGACTCATGGCTGAGAAAGTGGTCCCCAGTCTAGCTGTAACACCACCAAACTCAATCCCATTGCTCGAGTTTTCATGGAGCTGACGCGATTATCATTGATTCGATGTTCGGAAAGTATTCCGGATCAAAAATGTTCACATGCAATACTCCTGAAAATCTCTAAAGGTTAATTGATCTGGTTACCTGAAATAACTGATATCGGATGGTTGCTACAATAAAAAACTCGACCCTTCAACGAAACGAGAAACCAGATATTCGAGAAAATCATGGAGACGTCGTTTTTCATAGATGCAGAAAGTGAACACTCGTAGATCGGAGGAAAAACAATATCCTGTACACGTTATTCACCAAAAGTGTTACTACCAGGACGCCCGTTTGCCGCGCGTATTAGCTGCGCTGCACCGACGCCGGACGTCGCTCCTGTTAAAAAATTCTGGATAATAAACTAAGTACAGCATCGGAAATGGTACCGCGTATTATTTATATGTTATGAGGTTGACGGTGGCAGTGGCAGAAAGCCGCATAGCTCGTTTTCGCGTTCGCGCTTAAACAACGTAATAACATTATTAGGTGCCCAACATCCGGTACATAAATTTCAGCAAGCATTCCTGTTTCGTGTTTAACACGGTATCTGCGGTGCACGCAGATTCCGTTACAGAGCGTGTGTCTGCAGCTGGGTTCACCTCATCAGAAACGTCTAATTTTTCCACGCGTTTAGCTCTTCCTTGCTTAACTTGAACTTGGATTAAATGTAAGATAAACTGCGAGCGACAAGTCGGCCTGGCTTGCGTCGAGTCGTCGTAGCTTGTAACTCCGCAATTACGTGATCCGAATGCAACACACGTGTGTCATGGTAATTACAGATGATTTTGTCAGTCATTACGGAGTTGCATTATAGTTAATTAAATTACCGTTGGAACGAGACGCGTGTGCATTCCGAGCGGTTGATTCAGGCTCACCAATTATGCGGGATCGTGAAATTCTTGAATTAGCGAAATCCGCACCGGTCGGTCTGGACAACATATTGCCTGCAGTGCAAATACAATAGCAGTCAATAACGCGTGTGATTTGTGCAATATACGGTGTCCTAACGCACCCGGCGCCAGGCATTCGACGCGTCGAATCGTCCACCGACACCTAGACCAACCCGCCCACCTTTGCAGACCGCACGCATATAAAGACATCCTGCACCGACACCCACGCAGCAGCGTCGTGCCAAGTGTTGCAGATTGCAACGATAAAATGTCTACCTCGTGTTCTTGTCATTCTCAATTGTTTCATGCGCTTCGCCCGGTCCAAACACCGACGCGGATTCGCTGCAGCAACTGCAGCTGCATCTTTTCGGGCGACGATTTAGAGGCGGATATATAAATATTCAACATTTGGAATTAGTAGGAAGGTTCTCCAGCTAAATGGCTTCCCAATTAATCAATAATTCGTATCACTTACAGGGAAGGTGGAAAACCAATGGCATTTCGGACTAATTATGTGCTATCCTCGATTGAGACAATCTCGTATAATCATCGTTGCTGCATAACTTTCTTACGAGGTTGCAGGTTGCATTGGTCAGTTACGAGATAAACTCAAGCACGTCGCTTTTGTTATCCGATCACAAGACAGTGTCATTTAAACGTCTCGGGTGTCGACTTGAAGCGACGACGATTCTTCACCGTCCGCGGAACGAATCGTGATCATCGAAAGAAAGGAGAACACGAAGAGCGAGTGTTGAGGAGTCCGTTTCCTTCGTATTCTGAGCTGCGCATGCAACTCCTGTAGAACTTTTCACACACGGAGTTTTAAGCTTACATCACAATAAGCGAAGCAGAGTTTTGACTTGCATAAAAAATGAATTTCCAGCGTTTAGAACTGATGACAGGTGGAAATTGCAGACAGCAGATCCTTGATTTCCAGTCAGGAATAGCTCCGTGATTGAAACCAAATCAGCTGCATCGCTGACATAGAGCGATCAGCGTGGTGTAAATTTCGCAATCAGAACAGTGATGCTGGACTGGGTGATTTGCCAATGGTTTGGCATACAGCCGGTTTGCAGTCGGAAGTTGGGGGCGCTGTCGAGATCCGCCCAGGAGACAGAACGCGCCGTGAACAACAATAACGCTGCAACGTTCCGCAACGCACACGTGCCGGGAAGTAGTCACGCACGGAGTGTCCCGCGGCCATGTGTGCATGTGATTGTACGTGCGAACCGTTGCGTAGAATCGGTCGGTCGCCACCGGCGGCGGCGCTACGCGATACGACGTCGAGGACAGGCCTGGACACCCGGAGGGTGGTTGCGGGGTGGAGGGGTGGAAGGGGGTGGGGGATGGAATAGGACAGGGCGAGATGGGATACATATAATTACCAGAGACAGAACCCTGCTCCATTTCACATATCGTGCACCGTGTGATCGCGTCACACGGCCGACGCCTCGCTACCACCGGCTCGATCGCAACCCCTGCTTCGGTTTACTACTACTACCACTACCACCACCACCACCACCAGCACCAACAAAACTCATCGGTGATACGGTAGTAAACCGTTGAAGAACGTGTTGGCGTGTACGTGTATAGTTTCCACATGCGTTAGCGGATATTCGTGCATACCGGGCGAATCACCCAGAAATGCACTGAGCTTAGAATGAGAAAATTGTTTTTTCGAGCTTCGAAAATCTTCTCGCAGAGCCGGTTATCTCCTGAAGAATTTGCAATCGCTAGGATTTTTTAATCAAACTGATTCGAGGTGTAATTTCAAGGGTTCATCGGCAGCGCCGGAACTGAGCATATGCAGAAGAAACTTGTCAACTTGTAATTGGCTTCATGTTTTAGGCATTGTTATAAATAATGAAAGATGTAGGTAATCTGGATCCGAATGACACGAGATATGGAGTCTGGATCATAAAAGTAATTATGTCTGGCTACATTCAAAACATTGAGTATGTTGTATCCTTTCAAATCTAAAACAATTTAAAAAAAAACTATCCCAATCGAATTACAGGACCCAACGTAAACGTCTATCACGAAAAGGCTCATATACATGTATCAGTTACAGCTACAGTTACACAAAAAGACAACTTCTCATCTCGAGATACAGTGTATAACAAGTCTGCACACTCGCCTACTTCTATTTATAGCTGTTTGTACATAGTTAAAGCTATTTTTAAACTTAGATTGAGTTCTCGGCCGAGTTCTTACCTCTCCATTATGCTCATCTACCTCAACGTTTTTTTAAACACGTCATTCTACGCTCTTCACGGTTTGTAGAAGTGGATCGGAGGAGTGACGGGATCCTTTGAATCGGAGTGAATCGCTGGGTAGACGATACAAATCGCGAGTAATACATGACTGTGCATAGAGCGTACAATAGGCTTCGACATATTGACGTCGGCGCGAGGGACGACGCGACGCGGCAGATTCAACGCGTATAGGCATCCGCCTGCGTCGTGGTATACAGCGGGTATATGGCGAAGCAATTGAACGGCGAATGATTCAATTTATCAGACCAATGAGTTTGTCAGGTGCCACTCCATACACACCCCGCCAGTATGAATGCGAATTGAATTTGATTTAATGTTGCACGTATTTCCGCGCATTACACACTAGAAATACAACGGATCGCTTTCACGCGGGGTTTGCGATTACTTTCTCGGTTGAAAATCATTCCGAATGAACTGAACTTCCCAGCCACGTATACACGGTGTATTAGGCAGCACCACAACGCGTACCATATTTTTCATAATCATCCAGCATTCGTAGCATCCTTGGACTCTAAGAGCTCGAGTACCAATTAGAGACTTTTAATTAACGCTCATATCCTGCGGTGACTGGCGTGATACGTTTCGATAATTGGAGCACGCGTTTCACTTTCAAGCTATCGCGGTGCCTGCTTACCCTAACCAATAGATGAACAGTCGCATAAAGTTCGAATACATGAAAGAGATATGATAAATCAAACTTAAATGAAACATATTTTTCAGCCGCATATATTATGATCATTAGTCCACTGAGTTGAATGCAGAAAAGAGATGTCAGACGCATGCCCCTAATATTCTTGAAGTGATATCAAATCTCGGACACCAATTTCTTAACAGCACGTGATGTTCAACTTCGAGTCGTTCTCGAGTACAAATTAACGTGCTCGTAACTTTCTAGGTAAGAGGCAGCGCCAGTCTCACTTTTTCTCTCTTTCTTTTTTTTACCCCCTCGCCGATGTCGGGGTCGGGGGTAAGGAAGTGGCGGTTTGGCGTTTGCGGGGAAGGAAGGGTGGTTGGAACACATGGCCAGTGCTGTGCTATCTTTGACATTTTGATCCTTTGACGAGCCGCCGACAATTCGCCGTTACTGAACCCTCTCGACAGGCATCCATGCATCCTGCATTGCAGTTTACATTTCTTATCGTATGGACGTAGCTGATCCTTCCTGCCCGCCCGACTCCTTCTCGGCCCCCAGCGTCGACGACGTCTTCTTCCTGCCGTCCTTCCATGGGAACCTCGCCCCGGTTTGACAAATATTTACGACTAATGAGTCCGGACGAGGCTGGAGTTATCATCAACTTGTCCACGCATTGTCGTAAAGCGTGATTTCTAGACCCGGTGTGGAGGAGGAAGCTGAAAACCTTGGTTAGATGGCGGCGATAAGTGGACATTTTGGAGCCCCTCTCTCGTGTGGTGCGGTTTTTCTCTACAACCCGACATAAATAATGATCGTCGCTAATTTGGCCTGTAGCCCTTGGCCAGCGGGAAAAAGAGCCACGCAATTATAATACGCGGTACCCATATTAAAATTTATGCCTGCCTCACGGCGGCACCCTTTTTCTAAAGCTTATATTCTTAATCCCCCCCCGTAGAATTTATCTTTCTCGGTAGCTGTAAGTCTCTGCATACGTAGGTACATCCGCGGGGGTAAGGGTCTGGGATTTTCCACTAACACGTAATTTCCCTCGTTGACTTATGTACACGTTACGTACGATAGTATGCACGTACGTTACAATGGCCCAGAGACGTATTACGAGTGATTAATGCCCGGCGCCTGGTCATTCGGAACGTACCGCACACACGAGCTACGTCTTATCGGGATCCTGATGGGCTCCCAAGAAGATATTAAAAATATTTCAAGTGAGCCGATCGGCAGAGCTGGGCAAGTTTTTTTTCTACGCTGCACGCTTAGGGGATGTTTAACATAACCCTAAAATTAAAAACACGTGTCACCCTCCGCGTGGTCCTGGTACGGTGATACGGGGCAGGCCTCGGGCCGAAAGAGAGAAGGATCCTTGGCCCAGGATTCGAGAGGAAGGGAGACGCCGAGCCAGAAGGATGTGAACGTCATAACAGAGGGTAGCCTGTGCCCACCCGTACTGCCAGCCCGCTCTCTTAAGCCCACTATCTGCACGTTATGATTTCCATCAGATCCCCCATACAAGCCGGAGATGAAAGAATTAGTATTGGTGAGGGAAGGGTTTGTTTAATTAGAGAGCATCTATTCTCGAATATGCCCGCAAGATAGACAGACAGACTCTGAAGAACAGCTGACGTTGGTAAATCGATCCAACGGAAAATATATCCCTCCTTTTTTTTTTGTCGTAGACATTTGGAGTACCCCCTAAGGTATTTTTGAGCTGGATTCTCACGATCGATATCTAGCGATCGAAAATCATACCGAATGAAAATGGAATGCGGTGAAATCGAACGAGATCTTGGGTTAGTTACATGGGACAATTTTTACGGTGCAAACTTGACGTGATAGGTTTATGGTTTGCTTGTTTAAACTCAACGTGATATAGAGCTAATAAAGTGAGGGTCTTAAGGCTGGAAGAAAGTTTTATTAAAATTCAAAGTCTAAGATGCAGGTTATTATACGCATATATATGCATATATACACTAAATTAAATGCACCCATCAGAGTTTTTATCAAACGATGCGATAAGAAGAAACGGTTCTCATATATACCTATATGCATTTCTAATAGGAGTACCATAATTCACAAAACACCATGACGCTCTGTCTGCATTTTTATAACTTACTTTATGGTGTAATACAAACAACTCTGGCGGTTGATAGTAGCTATCTGCTGTGTTAAACATATTATGCTAACCTGTTACTGACATGTCTACACTAAAATACAGATAAGCAACGGAATCTCCGGGACTCGTACGACCCTTCGGACCAACTCCCTGATGTATTTTTTCTTTTATTTCTTTTCACACCGAGTGTAATCAGCGTTCCTTCTGATCACCGGAGGATCGGTTCGAGCCGCTTTTCATCTCGCAAGAAAAAGGAAAGTAAAGACTTCGAACGTAAATGATATTAACTGATCAGCACTCAACTATCTCTCAGCTTCAGATAGGGAGTCAAAATAAATAAGGGATGTGTAGACACACAGTAGCCACGCATTGCTTACTATAAACCAAAAGCCCTTGACTCAATGTTAATATAAATAGGGATATACCGTATATATACAGTCTATGACACTGTTTAGTCTGGCATAGATGATTCCAGGCTACCTAACCAGGTTTATTCTCAAAAACATGAAAAAAAAAAAAAAAAAAATGAAACCCCAAACCGGAAGATTTGAATCACGCTTCTGTTATATCGCCTCGCGCAGAGACTCGCTGCACAGCTTGATGAATTAATTGCTGAATAAACTTTGAAGCGTTCGTATAATCAGATTCACTTTCCTTGAGTCACGTGGCACTGGAGACTTGTGATTCATTATAATTCCGTGGGAATTGATGAAACCGGCGAGAAAATCTGTTTCCCAGATTTATTAGAAAGAAAATAATGCGATGAAGCAGCTGCATCGTCGTACGTCTCACATTAGGAATATTCACAAGACTTTTGAGATTTTTTTCACAAGATGGTCCGAACGAATCCGTTCCTTGTCAAGTTTGGAAGAGAGTTACCTTTTTTAATTGGATATAACGTAGACAAACAAATCCCACTCGAGAATTCGGATGCGGTGAATGCACCAGACGTTCTACTCGACCCGTCTAATACATTCCTAATGGAGGTCTGGCGTGTGAAGCATTAGACGCAGAATTAGTAAAAAAAAAAGAAAAAAAAAGAACTGAGCCAACGTCGCTGCGGTGAAGAATCACTTGGACACGTTTAAATTAGAAACATTGCCGGACGTTTATCTGCTCGGGAATTGAACTGAAGACGTAAATTCTTCATATACAACTTACGTCGAGGGATTTTGGGATGACGAATGGAAGATGAATTGTCAAACGCATCGTGTCACGGAGAGAACCAAATTAAGCAATGCTGTAAATCTTCGAAGAGGAGAATTATTTCTTCTAGACAAAAATCTGTCCTAAATAAATATACGAAAGTATTGTAATAGGTATCAGAACTGGAGTTGTTATGACAATCGTGTGCAGAGTGAAAATAAACGTTTAATTTAATTCCAGTTATTGCCTGCATCGGAAATGATTGCGAATCCGAGAACCGCACAGGGTTGGAACTGTAATGACGCGTGGAGTCTGAAACTCCGAAGACGGTATATCAAGAAAATAGCCGATGAACTCTCCTTATGGCCGGCAAATATAATATAATAAAGTAGGGTTCATATTTCCAGGCTTATAGGTAGTGGCGAAGGCACGAACGAATGAAGGAGAAGCTGCAAGCAGTAAGAAAAACTGAGCAGCCCCGTTCATGTGGGAAGGGAAGGAAAAGATGTGGAAGATGCAGGAAGGGGAGACAACGGAAAGAAAGGGAAGCCGGCAGGCCGTGCCGTCATATTTTCTGATTTTCCGCCAATAAACTCCATTACTATTTATCAGACTAATGCGTTCTTATAACGTCCATTAACAACGATCTATACGCTATAACATATCAGGCACTGGAAGCCCCATGCCACAGGCGATTTTATTATTGGATATAAACGTCGTAACTTCGATTATACACGAGACGCATTCAGCGACGCGCGATGCATCACATTTGCATAGATTAACGAAATATATAATTACGTATTATGAATACGCGACGCACTTGATTAAGTATCGTGAGACACTCGTGGTTACTTTGTAACCTGTCCTTATCAACAAACGGAATCACAAGATTTTATGCTTGTAGACACATTCAGACAGGTTGTACAGATTTGTGTATTCAATGTTCTGATATCTTATCGAGTAGCCGGACGCTTATCAAACGAAATCTGTAACCGAGGTAAATATTAAAAGTTGCCAGATAGTGCAGCCGGCGGTTAAGTCACAATATTATCTTCGTTTCTGGCTGCTGCCATAAAGTTTTACAGTCGGGGATGTTTGGAGTTTACTATTTGGGGCAGAGCTCGCACCCCTTTCGACGCGGAGCTGTTTTCCCTGAAGGAAAGCGATGCTCTGCCCTTGAAACTGTAAAACGTACGCTGTAGGGCGGGTATACATACCAAAGAAACGCTGAATATAAACACAACGGGAAACTTACGACATTTGAATAATTTTACCGAGAACTCGGGGAAGTTAAGGGAACTTCATAGCTATTCACGTGTTTCATAAATTTTGCTCTGCGTCTGTCTCTTAGCTAGGTACTCGTCTTTTCACCTACAAGCTTAGAATTACATCTTGACCGAATTTCCTCTTAATTGTAATGTAGAAAAAATCACCGTTTCGATCAAATGAATGATTACCAGAATGGTTTTTCACATTTCTTGAAAATACGAGTGAAAAAAACGTGAATCAAAGTGTCTGCAAGCGGGACCAGCTGGCGTATGTCGTTTCATGGGTACGGCAGGAAATCCGCAGAGAAATAAAACTATTTCCAAAACTAACATATAAGAAGGCCAAGAGCCAAGTGGTCGAGCTTCTATAACGGCTGTCGCGCAGTGCAATATAAGTGTAATAAAACAGGAACAGGTGAATCACATAATTTTGCGAACATAGCAAGATGGAATTGCAGGTCCCTCTCAGCTCCTCCTCTCTCCCGTTGATGCATACACAATATCACAAGGCAGAACATGTTTTAGCGCGGTAAAATTGCGAAACAAGAACATTGCTCCCCGCGAATGAAAGATGCAAAATTTTTCCCTAGTCGATTGACACCGCGATGTTCCCGGTGACGTGAACATCCAGCAGGTGGAGCGTCGCATCGGGCAACCTGTCCATTAGCGACCGTCTGCGAAATTATTTGTGACAGAGGGACAATAGGCCAACACGTACGCCGTGCGAACAAACAAGTTAGCCGGTTGCTGATTTAGCGGAGTGGCAGCCTGGTAATTGTTACGGCACAGCCCGCAGATAATCGCGTCTAAAGTTTCAGACGTTCCGTGGAGTTAGTTAACGGGTCGGGGTAGCTAAGAGCCATTTAGCCCGTATTGTCGCGTGAGCGGGACGTATAGATACTTGAATTCGCACAGGTTACGCCGGTGTCTCGCACCCGGGTTAACCACCCCCCGAGAATTTCCGGCTCCGATTTGTTCCGTGAGTTTGTTTAACCGCACGCTTTTCGTTTTCATTTCTTCCATCGTTTTTTTTTCTTTTTCTTTTAATTTTTTCTTCCTGTTTTTGCTCAATCCGGCGCAATCAAACGGCGGAACTGCATGTCACCCTTTCGGTCCCGGCTTCAGGGGCTGGAGGAGAAATAGGCAGAAATTAACGCTCGCACGAGATGGCCTTGCGTGCGAACGACAATTCTTGAGCGCTGTCTACCGCAGAGAAACGCTGGCGCTCCGGCATCCCCTTGCAACCCCTTGCAGCCCCTTGCCCAGCCGCAACAACCACGTTAAACGTTGGTAATGTTAACGTAAATAGATTATAACACTCTGTTAAACAGGGCGCTTTCTGGTTCGCGAGCGAGTACGCGTTACTCACGCGTCGGGGGGCACGACCCTCCCCCCTTCACCCTGTTCACCCTCACCCTGCCAGCCTGGCAACCCTCTCCCCGCCTATTTCGCTTGTCCCCACGTCCTGCCAACCGCCGCTTTTGGCGCTCTGTCCTCTGTCCTGTGCGCTCTCCTCTTTACTCTGACCCTCTGACGAGCGAACGGCGAGAGATTCCGCGATCCAATGCACACCCGGTGTCAGCAGCGAATTGTTCTTGCTGAAATTGTTTCGAGCAATTACTTATTGCGCTTTGTTAACGGGAAAGCAAACGGAATTGAAATCAGCCTTGGTATGCGAGCGTTTGTGTTCGAGCGAAAAGCGCAAAGTCAGAGCTCGTCTTAGTTGTTATTGTATTATTACTTGTACATGCGCGAGTTTTTTTTCACGAGAATTGAAAAAGTTACTTGATCAGAAGTTGATCAGTTCTCAATGTTTACAGTCGGTGACAAGATATGCAGATATCTTATTGTAAAAAGAATATTTTAAAGCAAGTAATTTTTTGAACGGGCGAAAAGTTGAAGTGCCTCGAAGCGAATCAATGAAATAGATCGAAAAATTTCGATTAAATTTCGTCGAAAGTTGTAGAACACAAGGCACGCAATACGAAAGGTTGCATATAACGATGCAGTATAATAATCACGGCGCCGATGATATTCCCATTATACAATGGCTGCATTCACCGGATGAAATGTTGACTCTGCGCCGAGTTCTCGCATGCTTTTAGCGACTCTGCGTTATATGGCATCGTCGAAAGGAGGTGCGGAAATCCATCGTAAAATCTTATCTCTAGCGAAAGGCTGCAGCGACAACAACCGATTTCCTGTTCTGAACAGGCGGCCAAATTTCCGAATAAAACATTGACGAGATTTTTCTCGATGCCGTGAGACAAAGTCCACTCCGAAACACCGTTTCCCCCGTTACTTGTTCTTGCACCCAAAATTTTCCCCACCCCACGAAGTGACCGTCGATCCCAAATCCTGAACATGTGCGCGTCTTATCTCCTCATTTTACCACTTTACCGAAACCTACCTTGCAACAAAAAAGCACTTTCGCGTCTGTAGTGAGCGGAGTGCGCCCATATAGCCGGATGTAGGTACAGATGCTGTACACGCGGTGCGTACTGAGCTCTAGGTATACCTGCGTACGCAATAAGCCTCTCGTAACAATTTTACGATCGAACCAGAGTTGGATATGAACTTCTTACTTCGGTGCTATCGGAGTCTGCGCGTCCAGCAGAGGCGTCAAAAATTGTTTGCTCGTCGAGATCACATTGAAGGGATGAAAAACTGCTCGAAACTCAAGGGTTGACCGCGAGAACTAAAAACGATGGCAATCAATCTTGACACTGAAAGAGATCCCGGAGTCCATTGCGAAGTTTAGGTGCGAAGAAAGTTTATCGGCGCAATAGGCGAACAGGGATGGAAAGGTATTTCTCTTCTTGCGCCGAACCTGGAGCCTAGTTTTACTGCTTTCCTGAGCGTGGGGGCCAGGGTTCCCTTTCACCGGTAAAGTAGTGGCCACAAAAACCCCTCCCCCAACTATTTTATAGTTCCTTAAAAGCGGGCACATTTGCAGACGTGCCTTCGACCTGATGCTGTGCTACTTACGTAGACGTAGATGTAGGCGAGAGAGCCATCGGGGGACTCGGTGAACGAGTATCTACGTATCTCAAGACGTCCTGGTCTGTGTCGAGGTGTTGGTACGGACTGAATAGATACACACATCTCGTCGCGACGTATACGATCCTGAGGCTAATGCATTTTTACGGGGGTTAAAATCATTTATAAGCTATAAATGAGGATTATTGAGTCGTCAGGGTCGCGATGGCCCCCTTACGTCCCAATAAAAGTACACTTTGTCGCCGCTAGACAGCGCCACCTAGTATCTACCCCTGCTCGCCGCCTATTCTTCCTTTTATCTCTTATTTACAACACTTTTATTCGCCGATTCCATTTCAATCAGACTCGGTAAATGGGTCGCCTAGAATGCCGAAAGGCAGTTTTAGCTGCCAGATCACGCGGGCAGACGGTATCAGTGTCCGGCATTAACGTCGATCTTCTTTACCATTTCGGCGAACGATTCTTCCTTCCCATGCACACTTTACGTGCCATTCAATACTCCGAGCTGAAGAATGATTTTCAGCTTTTGTGTTATTCCTCGGTCAGTCGAGGAGTCTGTGAGCATTCGGGGGCTGCCACACCTCGTCAGTTACGTGACAGTGTGCAGCCACCGCAAAGGAAGTAAGGTCCTCGAGCTCTTAAGGATAAATGGGAACGAAGTGGCTCTGCTAGAAAGAGCCTTGCAGCCCTGCCGCGAATGAAAATAGAGCTGGAAGTTGGTAATCGCAACTTTCCCTAAATGGGTTTTCCCTATTTGTAAAGGCTATTTGGCTTTTAACTGTAATTGGTGATAATTGAATGGGACGAGTGAGAGGATTACGGTGCAAATTCAAACGCAGCCGCACAAGAAGCCACCGATTAAGATGATGCCTTTATGACAGGAAGTCTTTATCAGATCGCCGCGGGAGACCCATCGCTCTGCAGTTTTTCATTCAAGCCACATTTTCGCTCCACACACAGTTCGGCCTTCAGGCCCCTCGCTCTGTCAGCAGCTGACAATAAGCGAGCCATTAGTCAACGAATCTCCATCCGAAGGGAAACCTGCGTGTCTCTTTATTTCGACAAAATTCTACCCACGCATGATCAGTTATTTAGTTTATTATTTTTCTTGCTTTTCTGTAGGTGATTATCGTTAACAGTATCGCTTTGTTTTGGAAAGTGTTCAGTGCACTTAGGAAAAGTCAAGACCACGCTGTTGTTTTACAGAAGACAATTGGACGGATGATAAGTGTGTGGTACACTGATAATGAACATTCACATCTAGCCTAGCTGCGTCATGAAAGTTGACGCGATTCTCGTATTATGCGAACAAGTCCAAGAGATGAGCGAAATAACTTTAATTACATCATCTCTTATTTGCACGAGGTAAATAATCTCCCGTCGCAAATACATCCTTTGCTCGGGGGTTTCAGATGTAAATGTCAATCGCAGTAACTATTAGAGCCTGCAGCAATATAACCATGGCAATATTCAAATTCATCTTGTGACGGAGCAATGTCTGCTCGGTATAGATTGCTCGCCTCAGGGGCTTCGAGCTGGGAATCACAATAATTCCTACACTGCCCCCCATTCCCGTTCGTGTTTCCAGCGATCAGTCTGTATTGCTTGTCTACGGTGCTACCAAATGCCAGAGTATAGTGAGGTATTACAGCTGCTTCGAGTGAGATTTGAATTTTTTTTTTCTTCGTCATATTCTCGGATCGATATAATGACTATTGCAAAGGTACCGTAATCGACAGGCTTAATTTTTCATTGTCGTCGTCGTAAATTAAGAATCGACAGAATCCTTGAGAAAACAACGAGCAGAAGCGAGAATTCAGTTATTAGCAATTTCGATGTGAGCAGGGGTAGATTAAAAAAAAAAAAAAAAAAAAAAAAAAAACTAACGTCGAAGATTACAAGAAGTTTTAGAGGCGAGCGTCGCATTGAGGGCTATCATTGTTCGACACAATAATATTTGTCACCGAAAATAACGTTCAAAAACGAGGACGGAATAGAGAGGTGGATGACGGCGGGGTATGCCCATTCAAACGCAGACAATGCGAGAGATTCATCTGGCTGCCCATTTCCATCCCATCCGTTCCGTCCCGTCCCATCCCATTCCATCTCGTCTTCCATTCGCGTGACACGCGCTAAATTAAAAACTCGGTTTCTTCTTCGCTGTGCTCCTCTCTCCCCATTGGAGCCACGATCAAAAAGTATCAGATCTGGGTATATTCTCTTCAATCCGATCGTCCATGCAACGAATGATCGTCGAACTGACGCTTGTAGATACGTAAATTCTCAGCAGCGCTGAGTCGCTTTACAGTGAGAAATAATTGTACACCTTTTAGCAGTATACCGAGACGTGATTGCGGTATCGAGATGTGCCGAAGGACGAGCGGCGTGCGTTCGATCGTCGAGTGGATGATCCAAGAGTCGACTTTCCATTCGGAGGGAACAATTCCATCGGCAACGCCAGCTGCGGTGAGTTCGGTTCGGTTTGGCAGCGAGCCCCGCGGGCACGTCGCGCCATTTCACCCGCAGTCTGCCGATATCACCCCCGCCCCCGTAATACCCCAGCCCCCGAAATATCTCATTCCCGAAGGCCCCGAAGGCCTCGATGAATTACAAACCTATCCATTACATCCGTCTTTCTTGAATGGGACTTCGAATACCGATGAAGCTGAGCTCTCCGCAGTTCGGCGACGAAGATTTTCAATTCGTTCCACGATTCGCGTGCAATACATGATCGTTCAGTGCTAAACAAAGAGACATTTCGACAAAAGGTAGTCGGATCGCACTATCGCACGGCCGTCAAGTGTACGCGACGTATTCTTGCCTTCGGCAGTAATTGAACTCCCCACGTGAGTTGTTCCTATCCTGCGTTTAATTATGAATAAAACAGCTTCACACTCACTTACCTGTGTGCCTCGACAACGTGACAGTTTCAATGGCTTTCTTGAATCTAGATGAACGAGCGAGTTCAACGTGTGCATGCGTAATTGACAGCCTGACAATGACAGCTACCCACGTTTCAGTCGTGTAAACTCGAAGGATGGGTGTACGAGGCCTGCATGCAGGGTATCAACGTACCTCCCATTGCCTTGAGACACCGTTTGGTGATCGTTGTCGTTTCGAAAATTGAAAATCAGGCTTTATTAATTTTTCATTCAATATCTGAACATTCAGTTGAATTTTTGACCTGTGATTGATATTATACGACGAAAGTAGTTAATCTTTTGTTCTTCTTCGCGTAATTTTTACAACAATTCTTATCCATTCTTGGTCTGAACTCAATTTTTTGTCTACGTGGAAAATATTAACTTCAAACAAGTTTGAAAGTTGTATATACGGCCAAAGAAAATAAACGAGAGAAAGTATAATTCTATCTGAATTAAAGAATCGTGCACAAACGATTACTTCATTGTTGTCCATGGTGTTTCCTGTGAATAAAGTGAACCGCGTAAAAGCGGGATATATAAGGAAAGCTCAAACATTACCGAATTCGCTAAAATAAAATCGGGGATAAAGGGAGGGTCGTTAATTGAGATGAATAATTGAATTTAAAAAATCGCCTTCGACTCGGTACGTAAAACGCTCGAAAGAAACGTCGTTTCCTCGCATAATTTCTTTTTGGAAATAGACTAGGTACATAGGCAAAGGTATGAAAAACGAACCCAAGACATCGCTGTGCAACGGTGCACTATTTCATTTCGTCGTTTCGATTTACAGAGCCTGCGGGGGAGGCGAAGGAGGAGGCGAAGCTACCCCTAATAGCGATGCAGCCAACACCCGCAACACCTCTTAGTCTAATTGGAAAGTTGGTTCTGGTAGAAATTGAAAATTGCGATTGCAAATTGCAGGCTGCTTTAGATGCAGGGATCCTCTCGCGGAGATTTTCGCGCCAACGATGCCATATAACACACGTACATTATGCACCTGTATGCACCTACCTCCCGCATGAACGCGTGCATCTCGAATAAAGATTCGCCGTTTTGTCTTTGCACGCGGAAACTTGCAGTGTAAAACGGAGCTGGCACGAAGGGCTACGCGCCACACGTTGAGTCTCCCTTCTTTCCCTTGCCAGTGCGCTTCTATTCTTTCAAGGGTTTTAATTGTAGCATTCTTCGAAAAATTCTATAGGCACGTAGCGCTGGAGAACGCCGCGTCCTTACCAACACCGATAAATACGGATATATCACAGAGCGAAAATCTTTTCTTGTTTGCATTTCGGTGGAAACAGATGGAGGGAGGTACGAAGTGATAACCGATCTGCGTCTGTTCCTCCCGAGGAATCATGTATCTACTTGTGACGGAGACGGACACCTCTGGCGTTTTCTGTCACTTTCTTAACGAGCACTGACGCTAAGGATTGACGTTCTTCAAAACGGCATTAATTTCCTAAGCGGAATTTTTCTCAGTATTTATGCTTCATCAAGCAATAGAAGTATCAACGACGGTGAGAAGACGCGTACACGCGGGTGTAGATTGGCGGGTAGACGACAGAAAAGAAAGAGAGAGAAGCGTTTGAGAGAAAGAGAGATAAAATTTTAAAGTGTGGGAGAAAGTGAGCGACACTGTACGGATCCTGGGCGTCGACGAGCACGTAATCAGAAGTGGTGCGCTCGTTACCGAGATTAAGAATATTTTATCGCCGATATTTAATTAAATGATAAAATGTTACGGTCTGGAATTTATAAATTCATCTTGCAGGTCGAAGGGAGGAAAAGCCTGAGTTGCGGAAGAGCCGAATGGGGCCGGCGATGATGGTGGTGGTTGTGGTGGTGGTGATGGCACAGGTGGCAGGGGGCCGGCAGCCTTCTTAATACGCCCCTGTTTACATAATATGCGCTTCCCTCCTCTCGAGCTGAGATCGCAACGGATCCTAACAGCTAAAAGAAAATGTACACTCGCTGATTATGATTACGATACTGGAGCTCATATTATTAGACCAAAGTAGGAAGGCTCGTTCCTCGGAGGCGGACGTACCTATACTCTACGTTGTATCTGTAACCGATGCTGCAGGTATACACACCTGCAGGGTGCCCAGGCTCTACGAAACATCCTGCAGAGGCTCCAATTTAAGCCAAAGAGAATATTACCCTCTAGTTACCATCGACGATACGGTGCACGAAACGACCCGGCATTCCTTACCAACGATCAAGGGCGCTTAAAGATACCAACGTACAAGGCTTGAAAAAATTTATGCAAAATAGAAAGCTTCCCCGAGTGGAAATTGCGAAGTATGCGATGTAAGTGAACAAAAATCATCACACTGATTACCAAAATTTGATCACATAAAAACTTGCTTTTCTGGAAAAAATGTACCGCATGAACTTCGGCGAGATCGAATGAAATATTTAATAGATAGTTACATGTGTTATCTCGTTGACGCAAGAAATTTTTTACATTTTTCAGTGATTAAATTCTTTTTCGTAAGGTTGGAAACTGAGTTAACTAACAGGGAAATAATTACAGTGCCCTACATATCGCACCCTTATACCTCCTCTGAGGTACGTAATTGGACATTCTCGAACTTAAACTGTCAAATAAATTCCAGCGCTACTCTTCAATTCCGGCCTGCAGGGGCAAATGCTAGCCTACAGTTTGCAGGATGGCTTCAGTCTTTACCGGTGGGTAACGTATGTTGCGCAATAATTATCTCCGTGGCAGGAGGAGTCGGGGTGTGTTTTAATCACAGGAGACCGTAGGCGGTAGGCTCGGGTGCCTCCTCCCACCCCCTCCCCTCCTCCCTCCTGAACCCCCATAGCCCACAGTGAGTAGTTTAAGCGTCGTCGACTCGCGGAATGCGAATTGAGAGATAAAACGGCAAAGTTGTGTGGAGCCGAGCGCGGGTCCCTCTAATTTTCTTCGGAGTTCAGCTATGTGAACTACATTATGGAATAATTGCGTTGGTCGTTATACGTGAGCTGTTCGTGTGGATTTCAAGTTATACCCTGCGTGCCCTCATCCCCTCACCCCCTTACCCTTCACCCTCGACAAAGGACACCAGGGCGATCCTTTCGCCCATCCAGGTCTAATGCCGAAAGATGCGAGTAATTCTGAATGGCACTTTGAACGAGTTCGATGGTCTTCAACGAAATTGAAATCCTAATGTCGCCCTTTAGTTTACTCCTGCCCAAGGAGCAAAGAGGTGCCTAAGTCCTCCTGGAAGCGAACGGCTTCTTCTCGGCTAGTGAAATTGCTGATGTGCAATCGTTTCGAGAAATGAAAAAAATTCGTCAATTCATTTCTGCAAAAATACCAAACCGTGAAGTTATACGTATCACCATTTTTTTTTAGCACTTGGATGTCTTCAGAATCGGATGGATATAAGCCAACGTCGACGCTGCCGTTTTCAGGACTCGACTGCATCACCTTGGATCTGGGAATATCCGGAAAATGCCACTTTAAACGTGCAATTGCATTGCTGGGAATCAGACCTACTCCTTCCAGCCTTGCCGCTCTTCTTCCTGTACCCCGTATCCCGGTTCCGTGCAGCTTCGTCGTCCACCCGCGTCCCCACCCTTTCTAGATTACTGCGCTGTTCTCGCGACTGAATGTTTCATTAAGGCAACCCAGTATTGCTCTTAGATAACTCAACAGTGGCAAATGAAATTTCTCCACGATCCCTTCCGGCCGTCATTTCCTCCGCCCGATATATCTCGTCAAAACTTGATCTAACGTTGTCGTTTTTTTTTTCTGCAGAAAATCTGCACATCGTCTCCGTTATTCTCGCGGTGTCTGCACACCCTGAAGCAAATAGCGAGATTCGATTGCCTCAAATCCTCTCTGACTTGCTCTCGAAAGGAAGCCTGATTTATGAAATACGGTGTTCATCTCGAGTGAAATCAAATGCACCCCATCACTCAGGGTGAAAGACACGCAGGTATTGCCTGGCCTAAATCGCGAGGAAGTTTATGCTGGGAAATAGCGAATCTTCACTCGCCTCGTTCCGCGTACCTTACACGGCACACCTATACTAGACGCCGACGGAAAGTCGGCAGTGTCTGCCGTCTGCCGAGTTCATCCTCGCGATCTTCAATTAATGAAACTCGGGTGCAGTCGCATCGCATGTCAAATAAATATGTCTCCTGCCCCTTTCGCTCCGCTCAGACCTGGATGGGATGCTCCTGGAGGTTTGATCCAGAGTACGGTAGTCGTGTGTACTCGCTCGGCTGTGCTCGTGACGTCCCGAGGTGCCCCGCACTCCGGTACACACGACGATGTTTCCACCCCCGCTACGCCTCCCGCGATTTCGCCGGGTTCTTGAATCCCCGAATGAGCGAGAGTAATTCCTTCGCTTATCAGAACTTTCTTCCCTTCGTTACTTTGTTCCCCGGCAGCTTAAGCCGCCCTCGCCCTGCACCGTCCTCCTCCTCTTCGAGTCTCCACTTTCAGCCGAGCGAGACAACTAACAGACAACCCGTTTCACTCTGAAGTTCAGTGTATGGTTTCGTCGTTTTCGTCTCGCCTCTGTTGGCCCTCGGTCACGTTCAAGTTCACCGCAAAGTACGGTAGTAAATATTTTTCAACCATATAAACAAGAGAAAATAGTTACCGAATTCCCTTCCATCGAGACCCCCGCCGAATATTCGAAGGGCCTCGCCCCTCCGGGGATAATTATAATACCTACACCCTAAATCTCGACACTCTCATTTCGCGACCTTCGGAGCCACGCAAGTCGCCTCACTAGCGGCAAAAGACACGAGGCAACAACGGAGGATGAGGCGCGAAGATCTTGATTAAATTTTTGAGAGTATAACGTCGTCTTCTCGTCAACGAATAAATATCCACGTATACGCTACGCCGGTGGATTTTCTATCTTCCGAAGGTATATAAGGCTGAAAGAAACAGCGGCGGGCGTACACCGTTGGCGAAGAGCACAGAGCCTGTATTAAGCCGAAACGTCGCTGTTGGCGGGTGTCTCCTCTACCAGCGAGGCACCCGCGAGACTTCTTTATTCTTATTAGCCCAACAGTGATTTCTGGAAAATTAAAATTGCCTAAGGAGGTATCATTTGCTCCCCCTTCGATCCCCTCTGCAGCCGCTGGTGGCGGATCTCCTACGCTCCACTTTGGTTAGGCGTACCTCTCATGCCGAGCACTTCTTCGCCTTCTGCCAACCATCCAGCGCGATCCGACCAACCAACCGCAGCCAACCAGCCAGGAGTTGCTGCTCCCTCTGATGTTGCTCCTCCAGATAAGTGGTCGGCTCTTGGGTTGCCCGCCCGGGGCACTATCGGTCGATGCCTCGTTCCTTCTCTCTCGTCTCTCCACCAGAGCTCGGTCCTTCTCTTGTTTACATTTTATTTCACGTAGTGCTTCTTCATTATCTTTCTTCGTACATCTCGCGGGGAAAAAAAAAGAATATATTTCGGAGTGGATCCCGTCCGAGTTGTAAAGCTTTACGCGACTTTCAGCCTCGCCCCCGAATATGCGTGCATGGAGTTTGGGGCGTCTGGCGAATGCTGTCGGGCTTCGAATTAACCCGTCGATCTCTTCATTTTCAGCTGCGCGCTGATTCACTGATCCCAACTTACTCGACAAGTCAGCGCATGCATGGAGCGAGATCTCGGCTCTTTGCACCGAAAGTAGAAAGGCTGACAGCGACCCTCCAGTTTCTACCGCGCGCATATAACGTCAAAAGCGTTCGTTGATGTTCACCCCTCGATCCCTAGATCTCGTCCCGCCTTCACCCTGGACCCCCCGCGCCCTCACCCGAGATCGGCGTTAACGTTTCGCTCGACATTCCACCCGATCAGAAGCTTTGACTTCAACCAGCTAGTCAAGGGAATGCCGAAAGAGGGTGTTTGCTATCAAACGCTTCGGAGCTGCCTCGGAATGCGACCGATTCCCTGCCTCGACCCTCTTTCTCATCCCTCAAAGCCAAGATTACCCACCCACACAACCATCGGCTCCTTTACCGATAGACAAATCGATTTGAAATTCTCGCGGTCTCGCGCCTAATCGGGTAAAACCGCGGGACTTAATCAGACACCTTGCCTATACAAGGCCCCGTGATTTTCACCAATTTGCAGAGGAATTTCAACCACCGAACTCCACCGCACCTGGGCGACAAACCAATAATTATCCGCGGAAAGCCCGGTTGAGTTTCAAACTACGAAAATATTTGTATCGATAAAATTACCTATAAATTTTCGTGAGAATTTAAAAAAATGATTTCATTTTCACCAATTGTTAGTACCTATCCTTCATCATATTAGGGATTTTTCATTCACGTCGAAGAAGGATTTTACCGCTATCAAGGAAATTTCGCAACAGATCGTCATATGCGAATAAATTACTTTCCTTGGTACTGGTGATTCGATCATGTCGGTGATCATTGTTTTTGACACTCTAATTTCAGTCCAAAGAACAGTTCACACGCCGCGAAAACAATGCTCGATAAATTGCCGGATATATCTCGAACGAAATCAGTAATTAATTTCTCAAATACGAAACCTTTAATTCGTTCGGATCCGTTCCTCTACGATTCGTTAATTTGTAAGAAGAATAAGAGAGGAACAGCTTGACTTCCTTTGCGAACGCGTTATATCTGTATGCAGCAGTTAGTATTAAAATACAATGGCTGACACAGTGTGGGCATGCCGAGATCGTAAATAACTTTAATCGGAATCGCTAATTGCGGATAGTAGTACGCTTCTGTGTACACCTGTAAACCATTGCTCCCATTGGAAAGCGGACGTTCACCACCGCAGCTGTAGGTTCACGCGCGTAGGTACGTTCATCTCCAATGCACCTACGCACGCAGAAACGAAACGAGCTTGTATACAACGTCCGTTCTTATACGGACGGATAGAGACAGAGAAGCGAATAAAGATGGCGCAAGTTAAATGATATTTATTTATATACAGGTGGTCATGTGTCATATACGTAGACACGAACACACGCGCGTTGAATAGAATTCGAAATTAGGAGGAACAACGAAGGCAGCGAACCAGCGGATGGGGAAATTAATTAAAATAAATTCAGCGGCAAAGAGGGCGTGAAGATGATAATATTGTGATTGAGCGTAAGTCCGAAATTAACGAGCCTTTCACTTCACTGCGTTGCGTAACAGTTCTTCCAGATTCGAGGCCCGAACTTCTCGAACCTGTACTATAGATTTTTTCATCCTTTTTACCTCTTCTTTTCACTAGTCAAGCGTATAAGTACGTCAACGTATTGATTCTTGGCGCTTGATTGATGATCGAAGATTCAAGGATCCGTTGATCTCTCATAATTATCGTATCTAAATTCAATGATAGATGTCAAATGACTGATGGGTAAACACGCCGTGTGATTGAAGGCTCTTTTTTTTAGAGAAGAGAACATCGTACGCGTTTGAGTTAGCCCGCATTTGCAGAACGAAAAAGTATCGATAAGTCTCAAACACACCGAAGACTTGCGTAATCGGACGTATCGACGAGGTATGAATACCCTGAACGGTGCCCACATCGAGGTTCGTATAATGAACTCATCAGATACGGGAATATGATTGACATGAATAGCTCGCGAGGAAAAACTAGGGATCCGGTTAGCATAATTAACCAACCATAAATTACGAAGAAGTGTATTTTAAATAAAAATTATTCATATTTATAATGCAGATTGGAACGCGCGGTAAATCGCAAAAGCAATCAGCATCTATTTACGCAATTCTTCGAGTCAATACAGCCAGGGGCGTCGCGTAGCGCTACTTTGAACCCAGCTGTGCGATTAATAAAAATAAGAGCGCTGCTTTTCGCATGCGTGAAAAAGTGATCTCCTGAATTTCCAATTTAGAATTTCCCCGGGTAGGTATAATACTGAACGTGAGACAACTCCAGCTCCCGTCCAATTATTATTCAAATATCATCCAAATACTGGCAGAGTTCAGCGTAATGTGCCGAGAGAAATCGAAGCAAGACTTCGGCACCTGCGAATTCCCTTGACTGCTGCAGACCCCAGATATTATACGATGACTGAAGTGAACAGCACGGACGCGTTCTCGCTGCATGCGCCAGGGGTTAATGAGAGGCAGACAGCACTGTGCTCTATACTCTTCAGCTATAATCTACGCCCTGTTGCACTCACCCATACAGACACAGTCACAGTTACACCCACCGCACACGTTGCATGGACGTCTTTCAATTGGCGAGCCAAAATCCGTACACATGGGGGGAAGCGTAGGAAAAGAGGACGGTGAAAAATCCCATTTTTTAAGATTTTTTTTTTGTCTTGTTGACATGACGTCGCCTAGATGAAAGCCTGCGTTTGAATTTAAAAAACAGATCTCAAATTTCACCATAAACGTATTTTAAAATCACAACTCGGACTAATTAAAATTGTCTCTCGAAGGCAAGGTGGGTTGTCTGGTTGATGCGTCCGTTCGTCCATCCGTCCGTCACTGTGTTCTATGCAGGCAGAAGCTAGGATAAACATCAATTTATGCGAAATGGCAAGGCTTTTTCCTCAGAGCGTACAGATAATGAATGCGTCCTATCGTATAAGCTTGTAAGGAATATATGAGCCATAATGACCTTCTTATTATGGTTAACCAGCCACTAACTACGGAGGAACAATAATTAAGCACATTATGCGAGCTGCGTGTACGCACAAATGCGCACTCACGCGTCAAGTTTCCCAAGATATCCCTTATGGGCCTCCTGGGCCCATATGTGGCCTTTCCCTTGTCCATCCGTAAAACGTGAACGTAATTTCCTCCGAGAACCCGCGTTCGGTGTAACGGTGGCCTCTCATCTATCGGAGCCACGCATCTTTACGCATCTTCACGCGGCATGGTATAATAATTATTCAATGAGTCCATGTGCTCCGATTGATACCGCTGATTATGGCTGCAATTATCATTATATTAACATGCCTGGATGGTAATAAATGTTACAATGAAACGACCGCTCGAGAAGTCTCTTTTCTCGACTTTTGAAATATCACTTCACCATTGAATAAATATTCCAACCATATGTACTGTTAACATTTTGCACATCACGAAATTATTATCACATTTAACTCTGAACTCAAGAAAAAGATATTGCTTTCAGATAAATCATCATATCAAGCATCAAATATACCGAATATAATGAAAAATAATCATCGTTTTAAAAACTAATTAGTGGTAGCACTGTGTTCGAATTTTCAGTAGGTGTATCACTGATTTGTTGATTCATAAACTTATAGATACTCAACTCTTTTCGGCAAATAATTCGGAGGTGATAAAATTTCTATGCATATCTGTATTCGTACGTCCGAGCATAAATTCATTCCAGTCCTGTTAACGGAAGGTTTTGTTTTCTCTATCAAATTGCGTAACCCGAATACCCAGGTTTCAGACCCATCTCCACGTCTCCTTTCGTGAATGAATTCCGTCACTAAATGTCCTAAGTGTCCCCGCGAGATAAATTATTATTGTAAACGGCGAGCAAACACGCGTGAGGCGGCGGTGTCAGGGTGGCCTTTTTCGGGAAGATACCACGTGACTCCTGTTAGCGGGTTGCCATAAAACTTATCAATATTAATTAAAAACGTGATGCTCCAGTCTCGGTAACCCTTCCTTCCGCCGTCCCCTCTGCCTCGGCACTTCGGCAAGGCTTATCGCCACGGCCGCGGCCGGGCTCAGCGCAAACATTGTGAAAAAGCGAATGACTTCTGCGTCATTATCTGCTATCAATCTCTGCCCGTAACCAGCCCCTGCCGACGCCTAACGAAGGAAGGACTCCTCCAGGAGGGGTGCAGGGTGCCAGGGGGCTGGTCGCTGCAGGGGGATGAATATTCATGCTCGCGCCACTGGCTTGTCCGCCGTGCCACGTCAGTGGTGATCAACCGATGACATCAACGCGGATTAATGACACCCGGCAATGGTAAATGATAGAACCCTTGCCTCCTTAGAAGCGCGATGACGCGAGGCGTCGTTAGCGGAAGCAGAGCCGTGGAGTTCCTCAGCCAAGAGGCACGCCGAACTTTGCGAGTTCGGCACGCACGTCAGATGAATAAATCATTTCCATTACCCAGGGTAGAACATCCTGTCTCGCAAATTATTCGCATTTGGAAAAATTGGTCAGCACACTGCTGCATATTGTCAAAAATAGCGAAATAGTGGATCGATTGGTGAAGAATGCACAACGCATTTTAGAAAAAATTATTTCTTTCATTTTAATAATGCTTTGCATGTATGCTGCGTCAACGAACGATAGGTGAAAGGCGAGCTGCGAGGTTGACACATCTTTAGCCGTAACTTTTCAACCGTATATTGAAATCATTGCTGCGCTCAGTGGAAAGGGTTGGCGCAGATACAGACGATTACAGGTTGGGGATGAGCTGAGCATCACTGGTTGTGAAACACCGCCCGATAACACTTGTAATGACCAGTCTTCTCGATTCCCACAACCAAGCTACGTTAATGTCTCTGATAGGATGATAAAGCATGCTAATAAGAAGCAATAATAATGATTATCATAAGACGTTAGATTACCATACAACCGTCGCTTAGCTATAACCAGAGTGCGAACCGTACCTTCGCAGTAATAGCCATTGGCTAAGTGATGCCATTTTATTACGATTATGATACCGCCAAAGATATTATTGGCTTGGCTCTTACAGTCGACGATTCTTGATTTTTGATTTTTGAACAGTGGTTAGCAGGTGAAAATGTTATTAGTTTATTGGCAGGATCAAGTGGAACAACCGCGTGTAACTACGAACGATGGAACTAAAATAATGATAGCCGTGTATTTCTGTTAATTAGCCCAGCAGCTTACGCACGTTAAAAAAAAATTGTTTATAATTATAATTGAAGGGAAGACAGGAGGAGCATTTAGTTCAATTTTATTAATTGTTATTAATGATTCGCGTATGTAGAGCAACACTATGTTCCTCCTGTAATATTGATGAAGTAAAGTGTAGGTACCTACCATATGTATTCGTGTGCGAAAATCGAACTCGTTATTTTAATTCATTTTTCCAGCACTTTTGGAGATTATAAATTCCTCTGTGAAATATTCGGTAGAAATTAAATCGGATATTACACTCGGTCGGGGGAAAAGAGGTAATTTTTTTTTTTTTCATTCATCGTGACATGAGCGAGGCTGCATCTGAGGAATTCCCCTCTTGAGGGATTTAATGAGTGTGCGACGAGAAAAGGGATACGAGTAGAAAGAGGTGGTTTTGAGGCAGCGAGAGAGAAGGGAGTGGAAAAAAGAAGACAGACGGTCGCTGGTTCACCACCCGCCCAGGTTCTGCGAATATTATATGCATTTTACTCGTTTCCCGATTCACGTTCGCTCGTATTAACACGGCCGAGGGGATTTTTCGTTATTTTATTCGGAGCATAACCGAACGATTAAAAAACTTGGATCGAGCCGACGGAATCTCATCTCAGTTTAGAAATTGAAGAAAAAACTTCCAGCCTGAAGTGTGTACGTTTTCAAAAGCGTTCTCAAGTTATTTTCCCACAAATAATATCACGGCTGTTCTGAGAAGCGTTCACCTCTGCCGTAGGTATGTTTAGGTAGGTACAGGAATTTTTCCATGCACTTCGGATTCCAGAATTATGGCTCTAAAGTATAGAAAATTGAGGTACAATAAAACTCACTTTGAGATTTAAAATAATTCGCATACGTACAATTTTCATCCTACAAGCATGACTCGCGTTTTCTATTATATTGTTTCAGCCTAACGTAAGTTCCTCACTACGAACTAGGCGTAAAAGTATGGCCGTTTTATGCCGGTGAAATGAGACTCGCATTCGTTGAAAGAACGGTTTTATTCGTATTTTAGTGCGATGATCTAAAAGTTTTAATTACACTTAGTGTAAAAGGACGGCCTCCGTCAGTCCGGAATTCGCTTCGTTCGGTCTCACGATTCCTACTTGGTTCGCAGACATAAGACCAAAATCTGTAAGGAATGAGGATGCTACTTAAGTGATTTTTGCTGGTGGTGTGAAATAGATATTACGAATTTCACAGATCCCGAGTGATTTCTTTTTGAGCATATGTATTTGCGACATCTCCGGTTTTCGGTCATATTCAATTATTGCGATTACTTGTTATCATTCTACCCTCGCACTGAATTCGTCCAATAAAGCGACGTGGAATTCCCTGAGTAATAAAGTTAATAGCATCAACACGGCGAGTACGAGGTGACATGGCGAACGTCCCGAGGGCCTGGCGAGGTGCTCTCATCGAGAGATTTTAAGGGACAACCGCATAAGAGCATGAGGCAGTGATTACTCAGCGATTAGCATACAATGAGGATTACAATGCGCCAAGCGTGCACCCGGATAGCCGTGATGTTGGTGCCCTCCACGGCAGGCGGACATCACTCCAGGACTGCTCTATCAATCGCCACCATCTCGTGCATCGCCTACCTACCATGCGTCTACCACGTCTAGTCGTTTGACTTAATCAGTAATCGCTAATTACTTACTTGATGGCGGAGTCTCGTCCGACAAGGAAACGTATGCAAATCGAATGAAATTATTGTGCGGTTACAATGGATACGAAGATAAGAACATTAACCAGGGATTCAGAATACTCAGCAAGCGTTAAGACAATCAGCTGTGCGCTCACGATACTTGCACATTGGTAAGAAAAGGCACTTTAGATCTTTTCTCATTCCACAGATACGCTTCAACGAAATCTGCGATCGGCAAGCTTCACGCCCAAGCCGTCAGGGTCCGAGTGAATACCTTGTCCCTGCAGTTCCCACTGTTTGGATCCGATCCGCGTTGTGTGCAATAGGCAGCAATTGTCGACAAAAAATTACAAAATCATTGAGAGGTAGTTAGAGAGTTGCTTACGGACACGTTTTCTGTCCATCTGTCTTTTTAGAGCAGGCATTTCCCATGGTAGGATTAGAATCGTATATCTGATGTCTCCGTAAGGCAGTAATAGATGAACCCACACAGTAGCGCGATTGTCTCATACACTTATGGATGGGTTATACAGTGTTACACCGTACGTGAAAAGAGTGTATTGTTGGCTAAGTGCTCGTTCCATCCACTCGGAGTTAACGGTTAGCAATAGCGCAATGTCTTGCTGAAACAATAACGCTGATTTGAACGGCTGATACAGCTCGAGTCTGGGCAGCAGTTCATATACGAGGTAAAGAAAAGATTGAAGAAGCAGTAAGAGAATAGAAGAGTTTAATGGTGAAATGCCTAATGATTGCACTTCTGTTGTGTACATATGCATCCAGAGGACTGGTATGCCCAGGAGTTTGCTCTACCCATATATTTAGCATTGAATTAAGCTTTTACTGAGGAAACATGCCTCGTTCGACTTATGTACGAGAAATGTGCGTATTTTTCTATAATTAACGAGTGGGAATTAAAAACGAACGGTGCCGCGCTGTAGTACCGCTGCTGTTGGTATGCTCAGATTGCGCGAGCTGTCTACAGGACCGGACTGTTCTAGAAACGATAAATAGATTATCACTCGAACGAACTAACGAGAGATGAATTACCTGCACTTCGTGAATATTAATTTTTATACCGTAATTCGACGTCGATTCCGAATTGATTCATCATGTCATTGCCGAACGGAACTCTTTACCCAGCCTTTTTAATCACGAATACAAATGAAGTTTATCATTCGCGTCGTTTTACGACTGAATCTCATGATTACTGACAACTCGGAAACGAATCAACCGGTGGATATGACGCAATCAGCCGGTAATGATTTGATTCGTTAATTATAACGATTCATGCTCTGTTCATATCGAGGCGTCATTGGGCAACGCGTAGGTTCGCATCGTAGACACCATTGAAAAGCGTAGCTTCCCACGTGGTGAAATATAATTTGCAGTAAACCAAAGTGATAGTAGGTTAATTCTCCCTGATCGTATCACTCCGGCTGATGGTAATTACTATCGCAACAAATTCTATAGTATTTGCAGGATGTGCGATTCTGTTGCAGTGTCGCAAAGCGGTTCATTGTCCCGCGTGTCGGCAGCAATAACACTGTCAAGCGAGAACCTGCGCGACTGATTTATCGAGGTTTTTCCAAGCGATTCTCTCACCGTGACAATAAAATATTTTTCTCCGACGGTATACAATCAACCGTATGTAAACGAGTCAACGAGACACGAGCTTCGGGAACTTCGGCCGATTGATTAATCCAGGAAAACACTTGCGATCGGTCGTTTAAGCACGTCCTGTTTCAAGGACGTTTAATTTTCCACCTCATTCGTTCCCCCGAAAGCGCACCGTGTTAATCACTCGTATAATTCTCACCGAAGGTTCGAGCGGTGGTAACCCACCGTTCTTAGAGCTAAAACAAAGCTTTCTGTTTCCCAATAACGAATAGCACCGCGGTCGCGTATAATCAACAGATTAGCCGGCGAATAGATCAGAGGCCTACGCCTCAGTTAGCTAAAAGCTTTAGCAATAGCCATTAGCTGCGGGTGGGGTCGGAGGTGGCAAATGCGATTATAAGTCACGAGGTGACAACCGAAGCTGCGCATCGCACTTCGAGCTCTTCTGGGACCGCGAATTTGTAGCTCGAACTCACTTGTAGCTGGGGGATTGATTGGATATAGGAGGGTCACTAACACGGGATCAAAGACACGAGAGAATATACCCTACGCCAAATCTGCCAAGATTTGCTTTGTTTTTCGTCGTGGATTCCAGACCTCGCACTATCGAGTGAAACAACTGTAATGACCTATCTCGAATAATGGCTATGACTTCGACGACGATGGTGAGTAGTCTTTGAAAGAAAATTTGATTTTGATTTGGAAGATTCTTGGTTCAGTCTTGCCCACGAGGCGTAGATTAACCAATGAGGGATCAGGGTTTGCTAAAACGTCCACGATGTCAGCCCTGTTGCGGGTATTACTCGAGTATAATCAGAGTAGGTATGACGTGCGCGAGGCGGAGCTTTTCCATCGAAGCTCTTTGCCAAGTGGATATACCTACCCGGAATTTTGCACACTGCAAGCCCAACTCTGAAAGATTATAGAAACGACCTCTCGGAAAGTCTCTTCGCATACCTACCTTATACCCTGGAAGTTTTGCCGTCGTCGCCACGTCGTATGTATAATGAAAGCAGTGCTCTCTTTGAAAGATAGAGAGCTTTCACTGCTTCCACCCTTTACAAATCAAAGCCATGCCCGTAATAAGCAATGCGCGGTGGGGAAGGTAGGGAAGGAGGAGGCAAGAAACCAACGCCCCAGAGTGGTCATACGAGGAGGCTGCGAGAGAGGAAAGCCGGGAGATGGTCGCGGTGGTGATGCATTATTGAGTGGGGCCGTCGGGGTGTAATCGCACACATCCTCACCGGCTGGCTAATGGACTCGACCCTCTTGCCCCCTGCCCACCGTCGCCCGACCAGGGTGCCTCTCGTTCTGCGGACATGGCGATATTTTCACCACCTCAAGATCCGGAGAACGCACGGGAATTTCACCTGGATGAGCGTTGGTGTCCTGCACCGGAACTGAGGCGACGAGGCATGATTGGATTACATTTTTAATCCCATGGCCGAGCGAAGGCTTGTGTGTACTTACACCTACTCACAATCGTTGCATACCTATTTCCGATGGACCACTGGAATCTGTACATTTTTGAATTCCATCCCCCCGCCTCTGGAAAACATCCGACAACCATAGAGTCACGGGCCCGTGATAGCTAATCGAATTACGTAACACAGGGTCACGTACTGGGCGCACGATGTAAACCGACCCGGCAGTCTGTCCGTGTAATCATTTTTTATCAACCTCGAAACGCCGTCATTCTATCTGCGAGGGATCACTCGATTCAAGGGTTTAATCCGTCTGCAACACGAGTTTGCGTACATGAACGGTGTAACGCTTTCGATGACGTTACGCAAGCCTGATGTATTCAACGGGAAATAATGCAGTATTAACTGCTACCGCATCCAGAAAATAAAAATAAAATATTATTCACAGCATCGTGCGGTTCGGAGCTGTTAATACCGCTTGGAAATAAAATTACGATTTCTAAACCAGTACCCGCGTTACTTCAGAGGGATTTTCACTTTATGGTATATGTCGTTTATTTTTTTCATTCCTGTCGTTCTTTTTCACCAATTCCGTACATAGTCACGGAAAAGAGCTCCTACCCTCCTTGTAATTTATGGCACGGATCGATTCACGTGGTGCAGGTCGGTCGTCGAATCTCTTTCCAGGAATCCGAGTCACGTATGATAACGGTTTGGTATGGGGACGAGAGGCGGGAAGCGGACTGTCAAGCATCGACGGTGACTGGGCAACATTTGTCATACAAGTATAATGCATGCGTTTCTGTACTCACAAGCTGCGGCAGAAGTTCGCCCTGACGGAAAAGCGAATTGGATGGAAAAAAGACGAATTACTTTCTTATTGTGTGAGATGCGAGCTGGTAAACATCCTTGAATACGATTCGTCATTCAGTTTCCAGTAGAGCCGTGGAACGTAGAAAATTATTGGCCGATTGTTCGAGCAACAATCTGTGATTGGTCCTTGCTTCCGACGAGGGGATAAGAAGCGACGCATTGTCCAGAGGTCACGTATCAGAAAGAGACTTGTCATCTTCTTTCTTGACAAAACACTGTTATTTTCTGTCAATTCACGCCATTAACTGACGACGCTTCATGGAAGCTTGATGTGTGCCAGTGGTTCTTAGAATCAAGTAGATGGACCACGACTAGTCTCCTACGATGGATGCTTTTAAAGCCTAAGCATCGAGACAGATGTAAAATGACCCCGAAATTTTTTAGAGACTAAAGTCACTTTGTTTTTCATAAAATACAATCTTGTTATTCATTGATTGCGGGAATCGAACGATTTTCACAAATTTTTTTTAGATTGTCACGACAGAAAGTATGGGGGATTTATTTATTTAATCCCTTTATTTATTTATTTATTTATAAGTGCTTCAATTACAGAGAGATTGATCACGCATTAAAGCATATTTTCAAGAATTAGCTGAAGCACAGTACACCGATTGGATAGTGTGAAGAGAAAACATGCAATTGCAGAATTCTAAGTGACGTATGAAAAAAAAAAGAGGAAATGAATGAGTAAAATAAAGCGGCAATTTAATTAGAGCAAACGATTTGAATATTTAAATGTAAGTAATTACAGCAGTACGATTCTATTTCGAGGTATTCAATTATAACGGAGCATCTGAGTGAGACCATTACGGATTTACTGGTTTCACGTTACATTCTTAGGCAGTGTCTGAAAATTAATCGACTCGTATAGTCTTCTTGCCGGTTTCGAATTTTCAAGGAAATGACGAGCGTTGCTCCAGATTTCATTCAACGTACAAAATTTCAGATTGTATTAATATATTTCAACCGTTTATGCCCGCGATTACGGCATAGCCATAACTAGGGCGCCTTTCCTGGTCCCTTGACGTAATTAAACGCGCCCGGATCACGTGAAATGTTTTCTAACGTTCACTGGAGGGTGCCCAGAGATACAAATCATAATTTTGTATTGACCAAGAACCGCTAACGAACCACTCAAGCACAATTTTTTTTCTACATAACGCCGGACTTGGTCGAAATTATTTTCGCTGACGATTCGCATGGAGAATCGTCGTGCTTTTCATGCTCACAGCGCAAATGATGCCGAGTTTGTTTACACCGATCCCAATTCCTTCGTCAATAATCTACCAACGAGGAATGCCAAAATTTCATCTCTGCATCAGCGAAAGACTCGTTGGCTGGATGCGCTGCGAAGCACGAACTAAACGTCGTTCTGTGGTGGACAGGATATGACGTCCCGTCCCTCTCCTCTCCCGGTTTCCTTGCCCACTGCACACAATATATGCCGAAATGACTTCCATTTTGACTGTTCAACCACTATTACAACCTGCCTCTCATTCGTCTGGGAAACTACTTCCGCTGTGACGTCAGCCACGCACGAGCTAGTTCGTTGTGATTTTATAAATAATCTGGGGAGCTTGGAGGGAGTAACCAGTACCATGAAACGGTTCGAACGAAACTCAAAAATAGTCACCACGTCTGGGTTTCATTCGGTGAATTAATTTGCACCCCGCAATTGCAGCGATGAAAAGCTCTGCATTTCGCACTTGCAATACATGATTCCAGGGTTTTCACGAGCTCCGATCTTCCGCACAGAAGGAATGCGACGAGATTAATCGTCGCTTGTCCAGCTCCTAGAGCTTCTTCAGAATCGCTGCAAGTTCTGGTCGTTAGCACGCCCCGGTGATCAGAGAGTCGGTACGCGGTGCTCTGGGAGGTGCCAACCGCCCACCAAAGGCGGTGCCGAGCCGGCGTTCGATCGCGGCTTTAACCGCGAAACCGGTTGTTATCCGCGGTTATTGATTGGGCCTCGTTAACGAACGCTATTTGTTTAGTATAGAGTGTGAGAACCGGAACCACCTCCTCGCTCCGGAGTCCGCCTCGGCCTCCGCAGCCGTTCAAAAATTAAAGGTTAAACAACTTGACGCCGAAGCGATAATCGGAGGAGTCATCGACCCCCTCCGAACGAAAGTTCATCAACTCTTACTTTTGTTTTCACTTTTCTGTGCTCCGCAGGTGCGTTGCCAACGGCGATGCCGACGAGGCTTACGATGAAATGCCAATTCCATTACGTCCGCGACGCTCATTGAATATCGCACAGGAGAGCCACGCGGTTCGAATAGCTCCGAGGACGATTCCGGTGAACAATAACCATGAAATGACATTAAACTAGCCGTGATGAGTCGAGCAACGAATTACGCGGAATGATCTTGAAAAAATATGAAATCCGGTGAGACACGGCGATACCGGTAGCCCGTCGCTGACCCTGGGACCGGATGTCGAGCAATCATTTATTTTATATCAATCATACTTAAGCAGGAAGACGGCTGGGGGGTGGTGAGGAGGGGAAGTGCACGCATAAAGGAGGGAAGAATGAAAGGATTCGTTCGTTGGCTCGGCGATTGTTGTTCATAGGTGGAAGGTGGAAGGTGGAAGGTGGAAGGTGGAAGGTAAGCGGTACCAAGGGAAGCGAGATAGGTGATGCATGTCATTAGCCGCGATGTTCTCCGGAGTCGAGAAATCCAGCGGAGGAAACCGTCTCTGTGGATGACGTCCGTGGATTGACAATTCCTGTACCGCTGCTATTATTATTGTCATGCCCAGTGCTCCCCTCAAAATCGTTTCGTACTTTTTCTTTCTCTCTTTCTATCCTTAACTGAAGTTTGTGGCTAACGAGGAACACGATTTCCCAGTTTTTTTATGCAGCGTTCCACTCCGCTGCTTAATTTCGCCAAACGGATTTCGACGTTTTTGGTTCATGCTGCCATTCGTGGCTGCTACTCGTATATACTATCGATGATCATTTCACATTAAATATCACAGGACTACCTCACAGTCGTTACATATTTTGTTGAATGAATGAAGATTTTTATGCTTTAAATTTTTACCCGTAAAAAAATGTACGTGTTTGTGGCTTGGCTTGGAAACTCGACATTTATTTCAGGCTTGAAGTAACTTGATTATTATATCAAGTACAGTATACGTACGGTTGATGAGTCCAGCTTCAAGTTGTTACGTATAGTATTAGATCAGAAGACTGGTTAGTAGTAGACTCGGAGAGCTGAATGAATGATAAAATGAATCGAGTTTTCTGCAGTTGCATGACGATAAATAAGTTATTAATTTCGAATGGCAAGCTGTCGCGTCAAAATTTTCAACTGCAGTAGGTACAAGCAATAAATATTCTAATAGGACCCTTGTGGAAACGCTTTGAAAAGTTTTCCCAGATTTAACTCCCTCTCGTTCCCGGTTTCCTTCTCCGCCTCCCTCTTCACTCAATATTCGCGGACGCTTACTTTTATATTTACGAGGCATCGAGGAACGAACGGAAAGAACGACTTTTTCAGGGCAGGAAGGGAGTTGTCGGATATTCTTTCAATATCGAGGGGAATCTTTAAGTGGGTTTCCTGCAACAGGTTGTAAATCCGTTTTTTAGGGATCCGACAGTTTGGTTTGAGGTCGCGAAGGGGGCAAAAGGGGACTTCCTTGGGGAAAACCTCGGTCCACCTCCTCCCTCTTCCCGTCTAGACGCAATCCAGCCACCCAACCAACCAGCCTTTACACGTTTTCCGATCACCCCGACTTCCCATTTTCCCTCCCGTCGCTTCACTCTACCTTAGGGTTGCCCCGTCGACAAGGGGTCGCCGAGAGATTTCCTTTTATTGGAAATTTGTAGCTCCGAGAAAGCTCCGAGATATCCCTTCACCATACGACATCTGGCATTTATCTATTTCTCCAGATGGCTTTGGCGGGATGCGTCAGATATTTCTAATCATCTCCAAACATACTTAGAGATATGTGTTATATGTAATATTATTTGCTGATGTATGAATTTTCAACAGAATTTTTCTAAAGACCGTACTTGCAAATACTTCCCTCATGTTTTTGACTTGAAACGATATTCGGACAGTAAGACGTGAAGAAACAAAATAGATAATCTGCGCCACCGTAACACCCGTGTGTATTATATAACGTGGATTCGAATGGGTACGCGTCTGTACGAATTCAGTGATCGTACGATTTTCCGCAAAATGTTGTAATCCATGTATTAATCGATTGACCATTTATCAATGAAACACGTGTACGTACCAATACTGGGTACAAGCTTGCAACACAACGTAGGTATACAGCGCTTAATTTTGCCATTCATTAGAGCTGTCACCGGATAAATAAACACCGGGTATTTGTATGTGGATACGTGATTAACAGTACCTTCACGTAACTACCTTGATCACGGAGCGCGTTTTGTGGTGTACGCGTTTCAAACCACCCTGCTCCCCACATCCCTGCTTGGTTGCTCGAATAAAGGACATCGATTGGTCGATCCACTGAGCGTTTTACTAGCGGAGGATTCGAGGTGCGTCTGAGTACGAGCAATTTTCTTTAGCCTCAAATACATTTCAAAGCATTTTCTCACCGTTAACTGGAATTTCAATCGTTCAACATGAGGTGTCTTGAGTTTGCAAACAAGATGCTAATTCTGTAGTACTCGATAACTATGACTAGTATTTACACATTTGTAATAAATTCGAAGCATTGAAAATGTTGGTTAATATGTTTCTTACTCTATTCTTACGCAAGTCTGCCTAATGCGAATGAATTAAGTAGACAAATAATTCATAGCATATTAATACCGTCAACTTCGACTAAATCGGAATCGCTCAAGGGTGTAGTTTGATAAGAATGACCGAAAATCAATACCTACACACTTCTGGAATTTTTTGTTGAAATACAAAAACTCACTTCAGCTTCACCCTTATAATGAGTGAACGTGGTGAACTTTTTGTGGCATTTGTAATTACCAAGATCGGTCGACCAGGTATGGGAGTGAGGAAAGCGGCTTTTCAGATTCAGTTCTTGTTTGAAAGGGGAAAACGGAAAGGGTTCATAGCGATCGCTGAGTGAAGCTATCGGCTTCGGGTATCGAGAGGCGGAGAGCGAACGTTCGGGAGTCAGTGGAGGACACCCCAGGGGGGTAAATCGGGGGTGGGCATGCAACAAGTGGTTCGGTTTTCAAAGCCTATTCAAATTGATGGCTTTCCCATACCATGACAAAGCCCTCCCCTTGATACCACTGGAAAACGGAGGCTTCGCTCGCAAGGGCTCGCTTATACCAAACACAATACAACGAGGCTTTTATCGATATTGTGACCAGGCCAGGAGGTTTTATTACCCGCATTTTCACCTCATCGCTTTCCCGCGATCTCTCGTTGTAGAGCTTTCACGCTTTTTACACACTATCAAATATCGATCCTTCAATGAAAGCCACTCCACCTTATATTTGCTCACAATGTACGAGCTTTGCACTCAATCAAAATCGCCGGAATTGAATGTTAAAAGCCCAAGAGCAGGATTTTAGCTTCAAAAGAATTGACCACTGCAATTTATGTGCAGTAAAATTGTATTTACGTATGAAATAAGAAATGTTACTGCCATCATTAGAGACTGTATCATTACCAATCGGCCAGCGCGCTCGTTATAATTCCAGTTTGGGTAAAACCCGTGAGACCATACAGTGAATATAGTCTGAAAAACATTCAATTGGATTCCAACGACCACGTCGTGAGATAAATATGCCTCGGATCTTGTGCCTAGCAGATAAAGATCGTTCGGTCTATCGAAGCTTGATTCTCGTAGGATTCGAAGTAATAGACTAGGAATCCGAGAGCCCTGCCTTTGCCTGCGGAGCGACGATAATACGTTTATAATGATCAGTTGTCATTACGCAGACGACGAAACGGGCAGACGCGCTGCCGCGGAGGAGGAATAAAGGGATGATGATCATCTTGCTCTGGGCCTATTCAAGGTCCGGGACCAGGTTCAGGCACTCACGATTATTGATTAGTTCGGAGGGCCTGATCGGAGCCAGCAATCCATCAAGGAACAGGCCACTTCCCGTAGCCCAGCTCGGGAGTAAAGGACGGTCTTTAAAAACGCATTACCCAGCCCAACTCTGTCCCTACCCGCGGCCAACCAATAAGACCGATACGAGGCGCCGATCCAACTGATCGTTACACCGTTCAATTATTTTGCAATCAGCCCAAGATCGAATGCAGAGCGCTGATGCTCCTGACTCGTTTCATTCCTCTCGTTCGATCTTATGTCTAGCCCACTTCAACGTTTTAAGAAAAGATGATGCCTATTGACGGAAAAATTATTACGTCTGTGATTGTGCGAGGAATGGCGGTAGGTTCGAGGGTACAATCAAGTGATTATAGGTCAACTGGGAACACGTATGTGGGAAATTCGGTTGAAAAGATTTATACGGAATTATGGTTCTTGCGACGAATTCATATTAATGTCTTTAATCAGCTTTTTGCTTGGTTGGGAAGGTTCTTTGTACCGTCTTGGTGGATTTTCTTTTCAATCAATTAAAGCGTCACAGAGAAATATATATATATATATATATATATATATATATAGACGGGGTCAGAGATGAGGTGACGCATCTACATCTCGCTCGAAGCTTTATAAAACGATCAGGATCCGCTTTGGAGACTAATCAAATCTCTGATGGCCCCTCGGTGTAACGATATTCTCCACCTCATCCCTCGTCGAAACAATATCAAAATGGCATTCTTTAACTGATTGCCCCCTCGGGCTAAACTGGGTTACCCACACTAAGAAACTTTTACGATAACGAACTAGAAATAAGTTCGTAACTTTATTATAGACGGCGAAATCAAGACGCGAAGGCTCCGCCTTGGCGCGGCTTCGGTAAGCGAGAGTGAAAGAGAACAAAAAGAGGAGAAATTTGTGACTCTATTTCTCTTGTAAAACATTTGTGCTTAACAATATATTATATTCGAGTCTCCTTTTCATAATAACTATTTATTACCACCACTTCATACATGATAACGCCACGATCAAAATAAATTACGCAATAAGTGATATCGGCTTCTAAGTGTTGGTTTCTTTTTTTTTTCAAGAAGCACGCACTACGAATTCCGCGAACCTTCCCTGTAGGCTCGTTCATGTCTCGTTCCAGGTTATCTCGACGTCACAAGAAAAGCCTCGCGGACTCAGCAGCGTGAGAATGAGACAGGCAGGTATTCCGCGGCGCGAGAGATCATTCGAATAAAACCGGTGACAGCCTCTCCACCTCTCGTCCAAAACTCCTGACCGCTGAGTTACAAAGTAAATTCTTCTGTCGCGGTAACCGCTCGCAGCAAACAGGCTGCAATTCCGCGCTGATTATTTCTGACCGATTATAGAACGACGCTAAAAATTCGCTCGATATTATACTTCACATACGTAAAATTTTATCGCAAGTTGCCTAATTATAGCCTGTTTCAAGATATTCACCATGCGCGTATGCTTAGCTATATACGGATTGGCTTTTTTCCAGAAGAAATCTTGAGAGCATTCGTATTCGGTTAATTTAATTTAATGGCCCCAAAACAGCGGTTCGAGGTGATCTTTTTGATAGCGGCGAATTAGATAATGAATACGAACGAACCGATGGCCAATGAGTAGAAAGAGACGCTAATGGAAAAATAATTATCACGGTCGCGAAATGGATGCAAAAATAAGGCACGACGTCAGCGCGATACGTGCCAGTCTATAGTGTATATTCTACGTGAAAAAGTGTCCGTTCAATTTTAATCCCGATATAATTGTCTCGTTATACCGTCAGTCCGTCCGTTTGTCCGACTCCTCATACCTCCGTTTTACGCGCCAGCAAAGCTGTCTATCTAAATAGTGGATCGAATTTTAATTGGTGAATTCGTCATGCCCTTAAAAATTGTATTACGAAGATTGAGCGAAAATTGTCGTATCACGCGTGCGTGCACGAGAATGAGTCATACGGTTTAAACTACGCGAAAGGAGAGGCTACGGGGGGTTCATAATTATCGATTATACAATTAACAAGTCAAAGCAGAATTCAAAGGCAAACGGATAGCTCACTCAACGACTCTCGACCGCGTTTGTTCAGCTTATATAGCAATCAAATTATTTGAAAATAAGTTATACTTATAACTGGTGATGAATGGCGCGTGTCTTGTAATCTAAGTTTTTTCTCAAAGGTCGGCTGTCTCGAAATATTTTGCAAAAAAATTCAAGTACTCCTAAGCAGTCTCTCTCTAATTATAGTTATATATCCAGTGGAAAAAGGATTGAGGTGACAGGGTTTGCATGTCAAAGTAGCAAGTTGCCTTGCAACTGAAATGTTAAAATTTTTATCAAAGTTGTGTACAACGTATATGAGCATTAATTTACGAATGGGACGCAGGCTCACCGAAAGAAGAATTGAGGGGGGGAGGGGGGGGATTAATCATTAGAACACTAGACGCATCGGTCCGGCTCGATTAAAGTATGAAATAATCAAGCCAGCTTAATGATCGCGGTATTAGTGACAGCTAGGATAGATTGATCGAATGAGGACCGTATGCCAGGAGGCAAAAAGCACAGCCGGTGCTTACGCCCTGGCTTGGAATAGCCGGCAAACTGATTGATGATCACCAGCCGATAATTAAAAATATAAAACAACCCGCATCGCCGCCAACCGTTGAAATTCGACCGAGTCCCAGAGCTTCCTGGCCTTGGCTAATCCTCCGGGCCGCCCTAAGGCCCCGTAATTAAACCCCCCTTTTTCTCTTCTCTCCGTTCTACTCCCTTTTTCTCTCGTCGATACAGTACGTAATCTTTTCACACAAAAAAGGGATCTGTTGAATTCACCAAATATGGGGAAAGGAGTGTTTTTTCGATTTTAATAAATGTTAATTGACTCAACAAAAAAGTGGTCAGAATATGTAATAATTTTTCTTCTTGAGTAAAACCGCATTCATTCGAATCAACGCAGAACGTTTCTTTCGTCATATTTAACGAGTGAGTAATTTTTATTTTTTTTTTAGCGTCTAGACTTTTGCCAAATCATAAATTGAAAATCAGCAAAGGACCTTGTATGAAGTGAAAATATTTAAACTGAAGAATCTATTGATTGTAAAAGTCTCGTGACTAATTGAATATTCAACCGTAGCTTTTCAATCCTGACTATGCGCAATAAATGAAGATGTGTATTGTCAATAACAAATCGTGTACTATCAAGCACATCAAGATTCACGAAAATTCTAACAGTTATCAATTACTTGAATAATTCGTTCTACTAAGAGTCTTAAGCAACGAACGCGATACTTAAAGGAGCTTCGCCTTCCAGTAATGCCCAAAAGTAACAATACGTGATTTTCTGTTTCGCAGTAATATAATCAAAGGAAAAAAAAAATTAACTAAAACAAACGGCCAATTTAAGCGGCGAATTTCCGGACTGACCGGTGGGGTTCATCGGCCGTTTCTTAGGTATCAATCAGCTCCGAAGTCGAGCTGACGGTCTGAATGAACGCCTGCTTGTAGACCCTGGTAAACACGCTGCTGGAGACGCTGACATAATCCCATCTAGTTTTGAAGTGAGTGTTGCCGGTAGCAGCGGTTCGTCGCACTACGCAGGAGCGTCATCCCTGCGCGTACGCCTGCGTGCGTAGAATAAGTGTGTGCGTGGGTGCGTGTGTACACCGACACTAGTGAATAGGTCCAAGACGCACGTCTACACTCATAAATGCGCTTACGCGAGCGTAGTACGCGCCTCGAGTGTTCCAAGACAAGGCTGCGCCAAGTTTCGCGTAAGGCCGTTGACTAGCCGACTCGTCTCGAGTTCATTTCAACGAAGTCGACCCTGGTGCGGCGCGGCCTCAAATCTGGTGCTTTCGGTGCTCCTGAACTCCGTGGACCTTCATTCCCCGAGCCGGCGCCGCGACGCCTGGCAAGTGGCGCCGCAGCGGCCGCCGCACGGTCCTCTCGGGAACTTGGCGACTTACTGGTTCTTTCACCTGTCTGGACCGAAAGCATCTCTCACCGCGCATCCGTCTACTCGCTCATTGCAAATGATCGCATAAAAAGTGCTCGTAGCAAGTGGACAGAAGAATTAGAAGCGACGCGACAAGATCCGGAGATGCTAATTACGGTAACAATTTTTAGAATTGTTTCTTTAAAATTCTTTCGAATTAGCATTCTGACGTATGCGTGTGTGCGTGCGTACGTGTGTAGCCAGACATCGGCGGAAGTTACTTCGAGTTACCCTCGTGTTTTATTGGCCGATGGTTTCCTGTAGAAGAAGAACGTTAGCCGGCTCGGTGGAACAGCGATAAGGTTTTGCAAGAACAGGTGGTGCAGGTGTCCAGCTCGCTCGAATACCGCGTCGAGCACACACAACTAATGGCTCCAGTCTTAGGATCAGGTGGTCGTGTATACACGTAGGCCCTTGTGCAGCACGGTGCGAAGATTCTCACCCGCGTACGGTGTGCTGCATTGGCCAGCTGAGAAATTGTCGTTATATTTGTATCCCTTTGTCCAGTTCCATAGGTTTTCGCCAGGATGTGTCTTCGAAGTATTCGAGCCCTGTGAATTCATCAGGATTCATTTTAGGATTAACGTTCTTTCAATATCGTTTCAAGCTTTGCTTTCCTGCACTCAAGCCTCTTACAACGGCTGATTGAATCCGACAACGGAGTTCGGTGAAATCCTAAATTACGGTCAATCACGAGCCGGGATAAGAATAAAAAAAATACGTAGCATACGGAATGGGATTGAGAAAATTATTGTACGGACAATGGGCGAATGGTCGGTGATCGTTAGTAGGGACTGGTTAAAGTGTTTTATTGTATAATTACCAGATCGAGAAAGTTTATGCTTTATAAATTGTTCTTCTACGGAATCATTAATATACCGAGCAGCAGCCATACACGTTGACTATAATTCGTCGGACGGGGCCCCGCGGGCTGTAATGATTTTTAACACGAAAAACCACCATCGTTTTTGTTCGTTAGGCCTTGCGGTTCGATTAGGCTAAATTATAGGTTCTTGATTACCCGAACGGATGACTCCCAGTCAAGGTTGTAAGAAAGTCCCAACCTGCGCTGAGCTCCTGGCGTGTCGTAAAAGTCCGATAATGTAACTGGACTGGCCTCCTTCCGAACGCTTATTCTTTACACACCAACGGCTGCACCGAACTGATTAAAATTGGAATTTTTATCCGACGTACTTGTATGCCGGTTCGTTTTCGTAGTCTCTATGTGATAATGCTTAAGGATAATCACAAGGTAGTAATCATAGGCGAGCTAGTTGACCATCTTGATGGTTGCAAATTTCTTGACTGTAGGAATTGTAATCGCTTGATTTCAAATGCGTACCAATCGAGTATACTTCTATCCACGTAATGCAAAGTCACGAGGGACAAAGTAACTACGCTTCAACGTATTATAGACAAACGAATATAGCCATAAGATTCAAACGGGGAATTTATTCGTCTGGAATTCCCGTCGTTTTTGCATGCACCAAGACGCGATCCGTCCATCTCCCTTCATTCTCATATGTGACATAGGAGTGGCTGATCTATCGCATAAAACGCGTACTAGGGTGTACCGCTTCTGAGTTACGCCCACTTTCCTCCATCGTCGCAATACTCTTCTTCCAGTATATATTCCCTGTTCCCAGTCCCATTGCAACACTCGTTCCATTTGCTTGAAATATCGCCGAGCAAGGACCGAGCGAAATATTTGACGAGTTATAAATTTCCCTTTACTATCGCGTATGAAAGACACGTCTGTTGGAAAATAACTCGCCTTCATCTCCTGTCGTTGGCGGATCCTCGACTATCGTTGACTGGTCCACCAAGGAAAGAGGAAAGAACCTAACAACATTGTATTGCCTTTATCATTTTCATTATCTACATAAGATGGAGACGGGAAATAATAGTGGAAACGCTTATACGGATGGGATGGACAAAGAATGTGAAGACCGAGAGTGCCATTGAGAGAAAAACCGAATCCAATTATAATCTTCCACCAATTTCGTCAACTTTCCATTCCTTTGTGGCCTGTCTCCTCAGTTCCCTGTGACAGGTGAGACTCCGTATTTTTCGAATTATATAGATGCCGCTTGATTTCACTCAACTAGTAAAGACGTACCCCATTATTAAAGTCTGAATGTCACGCGAGGAGCATTAGCCCGAATCGAAACTCGAAAATCTAGCCCTATTACTGGCGTTAGGTGGTGGTTGAAACGACGCGACGCCACGAGTTGTCTGTAATCTGAAACGGAGTTGACGCCAGGTGACGAGCTACCTGGAACATACGTAACGGTAACAACGTGCTGATAAAAAATCCATTCAAACCCTTCAGGTATATACCGAAGATGAAAACGCCCGCCTGTAAGCGCAGGATTTCGTAAGGAATAACTACGATACACACGGCGATGCGCCCAGCGGGTATACATAGTGTTTCTTTTCGACAAAATTATACGCTTGGATCAGATCGCGTGAACGGCGGAGTTGCCGAGCGATGTTTGAGAGAAAAACCATTCGTGTGAAATCGTAGTGATTTTGACGATCATCATCGTTAGTAGCTCGGGACTAAAAAAGAACGCGTCTTCTCGCAACTTCGACATCGTTAAGCGCCCTTGATCAGGACTCAAGTATAAGGCATGTGCATCTAAAAATTCCCGGATCATTACCGTCACGGGCGATCGACGAACTCCGACGAACTTGATTTCGGTTCCACCTAAAATGTCGAGAATTTTGCGAGTCGCGAGTGATGTTTTGCTTGTACGAGAGGGTGGTAATGGCGACCAAGATAGAGAGGGGGACTCTCCAAATGTAATCCACGTACAGACTGCTTTCGAATATTAATGTCACGTGACTTATTACTCCAACGCACGTATGCGGTGGATCCAGTCCTTATGGCGCCAGATATCCGCAAGCATCCACCGTGGCTCTGGAAACCTTGCGATTGTAAAATTTCCTGCCTCGTGTACAAGTGCCTTAAAGTACCCCGTAAATCTGGTGAAACCAAGCACTCGGATAGCTTCTTCCATGTAGCCTGCACTCTAGGTGATATTATTATACTCATCGAGGAATTTCTGATCGGCAATAGTAACTAGATAGAAATACTAGAGATTGTTGCATTGAATGATTTATAACTAAAAATTGACGGTGAGGTTACTCTTTGCAGTCAAATATTATCAATTTATAAATTGATATAGTTTTCAGTATCGTGCAGACTTTAAGCATCCAGCACCTGCACAAAATGAAAAACATTAAGCGAAATATTGTTGTTTGACATATACGACAATTCTTTAACTGTCCAATGCACGCGGCGTCGGCACTGCACTATTGCATCCTCCTTGTGTCGTCGGTGTTCACGTAGCAGGTAACATATGTGGCGACAGACTCGGTAGTTATTCAGAAGATAGCGAGGTCCGATTAATTCGTTAAATTAAGCGATTATTTCTCTGTAGCAGTCCACCGCAATACAGTTGGAAGAGGGCCCAAGGAATGCAGCAGGGAGTGCACACAGCAGCACCGCAGTGCTCTGCGAAGGAAACACCTCTTCATCGACACCGAGGAAGGCATCGGCGTCATGTGACAGAATTAAGCCGCATTACTTAAGCCGGCAAAATGCGTGGCGTTGCAGAATGGCGTATACGAATTAATTGCCGCCGCATCACGCGACAGAATAATCCGACATTCACTGGCTGCATCGCTGACCGCGATACTTGCAACGGCAGCGTTCACCTGGCTTTGATCACGTCTAGCAAAATATCGAGATTAATTAAGTCCAATGCGGCGAGTGATCACTCATGTTTTAAATCGGTGGCTTGCGGAGGTAAAATGATAAAGAAAGAAGGAAAGTGGAGGGGAGGGTAGGGTAGGGGGTGGCAGAGAGACGAGTGGGCCAACAAGGAATATAAAACTGGTGGATAAATCAAATAAATTTTACGACGGTATTGTCGTGTGTTATCTAAAGTGTATACCGGTCGTCCAAGGACTTGCCTATCGGGTGAAACACACGCGCGCCCTCCTCACACAGGGTTGAGTATGGGACACGAGCGCGTACACACACCCCGATAAATATAAATCAAGCCTCAACCCTTTTGCTATTAGTGGAGTGAATCAGTTAGCCTGAAATTGTACCACGATAAATTTTATGCTGGTAGCTTGGTAGGGAGCCAGGGGGTCGCGGGTGCCGGGGTGAAGAACGGCTAACAGCGAACTGGTGAACGGAATTAAATAGAATTGCGCCGTCGTATAAACAATTGGATCGATAATTTAAGATCATTATCAACCCCTTTATATTAGTGCCAACCTCGCAGCTGTAAATTCGCCTGTGATTCCGTGGTTCTCATCCACGACTTCAACCCCACCGGGTCGAATGCGTAATTTAAAACACCCTCGAATATCGCAATAAACACGCCTTACAGGTTGCGATCAGCTTCGATCAGCCACGCACAGATCTGCTAATTTTTCCATAATTCGTAAAAGGGATGATCGTCTTCGCCCGCATCCATCTTGCTGCACCCCACGTTCATACGCAGCTCATAGCCATCGAAGTCGAATCCTTTATTCCTCACCCTCCTTCCGGCAGGTTTAACGCAGGCGCTGATTTGATAAGCGACCAGGGGAAGATGGTGCAGATAAGTTATTGACTGTCACTGGTATGGCCACAGTGAGTTGCTGGTAACCCTTTTCCAAGTGCGTGCACATGAGTCGTTGCGGGTGGATGTACGTTCTACATGTGACGTTATAATGTTGCTGGTCGTGTGGTTCAGGCGTGTATGTAAATCAAAGGTAACTACACGCAAGCGACATGCTGTACAACTCCGTTTTAAATTGCTTTGTTTGATTGGTAGCTCCGCATTAATCATTATTATGCTAATTGCAGTGGAAATGTACTGTACGGTATCGATATACGGAGTCTAATCTGCAGCTACCCGTTCAGGTTAACTGTAGGTCAAAGTGTTATATTACGAGATCGAAGAAACCGCACGCAGAAATTCATACGTCGCCATTTTTTTTTTTTTTTTTTACTGTCACTACGGTAGTTGCTGCCACTGACGATGTTGATTCACAGCTGTTCAATTAACATCGGAATTTTTGTATTCATGAAAGTTTCCTAAAGTTCTTTTTTTTTCGCAAAATTGAAACGGGAAATTGTGTTCATTGAAAGAAGTTTTTTGTTGTTCAGGTCATTCAATATTTGGAGCAATTTGAAAACCTATGGGGACCAATTAACGATTCGGTGTGGCTAAAGCATTACCGGCGAGATCTAGCTCGAGCAAAGACACAAATTATAAATGACACAAGGATCGTTATAATGTACTTATTAACTCAGTAGCAAAAAAAAAGAAGACGATGATGAAGAAGTAGAATGTGAAGAAATGAGAGAAGAAAATAAAGAAAATTAGAGCAAACGATCAGTTGATTTCGAATTGGAATTGTATCGGGTTTTTGTCGAAGTAATTTTTAAGCACAGCGGTACACCACTATTCTTCGTGGCCTTTGTTACCAGCCTGCCACTCATTGTGCGCACAGGCGGGAGGTCCAAAGAGTCAGTTGAATCCTCCAAATTACGTACTGGGTCCAGAAAAATTTTATCTCACTTTCAAAAGGAATCGAATGTCTTTGATCTGCTTCTTTCTATTGTTTGATCGAAGATCGATTTTGTGATTAATCGACCTGGCGGCAAAGTTGTTCTCAAAAAACTAACCCGACCTTTTTCCTCGTCAGATTGAACCGAAACTAAGTCGGTTCATACCAAAATAACCGATGAATGGACTGCAAATATTGATTTATTTTCAGGAATATATAAAACTTGGCGAAGCAGACTGGCGTTGAAAGCGTACCTCTTAAAATATGTTATCGAAAAAATAATACAGTTGACATTATAAAGACGTCCCCGTAAAAAGTATCGTAAGCCTCGAAGTATCATCCATGCATCGGTGAAGAATTTTTTGCTGATGAAACCGAAGGAAAAAATATTCTGCAACGGTCTGAGGATAAGGCAGAGGCTTAATTTCGTAGAATTTAGAAACACGCTGACTGTGGCAAGGTTCGGCTTCCCTCCATTACCAAGCAGTGCTTTTCCGAAAGGCGAAGGGTATTATTAATTGGGAGCGCATCAGCGGTCATAATCGATGAGCAGATTGTAATCTGACCCCTGCTAATGCAGATATAATAATTTAATAAGAGCCGATAGCCGTTGGGCTATTATTTAATGGACAGCTAAAGGGGGTCCTCCTCTACCGTGACGAGCATTTTTTCCGGGGCCCGGTGAAGCCGTCAAAAGCCAGAACCACCGTCGAGGCTTGAGCCGATACAATCGTGCAGCCGTGCCTAGCGACTATAAGGTGCTCGCCAAAAGTGCCCATCGGCTCTGCCTCGTTTCCATCAATGGATCTGAAGGTGCCTCTTAAAACGAATCGTCTGAGGGAAATCGGACGGAGTTAAAACTCCGGGGGTTATTATCGGGGAAGTAGGAAAGGTTAATGGAAGTAGGACTTTTTTTCTATTTTCCGCGGTACGTCGAAGGAAATAACCTTCCGTCAGGCCAACTCTTGGTGTGAATTGGAATAACGTTCGTAGTAAGTACCTTTAAAATTTAAACTGATTGCGAATAAATCTTCTTATCATGTTGTTGCAAAATTTTTTATATTTCTTGTCGATACACCACACTTTATTCTTATAAGTTGTGGCATGACTTCTCAAACTATAATCTACTGTATCCTCAGTTTTATGCATCACACATAATGCTCCCGCAGTATTGGTAACCAAGAAAAAGATCACTTCGAATCAACGTGCCAAGTTGATGAAGTAAAACGTAGTACAGTAAACGTATATAGGGTATAATTAATTGATGATATTCTATCCCCTAAAAAAGGTAACGAAAGTGAGTTTTTCAACAAGTTGAAGAGCCCCCTGTATAATCAAACTAGATTTAGAAGAGCAGCGCGAAGCTGTAGCTGGACGTGAACGTATCTTTGGGCGGACCAATCACTCGATGTCGGGACCAGGAACGTCCGAGACCTTCGTGGCACGCTCCAGGTGGCTAGCCTCGAGTCGTAACCGGTGTTTTAATTTGATTCCGACCACGACGCCGGAGAAGTTTTGTATTGGAATTCTCTACTAATTGTTTCACTTGGACATGCGTATACGTCTGGTAAAGTCTGATTTCCGTGGGTTCCAATACTGAACTGGTGAATAATTCATACAGTGGTTACAATTTGTCACGACATGTTCGATACCCGGCTTGATACGTACTAGTAAGTATTTGCATATCAATATCGCGCGAAACACATTCTTGTGTTCAGACATGGCATGAGCTGTTGGCGTTCCTAAAACTCGTTGGTGATCAGCGAATGAAATAACACATAAGTAATACGACAAGGCGCTAAAAATTCACCTTAGGATGCGTGCAGAAGACCATGATGCAATTTTCGAGGATATTTTTTATAGAGCAAGCATGAGAATATTTGGTGTTAGTTAGGTTTAATCCGGTTCAGAATGGTACTCAGTGTGTGCATATCAGGCGCAGGTGTAAAAGGAGTCATAGCTCAGAGTCAAGTCCTGGAGTTGATTTAAAAATTGTGCAGAGTTCTTAATCGGGAGGGATCACAGCCAGGTTCTTGCAGGGGCTCGGTGCACGTGTGAAAACTAATGTTATTTTTCCGTGAAGTTTTCTTTACGTGACACTCTGACTAATGGGAAAAGATACGTATGACCGCGGGGCATGAATTTATTCCTCACGATAGCCTCGACTTTAACGATCACCTATCGTAATCACGAGCAATAGTTCACGGTAGAATTCATATCACGGTGCACCGGGGTGTTTCTTCGATTATTTTCCGCCATATTCTATGTTCATAAATCTCACAGCGGAGGCGCTGAAGAGATGGTGCACGATGATAAATGTGCTCAACAATCGCTATCTAATACATTTGCAATTGAATCTTTTAATCACGATGCGTGATCCAATTATTGTACCAGACGTTTCCTAATCGTAAGAGGGTTGTGAGGTGCGGTTACAACTGTCCAACTGTCGAATTCAGAGCGTCTGCTAACCCAATTTACTCACCCCCTACTCCTTGACAGCCCTGCCGCACGACCCTCTCGCTCACTTGACTGGCCTAAGGACTCACCTTCCTTTCCAATCTGTCGAGTACCTATTGCTAAAACCGGCAAACGGCCCCAGGATGAGTAAAGAGGAAAGTGGTCATTCCAGTGAAAATGGGTTACTAAATTTTCGAGGAATGTAATAATTTTTCTATTCTCACTCAGCGGAAGGCAGCAAAATTTTAACGAGATATTCTAACGCTTGATTTCATCAGAATTATTTCAATATTTTATTATTTAAGAATGAAACCATTTTCAAATAGTTGTGATAATAAGATGGCTTGGTAACATGAAACACCGATCAATACATAAAATTTCTTTGCTTTAGGAGGTTCGGGTTGAGAATAACGTTGTGTATAGTAGGAAACAATGGGTAAAAACGTCGGTGAGCGACGGGGTGGGCGGAAAGTGTATGTGCAAAATGTAAGCTCCCCAAGGAAAGGAAATTAGAATTGAATAGTTGATGAATTTTAGGAGTGGCAGACCCGGCTGAACGAGAAGTTGCGCACGTACACAGAACACACAACAACGCACACGCGAATACGCCTGCAAATATAACTTATACGCTGGCACTTATGGATAACATACGTTGTATAACCCACGTACGATTCCCGCAGAAGCTGGAAGGTAAGTAATTAGGAAGCGGTGTGGATTGAGCTAAGACAAATATTACACATCCTCTCATTCACCGATCTATGCACGAATTCGTTGTTTGAACGTTAAATCCAGCTTTTTTTTCACCTATTTTAGTGGTGGTAGCCTCGCGCGATGACGCACATAATTTTTCATATTTTCAGTGACGAAAGGATTCACCCCGGAATCTGTCATTTTTCAATGAATACTGAGGTCCGTCCATCACTCGTCGGACAGGATCAGCATCTATCGTCGAAAACTGTTTTCCCGTGTGAATATTTAGCGGAACCACCATTCTAGGAGATAATTGATCAAGATAGCTGCAGTGTGTCGCTGATATTGAAACGGGTCTGACTAACGCCCGGTCCCCGAGAGAGCACGGCGAAGAGGATTCGCGGCTCTCCTGCAGGAAGCATTATCCTTTAATCAAATACATTACAGAAAATTTATCGCGCGCCGTGAATTAATTAAATGCCGAAGGATAAATTCTCGCCGCTCCAAAGCTTACTGCGTACATGAAATTTAACATTCAATAAAATAAATCGCGAACCCTGTAAAATCATTCGCCAGCTCCACCTCTCCTCTCCCCTCGCCATCACCGTCGCCCTCACCTCGAGTTCTATCGCCGTACTTCCCGCGCCATTGCAGCAGCCTCACCTTCGCGGTTCACCTTAAAGGTAATTACGGCATTGTAAATCTCGCCATTGGCTCGAAGTCGCGGTCGCGGGTTCATCTCGGGTCAAACTTGAGCACTACAACGTCGAAATAAACTGCCAGTCTTCAAGTACTGCGCGAAAGCGGAACTTCTGCAGCAGGCGTCACGTCGGTAGTTCCATATAGATAACATCTGTTATCGCTAAACGAAATTATTTACTGCCGTAGTAGTGCATTATCCGTATGAAATCCGAAGGCTGAGTTGGTTGAAAAATGAATTTTGATCAACGCGCCCGATATTTCACGCATATTTTCCTGCACTCCCATCTTTCAGGTTTACTTTACTTCTTGCCGCGTGCACGCTCTCCGATATTCGTAATGATAAAAAAAGCTTCGTCTTCATTAAACTCAAAGACTTCTTAGCCTGAAGAAGCATTTGATAGAAAAAAGAGCTACGCTCACTTATTTAACGAGTAAAGATAAGTAATTCCCTGAACATGGGTCACACCTGCTCTTGGACAAATTTACACAGCTTGAACGTACGCGGAGGGAAAGATCGAGGTATTACTTTGACTTTTATCAACCTGGCCAAGCAAAGGAGACGAGCATGTAAGGTTTAGAGTAAATATAGTTATACCGTGATCAGGTTTATTTGAATACCTGTAGGTACAGGTATACAGGGTAGCCGAACACGGGAACCTGCGAATGACTATCAATACACCCATACATGAACGATGTACACATATGTATGCACGAAGTGAAACAGCGGACCGGATCCTCCCGATGTCGTGAACTCCGAAACAGAATCTGCGTCGCCGAACGTAAATTATATGAACGAGCGGTGATACTGGCGTGTATAAATTTATGCCACATATTAAATAGGCAACTGCACGCATCCATATAAAGCGTACTCGTACACTTATATTGCTCCTATTGCTTGCGAGATGCGGATACCTATCGCGGTTTATTCTTGTTACGACGAGTGCACTGCAGGCCGTACGCAGCCGGTGTAGAATTCGTGAGAAATGGCGTTTTGTGCCAAACTGGTTGGCGACCAACCTCACTCTGGCATTAATGCTGATCATATACCGCCGGGTCATACGTTTTCTTATTTATTTTTTTCCATTCTGTGTGACGTTCGAACAAACGAACACCGAGTAAAATGCGGCTGGGCACACGGTGCACAGGTAGATACATAAGTATCAATCGACGGGAATTTTTGCAACGGCGCAAAGGCCGAAGGGATTCGAATGCGCGGGGAAGGGTCAGATTATTAAGGCTCTTCGCGTGCCGTCCGGTCGACAAAACAATCAACCCCGGGGGCGATAGGGGTTACCAACGGGAGTCGACGTCGCAGGGGATACGAGTGGCGGGGTAACGAAAACACGAGGCTACATCCATCATTGTTCCTTCGCTAAGACCGATAGGGCACCATTATCTTCGAACTGGTTGCTCGATGCCTCGTTGATAAGCAGCAATTACCATTCCAAAACTAATCGTGACCCCGTCGAGTGGTTGGAAAGTAGCAATCTTTTCGTTCGCCGTGCTTCCGTAAGTTTAGCATTTCGATCGTAGGTTTTCTTTTCACATTCAAAACTTGCATCGATTCATGCGCAAAATTAATGGCCTCCCTATCTATGAAAAATAATTTTGAACCGTTTAGTCACTATTTGGTGAACTATTCATAAAAAAAGTACATTTACTCTTTGCAAAAAAAATTCCCCGTATTTTTGTGCCTAAATACATGTGTTATTATTTTCAAGTTTACTGGACGCAAACTTGTATTCAAATGTAGAACACACGTTAACTGAATAGACCGTTGGGTATAACTTGTTTGAAAAAATTCCACTTTTAGTCCGAAACTCTTGAAGATCGGCAATTTTATTCAGATTCTTTATACCTACTCAACACGAGAAATGAGTTGGAAAAATCCTATTTTCTCTCGCAGCCAATTTTTATCATTACCAATATCATCGTTATTACTTATTTTCATTTCTGTTCTTTCGCGATTTTTTTTTTATTTGTCCGCAGTGTTATAAATTATCAAAAGAAGGCAAATATCCTCAGTCAGCGATGGTGCAGCTGGGCCTCCACCGCAGGGAGGCCACAATTACACGCGGGGTCGCAGAGGGAGTTGCGATCGGCTAATTGGCCCCAACTCTATGTGCGTGTGCGTGTGCGTGTATGCAAGTGTGTATTCTTCTTCTGCCTTCTTCTTATTCGTCGATTTTTATATCGGCTCGGGTGTCGAGTTTCACCTTGCGCCTCGCCAAGTAGACCTTGACCCGAAGGATTTTTAATTATTCGTCGCCGCATATGAATAAGCCCCATAAATAAGAGTCGTATAGGATATCTGCAAGGTACCCACCCCGCACAACCAGTGTGAAATGCCCGATATAAATCAATGTGCAAGATGTGGCAAAATGTTGAAGTCTCCAACATGCGCAATACGAGTAATTAACCGGCGAATAACCATCGGACAGTAAAATCAATCTTGAATAGAAAAATCGATGAAATATTACAGCTCGGCACACGCGTGCAAACCGCGGGTAAATCGCTCTTACCATTGTAATTTCACAACACCTAGCACTTCTCTCTGATTCATTTAGTCGAGAGATTGTACTTCGCCTATTATACAATCGAACTATAACATTTCCTCGGTGCCTCAAGTGACAAGTAATAAAAGCCCCTCAGCTTACCTTAAATAACCTAATCTAGTCGAAACGAAACCTTGTTTAAATTTCACCCGGATAAAATTACACAACTGATATTCTCGTGTGAACAAGAAAAATGTCGCAGGTATATCCGTTCGGTCGAATCCTTCGCTAGAATCGGTCTTAGTCTGTTGGCGTACGGTTGCAGTGCATAAACATTGTTTGAGATTAGCGAGGTGGCACGCAACGTGACTGTAGACAGAGCGAGGGGTTATGGGTGCGAGGGAGGGTTGGGTGCTGGTGCCCCGGGTGGGCAGCGACGTAAGGTACGTCGATTTTTCTTATAGGTCACCTGCTTAGGAACCCTTATCGCCGGACGGTTCTCATGTTACTTTTAATTACAATCTTGAATATGGGGAACGTAGGGTGGTTACAAGACTCCCCGGGGTAAGCTAGAGCGGAAAATCAGAAATTTATAAGTGCCGGATCGTGATCGAAATATAAAAATAAAGCTAAAGAACAATTACTGGAGGAAGAAAAAAAACGACAACCTGCGCTGCTGATCTTTGCTCCGATACATAATATTAGTTACAGATTTTAAGAGAACGGTGTCGCGGTACTAAGAAAATAAAACTATAATAATTAACAACGCGAAAGAATAATTCCGCGCCGTATCACCTGGCATTAAATTAAAAAACGGGTAAGAAAGTGGAAAGTGTCGTTGCGGTCGCTGAGCAAATCAAGCAAAGCAATCTGACTTCACCTGGAGCACGTGAGGCCTTCTCGGCTACCCTGGATTAATTATTGATCGCATAATCAGGGCACTTGCTTCAAATGCCCAGAACATTTGTCCGAAATTGGTCAGGTGATTCGCACCAAAATCAGTCAGGTTTGTTTAAACTTCAGTTGCCTGTCATTCGTCACTTTTCATACCATTTCTCATGCTGTGAGACAGAAGTCTGGCTACTACAAGTGCAAGCCAAGGGAAGAGGTATTGGAACCTCAGGAGCACCCCGTATGTTCCAGGGGCAACGATATCGCGCCTGACAAATCCAAGCAATATCCACAGCGGGATTGGCTGTGTGAGTGTAAAATGTGCAAATGTAGGCAAACGACACAAATCGCACACACAAGCTGGTTGAATTACAGCCGGCAGCCGGAATAAAGAATAAACAGTTGGCGGGTGGGTATGAGAGTCGTGTGTGTTTGTACTCGTATGTGTGAGGGGGTACCCGAAGGGGGCGAGGGTGAAAAAGGAGGAGGTGGAGGAGGGGGAGGAGGAGGAGGAGGTATGGCTGCACAGTAAAGAAAGCGGAGGCGGAGAGATTGCCATAATATCTTGACGCCACGCAACTTTTAATATCGAAGGGTGTTTTCTCACCTTTAGCATAATATTAGGAGGTGGATTTGAATTTAAAGGTCGCGAGTTTTAGCTCGGTTACTTATCTGATATGCTAATAACACAATATCCAGCTATAACTTTACTCGGTAAAGACCTTATATACCTCGGACCATAAAGAAAAAGCGTCACCGTAATCGATGCGATACCTCGAGGCCACGGTGCACCCTCACCCCTCGCCAATCCCTGCACGGAATTTATTTCCCACAGAACACCGTGATTCGAACGTGAGGTTCCTTCACACCTTTACAAGCAATGAAAACCTCGAACCGTTTATATTTTCAACACAATGATCACGCGAATCTGTTTATAGAAAATTTGTAAAATATTTTCAGCGACTTCTTTCGTAAAGTTATCGGAATTAGTTACGCACAGTTTCAGCATTAGAAATAACAGATCACGTACAGATATTGCGTAGAGCAGTGCTGCAGCGCTTTGTCAATATCCGAAGTATTTGCTCACAGATCGCAGCGATTCCAACGAATCCATAAAGCCCACGATTAGTCTCTGTAACAAACCGTCGAAGGCATTGCGAAAAAAAAAAAAAATAGAGAAGTGGATATGCGTAATGACCAACGCATGTAATGAATAATTTCCAGGATAAGACCGGAGCTCGAAAAGCAGGTTGATTGCGAGTCGTTGACGGCGCGATGGTGTGTCGGTGTAACGGGAATGAAACGTTTGCGTTTCATCCATCGATTTTCATAACACGCAGACAGCACCTTCGTTACGATCGCTTATCGTTGCAGGACTTTCAGTGAAGGAGGGCCGAGGGAAGAAGGGTATTGATTGCTCCGATACGGTGGAGTTAGTTAGTTACGCGGTTGGCAAAGGCGCGGGGCTGACCAGACTCACGCACGGTGTATATTATAGTTTGCGCGGAACTGAGGGGGCAGTGATGGATCGGGCCCGGTTATCACCACCTCGAGTCGACCACCAGGAGTTCACCACGGAGGTTCGGGGTCGTTTGCCAACGGCGGGATCAGCCGACGGGGGGCGCCCCTACGTAGGCTGAAAAGTTAAAAGACCACTTTACCTGTAGACAGCTGCTAAATAGAGGCAGCAAGGAAAATCACCGGTATATCCACACCGTTCTAGGATTTCTTATCGCGCACTATTCATATCCGCGGGAAATAAAGGAGTAAAATATTTGACCGAGAACCCTTGAGTTCCTGCTTCTTGCGTGCGAAATTACGATTCGACGTCGCGGTCCAATCCGGGGTAAATGACTTCGTTCGGATGAACGGTACGAGGTCGATGTCAAATACGTGAGTGCCGCACCAGTTCACGATCACTCTCGAGCTAATTTCGGCGAAATCCTCTGTGAAATGATGAGCTTTGCCCAGGCTCTGCAAAGAGGGTGAGACTGATGGCGTATACCTTGTCGATTCGAGCGATTGATTTGACGCAAGGACAATTACAAAATTGCAATAGCACACACATAGCGATCGCGATGGCTTTCAGGCAGCATACCAGATCCCAAGGGGGTAAAAAGGGGAGGGGGGAGGTTCTTCCAAACGGTAATATATATTTCATCCAATTAGCGAGAAATTTCAATAGCTTTTCAATTAATATTTCCGCAAATTTCAATTAAATTTAAATTAATCAGTTCGCTGTTCTCGGTGGAGCGTGCAGACCGCGCGCCATCGCATCGCATCGCCGACGTAAGTTGCGAAATTAAATTTTAATCTGTTTGTATTAGTTATGGATTTATGTTGTGCGAACGGTAGAATTACGTGACTTGCAACCGCTCGGACCTACGGAACAAAGTGTCTGTGTACGCGCGTGTAATTTAACAAATTCTATTACTACTTTACATAGGTTTCACGAAATGGAAGCTAGACACCTTCGCGCGTACTGTCAGCGGATACCTCGGCGTGTACGAGTATCGTGTACGCTTATGTATCTCACGTACTTTCAAGGAGATAGCTGGGAGTCGAGCATGTGAACGCAATCTTTCTTTCCTCTATCATTGACAACGCCGTGTAAAAAACGGAGATATACAGACGACCAGGACTCCCTGCCGCTTGCTGATTCTGGTATAAGCGCATTGAGCAAGCATCAAACAAATTGTCTTATTTCAAATGAGCCAAAACCACCGAGTTGGATGGCTGCTTCAGAGGCTGCTGTTATTTAATACGTTCCACTGCATGCTGCGCATCGGTCACACTGGCGTAGAATCTTGCGAAAACATATAATATATTCAGCCAGTCACAAAATCGGATCTTAACCATCCAGCGGAACTTTGATAAGTTTAGCAAAACCGAACGTCATCGTAATGAACTGTCAAACGCAACTTGTACATCGCCATAAGGTAGAATGGCGGAGAGAAAAAAAGAACCAGTTATGAGATACACGATGGAAAAGTTCCCGTAATAGATTTCAGGCACTGCACACTGTCTCCATGGGAATGGAAGAGTTTTGTGCCTCGTACCGTTGCAGCGTTGGAAGCTGGCTGCAGCGGACTAGTGGAGATATAAGCGCTGCGTGGATACACCTACATAGGCATCGCGTTGTTGCAGGTATACAAACGTGATGGGTGGGAAGGGGGAGACAGGAAAGAGAGAGATGGCAAAATTATCGGCAGGTTTACGAAGGCCAGTCACCTCGTGCAGCCGTAGCCATTCTTTAAAACAATCCTGGATCATAAAATTCCTTCATTAAACATCAAAGGTGGGCTATAAAATTGGTGATTTCGCGGAGGCGAAGCGTTGTACGCGTCGACCCCCCGCCGAGAACCACGACCATCTCCCGAAATGGGCCTCGATGCCCGAGCGATCGGCCACGCCGTTGGATCGTCGGTTGATTAAAATCCACGAACCTTCGATACACAAACCAACAAACTGCATCTCTTCTCGGTTTGACCTCCGTACCCTTCCCATTCCCTACCGATTCACGCACTAGGTGTAAATTCGTACAGTGGCGCTCAAAACCCATTGGCAGACCATGCGTTCATCCCATAATCATGAATAGATAATCAAACTTCACTTAAGATGTGCTATCGGTTTAATCAGAGTTTGTGGAAGACACCGTGAAACACGTGAAATTAGTCTGTAGATCTCAGAAACCACAAGGCACGAGAGTCATTAACACGGTTGTAGTGTGACGGTTGCGCGGGGGTGCGAATGGTTGCCTTGAGAACCAGTATCTCGAATGTTACTTGCGATGCGTATGCGGCCTGGAACGATACAAGCCAGACAAAAGCACAACGCGTGTGCAAAAGGTGTGTAAGGTGGGTTCAATTAGGTGTGAGTCAAAGAGTTATTTATAGGCTGTTAAAAGCCAGGCTTGAAGGACCCCTGCGAACAGCTATTATCTGGGTACTTCTTAAGCTCTTTCTCTCTCTCTTTCTGTCTCACACTTTCTTTATGTCTTTCCTCTGTCTCTCTCACTATTCATCTATCTATCTCTGTTCATCTCAGATTTGCGGTTACCTGCCAATGGCAAGTACTTTGACAGTGGGATTGAAAGACCATTTTACCGATTACCATTGCGCGTTGGGAACGCTGCTCATCTTCACAAGTCACCCGCGGTGATCGAGGATCGGCAACGGAAGACTTACACACCCGTAGCCGGCATCACCATGGACCCAGTCGTCGTAATAGGTCCAATATCTCATTCGGTTTCCCATTATCTCTGAAAGCAGCTGGTGGCACGCAAATTGGGCAGCGACTGATTGGCAGATGCGAATCGATCCACTACAACGAGTAATAACGTTAATTACCAAATTCCTATAACGTCGCGGCGCGTCAGGCAAACAAGGCTAAGCAATAACCGGTAGAATTCCTTTGCGAGACTGAAGGAACCAGGAGATGCTGGCAATGGTGATGGTGATGGTGATGGTGATGGTTCTAGTGGTGGTGGTACGTAGGCAGTCGAGAGTCAGGGCGGCAGGCGGGCCGACGGACTGGCGGATAGGCGGATGGGTGGGTGGTTAACCCCTCAACCTTTAACCTCCCGCCCTCCCCCTTTCTCTCCCTGCCCCTACCCCTACCAATTCCCTTCATCCCGGCTCTTCTACGAGGTGGTTTTCGATGCCGTGTTTACTTTTCGTTACATTCGACTACGCACTTCGAAGTAGAAAAGAACAACACAAGTGACATTATATTTGTTCACCTGTCAAGCGGAATTCGGACGTGATGCAAGTAAAGTACAAGTCCATTAGACAAAGTATAAAGACCAGAAAGAATAAAAATTATACTAAGATGAATGTGAGAGAACAGAGAGAATAAAGAGGGGGAGGAAGACAAGCGTGAAGGAGAGAAAAAGTTGACGATGCGTCAAGCAGAATTGAAAATAATCGTTGACATCTTTTGTTGCACGCGTTGTGAATGACACCCGCAGATTGTCGCTGCCATTCCAGTTTCCACGTTCCACTTCATTCTATACGGTATATAACCTTTTTATAAACTCTCGAGATGATGTTACAAGTTTATACTTACTCCTGAAAATCTCACGGCGACTCCGAACTCTCTCTCTTTCTCTCTTTCTCTTTCTTTCTCTCACTCGCTCTCTATATCTTCGTTATTCGCTGTTTTCCGCCCCCCCTCCCCCTCCGCCGTTCCCTGGCCATAGCCCTTCTTCTCTTCCTCCCCCAAGGCCCGGCTACCCAGCGTAGATTTGTCGACGGAACGATAATTGAATTTTAATTTTGTAATGCCTCCTTGCGCTTGATGTTGCGTTAATCTAAGCGTATTGGATCTGTCTTAAGCACGCCCTCGCGTGAATTTATATCGTTTGTTCGAAGCTCTTGAATTAAACTTGAGTACTGTACAGCCACCGAATACCAGTCGGTTGAATTGTAACAAAACTTCCAAGAATCTGCTTACAGGTCGATATATTATATTCATTATAAATTCCACCGTATATCCCGCTCTGATAGGTTAAAATCAAATTCTTGCGTACCACTTTTTTCACAATCCGGCACAGATAAAGATGAAGATTAAGATGGAGAAATGTATTCAATTTTGTTTGTAACCTATACTTATATTGTATGGTTATTGGTGTGCAGTGGGAAGTCAACGTGATTAAAATTCGCGGATTATCTTTTCAAAGAAGAGAGATGAAAAAAAATCCGTTTGGAAACTTGGGAGTGTTTGTCTGACCAATCATGGTTGAGAAAAATCAACATTGCAGAGTCAAGTTATTTCTGGCGACTGTCTGGGGGAACATCATCAAACACACCTTGTAATTTTGATCATTTGACCGCTTACAATCTGCTGGCTAGGAGCCTCCATCTTAGTCCATGCCATAGGATTTATTCCCCATTCGCAATGAGTTAGCGATTAAGAAGTAATTTTCTTGCGGTGGATTCGTCCCTGCGTCGCTGCTACTGGCAAATTCTCGATTGCTTTGAGTTTATTTTATCGATTTCTTCATAGACATCAGAGGCAACATCGTTGCTACAAAATTCTTCGATTCCTCGATCACATAATAAAACACACAAGGGCGTGAAAGAAATTTAAATTATCGTTGCAAGTGCAGTCGCAGAATTATTCCTGAAAACAGGAGAATCAGTTTCGACGGACATTTATACGTATAAGGTACCTACGCGGATTATTTCGCATAACACTGAATCTCAGCCTGCGGCCAACATGCGTTAAATGGATTATTATAAGGGGGTACAGACAAATGGTCGGACAGACGGACGTCTGGCGCGTATCCCGGTAGCCGTTGGTGTAGCTAGACACTCGGCAGTCGCCACGTAGGGTCGCGGCGAAGAGCGAAGACAAACCTCGAGATGCGGTGTGGCTCTCGCTGCAGCACACAATCATCCGGGAGACGCCGCTACACGGACAAACACATAAGCGAATGGCGAATAATCTGTGGAAAAGAAAACGAGAGTTGGAAGATTGGCCTCGACTGTGGGAGGCTGGCGCCGTAGCGTGATTACCAATTTGGAATTTGCTGGTTGAAAAATGAACGGGGCGCTGCCAAGTTATCAGGTGCCGTAAAGTGAGCATCCGACAAACCGGCTGTATCCCTAGACATGTGTGCATTGACAAGTGTGAATGTGTCGACACCGATGTACCCACAATGCGTCGGTGTTTTTTCACCAGTTTTCAACCCTGGAACCATGACCCCCGTAATGTTCCAACATGACTTAACCACTTTATGCACTTTCTCTTCTCTAGCCATGAAGTTACCTGCATCTTATGGAATCACGGAAAATGTATCTTCGGCAAAAATAATTTTCTGCCAAACGTGGAAGATGTTCGCTAACGGAGGCTGCAGGTAAATACTGCTCTTCCAACAAACGCATACTGCAGATCCTACAGTAGCTGGGTCTGCAGCACCTAAGGCTGGGTCTGAACGCGAGCAAGACACTGATTGAATTGAAGTAATATCAGGGCAGTGACTAATGGTCGCCGAGGATTCAAATGTGGTCCTGTCAGTGATTTGTGCGTGTGTATGGATCAGATACTGTGTAGTCATGGTTGGTGATTATATCGCATTATATGAGAACTCTGCTACTGTGTACCCAGCCCTCACGAGGCGACGCGGACTTCTTGCTGACCGCCAACGAAGAAGAACTTTTGTCCGCCGGCTGCTGTTCGCTCGTCTTCGAGTTCGTCTTTACCCTGAGCCTTCTCATTGACGGAACGGGGAAGGGCGGCCAATTCCAATGCAAATCCAAGCCTCGTTACCACTTGAATATTTTTATTTCTTTCACTCGGTTCTTCTTTTTTTCACTCCTTCTGGATAGAATAAATATTTACACGAGGTGCAAAGGCAGAAGGACATTGCTTGTCTACTTCGTAGAGAAGAGATCTCTCCAGGGGAAATCTAACCCATTGTTTGTCTCTTTACTGCGTCATTGACGTCAAAAATAAATGCATAGTTTTTCTTTTCAATCAATAAAGCCTTACCTTGCAGATTGCTTGCCCATCGTGCACAAAATTTTCTAACCCTAAATCAAAGTTATAAAAAAATCACATTTTTGGATATTAGTGAAAACTGGAAGATGAAAAAATCGATACCGACTCAGTATCAACACTGGAACAGAAGGTTAAACCACGCAACTATTCTCCAATCTCCGTAATGGTCAAAAGTAACAACGTCATGAAGCCATCCCGGTACATCAGTGGATTCCGAAAGAAGCTAAACCATTCATTTTGTCATCATCTTACGTCGCTACGTAAGCAGTAACGTTTGAGAAGATGCCGCTGCCCGTCAATACAATTCCGGCTTGACGTAGAGAATTCGCCCGGGTGGTCCCGTAATTCAAGTAACAGAGTCCAGTAGACGTCGGTATGTCCAAGATGAGCATTTTGTCTAAGTGATGCATAAAACAAATGCTGACCTTTATGTTACTGCCTTCGCTGATTGATAAGCACCTGATATCATCCGCCGATATCGCGCTACGGTGCCGCTACAGCCTGAAGAACGAAGCCGGTTCCCTTGGCCTTCAGCTATGGCTGCCAGCTCATTCGGAAGGTAAAATAGATGAAGAATATTCGTAGACGTACACTCGAGCGGGTCATTCGATTTCGATGGAACCGAAGGGCACAGATAATTACGGAACGTTCACGTCTGAAGCGTTCATAACCTGCGATAGCCGAACGATTGATAGGAGCGGAATCATTCTATAGACAAAATACGTCCTCGAGAGCCTCTGGCACCGCCGACTGGGCCACTGATATCTCTGATGTCCGCGATGATTTATTCGGACCGAGATCAGGAACTCAGGAGTGCCTTAGCTCGGTGAAGCGTGTGTTCGCTTACACCTTGCAGTGCGGGGTATTGTGCTGCACGTCCAAGAGATGGACAAGCCTCGTCCAGCTCAGATATCTAACGGATGCCGTTTGTATCGTGGATTTGATTATCAAGGTGTGATTAGTGGCCGTTCGTCCCGACTTCTTTGGGAGGGGAACGTAACCGGTGGAATAAAATACCTCCTTGATCTCGACCGATAAGATGTCAGATAAACCGTTAACAATACTCGCCGGTCTTTGTACACGGCTATAGGGTGATTTTAATTACTGCTCTCCGTGAGTATCAATTCCTTCGAACCAGTAAGATTACAGGTTTGTTCCAAGCACATAAGAGAGAGACCATATCCTGTGTCGATCAAGAGAGAAAAAAAGGAATTATAAAGAACAATCGTCGATGTTGATCTGAGCATAATTCCATCATGTATAAGAAAAGAGATTCAACCGTGATCGTACTCTTGCTTATACCCGTACTTAAACAGATCGAAATTCGGAGTGGAAATCGATGAATTACGGGTTCGATGGCAAATCGATCGGACGAAATTGAATTTAAAAGTAAAAAAAAAAGTAATAATTAGCCAAGGTTGAGCCGTATATTTATTTAACGCGATGGTTGTTCTGCACATAATGATATGTGTATATTTTTCATGGCTGAGTGGCGGGTCAGTCGTGATTATAAGGTTCGTACCTTGTATCGACTCCTCACAATGGCATCGGTGCACGAAGACTCGTCCGGCTTACCAGGTGGGGGGTGTGCCTAACCGGGTTGAATGGCTATCTTATTGAGCTATCAATGGCCTAACCTAACCTCGCCTAACGTAACTCTAACCCAACCCTACCCTTGGCTCAACACCATCTCGCTATATCCTTTGATCTTCACCGACTCCGCGGGCGCGTAACTATATGTTGCGTTATGACTCGACTGCACTTATTATTGCCCACTGCACTACTGTTACTCACAGCGGTGCTCAATAAATTTTGCAAATTTTTTGCCAATGACCCTCGAAGGATTGAGAACAGCGTTCCTCATCTACCGATCCACGGGGTATTCGGAATGGGTGGAAAATCACACGAACGTGTGTCCATCGCTGGGTTCAGTGGTCATTTCTGATTATGGGCGCGAGCATATGTATTCCACTTTGCGCGTTCCATCTGCGTTGAAGCGTTTTATAATAACCCCGAGTGGCGGGATGGAGTATCATGCCAGAAGTCATGATGGGTCGTAAAAGAAACGAATAAAATATTACGCATGGAACAACCCCCGGGCAACTCGACTGACGCGGAAAGATGGTAGAGACGGACAGACTGACGTCGGGTCATAATAACAACCGCAACGCATAATTGCGAGAACGATTGAATTCCTATATTACCACCGAGCTGTGCGGTAATGGTGAAATGTGTGTAGAGACGCGTTACTTTCCCGTCAGGATTTCCACGGCTGATCATCGTTGTTGTAGTGTGGGAATTCACATCACCGATGAACAAATTCATTCGGTCAAAAAAAAATATCGGTCGATTCCTGGACAATCAAGATCGAGAATTTTCCATTTAGATGGAAAATTATGCTGCATAAGCGAGTGAAATTTCAACCTGGTAGATAGGAATACTGATCGTTGAGAATAGTTCGTTCAACCCCCTACATTGAACATGTGGATAACCGTACATACATTCGCAGAAGCAATTATAAAGCCAAGACTATAACTTACCAGGTGATATACGTTCGTATCTCGGTAACATTTGGCAGACGTAGATGTATTACACGCATATTGCCTGCGGGATGTAAATTTATACATTCTATAATTATTGTGCACTATTGGTCGGCAGATGAATATAAAGCAATGAAGTCTAGTTGACCGTACACGTGTCCACGATAATAAATATCCTACCAGTGAAAATTTCTAGCTCATTAATTAATTAATCTTATTTGGGGGAATATAAAAATAGTTTTCCTACACTTAAACCTGAGCTCAGTTCACAACATATCTCTATATAAATATGGTCTTGTATTTACCTCAATTTATCTTCTCAGTTTCCAACTAACATACGATGCATCTCTTGTTCCTCGTGTTCATGACATTGCGAGTGTTTATTAAAGAGTGATCCTTCCGTTACAAGTAATTTACGAAAGCGGTATGGATACCAGAGGATGAGGATGTGGGAAGGGTGGATATAAAAGAGAGACGGGTGACTGTGACTAACCAAGGAAAGGCAGCTCATGTCCCGCGAAACGGGTTGGGCCGAGAGCAAAATCTAACCGGAGGCGAGATACAGGAACAAAACGCTAGTAAAAGGGTTACGGAAGGCTGATGCTGGGCTCGGGAGGTATGGGAGGTATGACCAATCAATTATTAGTAGTGGAGCGCCCGCACACACAGCACCAATATTACCGCAGTCATTACCTTTCGCGTACTCGGTGTTCTTCGCTGCTCCGCAAGAGCAAAGTCGAAGCATCCCAGACGCGAGCTTACCAACTCTACAGCACTCAGTTTTTCCTCGTTCGATTTGAAAGTTTACAGAAGACATTTCCCCACTTTCCAAGAGCCCCCGTGTCAGCCTAAAGAATTTATACCTGGCTTGAATGATCCAGTTGCCGAGTGGATAACATCGTTGTCAAAATCAAAACACCATGGATCCATTGATTACAAGATCTCCAGAAGTCTCTTGGAAAAAATCCAGTCGGTCCAGAACGTCGAGATACTTTGTAAACACTTGACTCGAGGATCGCGAACGAAGGTTGTGCCCGGGGCACGTCCGAAGCGTCACGGCCGTAAGATGAGCCGAAGCTATCGAACGGGATGGCGAACTGGCGAATGGGATAGTGCATTGATTACAGGTCTAAGACTGATCTCTATTTATTTTTAGAAATATGTAAAATAGACTGGAGTTTTTGATCATCTGCGTGATATTTTTTGGCAGTGATTTTCGACGGGAACGTTGAACGCGGCATCGAGAGGAAAGAGGGTGGCGAGGAAGTAATGTATAATTAGGATTGAACGCGTATCTCTTAGGATTTTCTCTTGCAAGGATGATTAACGGTTCAAAGTGCAAATGATGAACGTGAACGCCCGTCGGTCCGTGATGCGGTGGCCCCGTTTAGTGGCGCAGAGAAACCGAGCTGCATCTATTTTGGCCATTTTTCATTGCGCGTAATAGCGAAAATAAATCACATTAAACATGATGTCGGAGCCGCGAAGACGTGCGTGAGTCTGGTCTGCCTGAATCATTGAGCGACGGTAACGCATTGGGAGGATCAAAGCACTGGACGCTTTTTTTCTGTCCCTCTACGCAGTTCTTAACCATCAGTTTTCTACCCTCATACTTTTCTCCCTTTCTTATACAACTAGCTATAATTATTCTTTCACGGGTTCCATCCGAGTTCTCTGAAGGCTCGACTTCACGCCCCATCGAGCATTTCACGCGAGTTCCCTCCGACCGGACGGTTGACTCTCATCGTTGGAGCCCGCGCCAACCTCGTCTCGATGCAATTCTAAGGGGGTATGCATACTCATCTGTTATCTCTTTCAACGGCAGAAAAAACTGAAATCACTTTCAAGTTCTGAAAAAAAGACAAGTCGCGTCTGAAGTACTTAGAAGAAAGCCCGGAAAATCGTCACACGCACGAACTGATAAGAAAACATCTACGAACTCCACTTCCAGACTACATAAAACAATTCACATAACATTATATATCAAATACCGCTTTTGAGGTGCCTCGAGTTCCCGTAATTTATATACAAATACCTCGATATTCATATACGTAAAAAATAAATTTTGAATTGCAAAGAATTGAGTCATAACGAGACTCCACACATTTATATTCTGTAAAAGTTTGATTTTGCACGTAGCCATTCGCAAAGAGTAGGAAGACTTACGCATTGTAATTTCTCTCCAGTTCAATTTTGGCTTGTCGCCGATGATTTGACCGACAAGGATGACAGATGCAATATTAACGAGCTTAGATACGAAGTTACTTATCAACGCTGCAGATATTTCTCTTACCAGTTTACCTTGTTCTACACAACTTTTCTCATTCAGTGAATTTAATAGGATAAGAAATTTCCGATATCACTCGTGAAAAAGAGAGACTAGAAACTTATTGCACTCCATAACTAGGAGTACAAAAATAATATGATTATTGAAACACGTTTCTGCAAAGACTTCTAAGATTCGTTGGTTCGAGTTGTGTTTAATCTGAGTAATAAACGTGTGGAATTCAACTTGTGAAATACGGACAATTGAAGTTGAGATCGCCGCGCATACTTGATGAAAATAGAATCTCTCAATGATTGAAATGACCCCATCTCAAGACGTATAACGATGAAGAATGAAGTCTATTATCATAGCCGGTAAAATAAATTGATACCAAAATTACCCAAGCATTGCAAATTAAGCCTCATCTAGTAATCCCGATCACGACTGGCATAATAAATTCCTCAAGGTAACACTTTCTCTTGGCAAAGCATTTCCAGTAGCAAGTTGACTTATCTGAGGACTGAGGACACAGTGTGCTTTGGACGCAGTGCGATATACGGGCGAGTAAATTGAGGAACCAAGACCCATGAGCGGGGGGCGTCCACGGAGCATCGTCCAAGGCGTAACACGGTTCACGGAGCATTAAAGTAGCGTGGGTGACAAGTCGGATGATGAACAGTAGGACAGGTGCGGACTCAGTCGCGGCGCGGCGCGGCGGCCCCACGCGGCTACGAACACGCGGCTGCAGCCTCGGGCCTGGCAAACGGCGAAACGCCCAGCCGCACTCCGTCACCGAGAGTACTTTGGTGTACTGCAAGTTTTGGTATGCGTCGTTGGACACGCGTCTCTAGCCTCGGCCGAACAGACTCCACGAGATGCTCGAGGGTCTCGCCGCGCCGCGGACTGGACCGAGTGCCGCGGATCTCAAAGGCTCTTCCAGGAACCTAAAGCGATCCCAAACGCCCGTCAAAAGCATCGCGACTCTTTCGGTCCAGCACGCGCCTGTGATGACGTTGTACAGGCTCTTTCAGCCGCTTCTCTGTTTGCCCCTATAAATCAGAATGTCCCCCGTATGGACCACCGGATTGATGTGCAGCTCTTACCGCGCCCAGAGAGGAAGAGAGAAGACCGACGGGAGCAGGGAGGGATCGGTTTATTTTACCGACGAAGAGTCAGCTTCATAAGTGAAAAAGAATACGGAGATGCGATGAGGAGTCACCCGTTTCATCGCGCTCGTACAGAGAGGATGGCAGTGAAAAAATTTGTACGTGTTCTCGGAGCCTATACGCTGACAACTTGCATGATGGGAAAAATGATTGGAGTCGGCTCCTGCCGACTATCTGATAGAAAGATGATAGTGTTTTATAAAATTTGTTATGACTTCGGTAAAAAACAAAGCGGATAATCCATAGTTTTCAATTTTTTTCTTTCAACATTTTTGGGGCCTGAGAACTTTTAGTTCAAAATTCGATTTGCATCCATCCTTTACGAACAATTGGCACTTCAGAAATTCCAAATGCACATCCAGAAAATAGTACGGTCAACCGCGCTGATGATACGAAAAGATATCATTGTTTTTCGTAGATAACAATATTTTAAGTAAGTCAACCACTAATAGTGACATATTTCTTTGTCGTTCTTTGGTGTTGCGTTTAAATTAATCAGCATAAATAACATTGAAATTATAATTATTCGAGTGCAACAGATAAAAAATTATTTTCCAATTTTTTCAAAATAATTTTACTGTGTAGGTTTGATTTCGGTGCGGTACGAAACTTTTTTTTATGAGATGGAAGTAAAATTATATCGTTCGCATAAAAAATGATTAGAGTATAAATTCTTATTCGTATTTGCCTCCGTAAGGTTTGGCGGGTTGTACATCAACCCTAAAATTCACTAATAATAACACAATTTTAGCTGTCAAAACTGGACATTTTTCCGAGTGTATGAAATTTGGCGAATCTAGTCTGAGTTGAAAGTCAATGGGATGTAATGCTGAAACTTCTAACGAGAGCGGAGAACCAAGAAGAGAGCCTCGATAATCTGGATTAACGAAGGTAAGAGAGACAAAACGTGTTTCGTTATTGGTACCACTTCTAGACGTTGGAGCTTTGTGACTAATCCTCTAGATTCTAAAGGCAGGGGACTTTGTATAAGATCGTTTCAAGGCAGGATGCAGCCACGGTCCATTTATCAAAATGAATACGAGATACGGGGCATTATTCAGGGCATTATTCGGGTCCTGTTCCTCTCGCGCAACCGGCAAAGGCCAAGGACACTACGGTGATCTGTTACGGGTTCACCGGCGCCGGTTCTTGGCTCGAAATTATCCTTTCAGATACAAAGCGTCGGGCCAAAGTGCGAACCAACCGACTCGACATTGCGCGCACGACGGAACCGGAGGAAGTTATATATTGGTAGTCAAGCCGTGAAATAAGGAAAAACATATTCGCCAGAGTCGGCGATAGATTAGCGCGTTGCACTTTCTTGAGGACGTCACGAATACGCCTACGCCTGGTTGTTACTTGTTAGCCGACCGGGCAATTTATCATCGAGGCTAAGCCACACTTACTATGCGCGATCTGGGCGGCGTAGAGCTACGGCAGTGATTACATATAATTACTGCGAGATTAATTAATTACACCCATGCCTCTAAACCATCGGTTAATACGTGGTTGATGAAAGTTACACCGTATACCTTCTATTACGGGCAGCTAATCCTGCTACCTGGATTATATCAGAATCTGCTAGATAACTGCAAGACGAATATAACCCCCTGCTCTGTAGGATCTACACCCACGACGACCATGTACGGTAGTCAATTACATGTAGACAGATTTTAGAAACATCTGGCGATGAACAAAAATTCGTACGATAGAATAAAATCACTTGCCGCAGTGCTTCGTTATTTTATTCCTTCTCACGGACGCGTTAATGGCATATCTGATGACTTGTGAGATTATTTAGCGCCAAAGTAGAGTAAAAATTGACTAGTGTCGATAAATATAGCTTTTAGCACCGAGAGCATAGTACATATATTCTTGGGAGCAGCACTTGATTTAAAGGCACTTCCGTGGCTTTGAAGCTTGCTTTTGCAGTGGGCACACCACCGTTCATTTATCGCGTAAGGTAAACAAAACGACAAACGAACGACGGTACAACGAAAACAGATATAGAACTGCGGAATCTATTGCTTCTTGCTTATTCGCAGCATTACGCTAAGTTTATACGCCCGGTTTATATGCCCGCACGTAACACATACGCGCGCACGTCCGTAGACACGTCCTATCCGAATGAGTATTATGAATGGCACTTGCCGTCTCTTGTACCGTCCAGTTATTATATTTCATTACGGATAATTAAGTACCACGGTGATTCATAAATTATTTCCTATACTTCGGACGAAATTAATGAATAACGACGCTCGGTGAACCATATCAAAAATGATATTTCAACATTTGGCGAGGCACCGCTACTTTGATTAAGCCCGTTCTCGACCTAGATGCATACCAATTAACTAGTTGTCCATATTTCTAATGGCACAATCAGTGTCCTGCTAAGTCTAAGTACATACGCGTGTTCTTATCGTGTCCAGACATTGTATGAATATTCCATGCCAGTTTAAGTTTGGCTTGTTACTCGCATGACACTTGGTACCTAGATGGACTAAAACTCTATACCGGCACCTCGTGGACGCCCGCACGTTCTACAAGGTGATTAATTGTTACTCATCGTTGGTGCGAAACTTGGGCTGACCTTACACGCCAGGACTTCTGGAAGTCGCCGATGACGCTGCTTCCGCAATTCAATCGCTGATATCATATTGGAGTGAACTCGACGCGGTACTGCAGTTTCGAGATAGTTGATGACTGACGGTGGGTATACCTAGCCTTCGAATCCTATGGCTCGTTACGTTCAGAAACTCCACTTAGGTAAATACTAAATACTATCACGTACGAGGGATGAGTTAAGCTCGGCTCTAAGGCCCCTACTTACCGCGTCAATGTCATCTCTCTAGCTCAGCCCGTTCAGACTTATCGGACGCTGCAGCTAACTGACTTTATACATTTATACGTATAATCAACCTGGATGCCGCTGTGCCGTATTCCTGGATTTCTGGATTTTCACACCCTAGTCTGATCTGTTGAGGAGAAACTTTCCCACATGCGGATGCAGAAAATCAGGGACAACCGCAGTGAAGGGTACGACGTGTATCCGTTTCGTCTGCAAATATGACTCGAAGGAAATTCGTAATTTTCTGAAGCGGACAGGAAGTCCTACAACCTTTACGGTGATTCGAGTTTTCGACTCATTATATTAACCCTAATCGGTTACTCTGGGTTAATTTCACCCGAAACATTCTTCAAACTCCTCGTAACAATAAATTTTGCCTAGGAAAACTAAGAGAGTTTTTTCAGCGATTTGTAAATAATACCTAGATATATTTTTTAGATTTCTAGAACTCATTTTTGAAGCAAGAAATTACTTTTGGGGTGACTTTCACCCAGTGTAATCGGTTAGCGATTCTACCGAGGTGTGGCCGACTAAGATTAAAAGCACTTGAGTGACAAGAGGGTAATGTCGACGGCAGAGCTTTTCAATGAGGAATTAGTTACAGCTTCAGTTCTTCAAAGTTTCAGTATTTTCAGAATCTTCAATGTCGAATTTTAACCAGAAGTACAAAGTTAAGAAATGAACGGCAACAGAATTTAGAAACCTAATTTTTTTTTCAGACTATCACAACACCTCGGTCCATTAAAGAAAAATCTTTGAAAGCATGGATCATTTCTTCTTCTGAACTCAACTTTAGATAAAACAGAACGTTGAGCAGTGGTTCTCATCTCTGCACACCTCTTCTCTGGTAGTGAATTTTCTGATCACTAGATGTGTTCAGCTAGACCTACGTTACAAGAAAGTGGGAAAATAGACTCGCGAATAATATGTATGAACATAGACGTCAATGCCAAACGGTGAGTGGAAGAAGGTGCCAGATATAGTCGTGGCACATTTTGTGCACAAATCGTGGTTCACTGCGTGCCGAGAACTGAGACCGGTCGGTCAAAGTGAAATCGTTAGTTTGCTTAAATCAATGCGAGCATAAATGTCGGCGTTATTTATGTCCCGTCATTACGGGCAACTCTTTCCCTCCTCGCCCACCCTGGAGCCCTCGGTTCCTCCTCCTACGTATTCTTCGACGCATGTTTGCGGTACGAAGAAGCCGCAAATTGCATATGCGAATGGTGACCCGATATTACATTCGCTCGACCTCTCAGACCGGAAAGGGCTGGGCGATCGCCCTTCTTCTCGAAGTACGAATAAGAATTTAAAAACGAGATACGATTTCCGGTCATAGAATCGAGCCGCGTGAGTTGACGCCTGTAAGTAAGTGTACGTCCATCTTTACATTATATACATGTCGTCTCCTGGGCAAATGCACGCCTAGGGTTATGTACACGCATTTCTATATTTATGTACACACATGTCTGTGTGTGTACAAGCCTGCCTAAATACAGTCGTTGACCGATTCGTTTAAGATTTCAAGCTGGCTGCGTGCACTACAGCTAGACGAGTACTGGTGTGTTATAAAAATAATCGTGATCCTCTGTATAAACTCTAGAAGCGTATAGGTACGGAGCAGTGTTTTTAAAAGGAGACGAGTTAAGCGTAAGGCAATTTCCAGAACCGATCAATCATGTGAAACGACGAACAGAAGAGCATTTCAATATAAATAAGTGGAGTTCTTTGCCAGTCAGATGGCTGGGCATTACATTGATGCTTTCATTTCTGTCGTCGTCGTTCGAAATTCAATGGGCTTTACGGCTTGTGTGCTGGCTCGAAACCACGTGACAGATTCGTGTAATATATTTCCTATATACTTTTTACTCGACTCGCAATGGTTCTCAATTCTTCCTCTTCATAACTCTTCACCCGTCCATCCGGTCCGTTCCATTGAATTTCACTTTATACACGATATATTATATTTCCATCGAGCAAGCGTGGCTGATTTTATTTCCGTTCAACGTCCTCGTTACATCTTTTTACTATGCCTTGCCCAACGTGCGAGGATGAAAGCTAATCGTCTCAAATTGGCCGACCTGTAACCTTTGCTTGAGTCGAAAAAAAATTATGATATTGAAGAGAATACACGGCCCAACTTTGAGTCAACTTTCTTGATAATTTACTGTACAGTTGCGGACCAACCGATGACCAAGTGACGCTGTTCGGAGTGAGTACGACTTTTGTATCCACCCACACTTTTCCGCAGAACTCAGGTGGTTCTTGGAAAGGAAACGTAACGTTGAAGGAAGTTTCCTGAAAGGAAGCGAAGGCAAAGTGAAAACAAAGGACTATCGGCACTGCCTAATGAGCGCGGCTTGCGTGTGACGTAATCGCAACATTTTAAAAAAGTCACGAAAGCGTTTAGCTCGCGTTGTGTTCGGCATGTAGCGAACGGTGTTGCCAAGAGTAATTCACCGTGCAGACTCCGGACCGTGTGGCACATGCCTGGGAGGAGACGTTGGTGCTCACACGTGTGTTGGTAAGCCAGGGTAACACGTAGATAGAGCTAAGAGTGCATTGTATGTTTACGAGTCGCGGGGAGAAATGGGGAGACGTCGGGCAACACGTGTCCGTATCGACAGCCAGCTCGCCGCCTCCCTCGGGCAATCCATGTGTGGTCGGTCAGCTTCGGAATTACATTACCTCGAATACACCTCTATATACACGAAGCAGCGCGGTGCCCTTTGGCAAAATCTTTTTTCCTCTCTTTCATTCTTTTTTTTACCTCTCTTTCGTTACACTCTTCCAGTCTCCGAATCTTTACGTTATATGAGTGAGTTTCAGCTAGCAAAAGGCTGTGTAAGTTTTCGCCGATTCGCGAGGTCTGCGTCGAAACTCACTCCAGTGTTCAAAATCTGGAGGAATCACAGGGTTTGGATCTAATTCGAAACAATCTTTCTTTTGCAATCGAAATTCCCATTTTTGTCATCATCTTCATATTTATATATAAAAAAAAACTTGGGCAAGTATCAAATGCGATTTGAGGTTGAATGATTTTACTTTCATTTCTCTTTATTGTTATAAGAGTGTTTGAAAAACGGGCCGCTGATACTTCTTGAATTTTATTCTAAATATTTTACCTTACAATTTGCACAGGACAAGGCAATTCTAATGCATTTTTTTGCGGTGTGTATATTTTATGAGGTTGAATCACGGACCCAAATTCACCAAAGTAACACAGAGGTTGAAAGAATCAGCAAAACACCCATGACGTTCAAATTTTATCACACAATTGCTGAAGAGTGAGAATGAAAAAATATTTTTATTGGTAGACTATTTCATGTCAAGGTGTCTGCACATCGTGACAGAAATTTCAGAGTGAAAACTTATGATTGGAAAGCGAGTAAATAACGCCTGAAAATTTTTTACTGCAATATGGGAAGAGATTCCTACATCTTTTGGCATTTTGCCACGCACGCTTTATTATTTTCGCTAGGTTTTGTCAGTCAGCCGAACATTTTTACTTGCCCGATTCGCGACGTTCATTCTCTCGACTCTCGTTTCTGCTCCAACAGTATTAATCATGCTTCAAACTCGAAACTGAAACAAAGCATGATATAAAATTTGAAGAAGTACGCGTCACATTTGTAAATCCACCTTCACGAGGGCATAATTCGTGTTTACACTACCGTTAACGTTAGTCGTTAAATTTTGCCATAAACCCAACACTGTCGTGCAGATAGTGCCCCGACACAAGTTTGATATAATATAGTGCCTTGTAATTATACCTCAGGGGTAAATTTTTGAATTTCTGAAGTGAGGAGAATAGATCAAGCAGTACAGTTTTCGACCGGGAAGAACATAATCGTTAAACTTACTTCGGTGTTCGGCCCTCGAAAAGCGCCTGTGAAGTACCGCAAGAACTACATGATTGTAAAATACTGCTGGAAGTAGTCCAATACGCCAAGATTGAATCACGTCCTCCCATCTTGTCTAAATCCTGGATCATCAAACGTAAACCACGTTACTTGCAAAACGTGAACAAGGCTCGTGAAGATAAAGCAGCATTCAGCGTCATGCGTAGGATTCCATATCAAGTGAACAAGATCGCATAGGACGCGCTATCGAAAGGTATAAACTTTATGACCAATTCACTTCGCGTCTTATTTTCCGTAAGGTAGTCATTACGTGAATTCCGTTAGCAGTAAATATTTCCCAGTGTGAGTATCTATATACGGTTTTCAAGTACATATGAAGTGCCGAAATGCATCGCTATTTTGTCCTTTCTCTTAAACCATTCGTTTTATGAATCTTCTAGTAAAAAGTTTGGCTATTACTACAAATTTACACTTTCAACTTGAGAGTAGTTTGATTTTTCAGGAGATACGAGGCCGAAGCCGGTACAATAGGAACGACGTGGACGTTTCCATCGTGATTGCTGGACTTTATTCTCACTTTTATTGAAAGCGTGGTGGGTAGGTATACGTTTACGTCTCGACTCTGGGGAGTTTGCAAGATAAACTCTTTACGCCCGAAGCGCAGCATATTCGATTCGTTGTTTCTCCAAGTATCCATGACTGGCCACGGTGCAGATTTGCTACAATTTTTACGAGCCAAGATATAAGCATGTTGGCGGAGGGTTATTGCCATGCAATCTCTGAGAATAACAAGCTCGAATACACGACAGCAGTGGGCTGGAATATGATTTGACATCTAGCAATCCGAGCTGCAGTGATGATAACTTTCTCGGTTCAGCTACACATATGTATAGTGCCTTAAGCTAGCTGAGCTTATGCGAGTATGTCTGAACAATTAATGACCGAGTAAACCTGGAGTACGTTTTCGAAGCAAGCTCATGGATTAGGACCGGAATATTATAGAACATTCCAGTACCTACGGATATTGAAAAGTTAAATGAATATCTGACACGATTGACTCGACGAGAAGTAACGCTGATCTGTCATCTGAAGCCGGTATAATTAACGAGCGAATGTCCACCTGTACCTGGAAGCCGCACATCGCGTCTCCGCGATACAGGACAAGCCATCTGCATTCACATCCATATCCTGCCATCCTGCGCAGATCAAGCATAGATCCTCCCATCCACGGTAGCCAGGCTAGTCGGTTTCTCCGTCTGGACGTTATCAAATCATCATTTATTCACGCTAATCCTTGAATTAATGATTAGAACACCCCTGCCTTCCAGGGTGATGGGACAGATCTTAAACTTAACCAAGGGTGCGAGTGTGTGGGTTGAGGCAAGTGTGAGTCGTTGTGACAGGAGGTATATACATGGTGTCGTTGAAAAAATCGTGTACATCGCAGAAGGAATCGTCAGATTCACATTTTTCAACCTTAGGATCAAAATAAATGCGAGTGTCTTGGAATCGCGACTTAAACAGTTCGTGTACTTGACAAATCTATCAATATCGAATTGCAATATACCTTTTTTGTGTGTTAATCGTGAAGGCACACATCAGTTGATTTTAACAATGTGAACCTGGTCCACCCGTTAGATACTTCGACGACGAAGACTCAGTGGCGAGAATATATTCCCTTAATTATCCTGTGTGTGCATTCTGAGTGTGAACTCTCCATTAATCATAGAACGGGCGAAGGGGAGGGGTAAGGGGGAAGGTAGGACCAAGCCGTGCAGCTATAGCTGAGCGATTTTAATTCAGACTGGACGAAGGCTCCTTGCTCCATATGTATTCTTCAGAGCCTCTGGATCATTAGTAACGTTAGGTGGACACAGCAACGTCGTTCTTCATCCTTGATGATGTTTCCCCTGGAGCTTCCGCTAATCTTTACGCCTATTGGACCGTTCGTGCATCCACTAGTTTACTACCAGTAGCCCCTGGGCAAGCATGAAATGAAGTGAAAAAAATTAAATAAAACCAAACGAAGGAGGCGCTCAGAGTCGAAGGTTTGAGGGTAAATGAACGCTGCTACCGTATGGAAACAGATTTTTTTTAAAAAGTGAAAAATGTAACTTCCCTCGTAAAATTAGCTTCTTGCAACCAAGGATAGATTTATTGTTCACACGGATAGTGAAAATGATTTGCAAAATGTCTTTCTCGTTTCATCAGAGATAATAGCGTTATCCTATCATCGTCACTAGTACGAGTAGTTCATACCTTTGTTCTTCACAATCTGATTTTTTTACGGATTAATTTTTTCTTTTTTTTAATATCGTACACGCATTTAGGGGAATCTAAGTCTTGACATATCGAAGGCTCTTTAGTATCCTGAAAAGACTCGTCATTGGTCCTCGCGAAATGCATAATAGTCAAAAAGTTGTGTGGATGATCTTCATTTCGTGGTTGAAAATCAATTGTAACTGGAACTTGGCAAAGGCAGGCAGTTATTTTGAATGAATAGAAACCGTTAAATAAATTGAGGCTACGTCGCAGCATCGTGAACTGGTATATTGAAAATTTATGCTCCGCCTAATCTGTGACAAATTGGCCAGAAAAAAGTAAACATACATACTGCTGTAGCGAGGATGAGGTATAGAGGGTTTCCAGAGCGCTATTCTTTTATAAGAAGCTCACATAAATTGCGACACCCGCAAGAGTTAAAAGCAGTCTTAAATTACGTGGCGTCGACTCCTTGATGAATTGAGTACTCCCTCCCTCCCTCCCATCCGCTTCCTCTTCCTTCTCCTCTTTCACCCTCTTTACCTCTTTCTCCGGAGCCTTGTACCTACACCCTGAATTTTACGGACCATGGTATTACACAGTATTTTTATACCCAGCTCTTTGCATCCCTTGGGCAGCTGGAAGCCAACCTGGTATAATATAGAGCATCCCAGGTATGCAAGGAACATTCATTTTATCCGTGGATCCATCTCGAAAAAACACATACACACGTGTACAGATGGGTTGTATGGGTATTTCTTGTTTTTCCTTCGGAAAGAAAACTTTGCGAATAACTCTGACGATGTTCTTCATTCGTCGATGCTGCAATGTGGAGCAGAGCTGAAGAGCGGCCATCAGCCTCGGTCGGGCTTCCGATAGCTGCCGGTTCCGACTGATGTGAAAGTGGATAAAGGGTCTATCAAGCCGCACGTATCGGAGGCAGATACGTGAACGCGTGCGTCAATATGAAATAGTTGATCACTGGTACAAAGCACTGGAGTTTCGAATGGGTTCGTGACGAACGTTGCACGGGCGCATAACTCCGCGTACAAAGGAAGTTTATCGCGGGTGATTTGATTACAGCGATATACAAGAGGAGCTCGAAACGGGGACGTGAACTCTGGACGCAGAAACAAGACGGCTGCATACATCACGCGACTGCTCTGCTCCTTGGCGCTGGGATTACTCGACCAAGGGCTTGGAAGCTCCGGCTTGCCACTCGCGTGGTCCCCGTTCTCAGGTCCAAGATACGTACCGGCAGGAGCAGGAGCAGCAGCAGCAGCAGCAGCAGCAACCGAGATAACGAGATGGAATTTATAGCTCCAGATCCTTACCGAAAATATGATAATCGCAGCTAATTCCGAACCACTAAGAAGTCAGAGCTAGAAAATCGCGGTAGGAAGTTATCGTGTCCTGTACACGTGTGGTCGCGCCCAAATAGATCATGCACGTGTTATTGTCCTTCCGTAGAAAAGGTTGGAGCCGAATCCTGGACCCGAAACCCACGGTACGTAGTCGCGATGAAATGAAACGAATCGAAAGAGCAGAAACGAGGAACGTCTGCTGCGAATGAAGAGCACCTCAGTACCCAGATCCACGTACTCGATACCAATTGGAGGGGGATTTTCCCTAATTGGATCAAACAAGTTGACTCTAGACTACTGTAAATACTTTCGTTTATGGTTGTCTAATCGTAGATTCTGGAATAGTAGAGGATCTGTGAGGCCGATAGCTGACGGGTTGAACTTAAAACAAAACGATTCGTCGAGTGAGACAACCCCCTGCCGGGCTGGAAACCCCGTTAGGGGCGCGGGTGGGGCGCGGAGGGAACTGAGTTAGGCCACAGCGCGAGAGACCGTCGTCGAGGAGTCGTTGAATTTTATTATTCAGGTTCCTCTTGGCGGTGAAATCTTTATTTGGAATCATTCCAAGAACAATAACATATCTCGACGGTTCTACCAAATAAAACTAAGTGTAACCCAGTTATTTTCTGTTCTGTAGACCCGCGCGATCACCGTCCCGATACGACGAGGACCCGGTTGGTGTTTGCCCCTCGGTGGTGCGGGCTGCCGCGGCGGTTCACCGGTTCCCGGTTTTTGGTAGTACCGGCACGTTCGTCATCGCACATATAAATCAGCCTCCAAGGATCAGATAGGATTTCAGAAATATACTTATACCACGCGCCATGATATTAAAAATAATAAAAAGATGGAACAAATAGTGGAACACGAAACGAGAGACCGCGGCATGATTGGTGCCTTGGACTTTCGCCGAGCGCCGTGCCTTTCGCTGAAATTTGAGCACCGGTAACCGCCCCCCGCAGCCACCTGGGTTCAAAGATCGGGTGCGTTTCACCTTTATTCAAACTCCTCGCAGCCGGTTGATTATGGTTAGAGAAATTGAGGGTCTAGACTCGGTCGCCTTCGCACAAGTCCTTTCTGACTCTTGACTCATCACCGATGCGGTCACACCCAACGAGCGAGCTTCTTCCAAACATAATGGAGGTCCAGGACCGGAAGTCGCCCCCCCAACCCTCCGCGCAAAGACATTTTCGTTCTTCTCGCAGCGTCGCTGGGGCAGCGGCAACAGACTGATGCATCATAATATATCGGTGTGCGTCGCCGCTCGCGCCCACCACTATTTGATTTCGTGTACGATGTATCCTCTACTAATGATCCCTACACGAAGGACAGGAACACGAACAGAGCCACCGTGGGCGAGCTAGTCTTCTAATATGCCGCCGTTCTCAACGCCTCGACTCGGGAGAGGCACCCCCGTATCCAGCCTCCAGCGAGCAGCCCGCAGTCTGCCCTCTTCAAACGAGCAAAACAACTATGAACCAGAGCGACCAGCAAATTTCAATATTTATAACTTATTGTCTCAAATTTATGGGCATAATCAGGTCTGCTGGTCTGTTTTGTAATATGTTTATGGCTTAGTCATATGCGTGGACCCTTCGAAGTGGGACAGACTGCGCCGGACAAGAAAGGATCTAAACGAATTACCATTCGAGTATTCGTATAACGTTCTTTTCAAAAGCCCGACATTTCGTCCTCTTTTATGTATGCCTCCATGCGCAGTTTTCAAAGAGGCGAAACACGGTCAATTAAGAGATAGTCATTTCTTAAGCAGTTCTTGATCATCTTTGAGAGTCCAATTTCTTTCAATCCCCCCTTATTGTCAAAGAGCCTGACGTAGGTACGTTCGAGCGATGTTCATACCAGGGATCTTCGATACCATAAATACGCAGTGACGTTGGGCGCTACCATCCGTGTTCGATGCCCGGTCGCGGTATCTGGACTATAAATCATAATTAGACTGGGAGCAGCCCGGGAGCTGCAGCCCATTAGCAGCAACAATGCACCCAAGAAGCTTAAGACGTTGTATACCCCGAAGAGCTTGTTGACTTCGTGTTTCACCGCTCAACTTTATCGGCGAGACATTACAGTCGGTTTTAGTGACCGCGAGCCCGATCGAATCGCGTGATAATTTTCATTTCAGTGGAGTCTTCGGATTAACATACAACTGCGTTTTGAAAAGGTGTTACAAGCAACTACAAATTAGAAGTGCCAAATATTATTTGATTACACATATCTATTTTCGCTGAAAAACCGAAGCCTTTCCTGACGACTCGATAGGTGATTGGTGAGAAATAGACGCGTCTCGAAAACCCGAAGCCGCTCCTGCATCTGAATAGAGAAGCGTGTTCGTGACAGTGAATAACCAAAATAGTGACGCAGCAAACCTCGACCAAAGCCCCGGATCTCCCAGCCACACGAATAGCGGATGGAAGAAAGGTGATGTGAAAGTGTTAAAAGCTTCGACGCAGCGAAGTCGGTCGGTGGTGGCAGTCATTGCCCACGATTACCCGCGATTACCGTTCAGTTTAGAAATATAATTAGATGCTTTATTAGTCGCGTGACGGGCTACCGAATAGCCTGCTCGTGTGTGGCCGTCCAGATGCATTGGGACCGGATTCCCGATTGCGGACATCAAAATCTTTTCCCCTTTTTCCTCTCCGATTTCGATCGTTCGACGACGTTCGTGTTCCGTCATTCTACACACGATCCGCTGAAACCGGGTGAAAGAATATTATTGAATCACTGGGTGAGGGTGTTAGCCAAACATCGGAATCAGGTGTAGAATCTCACCAATTTATAGTGAGGTGAAGGTAGGTAATCGGCGATTTAACGCGACGAATCGCTGTTAATCCCTCACAACCGATTAGCACGGCCCGTCGCAGAACCGGCTAGAAACCGATGATAAAGCGATATTAGTCTTCAATACGAGAGTGACTGCAGAGCTGAGTGCGTGGCGAAGCGAAGGCTTCCACTGCACAAGTGTTGGGCCCCGCCAACGCCGCTGTCGTGGTACGTCCGCTGACAAAAGCGGTTCTCATCCACCGTTAATCTCGCCGCCTTTATTATCAGTCGACGTCAGGCCTGATCCAGGACTTTGATGCCACTTTTGGTGCATTGTCCAAGTGTGCTGCAGGCGAACTGTCATTCACTTCGAGGTACGCTTCGCGTATCCCACGACTACGTTTCTTGTGTTTACTGGCCCCGAGTCCACTGTCCATTCATTTCTGTATTGCGAGCCGTCAATACTCGACTCGAGTGCGAGACGAGATGAATCTTTAATTCTCCTCCGTCGGATCAGCGGTTGAACTGAAGTGGCTGCGTCTGCAGCACCCTTCAGAACCGTGGTGGCCACCCTAGGTGGTCCGAAATTCCTTCCACTCCAAAGTTGCTCCTGCACATAAGTGGAAATCGCCTCGTTCCAATCGGTCGTTTGGCAATCGAGACGATTCCTGGCTCTGTTTACTTTGCCCAAAGGTTTTGCGTCTTTCCAAACAACGTGGAGCACGCTATCCTTACACAGCCCTCAGGATATTCAACACTTTTCCCTGGAATAGACTCAACTTGGTTCGCCTGGCCCTGAACGAGTTGTCGCTTTTTCAATCAGTAAATTTCTTCCGCGGTTGAAAGAATTTTGCAATTTTATGGCATATGTGCTGTGATGATTGATGTATGCCGCGATTACGGATATAGTGGAAGTTAAAAATTATAGAAGCGGTACTCTCATACACGCAAGACTACATTTGTCAATTGAGTGACACGCGATGCAGGTCGTGTACGCTTAACGTTCGATATCCGTCAATCGTTGAACGAGGCCGACGGGGAGTCAATGATTTCAATCTTCTCAATCTACTGTCAATGCCGAGCAAATGCCGGGCTGTGCAGCATAAGCTATTCACTTGACAGCCGGAAATATCAGCGGTTCTCAATCGTCGAAATGACGTCCTGACGCAGGTTCTCGAACCGCATCGATCGTGACGGTGGGGTTTGATGGACGATCGACACGCAGAATGAATGGAAGTAAACTCCCACGGTCAAGTCATTCCGCATTCGAATGCCTTATACAGTTTTCTAAAACGGGATTTAACGTCCGTGGGTGAACAAACGGCAGGCGCGTACCGTGGGAGGAACCTTTGACAAATTTTTCGGATATCGTCGATTTATCAAACCTTACGATTGTTAAATTGAGGCATTAGCCTCCTCGGGGTGGGGGACGTAATGCCAGACGGGGTGCGGGTGCCGTGAGTTTCGAACCGGTCGTATTCTGATGTTGACGGAAAATCTGTGAACGGTCCGGCAGCTCCAGAGTTTACTCGGGATCTATTAACGGCGGTTATAAATGACCTCAGCGTCGCCGTCGACGTCACTGGTGCCAGTGAAAGGAAATTGACTACTCATCCCTGGACCAAGTCGGCAGGCGTTACCTGCGCGTCACCACATCACAGATCGACCTTTCTTGTCAAACAGGAAGTCGAAGATCAAACAAATTTCCTGAGATATCAAAACAGCCAAAGGGTTGAGCACATCCAACGTGAAATTTTGAGCTTTCTTGTCATCACGTCGAGCCAATCGAGCGAAAAATGTGACAATTTTTTGCCACTGCAAAACAGCTCCGCATTATTCGCAACACAACGCAGGTGAGCGGAGACGCGTTCGCGTATCATTATACCGATAGAACGGATCGAGATAAAGATGATGGGGGAGTCGGGGCGAAGGCATTGCACGCTCGTCTTCGGAGGTTCAGCTATCGGGCCCCGAGCAACCGGGGTCTGCCACTCGTCCAGACAGGATAGCCGCTCGAGTCACGTACGTAACAAATGATAGCGCGGACGGTGGCGCGCGTTCAATCCGTTGGTGGTCCCAGGGCTCGAGGCAGGGCGTCGCATCGTTTGTCAAGCCGTCGATATGCCGATCCCGCGAGCCGATTACCATATTTTAACGCCACCGTTATTGGTTCAACACTGGCTACCGGAATCTTAAAAGCTTGTACCATTCCAGTGTCTCTGTTTTAAGTGGCTTGTCCCGGGGCCTCGAGCCCGAGGAGTTGAGGTCTGGGCCCCTGGCCTTCTCTCATACGAATATCGTTATTAATAGGAACAACGATTCCAACGGGACATTCGAGGGCGATCGAAAAGCCGAGGCCTGCTACGTTCCCCAAAATGGAAAGTAGAAACGAGGCGGATATACTATGCTCGGTGTTGCCCACGTGTGGTGATTTGTATCGATTGATTTATCGAATGGAAGTGTTCGGCGTGACCCTGATAGATCAGGAGCCACGATTCGATCGGGCCTTCGGGTCCTACAGTAGTCCCAGTTTGCGTGCGCGGCTGTAGCAAGAATCCTTATAGAAGCTGTGGGTAAGAGCGCCGTTGGCACCGCGTCGATCTTCGCAGCCACCCTGGCGACATCTCGGATAATTAATCATTCCGATAAAACCCGAAGGCCTGCAGGGCGGACGAATCGGGCGCGAATCGCGACTCGGGATCTTCCGTATGTGAGCAAGGCTTCTCATCCTGCGGGGCGATAACTTGAGTACCGAAGGCGAATGAATTATTCCAAATCGAAATCGCCTCGCGAGCTACGGAATCGTCCGTTCCGATGTGCCGATTTGTTTTTTTATTCGCTTATAGATCGCAGCTGACAAACGACTTCTCAGCCGCCGCTGTCGGTGCAAATGCTTATAATACAAGATCGAAGGGGCTACCAGACGATCGTCCCGTCCGCCTCCGGTTCAACCCCGATCTTGATCCGGGGTGACGTGGGCCGGACACAGGAGTCCTTCTCGATCCCCGCGGTCCTGGACGCCATCCGCGCGGGTGAATCCGTGTCAAGATAGACGCGCCCCGTAATAGGATTGATTCAGCCAGTTGGCAGGGGCTCAACTCTTCAGCGGGTTGGATTTACGTACGGAATCTTTTAAATATTCTACACACTTAAATGTATTTCGACGAGGCGTATGACGACGGTCTCTTCGATCGGCTGTCGACTCGCCTCCATCGCTTCCCCACCGGCACCGGTGCATCGACGCGTGCTGTCGTAATCCAATCGGTATGCTATCCATCTCGCTACCTTTCGAAGTCTTTCGGACCCGCGCTCTGGCTATCGAAATCTCCACTGACGCGACGGTCTCGCTGTTGTCTCGCTGACGCTCAGCTTCCGTCGACGCATTCTTTCCAGACCGTGAGTTGATTCTTACCGTTAATCTCGCCGGGCGGTATCGGATGGTTGGACGAAAAATGAGGAGCCAGTAACACGCGGGACTCCCCGAATCGATCGATAATATTAATCAGTGTCAGAAATGACTGATACGGTACTTTTTGAAGTTACTTTCACACTTTCGATGTCAACATCGCGTCAGTATAAAAACGTGGTAGGCATTCAACGGCTTGACAAGACGAGTGAATTTGTTACTGAAATCGATTTGCAAATGGATGCACAAATTTATTACACCCTAATGTATGTCATTAAAAACTACGGAAACCAATTGAGTAGGTATTGCATAAATTACAAAAGTGTATTACGGATATGAAGATTCATAGAGTAACTTTTAATTATCGCTAAAACATTGATTTGAAATTCGATGAAAACGATTCCCTTATTATTTTTTATTATTTTTTGTCGAAATTTCCATCTTCACCGAGTCAGGCATGCATGATTCTTTCATACTATCCGGCTGTTAATCGCCTCCCTGAACCCTGTAATCATACGTTCCTGTTCGTCAATCCGAAGAGAAGTTGTTAATTTTATTGCGATTCATGAAAAACCGGTTGTGATGTATTCAGCGCCTTTTTTCGTACGCTTACGGTCAGCAAATATGAAGGGTATGGAAGGCGAAGGAAGACGATCCACTGTCTTTCCGTCTATCAAAATATTGCCACAACCCTTTGATGGGCAGAGTACGAATATAATTATCCCGGAGTACGAGCCGGGTAGTGGAATCTATATAATCGATTCTGATTGTATGGAAGCCCAGTAGTGGTAGCGTTGATTGGTGTATTCATAAATATCCATTAGCGTACAATGTCAGTAATGATCAGGGGCCTGCAGACTACGCCCTGCTCGCCCTGCCCGTCTTGCAGGCTCTATAGAGCTCCGGTAGCTCCGTCGAGAAAGGATAAAGGAGTTGCCAGTCCGACTTCGTTCGTATTTATTTCTACTTCGTTTTGTTCGCAGCTCTCATCGGAATGCGCATACCGGATGAACCCATTCGATTTCGGGCTACAACGCACTGACCTTCGATCGTCGATGCAGAGACCCAGGAGTCAACACATCACCGCTATACCCGTCGAGCTGGCATTCCAGCCGTCGAGGATGTTGATTTTTCGCCGCTAACAAATGCTGAATTAAAGATTAATAATCTGATAATCTTCTAGCTATAGGTAATTGAACTCGATGTTTCAGACTGATATCTTGTCGAACGATTTTTATTGGAACCAATGACTATGTTCACCTCTCATTCCAAATAAACATTTTTCCACGTCTCCGATTATTTTTCATTCACGATCATGTTTCCCTACCTGAGTAATTCAAAATCCATCGCGGGAAAGCGTTCATCGATACTGAACTGCCGCCTATAACTTGGGGCGTTACTTAAAATAAGTGGAGTCGCAGTAAGAGGAAGAATTTTCCTCATTTAGGAGTGAACAGATCAAACCATTCACGCACAGTTTATTTGATTTACCTGTTAACATATTTAGAGTGGTTTAGTTTAGAATATGCATTTTCATGGAGGTCCGTCCTATTGGTTATTTAAACCAATTAGAATGCTTGTCCCCGAGCAGGTAGCCACCCCACCTGAGTTTCTCGGATATTAAAGGCTATCGGTTGTTCTTTGACCAAGTAATGCGTTCGCTTGTTAAAATTCACTTGATTCGTATCAGGTGGGTAGGTTTCACCGCGGTTAGGTAGCGACTTTTATGTCTTATAATAATTTACCAAGCTTTATGGTGGTTTTCCTTGTAGCCACATGAACAAGCTGCACGCATACAACCAAGTGAATAAATGGTTTTACAGCAACGATTAAGATAGTTGACGAAAAAAATCAACATTCCATTATTCCCACATTTTTATATTCGAAGTTACATTTTTCTTTCACCTAAAAAGATATAGCAGCATGTCGTACAAAAGAAAGCAAACTGTTTGAATCACTTCGAATTTCTCGAGGAAAGCGCACGGAGCCCTTTATTCGTATGTATTCGATGTGTATAAGGTAGAAGTTCCAAATATCGTCTCTGCGTGTAGAGGATACTGCGAGAACACGTCGCGTTCAATGCAAAGGAAACTCGACAAAGTTCCAACAACGCCATACGAGAGAAGTAAAAAAGGAAAAGAAGCAAACGGAAAAAAGGTAGCCTTATAATCAGAAACGTCAAATTTCAACAAAGGCGGCTGGATCACACATGTTACGTATCCGACAGGTTTTAATTTGGTTCACTTCGAGATGATCTCTCTCGCGGCAAATCGACCTGATGTTCCAGTTGCCCAGACCCGAATGGAAAGAGAGCGATAAAGAGAGAGAGAGAGAGAGAGAGAACGGGAGAGAAATAGAGAATAGCGGGCGGGCAGGTGAAGGGGGCGAGAAAGGCGGCAGCGGGGGTGCATCGGGGTGGGGAAGGCCTGTAAGGCCCAGAGCATCGTCGAGTATCAATATTGACAAGGGTGCAGCCGTGACGTCTGGGCAGCGGGGGTCGGATCCCGGACTCCCAAGAGCAGCGCCCCAGTGGGGGGTGTCCACAAATTATAACTCCCGGACGTGATGCTAATCTGGAGAAAGCTGGAAAAGCTGCTTGATTGATTCTAATTTATACGCAGGTTCTGAAGAGAATATGCTAAATTGAGCAGGAATCCCAGGAATCGACTGACGGGACCTGACGCCAGGACTTCGAAAACTCCCGTTTCTTTTCATTTATCACCAAACATCGCACCGCTGAAAGGGCACCGCTTTCACACCAGTTCAACCCCCGAAAACTCTCAGAAGCCCAGTGATCACGCTCTCCTTGAATTCAATTTGCAAGCGAATGTTTTATCGGAAATCATGAAACAAATTTTATTTTTATTCAAAAATTGGCAGGGAAGCTAATATAGAAAATTCCCCCCAAAACAGTAGTGGAAGCTGGAAACTAAATCGTACTTGCAGCCTAGGCAAGACAGGAACTAGATCTGCCCTCACTTGATGGCAAGACTGACTGGTGATCCAATATTTAATTCTTGCGTTCGCTTTCTCCAATTGACATCAGGTGAAGTGAGACTAGAAATAGGGGAGGGTGAAGGAAAGAGGAGAAATTTATGAAAGTAATCCACCCTCGCTCCAACGCAGCGGTGATCGGCGTGGGACCGGAGGTTGATTTTTATTGTGCCGCCCCGCAAGGAAAAATCAAAATTTCCACCCGATAAAATATGAGGCAATAGATAATAGTTTTCGGTGTCACCTGTCTATATGCCTAACAGGTAACATTCCTTTGTCGCCACGGCCTGCTCTCCCTTTCACTCGCTTCCAATCTCTTATTCTCTCGCACACAAGCAAACCTCGGCGTGTATAAAATACACGAATAGTGCACGGATCTGAGAGGGAGGATTGTCGAGGCAGTCGAAAGGGCTCTCGCACTGTTAGAAGAAGATCTAAAACCACCCAAATTCACGGCGGTTCTCATCTATTCGACCTGAAGAATCCTCAACGAATCTGAATCCTGTTTTACAGTACAGTTGCCACCAGCGCGGGTTGAAAGAAACGGGACTCGGTTGAATTCCGCGTCGTTCCTGACTATAAGAATCTCAGAATTGTGATTCTGATCAAATCTTTGCTCCGTGTTAATTGAAGTACAAATACGTGCGTTTTGACACGGCGTGGTATCAAGTTACGAACGTCTGTACATATGAGGCTGTTGCAGTCAAATGAAATTGTTTCTACAAATCATATCTGAGGCTCCATAATCTATTCCGAATATGAGCACTCCACATAGTTCAAACAACTGCTTTTACATACGTAATGCAAATGGAACTTGAATTCCTTCATTCCGTTTTCCCGTAATAGATTGTTTTCTGGAATGCAACAAATTGAAATTGGAATATAACCGACCATCCCATTCTCTCTGGTCAGAGTGGAAACGAACGTGAATAAAACGTTTGTTATCCCTCGAATTTCGCTCGACCACAGCGCTACATGCATCGAATCGAAAGAAAGGGCATCTCTGGCCAATTCTGATGACACCGATTAAGATTAACTTGTTGTTGATGCAGTAATTCAAGAGAATGAAAATTTGCCTAAATTCGTAAGGAAAAAACACGAAATGATTTTTTACAAATGCAAGAATTCCTTTTTTTCACTTTCACGACACACTTCCTTTGTTATAAACATATTGTACGTTTTGTGAGTACGTGTCTCATTCTAATAGTGTATTTTCATGAGAACAATTTCCTTAATATAATTGGGCCATCCCCATTCAGAGAATCGTTCAACGGCTCGACGGATCATCTTCAAGGCATGAGAATTGCATATCGCAATAATAATAGCGTAGATGCTACTTGCTATCAGAGGGATCCCAGATTGAACGAAATAATACTGTAACATGCCCTTGAGGGACGTGTGTAAGTCAAGAAAAGCAACGCAGCGTATCAAGTACATCTCACTTCCTTCTATCTCCTGGCTGCGGGGAATATTTCGTCCGGTTTGATCAAATTTATCTCGTAATTTGGAAATACCTTCGTTTAATGGATTTCCGTGGTATTTAGTTAGTACTTGGTCGAACACAACGATGGGAATAACTCTTCAGTGAGAATTTGATAACTATGTGAGAATGCGTGTCGAACGACGAGCAAAAAAAATTGAATGTAACGAAAAGTGGCATAGATCTCGGATGAAAGATTTAATATATCAGTGCAGGTTCTCACAGACCAAGCATAGATCTTACCGGACCATACGGGGAATTGAAAAAAAGGTATAATGTGAAGTTTACCAAATAATCTTCGCTTCGGAATAAATTTGACCCGAGTTCTGAGTTATATTGTAGCCGATTTTATATAGGCTGAAAATTCATATACACCGGGTCAATAATTTCTCCGGCAACTGACTAACTTTTAAACAAGAATTAACTAATTTTAAGATAGTTTAATATCTTAGGTATCTCTCAGCTTCAGCTAGAGAACGAGTTAAAGTCTGTACGGTGGAAATGGGGGCGTGGAAACGGGGCGAACGACGAAACGACGACGGGGGTTGAGGAGCCTGCAGAGCCTGGAAGCAAAGTGGGCTGACTGACACGTAAAGACACCTCCACGTCCCGAAGAATTTAACTAATTATAATATGGGATAAACGGTTTACGCGTCGCAACCTACTCCAGACGATACTGATACCTCCCTTGCCTTCTTAGCTCCACAACCTTCAACCTTGTAGACCCCGGCATCTACCCTTCGCTTCCTGGCACACGTCACAGAAGTTAGCAAGTTAAGCGGCGTTCGCTATGATTACGCCTGGCCAGATTACAAGTTCAACTTTGATTTTCGCGACATGAGTCTTGAGAAATTAGACACTGGGAGCCAACTTTGTTCGATACTCCGATACACGCATTACACATAATCAAACCCAGGAAGTTCAGCTTTGCGATCCTGCCCCAGGGAGATACGTGAGGTACACTTCGCGAAAAAAGTTACAGACGACTGCGTTCGCAATCTGAGATACATTTTTGCCAAAGTCAAAATAGTAAAAAGTAAATAAACAGTGTAATCACTCACCGAGGCGAAGTTCGTCGGCAACTCTTGCTGCGAGTGTTTATCCTTGTCCAAAGTTGTCGAAGAAACAACCACCACTCACAATACACCACAATCACGAGCACCAAACGATTCACAGGATTAAAGTAACTGCTCACCGCACGTGCGTTGTCCGCCTTTATCGAATCGCGACGATGATAATCGAATCAGCAAGTGCGAGGCCTGTCCGAAGGCTGCTGAATGCGAGGACTAAATACACACGTACGCAGCCTGCTGGCTCGAGTGACAACAACGTTCGGATCACAACAGTTCTTCGTTGCTTACTATAAACACGCACCGTACTTGCTGTGTTACTATGAACGTGACTTTGAACAGCTGGCCTTCTCATTATTACCGCGGTTTCGTACGGATTTGTGTTCATATTGACGGTCGTAAGAAATTCAGTGTTTTGTCTCACTGTTCCGTAAGTAACATCAGTGCAGTGAGTGCAGTGAGTGCAGTGTCCAGGACGGTGTGGACTGGTGAACACGTGACAGGTTTACTTAACCGAACAGCTGCTACACTGTACGAGTAAGTCTTCAGGATAATAATTATTTTAGCATATATGTAAACAAACACCGTGAATCTAGTGTACCATGAACCTCGTTCATCTCGTTACGGTGCAAAAGACGTAATATGTTAATTACGACATGCCTGAACCGCGTGTAAATATGTAATGTGCATTGTGTCGTTGATGATGAGCTTGCAATGAGCACTCGATGATGGTAGCTGGTTTGAATGACTCTACCTATTGTACCTGCGGAATTCAGAGTTTTTATTAATGTTTTGAAACGTTGCGCTCATAGTGAACACTGACGAATTTTATATAATAGTCAGTATAATGACTGGCTGGTACAATTACGCAACACTTGTGCAACAATTAGGTGGGTGAATTTACTGCGACAAGCGCGATGGCAATTAATTACGGAATTAGGTAGTGAGTGAAGTGCGTCTAGCGTACAACTGTGCGATATAGATATCATTGTTAAGATTTGGGATTCGGAACAGGAACGCTGTCGGAGAGAAGCGTTCCATCAAACCGTGAGCGAAACGATTCATAGCTAATTATTAAACCCACTCAGGGTGTCAGAACGACTTTAGTCATCGCGTGCATCTCGATGCATTGGCACCTATAAACACGCGTTAATCTTGTACTCTGACTGATTGTGAATGCCTTCAAATTAATCCTTGCAATCAAATTGTTTAAACATGGAGAACTCGTCGAATTTTCAACTCGGTGAAAACTGGCTGGTTGCTCATGGAATACATTCATGTAAAAACGTGTTTCGCAGAAGATTTCTACCGAGAGAAAAATATATATACATTGTTCATTTTCCTCTGCCTGTTTTCATAGCTTAGAAAAAAATGATGACATTAATTGAGGAAAAACGGCTACGCAGGTGAAATAATTTCACTTAGCGCGACATTAATTATTTTGGTCCTTCTTCAGAAATATCCTCCGCGAATCTGTACCGCTTATTTTAAAATGGGATTTGAAAATTCAGCGTGGCAATCGGTAATGATATAACTAGCTCCGGATATCGTTCAAGATCGTAATGATGAGTCATATAAGGAACCGTGTGATAATTTTATCGCAAAGGCGGTAGTAACGATGTTTCGCCGCATGAATCCCAAGCCGTGAAGGTAATTGTTACGCGTTTAACGATTGGGTAAAATCTTTGTAGAACTCGTAGCCGCGTTGCATGAAATATCTTGCGAGGAACTATGTGGACTTTGACACTCTTAGAGCTCAGAGCGGCTGTCTAGAACAGCCAAGAGTACAAGGCATCACCACGAGGCTGTGTGTGGTCACTTGCCACCGACCACTGACCACTGGAGCTCGCCGCTTCGCCACGTGTATAAATACACGAGAGAAGCCCCGTATAACAAGTTATGGCAGATAAATTTATTGCATCTCTGCTGAAACGCCATTACTTTAAATGCATCCCTCCGCTACAGTACCCGAACCCGCACCAATACTCTTTGACTTTACCTGTCCATATTTCACACGTCGGTGATGCACCTCTCTGTGGCTTTTACAGGCGTGCGCCCTGCACGCACACCGAACACCCTACGGCCCGCGTAAATCCACTGGTATCAGTTTTACGATTTTTAAATAGCCCGCGCTTTTTTACGCCATACTTTCCATCCTCCCCGATCTACTCCCCTGCATACAGCACAATGTTTGCATACATTTTTCACATTACACTGGCTGTCAAAATTGACAGGATTGTTTAGAGTTTTAATTAGATTACTGCAATCATAGCTGTTGATCTAAACACTCAAATTCAAGCCGATTCAAGACAACCCTTTACTCGCTACATACGTACCGCGAAATGGTTCCAGCCTCACTGATGGATACTACCAAACAGTACTAAACCGTGAGAATTATATACTCGGAAGATGCGGTTAGAACAATTTCTCTTTTACCTCGCAAATTTCAATCCCACTCGTGAATTTCTTGGCTATAGGTGTGGCAATCAAACGAGCAGCCTTTTCTCAACAGCATCGAATTTGATACAGGTGAACTTGGTGGCGGTTTGACGTGTGTTATTGACAATGAAAACAATAGTCGAACGCGTTGCGACCAGCGGTAAGTACCCACCACGAGTCCGCAGCGGGTTGGCGTTGTCGGTACTTTCGCAGCCGTGCCACGGTGGGCATACCCTGCAAGAAGTAATCGTTACTGTTCGCCGCCCTATAATCTACACGGGCTTATGACGTCCATTACGTTACTGAGCGCTCACGTTCGTCCACTGAAGACTCGGCCACGGTGAACTGACTGATACAGCGCGACGACGACGAGGCCGCACTTCTCTTGACCACACAGAACAGGAGAAGCTGGACCATTGTCGATTCTCCTCGGACCCCTCGAGCTATCGAGCTATTTCTTAGCTTGATTCGATTGTTTGCGCAACTCGAGAAGGTTCATTTATCGTGACGAAAGGTGCGGGGCTCAGGGGTGCAGCTTGGGAAGGGGAAAGGTTGAGTGAATCAGAGGTAAGGAGAACAGCCGGGATCTCCGCGAAGCCAGCTGGCCCCTGTCAGATTCTTGCGAGGCGAGACGACCGCGGATTGAATTTATTGCGCGTGAAACGGGGAAGGTGAACTCTGTAAAATTATCCTGCGTAGGTTGACAGTCGGTACTCTAATGCTGCACTCGTGGGAAATAACGTATCAATCAACGTCAAGCGTCATGTGCGATATTTTACTCGAGGATATATCCATACGCGTTTCGTGTATAGACAAACGACTTTAGTCTAATCAATACGTAAACTGGGTGAGATTGAGTACACAGTTATGAAAAATATGTATTCAAGGTTTCGAAGGTTCAAGCAACGCTAGATCGATGCGTACTACTGTATCGAAAAACCGATTCAGAAACCATCAGATCTAATGCTTGAATCTCAAAATGGAAACTTGAGCTGCACATTTTCATTCCAATGCTATTTATTCGTAGAATATTATGGAACGTAGTTACTTCAGTTCATATTCCACTTGATATTTCATTCGGTAAAATTTCTTACGCGAGCTTGACAGCAGTGCAAATGTCTATTTGATACGTGCGTTGTGTTTCATACATTTTTACCGCAGCTGTGTAGAGCGAGGCACCGATTTAGTTCGCAAATTAAATAATATTCTAGACGTGAGCCGAGTATTTATTAGGAATATATTTGATTGCCCAAGACGAATTTAATGATACAATTGCTGCAATAAGTAAGGAAGTGATTTCTGGTCGAACAAATGAGGCCGAGTCAAAACTTTGATTGCTTCATTTCCCTACCTGGAATCGGTATTACATCACAATGGAAAACCTAATGTAATTAATACCGAATTCATGAATATCACTGTTCATAAGCTTCGAAAATCAATGACAGAACTTACCGCCTAGAGCATTTATTTCATGTTTGATATAAATAAAAGTGAAATTTTTGTCGACAAAAGGTAGCTCAGGAGACTATGTAAATAATTCGCCACTTACAATGAAAGGCTTTTAAAAACGATAAAACACGGTGGACTTATCTCGTTTCTAAACAGTGTTTAATAATCGTCACCTTCAACGCGCCGTTTAGTCTCGACCCTCCGTAATGCCGGTGAAAATCGAACATGGATTTTTCTTTGTCTGAAAGGCTGATGTTTTAACTCCCAGAGGAGGGAAGGAACCCTTTCGGTACGCTCCCCCAGCTATCCCGGGTAGCAATCAGCGGTCCCTCAAGACTTACACATTCACCAGGAACGGTGTCTGTTGTGCCTTTTACGCCGGCACCTACAGCCGGCGACTCTGCGTATCAGTATGCTCAGCTGAGCATCAATAAAGCATAAATACCTTTGGCGGGTCTCTCCCCCACGCCAATGCGGATCTTTACGCATTGCATATTTCGAAATCGCTAGGAGATGTAACGTAACGAGCGATGCCGAGCGTTCCGCAGGTACCCCAAGCGAGAGTTCGTAATTGGGGGGCGAAGGAACGTCAAAGACTCGAAAACAGATTAGCAGCTAATTGATGACTGCAGGTACTCTACCGCTTCAAAATGAGTTGGCGACTTAAGTTAAGGCGCAGTCGATGCTTGTTGAGGGGTGAGAGTACATCGTCCGAATACCTCACAGCAGTCTCCACACATTCGTGAAAGGTATAGGGGTGGTGTAACGTACCTGCATGTGTTCTCGATTCAACTTTTAATATTACAACCCCTATCAGAACCATCAGTCAGGGATTGAGTAATTTACTCTCACGCCGCAAGGATTTTGATGAGAAAAAAAAAAAAACGCTGGATCATTTATCAGGCGATGCAGGCTTACGAATAATTCGATCATTTCGTGAATTTCCAACTTTTCCTGACTATCAATGCGCTGCATAGCAATTATTAATTTCGGGCAATCGATGAGCTGGAAGTGGGAAGTTGCCGCTGGCGTCGTGTCTGTAATTACTCAGGGTGGGAGAGGGGGAATCGGAAGTCGGGGAGATGGCTGTAAGCACATTGTGCTGCCACCCTCTAATCACACATCGACTGATCAAGAGTAAGAACCGAAACGCCGAGAGCTCACGTATCCGGAGAAGCGAGACTGGGAAGGATGTCGGGTATACATCACGACGCTATGTCGTCGGAAAGAAAGGCTGATCCGGCGTGACACGCGTTCAACGTTTCTCGATGGACACCCCAGCTGACGTTCAGAAATGCCTAAGTCACCATCGCTCCGGTTCAAACGACTTCTTTTCCTCTTCCGGACGTGAGTAATTGACTAGCGCCGAAAATGTGACTTTTGCTATTGATCACCGCGGCTTTGGCGCTCCGTAGAAACTCCACACATATAAAGGGTTGATCTTTAATTCATGCCGGCTGGTGCTCCTCTCCTCGAGTGTGCACAACCGAGCACGTCTCTCTCGGGCTCGCTCCCTCTCTCTCTCTCTCTCCTCTCCTTCCCGGATCCCACGCGTTCGCCTCCTTCGCGTGTTTACTTGCGCGCCTGCTACTTATACACGGGGTTCACGGATGTGTGAGTCTGCTTGGTGATTGATTGTAATTAGTTTATGTATACAGCCGGTAGAAGCCCCCCCCCCTCACTCTCGTTCTCCCTCTCTCATTCTGCGGAGATCCTTACCCCCTCGTCCTGCGGTGCCTTCGAACCATCCAACTTCTGAGACTCGCTGGTTTCGTCGTCGTCGCCGTTACGTTGGATGCAGCCTTTGCCGTCTCTAGGCGTCTCGGATAAACGTTGAAGATTGAAGGTTTGCCGAAGCTTTTCATACGTCTATATAGGTACCACCGGCAGAGCTTAGACCCTGGAAATTTAATACCGCGTAAAGTCTGTCCTATATACGTATGAATATTCTCAAGGACGTGTGCCCTCGTCGCGAATAGGGTACGTATGTATGTGTGCACGCACACACTTTTGATGAGCCGGGAATGGTGCTCGACGTGAAATAGAATATGGTATATAAAACACGTCTAGCTTGTAGCAGGGATCATGGATCCCAGGCAAATTGCGAAAATAGTTGCGAGGCAAGAGATCCTGCAGTTTGTTTACGGTAAATGACGATAATGACAGGCGGTTGGTACGTGGAGGACATCGCACCGCATTAAGCCTCGAACATATATACGTAAAGCTGCAAGATCCTCGGCCGAAGAAGGCACAGCTTCGGTTCAGTTGGTGATGGTGGTGGTGGGGGTGGTGGTCTCACTGCGTACTATGGTTTAGAGAAAAATTGATACGTGGGCCTCTAATGGCCCAACAAAAAACGGCCCCGACGGAGACGGGACAACAAAAGCTCTTGCATATTATGAATGGTCGCAAGAGGAAAGAAGGATGCCAGAAATATATTACCGAACTGCACCCACTTCCACTTCCACTTCCATATTGTACCCTGCAGCATCCTTAACTCGAAGTTGGGGACCGAGCCTGCGGTACACGTGGCTCGCCGGAGAAAACGGATCCTTTTTCTTTATATTCCTTTGTGTCCTGGGCGAGGAATGAGTCCTCTCAGGCCAAAACAGAAATTAGTGAAATCTTCCAGAGAACGTCGCTTCCCGGACAGACGGAGATCCTGCGTAGGATTTATAAGGAGCGAAGACAGGATTTACTGGCGTCGCTCGTTATTTATTAGCGCCGATGCACCCCGCGATACCGCTGCACGCCTCGTAACTTGGATATCGATACTTTTCTCGACTGAAATCCTCGAATGGCAGGACCTTTGCACCACCGGCATAGAGCTGGGAAATAACGGTCGATTTTGACGTCAAACGAAATTTTCTCTTCTCCGTTACGTCGGAGATGAATTTTTTCTCAAGAAATGATGCAGGAAACGCGATTGTCATTCCGAAGTCGATGCTGCAAGTATAACGTAGATATGCATAAGCATCCGTCGAAACCAGTATTCTCAGTAATTTATATAGTCCATTCCAGTTTTGCACGATTATTCTGTGATGTATTCTTGCCGTCGATTCGTCCGACTTTTTTTATTTTTCCTTTATCTGGTACAATAACAGTCTTTTCGGTTTAAATGCATAATGGATACTTGGAATATCATCGTATGATTCAACGAAAAACGGAAAAGTGTTAAAACAACAGCGGTTGAAACGTAGCTGAAGTTTACGATACTGCTGTTCATTACTTTTGAATGAATAATGTAGAACATAAATCTCGTGAAAATCAGCAAATGGAAAGAGCGGCCGGGATTCACAAGTCATACAAGTTTGATAACTTTTTTTTAATTCATAAATTAGACTTTGCAGTTCATCGTGAAAGAATCTATTCAATTAATCAGTTATCGACTTAGTAACTGCAGATAAGTACGCGGATGTCATAACGGACGAAACGGAAAAATATTCTGATTAGCACAATCATTTGTCAATGTGTGCCGTACGGCAACGTTTGACTGCTAGGATACGAGGACGTGACAGTTGATCGGAGGAATAAATAAGTTGAATAATTTCTAAGCATGATAACGAACTCTTATGAGTGTCATCTTTGATTAATCCTCGCCGTTAACGATCGTGGCTGAAAATTTATTAATAAATAGGCAAGCATGAATAGAAATTCTTGAGTCCAGCCTACGTTCGGTTTGCGCATAAATTAGAATAATCAGGTATATCTGAACTCAATAAATAATCGCCGTCCTCGACAATAGGTGAATCGTGGCCCCAGACTTCAGAAAAAAGAAATTCCCGAATACCGTAAATCAGATGCTCCTCTTTATTCAATTATTATTACCAACAACCTGAGAGTTTCGTAGACGCACAAATTTGATTATTTGTGAGCTAGGGACAGGCCCGGTTTTTAACATGCTGGATGGATCGTTGGATGATCGAGCTAATAATAAGTCAGTGACTGCCAACCTGCTGATCATGCTAAATATGAATTTTGAGACAAGTAACACTTGTTAATAAAACAAGTACAATAATAATCGTTTACTGGCATAATTTTATCGTAAAAGACAAATCGCTGCTTGGCTTTTTTGCAGGAGTTGTTGAGAGATTTAAAGTATATCTTGAAAATTTATCATTCACTCCCTTCATCGTCACGAAAAAATTATTCCATGTCTAAATGATGAATTTGAAACCTGTCAATTATAACCTATCGAAGTTTCGAGTAGCAACAAATATAAAACGACAAATAGCCCGGGGCCAAAATCACGCTACTGACAGACACTATCGCGTTGCGTGTATAGGGTAGACCGATTTCGAAAACCAGGTAAAATATGTATGGCCATTTTTCATATGGCGAAAGTCTGGTCTACCTGTCCCGAAGTCGAACCCGCATTTTCAAGTCAAACCTGTGGAAAACGAGATTCTGAGAGGCAGGTAGCCGGAGAAAGAACTCGAAGCAGGTCAAAAACCGTAACAATTCAGGTATAGAAAGTGTATCCGAGTTAACAGTAGAGTTGGGAATCGGTGATGGCTCGCAACCCGAGCCGCGCAAAGACGAGGGTTTATGGGTTGTCAATTATGTTGGAGTTACAGTTTTGCACAATTTTCTAATTGCTTTTCGGGATCCCGGGAAACCCGGGCCACAGTCGAACACTTCCGAATGACAGATTCTCGCTACTGTACGGAGTCGAATTGTGGCCTGCGCCATGTTTTACTGCGTAAAGATTATCGCACGGCCGGTAGAATGATTTAGTACAGTCACGGCGAAGAATTTCGTGAGCAAATCAGCGAGGGCTCATTCTCGATGTAAGTCAAAATCTGTGGTGAAGGTTCGATGGTAATCGACGGATCATCGAACCACGGGTGGGAGCGTGACGAGCGGGAAGGAGGGCTGACACGAAACGAATCTGTTTTTCTCCGATATGACAAATATCTCAATTACAATAAGAAATCGGTACGTCGGTCATTTTGTGGACCGCCCGCCTGCGCAATGCCAGTCCATGACAAATGAAACTGCCGAACCGAGGTCCAGCCTCCGGTTCTCGGGAGCCGATGGAACCAGTGACGTCTTCATGTCTCATAGCCGTTCCGTCAAGAACGGCTGTCCGTCATACAAATCACCTAACAACCGCGCAGGATGTCACCGATTTATTTTACCGACTCGAGGCACGATGGGTGCGGCTCTGCCTTCTTATTGAGTTCTTATCCGCGCTCGATTCGATGCCTTATATATCGGTGCCAGTCGCTCCGCAGCGTCTGCGCCGTTGTACCTATTACAGGCAGGTGAGCCTGTAAGTCGACGTTCTCGTTATGCGTGCCCAACCGATCTCGAGACTATTTTTCATCCTTGTGCAGGGTACAGGGTACAACGAAGTCCGATTTGCTTGTGAACAATAGAAAGTTCACGCTTATCCAGGTATACATGTGGGTATATAAAAGAATTGGCCCGACTTGTCGAAAGAAACAACGCGAGTTCTAAACACCGTCTCGCGTACACATTTTCGGAATATTAGCATAATTAGAGAAGAGCTCTGTTGCGCCTGGGTCTGGTCCAGGTAGGATATCCTCCTACGCCTCCTGCGTCTCAGCCACGCCCGGAGGAACAATGGGTGACGCACTGCGTCTCCTCGCGTCTCTCGTCTCCTGAGTTATAGCGATCGTCGACGACTCGATGCTCAAGTTCGTCGGATGAACGGGACTCTTCCATGCATTTGGATCCCCAAAAACCCCGGATTTTACACAAACCGCGGCTTTCCCGTGCGGTTAGATCCGAGATTTCGAGGCTCGGGTAGGTCACAAGAGTTGGAATTCATTGGCTCGCTGGCAAAATGCAGCTTTGATCCAAGCTAGGCCTCCACGGTCATGATCCATCTTTAGACAAGCCTCTTGATTATCGGTACACGCATATAATACCTAGTATACGTATGGTTGGGGTGGCTGAAGCGGAAAAATGACGCGTGACGGAAACGCCCCTATGCTCGATATACTTCGATCAATTTCGAATCGGATGGTTAAATTGGTGGAAATGAGCGGTCCTGCGCTGGAGGCTGCAGGCCCGAAGATGGAGTCTTTGGTTCCGCGTCCCGGGGCCCTTGTGAGACACCCTGGATCCCTCTCACTCTCACCCACCCGCATCGCCTTCGACCCCGTATCACGTTTTCAGCCAGTAATATCAATTTATGTTCCATAACTAAAGCAGCATAAATCGCGTCGTTCACACCACCACTCCAAGTCTAATACCATCGCCCTATAAATTGTAAAATATTAATAATAACCTTTCCTTCATTCGGTTCTCCCCCCTCCTCCTTGGACCCCCCAATGCCCCCCAACAACGCGGCACGTATTATCTGAGAATTTATAGCCGTTTAGACAAAAAGTTTCGGTTTCTTTTCGGCGTGCGTTGGTTCATTCAATACGCGCGATCCAGACGATTTCGTGTATAAAAAAGTTGAAGCGCTCGCACACAATATGTGGGGAAAATTCAGAGCGGGGAAAACGTGTCTGTATTGTATATATCATGACCCGAGCGAAGGGCCGACGGATGAACAGGCGAACGTTGAGAACGGAGAACCAAGAGCCGAGATACTCGTTGAATAGCGCGCGATAAATTCTAAAAAGCAAAAGTGAATTCACAAACTTTTGATCCTTGGTGGAAATTCTTATGAATTATGCATAACAACTTCGATTCGCGGATTAAGCCTCCGAGTTGGAGTTGAATTTTTAGTACTTTTTTTCTTTATTTTCTTGTACCACTCTCTTTTCACCCGAAGCATTCACCTGCATGGACAGACATGCGTACCTCACCTTCCATCCTTATTCCAACCCCGCCGTACATCTTTCCGTAATGAGCCAAGCCTGAACGCCATTCGCATGCATAGACGCGAATACTGTGCCGCAAAAATGATCAATACCAGGCAGTATCGAAGGATGTTTTTTTCTGAAACTCTTACAACTCTGAGTAATATTTTCTTCGTGGTAAAGTTCATCAACTCTCACGGAAACGGCTCGCATTCTGTCACGCGTGGACGGTGAACCCTTCTAAGATGAGTAAAACTTCATGACATGCTTTACTCGCGGTTTGTACACGCAGCCACAGCCGCAGGCGTAGATCAAGGTGATATAATTGCAAGATTAACATAAGTCACCGGGCAGCCACAGTCCGGGAATAATAATGTTATCAAAGACCTGCAACTTTTCTTTTTCCTCTTCAGGCTTTTTCCACTTTTTTCAATTCTTTTCTCGAAAGTTGAAAGCGTTCTGGGTCATTGCATCGTCGATTTTTCTTCCTTAAAGCCATCAAAAGTCGTATATATTTGAACTCAATTCGGCTAGTTCGTAATTACACAGCTTGCACGGAATGATGTTAGAAATGCATCCGACGTTACTCCGAGTTATTATATTTATTGTAATTTAATAACTCACCAATAATTAGTACGTACCGGACTAGTTGTTATGATAATCGCTTTTTCCCTCCGTATATTATGGAACGTAGAAAGCTATTGATTTTAAGTGTAATAACCTGCACAGCTGTTGTAAACATGGAAACTTGAGAAAGTTCAATTTTTTCTTGTAAAACGTAACTCTCAATTTCTATTTCCTCCTTTCGCTGATTCGTCGAGCGAATTTAATATGCAGTCGATCAGTGTTTTAAGTTTAAAATTCTGCATCGGTCACCTCAAATGTCTTTCAATTCGTCAAGCTGGCGTACATCTAATAATCCATTGGCTAACTCATGTTGATTGATTTCACTCCTAGAAAAATTAAGGCTTCGCTAATAATGGATACCGGATCGAAGTTTAATGATCGTTAGGCCAGAGTGGACACCACGTTGCACTCGAATTCAATGGTACAGGTAAAACCATCCGGTCCAGATTTCGCTTTCATTAGTGTTCGTGCATAATTTTACAAAATTACTACTTCAACAGACTTCGTGGCTTATCGACTTCAACAGTGTTACAGAATGACAGCGATTTCGTCCCTTTTCCGAATTCTTCTCACTGCACAATTCATTCTATCTCGCGTAACCTGTACATGCCTACTATTATTTATCATTTACGTATTATCATTTCTTTCCACTTGTTCGATGTCAAGTACGATAAATTAAGGAAAGGGTTATACTTTAGAATGAACCTAGTTATTTCCTTGAATGTAGTTCACATGAGTCATCAGCTCAATGAAGTATTTTGGCAGACTGAATTTGAAAGCGTGCTTAATACATCGTTGGAGAATCTTGTGGAGGATTGACACACTTGAATAAATGCCATGCATAGTAGACCTGGCGGCTACTTAATGATTTAATTCTGGACTGACAAGCATTCTTACAAACAATAGATAGAGTCACTATGGTAAGAATACGTCAGGGGGAATCCAAGTTAATCATGAAGAAGGCCATGCATACAAATTATAACGGATTCAAACTTTCGGAATGCCGTAATTCTTGAAAGAAAGGTGCCGCTTGATCGTGACTCCGTCGATCGACCGTATATCATTAAATCCGGTCAACCCCAATTGTGTGACTAGAAAAAAGTCTTAGCAATACCTTCCGTAGAATTTTTGTCACGGATGAGGAAAACTGTTCCTTGTGAATCGAATGTGCGATCGTAAATCTTTCGAGATCAAAAACCAATCGCCGGCTTTATAACGAAACGTTATACGTGCTCGCATGATAATTGTGCCCGAACAGAAAGCACGGAGTGAATATAAATTCGGATCGCGATGATGCTCGTTGTGCGTAAGCGCGTTTCTATTTACGGATTATGTCCGGGGGATGAGGACGACGGCGGAACGAGCGACGGTAGGAGCAGAAACGAGGACGAGAAGGAAGACAGGAGTTATAATATTGTTTCGCTGGGTTCTCGGAATCTACGCGATCGGTGACTCGGATAAAACTGGCTGTGGCCTCCTCGTTGGATGAGAGATATTTTTATTTCTTCATCCGCTGACTCGTTCGCCTACCTTTATGATTACCTGACTGCTTCATTAGTTAGGCCTCGGTTTCTGTGGGCCCACCACCAACATCTCGCGTTATATTCCAGGATTGGAACACCAGATTACGGCTTTAATTATTGCGCGCATTGCCAACAAATTTTATTGCCATCTCGCCGAAGGTATTGGTCCCTCATTTATCGTTAACTTCTCCGTTATAATTTTCCGCGACCACGTCGCGACGTCGTACGTGAATTTACAGAGCCAATTCTTACAGGGCAAAAGAACGTTACCAACTCCGTCTCGTTTGTTTCACATTATACGTACACGTTTCCAACGATCGGCGACGTCGTCGTCAATGCATTGCCAGTTATATGCACGGCTACGTATATAATTGGCATGAAACCGCGAACCGAGCAGTTTCCCATCGCCTAGAAAATATCTTCCCATGCAGCTGTGACTGAGACCCGTAGACCTCGAAGAAGGCTAGTTTCGGCCGTAGATTACAAACCGCTTAGCTTCGCAGCCGCACGACGTCAATTTGATAGGTCCTTGGTAAAACGGTAGCCACCGGAGTCTGGGGGCTCTTTAAAAATTCTTCACCGTCTTCCAACGTACGGACGGAACAAGACTCCGGGCTGCATCGCGGTCCTGGTTCCCATTGGTCATACGCGGCACTCCGCCGATAGCCGTCGAAGAGCACGCCGTAGCGAGTCGACGACTCCTCGCCTCGGGTTGGCCAAGGTTAGTTATAGAGCCGGCATCCCCGAGAGGCGACCGCGCGTGGAGTATACGGGAGTAACCGAATGGCTGTCGGCCCTTGTAAAACGTCAAAAAGTCAAAGGGAAACCACTAAAATCAGTTAGGGAACTCAACTATGCGAGCGACGGAGAGTCCGGCCGCTTGCTTGGGTGGAGTGAGAGTGAGAAAGAGAGGGAGAGGGGGAGAGAGAGAGAGAGAGAGTGAAAAGGGCATTGGCGTGGAAATGAGACAGCAGAGAGACGGAGAGAGTGAAAGGAGAAACGACGAGTGGGACAAGGACAGCGAAGGGATGAGGATGAGGATGAGGATGAGGCTGAGGAGCGATGCAAGGGATCCCGATGCAGCAGCACGACTTGAGGGGTCCAGAGGAACTGACCGTGTGCCGGAGGAGGACGGAGGAAATGTGAGGCTGGTTTGCAGAGGAGGAGAGGAGAGATGATGAGAGAAAGAGAGCGAGAGCGAGAGGATTTCCAGCTTCGAGCTCCGATGCGGTGGGGCGAGAGGGGCAGCATGAGACACAGAGGGAACTTGTTATGCTTTGAGAGATATGGCGGAGGCTCGCGGAATACATAATTCTGTAAAGACAAAAATGTTGCGGTCGTGCCTTCGCCGACTCTCGCATTTTTCCTTGTTTTACAAAATGCTCGGCTTCTCTGAGACCCGCAGTCTCTCGACTCCTCTTCCCGCCCGCTCACTCTCCCTTTCCAACTCTCTCTCTCTCTCCCTTTCTCTCTCGCTCGCGAGTCACCGAGCTACCAGAATTATGTCTTGTCCTCCTCGATTCGCTGCCAGTAATAAGCCATGATACGAGCAATGTCACGTATCAATTCCATCCATGTAGTATACATATAGATAACTAGTTTGCATTTCGAATTCGGAGTAACGTACCTACTATTTACTTTCGGAATCGATGAGAGTGCGGGATTGATCGAACGTCGTTTGCATTCAACCTGTACACACCTCTGTAGCATCGGGAACAGATCTTTCTTTTCATCTTTCAATCCATTTTTTTCCAAGAAATTGTGCGGACGATTTTCGAATTCGAATTCCGCAGTCCTGACCGCCGATGATAGATCGGCGAATTCCTTAAAGGCTACGATCGTATCGAGATTAGCGCGAATCAGTCAATGTCGACAGCTCTCGGAGTTTATCCGAGATCAGGCGGCACGACTGTCACGTTTTCTTTCGTTCTCCTGTGTTTTTTGTTGTTGTTGTCAGTATTTCTTTTTTCTCCCTCTCAAATCTTTTGTCTTCGATGCTGCGCCAAGATACGAGGAGACTAGGTGTAATGGATCGCCACACGACCAGCGCCCCTAGAAGACTCCGTAGATCGGGGAGATTACAGAGAAGCAGGGCATAATGTCCAAACAGTTGCTCGTCAACGACCGACTAACGGTGCAACCGTTGGTTCACGGTCGTTCCTCTCCTCCTCTCGACCGCTCGTAGATTACTTCCCAGATTGATCAACCCGATGGAAATGAAATTCTTCGAATATTTCGACGCCCCGCGTCGATCTGCTCTCTGCTCGTCACGGCCTTGTCTGTCAATTTCTTGCAGATGCCTGTCGAAATATCAGGTAAAAAACCTAAAATCGACAGCAGATCGGTAACAGATCGCAAATTCAAATTCTACCTTCTACCCACTTGGGATTCAACAAGTGAGTTATATTTATTCGTACCGTTTCAAATGAGCAATCAAGTCTTGCCTCGAACGATTGACGTAACGTTTGCGGTTGTCAGTCAGATCACGTCCGGCAGTGGTGAAGGACTCTTTACAGCCAAGAAGAGATCAGCGCTTGATAAAAGGGTGCATGGATGCGAGACGAGACGGAATTTTTGACGTTGTACTATTCACGTGAATATCAAGGCTTGAATATCGACGGAAAAATTACATTCCTAATATAGCGACCATGTACATCGTATGTGTATTAAGGACAATAATTGTTGCGTGGTACGGTACTCCATATGCGATAATGTTTTATTCATTCCACAATTTGTTTCTTTCGATCGGTGACGTTAAAAATCCTTGACCCAACAGGGCGCCTATTTACCAATGAAAATGTTATAGCATGGATGTATAACATGCTTGTAATGGGCATTTTCAAACGACTATAGGATAAGTGCGCAAGTGAGCTGCGGTCGTTCGGTTGGTCCGGCTAAGGAGACGTGAAGACGCGTAATAAGTAATCATCTCGTTAATGACGTGGGAGCTAATCATTAGTGAGAAAAAGCATTGAGGACGTGATCAGAGATTACCAGGAACACGATCATTATACTCGTACAATCTCCCCACAAGCGGATTCCGTAGTCATGTTCCGAAACAAATTAGGAACCGATGGACAAACGCGGCAGTGCTTTTTTACCCGGCATCAACTCTACTCGCTCTTTTTGCCTCATTCCTGCATCCCCCTCGAATCGGCGTATGTATAACCCCGCGCCAGGTTCGTTCCTAATCCAATTTATTAGCTGTATCCTTTAACCTGGCGAAGAAAAAGCCGAGAGCGTTAAATTTTATCGGCTCGATAAGTCACGGGACTTGAAACCGAAACCGAAACCGAACGCGAAGCGATCCGTGGACCGCGATGAGGGATGCGCGGATCCTTCAGTCCCACCCGGGACCACGATCTCAGGGAGTCCGTGCAGGCTCTCGAGGCAGGTATCCTGCACTGTCCTGCGTTCTGTCATAAAGTCTCACGATGCAACTTAATATTTTCGGCGGCTGCACTCAAAGCTTCCTACTCAGATTTACTAAGGATCTTGTAACATAAAGATGGAGGCACGCTCAGACTCCACTCTCCGGCTCATGAGGGAACCCGCCCGAAGAAGAAGAGGTCAGCAGCTCTCGAGGCGTGGATAGAGTCGTCTCAGATGCCGCGCATTCCACGCTCGAATCACCGCCTGCAACTATCCCGATACCTATCTCCACCCTATCGACAGCCCTGCCTTACCCCCCTCAGCCATCAAACCCTGCGCAACGATTTATAGGCGTTCTTTTCACGAGCTCCTGATAGTCGGCTCGTCCCAGGATCTTCGAGTCGATTTTATGGGACCCGACCCGTACTTCTGTTCAGAAGTACATAAAACCTCGGATCTGCATCTGTAGGATTATTTACCCGACCTGGCCGTGTGCACCTTGGACAGTGGAACTGATCCGTACACTCTTTATCGTAAAAAAAAAGAAAAAAAAGGAAAAAGAAAAGAAAAGAAAAGTGAGAAAAAGAGGGAAACGATCTCTGAGGTAAATCAGAGCGAAGCTACTTGAAAAATAAACTCTGGGAGTTTCTAATTGCGTTGCGATCATTAGGTCGGCGCGCGGACCGTCGCGTCCGAGGCCCCATTTCCCTCGGATCGGAGTAGTTCTAGACCGGGGAATAATCGTTACCCGACTCCTAAAAGGCACAGAGCGAGTGTCTAACAAGGTACGAGGGCAGCTAGGAGACACGGAGTCCTGGAAAGAACGGCGGGCCCAAAGACCGAGCTGGATATGGGATAGGGACATAGGGTAGAGAAAAGGCATGGCAGTAGTGTTGCGCCGCGGCGTTGCCCCTGGGTCGGAGATATTGTCGGAGGCCCTGGTTTCGGTGAATCCCCCATAAACCATAAACCACTTGGAGCACCCGCGGGAAGAAGGAACACGGCTGCGAGACATCAACAATTATAATAAAAGGCCTCGCGTACGACTACACGAGGATAATTTTAATTTAAACAAATGGTGAGGAGGGCGGCATCTTTGTCCCCGTCTTGTAATATTTATGCTCAACTACTCCGGGCGCACGTGCGTCTCTGCGTCAGGATCGTACGCGCGCTTCTCTTACACACGGAATTCTCTGCAGCGCCAATGTCTCTGGTATACCTACCTCCACCTATCTCTTACGTTTCTGTGTGTATACATACTCGTAGTCGTAACGCCCCGTAAGTATTCTCGTGTGCTTACACCGTTAACGCGTTAGGCAAACCAACTTTTGAAAATTTATCAAGCTTCGTCATCTCTCGGTCCATGGATGTACCGCCATGTATACATATATACCTACATGTGTACCGATTTCTAGTCGGTCCGCAGCTCCTGTGGCCTATGGTTCATTTGACTCCGTTTAATTGGACAGCTCTGGAGCCTGAAGTGGGCTGGGGTTTTCACGTAGGTGTCAACGTTTCACGTGTTTACCTGCGGCACACGGGTACCGGATATCCGTGGAGATCTTCAGTCGAATAGTCGCGGTAATTTTCGGTGATCTTATGTGACGTTATCGCACGGACGGAAACTTGCGTGGTGCACGAATAGTGGTATTACTTTGGAACGCGATTCGTTCACGGGGATATAAATGCTCTTCATTAAGTTCTGTATTATTTTTTCCACGCCACCAGGCTCCTGGCACGCTAGCCAACTCTGTATGATAAGTACACCGAGAGGCATCGACGTTATTAATTAACTTGATAGACCATAAATAAGACTCTCTTCTGTCTCTGGGGACAAATATAAATAAATAAAACTCTGCCTGCTCCGATGCGTTATGTTAATTGGGGCGTTGTCTCTACATCCGCACGCGCGTGTTCTCATTAGTAGCAAACTACCGAACAACTAATTACATTTATTTCATAGACGCGATATTATTCCTAGACTGAGGTATAAGTCGCAACGTTCATTTATCAAGAATGTCAGATAAGGGAAGGAGAACAAAACTCCAGCAAATCGTTTTATCTGCAATGAAGTTATTGGGACTATCCACCAAGTACTTCTCCAAGGAGACTTGACTCTTTCGACAATGATCATTGCACCGTTATTATTCGAAACAATTTCCGGCAGAGCGTCTCAAATTGCCAAGCGATAGAGCAGCTACTTCAGAAAACGAGTACAAATTTTGCCAATGTGGTGCATAAAGATTTCGTCGTTATTCAAATGGAAACCCGCTCGCGGATAATACAGTAAGAACCAGACACTAACAAGCCTAATAGAGTGAGATTAGATATCATGCATGGAAGGATAATTATTCAGAAATATCGAGTACCAAAGGACAAGATCGAATATTTATTTGTTCGTAGTATTTTCTCAACCTAGACGATTCCTCGGAGTAATCTGCAAATAATTCAAAAGGTATAAGAAGAACTGAAAGAAGTGAACGTCAAATTCAGTGAAAATAGACTCTGGATTAAATCAGAAGACGAGAGTATACATGTATTGTGAAGCAATCGAATCACGGATGCAGAACTCAATGCTGGTTTATTTGTTACTCGGAACCGTAAAGAGCAGCAAATTTTTTATCTTGACCTAACCTTCGCCCAAACCTTCCAAGAAGAGATTTCAATGAAATTTGTACAGAAACAATTTTTGCTCTTTTAAAATTACTGAAACGTATCTAATCGGAAAATTCGTTTTGCAAGAGTTAGATTATGGTAGTATGTGGACTAAAAAAAATCTCAATCTTTCTCAGCAAAAGTACATGCACGATGAATTTTTGGAAGAAGATTTCCTGCGTACGCTGCCAAAATTTCTTTGTCCGTACACTTTCTTAACAGAAGATTTAAATTTTTTCCAGAACCCATATCACTATAATCTTAATCCTGCAGTAAATAATTTTCGATAGCATCCTTTCTGTTCGTTTTAAAAACTGAAAAATCATTTTCGTCAAATTATTACCCAAGTCCCCCCCTTGAGCAATTTTGTATATTGGAAAAAATTTTACTGCTCCTTTTTTATTTCACTATAGAATACACGCGCTCCTGTTTTTATTGAGTATAAATGTCCATCATTCCGTCTATAATCCTGCATCTATCAGCTATGAGTCGGCAGGTAACCGTATTCATTGCAATTCCTCGAGTAGATATAATTCTTCCCGAGACGGCTGTCCGTCTGTCAGAGCGCGGCACAATACACCTTAGTTTTCATCCTACAAGCTGCGGCGTAAAAGAGTGCTCCCACACTCTACGCCGATCAATTTTCAGAGTGTCTAAGTATAAACGAACTTCACACGTGCATATACGTATCTTGAAGAAAAAAAATGGACGCGCGTCAATCTTTGCATCATGCTCACCCATTGCTCTGGCGAATTTACAACACACTTACGCACCATTTTTTAGAATGCCGTCTATCGGCGAGTTGGTGGGCAGAGGTGCCTGCGCATATGCATGTGTTTATGTGTGTGTATATATACACACGCCCGTAACTATAATGCCGGATACAATAGCTCGCAGGGCCGACTCGGAGGCTGTGGAATAATGTTTTATGGCCACGATCACCGGGAGAAGTATGAAGTGTCGATAGAGTGAGGCGGGTGCGCGGCGGCAAAGATCAAAGGCCGGCCGACCGAGAGACGTGGTAGCGAGACACAGGCTCCCCGGACCCTCCAGACCCCCGGACTGCCTTCCGGACCGCCACCCTCTCCTCCGACGCTCGTCCCCGCCCCGTCTCTCTTCCCGTCCATCCGCAGATGTAACTCTTCTCCTTACATTTTAGTATCGACGATTAGGAAAGCCTCGTCGTACTCGTCTATTCTCGGAGTTTGCTCCGTCGGCCTTTGTTGCTGCATCGACGGGTATTGATTGAAACGAAAGGATTTCGCCAAATAATCTTTCTGGCGATTACGCCTGGGATTACGTCCTTTCAAATTATTAAAGATTCGATTGATTCGATGACGGGACTTCTATACTCTGTGATGCAGGGCGAATCGCTCGTTCAGTTTCTTTGCGCTTCTTTTTTGTGGCAACAGTACGAAGTAGCACGTCGATGATTGGACGTCGCGTCCTGTCGTGCTTCATCAGAATGCGTTCGACTTGTGACAAATTGCACGGAGCGCGTATGTTTGATCGCGATCGAAATAACCGGCACGTTTTTAAACTAATAGAATCCAATTGCCAGTGTATTGCAACTCGGCGTAATTGGAAGATAAATAGAAAAATTAGCAGGATGGACCGCCGGGAGCGCGGCGGCGGAGGAATGAGTCAGAGTCGTCGGAATTCGCTGGTCCCAATAATAGCTGGAATGTCAAACGCTCGCGAGTTTCGTGTGTTCACTTTCGAGACTTTAATTTCGCCATAAATTCCGAACGGTTTCTTATTGCTAGTTATTAACTGGTTTCAAGTGGTGTAAATTTAGACCCGCCCGCATGCTAATACATTCAATCCCACCCTCTCGATCGCTACAGGCTCCTATGTTTCCTTCAACGTTGATACTGATTTCACCCACATAGACGACGAATCGACAAACTTTTTCTTTTTCTTTTTTTTTTTGGACGACTTTTTTTTGTCAACACCCTAAAAAGCCTGCAAGACTTCTCAGACAGTGATATTCTACCCGGTATGATAATCGATTGCAAACATTAGAAAAAATTTCGTCCTCAAGCTATATTGGAGCAAAAACCTGCTCGCTCAACAGAAACTGAAATATAATCATCGTTATAATGAAAGAGATATTTATGCATTGACACTCTTTTTAGCGTTATCATTTTACTTCGAGGCTGCGATATTAGATTTGACCTGAAATCTTAACTATGGTGAAATTCTTGGAAGATATTATTATTAACAATCAATTTCTTGCTTCCCTACGATACTTCAATTCCAACTGAATATCGAGTAATTCGATGACCGATTCTCAATAAAGGTACATATTCGGTTCCCGTTTTTTTTATTTTGGGCGAAGAGTCTTTGCTCGACCCAAAGACTTCTTATCAGCTTGTACGAAGGTACACACGTAAGTATTAGCCGGGAGGTATGAGACGTGGGTTAATATAGACGATCTTTCACTTAGCTACCGTTTAAAAATGGTCAGTCTAATTCAAACAGTTCTTTTAGGCCTGCATAGAATATGTTTTCCTAAGAAACTGAACGGTCGCGTTACGCGGTTCGGAGTCGGATTGTCTTTCCGTTCGTCTCTGTGTGTGTCCGGTTGTCTGCTGCTGCTGCTGCTGCTGCTGGTGTTGCTACTGCTACTGCTGCCGATGCAGGTTTGAGAACTTGCTGCACGATTCCGAGCACCCTTTCTCGACCCAGAGGCATTGGCTCAAGTTTCATTATTGGTTTTGGAGGATGGGTCCGTGTGTCTATCTTCGGCACCACCAGCGAGCGGAATATTTTTCTTTGTTTCTCCTTTTTCACTGTTTTTCTTTTCGTTCCTACGTATCTCTCTGTCTCCTCATCTTCTCTCTCCACAATTCAAAGTAAAAGAAAGCTTATTTACAGACCAGACTCGTCAAAACCGGACCGAAGCTTGACCCTTGAATTATTATTTCAGAGAAGGGGGGTAAATTAACACGTTATGACCGACCGGGTCAACGGCCATTTACATATAAGCAGCTATTGCCCGCATATGAGTACTAGAACATATGCGCCACGCGGTTTGTAGAAGCGTTATATAATTAAGCAAGTGATAAGCATCGCGCCAGAAACATCGCGCCAACAAGATAGCCAGGCTGTGTCTGGGAATTTTAGATTCACCGATGAAATCTTAATCGTTACATTCCCGACGATCTTCGATCTCACGGATTTCATTTAAGTACAGTCCTAATCGAAATCGGGAACTCGGCTCGGTTTTCTGAAGCTATTCTCGTACCCTTGATCACTAAGATTCCAAAATTCTAACTATTCAAACGATCTTGAATAATTCTTTCTATATACGGCCCATTGGCTGTTCATCGTCCGTGGCAACGTCCGACCCACGTGCCCCATCAATGCTGGAATATTTTTCCATTACGAAAAGTCGTAACTTACCGCTCAAAGATAATGGACTATCATTCGATCTATGCAGCGTGCTATATCGAGCGTAGGTTGCGCTCGATAAAATCGGAAGACATCCAACAACTTTCCACTAATTAGCGGAGAATTTTTTTCAAGAAAAAAAAAGACAAAACGTTAATTATCACTGTCGCACACATTGTGAGCAGATTGAAAAATATTTCTACAAATTGCAGACCGTGCACGTCTTATCATACGTAAAATCGATACACCGATGAAAAAAAAACAAATGTCTCCTTGTAAATAGATTAAAACTCGTTACGTAGTCAAAAAAATATCATTTCTCAGCAATTCTTGCATACCTGGTGCTCCATCAGTATAAGCCACAATAAGGTGTGTAGATACCAGCGGGGTCACGGAGACGCGGAGCAGGTTCGCCACAGGACAGCGAACCGCGAAAAAATGTTTGAGGTCATGGCCAAGAGGGTGTGTGTGTATACATATATAGTAAGCTGTAGAGTGGGTAACGGAGTTGTCGGAGTTATGGAGCACATAGCTGTACACACGTCAGTCGTCTAGATGTTGGCGAAGTCTTTACGAGCTTAGACGGAAGGGCCAGGATGCTTCGTCGCGAGAAGTAGTGAACTTGATGATGCAGTGGGGGATGAGGGAGGAGGTCGGCTTACCCAAGTCACTGCGAGGGCAGCCCACGTGGTCACCCTTGATATTTATACGCCTATTGTCCCCGAAACTTGAACCGATAACTCAAGCTAATTAAAATATAAAATTGCGAGAACGTGCATCAGCCGTTTCATCTCGCTGCAGCGAACGACGCGGGTTCTTTTCTCGACAGCCTGCAGAATTTTTTCAACTCGGAAATAAATAATAAAGGCGAAAGAGCTGCCACGTGACGTGGTGAGCGGAGTGCGGAGTGCGGAACGCTAACTGCTCTGACAAACGGGTTCGCTGAAATTCTCTCGCTGAAAATTATTGTCAGAATTAACCGGGGAATTTAAAAAGCTCCGCTTTACCCATGATTGTCGACCCAATAAAAATCCGCGTGTAACGAGTCGGCACACCGCGTAATACCTGTGGAAATTATCCACCTTTCGGGATTACGAAAATCTCAGCGAAAAATTTTGGGCCTTGTTATTTTTTTTTTTTTTTTTTTTGCCAACTTCTTCCATTTAAATCTTAACCCGTAACGAATTTGTTGGTGAATTTTTTTTACCACTACCATAATTTGAAAAAGGGTGGGGATATCTGGAGAGCTGAAAATAAAGAAGGGAATTAGAAAAAGCGCAAAAGGAAAAGTTTGCTGTCGTCATTGGCGAGGCCCTTCGAGCAATCAGGATGAGTCGCGAACTCTGATAGATTTTTTTCTGGATAATAGCTGGCATCACAAATTACACGGTGCGCTGTGCGAGATCGCGGCTCAAGGCATTTCGGAGGGATCCCTCGCCCCGAGAGCTGCATCGCGCAGCATCTTGGATGTGTAGGTTTAAACGCGTATAGACAATGGCTATAGATTGATTCTATGAATTTACTTAATGCCTGGCTATTAGACGCCATTAAATCATACATGGGTAGTTCGACACGTTCGCTCGATTTCCGCACCTAGAAGCACTCCGCTGATAAGGAGAACCTTCGTGACCAAGCTATTACACTTTTTACTACATATTATAGACCGAACATCTCCCATCTACACGTTCTCCAGGCAGTATTGTTGTTTAGTTTTACTATTTACAAGAACTTAGAAACTAAAAATCGTCCCTAACCATTGGCACTTCACAATACAGCAATTTTGATTATACGTATCTTTGTTATTTACAAATTGGCGAATAACAATACCCGTAGCTATAGCTGATAATTTTTCAAATCAGTCTTATCTTTTTTCTAAACCTTCCCAAATGTCATGTTAGCAGAATTGTGAATTTTGTCAGGCGTGATTCTTAACTTCTCGGGAGCGATGTAGTTACTGGAACGATTTCTCCCCGTGGAAAGCGATCAGACGCAAGTAACCGGAATTGAGACCGCATTGAGAATATCCAAGAATGCAGAGATCGTTTTGATCGCAGTTTATTACAGATCGGGCACGGTCCAGATACAGCGTTAGCCGGTCTACCCTATCAACAATATCATTACAGATTGCTCGGCAGGCTCTCTGTGAAATTCATGATAACCCGTTTAGGTCCCCGTTCGATAGCTGTGAAAATGATCGATTATTATCTTCTTCTCCCTCGCCCTTCTCTCGATCTCCTTCCATGCACCCGGCGACGGTATCCCAGTTGGCATACTGTAAACTTATACCAACAGACAAAGCCTCTGCTGAATCGTTTTACCAACCACCGCAGCTTCGCGTATGTAACTTGCAATTAGATATAGGAGTCGGTCTGTCTGTCTCGGCTCGTCGAAAGGTCCGTTTTTTGTCGAGTTAAGCGATCTTCTAAGAATGCCGACGTGCCATCGTCTCTTCTGTGCTCCTCTGCTCGTCTATTGTGCGTCTACTAACTTCCACTTGGGTACATTAAGCCAATTAGAAGAGGCCAACTAAAGGCGAAAAAGCTAAATTGCAATATCGCCTTACGCAGAAGTCATTAGAAACCGATCCGGTATTTCGATCTCGCGATACAGTCCACGCCACGTATTACCGTTCATATCCAACTTTATGTTATTCGTTTTGGCGTGTCCGGTGCTCTACAATTTTCAATACGTATTTTCGTCGGCTCGGTGTGCAGCTTTGACCACTTTACAAATATCGCGTTCCACTTATGTGGTGACTGAAGTTACTCCTTCATCATCCTTCGGATACGTGAATCCGGTTACACCACCATTGACTACTGAACGAAAAGTGTGTCCGAAGTTTTGTACGTCACGTACAGAAAATGTTAATGGAGATTCGGATGTGTGAATGAGGCTCGAGTGGTGGAATGTACAATTGTGCTGGCTACGTACATTGCACACGTGCAATCGTGTCACATGCGCGAACGTGTGGATGAGTTTCATCAAACGCGCCTCACGTAATATGCTGCAGGCGCCGGAAGCACGTATTACAAGAACATGTGTTAATGTGGAGGGTTAACATTAATTTCAATAGCACGCGTTCAGTAAAGATAACAAACAATTAAGTCAAGTCAAGTCGACCGTATGAGATCATCGATGGCGTGAGGGTGTCGACATAGATGACACTTGGATGGCGTGTGCTGCCATTATGCTCGTTAGCACCAACTCCTAACGCATCTAATAGATTATGAACTCTATGAATTAATATCATTCCTCGTCACAAGGGTGCTCATAGTCCCGTTTCTCGGGCCCAATTTTCAATCAGTTTTTGAAATTTCATTAAGGTCAGAACCATCGATGTGAAAAAATCTTGTGCAGTGACTTCGGCACGTCGGAAACAACACAAAGAATTGGAAATAGATCGTGTCACTTGGATGAGACCCAACGATATCTTTCACGTTTCCAACCTCATCTGCTTTTCGCATGAAAAAAGGCCGGCATTAATTTCGAGTTGAGTGACACTGGTTGGCGGTGTAAAATAATACACCACAGTGGATCAATTAGTGAATGAGTGCCGCGACAATATCCTGTCTGGACGTCAGATGGTTTGTCGGCCAACGTACGTTGCTGCAACTGCAGCTCTGGTTCTCCGGCTTGGCGTGACGTCACCTCCGCGATATTCGACCCTGCCCACAACACCAGCGATACCTTTGCACCTTAACGTCGCGATTCATGAATCAATTTCGATACTCGTCTACGAGAGTGCCTTTCAGTTGTCGTTTTTTTCTCTTCACCTCAAATGCAACTGGAGCGAGTTTTGCAGTCGTTCATTAATCGTTCGAATCAGCGCTCATGGCGGTGATGACTGGACACCCCTTTAAATGCGTGAACACGTGCCACGCACAATTGCGTTGGCGCGTGGGTCAAGACGTGGAGACGCTCGCGTATCAACGAGTCGTCGTATCAGCGCTCGACTCGACTCAGACTCACCGAGTGACTAGCGTTCGTTAAACTACTCCGAAGAGGGGAGAACGATACGACTACGCTGCTATTAACACGAAGCCGCGTGGGATTCGTTTCTTTTATTTTTCACGTAAGTTCTGTCCTTTTTCTCATGTTACAAAGAAACGGGTGAACACCGTCGCCTCGCGCGTGCTGAATTGGTCCGGCAATAATAAACGTCCGACTAACTGTGCTTCTGATATTACAATCAGAGAAGCAGAAATAGGGGCTCTGCATTGTCGAAAGAGCCTTCTTGACATCAGGGAGCGGGAAATTGGGCAAAATAATTATCCATCATCGCCAACTTTCGGGGACAGTCGTAGAATCTCGGACATTGTATTACGGGTATGGATTTGGTCATAACTCTCTCTCTCTCCCTTCCGTCCTTTTTCCCTCTCTCTCTTGCGACCGTGGCCGTCACTTCCGGTACCAAAGTAAAACGCTAAAACGCAGATTGCTGAGGTAGCTAATATCAAAGTTTTCACATCATCCGGCTGCTTCTCCGGTCTCTTCCTCTACTTTCGTCTTCATTACGGTCTTCTAGTGATATCCAGCCCGCTAAGAAAACTCCTCGTTACCCCCCACTAAACCGTGAAACACGACACTTGGCTGCAAGTTATCACACTCAAAGTTCAAAACTATGTGACTATAATGATGAAGGCGTAAGAACGCGTCAGTTTTTTTCTCATGAGAGCAATGCAAAGGGGATTCTCTGATCAGTCTCAAATTCACATTAACCCTGAGGTTACCTTTTGACTCTAGAATGTTGCATCAAACCCATAAGCACACATGCGCTGACAGCTCATGCCATCTGAGTACATGTCATGTTTCTGGTAAGGATTCAAAGTTCGGTTCACCTCCGTGTATCGAAAGTAGCTAGTGCATCCACCTTCAATATATGAAATGTGAAAACTCAAGGTATATATGCGGCGAGAAAAAAATAATTTTCCATCCAGGTACGAGTGCGCAGCATTTTCACACAAGTTGGAAGAACGTTTCTTTTCTTTGTTTTTCCGTTTCTTTCGGCGGCAACACTGATATGTGCCAAAGGTGAGAGATCAGCGAATGAGAGAAAGTGACGGTTGGGAAAACCCTTTGCAATTTCCACGGTCACTATTTTTATGATCGCTATAGGCTGTTCTCTGCGTAGGAATGGAAAGGCGTGCATGGCTTCGTAGGAATTAAAGGCCCGGTTTTACGCAGCAACGCACAGGCGTACGATCTTGGACGAGTCGAAGAAGAGGCATGCGTATAATACACGTTTACAGGGAAGGGCAGTTGGTGCGAACATGATCTTCCCATAAAAGTTTACGACGTGAAATTATAATTATTTCATCATTACCGATCGTAAACAATCAAACAGTAAACGTAATAATACGTAATAAATAATTTAATGGAGAGACATTGAATGGTAACTCCTCGGCGAATGTTGCGAACGAGTTGCGAATAGGTCGCCTCGGTGAGTGTAAGACCCAAGAACGACGCCTATTATATACTGGCTTTCGACGCTCGAGACAGAACGCAAATGCAAAAGCGCGAAGCTATTGTGCCATTGATTGAATTTACCGTGCTTCGTGTATTAATGAATAGCCAATATTAGATTATTAGCTCAGCCAATAATGTTGCCAGGCGAAACCACTTGTTGGAGTAAAAGACTCGCCGGTTCATTAAATATCAATTTACGCGTAATTGGAAATCGCTGTAGAATTATTTCACGGTCCATTGCCTCTCGGCGGTGTATCAAATTTAATAAAACGTAAGCCCCGAATCGACGCACAGGGGTTGCACACTGTCCCTTACTACCGAGTTGCTAATTTCTTCAAATTGAATACGTTCTTCTTTTTTTACACTTTTTGTCGTTTGATTTATTCACACTTTTTTCAAGCCCGTTTTACCTTCTCACACGTACGTTTGTTCGTGAAGTAAATACCGATGAAATCGATTGCCACACACATCGAGGTATTATATATCGTTATTGATCAAACAACGATAAATGAGCCGGTCAATTATCTGAACACTGGACATCGATTGACTCGAGGAGCAAGAGCCGATTATCGCAAATTGCCTGTTGAATAGGTAGTAAGAACGCTTATTACACACAATATACACAATCACGCGTCCCTATCACAGTGCCTGTAATACCCCTAAATTATTGATCTCTAATGATGGTAGAACGTAGTCGAGGAGTGCCAACTATATGGGGCTTATACTTTGCCTAAACGCTGCCGAGGCGATAAATCTCTAGCGGTAACCATTTAGGCGGACAAAAGATTATCGCGGAATGAAGGTGGAAGAGGAAGGCAAAGGCTGTGTAAGGAAGGCGAAGGAAGGGTAAACTGTCGCGAGGCTACGACAAAGGAGCTGAGTGGTAATTATTTATGCGTTATATACTACGCAGTTCCGGATGACTCGAATTAGGCTGACGTTAAATCAGTATAGACTGAGTGTCACGTTGTCGTCCCCGTCCCCGTCCTCGTCCTCGTCCTCGTCCTCGTCCTCGTCGCTGTCGCTGTGGTCGCACAGGATTCCAACAGTGAAACAGGCCCCACCCTCGACTTTCGCTGCCGCGCCCCTCGCCGACTTGACCTAATTGTGACTTATTGCACCTCTAATAGAACCGCAGTTCACACCTATACCTACCCGTAGCCATTGTCAGTCTGATTGGTGGATCGGTGGATGCCCGCTAATCAACTGACTCCTCTGACTCCATTCGGAGCACCTTCGAGGAAATTTAGGATCTCTGTGGGTCAAGTTTGTTCCCGGCGTTATTATATGGGTGATGATTTCTCACCGACCGCTCCGCGGCTCTGCGGAAAAAGCTCTCGTTCCCTCAGCCAGGTTGTGTATTCAATACGATACAATTACGGGCGGAACATTTCTCTTTTCGAGTTTATCGGTGTCACCGACGACAGTTGGACCGCGACTCATTTTCGTTCGAATACTGTAAGACCGATCGCGTGCGGTGGTCTCTCGATTGTGAAATACGGGGACCCGTGTTGTACCGGCCGATCGCCTCTACGAGACACGCGGGTAACCTGTTGTGTGCGTGTGTATGTTTAAATGTTTGTGCTGCGCGAGGTGCAGCGACAGGTGCAGCACCACCGATATCGCATCTTCGCGCCACCCAGCTGCTGCGGCTTCTGCCGTTCCTTAGAGGGCGAATACGCCGCTCGCTTGTTCCTACATTATACGTGCACACTTCCGCTCGCCAACAATCATCTCCAGGTCGTCCCGCCTCTAGCGATTGTCGTTTATACCCGGCTTGTCATTGTCGGTCAATATTCCGCGGCGTCGTCAAAGGTGGTTCTGTAATTTCTCATCCCCCCTCCCCCCCCCCTCACCCCCCTCATTCCGTGTGTCGTCGGACAATCACGTTGCATAAAAAACCGGTCCACAAATCGGTGCAGAAACGTATGACGCTGAACCGAGGCGATAATTTGGCGTCCCGGCCTTCCGAGGACTCGCAAACCCTTTGATTTTTCATATCCTTTGACACAAGGGACTGTTCCGGGGAATAAGGGATGGTCCACGCGGCCAGGGGTGCCTGGGAAGAAGAGACGGGGTGGCTGCAGGGGGTGGGTACGTGTTGGATATATCCCCGTCACGGTATGACTGGATATCAAAGTCGCTATTTATAACGGACCTGAGTCGGGCCGGGCCGAGTGTATGGAGGTGAAGGCATCGCCGGGTTGGCAGACTCACACGGATAAATTAGGAGCACAAACACAGGCGTTCAGGCGAAGGTGGCTCTGCGCGCGTGCTCGAACACGCGACGCCGGCACGGGACGAGGAGGACGGAAGCAGAAGGGACTGGACCAGCCGTATTTGCATATAGAGAGCGTTAGCTAAGGGAAATAGAAGGTGTACGTGACAGCACCGGTCTGGGAGGTGATTCTTCGCTTGGAGATGGACACTTCCTATCAGCGCGTTCATTAATAATACGTACGCAAGGGCTCGCTGGGTGTTGCTTTCGTTCATAACCCAAAGAGGTCCGACGCGATGTCGCCGACGGATGAACGGACGGACGGCAACCCCCTCCTTTCTCGATCCACCTCACTAAATGACCGTACGGATGCCGCTCGCTGATGTCTGGTAAATGGGCCCCTTCGACCGCGACAACACCTCCGCCGCCCACGAGAATCCGGGCCAAAGGAACCTGCGCTGGAACCCTTATCTTGACGTGGACGGGGGGAAACCACACGCCTCGTTAACGGACACACGGAGTGATAACGAGGAAAAGAACACCGCTGATGAATCGTCAACTACGTCCATATACGAACTCCGCTCATCCTTCGGGCTCCATAAGCATGGCGGCTATTATACAATAGCGCGAGAGGAATGCGCTGTTGGGAATTATCGAATCGAGATGTGCAGAGGCTGGGGGGCCGTGCAGGCTCTTCGTTGAGGAATCTCATTCGCACCGAGAGAAAACAACGTATGTATGCATGATCTACAAACGGCGTTCGCAGTGTCGCTTGATAAGGGTTGAAAGGGGTTTGGTGAATGATTAGAGATATTAATAATGGAAACACGCGCATGGAAGGGTGGCGCGACCCGAAGTCCGCCTGCGATCCGTTACGTCAAAGTGCCGAGATCAAAGACGGGATTTCTAATCCTTCCACTCCCGGGAACCAATCAGAGCATTTCCTCCGAGCCCCCGAGCGTTTACGGGGCATCGGTATGCGGACTTTTGATTTACGCGTATTTCCCAGCAGGCATTTCGCTCGGTATTTATAAAATTGCAGTACAATCGTCGTTCTCGCATATTTCCGTCAAGGAAACCTCGCTCTCATCGCCGCCTTGCCTACCGTCGCGTCGCATCCTTCGTATAATCTCCTCTGAACGTAACAATTATTATTGCCGTCGCGCGATATAATAATGCCTGCCGACGTCTCTCACCGGATAATTTGAACGACACATCAGAACTCCCAGACTTGGTACAGCGAAGCGTTCCCTTTACCGTTCAGTCAGTTCGAGGGCGACGGCGGTGGTGGGGGAGAGGGAGGGGGAGGGGGAGGGGCAGGAGCGTCCAATTTAAACAAAGACACCCCAGCCGGCAAACCGACGGAGTAGAACCGGCAGAGCCATCCGAATAGCTGGAAGCAAGCGCAGATATAATACGATGGAATTAATCTATGCCGACAGTGGTAATAATAAGGAAATGTTTCAATCCCGATGATGTATGGGAATCGGGGTATTCAACGGGGAACACCGACGCGGACGGACAGCCGTTCCTCATCCGGCAAACGTCGCTCTTTACGGATAATCGTTGACGAATACGTAACGTAACACGCAATGCACCGCAACGTCAGGTCCACCCCTGTAACCGACGTGATTCGGGTGTTTTCCCTGTCTCATATGCCCTTGGAAGTGGATACTTCGGGTCGATGATTATATAGGGTTACCGTTGTCCTCGAGAAGGATAAAAAATGAGAACAGCTCGTCTCTTCGTGAGTCCAGAAAAACTCTTTCTTCGGGAGATTTTCCACATCCCGAAGGAATCTCGGATTGTTAGTTATATCAGTCAAGGGTGCAGAATTGGCGTGTCGACTTAAGACGCCAGAACCCGCCCCCTCTCGTTCCGATATACACGTGGCTGCGTCTATACCCGCTATCTAACTATCCGTGGCTTTCCTTTTCGGCTGCTGTGCGAGGGGGATGGTTTGTCTTCGATTACGAAACGTCTCGGTGTTGCTGTTTGCTACGGAATTTATGGGTAGCGATTTGTTGGTAGCTGGAGATTAGAATTAGTTTGCGGGATCTTGGCGTTGGTTGTTTGGCTCTCAGGCGCGGTTCTCTCCCTTATACTGTATCCACCGAATATTCAGACGCCGTGAGTGCGTCTTTGCCAACTATCGCTTATCGCTGTCATTGCTCGGCCCCGATCTAATCTCTCGGTCTAAATCTTCACCTTGAAAATTTTACCGCGATCCACCTGCCCGCTCTAAAATCCACACACCGTGACCGCAAAAGAAGAGCCCATCTTGTACTCGGTGCGGGATTCGATGTGTTCCGCACGCATTATACAAACACTCAGTGTGTGTGTGTGTGTGTGTGTGTATCTTCACTCGTATGTGAAATGGTCGTAAATAAAGGTGAAATAAAGTTGAAATAACATTACAATACTAAAACTACTACCGCTGCCTGCATAATGAAGCAAATCGTATTCATAGAGCTATTCATCTACCAAGATTTGACTCACAAGTTATGGCTTGTCCACTGCACAGTTTGCTTTCGCTCCTCACATTATATGCCTACCAAGTATTAAAGGTGCGCGCACACTTACTGTCATCCGCTACAGGACAACCACGCACCACACGATTTATCTATATTTGGATAAATTTTCATGTCTTCGTGTTTTACTTTATACTTAATGCTTCCGGGTAAGTTATCACAGAAGATCGACATCCGTTGAACGATTTCCTCCTCCTCTCCGTCGGTGTTCGAATGAGAAGGTAGACGCCCGGGGCAAAACTGTTCAAGACCCGAATGACGAACGACTATTCGTTGCGCATAGAGCTTAAAGCTTCTAGCGTAAGGCAACCAACACCGGGAGCCAGGAATGTTGATCTACGAGTTCGAACCATACAAATCCCCAGAATATTAAACGCGACTTGCTAATCCTAATAAATAAATATTATTAATATCACGCTCCTATATTTGAATAAAAGTCTGGAAGGGCAGAAATTGCCCTCCGGACTCACCGCATGTACGCGTCCGTTCTCGACATATATTGACCCTTTTCTCGAGGCAGGATGAGTTCAAGAGCCAGGAACGAGTTCCATCTCGTGTCGCTGGAGGACAGAAGTTAAAAAAGAACCGGCCGATCCTTACAGCCGATTGCCGAATTGAATTAGCGTCCCGCAGTTAATCCCCTCATAATTGTGCAGCATCAATGCAATTCTCTTGCGTACTGTCGAGGATCAGAACGAATCATGCGCACGAGGTAAATTCGATTCCTTTAACTCGATCCTGCAGGTCGTTGGCCCCGCGAGCTATTGGAAGTCAGGTTGCGTTTCTCCAATCCTTCGGTGTCCCAGTGAAAACACGACTACCTACGGTATAATTCCGCGGCCATGCGGCCACAGCGGGTAATTTGAATCTACTCTTCGATCGCTCGTTACACGTACTGGTTTAATCGTTGAATCCGTTCCGGTGATCGAAGCCTCACGTTGCGTGGCAGTAACTCCCGTCAATGGTTACCGGATGTGAATGAATAGAGGCGGGCCTCGGAGCCGACTACGCGTGTCCGCGTTCCCGGTGCACGCGGATGCAGAGGCACCTGGGGGGCATCTCCGTCGCTCCGATCGCACCGGTTCTAATGATTGGCGACGGGAGGTCTGGAGCCGCAACAAATGCCAAATCCAATCAGGGCCTTCGATCGTTTCTCTCAAATCCCAGAACCCGGATCCCCGGGTTCCAACACGATTCAACCGTCGATCGATTCTTCAATCAGCCGAAAATTTGCTCACGATTCGATCGATGTCGTCGAGCAAATTACGTTCCGTGGAATAGAAAAATATTTATACCCTTCTGAAATCCAACGGCTTTTTAAGCCTGCCGAATGTGTTATATCCGGGACGGTAAAACCGCTGTACAGCTGTACAGTTTATTCCAAATTTCTATCCTCTTTGGCCAATTAATCTTCTAAACTGCCGGCAATGTATAACGCGGATGATATTTACCGAAAACTAAGTTTATAATTACCAAGATGCAGAGTCCGAGTGTGCCGATCTCGTTATAAACATGCACGGTGAACCTTTGCCGCGTATAAGACTTACGTCGACGCTGGATGCATTTCGCTGGATGTGTGGATGGTTCCCATATGCACCTGCACGAGTATAATTCTAAGACGTAACGCGACTACAGACGAATACTCGGAGGTTTAGATAAACCTAGCTCTAGTCCTCCGCACTCTCTCTCTCTTTCTCTCTCTCTCGCTCTGCGAATTACGAATTGCGATTCCCGTCAGGCGGATAGATTAATGCACGTGATATGTTGGCTGTGGGCACGTTTACGTTTTATGTATCTTCCGTATCGTTCCGGCAATGCGCGTACGTTAACCGAGACACTGCAGTAAGGCACCGCCGAGTAAGCACGCCGGTTTCATTCGGCGACAAGAAATTACCTATGTACGGGTCTTGATTGCTCGAGGATGAGATGAGAGGGTTACAGAGGAGGACGCGTAGGTATCAACGGCGGGGGGCAAGAGGGGCGAGGGGGATCCGAGATTTTCAAGCCTGGTCATTTGTTGGTAATCAGCTTTCGATTATTTATGGGATTATTAATCCAGCCATAGATGTTCCAATAGAGCGACCAATTTGTAATCGTTAACGGTGCGACCGAATGCCTCCCCCCCTTCGCCCCTCGCTTCGGCCCCACGTTTGGACATCGTCTTTGTCACCACGTCGCTTCTATCGCGACACCTATTTTTTAAACATTCAACGTATCGGTCTTACCTACTGCATATGACACCAACATTCTAACGGCTTAATTTTACTGTAAAACGCACGTGGATTACCTACCTACGTGCCTTATAAGCTATGGGGAAAAATTTCATTGACTCGACTGAATCATTTATATTCTTGACCTAAAAATATAAATATCTGTTTCTCGCGATGGTGAATCTAAGATGTGATTAGGGAATTTGAAACACGGTTCATTTTAAATGATACATATACATATTCTCGTATGTTGTTATGTATGCAGTTTTCGTAGGGTTGGTGAAATATTTTATCGGACTAAAAAGTGCTGTCTGTTCCATCTTTTCTATTTTCATTAATATTGATAATAGGTGTTAGGTAAACCAAATTTCGAAAAACATCAACTATTCTTATTATACAACTATTAAAATAAACTTGACAGTATAATTTTGAACATGAATTTCCATTAAATGAGGTGTAAAGTAAGGTAGTCCTTCTGCGATTTAATATATACTCGTTGATAAATATATACATATATATTTACAAATATTTATGTATATCTATATTAATAAAGCAAAAAATGTAATTAATTTGAAAAATTCACTCGACAGGATATCCGCATTCCTGTAAAAGTGTCTCTTTTAATCGAGCACCCTAATAACTCGGTCTTTTGCAATGTTGTGGATCAGCTCCTGCCTGGATCGCAGAGGCTTATTAGAAGGTTGGATACCACTCGGAACTCCCGGAGCGCGTCGATGATTATGCCGGATGATTTCCAGCGTTATTTACGCAGCCTTCCCTGTAGCCGAAGTCAAAGCATCCCGCGCGCGCACCTACGCCTTATACAGACTGTATAACCAAGCTCGGTCCGAAAAGTCTCAAAGATCCAGAAGGCCGTGGCAATGATATATCGGCTATTACCTGCGAGAGGAGCACCTGTTAATGCATTTCTTCCACCCCGCACCCCTTTCCGCGCTCTCTCTCTCCCCCTTGCTCTCTCTCGACGCTGATGCTCTCCCGGCTCTCTCCCCGCTCTCCGTCTCCTCTGAACATCTGACTCCGACTCTGACTCCATTCACGAATACCAACGGCGATGTTTTGCTTTCGTTATTTTCAATAAGAATATCCCAGCAGGGGCGACCGCGGCTTATCTTGAAATTAGTCCTGGCTTATATTTCAAACCTCCGGCCAACTCGGCCCCTAACCCTACTCCACCTTCCCCTCTGCTCCGTCGCTTTCTTTGAGTGTTTTCAGGTCGAATCGCATTCGTCGGATTGACGCTGTTCGTATCGGAAATATTTCACTGGTTTTCAGCAGCATGCTTCGCAGTTACCTGGAAAATCTGGGTGCTGCTAGGATTTATACTCAACAAATTTCGAATAGTATCAAAATCGTAGATATCTTGAAAAAGCTGATTCATAGAGGGTGAATGAATTAGTCAATGAATAATGCGAAGACATTTAATCTCTTTGTGCGTTGATTGAAAAATACGGAATTTTTGAGCAATTCGAAATCATCGAGCTACTGCAAAACACCTTGAAGATAAGTGGTTATTTCCACGAATAAGCCTTTTTATAATAATAATTGCGGAATTAAATGCAAACTACGTGAATTTGAGAACCATTTCAACCAGACACACTTTCTCGTACTTTTTGGTCACACCTGGCATGAGGCAAGAGGTGCGATTGACGGGATCCGCAAAGCCGAAGAGTACAAAGCGGAGGAAACTACAGTCATCGTCGTTGTCGTCGCGGGCTGACATCGTTATTGTGTTTCCCGGCTACGAATCGTGTGGCCAAGCTTATTTTCCATTATTTCACAACTCATTGGCAATTCCGAAATAAAATACAATGGTAATACTTTCCTGTCTTATCCATACCGCAAACGAAGAGAAAGGAAAGAAGTTTAATACCGTCTTAAATATTCCGCGCAGTTGTCCTCCCCCCCATCTTCACCCAGCCGATCCTGTCTTCCTTCCTTCCTTCCTTTCTTCCTTGCTTGCTTCCCAAGTATTGAAGAGAGGAGAAGAAGGAGGAGGAGGAGGAAGAGGGATATTCTTAAAGGTAGAAACAAATAATACGATTATATTCCGTTTCCGTTTATTAAAGAAACAAGATATTACCAGCGCTGCATGTCGAGCCAAAAGACCTCTTCCATGCCTCCCTCGATCCCCCCTCATCTTCCTTGTTCACTCCCCGGACATTTTACGCGAGGCATTCGATACGAAACTCGATATTAAAATTTGCTACGGGAATTATGGAAGTGAGTCGAGCTACGTCGCGAGGTATAAAAGTGAGCCAGAATACTCGTCCAGAGGTGGAAGAAGAGCCGCGGAGATCACCTCGAGGACGCATAAGCTCTGCGTCCGGGGTGAGGCGACGCGACGGTGTGTTCAGCATTGCGTCGGATAACACGAATTAACGGGGGCCCAAGTTTCCTTAATAAGCTCTGCAACTTAATTAAAAAATTACCCACGACAGATCGTTTACTGCTGCAGTACGGATAGTAGTTAAGGTTCAGTATCAATTCTATACAATATATCGTGCATTGTGCAGCGGGGGATTATTACGAAAAACATGATACACGAGACACGGACGGTGCAGTTGCTTGAGTCAAGGGGGGCGACGACGTTCGCGCTGCATTCTTGTCGTTCGTATACGTTGTATGTATGCATGTAACACTATCTATAGAGAAACCTGCAGGCAATAGAACTCCCGAGTCGGAGAGTCTGATGTATTTCTGAAGCTTGGCGTCGCGCCACCATTATGCAGATGATAATTAGAATACGTTGGCGCGTATCTCAATATATCTGCCCGAGGTGCGACGTATTATTCGGAAGGTCGGCCACCGGTCTTAAATATCTTCTCACATTAGGAAACACGCATGTGCACCGATAACAATTGGCGAATAGTTATTTCCCTTAATTTCATCGGCCTTGTGTGTCGTGTGTCGTTTTCTTTTTCGTTTTTTTTTTTTTTTTAAACACGGTTCTTTAGCCTCTGGGATTTCCATAAACAACGCTATGCAGTGCTTCATTCCCACGGATTACGCGTATACACACTTGCCAAAAATTTGCTCTACTTTTTTCTCGTCTCTTACTTTTGCCGTGTGCATTCACATTCACATTACAGCGGTCATCTTACCCGGTTAATAAGCACGTAGTACTTAAGACTTGAGCGCCGAAACGTACAGAATATTCGGTTACAGCGCAAAGCATACATGCCATACGGATTGGCTGGTTCGCGATCTGGAGTGACCGTTGCACGCAGTCGATATTCCTTTTCACATGATCGTGGTCGAAGAATCGGACGCATTCCTGGTTACTGTGTATAAAAATTTCTTTCCTCCGTCGCCCGTCTCTCTACGGTGTTCCGGTTCCAAGCAAATCGCTATATATACTCGGGGTTTCATTTGTAATCTCGTTCCAGAGCCAATCTCCGTAACGGGCAGGAACACATCGAGTGTTGATAGATGTGGAAATAATTATAGGAGAATGTCAAAATGAGAGTAAAAACCATGTCAAATTTTGAACCGTAATGACTCCTAGCCATGCAACACAAAAACCCTTTCTCCAGTGGCTGGGGACGGGTCCGTACGTATCAGAGTCCCTTCCAGCGGGCCCGCGGACCTCGAGAAATCCTCTGTCTCGAGCTTATTCCACGGATACGACTCTCGAACGCGACGCGAACGAATCGGAGACAAACGGACCGAACTTGTTAAAACCTGCAGGCCGCGCTCGACACCCGCGAGATTTACTCTCGGCTCCGCTAACGCGTCGCTTCACCCCGCCGTCCACCCCATCTGGCAATAATATCGAGGCTTTCCATTCCGAGGAAGGTGACGACGGTTCTCGATGTGGTCAACGCCTCTTGGAAGGCGTGAAAGGATGTCTGACCTCTGGTGCACCGGGCGCGTTGGCCATTATGACGTGGGTACACACACGCGAGGATCGAGTGACCCGATAAAGCGAGACAGAGAGAGAGAGAGAGAGGCTGGAACTCTCCTTGGATGGATCACGACGGACGGGCAGAGCTCAGCGATCGTCCGCTTTATTTCCTAGCGGCCAATACATCAACGTACCCCGAGGCCCGGCGATGCCTAATTAATCTAATTAATCTAGAGTGGCATAAATGACCTCCCCCTCACTCCCCCTACCCGTCCTCAGAGCGAGTCCAAGAGCCCAGGTTTCAAAGACACGCCGGTCGTCGGTCGCCGCTGCGGTGATGGACCGACCGATCTAACATTCCGAGAAATTAACGATTACCGGTGATTTATATAATTTCATATTTTAAATTATTGGACGTCATTAACGGCCGGGTTTGTGGTGGTTCTCACCGACTCGCTGCTGCAGGATCCGAGGGCACCGATACTCTCGGCAATAGCGCACTCGTCCGGACGCTTTCTTTGTGTGCGTGCGTGCCCCATGCGTGCCTGCGTGCGTGCGCTGGAATATATTATCGTTTTGTTCTTCGGCTGACTCGCGGGGTTCGGTCGGTCGGGCTGGTTGTCATTGGCTCATTTGTTAGACGCCATCCAAAGCATGCGGGGCCTTGATTTAGTACCTCTGACGGGACGCGGGGGCTGCTCGGAGAAAAGGGGTTACTAGCCCGACCTGCCGACCCCCCGCTCGCCCCTTTATCGAGGAGACAAAGACACGGATTCGAGATTCGAATCGTCGGAGCGATAGCGACCTCCCCGCTTCATTGACGCTCCAGTTTCACTTGCGTCGTCGTCGTCGATACGATTTCATTCCTCGAGTAGGATCGAGAAATTAGGTACGAGACGCGGAAGAGCTCCTGAAGTCGGGCAAAGGATTTGCGTTTTCATTCAAGGGGGAAATGATTTGCTGCATCGCTTGAATTCGGTGAATCGCTTGCTGTGAGTCGGAGGTTGCAGCTCGATCTTACGATCTTACAATTTTCCAGCCACACCTTTCGATAGAAAAACTAATAAACGCAACCACGGGACGCCAAAGGGCCCGACGATACAAAAACTGGTTCACAGGGGTTCCGTTTTTTCTATTCCTTCATCGCGTATACACGATTCCTGGACGAAAGCCTCGATGCTGAAGGAGAAGCCAGCGGAGACCCGCGGAGAAAGTTAAATGAAAAGGCGTCAAACTACGGAACGACCGAATGACCATCTCAAAGACCGATAGCCGTACCCGTCCACGATATTCTTCTCCCACGTCCAAGAATCTCCTCGTTGTTGCTTCGATCTCATTCATTATTCTGCGCCGTGCCGCTCGTTCGGTCCAGAGGGAAAAAGCTTCGAGGCTGCGTTCATCGTTCAACGATCGCATCCAGCATGGAATTACAGAAGTATGTAGTACAGTCGATGGAAATATCAACCAAGCGTCGGAAGAGTTCACCGTCATTTATCTCCGCATCCACTACTTACATTGCTCAACTTGACCTTGAGCGCATTTGGCAGTGAATCTCCAACTGAATATGTGCAATCGTAACAACGACTGCATACTTGCTCTTGTGTCTCCGCGACGTGCTACAGACTTTCGAATATATCGTCCATAGTCACCATCGCGTGGGAAACCATTTAACGAGACGTGTAGTTGGATAATTAAATGATGGAAATGCGTTTCACCATCTGTTAGAAAGATTAACTCGAAGCTATTGCGCCGCAGCGTTGTACAAAACGATACGTGGCTAGAGCTCTTTTTCTCTCGTGAGAATTACCAGACACGTAACTATACGCGCGTTATTTAGCAGTCCTCAAAATAGCAATTTGCAATTTTAACTCGACTCGCGGAGTAATTTCGTCAACTCCCGAGAAGGGCCTTAACGCGGCACGACGTACGGAGGTGCGGAACGACGAGGAACAGCCATGGTGTCTATCGCGGACGGAATACATTACGGAAATAGTATCGGCCGAGCTGCAGGGACGGAGGATGGTTAATGTCGGGCGATAATTCTTGTCCATAACTAATCAGGAATCACGGAGGGCGTCGCGGCTGCAAACATCCGCCGCCACCATCCATGCGACCTGCAAGTGGAAACTTTGAACGATCTGCAAACACAAAAGCAACCCGGCAGGCCTGCGCTGGGTGGACGAAACTCCTTGGCACCTCGAACTTTCCTCAAACACTTCGGATGACGCGAAAAAATCGCAGCGGAGGATTTTCCCTCAACTTGAAACTTCCGTAGGAGTTTTAGGACTACGCGGCCTGCTTCTACAGACCACTGCGCATCGTGTGCACGAAGGCACGTGCCATCCTCCGTTCCCGCCGTACCGACACCCCCTCCACACCCCCACATTCTGAGTCTATAAGCCAAGCGCACGTCGACTATAATTATCTCGGGGTAATCATAACCCGGACTACCGACTCCTCTTACCGCTTACCGCAGTCCGGCAGCCACCGTATTCCGCAAAATTAGTATTTCGCATCCCTCGAAGAGAAAAACGTACGAGCTGGTAGGTAGGTTTGTCTGCCCTTCGTTTGTTTTCCGTTTATTTTTGCAATTTGCCTGCTTGCCGAAGAATAACAATTAGATTTCTTGGCTTATTCGGCTACCGTATAAGTATGGGGTGAGAGGCAGGGCGAATCCCTCATCCTTCTCATACTCTACCGCGTATCGTCGAGTCTTCGTTCGCAGACGACGGACGATGGACCACCTACACCTGCCCGAAGTAATTTGTTTGCTTTTTCAGGTGAAGAGATCGCAGGTGGAGATACCTAACCTTTGTGGATATTAGCCCGGAGTACCTAGGTATTAGTCTCGGGAAGATGTGATAAACTCCAAACGATACCATCTTCGTTTCCCTTGGAATCAGTTGCCTCCATATGTATTTTCGCATCTGCGCAAACTTCGGCGAAAGGGTGATAATCAATAGGGCGGGCTGAAGATCGATAAGTATCTCACTTGGTCCGATCGATCACGAGGATGAATGCGACTGCAGTATCGTTGAATTGAAAAAAAGTACCTTTCAATCTAGCCAGAAACATTGCGGTAAACTTTTTGACCTTAATTTGTTGGCGTCTGCTTTGAGGACAAGCCGCCGTCCTGCTTCACATCCCTTTGATTCGAGGAAAGGCAATTTTTGATATCATCGGACCAAGTTAATTGTTGCGTTACGAAGGCGGTTCGTGATGACTGCGGCGACGACGAGGACGACGAGAATGATGAGAAGGAAGAGGAAAAAGAAGGCGAACGAGCGAGTCGAGATAATTGCTACATCCTCTTAGTCACGTGCCAGTACGTGGTTCCCAACTGCATCTCGAACGAAGTGTTTCGAACAGATTCGTATAGATGTGAAGCCACGGTCAGTTGCTCCGAATAATAATAAGAGAGTGAGATCGGAAAGAATACAAAAATCTTTGATTCGTGTTTTCAGTCTCACTGCACGAACTCGAGGATCCGAAAGTATTTTCTTAGGAGCTGAGGTAACGAAAAAGAAAAACCTTCCTTGAAATAATTTATATATTTTCTTTCGCCCGATATTTGTCATCAAAGAGTGGCCATTAGTAGGAGTGGAGTAATAGTAGGGGGATCGGGGGGGAAGAGTCGTCGCCGCATCGGAGGACACAGCAGGAGGCATTAGACCGTGGCCCCCATTAGCTACGCTGGGTTTTTCTCCCGAAAGAAAATTAATGGCCGATCTCTACCCGATTTCTGCTACAGGGCGCAGCGCTCGGTATCGCGAACTTGTTTGTCGCTAAGTTTTCCTTCATTCAGATCCCTCGAGTTCTATTATCCCACCCTCGAGATGCCGGGAGATCCCGAAAAATCTGGATTCCCTTGAACAGAAGAGGCGAAATCGAATCCACAATGAGACAATCGCCGCTATCCCCGGGATTCTGTTATACCGTAGAACCGAAAATGCCAAGAAAGGAGAATCGAAGGAGGCGTCACGACCCCCTTACGGCTCGCTGGTCTGTCTTTCCTCCGGAATCCACCCGCTCTTCCATTTGCCACAATACACTTTGACGGACAGAAAAACATCCAGAAAGCGTTGATAAATTGCTCGGTAGAAAAAGCATCGACCACTCGAGGGCGTCGTGCGGGGGCTGCGGGACGAGGGTGGCATTTCACCGAGGGTGGAGGGGCGTTGAGAACCGGATACGTGCTCCGGCTAGTTCCGGTATAGTCCGTGTTAATAGCGCCGAGATACAACGGCCTCCGTAGCCCCTCGGAAACGATGCCTCTTCAAATGGGACTCGATAGACGCGGGGTTGAGTTTGATTGCCGTTATCTGGAGTACGTCGATGCAGCCTCAACCCTCCTGCAGCACGTCAAAGGACGCTGGCCCTTCGCGCGTTGGGGTAGAACTCGTTTTCCCGGGGATGTCGCGAGGCTGTTGACGGGGGTGACACTTTTTCCCAGTCCACCGAAGCCACGTAGCCGGCGCTCGCTCGCAAGAAACTCCACCCTGCGACAACGTAGATTTCATTTCTGTTCCGTTTCAAATTACGGCGACGTAAACTGTGATTATCGCTGTTGACAAATATCTGCGCGGGGTTCGCAACCTGGCAAATCAGAAAATATTAGCGGTGGGCCTAGTTCGCCCCCTCCGGTTACAACAATTTGGCAAAAATGAAGGCGGCAAATTGTGCAGCCCTGTCAGTGCGGAACAAGGGCCAACTATGGCCGTAAACAAACCGAATCTGGTGACACGCGTTCGCTGGCCAAAAAATCTCACGCAATCCCCGGCTCTCCCGGACTTTTAACGAGAATTTATTACAATTGTTGGTATATCTTCATCGGACGAGGGCCGCCTCAGACTGTCAAATATTTTTATCCCCATGCCTCGACACGGGGACATTTTCCCGTTTACCTCGAAACTCTTTGCGGCCTCCTCACTTGATCGCCTCACGGGCAGAGTATTTCATTCCTAAATCGTATCCTGCAGTCAGTCAGTGCAGGACGGTGCAAATATTTTGTCAGCAGGTCGTGCTGGCTCGTGCGTATATGAGGCTCGGTTCGCGTGTTGCCTCTCAACCGTTGAACCGTCTCGTAAGATCGGATAAAGAATGCCCCCATAAGAACCCGTAGCGGGGGCGGTGGCGTGAGTCTAGGGGAACCAAGAGCACGACGAAGAGACCATTATCTCCATAACTATCGGCATAAACACTCATATATAGATGATTTTATTTATCTTACGGTGATAGAGACGGAGTCTCTTTATACGAGGTGAGTCGATACACCGCAGCCATACTGCGCGGCCCCGCACCGTACGTATAATACCACTGCGATTTCGCCTGTGTAGTTATGTCTCCGGTTTTGTAAGTATATCCTGAAAAGTTTTCGCTAACGACCAATCCTCGACGGTTGACCCGCGACGTCGTTGTATCTTACGAAAATTTTCGTCTTTCAGTAGAGACGGCAATTATTTTTCATTGCTGCGCAAGGACAGTAAATTCTGCGGAAGTTACGTTTTTCAATTTAGTTTCTCATTAGTCTGGGTAGATCTTACATTTAATAGTTCATTATTTATGAATATACAAATACACCCGATACATGCGCATTCGCATTCCCCCAACGTCAGCTCTGCAACAAGTTGAAGCCTTCGTTGTACCCAAGATAATTCGAAATCTTTTTTCGTCTTCCTCAATAAAGTTTTCACTGAAGTTCAAGAATGTGATTGGTTTATGCATACATTTTCAACTATTCGGATTTTTCTCGATTGTCTTACTTGCGTGAGTCATCTTGAATATTTCTCATCTCTGTATAAGAAACGGAATAAGTATAAGGTGCGTATAATATAAAAGTCATAAACAGTTTCAATGTCCAATTTACAACGCCGTTCGTCGCGAGGCTATTCAGTAAATACGGCTTGTAACGCGTGACAACTGTTAATGTGCTGGTAACATAGCGGAATAAAGTGTTTATTTATGATATGATATGATCCCGGGTCTTTGCACGCATCGGACTCACCAGTGTGCCTCGAGAAATCGTCGGCACGTTGATCCCGTTGATTGTCTGCAGAGGCAGGGGGAGAAGCATCTATCGAGAGTCATTCGATGTCAAATCCCAACACCCACGGGTTAGTAAATTGACAGTGCATGCCGTAGTCGTAGGATATAACTTATGCAAACGAAGAGATCCAATCTAGCGATTAGATATTTGAATTTCCAAAGGTTTATGGACATGTTTTCAGTCAAGAGGGTACATCTTAATGATTTCTAATGATATGAAAAGCCATTTAGACTGAGCATCAGTGTTGTAAGAATTCCTGATTTTTGTCGTAGCAGTAATTGGAAGAACAACTTTCTCTTCGGTTAAAAATTTATTAGACGTCTATACTTGCATGGCTAAAAAAGTTGGCAACATTTTGTCCATGCAGTGGATACGAATTAATTGGATCGCAATAGTTGAACTCATTCCGAGTACCGAATCCGTTGAGATTAACACAAGAACCGTGACGTAACTTGCCAAAGTTGAGTTGGACACTCCGTAATCGTGGCATAAATTGAAGTTGGCCTTTTGGCAACAACAATCCGCGAACAATCACCGGGCAGCAGCGGCAGTCAGCAACGCGGCAAAGCTTACGGCTTGGTCGCGGTTCAGTAAACACCAAACACTCGTTAGCCCATAGATTGAAACACAATCTGTATTCCTTGTGGCTACCGGGTACACTAGCCTGCTCGACAGGAGCGCGAAGGGTAGTTCTGTAGAACAGTGCCGGAGGCCTCCCACTAATTGATTTGTGTTCCACCATCCAGTCTCACCAACACGTGAACAAAACCCGCGCTCGCGCTTCGCCACTAAAGGGAATGCCCGTGGCCTTCGCTCCTTACGTCTGTGTTTCCATGTACGTGTGATTGTCCGTGGCTGCCCACGCCGCCTCAAAGCCTCAAAGGATTGTTATCTTAAGGGTGATGGAAAGAGGCGGGGACCCCACCAGGGCTACAACTAATTTCGAGATCACTGCAGTTTGTAATTCAAGAGCCGATGAATGTCCTCGAGGAAAATGCAGCCCATCTGAAACCAGTCATGTTACTCTGAAATTAATTACCAATGTCGGAGCTCAGCCCACTTTGATCAACCTTCCACTATCACCTGTTTTATCCAATATCATCAAATACCCCTCCCTCGTTTTCTCTTGCATTAATTTTGGTCAGCAAGCTAGGTACCTTTGATTCAAACCGAGTTTATTCTTATTAATCTATCATGTTTTTTCTTTATTTCTCATTCGTTACCTTTCTTAACCATACGTTTTGTTACTTCTCACGAGCCAAATATAATATGATGAACTTGGGACAAAGTTCTCGGAAGGTCTGTTCTTGATCAAGGATGAAGAAGCTGAAGTCAAGTATCTCAGATTACCCCTCGGGCTTCAGAGTTAATCGAAGTCTTGTCACATCTCACATAGTTCTGGGATGAATTTGAATAAGTGGAGAAAATCCTGGTTTAAAGTCAGTGGACCTCTTACCCGTAACACATTACTACTCTTTAATTAGGATCAAGATTAACATTCAAGGCCAGTGATAGATTGGCTGGAATCAGATTTCGATACCGACAGTGTAACATGGTCACCTACAAGTTCCACTTTGGTCTGATTTTCTCGCTCTGAAAATTTTTCAGATTCCGTGTACGTTTTGCTCTCTTTCTCTCCTCCTCTCAGTCTTCAGGTCCAGGCGTGGTAGGTGCGTAGAATTTTCTGTTTATCCATGTCTCGTCACAACCACGTTCAACTGTTGGTAATTGGATGATCTTTTGAAGATTGAGAATTATCCCCGCGGCAGGTTACTCGTCACGAGATTGTCGCAGCGGTTGTTATAATAATTTGAAACTATGATTACTTTGCCTTTTGTCTTTTGACGTCCACCTCTGTTGAGTTCCGAGGCTTCCCGCCGCCGCCTCTTGTTACTCCGCAGGGTCAAAGCCGTCCAAATTCAGCCAACCTGACACACGCGGAATTAGGGAGGCGAAGGACCCCGGAGTCATCTTCCGGTGACGAGTTGATTGTTTCCGGCAGCGGGTGCAGGCAACGCGCTCTGCGCAACGTTGACAACTTCCCAAGACATTGCACCCTCCTCCACCTTTCATCTATACTCCAACATCCCGGAGGATCGACGGACATTAGGAAGAGTTTCCAAGGCTGAGCGGCTTGTCAACTCCCGCCGATGGGTAGGTTAAGGGATTCACCGTGCGACAGGGAAGAGAACCTAACAGATCTCCCTGGAAAGGTAGCAGCAATGCATCTTGGGAGTCGAGTAAAGGGAGAGCGGTTACCGCTCAGCTGCTCTTTGTCCCCAACAATAAAACATTTTTATGTTCGGCTTGGCTGTTTGATTTCAAGATTAGGCGGGAATTTTTGGGCGAACCCGCATATCACCGAGATTTATATCAAATGGAAAAGACCGGGTCGCGATGCGATGGTCCGCGATGGTCGGCTCAGAGAACTCGGGAATTCTCTTAAATTTCAAATTTATACCCGCGGCTGTCATAATCTTGATTCTAACGCCCAAGCGCCGAGCAATTTGTTTACTCCGAATGCACCTTGGTGGGCCTATTTGTCAAGGGTAGTGTAGTTTAAAGAAAGAAAACAGAAGGAAATGGACTAAAAAGAAAAATACCTTCATCACACCTCTCACCTCTGTACGAATCCACGCGCCGCGCCGCACCGAGTCGGCTTCCATCCTATAAAGTATACCTGCAGCTTAAGTTTATCCGAATCGAATGAGTGCGTAGAAACTTCTGTCAGCGACGTAGCACACCTCTATTCACTGACTATCTTGACATCATTTGTACGAAGTGATTGAAACGTAGCCGAATAAAAAAAAAGTTACATCGAAATTGACGTTCTTCATTTTGTTACATTGGCAAAAATATTTTTGACTTTTCAAGTTGTCTTTATTATCGGGAACAGTTTCTATTAAAAGACAATACGCATCCCACGATGGAATCACTGAAACTTAAAATCAATTTATGATAGTTTAGCAGAACTATAAAAAGCTGACATGGATTAACCGTTACTTTTTCCTGTCGCAGAATTTTTGATCGCCGGCGAGATTGATTCGTAAGTGAAATTAGCATTAAGTGTAGAAATTGAAGACCATCGAATCAGTCATAAAAGTATAAATATTCAAATTTTATGATTCATATATCAATGTACATATTGATTGTGTTATAGAAATTTTCTTTGCAACAAATATTCCGCTCATACGAAAAGTCTTTTTTCAGTAAATTATCATGCTTCACTGTGTAAAAAAACGAATATTTCTTCCGAGAGGAAATTCGGAAAAATGTTCGCTCGTGACATTTACCTGTGAAAATATCGTGTGACAAGTATCGAATATAAACCAAGGTTCAGCTCGCCAAGTATTTCGCATCCCCGGGAGACTCCAGTAACGTCGACACGCAGGCCTGGTCAGAAGAATTACGCGGATGCAAATGAGAACAAATTGCAATCAGATATTTATTCGAATCCGGAGGTGAGCGTATATGAAGGTATTTGGTATCAGCCAGAGGTGTTATTGATGGCGGGGCGAAGCAGTGGCGATGCGATGGAGACACACATAAATATCTCAGCGAAATACAAGCCGAAACCCAACTGGAACTGAAGCCTCCTGGTCCCGGCAAACAAATAGACGAATAAAAAAATAACATAAAATAAAAGAAAAAGGAAGAAGAACGGTACATACCACCCGTACAATACATAACTATATGTGGTAAGGGTGTATGGTGAGTATATCCCATCGGAGCATCGCCATAAACCATAAATATCTCATTTTATTTTGAATGGGAAAACGAACGACCGATGCCCGCGCACTAAATCAATGTTACTTTATTAAGTATTACCTTTAGTTAACAGATACTTAATCAAAAGGTACGCGCAGTGCGCCACTAATTTGACTTCGGTCCCCATAAATATCTGGACGCTTGGTGGATCTGAACTTACGGACCCATCGCCACTCAAAATACCTTCCAAATATTATACATGTTAAAACTTGGATAAAATCGGGATGACGAATTAATTTTGTCTACTCAAATAGGGGCCTGATTATCCTCTGATATGAGAAACAGTGGATAAATTATGCAGATATATGTGTATATATACTTCTGTTTGATAAGGCTTCCCAGAAATCTAACCGTTTTCTTAGAAACTGAATCGATCGCTTTGCACTATTTAGTCTTGGTTCGTCCTAAACCGGTATGAATTTGACTTAAAAAATGATGATAAAATACAGATTTGGTCATGATCTGATTATTTAGCAAAAATATCAATTTATCCAAAGAAGTGAAAGTAATATGAATGAGATCTTAGGCTCTGTGAAGTACAATTCATTTAACGTAAACTGATGAGTCACTTTGCTGAGATACTATATGATTCGTTCATTCTTACATCTCTACATATGTAGTCCATGGATTGAAACAGGTTTAGGGAATCCTGATGATAACAGTTTGACATCATAAATTTTCCTCCTCGTCCGAAAACCTGAAGTTTTTCCGCCAGTAATCACCCGTACAGCACCGTCACTGAGTCTGTAATATCCTTGTTTGTCAAACCAAGGCTATGGTGACCTCGTCGAGTAACCGGAAGGCGTGGATTCAATCGCGATTTATCCAACCAACCATTCGAAGCGGTCCTTCAAGGGCTTAAATACGTATCCTCGAGTGTCGGAGCCGAGAAGCTGGATGGCATGGTTGGAGCCAAAGCGGGCGCGGGAGTCACCCACCACGTGGAGCACGACGCATGGGTCGCGCCTGATCGGGATCTGGGATATTTTAGGTGGTACCGAGGGGGCCTGACACCCCCCGCCGCGAAGACGATTTAAGGCCTACTGGTCTGGGCCCCGTTCTCTCATGGTGGTCTATATCAAGACAGAAAGCCCTCTCGATATGCCCCCCTCCTCCACCATGTCCAGCTATCGCCGTACGCGCAAGAGTAAGAGAGTAATTCTCGAAGCTCTCTGCGGGGCCAGGGTGATATTTTCATGCGTTTCGTAGACCGAGTCTGTCGACTAGTTGATCCGAGTGCAGTCTATCTCGCTCTCCCTCTCTCTCTGTATTTTTTGCTCAATTTTTATTGGCTAATGATACTACAGTTTGACCGAAAATTATTTCAGTTCACTAAGGTTTGTATAGGTATGTATGTTCAGGTACTATAATTTTACGATTGAAAAGATTGATTGGATTCGTTTCTACGAAAATGAATATACACGCGTCCGTTACATCGTAGGCTTAAAAAATATTAATGAATTCCGGATTGAATGAAAAAACAGTAATCAAATAAAAAAATCATAAAAGTGTAGGTAGAAATCTCCTAAGCGAATCGCTCACGGAGTCGACGGTAATAATCGTTAAACGTGATGAATTCATCGGCTATTTCGCAAGAACTAGCGCGTGCGTTGCAACTTGCTGGTTTATTTACTGTCTGGATAAAAGAATTCATATTGTTGTGGGAATAAATTCCGGATAGAAAATTATACTCGAAACCTGTCGTATCTCACGACAACACATCGAAACTTATACTGTTAGTCACAGTCTGTATTATTGAACGATTCCAAGTATAACCGTCGAAGCAACCGTGCTGAGAATGAATGTCGAGTAGCTAAGTAACGCAAGAAAACACTTGAACCTCGATTTTTTACTCTACCCTTTTTATGTAGACAAGTAGCTTTCTTCTTTACAAGCTAACTCGAGATATCGGATACTTTTTACCGATTCGTCGGACACATGTCTAATTCATCATGAAGCCTCAGCTACATTGTCAGAACTGGAAGTTTCCTGTGCCAGAATTGAAATATCATTCCGACGAGGTTGTACAATTGATCTTATAGTAAATCTGGAACATTTTCATAATACACACCATAACGGTGGAAAATTTGTTTTGTACAGAAACTACGAATCAGGAATAACGTTTGAAGTTGAACCTGTTACTCCACCATTGAGGTACTCGTTGAAAGCGTAGTTAGATTTTGAAAGAGCTGTTTGTGAATTTGTATGGTGCGTGAAATCGATCATTCGCATAAAAGTTAACGCTTTATAAATCGTTGCAACACCCTTGGCAACTCTATTCATTAATAATTATAACGAAAGCGCCGCTGATGTGCTAAATAGGCCGTCATTAAAGTATTTTAATACCTGTTAATTATTCCCAGTTATATGCAAGTGCATACATACACACACAGTTATGAATAAAAAATAATAAAATGCATTCAGTTGCATACGCTGCTGAATAGAGAAAATCAAATGAAACCGTTTTCCAGGGGAAAAGAAAAGCTTTTTGAACCTCGATTTTTGATTTACTGCACGTAATTAGCATCGTATGCTACATATGTCACTTACGTAATTAACTTCGCTATTGAGAAAAAAATTTCTAATTTAAAATTGTTATCTTCGGATCTTAATGTCAGCTCGTAATTTTTACATTAAGCGCTCATCGCTGAGCGATCGCATATAATATCGTATACCATGATAACGGAACACGAGCCTCGTTTCATCAAAAAATAAAATCGTATACCTTACACAGAAATGGAGGGGTAAAAAAATTTGCACAGTTATTTTCTCTCAAAGAATTCATTGAGTCTACAAATTCGCAACTGTGACTCGATTTGAATTGCATTTGCAAAAATGTATCTTGAATCGATTTATCCATAGCTTAGTTACAGTTAGTCGGAAGTGTGCTTGAAGTTAGAACAACCCAAAAAAAGGTGACATCGAATTTGTCCTCTAACATGACTCGTTTAAAACGCCTTCACACACGTTTCACAAGCACCATAACTTCGTCGAGCTCTTAAACCGTTTCTCTGGCGTACCTACACCGGGTGACAATAAGATTTGTACACTGTCGTCGAATCACATTAACTGTCATTAAAAAAAAAAAAAAAAATAATTGAACGAAGTACCACGTGCCAATACACTATATTTTATTTCCAGGATAAGATCGAATCCGGGTCCAAACGACACCTTCTTCGAGGACATCGGACGGGTCGAATGGCCGCCTCGAACAGGAGGAGGATAAGGTACGTACAGACTTGGGGAGCACCCCTTATCCGTAAGACGGTAAACCCCCTCGTGCAGTAATACATATCTTGTATGCCTCGGCATATATCTATAGTGGCAAGAAGCACAACTTCTCCAGGTCGAGAAGTATCACGAGACCACTGAAACCGGCCCAAGCATCGAGCTTCAGACCAAACCTGAGCTCGAGACGCTGGCTGCCGCCCGGGTACACATTGTTGACCTACCGCTGATATATCGGTTGTGCTTTGTGCCAAGCGGTGCTCAATTGCATTTGTTCGGCTGGCCCAGGGTTCGAGAGAAACTCGCCTCAGGTTTAATGCGAGAGACTCGGAACCGCCGAAATATGCTCTTCAATGCTCGACCCGATCGTTGCACAATTCCACACACCGATCAACCGGGGACATGTTAACCCGGAGAGGAGAGATTTATCGACGCGGCTCCGGACGTTTGTCAATGAAGAAGCGATTTGCATTAATTAAAAATTCCTCTATTGGTAGATGGTTAAACCGATAGTTGATTACGAACGATTTGTCAGTCACCTCTTGACGTCATTTGGCTGGCGGATTTCTAGGAGCATATTTCATACCGCCAAATCGGCTATCGAACACCGGAGATTAACGAGTGGGATTTCCTTCGTCGGCAAAGACCAGGGGCGTTGGTTAGAACCGGATGGACAGTAAGAAACACTGAAATTGAGAACCGATATCGGTTCTCGAGTTGGATTCACTCGCTCCTACACACGGATGGAATAGCCGTGATACGCGTGCTTCAGACCAGAGAGAGGAGGGCGTTATACGTGAAGGTAGGCGGGAAGGACGCTAATTTGTAACCAGGTTGTCACCCTGCTTTGACACCGCAGTAAATACGAGGTTGGTACCACTGTATTTCACCGTGGCTGTACAGTGAGTAGGTGGCTCGAAGGCACGGTGGTCTGCTGCTCTCTTCGTGGATGCTATTCTAGCGAAATTACTTGGAGAAGGACTTCCAGCAGACGGTGTACGTACGAGTTCGCACTGGCGACCATCGACAAATGCTTGGAGTGTCGTCGAGGTGCAACGCAATGGAATTAAACGTCGATTAAAGCTCACGCCCGGGGCGCAACTCGCGTCTTCATCGTCCTCGGGACGCAGGTGCTAATTGGTAATCGAAACATACGATTCGTTCACACCCTTCGACGTGTGTATGTCCATTATACGCGTCCATTTCAGCTGTGTATAAATAAGTGTTACTAGGAACAGAACTTTCCACTTACACATTGGCGCCGTCACGCCTTTCGTCGGTAAAGATTAAAGATCAAATGGACTTTGATCTTCGGTTACAGGTGCGATCGCGTAATTCTTTACCTTCGACTTTCGGTCTGTTAACGCTTTCGACGTACCTACACAAGTGCAGGTTCGGCACACGTTTGTGGGGAATGGTATCTCTGGCTTTGCCTGCGAGTTACTTCCTCGGAATCTGTTCGAATTTAGTGACTTGTTCGCCTTCTTGTAGACATTTCTGTTCCTTGGATGCATCGATGTGTATACGTGCAGCACCGTCTTCATTTGTCCCACCTGATATAATGATGGCGCATCAACATTCCCTCGATTTCGAATAATCAAGTACCCACCATCTGTCTCTGTGAATCCAAACGAATCGAAACATTCCCGACAATTTACCATTTGCGTAGTGTCCATAAATCTCTATGACGTATCGAAGATACGGTACAAAAACGACACCAGCTCAACGTACATACGCTGATCGTTAATTGCTTGGACAAATAATCGCTAAATTATGTGTCCGATGTTTTTTTTAAATATTCAATCGCTTGTTTGCTTTACGCCATTGATCGTATTTGTGATGAAGCTAATATACGATCGGTAGGTATGCGTAGAAATATATGGTCGTTAAATGTTCTCCCGAAGTTGCGTGCATATTTCTTATTCTGGGCCACACCAGTCGCTGACAGCAAATTTAACCGCTATTCCACGCACCTCAGCTTTTTACCTCTCAATCATTCCCACAGTGACAAAGTACTGGATTATTGACACAAACGATCGTAACGGTGCACCGGTTAACAATGAAACTTCTGTAAATACGACTTTGGAATTAAAATCAACAACATCGTCTCACGCGTTCTGTGCGTACCTACACGTTTCGATGAAGAAAGAAAGACGAAAAATACATAATGTAAAGAATAATGACTACCTATGAGAATCAATCGTAACTATGTCCAACAAGCTTGTCGCAAAGTGATCGGTATTTTCGAATCACACCTGGTTCGTCGCTCAACGGAGATGTAGGGAATAATAATTTTGAGAAAGCCGGTGTTACACGTCAGAGCAGAATGGCGCTCTGCAAAGCGCCTTTCTTTCATTTCCGATTAAAAATTTATCCGACAATACCGGCCTTACATCAAACGTCCGAGGCAGCTAACTCCCTTGCCCGGGATGAAATTCGTTATTAAAATTAATTATTCAGATCGATAAAATAACGATATAAGCTACACTGGCGGTGGCAGCCGTTTCAACGAAATGAATCATAAATTGGACCTGTGCGGACCCCTTGTAAGTACACCCACCCCCGGGTCTCCCTGAAAATACCCCCGAAGCCTTAACCACCGGCACCGGCTCAGCGCCCACTCGCCCTTCGTACCAACCTAACCCTTTATTCTTCATTTTTACTTATTAACCTCCTTGATTTATACGTAATTGTACGTGAGAACTTTTTTCATTTTTTCGCTTACTTTTTTTTTCTTTTTTTTTTTTACTTTTTTGTGATTCTTTTCCCTCCCCATCCACCCTTTTTACTTCGGCCTCTTTTGAACTCGTATTCTCGGTAGTGGTTCTCAGTATTTCCACCTGACCGCATTCTGATTACCCAACTGTTCGTTCGTTCATTCCTTTGGTCGCTCGTTGGCCGGGTGGTTGGTTCGAGGCCTTTTACGCTACGAGCCGAATCTCTGATTTGCATGAACAAGGAATTCCTTCGGTTAAACCCCAAAGCTCTTTTCCGTATCCCGCCCCCATCCCTTATTCGGTGACGGCAATCTGCGCCATCGAATCGGTACCGCATTTTAATGCGAGTTTAATTTTCGATTTAATTTCGGTAAAAATGATCCGCGGTTTAACTCGATCTAAAGAGGGAATGGGCGCTCTGAATATAAAATAAAACTTGCTTCTTGATTTCAAACTCCATCGAAACGTTCAACCCTCGCTGCTTTCTTCGCATTGATATCAAGATATGGTTAAGATAATAGATTTCATCTATTTTTCTTAGCGCAGATATTTTTTTCGCGAAAGTATACCTACGTTCGCAGAGATCGTGAGTACCCCTGCAGGGCAGTAGAAAAAGAAAAAGGGGTTGCCTGTCGACGGCAAGTCCGGGGGTTAACATTTTTTATATCTTATATAAAGAAAAGGGATTTCCAAGGCATAACTCAATTTGTAGCCAATATTATTTTATCACCGTATATTTTTTAATTACTTCACTTCAACGCCTCCCTTCGCCTCTTCGTCGCCCCCTTGACGTCGCCACCCTCGTTTCTTATTAACCAGCACCATCGCCCGATTCTCTTGGGGATCGAATTTCAACCCTTTTCGGTACTTCCCTAATTTTATTCTATTATTAAACCCGAGACCGCAAATTCTTGAATATATTGGCTTTTTCGAGTATTTGAACACGGCAAATGACACGGTTATTGCATTCGCCGTCAGCCTATAGCTTATTCAAAATGTAAATGGATATATTCAACGCGAACTTTGTACATATCCTATTCTGTTTTCGTATGATGTGGAAGAAACCAGGCTTAGTACTGTATATTGGTGTTAGTCCATGCAATTGAAGGGTTTGACAAATTTATTGGTCTTCAAATCACCGTTGATCACTTTTGCTGACAAGAAATGAAATTTAAACGAGTTATCAGGTACTTGTCTCGCGTATAAAGTGATAAGATCACTTTTTTAAGTATTCTCGCGGGAGGTATCTAATCGAGTTTCAGTTTTTTACTTTGGGTGGCAATAATTCAATTATTTCTCGGCCTCTGAGGATAAACTGCACCCCAAGCCGAACGTGTCTCATTCGCCAGATGGTGGGCATCCGCAATGTGGAGTAGCAGAAGGGTTGAAAAGCCAATAAAGGGTGGCGCAAGATGTATGCGCTAATAATCGAAGAAAAAAGTGTCCAATGAAAGAAATTTACGACTGGCTCTAATTAAGGAAGGGGTGGAGAACGGACCGCCCACCCTTATCCAGGTTAGAAGGATTAATTAATTCAGAATATATCAATTAAGAATCAGGTTTACTCTTCTGTGCTTTTTTATTGCAAATTGGACGTGAAAAATGACACCTTGATTAATTTCACGGATAATTTAAAAACGAAGGGTTGGCGATGCCCGAGTTGGTGAAAAAAAAATGGAAAAAGAAACGAAAAAAAAGTTCAAGACGTGAAATTGGCAATCAGGAGGGTGCGTAATAAAGTTAAAAAAATTATCCCCCGACTGAATTTCATCAGTTTAGTTTGACATTTTATCCGTGCCGGTCTCTTACGTACCGTCGTCGAGCCGCGGACTTTTTCATGGATTTGGCTTTAGGAAGAATATTGGTTAAAAAAAACATCCACTTTCTAAACTTCTTCTAACACATTTCATTTCCAATAAAAATTTGAAAAATCTTCATACTTAAAATACTCTCTGAAAAGTGGCCAGAAATTTATATTTCACAACGTTTCTTTTTGTCTACCTTTTACTTGCAAGATTGGGGACCTTATAGAAACAACGACATAAAATACATAAATCATTTTATATCATGTAGGATAAAACGACGTCGATAAAATGTATAAATACCACGTATTTTCCTAGACGAGAAAGTGATGAAGAATTATTGAAAATTTTCTCACCTGCAATAACTGCAGTACGGTATTATGGGGTGGAAAAAATTCTGTCCACACATCAACGACAGCTTCCAGGAACTTTCTCGATTAGCTGTTTATAGTGCATCCAATTCTCACCCATGCAAGCGCAAACCGTTCAATTAAACGGCACGTAAGCTCACGGTACAAGAAATTAATTTGTCTCCAAGAAGGCTTATCGCTTGATCAGGGCAGATGCCCGAGCAGCATCTTAAACCCCCCTTCGACCCCCCCCCCCCCCTCCCTCCTCGTGTGGTCGTGTGAACCGCGGAATGAATAGAATGATATTGAGGAGGTTTATTTTCGCGTTGTGACACCTCAGCCATATGGTGACAGCGTGTCAATGTTTTCTTGGTCAGCTGGTATAAGGTTGTTGTAAATACGTGGAGAGTCGATAAGTTAGTAAACTAATTAGCAAGATCGCCGACAAAGCCGATCCTGGAGCTCAGCGCTCAGGCTGCGGTTGTCTTTGCCGGTGTCGTCGTTTTTACGGCCTCAACGGCAGCTCCCTCCCAGCTGTTTGTCCTCCTTTTTCCCTATTCACTTTTATTTTTCTATCTCCGGTTTTTACCATTTGTTTGTTTGTTTTTTTCCGACTTTTTCATCCGACGGTCTTGTTTTTCTTTACTTTTTTCAATCTCATACCCCTTTTTACAACTCATGCTGACCGTCGCGGTCCTTCCCACAAATATATTTGTTCGACGAGTACCTATCGAGCTCGATGACGCCACTCGACTGGTTGGATCGGTAAGCATCGTATAAAATCCATAAATCGGAATGTTGTAAGTATATAGCGTACATTCCGGACCCCACTTCCGTCTCTCTCCCTCTCCATCCACGCACTTTTATCCACTCGCCTCTCTCTCTCTCTCTCTCTCTCTCTCTCTCTCTTTCTATGTCCCACCGAACGCGTCAATTTGTCTTTACGGCCAAACGAAGCGACAACGCTGTTTAAAACCTTGGCTACACGCGCATACAATTTACCTTGGAATCTCGGATGGAGGCTCGGAGGTGAACGTGGTGAACCTCGGTAATCGCCGGCACGATTGATAACTGACTGATCCGAAACATCAAGACCGCAATTAGTCGTGATAAATCGTACACACACAGTGCACTGACAAAGGTTCTTCTCGGGTAGCTAAACGAGACCAGGGACATACCGAACTCAGTTACAAAGTGCCACGGGGCTTCGATTCGAATCCTAATCACCAGGAAATGAAATTTTATCCACCTCGCGGCGCGCAGTGTTAAATGTTCGGAACATCTCTTGAGCCTCGTATTTTTACCGATCCCGGTAATAACTCTGCTCGGTGCATATATCCAGCCGGGCTTGCAGTCGCACCTACAAACGACCGTCGAGCGCAGTAGACGGTCCAAATCGAGCTTCGAAAGCAGTGGTACTACCGTTAATTGCCCTTATTACAGTTTGCCTTTGACGTATTAATGCACAGAAATTCTCGCGCCGACGTCGCCTCTCGTTAATTTCTTCCTCGAACTCCACGCCATCCTCCGCAGCGGCAAAACCCTTGATAGATAAACTGGAAATAGCAAATATAGATGCGGAAAGCAACAAAGACGAGATATGAATCGGAGAAAAGGGGGGAGACGAATGAAATGTTCGGGTTCATATACGAAGGGCACAAACGTGAAACTCGAAGCTGCAACCGGCAGCCATCGAAATGCAGGGGTTCTCGACTCAAGGTATTCTAAACGAGGAAAGCCGAGAACTTAGTATCAATACCATGATTACGTATCATTTTAACAGCTCGAACGTAAATGAAGCTCTTTGTCGTCTCGATCTCGAGCAAAATCGGACGGTGAAATTAAACACCATTTCGAGTTGAGTGCGAAAGAGAATCAGATCTCAATGAGAACCCTGACGCTTCTGGGGCATCGTCTACCTCTCAATAACAATGGCAATTACGGTTCACGTTGTGATTTCAATTCTGTTATTGATGCATCGTCGGTGCATTAGAAGCTAGACGAAGTGGTTACCGGAAAATGTCACGAAGGTTGGAGGTGGAATTCTGGTTATGAAACGATAGTAGGTACTGCAAACGCACACACTAACCTACCCGTCGACTCTTTCCACCGGACGTTTTCGGTTTCGAGCCATTGTAAGCGCCGGAACGAACTTCCTATTTGTTCGAAGTTGAAGGCCTCCGGTCCAGCCACAGGCAGCCAGTGCATCGCCGTCTATGAACAACACACTGCAATGAAATATTCGAAACTATTTCATAATTGATAAATAGGTTGCTGACGTACCACCAGATCTCGCAATGATGATACTATCGAATTGTTTCGAGAGACGTTATTTTCCGCAAAATGCAGCAGTACTTATCGAACATTTTTCTGACTTAGTTTATGGCATGTCTGGTAGTGGCAAAAATTACTAGCAAAGACGGAATCCACCTGCCAGTGTTAATAGCTGGAAGACATGTCGATGAAAAAAAGTGAGTTTGTTTTTTATGAAATGATAGCCAAAGTATATATTTAGTATGTAGATCTTACGTAATATACGGAGATCGAAACGTTCGTGAAAAATGAGGAAAGAAGAAGAGAACCAACGCTGCATGACAATGTGTGAAAAGAAAAGACAAGCTAACTCGGGCTATTTTCTGAATAATGAAAGAGACTCGCGTCCCTGCAGATGACGTATCGTACAATGGCAATCCGAGTGCTGTGCTGGTGCTGCACTCGTAGAAAACGACATTAGATCCACGATCTCGACACCCAACCGTCGCGCACCTATATAATAACGAACAGCTATGAACCGTTATGAAAAATCGCTTCCGCTATTTAGCTGATCAATCAAAGTTAGGACGGTGTACAAATTTCGAAAGCGCGGCACGGCGGAACCGGGATAACTTTTTTCGAGTCCAGCGAGCGGCAAAATTGGATCCAATTGCTTCGGTGAATATCCCTCAACGCTTCTGGCTAACAAACGACGACGTATCAATCAGACGGTGCTCTTGTTCTTTTTAACCAAAATCCAACCGCTTCAGGCCGAGACATTTGTTCGATACGAACAGTCGTCCGGCGGAGTCTCGTTTGACGGAGAAGAAACTCGTTATTTCGGGGAAAAGTATCCCTCAAAATGTCTTCCAATTTCTTTCGCGTTGTGAAATTGCACGGGTGCCGACTGACCAGTCATCCTACGAACAAACCACCGCTCAGCTACCGTCCGGCGTCACTCAGACACGCTGCTGACCCGGGCGACGTCACTAATAATGATCGATCACCTTCGGTTTCACCCGCACCTGCCAGTAATCCTTGTGTTTCTTATTTCACCAACCGATGGGGTGCGGGTGTTCTCCTCTGTGTGTGCATGTGGGCGTCTACGAAGTGCTTCGTCGTGATCTAGCTGATCGAAAATACATCGCCTGGAGTACCTTTGATTTCTTCGGAAATCTTACAAGTTTCTGAATTATCCATTAGAAAATTATCGAGATCATATTAGACTTGACGAGAAAAATTTATAAAATACAGTGATTCAGCGAGCACCGTTACGCCATCGATATTGACACGAATTTCGAGTTACCACAGCGTGGCAGCTGTTGTCGTAAAATTTACTATCAAATTCTTGTACAGTACAAATTCTTGTAGCTTGCGCGATGAATAATATGGATCCAGCCACGGCCAAGTTGCCTCTATAAAATTACAAAACACAGTTGACACGCGCGATTGATATTCATGGTGAGAGAAAAAAATATGATTAATAAAAAAGGTATATGGAAAATGAATAATCTTTGTATGTACGTGACGCTGAGAAGAAGTGCTAAAATTTCATAACAGTATTAATCCCTGGTGAGTTTGATTACATTATTTTTTACGTTTATTTATTTATTTATTTATTTTTTATTCGTATTCAATGTTCTTTTTATACTTTCGCTTCTCACCGCATGAAACTACATAACATCAGTGCACGGAGGCAAGTGGGGAACAGGCTCGTGCTTCGTTTGTCAGTGAGCCTGGCAGCTGGGCTGCATTGACAGTTTATCACGTCGCAGATAGAACTCCTCCTCTTCCTCCTCTCTCTTTTCATCTGGAACAAGTTCCTCGTTGAGAAACCACGATTAGCTCTCCCGTGAGATTCCATGCTCCTCGAGGAGACGATGAGACGCCGAGTAGCGGCGTATGCGCCTGCAGGTCGAAGACCAACACGGGGATAAAGCGACTCGCGGATGAGGTACGATGGTATGCGCGGAGAAATACCAACCGCGCGGCAGCTGGCCAGCTGATCCTGGGAACAACGCCCCGGTCAGGATTTCTTGCGCGAATTAGGCCGTCCTGGTGCAGCTACAACCCATACAACTGAATCGCACTTACACTCCTCGGAGGACCGACACTTACACTACTCCTCCACTCTTTCGTCCCTGCAGACCTCCACCTCGCATGTGTCGATAGGGACGCGGAGGATTATGCAGCCGTTCTCACCGCGGTTCTCCAGGTGATGCAGCGATGCAACGCGCCCTTGAGCCCGATGAATCGGTGCCGACGAATAGCCGCGGCCTAACTATGCCAATTTGGTCTCGTCGAGCCGCGTACAGGTACGCCTGGACCCTTTGTCGTCCGATTCGTAGGGCGCGGCGATATCTCGGACGTCTGGTTCCCAGACTGTGTCAATTGGTCGGAATTGTTTCCCGCGAGCGAATGGATACCCACGCGGAATTTCTTCGATAGTATTCGATGAATCTATCGAAGTATGCCGCAAGCCCGCCAAGCAGGGAACCAAGTGACTCGGACACGCCGCGCCGCACAACCTTCGCCACCGTCATTATAGAGCCGCTCGTTGATGGCCGATCTTCCAGCCTGACGATAGATCCGTCGCGCTGATCGATGAGAAGAGAGTAATTAGTCCTCGCCGTGATTTCCTTCGTCCTGTACCTACACGGACGGCTCGAGCCGCTCGCAGACGTGCAATAAACGTGTGTGGCGGTGCTCGGTATTGCATGGACGACCTAGCCAAGGTCGACTTCGCCGCATTCTACTTGTTCTTGTCTTATCTCCGTGCACCACTCCGATCCTCTGATTCGCGGCACTTGGCTCCGGGTTAAAGAGGAGGCTAACTGACAGGGGGCAGCTTCAGACAAATGCCACTGAACTGACAACTGCATTTTCGGAATGCAAGTGCCGCTTTTTTCCCGCGCTCAACACTGCTCGTAATGTCGAAATCTGCAGGCGGTGCAGTGAATTCCGGTGAATTTCTAATCATGCCAGATTTTTTAAATATTGCACAATTTTTGATAAACATGAATTAATAAATAATGAGATACCTAGTTCGCAAAAAATGTTCGTAAGAAGCCAAGGTGGACACTAATGTAGAATAAATTATCATAGAGTCAGTGTTTCGTGGCACAAAATAGCCTATAACACGAAGAGGTACAAGAAGCATCCGGGGAAGGAAAAAAGATGTTGGAGATCCGAACGAGTAAATGGATTCGTTTCCATCGTTGGCGTTTCCTCGCAGATTAATCTCGTGTTCAAAGTCGATCCATTTGAAATCCTTGGTAAGTAGGACGCGGCTTAAGCCCTTCTTTCCTCTCCTCCTCGGGTCCCCTTGCTCCTTGAACGAACTCCTTGGACCCATTGTCGTAGCTAAGTACAGATTTATTATCACGGCCCGTCTCACTCCCTCGTTCAACAAGGCGTGTTCTTAGCCTCGCTCTCGAAGGGAAATAAATTCATCAAGAATTCTATTACGATTCTGCAGTATATACCTACCTACTCTATAGCGAAACTCGAGACACTCGCAAGCTCGGCTCCTTATTCTGCCTTGTAGCTTCCCGAACGATTCCCGGAGCGCAGTATAGTGGAAAAGGCTCTTTGCCTAAGCTCAACGTGATGGGAATCATCGCAATTTCTAACGATTACCCAACTTTGAAATATTCATTAGCCGTTCTGAACGGTTTCGAATCAACTTTAAGTTGAGAATTATCTCCATTGTACGTATACTACATGCATGGTATTACCTACAGCAAATATGCACACGTGAAACAACGTGGCACCTGAGTAGGTATGTTTAATGATTTTCACCTTCGCTCTGAAAGTGCATAACTAAAACCTCCAAGATACTGCCACGAATAATAGGCTCTAGAAAAGTCTGAAAGTCTTGAGGACGCAATGGGAATTTTATCGGTGCATAAAGACTGGAAAGATAATTTCAAAGTGCACGCATATTGCAGGTATATCCACAAGTGCGTAAGTTAATGCCTGCGACTCCAGCTACCTTCGTGCGTACGAAAGGTTATAGTTTCTTACAGGATACTGGTTGTTTCGAACAGATGCGTTACGACTCCCGTCCGAGCCGCAGGACTCACGACTCACACCTTACCCCGGTGCAGTGCAGGGCTGTCAATTATTGAAATGAGCTAATTATTGTCTTCTCCTGCGCTGCCGCCCTGCAGCTGCACCACCTAGGCCTTGGCTTAAGCGCGTGCTAAGACCACCATTATATACTCTAGCTCCGAGCCCCGGGCTATCGAGTGCTCAGAAAATATTTAGATCCAATGCTCGATGCGAGAAAAAATTTCGCCAGCAGGTAAAAAATTTTAAAGGCCAGGTCGAGGAAAGATAATACGCGATCCCATTTTGCTCCAGGCCATTTTAATTCGGTGCGATTTGTTTGGAACTTGCGAATCAGGGTTGAGAAAATTTCATATCTCAATACGCATGTTCCCGGCTCTGCAAGGTACGATTTGCACGAAGGAATCGTCGCGAAGTAAGCTAAACCAAATTGAGATATCAACAAGATCATTAAGTTGAAATATTTCTATTGCCTTGTGTCGCGGGCTAATAACTATTATCGCTATATAGAACTGCGATATTTATTTGATAAACAAAGTTGGACTCTGCGTGGCTGTTCGCAGATATATAAGTCTTTTAGGCTTGTACCAGTAATGGCTGCGATATATTAGGAAACTTTAGTTGCTCGGAGTTTGACGTCTTTATAAGAGGCAAACAACTAACTTAACTATCCCCTCGCCATCTCTCGCTATCATTGCTTCCACTCACGAATTACGATAAATAACGTAACGAACGAGCCCTTCTCCGACCCAGCAGGATTCTATCGGAATTCCGGTACTGCCTGTATGTCGTCCGAGCATCAGTTTATTAATAAGAATTCAAACTGCGTAGGCACAAGCTAGGATACGATAGTCTCGACGTGATTCATATCATTTAACCAAACGTCACAATTCTAAATCTCGGGCACGTGACGATAGAATGCATCAGTTTTTTTTCACTCATCAATCGCTAAGCTAAGCTTACACGTTTCTATAATCTTCATCACTTATAAATAAATAACCCCACCGTTCAAAGGACGATTTATAAGTGACTCCAGTGTACCAATGAATTTGCAATCCTGCGTAATGAAAACTAGTGAACTAATGGGGCAAAGCCTGTGCAGACGGACTAAACTTTGTCGAGACAGACTATCGGTAGAGGAATAACCAGTTAATTTAAAGGTGTACGTATCCGTCTTAATAGCGGGTTGTCTGAGTTACCGACATCACGATCAGTTAAATGCCGGTGGAATTATTAATGCCAGAATCTCGTGACACCTAAGTCCTCTGCATAGGTATATGTGCTCTACGGAATCCGTAAGCCTTGAGAACTTCCTTACCTTGGCAGGAAACTTTCGATCGATTGACCAATGAACGCGAGCCCTGATCGGATATCGACGAATGAGAATTCAGGTTCGTTCGCAGAAGCTTGAAGCGCGTGCCCTGCTCACGATGGTCACGACAACCTGACACTGGGGTAAGAAATGACTAATGTCACTTAATCACACCATACACAACCGACCCCAAGCGTTGCTTTGGCCTTATAGATTTTCCAAGGATAGAGAGTACAGAGGCGGCTCTCACTATTTTTTAATTTCTTCTTTTTCGTTTCCTAGTAGTTTTTTTCATCACATTAGTTGATTTAATTTATTCGTGCATGTAATATGTTATTGGATTAGTCGAGCACAGTTCACCCAAAGACCAACTGCACTGAGTGCAAGGGCAAAAGTTAATGCACCGGGACACGCCATCCACGAGCCTCTGATTATAACCCCGCGATAGGCGTCGGTGCATCTCTCGGTCTATATCAGATTAGAAAATGGAATGAAACAAGGCCCACTTGGATCACTTTGGCCCTGAGAATAATTCACCCAAACTTTGGGAACAAAAATAATACGGGACTGTGGGACAAAATAGTAATGTTTGGCTAACAATTGACTGGCCATTGCTATACGTGTAAGAAACCAAGACACCTCCGAGACTGTTTAAATTGGAATGCAAACAAACCCATTATCGTAAAGTGAGAGCAAAGAGGTACGGGGCAGACCCAAGACAGCCGTTTATTTGAAAGCTGCGTATGCATCCACCGTGCTACGGACTACAAACAAACCGTCAACGCCTGGTCTGCGCACGAAAAGTATGAAATATAATTAAATCCGCGTCCACGTGCCTGTATCGCTTGCGCCGTGAAGTTAAGTATTTTCAGTCGGCTAAAGCCTGCAGCAAGGTGTACAGGCGCGGTTAAGACTAGTCGGATATTTCTGTCCTTCCATAAACGAATTGCAATCTTATTCCTACCATAGCAGCTTGAAGACGAATCCGACTTGAAGAATGATGCATAGTTTATTATTTTTTTAAAAATGTACTTCCATTTCTAAATGCCCAAGTTGAGCTTCGGGCAGTCCTTTATTCGTCCCTCGATTACGGAGTCGTGAACGCTCCTTTACAATCATCGCTGAGAAGAAACCGCGAAAAAGCTAAGCGTGTGTTGGTGAGGGTGACGTGACTGACGGTCGACCCTTGCGGAGGGCAGCGTTCGTCACGAAATGCCGGATTGTGCCTTCGGTGTCAGCCTTCGATGCAAATAAACAAGGAAACAAGTTAAGAGACGTGATAGCGTGAGAAGAGGAAGGGGACGATTGTATTCTCTGGAACGCGAAAAATATGAATAATTAATAAACGGCTGGATGTTTTTATCGACGGCACCATGCGACGACGTCTGACGTCGAATTATTTTTGCAAATTCAAACAACGGCTTACTATGCATTCGCAAACACGCACGCACATCGAAGTGGAAACTTCATACTTCGCCCCCTCTTTCGGAACGCACATTTTAACGTGTTTGTGCTGGCTTTGATATCCGTTTGCGGCTGTGGTCTGCTTTGCAGAACAATTCTTTGATATATACGTTACATATATATATATGTATATAGGTATAGCACAATAAGTAAAATATAGATATGAATGAGGGTTGCTTGGGAGCTCAACGTTTACAGATGTATCATACATGATTTTATAAAGCCTTTATACGTTTCCGTTCTGAAACCGCATCAATAGCATCAGACAAAACTCAGGAACTATGCAGCGCAACTTTGACCCAAAGCAAACAAACAGCCCCGCATTATTTGATGCACATTTTTCTCTCTGGAAAACGTTTATTCATCCACTGACAGGTTCCGATGGATGGCGAGAAATAATCTGCCGATACACATAACATCGAATCAGATTAACGTATCGATTGACTACAAAAATCATCGCAGATACATTGAAAACAATTATAAACAGACATGGAATATCTCGTGCTCTGGAATTTCTCATTAGCCACACGTTAGCAGGGAAAACGAATTCATATATCTGAGAATAAACTTTTCTCGCATATGAGGTTAGAAGCGTGATTGCCAAAAGGTTCTCGCCGCAAGCGTCCTCAAACACATTTGCCCGTATATTAATGTTAATATGAAACTGTGATGTCGGTTTAAAATAAAGCATTGCTCTTAACATGTTTCGAGTGAAGTCGGGTAGGGTGGAGATGGAAGTTCAAAACATTGACCGTCCAAAAGGGTCAGAGCTGAACGGGAGCGGGAAGGGGTGAACCCACCCTGAAGGCTTAAAACAGCGAGAGAAACATTCGATGTATATATTTGTTGCAGGTACTTTACGTGCACCTTCAAAGAGAAGTCACATGGTCCTGGAGGGGCTTGAAGGCAATAAGGCAGCGAGGTGACGGTCCTGCAATAAATCGAAAAAATTTTGGAAAAGGGGAGGATATTAGGTGGAAAGGAAAGCCACCGGCAATTGGCTTAGAGTAGTAGAGACGTAGGGGTGAACCGTTGTGCTTTGCGGGGCTTCAATTTACCTTGTAAGCGACGGTCCATTCTGATAATCAAGCAGTATCAAGACGTGCATTATACATACAATTCAAAAAATATTTTTCTGTGTCCGAGAGCAGAACTGATGATGCAACGAACCCATGCGGTCTAAATTTGGTATCGTTTCGGTAACAGCAAGATGCAACAATAAAAAGCGAAGATAAAGTCGCCACACCGAGGTTTTGTTTTCTGGAAGCAATTCGATATGATGACTCGCGTTACGTCGAACAAAGTGTTATGGCGAATTGTAAGACGGACTGAAATAGCACGCGGAGAATCATATCTCCATCGAAAGTTCGCTCAGTCCCTCCTTGGCAATCAGATCTCTACTAAGTAGGTTAATAAACTGAGCTCATCAATGCTGTTGGATTCCCATATCGCCAATCACCGACGTAACACGCGATGCACGCTACAAGCCCCACGTATCCATCCATCCATCCATCCATCCATCCATCCACTTCCTTCCACGAGTTCCATGGTACACTCGCTTATTTCCTCTCCGTAGATATCGAACCCTATTATATACACCCATGCCCAGACCCCCGGACACGCGTATGCTTCAACGCTGCCTATTTTTGCGGGCTTACCGCGCATACACTGCCGCAGTGTACCAGTTGATACCTACGTGTTACATGTGAAATAGGCGCGAGTACAATCACGTGTGTCCAGGTGTAAGTTATTAACTGGATTCGCATGCTCCACAGAGATAGTAGACAAAAGCATCGCTGTCCAACGAAATCAATCGAAATTAAGTGATGTGAAAATCACGATCAAAATTGAAACACAAATCATTTGATTCTTTGGTGAACTCGAATGATTTCATACGTGCACGTTGGTGCAGTAGTTATTGTCAAACTTTTGAAAAGGTTCGAATTTTCTTCCGTAGACAAACAGCAAGTGGCGCGCGCCCGTGTTTTTTATGGAATTGGGGACGAAGATAATAAAAATCCGTCATTGAGATAACGGCATTCTACGTCGAAACTGCAATTCACCATTCGTCGGTTTCCCACGAAATAATTCAAAGTAAATATTATCGATGACTTAGACCCTGCATTGAAGGTATATATGACGCGTGTACTACATTTCTATTATCTCACACCTGTATTTTCCTCCGCAGATAGATTACCCGATCTCCACTTCAACGGCTGTCACGCTACACTCCCCTACTAAAGGAAGGTTTGGCAAAAAGACCCGCTGCAAATTTCGTGCGAAACTACCTGATGAGGTTCTCGAACGTACGTATTGCTTATAATTGCCCATTTTAGTCCCGCCTCAATTCGACCACGAGCTGATTAGCGCTTTCTGAAGGATCTATGAACACAATACCTTGAGGGATTTATTATGTCCGTCAAGATTCTCGAGGAAAGGAACAAGTGATGGCGATGGTTTTAATTGTTGCACCTGCGCCCGGAACCGACTGCCCCTGCTAAAACGCGAGGGTGATAATTTCTGTCCAGCTGTTCAATTGTTTCGTCTATTTCCGATCCGATCTGGTATTTTATGTTCCTTCTTTTCCTCCTTCTCCTCCTGCTGTGCGCGTCTTCCCCATCACAACGGCCGACATGTGCAGCCCACTTAAAATGTATCGGCTTAGCGTTCGTGCATCTCGTTTTTGTTCTGGTCAGGGCAATAACCCTTCCGGCAAAATACTAAGGTGGTTGCTTTGGCTAGCCGCACGTGTCACACTTCGTTGCGATCTTCACCCACACCAACGTTATACTTGACGAAAATTTTTTATGGAAATCCTTGGGATTTCCCAAGCAATTATAATAAGTAGGCCTGATCAAGATGATTATCTCACCTTCAACGCAGAACTCGAGGAACCTTGTTCTTCAAAACCCGATGATCCTTCGACCGTTATTCGTTGAAGAAGACGACTAATTAAGGGTTCGGAAAACATGTTCCTGGGTCATGAAGAAAGAGATATTAGAATGAAAGGGCATGAAGAAAATGAGGTTTAAATGGTAAGGAAATTGGAAGAACCAATCTAAAGTGGATATCATACAACCTAAACGTATACAGATACACGTATTCACGTATAAGCGAGCGTATGCAGCGCAAGAACTGCCGTTCGAAAAGGGAACAGGTGGTCGGACAGGAAACGTATAGAGCCAGCTATAGACTGTACGACCAGATACTACTGTAGTTAGCATAACAATTGTAGCGGGGAAATATATCTATCTGGCGTGCGTGGCTCGAATGATTTATCGTGTTGAGTGTATATTCACAAACGTGCAAGGCAACGTGCATATAACTCCATTTGCTTCAAGTATGGCAAGGTGACGATAAGTGCTCGCCTTCTTTCGCTGCTTGACACAGATAACAATAAGAAACACCTACTGGCGCGCATATGGCTTCAATTGCTGTTCATCATTATTATAGACATTGAAAATCAATCTTATTGACGATGGTAAGAGTCATTCGATAAATGGATTATTGACGATGAACACTCGAGTCTGTGAATTGGTCGACATCAGAGAAGGAACGATGTCCTGGTTCCCATAGCCAGAAGTTACCCCTTCGGTTCTGCTCGAGCTGCCGCAATCCCCGGCGGCGAGTAGCTACATGGTGGCACCTGAAAAACGTTACAGATCATTATCGATACGAGGCAGAGACGTGTCTTCTGCTTCACTCCACTCCACCTCACTTCTCTCCACGGACTGTCGGGTAGGTACGCCCGACTTACGTGGGTATCGCTTGATGCCGCGATTGTGACAAAAATGACGGGTATCCGCCGGAAATGCTCTTCCCTTCTTATCCCCCGTCACCACTGACTCGGACTCTCGACGCCGCGTGCCTTCATTATTTTGTAGTTAACTTTTTTCTGCTACCTTCCCTCTCCTCTCTCGAATCCGCCCCCGTCTAGTATTGGACGATTACTTTCACTCTTCACGAAGATGATTTGTCGTTTCGCACGACAACCTGCAGTGCGAAGCCTGATATCGGTATGCGTGTGTGTATGTACTCGTATAATGGACGTAGCCTAAAACTTATACGAACGTGTGCGCGGCTATATGGGGAAGCATCTGCCGCGCTATCCTGTCGAAGAAGAGTACTTACCCAAATAAATTGAATTCTCGTATCTGATTGAGATTTCAGATTGCGCTCCTTTTGATATTCAACTTTTAATAACGGAAGCCGTTTTTGTTCGGTGCATAGCGGATCCTGCTGAGTCAAATGTGCTCCATCGTCACTCGCGGCTTTGTTGGTTCAGTTGGTTCAGGCCATAAAGACTCTCTGGCGAATCCGCAAGAACCTGTGACGTGAAAGTAATTATGTGGTAGTTCCAGCTCGGTTCGTTTCACGAATAAATATAAATCGATATGTCGCATGAACGTTAACGCATGCAGATTGATATTACACCTCGACAAAGGACCACTCTCTGCAGCTTCGCTTCGGATCGAATGACCCGATGCAGGCGTGAATATTGAGTGCGTATGTTTGTGGAATGCGACATGCATATTTATAGGTAATCGTCGCAATGGCATCGAGTACTTGTATGGACTCGTATCTGCCTCCCCCACGTGTACTCGTAACTAGAAAATTCAAAGAACGATACTCCGCGTTGGACAGCCTGGAATCGTTGGTTCTGCGAGATTAAAACAACGTACGAAATAGAATTTCTTTCATTATTATATATAGATAAGGTCCATAAAGCTTGGCCCGTAGTTTGCTGTCTGATACGTTATTCTTTCTTCGCCGATATGATTGAGGCAGAAAGCCAAAAAAATATGGACGCAGAGCTGAATGATGTATATTTTAGAAAGTACATCAAGTCGTGGCTCATTTATATCTTTAAGAATATTTTGGATTCGATCAGGAATGATGGAAAAATATAGAATATTGTAGAGAAAAAAATATCAAAAGCAATGTGTAGGTATAACATAACCGTTTGGGAATTGCAGATGTTTTGAAGGTACGAATACCGCCTTAAGCGGATTCAAGTAGAAGTTTCGCACAATGGAATCCGGAGAAGACGCTAAATAATTTATATCCACAATCCCCAACAAGCGGTTGAATTTATGTTAGATCTCTCGTCAGACGACGAAAGCACATCTCTTGATACTGAATCACTTCGAAAGTACTTCATTGAAATAAAACAACAATTTTTGTTTGAAGCGAAGATATGGAGTTGGAATCAGACTGCAATTGTGTAGTTTGGCCACTAGCGACTCACGACGCACCTTTAGGGGAGACAACGTAAGGCCACGTATTCATTCACTTCTACCTCCCAAGATCATGGGGGTATTTTCAATTAATTTTTGTTATGGTTTTTGCATGCGCGTGTGGCGTTAGATATCGACACCGTGTTGGTATTGCCAGACAGGAGCTCAAAGATCAATCAGGAGCGGTCTGTAATTAACGAGTTACAGCCACTTCGGTGCCCCCTGGCTTCCCCCTTCGGACGACCCTCCGCTCTTTGCATTAAGACACGCGTTTTTGTCACTAGCGAACGAAGGTAATTATCTGCGGTGGACGCAGAGAACGCGAGGAAGGCTGCAGAGCCGCTCGAGACATCTCGAAGAGGAGCGAACTCGCTTCGGAACGGATTCTCCTCGACTTTGCTTCGATTGGTTATACAACCCGGTTTTTCTCAACTCGAGCCGACGTTACTCCGGGGTACAAAATAAGTCGTGCGCGGCCTAAGGACGTCTAGAGGGATAATTAGTAGGCGTCACTTCGTGCCGCCTACGTTTAAGGATCTTTCTTTGAATATAAAAGTACCTCGGCACCGCGAACCGGTCGTGAAACTTTAAAACAGAGTTCTGTTCACCGTCTCCGTTTCCGTCCAGAGCTGCTCGCTTTCTTTCGCATAAAACGCTGCAGTTACTTGTGTCCTGCCTGCGTGCATCGAAGACACGCGAGCTCCGAATTAATATCCACATTTATCGGTAACGTCGACAAGGCAGCTGTCGAATTTCACTCCGGTTGACAACGCCCCGCTTCGACTCTGCACACACGTGTCGTAAGTCCATATACATGCATGTATATGGGACACGAAATACTAAGGATCATCCGGAGTCAGCAACAAAAGGTGTTTTAAATCGTGGCGACGTTAAGACATTTTTTTTTTTTTTTTTAATTTTTTTTCTTGCACCTTTGTGACTGGCAACTCGAGGATCGAAACTTGATGGCTTATAGCTTCCCATCGTCGTTGAAGAGCAATTTGCAAGGTGCTACGCGTCGCGCATTAGTCAGGGTCCCAGTGCGATGCCGCGTGCATTATGATTCCTTGTCCTTAGCCTTCTCTCGCGATAACTTTAACGATCTAATTAATTATACCACTAATAACTGGCCGTTATTATTGGCCCTGCTGCAGCAACCCGGCGATGCGCCTATCATGGCGGACCTTTCTGTATCCCGACTTATTTTAGTAACCGCGTTATTAAATCGGCATCAGGCATGCTTGGCCTCCGTACGCGTAAGCAACTACTTGCATGATATCGGTATGGACTTTAATTGCGACGAATTTGCCCCAGATACTACCGTTAATCATTTCTCTCAGTCTGCGCAGCCTGCACCGATATTATCCGCGAACCTTTCCCCAACCCGCATCTCCTCAACATGCTCGAATTCGTGCCAAGATTCCTCATGCTAAAATTACAATCGTCCAAATACGCTAGTATCCTATATGTATACTCAGTGCACCGTATACCTTCAGAAATAATTCTCGCTTTGCAACAGTTCGAATTGCTCCTGGAATCAGGATAATTCTGTCCACACTATATCCTGGCTGAGAGAAAGACCACGATTTTTCATCGTTTGGAGATGATTAGATACAGATACTTATTCATAATATCAAAAAATGGACACAAAACCCTCAGAGAAATGAAGCATTGAACAAAATCCAATTGCAAGTTGTTTAATATTTATTAGAATTCACATACCCCAAGAGCTAAATTGTCGTTACCGTTTTTGCTATAAGGTAATGAAATCAAGTGATCCGTAAAATTATAGTAGCGCACATACGTGGGTGCCTTTGAGGGCACATATCAGGATTTGAGAAGCATTTTAATTGTTTTCAGAGATGGTTAATTGTGACCGTACAATTTCGACTTGGTTCTCTTGGCTGACTTTGGGATAATGGAGTTCGGCAGCTCAGAACAGCTTGATTCTCTTAATACGCGGGTGTAGAGTTATTGTTGGATGCGAGCAGAGCCGGTGTAATTAATGTAACAATTATTAGCACGAAAAGATTTTATCGGAGGTTGCCGTTGTGTTTTCTCCAGGACCGTGGGCGGAGCGACAGCGTCCTACGCGTACCAGCGCAGTGCAAGAATACCCGTAGAACTTATCTAGGTATTAATTCATAGCAAAGTTGGGCATGTGGTTACGCATACGTGTATCTTGTCTGGTACCATCGGCAGTGTTTAACTCGAATGACGAACCAAGGAAATTGATTCTTCTCCGCTTTCTCCGGCAATCTCAATGAAATACAAACTTCAATTGGTCGAGATATGAATCCGCCGCTAATGAGACTAATTCACGCAATCTCTAGGAGACCAAGGAATAGCGTTTCGTGTGATAATCACTATACTATACGTGCCGTTACAGACATACTCATAAGTAGAACTTGCGATATTAATAATATCGTGAACGAGGAAAAGTGTCTACGTTTTACCTCCAAACTACGCCGATATACGCGAAAAATACGTAGCTTTGGAATCCGGAGCGAATCTGGTTTGTCAAAAGCACCGCGACGACGTGACGACGAGATGCGAAAAGATAAACCGAGAAATACGGTGTAGATGCAATAAACGATTGTGATTTACGAGGTCATAATTAGTAATTAGTAGTAATTGTAATTAATGCTCAGGCTCTGATATAAATATGGATTGACGCCGACGCCGGGCGTATTAATTGCGATTTAATTCATCGGGTGACCTCGTATGCCAGCCGGAGAATGAGACTAGAAATAATGAAAAAAATAAGCAGGCCTTTGAGCGTAACGGTGCATAGTTTCGCTGAAGGGCGCGCTTAAGCTGACTCTACGGAATTCTCAAGACCGCTCGTCACACAATTCACCGATATAAATTTTTCTCAAAAAAGACTGTTGCGATTCTCAGTCAGCCTTTGGCGCCTCGTGGCATGTCATAAATTGCCAAAATATCTTGCCCGCAAGATTCTCGCAACAACTTTAATTACCACTATCTTTCCTGCCTCGCAACAATGTGCCGCTTTACAAGAAAGACGGCTCTACGTCGAGTCGGGGCTTGTATCATATTATATGCGTCCGTCCTGGAACAAGACGAGTTGTTAAAATCGCGCACCACAAAGCTCGACGTCTCTGCACAGCCGACCGAAAAGAAGTTATTATTGATGGCGTATTGAAATGGCATGAGCGCGGTGATAAAACGAGTCGGGCCCCCAGCGCCGCGGAGGTCCCCACTTAACGTCTCGGATTATATATAGCGGGTCCCTGCTTTTTTTCTTAGGGCCTCACATCTGACCTAAGTTAAATATATGAATGTAGATTACCCCGAATGGGTACTTTGTTTTACGACATTACACGCTCGCCGCCCCGCAGCAGCCTCTCGCACAAGGATGCGCGTGGGTGGTTTCGGGGGTTGGTGCTGGACCATCGCATCCATTTGACGCACTTCAAGGACTGCACCCTTTGACCGTTATCGGTAAATTTTTGATCCGATGACGATGGCCGATCAATGCATGTTACACTTTTAGTGCTGAATATTTATTCCTCCCGTAAACGATAAAACATACCCGCCTACCACTGCCGTTAAAGGCCCAACGATCGGGCCTCACTGCTGCTGCCGCTGCTTCAGGATCGCTTGATATAGCGCTGGGCATTAAAACCAGAGCTGGACGTAAGGCGGCTGATATACGACCGATGCGAGAATATCATTAGCAAATTGCTTAATTTACGAACCAGCCGACGGCTGTCGTCGTACGTCGTTCCCACATTCGACTTGTATCCGCCAGTGACATTCTCCGCAGGATCAATCTTGCTGTGCAAGATAATGAGAATGTACCGATTCCTGGGCAGGGGTTGTTCGTTTAGAAACATGGAAATTATGGTTCTATTCGATTTTGCGACTAATGGCTACGCGTATCATTGTCACCCGTGAATTTGCGATCGCAATTTCGGTCTAGATAAGGCGTAAGCCGTTAATCCTGCCGGTCGTACAGCCGCGGCGCCCTTAGTCAATGTCCAAAGAATTATTTTCTTGTCGTGAATGTTTTTTCTTCCTCCTGCTGATAGAAGCGCTCGTTGGACACATGGGTACGTATAAATACATACACCTATACAGAGGGAGGGAAGAATTGGTAGGTGGGCGTGTGACACTCTCGTCCATAATCCTAAGATTTAAACGAACCCTCATCCCGCCTTCGTTGAACAAAAACAAGGGACAGAGGGACGAAGCGATGGAGGTACGAAGCTACTGAGCGAGCGAGGAAATATTATTAATACAAAGGGACGATGATACAAATCCCGATCTGAAATATGACGGGAAATAATCCGGCTAAAGTGAAACGAGGAATGGCCGGGAGGTCGGTTACTTGGTTCGTTGGTTCGCGGGTTGGTTTTGGCTCAACCTTTGTATTCCCATTACTTCACCAATAATCCCCCAAACAACATCGGTGCGCCGTTATTCCTAATGCTTTTTAATTCGCAATAAGAATTAATCTCTTAGGCAAAATTTCTGGAAATAAATGAGATTCCCTGAATTCCGTTTAGGGAAAAAAGAAACCAAGCCTAACTGCAAATGTTCCATAGGTACACCATATTCGAATGATTTGAGGAATGAGGTAAGTTATAGCCGGTTTCCGAAACACCGACTCGCCGAATCCGTTTCGCTTACGAAACAGCGCTTGCACGTGTTCGTTCGAGTATAAGCACGAGGTAAAGAGTCTGAAAACGTCAGGGAGCTTATCGGTATTGGAAAATTCTCTCACAGCGGGAGGAAAACAAATGAAAACCCGAACTTATCCAGCGTCGAGTTACCATAGAGACGCGATTGAATGGCTCCGCTGTGGCCGGGAACCGCACCCCGAGGCACTTCACTGTCTGTCCCTCTCTCGCGTTTGATTCGAAGAGCATTTGATATCTGAAAACCCCAATATTTTTAAAAGCCCCGTTGGGCGGGTGCGGGTTGAGTCGTCGTGAGCCTCCGAGCTCAAAGCCACCAAGCCTTGACGTCGCGGGGCCATTAAAGTACGAATAATAATTATAAGAGCGCCGGCAGAATGATCAGTCGGCTCGAGACGAGATGATCATCCGTGCTTTGTTGCTCGTGTACGGCCTCCCTCTTCGTCCTCCGGTTCTCCCTTCGAGTATCGCCGTCTCACACCCTCCCTGGTTACCTCAGATTCGTCACCGTTTCTCTTTATTGATGCCGGGGTGACTGGCGCTGATCAGGTTGCTCAGTTTTAGCCGCAGAGTCTAGGCGAACATCAACGAGACGTGAGCTGGCCGGACAATAACGAGGAATAATTCATCAATTGAAGGGATAGATTGGTGACGAAGGGCCACACCGTCGCAGCCACAAAACGAACAAAGAATATACAGACCGCATAACAAACCGAGGCATCAATCAATCTACAACCCTTCGACTGATTAAGCGGAATAAACGCCGAAGACATTCGTTGGCCCGTTAATATGAATTAATAGATAAATATACAATCAGAAGTAATCTATATTAATTAAGGGAGGGTCTTGCCTTCGCGGCTCGACTTGGCTCCTTTGTGGCTGCGTTGAATATCCGGCTATTTATTCATTAACCCGCACCTTCGACCTCAAGCTTGCCACGAAACTACCGAACAATAACGAAATAGGAAATACTGCTAATGCTTCCACCCGCCCCCGCGCTCCACGTGCCGATTACAGGTCTTTCGTGTCTTCGTTTTTCGCAAATATATTACCAGTCTATCATCACCTGCCCCCAGATTCCGTAAATCCGTCTGAATCCGGCTCACCGGATAAACACTGCCATATTGATTTATTTCGTTCTGATACCCCGCACCTTCCTTCAGTTAACAAACATACGCGTCGTACAAGATTCTATAGAGCCGCGTTGAAGCCCGACTTCCTGGAGAAATTATCGACGGCAGTCAGTCCGGTAAACAAATTGGTAAGATCATGAAGTACAAAAAGTCGCGGTGGTTGTCTGCGGCCTCGAAGCTGGTAATCCTGCAGCATCCCTCCGGGGTGACCCGAGGGGTCAACTAAAGATCCTCCTTGATTGATCGAAGGATACAGTCTCATCGGCCACCACCAGGATCCAACAACCGCCCGTTATCCGTTATGTAGAGCTGGTCAAACATGCAACTCGCATAAATTTCGGCGCACGCAGCTAATCGACATTCACCCAAAATGGAATCGGAAACGCGCGTGGATCGCAACGCAAATAAGGGATGCGCGTATCGCCGAAGGAGAGGATGGCCTGCGAGAGTCGGAAAAGGGTGGCCTCGCAGGATTTGGAGGAAGCGATCAAAGGGGAGAGAGGGCAGTGGACACCGGGTACGGACGGGGGGTGGCGATTCCGGGGGTGTTGGCGGACATTTGTCAGGCTGTCTTGACCGAACGGCTGACAGGGCCTGATATGCGGGTACTCGGGCAGAGTCGATGTGACGTTTTGACAAGGGTGGTCTTAGATATTGTTATTTCAAACCGAGTATATACCATCCGGATGAATGGATCTGTGTATGCGTGAGGGTGTCATCCGCTAAATGATTCATTGCCGGAGCCGAAAATTTCGGAAGCACAGGGCGCATTGTGCGACTGGTCGACGGGGGTAACGTCTGAATTCTAACGAAACGGCACCCCGTGATCAGCTCTCCACCTACGAGCTGCGAAAACGGACTCTCGCCTCCAGTTATTAGGTTCTTGGTTTTCGCAGACCCGACTGCAGTATTTATGGAAATATGCGTCATCGGGGCCGAAGACCAACGTCAACGCGACCTAACGACGGTACGTCTTCGACGTAATTACCTCCGGTCGAGAGCCTGGACGAGGACGTTCGGTTCGAGGTGTCGTCGCCGCGGAGGAACCGCCACGGATTAAACTACAGTACGCGAGCATATGAAGCAGCCGGTTAAACTACTGGTAAGAACGACTGACTACTCGGTGCGCGATTGCTCGTTAGCGTGGTTACGGCCCCGTGTCTGTCACGAAATCGCTGATTATCATCGTTCAAGGAAACCACAAACACTTTGACGCTCCTCGCGCGACGCGACGTTTAAAGGTCCGCTTATAACATCGGCTTGGGCATCGCCGTGCTCGACGCTTCGCCTGTGTCCGTCCTGGGGAAAAAGTCACCGTGTGTGCTATTCGCGCCGTTTCGGTGGGTAATCTAACCGTGGTATTATTCACACAACGATTATTCAACGGCGGAGGCGCGAGCCCGTGAATGAAGTGAACATCAAAAATCACCGCCACGACGGTGCAGGACCACGCTTATTATTTCAAGGTTCGGTTCTCCTCAAATAATGGTCGTTTTACCCCCAAATGACACACGTGAACATATTTTACACAGTGCTTTCACTTCTGTTATAGAAACTATTCATATTTTATATTCGTGGATTATGGGTACTTTATTTAATGAGAACTTTCTGCTTTTTCTGATTTCACAACTGCAAATGAATCATTCGGACTACGTTAGCAAACTCCTTCGTTGGAAAGATTAAAGTAGCTTCGTTTCGCATGAAAAATAGATCGAATCATTCTTTTGGGTTTACTTATGGTGAAATAATTTTTTTTTTTTTTTTCTGAAAAGTGATTCTGTATGTTTCGGCATACTTCTTACTGGACAAGAAGCTGATTGACTCACCTTGATTCTTCTTCAAATACATATGTATGATCTCAAACGTCGTAATCTCGAGCAAAAGCGATGGAATGGCAGAGTTTTCTGTATCAAGGATATACGGTTGCAATTGCAATTTCATATCGCTGCAGTATATGTGGGAACAAGATCCATCTCTGGAGGGTAATTGAGTAACGGATAAAGGAAAATAGTTAAATAAAATAGCCTACTGTCTTTGCCCGTTGTTTGACGAGTCGACTCTTAATGCATAGGATTATCGAAACCTTCCCATGCTCTACATCGTTCATTACAAAATGACCGTAATTACTATCAACAGAGGGCAGAACTCGCCTTATTCCATACCCTATAGTAGGTACGACCTGGCAGAATTGCTTTCGCGTCTTGTAACTCGTAGTGTCTCGTAGATTCGATGAGAGCGGATGCAGAGAGACAGAATTGCGGAGTTGCGTGCTTCAACTCTCTCCCCCCATCCCTCTCTCTCTATGTCCTTTTCTCCGTCCATCTACTCTCCTTTCCGTCTTTCACTGCAGGATACTATAAACCCAGATATAGGTACACGCCATTCATACGAGTACTATGCGCGAAATATACAGGTTCATTCGGGTTAGGCCAAGTCGCGTGACCCGACAATGAAGTTGACAACAACAACAAAAAAAGTAAGGAAATAAAAGGATAAACAAGAAAATATTCCAGAGAAACCGTATAACCTTATAATTTATCTCCTAGTACATGGTCCTCCGTGTCCGCTATTCTGCACTGTCTTGGAGCCTCTATTTTCTAACACGACAATGTGACAGATCAGAGGAGAAGGAGAACGCACGGCCTACAAAGTTGGTCGAACTTTAAGTATCACGTGTGATACGGCGTCGTCTTTTTCCATCATCGTGTTACGTCTGTACGGATCTATCTGCAATTCAATTTCCAAATTCTTCACTCGAATCTCGTTAATTAATCGAAGAGTCTGAATCGGTTGGCAGGATTTATTTTTTCTCGATCGCTTTGCAGCTCGCACACGAATCGTTCGTTTTCTGTGAATCATGGAGCCAGAAAACTAAACTCCGAGCAAACAGCGTCATATTACCCGTCGTTAATAGCAGCCAATTACCCCGAGCGTTGTGTCCGTTTACCAGAAGAATCCCGCACGCACCTCGAGCCGTCTAATGCAACTACAACGATTGGCAGGCATTTTCCGGCCAATATTGTAGTAATTTGTTATCAACGGCAGGGGGGAGTTTCGCCGTGCGCTACATGTGTATAGGTACAGTACGTGATGATTTCCTTCTCGTTCAGAAAAATGTTTCTCTCAAAGTTTCCCACACAAGTCACGATTTCTGGTCGCGGATCACAGCGCAGGCCGAGTGCGGTTTTATTACACAGCCATCTATATATATCTGTCGGTATACGGCGGAAGTGTGCGTAAAATAATGTGCACATACGAGGTAGGCTGCAGGGAATAACGCACGGTGGGAATATCCTCCAACACGCAGGTATGTAACTCCGCAATTCACCGCGTGTATTAATTCTTTTATATATCATAACGATAGGTGGTCGGTTTGTTGGGATATATGGTCGTCACGGTTCAAGCGTCATCGAATAACATACGGACTCGCCAGGACGTTGATACACCTTGTAGGAATTCACTCGTGTAGACCTTGTGCCGTGTGCTTCTGGGTTTTGTTTTTCTTCTTCATTTTCAATGTTTTTCATCCCGTTATCACGCGTGGGATGATGCGTCTCGTCGCAGAGCAGAATCCTCACCGCAACGTACCTACGTTTCATTGGTGCAGCATGTCGAAAATTTTCTCTGCACGAAATTCTTTCAATCAGCCAGCCAGTCAAGCATTCCGTCCTAATTGCCCCCCAAGAACGCCTCGAGCCTTTCGTCTCTTTTTAACTCGAATACAAGAATTATCGCTTGGCATTGGGTGCAGTATATGTAGATATTGTGTATCTTCATCGATTCACTTGTCGGCCTGAAATTCGTATCCATTCATTACTCCGATTTATCTCGCATCATCGCGACGCGTTGATAACCGTTCGGTTAAGGATGAGCGAATTGAGACGAACTGCACGAGTCATCAAAGTGTCGGCGTAAGGCTTGCTTAGTCCTCGGCACCCAGCCGCATCCCCGCCTGCATACCGGTCCGATATTAAATGACAAAGGCAAAGGCAAAGGCATACCTCCGAGGTGAAGGGGTAAGCAAAATTCTCCGGTACCCGCCGCTGCCGCCTTCGCCGTCGGCAAGCCCCAAGCATCTACCTCAAGCCACCCTTATTGGTATTTCGCGGCCAAGATGTTTTAAATACAATACCGCCCCTCTCCCCGCGACTGAAAACCCTTCAATAAAGGGTAAAAAAGTTTGAAGATTCCGGGCTTTGATGTCGGCCGCTGAACCCATTCCTAGCGTCTTAAAAATATTAACAATTACATCATGCGAACGAGGCTGGAGAGCCAGACTGTTCGCTTTCACGCTTTGTTGCAAATACTTGCGGCTTTGAAAAATATTAAATTACAATTTTTACCCCTCGGTTCTGTTTCTGTACGCTTCCCGCCCCAGTAATATGTTCTCGGCGCTCGGCGAGACTCGTTCGATGGAATGGAATTGGGGAGGCCGAACAAATATCGACTTTTGATTATTTTATGAGACGGTGAAACGTAAGGATCCCTCGCGGCTCGTTGTTCACCTTTGCCCTCTCAATATGCTAATCCTCCGCTTTTCACCCTCCCTCGTCGTACATGCAGAACACTCGCAGTTCCAAGTGCCGTTTCTTTTCCTTTTTCTTTTTCTTCTTATTTTCTTCATCTTCTTGCCATACTCGTTTACATGTGTTCGATTATTTACTTTGCCAATCATTCTTGATCGATCATATAAATTCGCACGAGATGCGCTGCGTCTTTTTTGCAGCTGTTATATCCTTTCGTCGGGAAATAAACGCGAGGGTCAATCTCTCGTGTTCCGTACGTATATCCCAAAGCTTGACGCAGAGAACGGGAAAGTATTTCTGGGAAATAATATTACTTTATAATTAATAGATGCCGTAGGAATGTCGCGCTCTTTGTGCGGTGGAACGAAGCCATTTTCTTTGACGCGTCACGTCCGACACACTTCAAAAGACTTAATTAGAGATGCTCCACGATTATGAAGTGCAGGGCAGTCTTGGAGGATCGGTATAACAGGTGCACATGTTTGTTTCACAGCGTATATCCACAAGATCGAGCTTCCTGAAATCCCACACTGTTATACTGTTGCACAAAAGAGGCTGGATTCTGATTTTACAAATATTGTAGACGATATACCGCAAGACAAGTAGACACGTAACAAAGACGAAGGAAAAAAATGGCGAAAGAATAGATTGGACGAAACCTGCAATAAATTTTCATTTCGGCAAACAAAATCTACCGCAGCTGAACAATGGTCGCAGCTTGGACACGACCGTTTGAAATTCACGCCTCTCGACCGCTCCTATTTATTCAGAATTATGATTTTCTTTATTTTATTTTACTGCTCCCGGGCCGAAGCGAGGTGCGAGAAGTATCGTTTGTTCAGTTTTCACGAAGGCCAGGATATCTGCAATGCTGGCTCTCGGTGAAAACCCAGGTCTGACTTATCGCGGCCAGAAGACAATGGTTTTACTGTGCCTCTAATCGGACCCACCTTTGAAAAGCTCCGGCCAGGTGTTTTCAGAAAATTGATAAGCTTCTAACTTCTTTATGGCAGATTCTTTGTGAAAAAGAAACTAACACCAATGAAACTCATTGTCAGTGTATACACTTCGAAGCGAGTTTGATGTTTGCTCAGCTTGGATTACAGCGACTATATTTATTGAGCCTGTACCACGCGGAACGGGATTTCCTTGCCAGCCGAGCAGACTATGCCTCGAGCAGTCACCAGCTGAATTATGTTCATCGGTATCCACTGTTCGTTCGCATTATGCACGTTAATATCATATGCGTGCAGAGTATGTGAATAAATTTCATCCTCGCTCATACTTGATACTCCAACTATCAACAAATCGGGAGCTTATGAAACTTGACATTGTCGAGTACCTATACGTGCACATGTATACGTATACCGCTGGCAAAGAAAAACAGTGGCAAAATTCCAAAGCGAAAACGGACGTTACTGTTCTTGTTCACTTGGCAAGCACTGTGATCGTTGCCAGAGACAATAGCTCGCCTTTCTTAACTGATGTATTTAACTACTGGTTGCTAGCCTTTTTTACCGTCCACCGTTAAGGAAAACAGTACTAGATTACCACAACAAATGGGGATATATTTACTTGGTTGCGCTGTAGGTAATTATTTTCCAGACATACAGTCTGTTTGAAACTCATTCTTGTATGTTGGTTATTAAAAATTCATGGAAATAAGAAGCTTTCATCGAAATTCACAAATTACCAGTCAAATAGTTTTACGCCAAGATACTTGATTGTCCGTAAGTATCAAGATGATACTGCAATTAATGAATAAAATATTTTCAACTTTGGTGAACTTTGGTGGAATTTTTGATTCCGAATATTGATTGTTTTGAAAATATAGTATTTTTTTTTTAAACAGGTGACCTGTTTCGCTGATGTGAAAAATTTTACTAAAAATAAAAATAATTCCGTTACTTCTGACGAATAAGTATTTTCCCTGTTCGTGAAAGTCCACCGTACTGTTAAATACCACAAAAATCAAAACTGCGGTAGTTTCGGCGGTGCAAAAGTTGAAGTAACTTGTATTCTCCCCTGTTGAATAGAAAATAAAGTAGGTAAAACAAACCTACGTAAACGTGAAGCAGCCCCACGCATCCCACAGGAACGCATCGGTGTGCGAGGGGAAGCTCTATGGTGTCCCTGTAGGCCCGGTCACGGGGCGTTCAACAAGTGTATCCGCTGTTAGCGGCGCGGCTGGAGCGAAGGGACCCACTGGGAGTGAAAAAAAGTAAAGAAGACGTTATTGGGAAAATTGGGAAGCAATAGGGTGGAAACAGCGAAGGACGCTGCAAGAGGGGTAACAAACAGACCGTAACAAACGATCGCGAGTCGCGTACACACTTGAGCACAACTGCTGCATTATGGTGTCTGCAGCGTGCCGGTGCACTCCAGGCGGACGAAGGCTTTTATTCCATGTAGAGTTAACCTCGTGCCTCGTTTCAATTGATTCCTATAATACGTACGAGGCTTAAACTTGAGGAGCAAAGGTGAGCCCGCGATAATGGATGCTTTCGTATCGTACTCTTCAAGTGGCCTGATGGCTCTCGGACGGAAAAGGATTATACGGATATATTTTTGTAATCGACACGTGTTGAGTTGTAAGATGCGCAGATATATAAATGGCGCCAACGTAACACCGTTTAATTGCCTCAATTGAACGCTCAGCTTTTTCATTTTATTCTTTTTCAGTTTTTCATTGTCTTTTTTTTTTTTTTTTTTTTTTTTTTATGCTGACTTCTTTGCCATTACACGGAATCGGTGAATTGAACCATCCTTTTTTTCTTATAAAACACTTACGAAATGTTTTGATACGGGTGGGAACGTAAATCGAACTGAAAAATTATACGTGCCGTACATCGAACTCTCGCTTCAAATACACATTCGTTAATTGATTTTATACGCCAATCATCAACGTCGATTGCCAGTTAACCGTTGACCAGCCTCGCGAATCAAATCATGATTTTTCAATTTTGACTACTCGATTGAAGCTGTTGAAAAAAGGTAAATAAGCATACGTGCAAAGTGAGCAGGCAAACAATGTAGACTTATCTCAGTTAAAGTATGTAATATCCAAGATCGTACAATTCATCGGACTGCAATATACAGGAAAACATTTGCCAAGTGAATTAGGGTTTAATCAGAATTTCGAGTAAATAACAGGAATCGACTGAAAATCTATTACAAGGTCGAAAAAGTAGAGAACGTTGTGAATTTTACGATAAACCAGTCGACAACTTGATCAGCCATACAAGTTTGGCCGGATTTTACGATCTTTTTCGTGCACCCTGTAGATGCAGAGAAGGTGAAACTGGCGTAGCGCAAAGTCCCCGCGGAGCCCACATGATCCCGTGGCCATAAAAATTATCCCCAATCACGGGAGGAGAGCCCTCGGGTCCGTCAAAGAGCCCGTATGGGCTGGCGCATGGCTATGAAAGCCGTTCGGATTATGTATAGGTGGAGAGGAGAGTCACGGGCGAGAATTGAACGCATTTAAGTGGATATTGGATGTGCGTTTGGCAGCCGCAAGAGTGACCAGTACGATATTGTCCGCGGGACTGGAACGGCTATGCGGAAGGATAGTCGAGGCTCGAAGGCTCCGCACCGCACCCTCTTGGCAATAATCATCGGGTCTCTCCTTTAATTCGACCCAGAACCCTTTCAGTTAAATAGCCTCCTTTCGGTTCCTCTATTTTTCGAGGGACGCGAATACCGCCAGCACCGCGATTGTCAACCCCTTAATATTGGCTTCGTTTTAAAAGGGTGGTTTTCCCCGAACCTTATCCAAAAGTTATTACGCAATCTACCGATCTCCCCAACGGGATCGAACCACGTCGCTTTGTTGAGACAGCAGAATTTCTGGCGCTCTCGTCGTCTAAGCAGGGAAGAATCACAATAATTGCTGCAATTTTCATCAACCATCTTCTTCATTCAGCGATTCCAATTCTCGGCAGTTTCGCTCAATCTTCATAACTGTACTGCAACTTCTGTTATACGTGGCTGGCTTGTTTTTGCGAAAAATGTTATGCATGCGATTCCGGCGTCGATAAGCGATGGATGTTTCTCACGACTTGCTTAACCATGCTTCGCCTGAGCCCGCAGCTACACTCAGGTCTAGGTGTATAGGTATGACGCGTGCATACATCGCGTTGGAAATTTTCGTTCAAATTACCCCGTCTCCGGGTACTTTATCCTTTGGCTCTTGGAGCCGTTGACGATATACCTACGCAGCTCGACGCCGAAGGGCCTGCCAAAATACGGGTTGTTTGAACGACAGTATTATACAAAGGGGAGTGCCGATTTCTATTTAGACGAGAGAAGTGTCGACCGAAAGGACGATGAGATAGGAAAGGAAATAACGAGTAGGTATTTCTTTGAGAAGACACAACGAGAAATGGCGCAGATATATAATTTGTTTTTATAGTTCGAGGCGTAATTGGCGCAGGTAAATGGACACCAGACTTCCAAGCCACTCCCCTGAAATACTCGAGAACGTGTAATAAGACCTGCATTCAATTAGACTCTACCGGAGCAACGATCATCCTTGCTTCCAAGCTGCAGCAGTAAATCCATGGAATACAAATTTCCCAATTTTTCATTTCGGTAGCATCATCTGCGCCGCGCAAGGTTCCACCGAGAAAAAATTTACCTCGGTTAAATCGTCGCGGGGTTTGAAAAATTTTCGAGTGATCTAATGTCGGAGACTCGAGAACTGCACATACACTAGATTGGAAAAGACTTGCCTTTGGCGAGAGAAACTCGCGTTTCGGAATGGGGCTAATGCGGGCAGATTCTCTTGGGGAGGAAGTGGGTGGTGGTGGGTGTGACGCTGAGTGGGTTCGAGTTCGGAACACGGGCAAGGGTGGGGGGAGGGGGGGGGATGAAATATATACGAGCAGCCAGAAGCGACGAGAGAAACACAAACAGTAATTACGAATATCTTGGCGTTGGATCGAAAAGACATCGCAAATCTTTAACTGGTTTTCCCCCGGCCCTCCCCCACAGCTACCCGCCGGCTCTCTGATTCCTCCGGCAGCTGGAAAGAACCCTCTTCGGCCTCCTCGCCTCACCCCGCGCATCGTCTTCGTCGTCCTCGTTCTTGCCGTCTGTTTCAACCCTTTGGTGGTACTTTCGGATTAACCCTCTCTTTTCCGCACCTCATTTCGTGTCGAAAACTTATTAGTAATTACGTGGATATCTGCGCACCGGATCGAAAGAGGAGAATCTTCGTCGTTCCGACCTCCTTCCATTTCCGGATCTCACCGTCCCACCCTCCCTTCCTCGCTCACTCCCTTCCTTTGATTCGCCGTCTCTTGCGCTTCGGTAACTTCTGGTAAATACCGTTGGAACAAGTTATACGATTTTCAACTCTGATTAGATCCTCCATTAGTGCGAAAAATCGTATATTCTATTGAAGCGTCGGTATCCAATGATAGTGAGAGGAGTCCACGTATCTGTGGACGACGTAGGGGTTGATTGCTGCTCAATAAACGGGAGGCTGCTGGCGGATCGCTTTCCTCTGTAGTCGGCATAAACGATGGCAGATATATTTATCGATGCGATCTTAGGACGCGAAGATCGAGCGACCGAGGACCCCCTCGAGCGGATGGCAACCCGATGAAACCAGAATTAATGGCACCTATGAAATCAGATGAGAAGATCAATCAATATTTTACGAGCACTAATGTTCCAGCTCAAGGTCATTCGGTCTATAACAATTTACTGCTACAAGTTGTAGAGATATAAAAATTGATGGCACGATAATGATATCGATAAAAGTGAAATTTCTTATTCTTCGTAGATCGTACAAAATTCAAGATCGGTATAGAATACTTTTTTCACTTTAACCGAAAGACGTATCGGTCTGCGAGCAAAGCGTGCAGGTAGTGGAAACGAAGCACAATGCATTCTGCGGAAAAGGCATTTAGCGAGGTCGCCACCAGGTACTAGCGTAACCCACCCCTTTCTTGTAATTTAGAGAAATAAACGCGGAGCGTTAGGCCAAAAGCAATAAAATAAATCAAGTAGCGAAGTCGGAAAGGAAAACATTACGGTTTCGAGGATTGGGATCGCAAATTAGAGCTTCGTTTCGCTTCTCAAGCCCAACTATTTCATATGTATACTATATATGTATGTATATAAGTATAGGTATAGAAATACAAGATGCGCACGCGTTCTCGCGCACCCACGCTCTAATGTTATACACACGCCGCCTTACAATTAGCGTTTGATTCTAATTTAGTGAGCCCTGCTCCATGGATAGTTTTTAAAAAGAGGAGAAACCGGGGGGTGCGGCACATGGGGCACCGTATTCTAAATTCAAATAAGACTCGCTCGACGGTATAAGGTGCCGCTTCCCTACAGTCTTATATCATAAACTTAATATTTACAATAGTCTTACCGGAGCGGCGTGGCGGCGGAATTTTCGGGCACTGGTTGTGGGGCGAACATGATAATTGTAATGAACGCCCCAAGTCTCCGCGTGCCCATCTGCGCCCCCGACCACCCCCTCATTTCCTACCCTCAAACTCAACCGCTCGCGGAATAGTCGCCTAAGTACCGAACTTGTACCGGGATTGATTTAGGTGCTGAATGCTAAATGCAACGAGAAAGGGGCTCCCGCCGTGAAATTTAACGCATCGAACTGTGAGAGCTGCGCATTCAACGCTCCCGGGAAACAACGGGCATAGTTTCCGCGGTGCTGGTGAACTACAAATCCATCTTTGCTCATACGGTAGAGTCGGTGCTTCTGCGAACGCGCCTCTTTGCGTATTATTCTACCTACGCCGTACGCGTAGCGCACCAAAAGCCACCCAAGTATAACTAATAATCCTACGACACTCTGAAGTAACCGAATCGTCAAGTAAGTGTGCGGAAAACTATAGCTTTTCAGAGTGCTGCTTATAAAGTACGGTGTCTCTAACTACATTCAAGATGCTTCTATCTTTAATGTTTCCGAAAATTGGCCTCTCAGGTAAACACAGAAAAGCCTTCTTCCGTGCCAACTTACACAATTGAGGACGCTAAGAAAAAAGCATTTAAGAGTCGCAAGTCTAGAAATTCTGTAAATGATTTTCAATCTGGGCCATGTCTCCACAATAGGGTGCCTTTGGGACGATGGAAAGTGTCTGTCAAGATGACTGAGAATAACTGCAGGTCTTAATTATACTGTGTGATGCTGTGTGTCCACCATGAGCGACGTGCCAGCAATGAAAGGCACAAGTTTTTCGCGAATTACTATATTCACCCGGCATCTCGCCTGCAGTTGTAATTCAAGCAAGTCTCTGCTAAATTAATAAATTCGTCCCAAGTAGCTCACGTGCGCTCTCAAGTCACGTGAGTAGCTTCTTTCGCTATCATATGTGCGGTAGCATTAGGTATGTATGCAGGTGAATACATACGTACGGTTTCGTTACCGTCGCGTTGCTCCACCGTTGCTCCAGCACCCGTCTGCTTGCTCGTGCCCGTTCCACCGTCAACGCACACCGTCTTCAAGTGCGACGCGGCGGAGAGATACGTCATAAAATAGCGACTAGTCGTAGACGTGAAATGTTTAATTCATGCCCGGATTCACTGCGAACGAGTATAGCGATATGATACCGGGCCCTGACGCGTTTTATATTAAATTAATTATCCGGTAGCTGCCACCGTGCGCTGAAGTGGGCCTAAAAGAGGTGAATTTTCCCAAGAAACGAGCCATCGCGCTTACGACTGCAGACGTGTAATTCTCTTCGCAAGCTAATCTCTTACGTCGGAAGAATAATTCGGGATTTAAATGAAGTATTCGCACGGTGGTGATGGGACGAGGTATATAGAGACGGACGGTGCCTGGGCGGATGAAAATGAAGAAAGCGAAGGTGGAATGAATCCGTAGGTGATCTCCGGGAGCAAGGATACTGCTCCCCTAAGGAATGCGCGATGGCCGAGTGTTCCCCACTCGTCTCGTCTCGTCTCAACCCGACTCGTCTTGGCGAGGCAACTCAAGTCAAGTCAAGTCAAGGCAAGGCAAGGCGGCGGAGTCGGTGACTCCTTCAAGTCCCCCCCGAAGAGGAGTGCGCCGTACGCGACACTCTCGTCTTCGCCAGATAGATGCCACCAGGTGCCGCGGCTCTCCGAGTCTTGTAATCGTTCGGAAATTAACCCCGCCTGGGCGGTTTCTTTGCAAGGATTTACGACTGGCTCCATATAAGGGCAATACCAACTCGAGTCGGACGTATTTCAATCATTTCGAAACTCCGCTGGCTTATGGTGTCGCGGTGCCCGCGTCATTAGTCGGTTCTCACAACCTCACACTCGATGTGCGACAGATAAGATCAACGAAAGGACAAAAATAAAATTACAAAATAAAAATAAATATGAAAATAAAAATTTCCGCCGCTGTTTAACGAGCCTGGCCCCCCGGTCTACCTCCGCACCTGCAACTGTATAGCCTTGTTCTTGCCGCTTCACACCGACATTATTCTCCCAACGTCGACATGTAACGCGGGCTGATCCGTGTGTCGGTAGTCTTCTAGGCGTCAAACCGCCACGCGGACATCGTTCTACAATCGTTTCTCTGTATTACACACTTTATTTATGATTTCTGATTATTACAACGCAAGCTTTTACAGACGGTCGCTGCGGACTATGCTCACCTATTAACGGCTACGCAATAATTTATTTAAATTGCAATATATCCGACTGACCGCCATATTTTCCCTTTCCAAGTAGCTTATAGGCTGTAGGTCTGTTCAATTTTCCCAAACACGTGTAACAGTACGTCCCTGAACATTCGGATTCCGTACAGGCTAAGCCATTATTTTTCCTCACAATCTATGAAATCTACCGGGATCAAGGATACATAGACGAACGAGCTTCATCACCTCTGAGATCTCAGTTTGGAAATGAGATTCGTAAATTCGGTGATTCGTTGTCTCGTTATACGTTTAATTCAGGGTTCATTCGTATGATCGTTACGAGTGCGGTTTGTGTTTGGGTTATAATATGGCAATCGAGCCAAGAGATCAAATTCAATTTATTATTGAGATAAAAATCAGCCGGGCATGAAAATTGTTCCTCGTAGAAGTTCGCTGATAGATTTCATTAGCATCTTCTCACCGTTTGCGCGGCGAAGAGGAGCTGCAAACAGAAGCAAACTGACTGACTGCTTGCCACTGCGCGATCATTGTGATTAATTAATTTTACGCCGCCGAGACATTTAGTTTCCGTTCATTTGAGCTCGTTAATACCCCACTCCATGAACAGCCAGTCGCAGCCCACTCGTTCACGCTCTGCATGTAAATTTATTTGTTATTTTGACACGAGAAATGGTCTCGATGCAGTCGACCAGTTCAACCCGTTCATTGTGTTTCATGAATGCACCCACAATTGCTATTTCCTATCCCTCTCTACGTATACGTATATATACATATATACATCTATATATACAAACAGCTACCATTCAAATAACCGTACAGCAGCCCAGTTTACCGCGAAAATGCAAGCCTCTACTTATTTTTCAACGTTGACACATTCGCGTCGCAATTTTTCACTGTTGAACCAATGCCTCCCTCGCCTCTCTTTCCATTCCACCTATCGTCCTGCCTATGGGATTAACATTGCACCGAAGAGGTACTTCAACTCTTCACCGATAATGTTTTAAACCATCACTTGTTATTAGATCGTTAAAAATATTCTGTCTCCCCGGACTTAGGTATTACTGTCATTCCATCGCACGGCATTGATGCTTGACGAATTGGTGAGCGTAACACCGACAGACGGTGATTTGATGATAAATTGAATGAAAAGCTGTCACAGTCAGTCTTCCTGCGTACGGCAAATTTTATTCAGAAAAAAACTCCTGCAATATGAATCTTTTGCCGGTTTGTCTTTGTCGTACAAATAGCGGATCTTAATTTTAATAAAACTGTCAACTTTTGTCAGCGTCCAAGCGACTGTGGCTCGTATAAAATCATCGCTGTTTTGCTTGAGTCGCAGTCGAATGACAAAGATATTACCCGCGATCAAATTTTCAACGCGCGTTGTTTATTAACCAATCAATTAAGGCGCTACGTACACGCTGCAAATAAACGAACGGACGTACCCAGTTGTACAAGAGAAAAGATGACGCGCCATCATTGACGACCGAAAAACGATAAGTTCCTTGGCTTACGTAATGGTGCGATATATTCGACACTTATTTTTAAACGAACACCCCAAATAATTATTGATTAACTAAATATCGCTGATACATGTGGTGTGAAGCCAAACTTGATTCTCTCGCGAAGATCAGAACGATTCACTACCACGTAACTTGAATCTCACGATTACATGCTGTAACTCGATAAAGACGACGTGCTTGAACTATTCAACTCTGTGCAGCCAGCGCCAATGATCAAAAGCGCAGTGTAACTTGCAGGATACGCGATGACACGACGATAAATTACATTTTAATTTTCGAGGTACAATTCCAGGTGCCTAATGAAACGAGAAGACCCGGGACGCGTTGCCTGCGCGGTCTTTACGGTGTCGTGGGAAGCCATTCGCGGGTCACCAGGAGTTTGTCGACTTTTTCCGGAGCCCGGATCGCTGTACCCGGGCATAGGTGGAGAAGGGCGTATTATAGAGCGTCCGCAGCGCTTACAGTGTGAGCTCATAAAAGTTTCGTATGATAATTGTAAAGATTAGAGAACGACTTGGTGAGCTAGTTAAAAGTAATGGTGTGTTGAATGCTCGGAGATCTGAATATCTTACCTTCCAAATTGTGCTCGGTTCTTTAGAAGAATGTTGAAATTCCTGCCCGTTCGACTGTCCCGGGTAGCCTGGTTCCTCTGAAGCGTTGAAAGACGAGTCAAAATTGAAACGAACGCGAACGAATCATCTCGACAGATAATCTTCCTCCTAACACTTTCGAACGTCTACCAAGTGACGGTAATAGTTTTGTTTCTTTCTTTTTCTCACTATATCAGCTTCGCTCCTCTTGTTTCTTTCTCCTCTTCACACAGTGCCGCTGAGTCGGTTTAATTAGACTAAATAACAAAAAAGGAATCCATAATTACTCAAGTACGTATCTACGAGAACTGGATATAAGTTCTGTTATCACTTGTCGCTCCAAGTCGTTTAATTATATAGCATCGCACGGTCAAGTGATCCACGTTTTTTCCCCTTTTCTTTAAACTTTTGCCCGTGTTGAGCACCGTATGTAACGATATAACAATCCCCGATATCGCTGTAAGAATCGTTTACAAGCGACCAGCGTTACTTTTCTCGTTTTTTATGTGCATCTTTCTGGTCGGGTTTCCACGCTCATTGATGCCGGTCGAAGAGTGACCGCCTGTAATTGGCCAACGTGAAACAAAAAACGGTCGATGGTTAGTGGTTTCGGGGTCGGTTCAATAGGACCCTATAAACTAATAAATACCGGACAATTCCCGGTAAAAGGCCAACGAAGATAATAGTTTTCTTCGGTAGATCGGCCTGAAAGAGGTTCCTGACCGTAACCTTCGACAAGGAATCAAGGACCCAAAATCTATACCCTCCGCGTTAGTCATACTCCCCAGACGTCTGGCAGGACATTCCACCTTTGCCATTCGAGGTGGTTGCAATTGTCGTTAGACTCGGTTCAGGGTTCACGAAAGTGTTTTTTCCGTGCCGTCAAGTTCCTAAGCCTCGCGGCAGACATTCATACCGTCTACGGAGAAGTGCTTCACTCTTTGCGTAACACCACGACGTGTACAATGACGGTAGGTACGTCGGAGGGGGAAAAGGATATGAAATTAATAGTGATCTAGATTTCTAGATTGCGGGGAATGTGTGCAACCAACTGCGCACGTCGTGGGAGTTAAAATCGAGCGAAGAGAAACTACATATGAAATCTAATAGGAACGACGAGGATGAAAGTCCAGGCTGTGCCATCAGTGGGATGCCATTCCTGACCTCGCCGTTCTAAGCTCATCACATTATTGTTTGGCTTCAATTAAACTTCCATTTTATGTAACGCAACCATTATTTAGGTATTGCGATTCTCATAGTTTGTGGTTACGGCATGGAACTTCCTCATTGGACGGACAGTTACTGTTTCGCTCACTCTTACGTGTATGTCTGATGCCCCGCTCCTCTTGGCTATCGAGGGTGGATCCGGAGCCCATTCACGTCCAGGTATCGCCGCTGAAGCGAGCGATGAGTCTCGTTCGAAATTTCTAAATTAGGCTAGTTTTCAACTCGCGAGGATCTAGATCGGTGACGGCAAGAGGCAAGCGTGCGGCTTTCTAAATAGCAAATGACACGGTTGTCATCGCATTTCTCCGCTACCACATTCATGCCTTTTTCACACAATCATTACTGTACACCGAGGTGTCCAGCGGGGAACGGCGGAACAGTCATCACAATTACTTTCACTGTACCTGCAGATAAACAACGCCGCCAGTGCGTCGAAAGAAATCTTGTCTGCCGTCTACAATGCTCAGTGACAACAATTAATAGGACAGCTATGGGAATTTCCGAGAGAATTGAATTAATCCATATGGGTATTTTCAGCCAAACCTGATGGGACTTTTTATACCTAAGTACGGGTCGTTCTCACCTACCTTCATAATTATTACCTACTAATGCGGACCCGCGTTTGTGCTCAGGTATAAAAGAAAGAAAAAAAAGATCAATTCAGTCCTGTGCGGTCGTACCTCGATACAGAGCCGATTAAAAGAAAGCTGAAGAGTGACTGGTAGAGAATGACGGTGCAGGGCGTGGTGCATGATAATGAATATTAATTGTAATTACTGACGCTCGCATCCATACAAACAGAGAAAGACACACATTTGCTTAATCAACTAACGGACTGACGCACCGAAAGAAGGCAAGCAAGATATCCTGGTAATTAAACACCCCAGATGTTCGGAGTTACTTACGCGGTGGCTGATTCGTATAAGTCCCGTCTGGACTTGGCCGTAGAAACTGACAATGACAGTATTACTGTCAGAGATCCCCCGATTCGTTTCCCAAGCCAATTAAAATGTGCCACGAGTTAACGCAATCAATAAAAATGCAGAGATCAGACAGACATTTAAGACGGGTCATTTCGCCACGAAGAGGACTTCGGATCGTAAAGTTCTCCTCTTTATGCGGAATGTGTATATCCAAGGTCTGTCGCTCGATTCGAAACGCGGAGTGAAGTATTATATATTCTCCGCGAATCTAATCGACAACTTCATAAAATGGATCTTGTAAAATAATAAAAATCGGCTGGGCCATCAGAATTGGACCCACCTTGAGAATATTTAGAACCTTTTTTTTCCTCGGTTTTATTCATCCCACTGTTCTTTAAAGCGACGGAAATAAACCAGCGAAATTCCTTTTGGACGATGTAAATTCATTTCTCCTCACCTAAAGCTGTCAGCGACACTCAGTGCCTTACACCAGCTCAATTCGCCAATCGAATCGTTGATTTCTCCTCCCTACCTAGAAGTCGGCATCAAATACCCACGTGGTGATTACTCGCAGTTTCTTCTCCCCGACGTCGTTCGCGCCCATCGCTACCGCCTCGCGTTTCTCAAAGTACCTCGACCCGGTGTTGGTCACTGGATTGGTTATCTAGGCGGTTTTACTACCAACGCCGATACTCACTTTACTGGCGGATCGATTTGGAGATACGCAAGCAATAAGGGTTTAATTGCACAGGATTCCACCTCGCTGCAGTCCGGCTCCTTTCCTCCTTTCCTCCTTCCCTCTCGCGGAGCGGGAGCCGGCAATCCTCCGCGGACTATAAAAGCCATCGGACCTATAAAATGCATCCTTGGCCGACGGTCATTCCTGCCATTGTACGTCCCTGCGCAGTCTTTCGCCTCGCCGCGTCTCCCTCGCACAATCGGTTGATATTCACTGCCAGATTCGAGTGGCAGCGTATCTCCTACGGCATTTCAGATCCTATCAAGATTATCGATCAGGTAGGTCAAAGATCCCGCGAGTCTTCATGGACCATCGCCAAGCCGCCCGTCTCGCGTGGGCGAACTTTTGTAATTCGCTCGTAGATCTGGTACCGGGCTGAAAGTTCGCACGGAGCGAACCTCTAATGGATTCATTACACAAGATGGTTGACCAGCGACCAGTGCCCAGTCGACTCGCTCGGTTTAGTCAGCATGGCTCATTGCTACATTACTAATTTCCGTCCGCCACTGGTAAGAGTGTAATACCACGTCTCCTTCCCGCGCCTCGCGACAGACAGCGACGTGCGTGCGGGCATTTGTCGGACGCATAATGGACCCACCTACAAACCAATCTATTAGGCGCCATCTCTATGACTGCTCACTTACATCGGTCGCACTTCCCCCGTGTCGAGACTCACCCCGCTTCCCTGCCGCTCCCTGCCCGTCACCGGAAGCGATGATGCTCGACACCCACGCGCCGGCTTCTCCGCATATCAAGCAGGCGACACTCCTCCGTCCTACGGAGAAGATCCTCCCGGACTTTACTCTCTGTGACGCGATGAACCTGGGCGTTTTTGTTTCACATCTATGTACGCAGTACCTTTGCGCGGATCACCTATGACATCGCTCGGTCATAAGCGACAGTGTAATCGACACGTCCGGATTAATTTTTCCCAGAAATTTGAGCCTCGCACTAGAAGACCTTGGTCAATCAATCCGAGGGCAGAGCATTTAGCGACCCTGAATAGACCTTGAACAGAACCACGTGCACGTAATGATGGAATGACGAGAAAATTTCGAACGGATTACTAATGCTACCAGCCACTCTGATGGAATTCCTCTAATCCAAATTTTTATCTTTTCGTCCTCGGCGGAGCGACGTTCTGGTATCTTGTGCCGCAAAGTGAACTAGATCCGTCTACACGTGGGTATGAACGGGCATTACTCAAATGTATACGGGGACGAGTATGTAATAAGATATCCGCGGACACTCGAAGCCCTCAATTGGTTAATTTAACGCCAGTTAGCAGCTATCCGACCGCTTAGGTCATCCTGTAGTAGCAGTCATTCGGCCTGAATAATTTATAACTGCCTGTTTACGAGAATTGAGAATAATGAATTTAACGCGAGTGCATATGAGCGGAGTGTGTGCGACGATCCCAAAGCTACGTTGACGCGATGGATAAGCCGACGTCGGTGGAGACGGAAGATCGGGGGGAAAGTTTCACCGAATTATATACCCCAGGAACAAACTTCTTCCGTCAAATATGTTCCTTAACATTTTCAATCCGAACAATGGTTCGGAAGTCATTTTTCAATAAGGTTGAAATCGAAGCATTTCCGAACTATATATACATTCCAGTACGTCAAGATACCGAAGGTAAAGACAAGGAAAGTCCGATTATACGACTGTGTTTATCAAATAATAAAGAAGAGAGATGTAACATGAACTAGCAGCCTGCAGCGTAAGCACCAATCTTACAACTGATTCACCATTGATTAAAGCCAAGTAGCGTTTCTTACAAATGAAACGTACAGACAATTGAAAATCGTTGAATACTATGAAGCAGTTCCTTTCTGGAATGCCGATCGCAAGGTAAAAACTCTCGAACTGCATTTCGCAGTGGATGGCTACAGCTGTCGGTTAATTTCAGATGGCTGAGAGTCTCGTTTCTGCTCACTGATTAATTATCCAATATTATCTAATATCATCCGAATTAAGTATAATATCTCGCGAGCCAAGGCTCGAAATTTTAGACAGATGTGGAATCGTTCTTACGTTTGTGTACGTAACGCAACACTGTGTGGCTTTGTACGTCTGTAATATCTAAGCTTCTGCAAAACATGCCTTATTAAAGGTTCATCAATCAAATCATCATTTCAACATGAATTTGAAGTTCAACACATTAAATGATTTGCTGTTTTCCATCTTCTTGCATTCTTTTTACCCGTGCTTTTGGTAACCGTTCGAAGCCGATAATTATTTCAATCAAATTCAGTACATTATCAGAGTGAAAGGGAGACTATTGGAAGAAAACTAACAACGCTGATCACTTCCACGCGCCTTTTAATTACGAGATGAAGACGCAAGGGATTTCTTGGATTTATTCTTCTTGGAAATACTTGGATTTATTTTGGAAAGTGACACACGCCATTGCCCGTAGTTTCGAAACCTTAACTTAGTTGCGATGCGCATACTACACTGTTCAATGGTTCGTGGAAAAGTGCTCCGAACGATCCTGCAGCGCCCGTTACGATTGTCGCAACTCTACGGGGATTTGATTTGTCGCACGCGAAACTGCCAGCGTTTGAAACCCGGTAATGGCTCTTGGCTTCTTCCACGAAAATGCCAGAGATCCTCTTCACCGTCTGAGAGCATACAGCTAAAAGGAGAGACCTTCACCAAAGCTTTTGCCCTCCACTCAATTCGAGCTTTTGTTTCCAGTATACACGAAGTGACAGCTTCTTGGATCGAGTAATCGATGCGAAAGTAAACCAGGCGCTCCTAATCTCAGGATGATCTGGTTAAAAAAAAATTGTCTTACCACTCGAGCCAACTTCTATACAGAGTCCGTAACGTGACCGTACAGTCACGTGTCGACGGATTTGGTTACGCTCTTCCCAAGCAAACACGTTCCGCTTGTCGATTTTCCCGAATTGACTTCATACGCGTACGTGCACAGCTGTAGGTATAGCCAGAGAGCGGATAATCATGAATTCAAAAATCGAAACCATTTAATGGGGGCGATTAATAATTGATAGTGAAGTTACCTCCGCGTTAGGCACATGGACAATATCGCCATGCCAGACACTCATATCTCATAATCGAGTATCATTCATCATCATCAGTGAGGTCAATGAGATAAAAGTAACTATTTTCTGCGTTTAAAGTTGCGAATACTATATTTTTTATTAATTGCAATGCAGAATTAAGCTTTTCGGGTATGGCATATTATCTGAATTAAAAAAAGTCTTGATACTAATTTATTGCTGCATCAAGGTGAAATTATAGAAAATATAGACAGGAGTAACTACCATCAAAAAGATTACTACAACAGATACTTCATTTTCTGATTACACCCACAAAACTAATTTTCACTTTGTATCCAGGCCTATATTTTTCGGTTACTGTAAAAACTGAAAATATTTAACGACTGTTCAGTAACCGCAACTTAAAATTTCTCTCGCTGAAATATCCCGTTTCAATTCGTGCTCCAAGCTTCTGATTTTCAGGCAAACACGAGCGACAATGAGTTTCAAGCATCTCTGGTTCACCTGGACGACTGGATAAGACGACGGGTGAACAATTAGTAACAGCGGTTGTGCGTGACAGTGCGTCGGCTAGTCGAGGCAAGGAGAAAGATGAGGAGGAGGAGGAGGGGGAGGAGCAGGCTCGTTAGCGGTATAAGGTACAAGGCAAAGAAGTGGCAAAGCCCAGGGGCAGAAATAAGCAATTTCCCTTTGTTTACCCGGGTTCAAACTATATGAGTGACGACCGCCTCAAATCCTGGCGACACTAATCTACGCTCTTCGAGCCACTGGAACTGCTAAACTAATTCACGCGTTTCGCTGGCTGCTCTGTACTGCTCGAAAAATCATTCCACTTTTACGACAACCGTGTTGGCATACCGGATCCCGACTCGTCCGCTTATCTCCGCCTTTATGACCGTCTCGAACTGATACGTAGACAGGATTTTCGTTCACGCTGCAACGCAGCGAGGCCAGCTCACCTGACCAGGGACAACTCGTGAATTTCTACAACCTTTGAGGTATTTCTTACTGGTTACTCGCTCTCCCGAATTCGGCGCTTGTCCTTTTGTGCACACTTTGTCCTACGGGATACGTGTAGCGGATCTCTCCTTATCGCGCTAAACCGAGAGCTGAAAATGTGACGTGCTCAAGAGTGATCGGAGTGGATCTTTCCACCTATAATTAGAGACGCCAGGACCTACGAGGCGTGGATGAAACTAGTACTCTTGGCTAGACAATTATTTCACCAGTACGTGCCTTGCCTATGCGGCAAATGTCCGTTATAGCTCATGCGAAACGACACAGAAAACAATCAAATGGTGTGCGCAGGTAGTCTGTGACGCTGTTTTTTTTTCTTCCGTTTTTTCTCTCTCAATTCTTTCCTTTTTCATTCTGATAATCCATACGTGCTCGGAATAGAAGGTCGTGTAAAATAGACTTGCTGATCACCCGTAGGTTGTGATTTTACGATTTTATTTTTTTTTATTTTTGTCCCCACCTCGTCTCGCCTCTTTTTCAAAGCCCGCGTCTTTCCGGCTTCCATAAATGACTCGTACTTACATAGTCGTTTTGATCTGTGGGAAATGTCTCTTGACTTATGTCTGGGAACAAACGCCTTAGCAAGCGTTTTTACTCCACTTCCTTATTTGATATCTCTTCTTAATCGAGTGCACGATCATTAGCCATTCACCGGGCGTCTTGCCGACATGTTACTTTGGTGTGCCTCGCCTCCTACCGTCATTATTTCACCTCGAAATAAATTACTGTTCTTTCTACGATTCGCATGAGCGATACACCCATGTACAAGCGACGATTTGCGACTTGGCATCAAACCGCGTTCCGGTTCACCACTCGAGATTCAGGCACCCTTTATCATTGGCAGTTCTTCGATTGAAAACTCCTGTTCGAGAGTAACTGAAATTCGAATACCCGGAATTAGCAGAAATCAACATCCACTAATTGCCTCTTTATATAATGATCGCCGGGAAAGTCTTGAGGCTTAATCCGATTTTTAACGCCGCAAAAGTACAAGCGCAGGTAAAAAATTAGTTCCACATGCAATCCAAGATTCTCCATTTAGTGCTCACCTAGGCTCTCCGCTAATATTGTCAGACTGTTTAATCTCGACCGAGAATAAGTAGACCGTGTCCCAAGCGTAAGAGAAGGAGTTAGGCCTGACGGTGAGATCCACGCGATTGTTAAGAGGTAAACGAAGGATTAAAATAATCGATAAGGAGCAGCAAGGCGGCCGATTTGCAATAGCTCGAACACCTCGTGCGTGAGATACCTGACGCGTGTGCCCACCGCACGCATATCGTATGTACACAATCGTTTCGGGCATCAAAGTGCAACGAATCGTCGCCTCATCGGCGACATTAATGGAAACCAGATCGAGAAAACGACGAGCTTTTCTATTCTCGGCCTTCGCCAAGGCCTCGCAACATACCTCAGCTCGGTCTATTAGTCGAAAATCCTGTGTAATTATCCGACGACGAGCTGGTTAAAAGATTTTCGAAACATCTTGTCTGCTCTGGATGCACCACTCGCTCGGCTTCGCCGCTCCGTGTATTATAAGTCCGAAGAAAACGCAGGAACGGAGTGTCGGGGGCGTTAATCACTCGGGAGAATTCGCAGCTCTTCTCGAGGAGAAACGGGGTGCAGCAGGGTGTCGCGGGTCTCCCCTGCACTCGGGTTCGCGCCTTGAGCTGCATTACTCGCGAGCTGACCGCATACCATATCTAATAGTAAAATAGCTGAAATAATTCACCGTGAGTTATGTGAATACCTTATCGTTTTGACGGTTTGAATTGCCGCCACCGCAGCCTCCTACTTCACCCCACCCCCTCGCTTATTCTTAGAATGACGTATTCCTTCGTTTGATTTCGAAGATTGCACGCGTCGCTGCTGACAGGATCGGGTTACCGGCTCGCTACGTGCTTCGAGCTTCCCTCCACATCACCCCGCATTAAATCTTCCCCTCTTCGCTATCTAGCCAGAGTGGTAAAGTCACCACCATAATTCAGATTTTCTTTACTTTTTTCCAGTCTGTCTCTGTTTGTTTAGTTTGTTTCTGCTCCGTTTCTTTTTTCCTTTTTTTTTCTGTCTCGGTGAAAATTTTTTTGCCACAAACAGTGCGAGATGTGTAAAACCTTTTCTATGTATGTAAATTTGACTCTTCACAAATCTGCACCTATAACTTACCAGAAAAAATCGTTAATTCCAATTAAGTTGACAGGCCAAGGATCACTGTAATTTATAGAATTGGCAAAAATTTGCATTACTCTACCTGAAAAGTAATCTCATTCGGAGAGAAGGAAATTATTTCAAGAAATTCACTAATGGAATGTTACAGATACCTTGCTATTACTCAGAATTGTCAGTTTGTCGCCAATTTTATAACGATACCTAATAGGAATAGTAGACATATAAAATAAAAACCGATCGTTACTTGTGACTAGATATTAAATTTAGAGGCAGGTTTCTCTTGCGTTAAGTGTGTCGGGTAGCCACCATAAAATCGTCTGGATACGATTTATGAACGTTTCGTCGATTTTTTATCGGTTTATATCCCTATACATACCGACTCACGTCTGCGAGGCTGAAATCTTGTCAAGTTATTTTTAAACCTTCCCCAGACGATTTAGATACTCGACTCGTGTCTGAATCTTGGGGACGAATCGCATTTGAACACAAAATTCTTTGTTTAATCTATCTCGAGCGATAATCAGCGCACTTGTGTCGACGCGTCGAGTCGGCTCGAGTCGGTCCCGTTTATGACAACTACTGTAAATCATTCAAGGCCCGTTGGTGGTGGTGGAAAGTCACAAGAACGTGCGGCATCGTCGTCGGATTTGGTACGCCTGTTCCGCTGATGACTTGGATTCTTCCGCGATGTCCGCCCGCAGATAACGAATACCGACTTAACTTTTATACACGCTTAGGCGCGTCCCGACGTTCATCGTCGTCGTCGTCGCGTCGGTGTTACCCACTCACAGCTTTCGCGTAATTACAACGTCGGCTCGAACAATGAGAACTATAACTTTTATTCCGCTTATCCGGTACGCTGATCTAACTCTCGAACGTCTTTTTCTATTTTCAAAAACTAATCTACTCTACAAGCGCTCACAGCGCGATTCTTTCCCTACAGGAAGTAATCTAACTGATTGCCGTTGCAAACCATCTCTTCCGCAGGCTCCTCGCCTCACGTCTTTAGCTGCACTCGCTCGCCCCCAGTGTACGTCGTGGCTTTCCTTTCAGACTTATACGCAATCCCTTTTATACAAATCAACGATACTTGAGGTATCTGTTTGTACTTGTCTGAAGATCAATGCATATGCAATCAATGAAAACACAGAAAAAATAATTGCAATTTACTCACTATTGAAATGCTGTGTCGTTTGTTTCAGTTTTCAATCACAACCGGTTTGTCGATGAAAAATCATGCTTCGAGTGTCTTGAACGATGTCGAAGAATAAATGACCACGATGACAAATTACGCAGTAGCAAAAGATCAGTCGGTAGATAACTGACGTCTTCCGAGACTAAAAATGCAAAGCAGCATCCCCTGATAAAACGACATCCGGAGCTCATACGGAAGAACTCGTACAAACGTACGATTCCTGTGTGATAATCGAAGAAAAAGATCAAAAAGAAAAAGGCCGGTGAAGAAGCAAAGCGAAGTGGAAGAGCCGACCACTCGGACAGTAATCGCAAGGTCACTTTAAGGTTCGCTGTGAGCCTTGTGACCGTGAACACACAAGGTAGCGGAAGTTGCAGAGGGGAAGAATGGCAGCCCTGGGAGCGTAACTCGGAAGAGACGATAAGGAGCAAAGTGGAAGTGAAAGAAAGGCTAGAAATTAAAGTACGTTCATCGCGGCCGCCCCTCCCAGCCTCTCGAAAGGAGAGCGCCAGCTCGAGACGGAGCTCTAATCGTAATCATCGCCGAGCGTTAGCGTTCCCGTTAACTTGACTGAGGTGTTTAACCTTGTTAACCAGCGCCTCGCACTCCGGGTAGTCTCCGACGGGTCACGCATGCGTTGTAATCTTCAACATACAAGACAATCAGAGAGTGGCAGCGGGTGTTCTTTGGTCCTGGACGCCGACGACGACGACGACACAAGGAAGAGTCACACCTGACGAAGGAAACGGCGGATCTCTGGGCCCCTGCCCACTGGATAATCGTTCCGCGAAACGCGCCTGTTACGTTGCGTCACGTGGCAGATACGCGATGGATCAGAGCTTTTCCTCGAAAGTGAAGAAGCTGCTCGCGCGATTTTATCAATAATCGCGATCTAATCCGGCGTGTTGTATACGCGGGGCCCGCGCGTCGATACACGCGTGTATACGCAGGCACGGCACCCATACAAAGGGTGTGTTATCATATTACGAAAGTCTCCTCGCAGTTTCAAACCCCTTCCTTAATTTAAATTATATTACGGCCGATCTCTATTCCCTCTTTCCTATGAATATTCAAGCTTGTAGCAGCCCACCGTCGCCCCATCCACCCCCAGAATCCACCTTCTATCGGGTATCCAAAGAATTAAATTAATATCTCGCCCTGGCAAAACAGCACCCTGCCGCTGAGCAGAGAACGGATAAGTTTGCGGACTCCGGCAAGGCAGGCAAAACCTCGTCTTAAGGCGCCATTAGCGTTATTTTAATTATTATACCGAGGAAATATAACGATTATCCATGGGACAGGAGGAAACTGCCGCTGCAGGGAATGCGGGTAAAACAGGCCCTGCGCTTGTTACGTCCCGATAGCAATTGTTTCCCCCTCCCTCGCCACCCCCTCGACGCCATCGTCCCAATCTGCTAGTTCCACTGCGACACTATTCGTTGCTGCATGCGACCCAACTATGTGCTCCTCTTATACGCCTGTGCCGAGCAAAGTCTCGCGTCTGCGAATGTGGACGTGAACGTGAACGTGAACGTGAACGTGCGGTGCTCATGCCGCCTCTGTATGTGTATAGATTCAGCTATCCTATTGGTAAATATAGGCGAGCGGTAATACGCCGGCATTGGTACAGACAGTATTGAAAATACTTTCGAGCTTTCCGGAGTTTCTTTGAATTATTTTACCAGAATGAGGAATCGATTTTTCATTTCGACCTCCAGCTTCGCTGTATCAAGTGGGTACGTACAGAGTTTTTGGGAAAAGAAACTTTATCGTGAAATTTAACCGTGAAAGTATATGTTGGCCTGAATTTATGTGACGAATATCGTCAAGTCCGAAAAACTCGTCTTCGTTTCCAAGGCTGCTGTGCAAGCGCAGCTAACGATTAGGAAAAGGTTTATGAAGGCGGGACACGATCCGGGACAGCGCACTGTGTAAAATGAAGGGAAGCTTGATTCATCTCGAAATGTTTGTAGCGACTATCCTATCCTATTCGCGTGTACATAGTCAACGGGAGTAGATGGGTACATAGAGTATCTATATGTATACATCGTGTATCTATTTGCAGACACAGATAAACACAGATGGAACTCACACCGACTTTGGCGACACAGAGCGAGTGTTCTTATAGTGGAACTTATTGATCCAACAAAACTCATTTCAAGATACAGTGCGAAGTCTCCAAGATACTGCTCCTACTTCGCTCTCCCCCCGCCGCCCTCCCCTCTGCCTCTCACTCTCTTTCACCCCCTCACCCCGCCCTCACTCTCTCACTCTTTCTCTCTCCCTCACTCCACCCTGCACCTCCTCCAGTCCCACTGTAATTCTGGTATCGTATCCAGGAGCATTCATGTCTGGGGGGTGTTGGTGCCCGATACACTCGCGAACACACCTTCCCTCCCGCCGACGTGTCGCGAAATTACAGAGGTAAATACCTTCGTAAATCTATAGATACAGACAACATCCACCACCGCCGTCTACATTTTCCTACCGACATTCCCGGGATCTTCTTGCCGTTTCGCTTATACGTTATTCCTATACGGTAACGTGCGACGACGTTCAGCTAGGAGAACAACCGGAAAGGAGTTGCAGCCCAGCGAAACGAGCAAAGGCTCGAAGATCGACCTCGATTTTCCCACATGGTCTTGCAGTTCCAGGGTGAACGAGTGCCAGCCTACCTACTCGCTGGAAGAATACTCCGAACAACATCTTCGCGAAATGATAAATTCGAAACGAGATGAAGAAGAAGAAAATAACCGAAAGGAAGAAATTGATGCGCGGAATGCAGGCGAGAAGTGAGCGTCACGAGTGAAGCGCGTTAATTAAAAGACTTCATCTAATTATTATGCAGGAGGTAGCTACATATCTGGAGGGTGCAGGCTGCATGTACCTGCGTCAGAACACCTGACGGAAATACGAGGGAAGGTCTGGGGAGGAACGGAGCGCCAACGAAGATGAGGAAATATTCAAGAGATGCAGCGTCTGACAAATTGAACGGACGTCGGTAGCGCGGAAGGATGGAGGCCATGGATGGTCGTGTTGAGGAATATCCACTTGGTGAAAACAATTGAACAAAAATGATCGAGTGTGCAAAATTTGAATGGAAACCATCTCACGCATAATCGCGCTGCAGAAAGATGCGGGCTGGTAAATTATGTCAAAATGCGGAAACCCCGACGCCTCGACCTCCCAGTCTGCAGTAATTTCGATTCAGAGGTAGCCGGGTGAAGCAGGAAGCCGGCTCGTTTGCTCCCGAAGCAATTTCGGTAGAGCCACCCCCGAAACAAACGAAAGTGCGTAAAACTGTAAAGTGTCTGCGGTCTGTTTCGCGGTAAGAACGTTTCGCGGTGGAAGCCTATGCCGCTACCTAGACTCTCGGCCCTCTCCCTGCAGGGAGGGTCGGATGCCATGGAGTGGAGCGGCGGCCAGGGCGAGGGACAAGGCGCAGCGGGGCTGGGAGGAAAAGTGGGAAAGAGGGAAAGAGGGAAAGAGGGAAAGAGGGAAAGAGGGAACGGGGTGGCGGTGGCGGCGACGGCGGTGGTGAAGGCGGGGGTGGGGGCGAGGGTGGGGGTGGGGGGCGCCGGAGGAGATAGATGTATGTGGGATGGCCGCTCGATACAGCTCCAGCAACCCCCACCGGCTTCTCGAAGCCAAGCATCGCATCGCGAGGTTAAAGTGAGAAAAGTCAACCCAGTCGGTCTGCGGTCCGAAGAGTAGAGGTGCCTGTATCAGCTCCTTTACCCTACGCGACTGGCATACAAGGACCGATTGTCGTAAGGAAACCCGGCACCGATAGTGTCCTTCCCCCATTCCCCCATTCCCCCATTCCCCCGTTCCCCCACCCACCATCGCGCAACTGAGTAACTATACACCAAGCCCGCAACTTCTTAATTGCGACTCCTAATTCCGTGCACACTTAAACGGAGCCGGGGTTTTAACTCGGCGTTCAAGAGCAAAACGAGATGATGAGCGACACTTGAGTCAGTCGGAATAAGAAGAAGAAAAGGAAGGAGAAGAGAAGAAAACGAAGAGGAACGATACGTCGAGGAGTTACTCACTCAACTATGCGCAGTTTGTTGTAGACTTGACGCGTTTTTGAGATTGACTCGAAACGAGGCCGGAAACTCTGCCGATAAACCGTGGTCCCGTGGTTATGTTATACTCCGAGCGACTTTGGCGGTACAGGAATGGTGCCCGCGGCCAGAATCGGCGTTTGCATTAGAGTCCCTATCAACAGACTTTTAAGCCCACTTTCTCGAGTTGGCTGGCTTTCAAAATTCCCGCCCCTCCACACACCAGCTCGCCGAGTTGTCACTTGGCTGGTTATCCGGGCACTTCCGTCTCCTGCCCCCCACCCCGGCCGCCGTTAACCCCGCACCGCCCTTCATGCCCAGTGCATAAACATGCGAGGTGCATCCCGGCTAAAGAGAACCTTTATCTCCCAATCCCCCGGCGGGGGTGGGCGCGGAGCGTATGTAGAGAACTCCTTTCTGTCTGCACAGGATATTGTGATTTTAGCGTCTGTGTAATTATGGAAATTAGCGACATGGAAAGCCTAGGATAAAAGGGTTGATTATAATCCAAGCTGTAGAGCATCCCGAGACCAGGCGTGTCGCGCTGCACGGCGATAGATTAAAACTAAAACGTACATTACTTATGATCCCACCCGCTGCACCATGTCGTCCTTCCTTCCGTCCTTCCTTCCTTCTTCTCCTTCTTTTTATTTTACAACCACTCGGCCCCGACGTATGGATTTCCCTCTAGAAAATGAAAGAAGGCGGAGAAAAGAGAGGCAGGTGAATTCTTGCGTGAAACGAAGAAAATAAAATACCGAAGAACCAAAAATAAAACACACGGAGTCATTTTAGAGGGAAAAATTCATCGCCAAAACACCCTCGAGAAACTTTTCATTAGAGCAATATAGTTCCGCGGTAATTACAAGAACACCTGTCCTACAGTTCATCTCTTTCCTACTACATCCGCGGCTGCCCTCGATTCCCGAATCTCAGGCTGATTCCTCGGTTCTTCCCTCCGACGAGACTCCCGCGAACTTCTGATCACCGGGCTCGTACCTTCGACGACGCAAATCATATTCCAGACCCTCCAGTGTCCCGCGACAGTCGTACAAGGGACTCCTCGGGGATGCGACGCAGCTCGTGTCAACCTCCGGGTGCCCATCGCCACCGCCACGTGGGCGGGTCCGCACCTGCTCAAAGCGATAACTCCTCGTCGACCTCGCCCGCGCCGGGACGTCACGCTTATTCACGTAGAGAGGCACACCTGGGGGGCTGGAAGGGTGAACGTCGCCCGATCGTCGATGGCGGTGGTATTGGAAAACGTTCGTCGACGGGAACCGCGCGTCGGGCTGCCTGGCTGGTTCCACCCTCTCCCTCGCCCGCCGACCCCATCCCTCCACCCCCGCTACCATCCCTCTCCTGCCGAGTCGTCCTCTTCCCTCGTCCCTCTTCGACTGGCCGTTTTTCCTATCTGGCTATTGGACTGGCGCGTTCGCGCGGTGCTCTTAACCTATCGTACGATCGGATATCGACTATCGGCTCGCCTTCCCATTGGCCGAACCCCGCGCCACCGCGCACAGTCGCCCGCGCGCAGTTACGACTGATTTGTTCCGTAAAAACGTCGATAGCTTCTATACCGCCGGACCCTCCTCCTCGCGGCCCCCGGCACCTCCCGCCTCCCTGCCTCCCTGCCTCCCTGCCTTCCTGCCTTCCTCCCGCGCACTCCTTCCCCTCATCTCTCAGACGACTCCTCGTTTTTCCTCCATTCTTTTTCCCTTCTTTTTTATCGGCGTCGCGCGCCGCTACCCTCGAGCTTCTACTGAGCGCGGGTGGGTGTCACGTCGAGTCGAAGAAATGGCCGGTGGACAATGCGACCAAGTGCCAATTGTTTCGCGGTGCGAGGAGAGGGGTGAGAGACTGCAATCGTCGAAAAATTATCAACACTCCTTTCATCTCCGCAAAGCTGCAGTCGAGGACCAGCCGTAATCCACGAATCACGGTCTAGTATCTTCTTCCTGACGATAAGGACGAGGGGTGGGAAGCACGCCGGAGCTTTTCGAGGCCAGTTAACTACTACCGGACGGCAATTTCGCCTTTGAACCAAAGGTGCGAGCTGTCGACGAGTAGATTATAGACCCCCCGGAGAGGAGGGGGAGGCGGGGGCACAGCTTTGCTGCAGGGACGAAGAGGACTGGGAGGAAATCGCGGCTGGGCGCAGACTCAATACCTCCGAACCGAACCCTCCGATAGGCGGGCGTTCGACTCCGAGGGAGGGAATAGATTTTCAATCAGACGAGGGTGAACCTGCCTGCCCTTTATACGCCCCCGGCCTCCCGGCCTCCCGGCTACCGAACCGCTGCGCTGATCGCGGTGTCGAGGATGCTCCAGGTGGTGTTTGTGCAGAGAACACGACCAACGCGTTCCGGAAGAGTGGCAGGGCGCGATATTGACCAGGCATCGATGCGCGCATCTGGGCGTAACCCGTGCGTCCGTTCGTCCTTCCGTCCGGCACTCGGTCCTCGCAGTTCGTCCTCCCGCTCTCAATCGCGACAACGACTGCGCCTGCGAATTCCCGACTACCACGCGACACGGGAAAAATCGAACTCAAATAAAGCGAAGGGCTTCTTATTTCGTTTTATCACTTTCTTCTTCTTCTTCTTCTTTTTCTTTTTTTTTCTTCGTCTTATGCTTTCGCTTCCTCTTTCGCTAGGGTCGGAGCGACGGAGCTGGTTTATTTTTTCCTTCCAAAGCCTGCTGGGCTGGATCCTCCCTACACTGATCATTCGCCATGAGTAATGTAAGTATACGCGGAAATGGTTCACAATGTGCAGGACTTGTTGAAAAATGACTTCTCTCTAATTCCCCGTCCTTGATACTCTCCTGTAGGTTACACCGCGCATGCGGAGGTTAAGGTCGTGGATTTCATAATTCTAAAATCAGTCATTGCAACTTCAACGACTTCCCGATTCCACTTTAATTATTGATTTAGAAGAACATCGAGATAAATTTCTCCAGATTAGTGATGATACTGGTGCAGAAACGCGTTGAATTTCAATTCACGATAAACGCAATTTACTTGCTCCGTAGATTAAACCTACAAAGCAGTATAATAGCAACAGCCGTGCAACTGAAGAGCATTATTCTTTCTTGGGGTAAAAGTACAAAATCACCTCTTAATGTCGGCAGTACCTACTACAGAGTGCACAGCGCCGCAGTGTTTTACCGAGGCTTGGATAATAAGAAAAACTTGAAAAGTCACGGCTTCGAGGTAGCTAGGGTTGAACCACGGCGGAAACCGTCTGGAAGGGAGATCCTTCTAGCAAAGTTACTAAGAAAAAGGCAAGTGACCTCTTGAAGAGTTGTGACTCGCGGCGTTGAACAGCTGATGAGGGTTACTTCATCAATACGCGGTGTCAAAATTTTTTCTGACAACACCAAGTGAAGCATATATCGTGTCCGATCCATTGCGTGATAATTTGAACGCTAAACTGACGAGATTAGCGCTGGTTCCAGAACTTTTATTTTGAATGCAAGTTCGTATCTACCCGAAATTTTCTCCTCCACTCAGCGATCCACGTGTGTATGATAAACTTGGAAGAGAAAAACAGGAGAATACGAAGCGAAAGAAAAACCAGTTCCGCACTCGCGTAATAACTCAGTAGTAATCTAATCCATAGAAGGATCCTCGCGGACGGCAGGCAGGCAGGCAAGCAGCGCTACTGTCAGCGATTTAGAAAAGTATTCGTAGAAAATACAACGAGACCAGGGGTGTAAAGCGTCGCGACGACGAGGCAAGGACAGGGCAGAACAGGGCGAAACATCCCGAACATCCAGGGCGCAACGTATAATCTCGGATAGCGCGGCATCGTTCCGCGGAGCTGTAGCTGCTAACTTAGTTTGTGAAGTGCACAATCCCCGCGCCGCCACCCACCAGGGCACACGAATAATAATTCTTTGTTTCGCCGAGCTGAGACGTGTAAATACCGGCGAGCTGGAGGCTGCCAACCAACGCGGCAGCGCGGGTGTGCAGAGGAAGCTGCGGCCGAGGGCGGGGGCGGGGGCGGGGGTGTTTCTGCCATATTCGAGGAGCATGCTCCTGCCCCCTGCCCCCCTGTCCCCCTGTCGCTGTGTCGGCACTTCGTTCAGAACGCAATGCCTAAATCGCTCCAACAATTCATCCGCCTGTAACCCGCGAGATCTACGAGCACGCGGCCGCGTCTTTGGAAAAGGTTGCAAACAACCAACTAGCACTCGCCAGACACACCGTGTTTCCTTTGTTTCTAGACCCCCTTGAAGAGGATTTCGACAATTGTGGTAACTGAAGTCGACAGTTCGATTGAATGAATCGAAAACTCGATAGAACGATCTCGTATTCATTATTTTTGATCGTTGTGAGAATAATTTGGAAATTATTTTCGTGTCTTTTTTTTCTTTCCGTTGATGTGGCGCTTTTTTAATAAAGTTTTCATGACCTTCGCGAATCAAAGGGTTCATGTGTGACTTGGAAATCAAGTCACATGTAGTACACCTGTAATTATATACCAACAAATTATATATATATAATTTTTTTAAACCCCGGATGCTTAATGAAATGTCGATACCTCCGAATACTCAAGATCTGGTTTCCCTACATGAAAATTGATGAGCGATAAACTTTTCGCATTCCAAACTTTCTTCGGTGATATTTCCAGACGTATAGGTCAAAGACCTGATCCGTCTTGCCGCGTATCGAATACTCTGGCGCGTTGTTCTCGAGCACGGCCGAATCTGAATTTTCATTTTCTTCCGCTCAGATCGTGCAGAAAACCGTTTCGGTTTGACGCCCGCGAGGCGCTGGGCGACGTGACGGTTAAAAGAAGGAAATTTTATATCCCGTGACCGATTTACCGTTTGCTCCTCCGCACCTCCTCGGCTGAACACGCGATATTTCGGGCGTCTCCCTTGGATCCTCTATTTTTCAGCAGAAGTGAAGTAAATTGAGCAGCTCCAGTTGGCGACGCGGAGCAGTCTGGATCTGGGGAGGGCCTCCTTACGGCGCACCTCCACCCTACCGCCACCTTCTTACCACCTTTGGCTGGGTGTATAGTGGTCGTGGGACGGCGATGGGGCGAGGTGAAGGTATTGATCTCAACTCTTGCTTTTTTCAACTTTTTATACGACCAGAGAACCACCACCACTACCCTCGCCGCCCTCGTAGTTTCCTTCAATTCCTCATTCCTCCGCCAGCAGTTCTTCGACTCAACTTACGAGCAAGTCGGCCGCGGTCGCGGAGTCCGGAATTCCCCGGATTCCACGCCGCCGTGTTTTCGTGCAGGTCATACCTACTTTCGACATGATTTGCTCCTCGTTTGATTTCGCATCGGAATCTTATCTCCAAAGGCATCCATGATATTCAAGATAGTTCAACGACACCTGGTCGATACACGTATTCCGAGGCGGCTAGAGCTACGTGCGCCCTGGAAACCCCCGCCACCCACCCCCAGACACCGGCTGATATGTGCAGCTCGCACTCGTATTTATGCGTTACAAAAGGTACGAGCGGAAAACAGAGCCGCGACAAAGGGATAAAACGGATGCAATCCTTGGGCTGCATGCGTATGTATGGATACGTACGTATGTGTATATTTTGTACCACGCGCAGACCAAAGTTCACGAGGCAAGTATTAAAATTTAGCTTCACTGAGTAGCAACCGCAACGGACTCATTTCCCATCTCGAGAGATATCGCGTATTTATTTGTCTGCATCCTTGCTCTCTCCTTCTCTCCTCCTCTCCTCTCCTCGCCACTTTTCTCCACCCTCCTCTACCTCTCCTCGTGCCTCTTTCGGATGTACAGAAGCTGGCGGTCTAGCAGCTCCCTATCTACCTTTCCACCGTTTTCGTGAAATTAATATTTTCTCTCATATACTTTGCATATTATTGCAATATTCCGTAGCTATTACTTGCCTCCCGCGCTACACCTATTTCTCCGTTACTTCCACTCTCTTTATTCATCTCTTTAGCATCCTTCCGCACCGGAAGAGATCCTCCTCTCCGATTCAAAGTAGCATCTGGTTATCTGAGAAATTAAAGAGATTGCAACTCGGACCTTGCTTCCCGGTAGCTTTACGCTGTACAGATACAGATTTTCGAAATATACATATATTCATTCCCGTAAATTTACAATACTGCGGCGTATACGAGATTTGGATTCGAAATGAATGATGGAGTCAGCAGAGTGTTTTCAATCGATGAGTCTTCTCGGCGACAGTTCGCAATGCCTATCTCGTAATTCAGGCATTAAAATGCGGGAGGGCCGCTATTACTCTATTAGCTGGTACCGTGTAAGGGGCGTGTAGTGACGCCATCCGACGCAATTATATTTTATGCCTCCTGCCGCGTTTCTCGTGCTAGATGTATAACTTAGGCCGAGTTTCGTTACTATAGATTTATAACTACTTAAACTTTCGCGATTTATTCCCGCTTATCGTCCGCCTGGATATCTACGGCTTTACTTATCACTTAGCGAATGCAAATCTAACTCCTCCCCCACCGACTTAAATTAGACTAGCATTGATTTGTCACCCTCCAATTTGTATTTATTATTATCATTGTTGTTCTTATTATTCGGAATTCCTTTGCATCCTCTCGCTCGTACCTCCAGATGTCCACTTTTTCGATATTAGGAAAATATGTATATTTGATGGTAAAAGTCAGTTTCTGACGGAGGGAAATTTTTTTTTTTCAACACCGGTCAAAGACAGATGGAAAAAATTTATCCAAATTTGAAAAATAATAAAGTTTGCCCGTATAATCCTTCGAGGAGCGCGTTTCTTGCCGATCGGAAGTACTGGTTTGAGAATATTTATTACACACAAATTTCCGGTCTCCGTATCCTGAGTATTGCTAAGAATACCAAAGACTTGGTCCGTGTGAGTTTATCGCCAAAAACCACATCAGGGTTCCGAGCATTAAGCACTTCCGGCCTCTCAAGGCGTGTACGTGTATGTAGGTACGAGCTGCAGAGATGCGACGCGCGGCACGAAGGATCGCTAGATCTTTGATTTAAATATAGAATCCGGTATATGACGTGTTTCATTGCATTCGACGGTGCTTTGTGTTGACGAACCAGCCCTGTACCCCTAGGCTCGGCCAATCCGCCACCCCCTGAGTCTCAGGCCCGTTGCCAAACCGAGTTCAAAGGGCCAATCGGCATCCGTGACCAGGGGTCCCGTCTCGGTCTTCGCTTGATTCGCAACGTGATCTACGGGGGCATTTGTTTAATTAACTGGTAGGTACTAGAGAGACATTTGGTTATCCGTAAGCGGCGGTGGGTAATAGGCTCGGTACAGCCGCCAACTCAAAATGGCTTTCAAGATTTATGCTAACACGCCGCGTTTCTTCGTCGATTCCACTATTCCCGAACTGCCGGACCTCTCGCATGCGCTGCGGTGCTACATAGTAGATCGGTACTCGTCTGCACTTCTCTTTCGCCTTTTTTTTTTTGTTTCTACCAGTACGGCCCGCATATCTTTCTCTTCCTGCCCCCCGCGCCCGATTTTATTCGGTCTCCGCCTAGTCCAATTATTTCGGGACCACCATACTCCGACTTTTCTCTTCTCATGTTGTGTTAACTCAGTCACGAGCGAGCGATTCCCCACTCGCATGATCACGCGACGCTGGACCTTTCTGCCATTTTTCAGATAACCTTTTCTTCCCCAGTCTTGAACTGAATTGAAGTTTCAAATTTGTTTCTTCACAGTAGGTATACGTATCCAGTAGAAACATACAATCTGTAACTTTCATTGTAAAATTTCACCAAACGTACAACAGGTATGTAAAATTCATCCTACTCTATGTACGTATAATACACATGTAACCGCGTCGGTGAAAGGAAATCTAATTTTTCCAGCGCAACGACGTGAAACGATCATTTGAAATATCACATGCGTCCAAACATTGGGGGCTACAAAAGACCGGACGGGGGATATTTTATAAATATGACACGGGTTTCGTTTGTGCGGGGGTTCAAGGGGTGGGGGCACAGGACGAGGAAGAGTCGGTGGAGGGAGGAGGAGGGAGCCGGAGAAGAGATTAATTTACGGTAGAAGATAACGAAGAACACCCCAACCCCTCCTACAGTCCGCTGTCACGATTTGATTGTGTCTCGTCGTGGTAATAAATGTATTTCTACTCCTCACACCGTCGGCGTGTACCCCGTCCACCTCCCCCAGACGCCTACCGGCGTCCCCCGGCGCTTCGGCCCCCCATTTGACCCCCGGCGCAGCGTCTCCTCTTCCGAACAGTAAAATATACGTGTATAAATGTATCGTAAGTATATCTATATATTGTTGTTTTTGTAATTAGTCATTCGACGGAGCACGTCTCGTAAAGAACTAAAATATATGTTCCCGATCTCACCAAAAATGTTATTTCTGTCTGCGCTGCATCCACGCGAGGGGCCGAGAGATGTCTCCGATTAACTTCCCGATCCTTCGACTGAAGCTGGTAATTCGAAGGACAAGAATGCGCGTCAGTATACTACGTGACCATAACGTCGCAAACGACGACGTCGAGACGCCGAAATGCCACAATAGCACTGCAAGCGATTCGGTATGCAATGGCGGCGAGGCTGGCTGGACCACCTCGCCTCTTTGTACGCGCGGGAGGATTCCAAAGTGCCACATACGTACATGAGTGGTTATTTTCATTTATTTAACACCGATATTAATGCACGCCACGGCGAAAAACGAGACTCGCAAAACCCTGTTTATCTAAGCCGTTAGCCGCGTGGAAGACTTGGATGTACCGCAAGAAGTTGGAGGCGAATAAGCTTCGGACGATCGTTCGTTATTTTCGGATCGGAATTATCGGGATTACCGCGTTCGTATACGAATCGGATGCTGCAGCGAAGCTCGCGCAAAGCGGGTGGCCTCAATGCACTGCCAACACCCAGAACCGGGAACCAGACGTAGACAGGTGGTGGGTAACGGCTCAAGAGCGAATAATCGTCCCTGCGCCAGTACTCGCAATAGGAAAGTAGGTGCGTTCCTTTTGATCCCCGACTCAACTAACACCAATAATAAACCAACTTGAAAAGCTTTCACAACCAAAGGCGTACAGAAAACCCCCAGCTGTCAATCCCCACCGGGTGTATAACGAGCGCGGGTTTGAACTATCTGAAACTGTTTTTCACGTTGATTTAGGTGCCTAAACGGCTTCTGATCGCCCACCTAAGGAGGACAGTGAAAAGTGTCAGGCGCATTCGATGGCCGGGGAACATCGTTGCAGTATATTATAATGCGTTTTTAGCCGGAGGTATCTTTAGATCGAAACCTTCTCTCCACACCCACACAGCTGCAGTTCTGACGCCGCGATAATCATAACTCGGTGGGCAACAAAACCCGGAAGTTATCCAACCCGAAGATACCGAGCGGCTAAGATCCATTGTAATTTATGGTTGATGCCCGGCGGTATAAGCAACCCCTGCAACGGCCCCACCTACGCCTAGATCCCGCGTATTAAATCCATCTCCTCGCTGCAGCGGCGTCTCGAGACTTATGCCGAAACTTGTACGGCGCTCGGTGATTATTTACGACTGTCTATATATCCCGGAACTGTCAAGACGATGTTGCAATTACTACGCGTAGTTCGAATTCGTCACTCATCTAATTATCACCCCGAAACCCTAGTGATGTGTGTATATTCCGGACGCTGACTAAATACTATATACCTAGCGATGGCTACGAACAATACCGAGGTTCGAATCAAGTCGCCAGAATAGGAGATGATTAATTTTCCAAACAGGCAAAGTCTCCGGATGGTTCAAACAGCGTTCAATCGGACCGTGAAGGAGTTAAGGGGATACCCTAGTCGATTTCGACGTTTTCGTATAAACCAAATACCAAAGTTCAGCTTGACAGCCCCATTGTATACACAATTATGAACAGAAACACTTTGAACACATCTTCGTTTGAAGCAGAAATAAAATTAAGTCGGAATGTTTTTGTTCAAAATTGTAAATAGAATGGTGTTAGCCTGTTTTCGCGTTTGAGATACATAGAATCCGATATTTTGAGATGTATACGTCAAGGACAAAACCGACCAAGGCACCCCCTTAAAAACGTCGCTAGGAGGGCACGTCTAATCGAGACTAGATGGTTCCGCGCTCGAGACGAGTTTGCAGACATGTTCGTGCAAAATTTCTATTCTTCGCTATACCAACGTGATCTCGGGACCGGGGCATTCCAGGAATAGGTTGTCACAACCGGTGCCAATGCAGCCACTAACCTATAACTTATTTCACGAATCGTTTGATGTGATGTATTCGATCCAATAATATCTACCAACTGCCCTGCAGGACGGGCAGGACTCGTGTTTCAGGCCAGCGACACGCTCCCAAAGCTCGGACGCAATTCCAGTCGGAAAAGCTGATGCACCGATGCACGCGTGCCTCTCGCCTACACCCGGTGCACACTTAACCCCCACTATAAGCCGCAGTTCAAAATCCAAGGTGGTATTTAGTTCGAAAGCTGGTTAAACCACGAATGGTATTTTGGCACGCTAGCGGGGCTCATCTCTCTTGCCGGGCTCTCTTCTGCACATTCTGGTAGTTCGCGCCAGCGCCTCTTGCGAATCGATCATCCGTTCCATATCTCGTTTTATTCACCCGCCCCCGTCGTCGTTGTCGCCTGTCGTATTATGTCTACGACAAGAACGTCGCGTTTGCACACCGTCTCAGCTCTCTTTGTCGCGGATATAACCATTCGTGCCAAGTGCTGCAGCAGATCACCCGCCGCCGCGCATCCATGCACCGAAAGTAAATGAAATCTCGATTTCTGACCCCGGTCTGCAGTCGCCCTCGCTGACGACATTCCTTCTCGTTCTTTTCGCCGCGTCGAATCGACCGACGATTCTTACCGACTTGGAGGATCGACGCGATCGTCGCAAAAATTAGGTCCGCGAGTTGCTTAACCTGCGGAAACAGTCGCTAACAAAAAACACAAACAAGTTTTATACTTTCGAAGATCGTTACTCTGCAGTTTCCTCGTAAACATGATAATTATGACCAGATTCCAGACCTCGAGAACTGTTTTATTCCAGGCTTATTCGCCCAGTTTTCACCGCTACACTTTGCCGAATTTTCCCGTATCAATTCATCCTGCACTGCATGGCGGGGACCATCAATTCGTATGTCTACTGACCATCACCCATCATCGTCGGAGCTCGATGCCTTACGCGTTAGGAAATAGCGGAGTGTTTAAACTGTATTAAGATATCGGGTGAAGGCTCGGCTTGCGCCGTGGCATTCGTTCCCGAAAGATGTCGAGACACGCACACCGCTGCCCGCCTGAGTCATCTTGAACTGTCACCAGCATCCACGGAACACAACACGGGGGAACCGGCGTGGAGCTGGACTGGCGCCAAAACAATTGGTAATTTATTTTTCGGTCAATTTTCTGGGAATAATAGCGACGCGATGAATCGCGCCGAATCTCTTCGGCGATCATCTCGCCCACCCCCAACAATCCACCCTCAATTTTATGCGAATGAAGCTCTGAGATTGTTCGAGGATTCACGTCGTGCGGTGAATAAAAATTCTGTGGAAATGAATTTTTGTAAAATTTTTTAAATCTGACGCGTTACGAACGCGAATTTTAAATTTCTCGCAAATACGTGGTCCGAGTCTCGCGTGGTTTGTCTATATTTAGACGAAGGAACGCGATCGAAATAAGCTTAAAGCTCACGGGTTGAGGCTTCGTGGACACAAAGCCGTATCGCTTTGGCATAAGTCAAAACCTCTGGTATGCTGCACGCACATGGCGGGCTGCGGTGGAGCTGGTTCACTCACTGTTTATTTCTGAGTCAATTAGGTTCCTCTATTTGCCCGGCGATCTTCACAAGTAATTACGCGTCTGTTAATAGCCAACGACACCTACCAGACAGGTGGCCAAGCGTGGAGGAGCATCTTACGACTCCGAGGCTGCCGGATGCGTTTCCGCACTTCACAATATCAATACGAGCACCAACTTCAAGTAGACTTTCTCGGCGCCGCTCGGCTTGAAGCGCTGATAGGTGCAGTACCGAGTCGATGGGGATGACGGATTTCCGCCGAAGTCGAGTTGTCCTGTTCGCGGATAAATTAATCGCAACTCTCGGATAAATGATTTGTTAACTGGATCCATTCGTCACCGAGATTCCACGCATAGTCGCTTTAAACGTTTCACGCTCCGCCAGACTAGCGCAATTGTTTCTTTACTCTGGCTAGATACCTTCTGCAATTGAGACTGATTGTAGATCGTTCTCCATTGGTGAAAATGAAGAGGTGAAGAGGTAATTCTCGTCGCGTTGAGTGGTTACCTCGAACGATTTTTAGCAACGCAGCATGCGGCGTAAAGAAGACTGAGAATTTAATCAAAATGAATTAATGGCCGGCAGTAATTTTGCGGTATAAACAACGCTAACGTGCCGCTGAATCCGCACAGCATACTGAAGCTACATGCATAGTTATGTATACAAAGAGTTTAAAACAGCCGACGTTGTGCGATGTCAGTGACCGTATAAAAAATACTTTCTCAACGACAACGCAGACGACGCAAACAAATGCGTCGATGAATAACCGAGTCATTTATTTCTAGAAACGATCCATCTTTCCACGCGATGGCGCGCGATACTCCGCAAACTGTATCGCGGATATATAGGAGGCACCGCAACCGCCAAACTACTCAAAATAACTCAAAAATTTTTCGGCTTCTTAAGGAGACCGAGCTGCAAGACTTGAGCAAAGCCTTTTCATCCCCTCTTTGTGTCCGCGTTTTCAGCTGGTAAATCCGCGCAGAATGCGTCCAATTAATGCCCTCCTTTGATTTAGACGCAGACGATTGATAGAGGGAGATAGATTTCGCCGACCATTTTTCAGATTCCCTGCCACCCGAGGTATTTGAACGCATAATTTGAGCCCGAACGAAAAAAGAACTCGACTTTTGGCAGAGTCTGGGATACCATTGAACTGTCGCTAGTTATACGCTGCAGGGTGATTATATTTAAACTGCATTTGCTCGCCGACGTATGTGCGGCGTGGGTCTCCGACAACTTGGGCATATCGTTCCTCGAGGGAAAAAAATTGATTAAAACTTAGGGCAATTTCTTTTCTTTGATGAAAACCCGGCGTCGAATAGCTTATGAGTGGGTGCTTTCAAACTGTAGCCGCCGTGGCGAAGATCGAAGCGGTTGATAGACGTAGATATATAAGTCATTCCTCAGCCTCTCCGACGATCCTCCAGATCCGATAACCGCGTGCGGGTTGTCGTGTAAGTATAGAACTGCTTACGGTAAAAAAATTAAACATCAGAAACGTTCAGAAGCAAATATAAATGGTCGTTCTTCCAAGAGGGGAATAAATAGACGTTCCATCATATGGCAGCTGTCTACACCCGGGCACGCTAAATCAAAGAGATGGGTTAAAACTAATAAGTAACGGCAGTACCGGCGGGTAACCGTGGCGAGCAGTGGCAAACGAAAATTCGTTCTCTTTTCTGGCTTCGGGATTATTTTCTCGATTTCGACGCCCGTCTACCGGGATAGGAAAAACCGGAGCACGATACAAAACCGAAAATAAACTCGTCCGAAGACCTTAATCATCGATTCTTCGCGATCCGGACGCAGTAGAAAGACGAGAAGAGTGAAACAAGACCGAGGAAGAGTGCTTCCCTGCATTGTCTATCGGCGACGGAAACTGACGGAGCAGCTGGTGCAACGTCTCCTCGCGGTGCCTGATCGGCGGTACGCACGTGTCACCGGGTGACGCGCACTCGGACAGAGACCCTGGCACGAGGCCCTGTTTTGGCACCATGACCATCGATTTTTACCACGGGCGCAGCTGAAGTCTGAAATCATCAAAATGACTGATCGCCCCGAGGAAGAGCGGGCAGCACGGGTCACACCCACCTCATCTTTTCGAGCGTAAGTATCCCCCGCTTATATACGCACGCTAAATATACACCCTTGTAAATATAGAAATAAGTATCCGAAAGCCGAAGAGATATTCCCTTCTGATGTCTGACTAATTGCCGCGCATATCGGCCGACTCGCGGCTTTCGCATCGGGCTGCAGCTGCGATATTTGTCGCGGAATTCCTCATAATCACTCCCTGCATCCGGTTTCGAAATACCTCGTGGTCTCTGTTTACCTGTGGTAGAGGAGCCGCGGTATCGGGGCCAGAGATGCGATCACGGGAAATATTTCATTTCTTATACGCCCCCGTTCAAAGACTCCAGGAAGCTCAAGTTTGTAAGCAAATCTTAGCGAGAAATATTCCGACTTTACTCCTCACGCTACGGATGTTATGCTGATGCGATATTTCCCTCGCCGAAAAAGAACCGATGCAAAAGACCCGGAGTATCCTCACACGGAACCGCGGGTCCGGGTGGCTACGACAGCCTTTTCGCCGATATCAAGCTTCCTCGTATTCGACCGAGAAGGGAGTCCTTCCGGTTACTCCGTCGAGTCGGAAGAGCGTCATCGCCGAGCAAGAAGACCGCCTGGCTCTCTAGCGCCGAAGATCATGGTGTATAGATATTCCACATCGACACGGTGATTCACTCGGTCGTTAACCTATTTCGAGACGACGACAAGGCAGATTCCGATTTCCAGGAAATCCCCTTTTGATCTATACAGCGGTACGAAACGAATCGAATGTCATGAGTGCGCACCGGTTTGGCGATCCACATGCACATATGATTATACAGTCTGCTGATTGAATGCTCGCCCGTGCGAGGCACTTATTCAGGCCGCGCTGAGGGTGACGGCGAAAAAGGTCTCTCGGTTCTTTTTACGGAGAACGCAGTTTTCTCCGAGGTACAAAGGGTTCGGTGAGCGTCACTCGTCGAACTCGATTTTTCGTTTTTCCTCATTTTTCGCCTCGACGTTCCTTTCAATTACCTCAACCCTTGCGCGATGTTCCTTTGACGTATCTCGAAAGGATGCACAAGCGACACGCGGCGTTCGTCGTCGGCCTCGTGAAAACTTGCAATTCGTCCACTGCATAACGCGTGTCCGAACGGCGAAAGCTCGTACTCGGAAAGACGCCCTCGCACTACTCGAGACCCTACCGCAGCTCGCGAAGTCGCGGAACGTCCAAATATAGCCGGGGTGCCGAGTGAATAATCAGAAATTTGTTTGTCACTGGACAACATTAATCCGTGGATGGCGAAGAAAGAGAGAGAGAAGGAGCGACAGAGAGAGAAACGCCAAGTCGCTGCGGTGCCAAGGTGCTGCAAGTGTTCCTCTAAATTAACTTAATGCGATTCATTTGATTAGATCGCGTCTTTGCCTCGTGCCTGCTATGCGTCCGTCGTCTTCGTGCGTGGCCGAATCCCCCGCCCCTTGGACCATTTCCCGCACCTCATTTCTCCCGGGCGGTACACCCGCACCGTCGAGAGGCTGCGGCCACTCATTTCACAGAATTGATTAGATTCAGTTATTAATATTCCTCTATCCAAAACTTCATTTCCGCCCCGATTAATTCAACGCCCGCGAGCATGACGAGTGTGTGCGCCTCCGAGAGCCTGCTGCTGGAGATGGGTCTGGACCAGCAGCGGAGATATCAACTGGACACCCGACGAGAAATCCTCTTTGGTATATTACACACTTGTCTAGGTGCTGGATATTTATGGAAAGTGAAAGAGAGACGGGAGACGAATGCGGCAGGATAGAGAAGACGAAGGGGCGGAAATTGTCTCGAAGCCGCACAGCCAACTTAACCCTTACGTAAAATCCATAACGATTTTGAATCTCAGTTTCAACCCTTGTGTCAAGTGCAACAATGCTAGACACCGCATACCACGTTCCAAATATTGAATCCCAGAAATTCAATGTGAACAGATTTTCGATTTTTTTTATACCATCAGCATGAACTGAAATCGAAACAAAATTTCGTACTTTTTGGGAAAAGGACGTAGAAAGTTTTGTCGTGCTGTGGAACTCGGTTAAATATATGTTCCATTATTTATTGTTGTTATAAATAATGAGATACTAATATATATACTACATAGTAACCAATGACAGTGGTATTAAATACTTCGTCAGATCATCGTTTTGACATGACAAATAATTCTAAATTATTATTGTTTTTGTTGTTGTGCAGACCGATGCCAATTCAGCTTTACTTAGAACATGGATTGAGTCATATTCGAATTTGTAATACCGATTACTTTCAACTCGGCCGGAAATGTGGTGGAATGGAGAAATTGCTTCAAATACCAAATCAGTTGATTAACATCATAACTTACACCGAATCACCGTGACTTCCTGGCCATAATTAGTAATAACGAGCATCAGGTAGTGAATCAGTAGAAATAGCAGGAACTGTTTATTACACCGTAACTGATTCACGGCCTGATCAAACATTTGCCCTCATCAGTAAATAAATAATCTCGTCAATTGGAGGAGCGTGAGTAATCCTCTGTAACCGAGAGTAACGACATCTACCTACTAATTTACGCGGCTACTCGTGATATCGTGTTATTAATTAATCGACAATACGGTTCACGACAGCGCAGCGCTCCGGACAAACAGTCAAATCCGGGAGTCAAATCCGGGGAAAAAAGTTGGAAAAATGAAGCCGCAAAGAACCAGAGAGAATCCCATACCTACAGCTAGACGGACAAAAAATTCGACCAGTACCAATGGTATCGTAAACGCCAAGGAATATGTGCTGCGCACATGCTGCCCTCGGCTCGCATCGACACGTCTCGATGCCCCTGCGCATAAGATCAGATGCACTGCAGCCACGTTCACAACGAAACTGAAGCTCCTTTGCCGCTGGTCTGACGATTCAATTTACTGCCGATTGTATAAATAAACGTGCTTTTTATTCGATCTGAGAAGAGGCCGAGCAACTTACGGGTTATCAACATCTCGCACGTGTTCCGGTCTCGCGGCCGCTTCGAACCCAATTCGAATTATCTAATAACTCGAGTCGATCTCTCGCCTACAGATCACGCTCCGCCAGAGACGTAGATCAAGATCTCAAAGGCGAATGGCCGACGAGTTGTAACTCGACGGATAAATTCTGGGAGGATGGTATAAACGTCACCGGCCCCGTTCCTCCGGTGCCCGCGTGATATCTTTCCGAGTAATTCACAATGCGGGAACTACAACCACACGACTATAATAATAACTACACTATAGTCTCGGCTAACGATTCCTTACATTTCTTTCGTCGAGACCGACGCGTGCTCTTTCGTTTACTAATTATATCGCATCGATTCCACGGTCTGCAGCTCTTACGCTCATATTTCGCCCTGCAGCGAGAGAGTCATCGCTTCAGAAAAGCCGGGGTTATTTTTTACCGGAACGATTGTTTCACCGCTTGGGGAACACGCGGCAGACTCATTCGAGCATTCGTTCCTTCGTTCATGGGCTATTTATAGTTTAATTTGTGGCTTAGGGCCTCGTTGAGGGTCGCGGGTATATTTACTTGGCACTCCGAGTTTGAGAGGACCACTGATTCTCTCTTTCGACGTGACACGGAGGAAGTCTCATTGCTCGAATTTCGGAATTTCACGAGCTTGACAGATCCTGCGAAAACATCTTTCCCTCGACAATTTTCTCACCTGATCCTGCAAACGGTTATCGGTCCCGCCGTAACTTCTCTCGCATTCCAAATCCATTTCTGGTCCAAAACTCGATGTTGCATTGAAATGCGAAGAAGTTCCGTCTTGAAACCCTGCATTTAAGAATCTGGCCGTGTGTCGTTACGAAGTCTTACCTCAAAGGAAGATGGCTCACGCAGTGAAATTCATAGACTCCTAAGCACGGCGCGTTTACGAGTGTATAAGTAAACAGCCCTTTCTCGAAGTATATAAATCAAGAGTTTACGGTCAGAGTGAAGTCGGGACGAGGATCAGAAGATCTTCTCAGCTGTCACACATTTTACCCAAATTGCTGTCCCACGTACTGTTTCCATGCACCGACTGTCCGAAGTGTTACACACTACTCGCGCAGTGCGCAACCATGAAAAAAACTTAGATGACCGTGTACTCGTACCTACGATTATCGAAGCGACTGGATTCCGGGTCGGTCGAATCCACCCGATCTCGATGAAATTTTTACTTCAGCTAAGTGCGATCGGTGGATTCGCAGTCTTCGAAGGCGTCAGCACGCGATACTGCAGACGAGCATGGCGTAGCTGCAAAGAGCGCGGTGGAATTTATCGGCTTCGCGCTAGACTGCCGCTAGACGATGGAAAGTAGCACGACTGTTATTAATTCAAGCAAACGCGGCAGAGCCAATAAGAGACGGTCGGGCGCTTGGCTGCGTCTCCTTTCCTTCTTCTTACCTCTCCGTCTCTACTGCAGTCGCCCTTTCCTCTCTCCATTGCTCTCCTGCCTCGTGCTACAGAGTCGCAGAACGTTTTAAGAAGTTACGAGACACCTTTGTCGAGCCACCTTGCAATAGGCGTAAAACAAAAGACGGTCTGCTTTCACCCTGCAGGCTGGTTAACCCCGTACCAAAATTGCAGCCCCATGAAGAAGCCCGTTGAAGTGATGAGAGGTTGAAGATACATCCGGGTCAAATGTCAGGTAACGAGTGAGTCGTTGGCAAATTGGAACGATAATCTCAATCCTGGATATTTTTATTGTTATAGGGATTCGATGCGACCTTAATGGTGCGGCAGCTGATAATAGGAATAGATGTAGGTACGCCGCCTCTCGCACACAGCTACATACCCACAACAGTCTACGTCTCTTCCCGCAGTTTGGCGTAGGGCGAACTCGACTAGGACTAACTACTTGCTAAGTCCTCAAGGCTTGCTCCGGGGGCGGAGGTTACGACCTTGTTGATTGCTGTAGTTCGCCGGTGGTGACGTTCGAGTATTCCATCGAGGACGATAATTTTCACGGGTAAAAAACGCCCGCCCACAATCGGACGGAAGTTATGCGTTTCACCGGCACAGTTTCACCAAACCTGTTTCAATTCGGACAATTTCGATTTCCGGTAATATCTGTTCGTGGATAAGGCAATTTCGCATGCGGCGTATCGCTTCGTCGTCGTTGATTGGTAGGACAGATGGTCCTCGGTAGCAAACGGCAATTTCTTTACTGCAATATTTAATTTCTGAAGAGCGTGTTTCCATTACAAAATATTCTTGTATTTGTCTGCAAAGTTTCATGAGAGTTTATGAGCAAACTCCGACAACTCTTACCGGTGCGGTACTAGTGTGTCGGTACGGCAACCCTCTTTCAACTGAGAGCCAGTGGCAACCAAGATCGGAGACGGGAACTAAGCAACAGCCATGATACGTAACTCGGGTATACCGGTGTAGGTGTACAGTTGAACGTTGTTTCTCTGTGTAGTCTACGACTCACCTGAAAACACACCCAGTTGTGCAAAGATGCCGCGAACCTCCTGCCTCCGCGCGAAACTTGCATAATGCATTTTAATTCATAGTAATATTAATTTACAACTCACCGCCGCCACACTCTCTTCTCCATCCCGACAGATGCACAAATCTGTCGCCCCTTTCCTCACGACGTTCCTCCACCAACGATCACCTGAATTATCCTTAATTGCATTTTCTAATTCGAGTTCATTATGCTCAGCTTAAGTGTTCATACACCTTTCCCTCCTCGCTTCTTCGCGACGCGTAAACTTTTGCTAGTGTCGTGACGCGTCTACTGGGAAGTCAATTTTTATCCAAGAACATTAGATGGCGGTACAATTTCGTTGTCAATAGAAACAATTACCAATATGACTGTCGTTTTGAATCACAAATAATCAGGTACTTGAACTATTCGTTCAACAAGCCTGTACAGTGTGATATGAAATATCATAATTGTTGGAAGTATTAGAAGAGATGTATTGACCTGGATGACGTGGACCTAACACCATGCTACGAGAAGCTGATAATTTATTCATGGAAGCCGATAAACCAACAGTGTTGAACTTTACGAATAGTTCCCGAAGCTGCCGACGTGTGAACGTGAATAATAAATATTACATATCTCTGGCAAGATTTTCTATGAAATAGATCGAGCCTCTCTTACGCTTCAATTTCTGCTCATTGTCGCCTGGGATTCTGGCATGACGGTGCGTCGTGAAAACGGGAAGCAGCTACCTAGCCAAATACTGGCCTGGCTCCAATAGACGTTTTCAGTATATTTCGACTGGTATCTGATCGCTTTCTTTGTCGGTGTTGGAACATCCAAAAGTATACAAATTACAGACGAGCTGCTTCCGCTTTGTCAATCCACTTGGTAGTCGCGGTATTCAATTCATCGAATCAGACTAGACGATAGAGCTCGAGAAAACTTCCGGGTTAAGTCATCAGATTTTTTTTTCATCGCTGAAATTCTGTTTCCATTTGACGTCAGAGTCTGCACCGCCTGTGCCAGGTCTCCGGAAACTATCTCGAACAGCCGCAGTACGCGAGATCAAAAATCTTCTCGGAGTCAACGTTTGAACGCTTCTAAATATCGTTTGCACTGCTTCCGCTAAGCCAATACGTAAGTAGACTAAGTCGACTTCAAGACTAGTCGAAACGTGTGGCAAGATTGTGCAGGTCTCACCTAGCCTCCCTCTCGTAGCAAACCCAGGCCTCAGGAAACTGCTTCGGCACCCATGCAAACTCCGTACGTTTTGTAATTATTAAAATTTTCCATCGCGATTTTGCACACAGGGGAAATTATTCCAAGTCAAGTGAATGTAACTAATTAATTTATCAATCATCAATTGTCATAGGACTTTATCTGTGTTGTTCTCTTTCAACCAAAAAAAAAAACGAAGAAATATGGGCTGAACCTAAAAAATTGTATAGTGAGTAAATTTGTTTGAAAATAAAAAAAAAAATAAAAATGAGTACATTTAGAAGAACAGAACGTCGAGTCAGCCCCTACATTATCCAGGAGTAAAAATGAAAAAATTCTCTCTTCGTCGCTAGGACATGTATATCACAATATGGCCAGAAATACGAGCGCCATGCACGTACACGCCTGTGTGTACATGATTGAACGAACAGACGTAGGTAGGTATGTTGTAATTAAACGGTAGATAAAGGAGGAGAGTTTTAGCGACGTACGCAAGCTTGACTGGCAGAGACGCGCGGGAAGGGGAATAATTTAGAGATCCGAGAACGACTCGGCCGGCCAGATTTCACGCGTACGCGTGCGGATCTACGCCGTGTGTACCGGCATGCCTATGCGCACCGTGTTAATGCGCGGGCTCTTGACCCATCCTGAAGCCGCGTGCACAGAGAGAGCCACGCATCGTGGCACTCTTGAAATGTTATGACGTGGAACTTGTGATTTCATGGACCATTTAATCACCATATTGGTAAATAGCCGAGACAGGGGTGCTCAGGGTGATTCCAAATCGGCGATGAGACCGGGTCTCCTCGGCTTTGCCGCGTTGTTTAAATTCCTCGGAATATCGATCGTGAATCGAGGACAGAAATCGTTGCTACGGTGGAAGCTCGATAAGTAACTCAACTCGGGGCTTGGGGGGTGGAGGATTCTTGGAAACGTTTTTTGAGAGGAACGGAAGTTGAGAAAAAAATTGTCGCGAAATCGCAGTCGAGGGATTAAAATTGAGAACCGCTCTGCAGAAGGCAGCGGATGAGGGTAAACGGAAAAGCCCCGCAAGGCAGCCGGGCACCGGCCAAATAGATAAAGTCGACTGTATGCAGAGGGTATACTAATTATGCAGACAACTATTGCGCGGGTTCTCATTAAACGACGCCAACAAATTCGATTACTCCTGGTTCCAAATTGTGCCTCGCGGTGAACCCAGCAGCGCATCGCGACCTTCCCTCGGCCCGAGTTGAGCCTCCCCCGAGTCCCAGGATCCTCGCACCCGAGGGACGAAGAGCACTTCCTCCAGGGGCCGAACTCGGGACTCTGCGAATTTATTTTACGACTAAACAGAAAATTAGTGAACGCTTGGGTTTGCGGTATTTAGGCCTGCGAGGAGCTTCGGCGTCTCCTTCAACGCACAGCGCGCGTCGACTCCACAAGCTGACAGTAGGTACTCTTGCCGATCCCGGGATTAATTGGGTCGAAACGGTTAGGTGCCGCACGATTAATGAAAAATTAGTTAAAGGGAAAGCCCTCGACCGCTTCTCTAAGTCCAAAACGATCCCCGCTGCAGTAACCGCAGGGAGCTCAAACTTGGCAAGAAACACGACGCACCCTGTCCAAAACTACCTGACCTATAGGCTAGGTGGAAGAATTAATTAACCCTTCGAACAACCCGGGGGACGATTTTGCCTTCTTGCGCGGAATGCGTTCATGGTTAAAATCCTTTATGCACTTCGCTAGTGCTGGCGATGAATCGCACCATCTTCAAACTGCACAACTTTTCCTCCACGTGCCTACAGCTGCAAGCTCAGCTGTTGAAGTAAACTCCCGAAGAAGGAAAAACGGTCGGGATCGTGTAATACTTTGCACAGGGTACTGTACAAACGGGTTGGCTTACACGGACGTAACACGCAACTGATATCCACCATACGTGCGGGGAGTGACGGGAAACTTTGCTTCGCCGTACAATTTATAATTTAATTTTCTAGACGAGTAATTTTTACCTCCATATTACGGGGCACGGCTCGTGGCTACGGCCAAAATTCTACGGCCACATACACAAACTCGTATCTCTTACACTTGCACGAGGACCTGAACCAACGAGACTACACGTATACGTACCGAGACGCGTTTGTGTCGAGGTACAATAATGCCAACAACTGTATGTGAGTGTGTGTGTGTGAGTGTAGTTACAGTCGGTTGCGAATCTGAGCGGCTAGTAACGGTTATGCCTATCATTATTGCTTTGTTATACACGTCTGCGTGTACTGTGCGTTACAGTTTTTGGTTTGCTCGGTAATAACGATTAAATTTCCAACCGTGGTGTATAAGGTAAACGCTACTATCAAACGTAATTGGGAGCGAATGTGGCAGCTCTCTCTCCGATTAAGATAGAAATTCACCTCAGAATGGAGACCGGCCCAATTCGGCATTTAGACTCGTGCTCGGTGTCTCAGAACGAAACCTTGCTTTTACTTCGTTGAATGGAGCAATCGCGGCATACGAGATTATAGAAAAATATCAGGTTCGTCGTGTCGCATACTTACATATGATGGAAGACCCGATTGATGTTGGATATTAATATTATTAGTTGTGGAACGAAGATGAGGCGTGAGCTTTTCTTTTATCTACGTATTAATTCATTCATCTTATCGCATATTTTTTACATAATAATTAGAATATCCCGGTAGGAAACCTGTAGCGCTTGCTTTTATACCGGTATAAAACGTGGAAGTGCAGCTCGGTGCGCAGCGTTGGTTCAAGTTCCATATGCAGGGAATTCGGTGCCAAAATTGCATCGGAGGGGAGGGTATAGGTGGTGCAATTACAGCGGTGCCAACTAACCCTTTCCCCCGCAGTATGTAAACGACACATAAATAAATCGATTCAATTCCGTTTCGACGAGGCAGCAGCGCCTACCGGCGCCCTTCTATAAAAATTTATCGTCTGGGAAATTGTTTTGTGCGCCAGTCCAGCGCGTACGACGAGCGTGCGTCAGTGCGTTACCGGGTTTGTACGTATTTCCCGCCCCCTCAAGCGTCCAACGATAGCCTGTATAAGGTAAGCCTGAACAACTGACCGTACGAGCTTTGTGACCGTGGTGGTAGAGCGGCGCTAAGCCTGTTCAGGGCGTTAATTAACAAAAAGTCATTAAACTTTCTACGTCGGGGTACTGAACGCGAGGATTTACCTGCAGAGGCAAACTTCCGGCGTTTGTGTCCTCTCCAGATGTGCGAACGCGCTTCAGCGACGCCCGATTTTTCAGTCTTGCGATTTCGGCCGTTGCGTTTTTATTTTTTTGTTTTTTTTTTTCGTTTGCGGTGAAAAATTGGGGGCGATATCCTTTTACCGCGTGTATGTTGCAGGGCCGAATAAAATAAACGCAAGTCGTGTCGGGGGGGCGAGCGGTTTATCAAAAAATCAATTATAATAAATTTCTGGACGGACAAAGAGACAGACGAATCCGATGTTACTGTTCCTCGACACGAAAAGCATTAATCCAACGGATGTCAGAGTTGGATGGTGATAATGAAACGTTCTACTTTATCGGCCCCCAGAGGTATTCCCAACCGCCTAAAGTTCAATCCGTGTCTGATACAAAAGATCACCGAAGTCCTACCCCCGCCACCCCCATCGCACCTCCCACCAATCCCGCGTCTCTAACAAACCCCTACGAATGCGGTCTCTAACATTACAGCCCTCCCCAAGCTTGCTTCGGGGATCACTCTGACATTTCAGACTGCCTACTCGCCTCGTTCGTTTATGCCATTGCAGGGAAAATTAATTTAGATTACGTGAAATATCGTCCGCATGAATTTCTCCAATGTTTTTAATCATACGTGTCAGGTTACTATAAAGTTCATCCCCTGGCTCTGAATATGAACGACCTGTCAGAGATGGACGAATTTTCTCACCCGCCGCCACATGATAATTCCTTCAATGCTCTTCTCGTGAGAAAGAAGTGTTGCTAATATTAGCGCTCAATTTTTCGCTGCGCAGAGGGTATGAATTTAGAATCAGATGAGTCTATTTTCAACAGACCGTATGATTACGAGTTTATTGGATGAGCTGCGACAATCATTTCATTTCTGATTGAATTTGGTATCATACCCCTACATGTGATGCACAGAAAGATCGTCGTTTTCCATCTCTGTAACGTAGCGGTACACGTTTAAACCAGACCCTCGAGTTGTTTGATAGTTTGAATAAGAAGAAAATTTTTACGAAGTTCCACCCTTTCGGAGCAGAGGTCAAACTATTGTTCGCCCCTCATATCTCGAGCCTGGAGCGACGCACATACTCGAGACGATGGAGCGGGCGAGTCGCGGCGCTGTAGAATTGTAGATACCAGAAGCTACTAGGAGGAGATCTTCTAGCACTCGCTCTCTTGTTTGCTGCAGCGTCCTATCCTACTGCCAGGGACCAATTAGTTGCATTTCTCTTAGCCGAGTCTATTATTTGCTATGCTGTTTGACACGGGGAAGTTTTGAACGTAGCTCCGTCTTTCCAGCAGCGAATTCGTGTCGTTCGGTTTTTTTCCTAGAGGCAAAACGGACCCTAGACCTGCACCGGTCTCCAGAGATCAAAGAAGACCCAAACGCTACTATTTATTACTTGTGATTGACGCTGACGTGGAGCTCTTCCTTTACACGCGGGCCGCTCGTGCAGGCGCGGAGGTCCAGCGCCTTCGGGTTATACCTGGAAAAACGGTCAAGACCTACAACGAGTAAAAATCGTTTACAGCTGCGATTACCCATTCCTTTAGAATTAGCGTGACAACCAACATGCGAGTGTAAACCGTGCGGGCAGTGCGGCCCTCCTGCCGCTTCGTCCCAGTTCGGTGTCGTCAGTAGCGTTTTTACTCGTGCACCGGTCAGCAGGACTGCATCGTCTTGTCCTTCTCGAGAAGAAACTGCGAGTCTTACGACTATTTATTAATTGCGCCGGTTTCGCTATTGCGCTTTTTCACCTCCATGTTCCGTTAATCACCCTTATATATATTCTCTTGAGGGTGGCCATCTAAGGGTTGGCGAAGCGAGCGGTTCGCCGAAGCGGATGAAAACAGCCGGGCCTTCCGCCATTCGTGTCTGCGCTCATCCTCTGCATCCTGACTTACCCGTGCTGCAAGTCGCAAAGGCTCCGTTGCAAAGCAGTGGATGAGCACGAGGGATTGCACAAGGGCAAACATTGTCTGATTGTTTTCCCGGTACCTTTTTTCTCTTTTTTTTCTGTTCCTCCAACTAATGAGGAGCAAATCTCAAGATAACTGTTTGGGAATCCCTCGAAAGAAAAATGCAGTAATTACCTATGGAAATGGCGCAAATATTATTTCAGCTGTTATGTAGACCGGGGCACTTTTTCGAAAAGAAACTAAAATTTTTCCAACGGCTCGTCATTGTGCTTGAAAAATCTTTCAGCTGAAATTCTCTTTCGTTGATGTTATGTGTACAGTAGTACATATATTTGGAGCAAATGTAGAGCAAAATTAGTGCGAGAAATGTTCAAAGGATCGATCAATAAGATCCAAGTTTTGACGGTCTCGATCACTTACCACGTTTCTTCAACATTCACCAGCCTGTTGCCGTTTCTAACATTTTCATTTCTCTGCCAACGTCTGAAATACTTGGCAAGTGAACTCTGAGGCGTCTGGGATTTGAAAAACTCTTTGATATATTTTTTTTAGAAAATCAGATAAAAATAACGGTCTGAACGACTACCGTGTTTATTAATGAATTCGTTCAAAATTGTAACAATTTTGTTTCAGGATAGTTTTAGAAAAAAATGAAGAAAAAGAATTGGAAAATTGCTTAAGATAGTTTCAATGCTTTTCCAAAGTCAAACGACTCTAAAAAAATATGCCGGACTTTGGACCCCTGGAGACAGAGCAAAACAGAGACTCACTACTGCTGAAAGCCGGTCTCTGTGACCCTTGAAGATGACTTAGCCACAGTAGTCACGCGAGGGAAGGGATCGTTCAGAGGGAAACGATGGAGACGAAGGTTTGAAATCCCGTCGGTGACGGTGTCGCGACGATCGTTTTTGTGTAAAACAGAGAGGTAAAACACTATTTTTAAATTTCTGCAATTTTTTCCACAGATTCTGGGTTATAGATAAACAAGATCTATGACGATTAGAAATTGGGATACGGTGATTGCCTCATGTTTTTTATATATATATATATATATTTTTTTAGTTAGTTTCTAAAGTGAAGTGAAAATTAATTCACAATATTCCTCACAGAAATGAAACAAAAGAAAACATGTCTTGGAAAAGTTTGATATTTTGTATATTTTCTAAAATAAATGAGAAAAATCTTTTTTTTACAATAGAAAAGATCAATATCCAAGATTAATGAAAGAATAAGTGTTTTAAAAATCAATGTAGGGGTCCTATTTGTGTGATGAACATTGAACATTATAAGACGCGAACTTGACAGTGAATGTCAAGGTTGACACCCTGCGGCATTGACTATGGAGAGCTTCATCATGATTTTCGAGGCGAAAGATTGAGATATCTTCGAGAAGCGTGAAATTTGTCAATGATTGTCATCAACGCCAAACAACATTAACATTTACACTGATACGTATAAGTACCTCAGCACCTGTAACATCCAAGATCGAAGACTTGAATGTGCAGAATTGATCAATTTTGTAAATCTATGAATCTGTATGAATACGGATGAAAGTCAGCATGTAACAGTATTCTATACTTCCATATACTCAAAATAAGAAACAACGATGAAAATACGCAAATACTTACCATTTTTGAGCTGTAAAGATCTTGGCAACTCTATACAGACTGCGCTCTATATGACTCTATGGACTGCGCGCAATCGAATACTCACGTAAAATTACGTCAGAATAGGGCATGAAAAGACTGTTTGCAGCGTTTTTCAGAGCCGATGAAATATTCAATATAAATCCGAAGGGGTAAGCCTTACTTATTTTTGAGCGAAAAATCATTCGTCTTTGGATCGATTGTACAATCCTTTCTAGACTAGTTGAACCCTCAGGATGGAGAAAAATGAAGCAGCACACGACCAGCAGTGACGGGAATACGAAGGAAACCGTTGTATATTAATTGTTCATTTATTTTTATATTGATTGCATGAAGATCAGACGATACAATATCATACCTTATAATAAAATAAACCACATTCTGCAAAGTCGTGTTGGCCCTGTACGCATGCCAAAACTTGAGCTGTATGATAAACTATGATATTAATTATATGATGTAGTATTTTTTATATTCTGATAAGGACAATGTATACTGCGCACTTACTTCCTTGTGTAGTACGTAGTTTCTTATGTAATTGTAGATCATGACTTTGTATTATTCTTGATTTTTGATTTCAATTATATTTATGCACTTGTTAGATTACTATACGCTGATACACGAACATTTGTACTGGAATTAGGGCTTATTGAATAAACTGTAACCTTCAGCTCAGCAGACGTGTTTGTTCTTTCACACCTTTCAGAAAATCTGTGGCAAGTTTCATGTATTATGGACGTAACTTTGATTCCGATATTCGTAAGGTGACCCTTGCTGATTTTGTCATTTTTGGGGACTGATCAGACCATCAGAGGTAGCTACTCAGATATGGGGAACGGCAAAAGACAACGAACTGAAGAAATTCTGAATATTCTTTAGTTTTTTTGCTGTAACTTTTAATCGGTTTCTCGCAGCGTATTTAGACTAAGATTGATCGATTTCTCTCGCAGAATTACGTCGAAATAGTGCCCTGAGGGATTGATTGCAGCACTTTCCGAAACCGTCGAAATTTTCGCCAAAAATCCAAAGGGGTTAGCCTTAGTTTTTTCTCGATTTTTGGAGCCGGAAATTTTGCGTCTCCGAATCGATTAGTATGACCCTTTCTGGAGTAATTCGACCACCACGAACTCAGAGAACACATGAAAAAGAGCCTAGAACCGACAGCAGAGAAATGACGACGGAAATCTGCAGTTTTACTGATGTAAATTTTCAGGCGCTGCTCGCAACGTATTGGGACTGCGCTCAATCGATTTCTCTCGCAAAATTACGTCAGATTCGTGCCCTAAGAAATTAATTGCAGCCTTTTTTGAAATCGTCGAAATTTTCGACAAAAATCCAAAGGGGTTAGCATTAGTTTTTTCTCGATTTTCGGAGCCGAAAATTTTGCGTCTATGCATCGATTAGTATGACCCTTCCTAGAGTAATTCGACCACCAGGAACTCAAAAAATACATGCAAAAGAGCGTAGGACCAACAGCAGAGGAATGACAACAAAAATCTGCAGTTTTTCGGCTGTAACTTTTCAGGCGCTGCTCGCAGCGTATTGGGACTGCGCTCAATCGATTTCTCTCGCAAAATTACGTCGGAATAGTGCCCTAAGAAATTAATTGCATCCTTTTTCAAAATCGTCGAAATTTCCAACAAAAATCCAAAGGGGTTAGCCTCAGTTTTTTCTCGATTTTTGGAGCCGAAAATTTTGCGTCTCTGAATCGATTAGTATGACCATTGCCAGAGTAATTAGACCACCGGGAACTCAAAAATCACATGCAAAAGAGCGTAGGACCAACGGCAGACAAATGGCGAGGAAAAACTGCAGTTTTTCGGCTGTAACTCTTCAGGCGCTGCTCGCAGCGTATTAGGACTGCGCTCAATCGATTTCTCTCGCAAAATTACGTCGGAATAGTGCCCTAAGAAATTAATTGCAGCCTTTTTCAAAATCGTCGAAATTTTCGACAAAAATCCAAAGGGGTTAGCCTCAGTTTTTTCTCGATTTTTGAAGCCGAAAATTTTGCGCTTCTGAATCGATTAGTATGACCATTGCCAGAGTAATTCGACCACTGGGAACTCAAAAATCACATGCAAAAGAGCGTAGGACCAACGGCAGACAAATGGCGAGAAAAAACTGCAGTTTTTCGGCTGTAACTTTTCAGGCGCTGCTCGCAGCGTATTGGGACTGCGCTCAATCGATTTCTTTCGCAAAATTACGTCGGAATAGTGCCCTAAGAAATTAATTGCATCCTTTTTCAAAATCGTCGAAATTTTCGACAAAAATCCAAAGGGGTTAGCCTCAGTTTTTTCTCGATTTTTGGAGCCGAAAATTTTGCGTCTCTGAATCGATTAGTATGACCATTCCTAGAGTAATTCGACCACCAGGAACTCAGAAAACACATGCAAAAGAGCGTAGAACCAACAGCAGAGAAATGACGACAAAAAACTGCAGTTTTTCGGCTGTAACTTTTCAGGCGCTGCTCGCAGCGTATTAGGACTGCGCTCAATCGATTTCTCTCGCAAAATTACGTCGGAATAGTGCCCTAAGAAATTAATTGCAGCCTTTTTCAAAATCGTCGAAATTTTCGACAAAAATCCAAAGGGGTTAGCCTCAGTTTTTTCGCGATTTTTGAAGCCGAAAATTTTGCGCTTCTGAATCGATTAGTATGACCATTGCCAGAGTAATTCGACCACTGGGAACTCAAAAATCACATGCAAAAGAGCGTAGGACCAACGGCAGACAAATGGCGAGAAAAAACTGCAGTTTTTCGGCTGTAACTTTTCAGGCGCTGCTCGCAGCGTATTGGGACTGCGCTCAATCGATTTCTTTCGCAAAATTACGTCGGAATAGTGCCCTAAGAAATTAATTGCATCCTTTTTCAAAATCGTCGAAATTTTCGACAAAAATCCAAAGGGGTTAGCCTCAGTTTTTTCTCGATTTTTGGAGCCGAAAATTTTGCGTCTCTGAATCGATTAGTATGACCATTCCTAGAGTAATTCGACCACCAGGAACTCAGAAAACACATGCAAAAGAGCGTAGAACCAACAGCAGAGAAATGACGACAAAAATCTGCAGTTTTTCGGCTGTAACTTTTCAGGCGCTGCTCGCAGCGTATTGGGACTGCGCTCAATCGATTTCTCTCGAAAAATTACGTCGGAATAGTGCCCGAAGAAATTAATTGCAGCCTTTTTCAAAATCGTCGAAATTTTCGACAAAAATGCAAAGGGGTTAGCCTTACTTTTTTCTCGATTTTCGGCGCCGAAAATTTTGCGTCTCCGAATCGATTAGTATGACCCTTCCTAGAGTAATTCGACCACCAGGAACTCAAAAAATAAATGCAAAAGAGCGTAGGACCAACAGCAGAGGAATGACAACAAAAATCTGCAGTTTTTCGGCTGTAACTTTTCAGGCGCTGCTCGCAGCGTATTGGGACTGCGCTCAATCGATTTCTCTCGCAAAATTACGTCGGAATAGTGCCCCAAGAAATTAAATGCAGCCTTTTTTAAAATCGTCGAAATTTTCGACAAGAATCCAAAGGGGTTAGCCTCAGTTTTTTCTCGATTTTTGAAGCCGAAAATTTTGCGTCTCTGAATCGATTAGTATGACCCTTCCCAGAGTAATTCGACCACCAGGAACTCAAAAATCACATGCAAAAGAGCGTAGGACCAACGGCAGACAAATGGCGAGGAAAAACTGCAGTTTTTCGGCTGTAACTCTTCAGGCGCTGCTCGCAGCGTATTCGGACTGCGCTCAATCGATTTCTCTCGAAAAATTACGTCGGAATAGTGCCCTAAGAAATTAATTGCAGCCTTTTTCAAAATCGTCGAAATTTCCGACAAAAATCCAAAGGGGTTAGCCTTAGTTTTTTCTCGATTTTCGGAGCCGAAAATTTTGCGTCTCTGAATCGATTAGTATGACCCTTCCTAGAGTAATTCGACCACCAGGAACTCAAAAAATAAATGCAAAAGAGCGTAGGACCAACAGCAGAGGAATGACAACAAAAATCTGCAGTTCTTCGGCTGTCACTTTTCAGGCGCTGCTCGCAGCATATTGGGACTGCGCTCAATCGATTTCTCTCGAAAAATTACGTCGGAATAGTGCCCTAAGAAATCAATTGCACCCTTTTTCAAAATCGTCGAAATTTCCGACAAAAATCCAAAGGGGTTAGCCTTAGTTTTTTCTCGATTTTCGGAGCCGAAAATTTTGCGTCTCCGAATCGATTAGTTTGACCCTTCCTAGAGTAATTCGACCACCAGAAACTCAAAAAACACATGCAAAAGAGCGTAGGACCAACAGCAGGGAAATGACTACAAAAATCTGCAGTTTTTCGGCTGTAACTTTTCAGGCACTGCTCGCAGCGTATTGGGACTGCGCTCAATCGATTTCTCTCGAAAAATTACGTCGGAATAGTGCCCTAAGAATTAATTGCAGCCTTTTTCAAAATCGTCGAAATTTTCGACAAAAATCCAAAGGGGTCAGCCTCAGTTTTTTCTCGATTTTTGGAGCCGAAAATTTTGCGTCTCTGAATCGATTAGTATGACCCTTCCCAGAGTAATTCGACCACCAGGAACTCAAAAATCACATGCAAAAGAGCGTAGGACCAACGGCAGACAAATGGCGAGGAAAAACTGCAGTTTTTCGGCTGTAACTCTTCAGGCGCTGCTCGCAGCGTATTCGGACTGCGCTCAATCGATTTCTCTCGCAAAATTACGTCGGAATAGTGCCCTAAGAAATTAATTGCATCCTTTTTCAAAATCGTCGAAATTTCCAACAAAAATCCAAAGGGGTTAGCCTCAGTTTTTTCTCGATTTTTGGAGCCGAAAATTTTGCGTCTCTGAATCGATTAGTATGACCATTGCCAGAGTAATTCGACCACCGGGAACTCAAAAATCACATGCAAAAGAGCGTAGGACCAACGGCAGACAAATGGCGAGGAAAAACTGCAGTTTTTCGGCTGTAACTCTTCAGGCGCTGCTCGCAGCGTATTCGGACTGCGCTCAATCGATTTCTCTCGCAAAATTACGTCGGAATAGTGCCCTAAGAAATTAATTGCATCCTTTGTCAAAATCGTCGAAATTTTCGACAAAAATCCAAAGGGGTTAGCCTTAGTTTTTTCTCGATTTTTGAAGCCGAAAATTTTGCGTTTCTGAATCGATTAGTATGACCATTCCTAGAGTAATTCGACCACCAGAAACTCAAAAAACACATGCAAAAGAACGTAGGACCAACAGCAGGGAAATGACTACAAAAATCTGCAGTTTTTCGGCTGTAACTTTTCAGGCGCTGCTCGCAGCGTATTGGGACTGCGCTCAATCGATTTCTCTCGCAAAATTACGTCGGAATAGTGCCCTAAGAAATTAATTGCATCCTTTTTCAAAATCGTCGAAATTTTCGACAAAAATCCAAAGGGGTTAGCCTTAGTTTTTTCTCGATTTTTGAAGCCGAAAATTTTGCGCTTCTGAATCGATTAGTATGACCATTGCCAGAGTAATTCGACCACTGGGAACTCAAAAATCACATGCAAAAGAGCGTAGGACCAACGGCAGACAAATGGCGAGGAAAAACTGCAGTTTTTCGGCTGTAACTTTTCAGGCGCTGCTCGCAGCGTATTGGGACTGCGCTCAATCGATTTCTCTCGCAAAATTACGTCGGAATAGTGCCCTAAGAAATTAATTGCATCCTTTTTCAAAATCGTCGAAATTTTCGACAAAAATCCAAAGGGGTTAGCCTCAGTTTTATCTCGATTTTTGGAGCCGAAAATTTTGCGTCTCTGAATCAGTTAGTATGACCATTGCCAGAGTAATTCGACCACCGGGAACTCAAAAATCACATGCAAAAGAGCGTAGGACCAACGGCAGACAAATGGCGTGGAAAAACTGCAGTTTTTCGGCTGTAACTCTTCAGGCGCTGCTCGCAGCGTATTAGGACTGCGCTCAATCGATTTCTCTCGCAAAATTACGTCGGAATAGTGCCCTAAGAAATTAATTGCAGCCTTTTTCAAAATCGTCGAAATTTTCGACAAAAATCCAAAGGGGTTAGCCTTAGTTTTTTCTCGATTTTTGAAGCCGAAAATTTTGCGCTTCTGAATCGATTAGTATGACCATTCCTAGAGTAATTCGACCACCAGGAACTCAAAAAATAAATGCAAAAGAGCGTAGGACCAACAGCAGAGGAATGACAACAAAAATCTGCAGTTTTTCGGCTGTAACTTTTCAGGCGCTGCTCGCAGCGTATTGGGACTGCGCTCAATCGATTTTTCTCGAAAAATTACGTCGGAATAGTGCCCTAAGAAATTAATTGCATCCTTTTTCAAAATCGTCGAAATTTTCGACAAAAATCCAAAGGGGTTAGCCTCAGTTTTTTCTCGATTTTTGGAGCCGAAAATTTTGCGTCTCTGAATCGATTAGTATGACCATTCCCAGAGTAATTCGACCACCGGAAACTCATAAATCACATGCAAAAGAGCGTAGGACCAACGGCAGACAAATGGCGAGGAAAAACTGCAGTTTTTCGGCTGTAACTCTTCAGGCGCTGCTCGCAGCGTATTGGGACTGCGCTCAATCGATTTCTCCCGCAAAATTACGTCGGAATAGTGCCCCAAGAAATTAATTGCATCCTTTTTCAAAATCGTCGAAATTTTCGACAAAAATCCAAAGGGGTTAGCCTTAGTTTTTTCTCGATTTTTGAAGCCGAAAATTTTGCGCTTCTGAATCGATTAGTATGACCATTCCTAGAGTAATTCGACCACCAGGAACTCAAAAAACACATGCAAAAGAGCGTAGGACCAACAGCAGAGAAATGACGACAAAAATCTGCAGTTCTTCGGCTGTAACTTTTCAGGCGCTGCTCGCAGCGTATTGGGACTGCGCTCAATCGATTTATCTCGAAAAATTACGTCGGAATAGTGCCCTAAGAAATTAATTGCAGCCTTTTTCAAAATCGTCGAAATTTTCGACAAAAATCCAAAGGGGTTAGCCTTACTTTTTTCTCGATTTTCGGCGCCGAAAATTTTGCGTCTCCGAATCGATTAGTATGACCCTTCCTAGAGTAATTCGACCACCAGGAACATAAAAAATAACTGCAAAAGAGCGTAGGACCAACAGCAGAGGAATGACAACAAAAATCTGCAGTTTTTCGGCTGTCACTTTTCAGGCGCTGCTCGCAGCATATTGGGACTGCGCTCAATCGATTTCTCTCGAAAAATTACGTCGGAATAGTGCCCTAAGAAATCAATTGCACCCTTTTTCAAAATCGTCGAAATTTCCGACAAAAATCCAAAGGGGTTAGCCTTAGTTTTTTCTCGATTTTCGGAGCCGAAAATTTTGCGTCTCCGAATCGATTAGTTTGACCCTTCCTAGAGTAATTCGACCACCAGAAACTCAAAAAACACATGCAAAAGAGCGTAGGACCAACAGCAGGGAAATGACTACAAAAATCTGCAGTTTTTCGGCTGTAACTTTTCAGGCACTGCTCGCAGCGTATTGGGACTGCGCTCAATCGATTTCTCTCGAAAAATTACGTCGGAATAGTGCCCTAAGAATTAATTGCAGCCTTTTTCAAAATCGTCGAAATTTTCGACAAAAATCCAAAGGGGTCAGCCTCAGTTTTTTCTCGATTTTTGGAGCCGAAAATTTTGCGTCTCTGAATCGATTAGTATGACCCTTCCCAGAGTAATTCGACCACCAGGAACTCAAAAATCACATGCAAAAGAGCGTAGGACCAACGGCAGACAAATGGCGAGGAAAAACTGCAGTTTTTCGGCTGTAACTCTTCAGGCGCTGCTCGCAGCGTATTCGGACTGCGCTCAATCGATTTCTCTCGCAAAATTACGTCGGAATAGTGCCCTAAGAAATTAATTGCATCCTTTGTCAAAATCGTCGAAATTTTCGACAAAAATCCAAAGGGGTTAGCCTTAGTTTTTTCTCGATTTTTGAAGCCGAAAATTTTGCGTTTCTGAATCGATTAGTATGACCATTACTAGAGTAATTCGACCACCAGAAACTCAAAAAACACATGCAAAAGAGCGTAGGACCAACAGCAGGGAAATGACTACAAAAATCTGCAGTTTTTCGGCTGTAACTTTTCAGGCGCTGCTCGCAGCGTATTGGGACTGCGCTCAATCGATTTCTCTCGCAAAATTACGTCGGAATAGTGCCCTAAGAAATCAATTGCATCCTTTTTCAAAATCGTCGAAATTTTCGACAAAAATCCAAAGGGGTTAGCCTTACTTTTTTCTCGATTTTCGGCGCCGAAAATTTTGCGTCTCCGAATCGATTAGTATGACCCTTCCTAGAGTAATTCGACCACCAGGAACCCAAAAAATAACTGCAAAAGAGCGTAGGACCAACAGCAGAGGAATGACAACAAAAATCTGCAGTTTTTCGGCTGTAACTTTTCAGGCGCTGCTCGCAGCGTATTGGGACTGCGCTCAATCGATTTCTCTCGCAAAATTACGTCGGAATAGTGCCCTAAGAAATCAATTGCATCCTTTTTCAAAATCGTCGAAATTTCCAACAAAAATCCAAAGGGGTTAGCCTCAGTTTTTTCTCGATTTTTGGAGCCGAAAATTTTGCGTCTCTGAATCGATTAGTATGACCATTGCCAGAGTAATTCGACCACCGGGAACTCAAAAATCACATGCAAAAGAGCGTAGGACCAACGGCAGACAAATGGCGAGGAAAAACTGCAGTTTTTCGGCTGTAACTCTTCAGGCGCTGCTCGCAGCGTATTCGGACTGCGCTCAATCGATTTCTCTCGCAAAATTACGTCGGAATAGTGCCCTAAGAAATTAATTGCATCCTTTGTCAAAATCGTCGAAATTTTCGACAAAAATCCAAAGGGGTTAGCCTTAGTTTTTTCTCGATTTTTGAAGCCGAAAATTTTGCGTTTCTGAATCGATTAGTATGACCATTCCTAGAGTAATTCGACCACCAGAAACTCAAAAAACACATGCAAAAGAACGTAGGACCAACAGCAGGGAAATGACTACAAAAATCTGCAGTTTTTCGGCTGTAACTTTTCAGGCGCTGCTCGCAGCGTATTGGGACTGCGCTCAATCGATTTCTCTCGCAAAATTACGTCGGAATAGTGCCCTAAGAAATTAATTGCATCCTTTTTCAAAATCGTCGAAATTTTCGACAAAAATCCAAAGGGGTTAGCCTTAGTTTTTTCTCGATTTTTGAAGCCGAAAATTTTGCGCTTCTGAATCGATTAGTATGACCATTGCCAGAGTAATTCGACCACTGGGAACTCAAAAATCACATGCAAAAGAGCGTAGGACCAACGGCAGACAAATGGCGAGGAAAAACTGCAGTTTTTCGGCTGTAACTTTTCAGGCGCTGCTCGCAGCGTATTGGGACTGCGCTCAATCGATTTCTCTCGCAAAATTACGTCGGAATAGTGCCCTAAGAAATTAATTGCATCCTTTTTCAAAATCGTCGAAATTTTCGACAAAAATCCAAAGGGGTTAGCCTCAGTTTTATCTCGATTTTTGGAGCCGAAAATTTTGCGTCTCTGAATCAGTTAGTATGACCATTGCCAGAGTAATTCGACCACCGGGAACTCAAAAATCACATGCAAAAGAGCGTAGGACCAACGGCAGACAAATGGCGTGGAAAAACTGCAGTTTTTCGGCTGTAACTCTTCAGGCGCTGCTCGCAGCGTATTAGGACTGCGCTCAATCGATTTCTCTCGCAAAATTACGTCGGAATAGTGCCCTAAGAAATTAATTGCAGCCTTTTTCAAAATCGTCGAAATTTTCGACAAAAATCCAAAGGGGTTAGCCTTAGTTTTTTCTCGATTTTTGAAGCCGAAAATTTTGCGCTTCTGAATCGATTAGTATGACCATTCCTAGAGTAATTCGACCACCAGGAACTCAAAAAATAAATGCAAAAGAGCGTAGGACCAACAGCAGAGGAATGACAACAAAAATCTGCAGTTTTTCGGCTGTAACTTTTCAGGCGCTGCTCGCAGCGTATTGGGACTGCGCTCAATCGATTTTTCTCGAAAAATTACGTCGGAATAGTGCCCTAAGAAATTAATTGCATCCTTTTTCAAAATCGTCGAAATTTTCGACAAAAATCCAAAGGGGTTAGCCTCAGTTTTTTCTCGATTTTTGGAGCCGAAAATTTTGCGTCTCTGAATCGATTAGTATGACCATTCCCAGAGTAATTCGACCACCGGAAACTCATAAATCACATGCAAAAGAGCGTAGGACCAACGGCAGACAAATGGCGAGGAAAAACTGCAGTTTTTCGGCTGTAACTCTTCAGGCGCTGCTCGCAGCGTATTGGGACTGCGCTCAATCGATTTCTCCCGCAAAATTACGTCGGAATAGTGCCCCAAGAAATTAATTGCATCCTTTTTCAAAATCGTCGAAATTTTCGACAAAAATCCAAAGGGGTTAGCCTTAGTTTTTTCTCGATTTTTGAAGCCGAAAATTTTGCGCTTCTGAATCGATTAGTATGACCATTCCTAGAGTAATTCGACCACCAGGAACTCAAAAAACACATGCAAAAGAGCGTAGGACCAACAGCAGAGAAATGACGACAAAAATCTGCAGTTCTTCGGCTGTAACTTTTCAGGCGCTGCTCGCAGCGTATTGGGACTGCGCTCAATCGATTTATCTCGAAAAATTACGTCGGAATAGTGCCCTAAGAAATTAATTGCAGCCTTTTTCAAAATCGTCGAAATTTTCGACAAAAATCCAAAGGGGTTAGCCTCAGTTTTTTCTCGATTTTTGGAGCCGAAAATTTTGCGTCTCTGAATCGATTAGTATGACCATTGCCAGAGTAATTCGACCACCGGGAACTCAAAAATCACATGCAAAAGAGCGTAGGACCAACGGCAGACAAATGGCGAGGAAAAACTGCAGTTTTTCGGCTGTAACTCTTCAGGCGCTGCTCGCAGCGTATTAGGACTGCGCTCAATCGATTTCTCTCGCAAAATTACGTCGGAATAGTGCCCTAAGAAATTGATTGCAGCCTTTTTCAAAATCGTCGAAATTTTCGACAAAAATCCAAAGGGGTTAGCCTTAGTTTTTTCTCGATTTTTGAAGCCGAAAATTTTGCGCTTCTGAATCGATTAGTATGACCATTCCTAGAGTAATTCGACCACCAGGAACTCAAAAAACACATGCAAAAGAGCGTAGGACCAACAGCAGAGAAATGACGACAAAAATCTGCAGTTTTTCGGCTGTAACTTTTCAGGCGCTGCTCGCAGCGTATTGGGACTGCGCTCAATCGATTTCTCTCGAAAAATTACGTCGGAATAGTGCCCTAAGAAATTAATTGCAGCCTTTTTCAAAATCGTCGAAATTTTCGACAAAAATCCAAAGGGGTTAGCCTTAGTTTTTTCTCGATTTTCGGAGCCGAAAATTTTGCGTCTCCGAATCGATTAGTATGACCCTTCCTAGAGTAATTCGACCACCAGGAACTCAAAAAATAAATGCAAAAGAGCGTAGGACCAACAGCAGAGGAATGACAACAAAAATCTGCAGTTTTTCGGCTGTCACTTTTCAGGCGCTGCTCGCAGCGTATTAGGACTGCGCTCAATCGATTTCTCTCGCAAAATTACGTCGGAATAGTGCCCTAAGAAATTAAATGCAGCCTTTTCTAAAATCGTCGAAATTTTCGACAAAAATCCAAAGGGGTTAGCCTCAGTTTTTTCTCGATTTTTGGAGCCGAAAATTTTGCGTCTCTGAATCGATTAGTATGACCCTTCCCAGAGTAATTCGACCACCAGGAACTCAAAAATCACATGCAAAAGAGCGTAGGACCAACGGCAGACAAATGGCGAGGAAAAACTGCAGTTTTTCGGCTGTAACTCTTCAGGCGCTGCTCGCAGCGTATTCGGACTGCGCTCAATCGATTTCTCTCGCAAAATTACGTCGGAATAGTGCCCTAAGAAATTAATTGCATCCTTTGTCAAAATCGTCGAAATTTTCGACAAAAATCCAAAGGGGTTAGCCTTAGTTTTTTCTCGATTTTTGAAGCCGAAAATTTTGCGTTTCTGAATCGATTAGTATGACCATTCCTAGAGTAATTCGACTACCAGGAACTCAAAAAACACATGCAAAAGAGCGTAGGACCAACAGCAGAGAAATGACGACAAAAATCTGCAGTTTTTCGGCTGTAACTTTTCAGGCGCTGCTCGCAGCGTATTGGGACTGCGCTCAATCGATTTCTCTCGAAAAATTACGTCGGAATAGTGCCCTAAGAAATCAATTGCACCCTTTTTCAAAATCGTCGAAATTTCCGACAAAAATCCAAAGGGGTTAGCCTTAGTTTTTTCTCGATTTTCGGAGCCGAAAATTTTGCGTCTCCGAATCGATTAGTTTGACCCTTCCTAGAGTAATTCGACCACCAGAAACTCAAAAAACACATGCAAAAGAGCGTAGGACCAACAGCAGGGAAATGACTACAAAAATCTGCAGTTTTTCGGCTGTAACTTTTCAGGCACTGCTCGCAGCGTATTGGGACTGCGCTCAATCGACTTCTCTCGAAAAATTACGTCGGAATAGTGCCCTAAGAATTAATTGCAGCCTTTTTCAAAATCGTCGAAATTTTCGACAAAAATCCAAAGGGGTTAGCCTCAGTTTTTTCTCGATTTTTGGAGCCGAAAATTTGGCGTCTCTGAATCGATTAGTATGACCCTTCCTAGAGTAATTCGACCACCAGGAACTCAAAAAATAAATGCAAAAGAGCGTAGGACCAACAGCAGAGGAATGACAACAAAAATCTGCAGTTTTTCGGCTGTAACTTTTCAGGCGCTGCTCGCAGCGTATTGGGACTGCGCTCAATCGATTTCTCTCGCAAAATTACGTCGGAATAGTGCCCTAAGAAATTAATTGCAGCCTTTCTCAAAATCGTCAAAATTTTTGACAAAAATCCAAAGGGGTTAGCCTCAGTTTTTTCTCGATTTTTGGAGCCGAAAATTTGGCGTCTCTGAATCGACTAGTATAACCTTTTCTAGAGTAATTGGACCACCCGGAACTCAAAAAACACACGAAAAACAGCGTAGGACTAAAAGCGGAGAAATGACGAGGAAAATCTGCAGTTTTTCGGCTGTCACTCTTCAGGCGCTGCTCGCAGCGTATTGAGACTGCACCTCATCGATTTCTCTAGCAAAATTACGTCGGAATAGTGCCCCAAAGAATTAATCGCAGCACTTTCCGAAATCGTTTAAACTTTCGTCGAAAAACCAAAGAGGTTAGCCTTAGTTTTTTCTCGATTTTCGGAGCCGAAAATTTTGCGTCTCCGAGTCGATTAGTATGACCCTTCCTAGAGTAATTGGACCACCAGTAACACAAAAAACACGTGAAAAACAGCGTAGGACTAGTGATGAGCAAAAGCAAGACCAAGACTCTGGTAGTCTTGGTCTTGGTCTTGGTCTTTTACAGTCAGTCTTGGTCTTTGCCTTGGTCTTGCACTCTCAGAAGATTTTTGCAAGATTCTTGCAGTCTTGCTTTCTTCTACCCCACGATAGCTCGCAAGTTACGTTAGCCAGTGGCTTTTAACCACTCATACAATGTAGACAGTAGAAGATAATAGAAATTGACTCGTCTAATCATGTGGAACATACCTAAATATCTTTCGTTACACGAGATTCATCATCTACATCTAATTAAAGTACGTAAAAACAATTCTTCTTAGTTCCAACACGTATAATTCGGCTAAATAAGGGAAAACAGGAGGTCGGCAGCGGAGAGAGGGGAAGTAAGCTGTACATCACATGAAAAAGCTATTTCATTTCAATAATTAATTTCTTTATTTAATCTGCTTACAACATAATAAAATTGTTTAAACATTCCACAAGTTTACTGCAAAACTGCAAGAGTTTTGCAGTTCGTCTTGTTTTTGCTTGACTCTCGCAAGGTTGGTCTTGGTCTTGGTCTTGGTCTTGGTCTTGGTCTTGCAAAAATGCAAGACCTAAACGAATTTTGCTCATCACTCTCGGTAGGACCAACAGCAGAGAAATGACGATGAAAATCTGCAGTTTTCCGGCTGTAACTTTTCAGGCGCTGCTCGCAAGGTAGCCAGGTAGACGTAGGTGCGAACGAACGAGTCAAGTGTACATGCAGGGAATTTTCTTGTCGTATTGAAGAGGCTCATTAGGGAGTGTTTGTGTTATTGTTTGCACAACATCCGGAGCGGCGAGTACTTGGCGGTGCGCGGGAGAGAGTCCCCCGAGGTGTCGGCGAGACCCGAAGCGCCAAGAGGACCAGAAGCATCCGACACACCAGGGTACTGATTCCACTGATTCTCTCGCCTCATCTCGCCAGCCGGCAGCGCGGAGTCCGCCCGCCTCGCACGCTACTTGCCCTCATTTTTGGTTTCCTTTTAAGCATGCCCCGCACAATACGTATGAAAGCTTGTTAAATAGAAGCACACTTGCACTGATACAAGGCCCGAGACAATACTGACGCTCGAGGACACTCGGAATAACTCGGGAAGGTATGAAGGCACGCGATTGTTACCCGACTGCACACCCACACTCTACCTAACCATCCCTGCACCCTATCCAAGCCCAATGACTGAGCTCACTTTCTGCAATCATTCTCCGGCGTCCTTGTCGCGCTTCTTCTCATCGCAGAAAAGCAACCGGGTCGCAACGGCTAGTGGCAACAGACCGACATTGATCCCTTGAAAAACCCGCCAAGATCCCGATGCGATCCCAACTCCAGTGATCGATTGATTTGACCCCACGGAGCCGGGTCTCCTCGTCGTCGTTAAGTGGCCGGCGGTGAGGGGTCGTGGGGCGGAATAGGGGGGCGGTTGCGTCGAGTGGCGGTACTCACCCGTTGCAGCCGTGCAACTAATGAGACATCGCTAAAGGGCACAGCGGGTGGAGAGACACACGAGCGGATACACTTCACCTGAGACGGGCGGCAGACGAATACACAGAGGCGACGGAGTGCAGTCAGGCACAATTAAAACTGACGCTACTAATGGCGAGTCAAACGTTAACTGCAACCCTACGAGGTACCATGCCGTTGGCCCTGGTCTCTGCGCCGATATTCACGAATCTCTCGCTCTACACAGCGATGCTGTTCTTACCATGAAAAGGACCGATATGGAGGAATACGCTGCGAACCCTGGCTGCCATGGTGTGGTAGCTCGGGGCGGAGCGTGATTATTTTCTGCCTGCTCGTTCATTCAGGTAGCGAAAGATGCGCGTGGCTCCTGGCTTCTGGCTCGTGGCTCCCGGCCCAGCGGGTTCAATTGGAAACAGCAATCACTGCTCGCTTGTATTTTCTTCTTTCTCCTACGCGGCGGCAACGCCGACTCGGCAAGCTCCAATAATAAGCTTCCTATGATATTGCCTCCTCACCTCCGACCCAGTCAATCCGCCGGCAGCACGTGTTCTCTGGAAGCCTGCCCTCGACTTCCTTCCGGCCGTTCTGTGACACTTTCGCGTGATGGTTGACAGGCTTGTTATTTTTCTCCGTACTACCAGAGCGCATTGGAATTCGATCACGGGCTAATTATCCAACGGGATATAACAATAAACCATTCGACGTGTCTCGTTAACGCGGGCCTGTATATCTCGTCGGGACTTTCGGCTCGTGCGGCAGAAGGGAAGAAGGACACTGCGCATAGAAGAAACAAAAAACGAGTATGGGGAAAAAATAGAAGAGAGAAAAACATCCCTCCGTGCCTGCCTGCTTGCCTGCCTGCCTGCCTGCCTGCGTTGCGACGAGGGCCCGAAGGCATAATTTTAGTGGCGCCTACTAAAGCCGTGCTAGTAGGTAGGTATATTATATATCCTCGAGTGCAATGAAAACGTATTGGTTACGTGCTTGTGTGCGTTACGCGTCTGCGTTCATACATCCCGGCCGGCCAAACGGAAGGACCTAAGAGCTCGAAAACTTCACGGAATCTCTCTAGGCCCCTCCATGACGATGTCCCAGCCTCCGCGGCGTGCAGAGATAAACTGCTGCCTTTCATCTACTTCGGATACACATCTTTTGCAGTCCGTTCCGAAAATACATCCCGAAGAAAATAGAAATTTTCTTTTTCAAATACCAGGCCTAGCAAATACCGTGGATCGTCAACGAATTGAGACGAAGAAGATGAATAGGAAGACGAATGAATGTAGCTTAGTCATTCCGCGGTATGATGATCGTTACGGTCACTCGAAAGATTAAAAAAGAGTATATAAATCGAGCGAAGTTGAGACCTCAGGGAGAGTTAACGTCTGGTGCAGTGTTAACGGTCCCATTCGATCTGACAGGGAAGACGCGAGTTGAAGAATACTGACGACGTCTTGCCCATAATGTAAGACTACATAAATTACCTAGACATGAAATCACTTCCGAGAAGATCAACTTCCTCGAAATCCTAATCATCAACAAATGTAAATAACATTTTGTGTAAGTGATTCCTAGTAACAGAGAATTTCGGCTGGAGGTATAAAAAGGCGGTCACGCGGCATAACAGTCGGTTAGTGAAGCACCAAAAACCGCGGCACGCACTGACGACAGGTTTCAAAATCACGTTTCACTAATGGCATCGAGGCGAATGATCAAATCGTCATTCGTGACGTAGGCATGGTCGTTGTACCGATACCAACAGCGAATTAAGACACGGGCCAACGCCATTATCTCAGCCGGTGATTCCGCCGCGGATTCCATGGCCCCGTTGCGGTGGAAGGTCAAGCCGGTGCGAGTCGTGTCGGGCTGGGTCAGGGCGGTCAGAATCCCTAGGCGAGGCCGGCGCCGTCGACACTCGACCGTATCCTTAGCTTAGGAAGTGGGTGCTCGACTGAAATTCTGCCCAGGGGCAGCCGCGTATTTATTGCTACTTTCAAGACCCGAGTATAAGGATTTTACGCACGCCGAGGCATTTATGGCCTAGGAAAAGCAGACCGCACCGGATCATCGAGAGTCGCCATGGAGAGGAAAGAGGATGTCTATTCTCGTCGTCCGTTTTCAACGAGAAGTTGATCAATTTTACGAGGGTGAAGAATCAGAAGAGTAAGAAACGGAAGAAAAAGAGAGAGGAACTTCGCTACCACGTTCCCCAAATAATTAGGAGCTTTTCTTTCGAGCTGCAGTTTTTCCGCCGAGGATCGTCGGGACGAGTAATTACTTTGACTTCGTCAGGGCCGTTAGAGCATCCCCGAATTCATAGGGCAACCGAGACGTGCCCGTTACACCCTAATCAATAAACAAAGCGTATATTCAACATGATTTAATATTGATTAATGGGAAGTTAAGGAAGCGTGGAGGCATTTAGTCAAGGTTTCGTAAGGTACCCGTTAAAGCTGACGATGAGCTTGAGACCAGCCGCGATTTTGCTGCAAGGTTTGGTGTGTGCCGAGCGATCATCGAACTTCCTCTCTCCAACAATGAGGCCCTATTAGCTCCCTTTATACGGCGCACGGCCCGATACAGCACCGCTTTTGTGCATTGTTGAGCTATCCACCTTGAGCGATCCCCCTTCCCCTTAACCTCCGCCATGCCCGCGGAACTTAGTCTTTATGATAAATTGCGTTGATTCGTTTCACGGAACTTACGTTCGCCTGGACCTCTAGCACTCGCTCGTCTAACGTTCCTTACCGTCTAATGGGCCGCGAGCTTCCAGCCTTACCTTAATTTCTTAGCCCCCCCCGTTACCGCGCCTTGCTCTCATTCTCTCTCCCCGTGCAATTCGATAATCGAGTTAGCTCCCCGGAATTTTATTCTCACTCAACGTTGGGTACGAAACCCAAGCGCGCTTAGCGTTTAGCGTTACGCAAACGCAAGCTGCGCGCACCGAAGTAAGTGAGTTGTCGAAAGAGAACCAGGAACCGCGGAGGATTGGGATTTAATTAACCGCGGGACTTATCATCTCTGGTTATTTAAAAACACTGTACAGACACTTTGCCGCGCAGCGAAGAAGTACTATTATCGCGGAAAGTATTAAAGTCCCGTCACGACTTTGAGATGCGGGGCCTGGATTGGGCCCGGTTCTCCTTTCGCTCTCTATCCAACTCCTTTTCGCCCCGCGGACTGCGGCTAAGAGTCTTTGCCTCCGCGGAGACGTAAATTAAATATTGCTAAATTCAGGGCAATTACGTATAAATGCACAATTTCGTATTTAATTACGTCTCTGGCAAAACAACGCCGGCGTTAATGACAGTAATACACCGGTGAGAAGCAATAATAAAATGTAAACGGTGGTTGGAGCGTCACGTCACCGCTTTAGGTTCGTGCACTCGTCCATGTTGTGCAAGCAGAATCTCGCGGACAGCTTTGTTCACCTTCTTGCTACATTTGCCAATTTTATAACGCAGGTGCACCGCACCGTATCTTTGCGTATCCACCGCAGTAAATACGCGGGTGAACTTTGTCCGGACGGTTAAACTTGCAATCGGCATAAGACCCGCGTCGTTCTCGAATGGTTTTTTAGGGGAGAAGAAAACCATAACCGTGTTCTCGCCTTCGAGTTCAATTCCAATGTATTTGGATCTCGTATATTTTTCGCAAACCTGTACGATGAGAAGAAATACATTGCAGGTAAGTTGAGGAACGAATGGCGAGGCGGTGTTGCGCCCAAGAGAAAAGCTCTTGTCAGGAGCGACGCGAGGAGGGCTAAGGAAAGACAACCGGGGTACAATTCTTTCTTGCAGCGAGAGCCTTGCGGTGGAAAATTAGCATCGATAAATTTTCCGCTTCGGTGTTGGTAGGTTGGGCGTGCGGGTGCGCGGGCGAAATGACACAATGATGTATACGCGACTGTTTTAAGAATTATTTATTATTTATTGCGACGAAGGCTGAGCCAGGCTCTCAGCGCGAAGATCTTCTTCGCCCGAAGGGGATAAAGAAAAAAATAAGAAGGACCAAACCCCGGTTTTCTTTCCCGTCCCTCTCGACCCCCCGTGTATTTCGCAGTTTCGCGATGCTCGACGTCTTCATCAGCTGGCCCAGCGACTTGGGTGGCGGGGGGAAGAAGTCATCTATTTTTCCGTTTCCGTATTTTTTTTATTTTTATTTTTTTTATTTTTGTTTCCCCAACTCTCGTCAACGACGACATCTGTGGTCCCGTTGTTCCTGACGTGCCTATTAATCTGGATAATTTTCTCAGACAACTCTTATGCGTTATATACGGAATATGTACGGGCTGCAAGACGGATGTGACTTGTTTGTTTTCGCAAATTTATTTTCCACGCAATCACACCAGCCGCCTCTCGGTATAAGGCGGTGGCTAGCCAGGCCTGAATTGCACTTTGTTAACAGTAGTTTAACACCTAGAAAAACGGTACCTACCAACCTACTCTCGCCAGTCTGCAATTCAGAACCACGGCTCTTGTTTAGTTGTCACAAGCCCGCCTAACGCCGTCGACATCTCTTGAGAGGTACGAAATAGGAATGGCAATTATTATTACCTGGGTAAACACATCGTGCGGAGTTCCAAGGATTTTTATTATCATCACTATTTTACACTGCGAACAATCATCACTAGCCTCGTGATTTTAATCTGCGCGTCCGTCTGGATGCTGTCTACGTTTCTCAACTACTCGTCTAACGTTTCCCTGCGGCCATTTCTCCACGCCGACGCGAACGCATCTTGGGATAACTTCGCAGCCACAAGAGGCTGCGGTCTTACTCCGAGAACGGATAAATTCAAAATATATAAATTTCGAATTCCAGAATCATTTTGTAATCCGACAGAAAGCCTCGCATCTTTAGCAAAAGATATAGCGTGGAATACGGGATTAATCCGCAAGGATTGGCGAAAGCATCCGAAAGAAAAAGCAAATGAGAAACAAAAGAGGGCTCAAAGATAAGATGGCGACAATACGAAGGCGGGGTGGCAGAGCCCGTTTCATCGTACACACCGTGTAACAGCGGCGAGAGGGAGCGAGGGGGTCGACCGGGGCATTGGGGCGCCACTCGGAATAAGGCGGAGAAAAAAGAAAAAATTCAATCAGCAAAATGCATTACATATTCATACCCCTTGCTGAACGAGCCCATAAATAACCAAAGTTATAATGTACAAATTGCAGACATCTTCTGCCTCCGCATTCTATTCCACTGTATTCTCGCTGATTCCGTATCATGCCGCAGTAACGAGACTCACTGTCGTTCCTCCTTCAGGTCGTGGAATTCGAATCTGCGCTACAGTATTTACGCACTTCCGGTATTCATTAAATTATAAAAAAACAATCGCTGAGAAAACTCAATAACGAAGAGTACACAGTACACACAATTTTTATATCAATTCATTCTCGATCGTTGTTATCAGCATCAAGATCGGAAAATCAGTTGTAATTAAGAACGGTTGAATCCGATTGTTTCACCCAATCGAAAACGCACGGTTTTTCTCTCGAAGGAAGGAAGTTCGTGAGGCTCGTGTCTTACGAGGCGTGGCGGATGGACGTCCTTATATACCGATGTGGATACAACAGGTGCGCTGCATGTACCTGCGGGCAGTCGAATTCTTTTACGAAAGACTGAAAAACGAAATTTATCGCAGTGATTAAGCGTCGGATGAGGCACGATTAAGAACTTTCATTCATCGTAAAAGCATCACTCCTGAGCATGACAACTTGGTCCGCTGTTAGGTGACTGTTGCACCTACACTTGGCTACGTAATTAGAAGCTTCGATGTTCCAGGTTTTCCTGACTAACCGTACAGCAAAAGTTGCACCTTTCTTACGGTGCCTTCGTGTGTAGCCATGCAGTACTACTGCAGTGAGTGGAGACGGTGTGCGGGGTACAAAACGTCGCTTGGGAGGGAGAAACAGCTTCGAAAGGGGGAAACTGGATACAGAGAACGCAACTCTTTGGCCCATAGATCAATGGCTGGCAATTATCGTAAGTTCATTAGAACCCTCTCTTCTCTAGCGGAAGATGCCGGTGCCACTCCCTCCACCCTCCACCCTCCAATTCGCCCATTCCGCTACCCTCGGTCGCGGGCGCGAGCTAAAATTGCGACATTCCACGTGGAACGCCGAAACTATTCGACTCTGTAATTTGTGATTGTAGTTTATTGCGCGAATCGCCAGCCGGGTCGCTTTACCCGACCCATGCACTCATGGCGTTTCCGCCCCCGTTCATTCGGGTCACGGCGAACGTTTAACCGAAACAAAAATTGCTCTGTTAATCTAGGTGCGGGAATTTGCAGATTAGATCTTAACACTGACTGGTTATCAATTTTTTGCATAAATATTCGTCACTTAATTCCTTGGTGTTCCGGATTTCTCAACGATAACCACTAATTCATTCGATATACCATGTCTAATGCTGCCTCGTATTCAATAACATTACATGTTTACATGAGCTTCACTGTCTGCATTTTCTTTTCAATGGGAAAATTGAAAATTATTCTCCAAAATTGGTAAAGAATTTTTTCAGATCTTCGAGACTAGCGGCTATTCAGCAGATCGGTTTGAATGTTGCAATTTTCATGATGTTTAGTTCGCTTCCCTAGTCTTTCAATATTTCAGGTGCTTAGGATTTTTGATACGGTCAGCGATTTTTATCAGATTCTGTTTTCTACAGTCGTAATTTAAACGAACTCAAGTACCGAATTTGATTATCGTCTAGGTACAACAATGGACTATAACTAGAGAATCATACACTTATTGTGAGAAATCCTTTTGGCTTGGAAGTTTTCAAACTGACTAAACGATTTTCAACAGACTGTATTAGATAAACGACCGGTTCATAAAACCATTTAAAAATTGAGCGTGGCGGAGTGCATTATTTCTCGTTTCTGATCACGTCTCGTCGCAAATAGAAGGATAAGTTACATAACGAGTGGTGCCCTCGACGTGAACCACCCCAGAAGCAATTCTCGCTATCACAAAAACAATTAAAGCTCGTTAAAAGAAATCCCTGATTTACGGTTAGTTGGGGTTGGCCCAAGATAAGGGTTGGCTGGCTGGGCCGGAGGTTCGGCGTAGCTACACGACCCATCTCGTACCTACATACATAGCAGAGCCGAACTTTCCCCGCAGTGAACTATCGCCGCATCGTAAGTGTGCCGTAGCCTCTGCGAGCATTCAAGCTTTGCTGGACCGTTTAATTTGGCAAAGATTTTCCTCGTGTATGTATACCGTATTCCGTTTTAATTGTAGAGACACAATAGTACGCACATATATTTCTCTCTCGGCAAAGGGTGGGAGCGGGGTTTATTCTAATACAAACTACCGTTATACGACGACTAATGGTAACGAATGTTTTACCGCCTCGCGAGCCATTAACGGGTAATTAGAAACAGATGCTGAGCGAATCTTTTAACATAAAGCATAACCTTCATTTATAAAGTAGTGCGATTACTTAGAACGGACGGGGGACGCGTCGCGTCGCGACGCCACCGCCGCCCTTACGCTGGACCATGCGTCACCAAACTTGTACTTCCACGGGGAAAAGTTTTAATTATTTATTAGGTGAGATGCGGAAGTGCAGGGTAGATCGTCTTGTCCCGGAAAAGAAGGGCGGTAAGAATTATCACTGTTTTTGTTGAGTGTTTTTTTCCGTCATTTCCCTTCTCCCTTCTTCTCACCTTATCCGCAAAAGATCTCTGTCGACGAATCCGATGCGGAATACACACTTACGTACATACGTGGACTCGTCCAAAATCATTAAAAAGATTTCTAAATACCCCGTTGCGAAAGCTCGGATCTATCTAGAAATCAGAACGGTTGCAGCTCTTCCTGGACGAAAAAAATAATGAAACGTATCGCTCGGAACTAATTGCAATCTTTAATTAGCGGCGTATGGCGGAATCGCGCCGAAATATAAATTATTGATGGGAACCTGTCCGATCCATCGTGGCGAGCGATCGTAAAATGCAGCGAACCACGAATGCCTCGGCCGTTTCCTTCATAACCACTGCTGCGGAAATTCGGTAACGCACCACTGTATCTCTGCAGCCATATCTTCGGTTTAATTGTAAATCTCGACGAATGTACGTGAAGCTATTCGTTCAGAGGGAACCTCGACGAAGCCTTCTCCGTTAACCAGGAAACAATTATATCTCACGATACCAAGATAACAGCTGTGTTTTGCGGTGCAACATCGACGCGCGAATCCGTGGGGCGATCGAGCGAAGCCATAAATAACGTTTTTACCTGCGAAATCCTCGGGCATATGACGTATATAAAAATGGCACCAAGGGTCGCACGGAGCTTCGGGCAGACACATTACTTTCAATCAATCCTTCGGGCAAAATTTTCACTCTCTGTGCATCGGCGGGTGATTTTCGTCGGTACATGGCGAATTAATATGAAAAAATCGAGATGGATGCAGTCACCGGGGGTGAAAACTCTCGTCAAGGAACGAGCGCTGGGATCCAACTCGGATGGTGAATTTCAATTTACGCACTCGATGCGATTTCCTTTCGGTTTTCAGAGGACTCGAGCCCCGCGGTTGTAAATTTTCAACCGGCGTACATTCCGGGGCGTTTAGGACGCGCCGCGGGATAAGAATGTCGCCCGATACACCGCGTGTGCGGACGCAGAGATCGGGGTGAGGGTTGAGCTCGGGGTGCGGGGACAAAGGGGTAAGTAAGCCAGAGCTCCCAGAGCCACATAAACATAAATTATCAGCTGGTAATTACGAGATACAGCCTCCGGTGTTATAGCTGCGCGTGGAATAAGGCGCGTATAAGGAGCCTTAAGAGGGTGTAAGAGACTCGCGGAGGGAGCAGAGGCGGGGGTTCGGGGGTGGGGGTGGGGGTGAGATCGCGAACGGAACAGAACGACTCTTAATTGTTATATACATTCCATTAGGCTAATTGCTGAATTAAGACTTCTGCTAAGAGTAGTCTTGCGCGTACCCTTGCAGATAATTATGGCGTTATGAATTATGATTAGCAATACGTTTCAGGTACGCCGCGATGTTTCCCGTTCACTTTCGTCATTCATCCGGTGAAATACGCTACGTGCATGTACGTATATGTACGGAATTTTTAACGATGTTCATTCATTCATCACACTCTCTTATCAATAATAGACCCATAAGCCAGTGTTGAGTTAGAATCTACCGTCAAGGCAAAAAAAGGTAACTGCTCAGTATAAGGGCAGCATCCAATACATCTAGAAACGACGGATCGGAAAACGGAATAAAGAAACCCTCTCAATGTCATACGGAATGGCTATCTGCAGTATATAGGCGGTGTGGGAGTGTACAGAGCCACACAAAACATGATATAGTGAGTAACTCAAATTTATGCTCCTACGTTTTACTTTGCTCGGTTTTCTTGCCCTGCGTCCCGTCGCGCATACCGCATTATATGCGTGTGAGTAATTAAAGAGAGCGACTGTCACATCCGGTGGCCCACGCAAAGAGGGTGCGGCCCTGTCCGCCCTGCTGGGTTGCCCTGTGCCACGTCACTGTCTGCTTCACTTTTCAATCCACGATATTTCATCTCTATATTTTTCCATTCTCTTATCCATCCCCATAAACATTCGTCCATATGCTCTCGTTTCGTAAAAAAATCTAAACATTTTCACGCGAACTTGCGTACTACAGTACATACTCATGTTTCATTCGATTATCAATTGCGTTGCAAGTCGTTTTTAAATTAACAAAAATACCGTTTCAATTAGTCAAGGGTTAAGAGACGCTCGTTACCAAGAAACCGTAATTTTCTTATACATTGTGGCACCTATTACGAAAATAGTTTCACCTGCATTTTCTTCGGATAATTAACGGGCGAATAAAGTACCTGAAAAAGATGTACCTACTTTCAGGCAGATACGCCTTGTAACGAACATCCGCCGATCGTTAACCGCTCAATTGAAGATAATCGATAGCACAGCAGTACTTGTCTTGAATTCAAATTAGCTATCCCTGAATATTCTAATACAGCCATCAATGTCCTCTTTCGTGTGGTTATTAAAAGTAGCGCACACTCCGCCCTGTCAGCTGCCAACTCGCTGGCAGATGACGTTGAACGCGTGTAGAGAAGGAAATATATGACCAAGAATTATTTCCTACTATATAGTAAGTCGCGTCATATCTTGATGTCCGAATCTTTATCGCCTAGAAACAAAAATTTCCTTTCTCTATGTATAGTCCATGGTTTAGATCTACGAAATTTCTTCCGTTCCATAATCGGTTGGAAAATTTTCTACCTTTATTTATGTATGACTAGCAATGAAATATTAACGATATTCTATACCTTACTTTCCACTTGTTTTTGCTCCTGAATTAGAAGCAGAATAACATAATTATACCGAGAAAGCAGGATATGTAATTCCAGATCGCGGAACCGCAACCGATTCGTTAGGGTTGGAATTGAAAACGTATTGGAATAAAATTGAACAGGACTAATTAGGAGACCGGAAATCGGTAACCCTCTGAAGACATTTTAATACAGTCGTCAATAGCGTCGCTCGTCGAGTCTCTGTTATGCTGATACAGTGTATGAGGAAGGTGAAGGGAAATGGGCAACGTGGGCGCTGGGCTGTCCCGCATTGTGTTCGTTCACCCTTGACTTTGGCAGGAGTCTTGCTCAGGCGCGACTGCAGAGTGGCCGGTGCAGCGTCGTCGTTGTGAATAAAGGAAACAGAAAGCACGAACGTTCGCAGGAACTGCCTCGACAACGACGACGACGTCGCGGGCTACGCAATGGAAGCACAGATGTCGGTGGAATTCCGTTTGAAAAGTCACTCGACCGATGCCTGACGCATAAGTGGACAAGGTAACCCACTCGAGACCTCTTCCTTCATTATCGGACTTTACTTACTTCTAAAATTTGTCAGAGAACCATCGCGAAGTACGTTTGTTGGCATGATTTCACTGTAATCGTATCAAGAGATGTCTGCATTGATTTTGAATAGTCTTGATTCAAGGTAGATGCTTTCAGCTGATGCCGTAATAAAGATGAACGGATGACAACCACATAGACGGTCACTGAATGTCGCAAATAATCATACGCAATTAGAAAATGTCAATAAAGTTAGGAAATTCGTTATTCAACTGACTATAAATTACTAAATCATATTTCACGGAGGATGGATCTCATCAACTTCGTCATCGCGAATTTTACATCTGATACAGTCGCAATTAGTCTGCTTACGAAAGGTCGTAAAATTTCGAGTTATTTTTTGTTTAGATTCATTTTATGCTATTCGTCTATCTTCTACGGCCAACTAAATTTTCTATCACATTGAAACGTTCGCACGGGAATAAATTACTAAGTTATTGAATGGAATGAAAAATTCTAGGTATGTTTGCGAGTGGGTAGCCACTTACTTTCATATCTCCTCGCATAATTTAGAGGCGATCAGCGATTAATATCGAACAGGAACACATGTGGCACACCTGACGGTTCCCCTCGCATCTCAGGGCCAACGCACCGGGGCCCCTCGTACTTCGGCTCTGCGAGGTCTATAACGTTCGCTTTTTAATGACTGTTATTGAAATTTTATAGCCTTTTAATTGGAAGTTAATAACGGGTTTCAGCCTATCACGTGCTAGCTGTCGATCCAAGTATTAAGGCTCTATCTTGCGCAATTTTATTCCGACTTTTTTGTATTCGAATTCTTTTTTTCTTGCTATTTTCTAGTAACTCCGCAAATTCTTATCTCCTGCAGTGAATATTAAATTTATAGACTCAAGTTTCTCGCTCAATTTTTTTTTTTTTTTTTTTCCCCACTCCAATCAAAACATGAAATGTGGGAAATGATAATTTACAGCAGACGTATTAAGTCAGCTGTAATAAAAACGACGGTTCTGTGAATTTTTCATTTTTTTTCTTTCTCTAATCAAGCTTGTATAATCACAGCTGCAACGATCGAGCGAAAAAAGGACGATGAAAGCCGAGAGGAAAGCACGCAGCTTGGTTATAATACCATGGAGCGTTATACTCGTTTGGGTTGAAAATTTTTAAGTGCTACCGGAATCACGTGGTCACACCGCAGCATTACGAAGGTAGCTTAATATTGAATGAATTAGAATTGAATATTATACCGGACTAAGCAAACAGCCACCAAGAGAGCGAGATGCCCGTGGTAGGGTGGGGATAAATGAAGAGAGAGAGAGAGAGAGAGAGAGAGGTGCAGGCAAGTGAGTATACCTCGTTACATCCACCGCTGGGCAGTGGCCACTTGCTCGAAATTGTAATTATAACATTGGTAAGTAAATTATAATACAATACAGGCGCGCGTGTTTGGTATTCATAAGATAAACAGCGGTCCAACCTCCCGGTTCCCTAACTACGAGAACTCACTTCTCGACTATAATATCACGTCCTGCGCTTTGGTTCCGTTCTGCACCCGCATGTTCGGAAAACCGTCAGGAGAAAGGGGGGGGGGGAGGAGGGGTGGTAAAGATTTAACTGACCTCTGACCCTTCCATCCGTCATCCCTGATACCACTTTCCGATCTAGAATCGACTCCATCCAACCTACAAACCACCTCGATTTTCAATTAAATTTTTACGTGCAGCCGGCAGGAGCGAATGATGTGAGGTGAAGGAGAAAAAAAAATAAGAGTATGAAGACGAAGGCGTAGACGTGGACGAAACCGTCAACTCAATTCGTTGTAATTTTTTTTTTTTTTTTCATGAATGTTAAACATTTCGATGAGAGTAACCTGCAGGAAATGGTTTTAAAAGAAAAATCTGAATGCGTGTATTATAAAAGTGAATTCTCTGACGTATCTTGAGCATTTCTCAACAAAGTCAGCTCATTTTACAGACCATACTTCGAAACCTGAAAGAATTTTAATAATATTCTATTTGACATATTTTTTTGCCGGTAACTACACTCATAGGCATACTGTTCCATTACGTGACTTTCCATCATAAACTATTAAAAAAATCTTACACATTCTTATTCGTTTATCAGATGAAACCACACATGCTTCATCCAACTGCAAAATTTTCCTGCACATGCAGTAGCCATTTTGATGTAAGACGTATCATGTGATGTGCAGGACCAATCAACCAGGACACAATAAGAGAATATAGTGTCTAGTTGAAGCCGGTTTCTCAAACCCTTGTTACTCTATACTAAAGATCGGATATCGCACCGTGTACAAGATCCTGAAAAAAGTATATGTACGTGGATATTTTGCTTTTGTGCAATACTCGACGCGTTGCTTCAGCTCCCATCATACCGCAAGTTGTCGATTACCACTCTCCCCCACTTATATCTTTTTTCCAATTATCGATAAGACGGAGACGGCGCAATACACCGGCAAGCCGTACGTACGTTCTGCCCCCCGCAGCCTCTCCTGCCCCCTCTCTCTCTCTCTCTCTCTCTCTCTCGCACCCGTGATAATATTGCCGCGGACTCGGTGCACGCTTCGCTGAACCCGAGTCCAGGCCGACAGAGGCTGCTGCCAGCTCCGGATTCGAAACGATTGGACGAGGCAAGCGACTCGGCAGCGCGCATTGGTTCCATTAGTTCCATCGGTTCCATTGGTTCCATCGGATTCATTGGTTTCATTGGTTTCTCGGGGCAGCCGCCGCGCCACCGATCCACTTCCACTTGCCATTTCCACGTAGCGTTCCTACACCTGAAGAAGGCATCTTGGCCAACAACGCGCCCCGGCCAGGCTTCGACCGATCCCTTTCCAGGGCGCCGGGCAAACCTAAGTAGGAAGAGATCCTGCCTCTGCGTTCGGAGCTTCAAGTGCGTAGGTGCAGGTCGTCGCTGGTGAAAGGCGCGAGCAACTCGCGATGCGAGGCTCAGTCCGAGTGGCTGTTAAATGTCGCGTTTGACGATGACGATGGTTCTCGATCGGCAAAAGCTGGACTGCTTTGTCCTCTCCTAATGTGGGCCTGCCAAGCGTTAGAAAACGACACTTCTATCGGGAAAGTCGAGCGTCTGACGAGTTTGATCTGCGTTTCATTGGTTGCGTGAAAACCGTACTACAGCGTCTTGTCAGTTTCTATCCGTCGCTATTCACCGACTCGGAGTTATTCAGCGGCTCGATTATGCGGATAGCGTTGGCGGAGTTGATGCTTGATTGTCGAGCGCCATGTTTGATTGCTATTCGTCGTTCGCCAAGCGTCATCATGACTTATTGCTGAACTTCTTATTGTCGGAAGATAACTCTAGCAATCAAGTGCCATTTGGAAGTTATGTGTCTGGGTATAGATGAATACTGAATCATGTTCGTTCTTTCTTCGTTTTCTTTTTTTTTTTTTTTCTTCTTCGTTTCACTCCCACATCAGATCTGTTTACAGACAATCTCCACTTCCTTCAATGCAGACGATTATTAGCACACGGTAAATCACCAATTGCATGAATGATAAAGACCTCTGAATACATGATCTGAACAGGAAGCCATTATGTTGAGCGAAGAGAAGCAATATGCTCGATAATGAAATGAATTTGTGAAGCTGGGCTGGTAGAAGATGAGCACCACTGGGAATAGTAGAAGTTGTGCGAGGAAGTCAACACTCTGACTAGCAGACGCCACGCTATGACGAGCACACGTCACACGGAACTTCCTTTTGCTTTCCTATTGTACCTCCGTATTGTTAGACTGCCAATATATGTATGTGTTTCATTGTTTTCAGTTTTAGTATCTATTTCCTGTATTTTTATTAGCCCGGTTTTACCATCGTCCAGAAACTTGACGAGGGTACGTATCCTTGTCTTCCGACCGTCTGCAGCTCAATCTCCAGTCTACGAATACACGTCTTCCAATAAAATTCACTGTGTGTGTTAGGGAATATTTTTGTTAGCACAGATGGACGAGTGAAAGAATCGGCGAAGTATGCTTCAACTGGGACTTCTGATGCCGAACTGACTTCAGGACACTGTTTCGGAACTCAAGGACCACGGGACACCGATGGGAACCGGAGCCGTCTGAGTGGACAAAGAAACATCACAGTACTTGAAAATAGTGTAAATGAACAAAGAATTTATGGCTTCTGAATTGCAGAGGAATCGAGACGAGTGTTTTTTGTTATCAGGGTAAATTTGAACTTTTCACTTAGATAGCAAAATTTTAGCGGTTCGGCGTGAGAATTGAATAATGATGATTTGGCAACGGAAAATTTTCATAGAGTGCGCGAGATGGTACCTGAAACTGAGAATCACTTGCAAAGTATGCTCGAAGGTTGTCCTTAAAGAAGCAAATAAAAGGAGACGTACGTACATATACACACACGTGTTACTTATGGGTTTTGGGGGTTTAATGCCTGCGTAGATACCCCTTTGAGGTGGTCCATACTGAATGGGCTAAAGACGAAGAAAAGGAAGTGGAGTTGAGCTTTATTTACACGAGCTGTTTTTTGCTCCAATGTTATTTTAACATTTTCTCTATGCCGCGGTACAGTACGAGTTGTGTCCCGATTCTGTCCGACCCCCATAAATTCCTGACCCTCTACTACCGAGTATAAAACTCCGTATGCAGGGTCAACTTTTGCCAAAATGCCGCGTATTTTTTCACGTGATGACATAAAATTGATGCCGCCATACGGAGCACGTGTCTAGGTATGTAATAGCTGTTCCAAGTCCCGCTAAGAGCGAGTTCAGCTGCTGTCTAACCCGAGTTTCATATTACTCGGATATATGTACGTATATAATACGCGCAGGTACGTGTGTGCGTGACAAGTTCTGCCCGCGGTAATAAGTGTACAAAGGCACGTCATGCACCGAAGACATACCATACCAGCACATCGCATTAGCTTTATCGCGAATCATTGTCTTTCGGCGTCCGCAGCTGCTAATTTAGCGTTAAGAATGAAAAAGAATAACTCGAGATTGAACCAGGGCGAAGAGTCTAATGACGCCGAGCCGGCAACCGGCCCTTAGTTCCTCATGGATGTATTACTTACTACACACTCATTCTCTACGCCACATCCGATGGCAAATTAATTCTGTTATATTGGCCAATTACCGTACATGAAGCGTGAAGATACGCATCGCCTCGGCGGTACATATTTTCAAGGAGGCGAATACGCATACCTATATACACAAGTTACTTCGGCCAAACTCTTGCATGTGGAACGCGATGACAGCCTGAGATGAATGATCCATCCATGGCCATTTCGAACATCCAATTGATCTATCGTTATATTCTTACCGTTTCTTTCCGTTGATACTGATCTCCTCCTCATTCCTTATCCGTGGAACATGTTTGCGCTGTGGGTTTTTAAAATTACCGTATTAATAATTACCAATTCTATCGCGCGGGATGTTAGCTCGTACAAAGTATGGAGACCAAAGACACTCGGCTATGGGAGGCAGCGCGGAGTTTGGCTGGTTAAGGACGATCTGATGAAATACAGGCATCGAAGTGTCTATACATATAGATGGAACGGTGCCAGTCAAGGAATGCTGTAATGACAGGAAAGCAAGAGATACTCAAGTGGATGCGTATATTGCATCGCATCACCGATCCTCTTTATGAGCTGCCACTTTCGAGTGCATGATATATACGCGGTCTTTCCTTTGTGCTTATCCTGTCCGTTCTTCGGAATATCTTGGAAAATATTTTCCCCGCAAATCTGTTGTCTTCCATACGGCAGTGGTATCGTTTGTGGCAGGACTTCAGAAGTAATTTAGGCAGATCTGCAATTTAATTCTATCCTAATCTATTTTCCGTGGGCAAAATTCGTCGACCATTAAAACACAGTCACGTCTCTAGCGTCGCTCTTTTTTTGCTTGCTTCTTTTTTCTCTCCTCTCTCTCTCTCTCTCTCTCTCTTTCTTTCTCTACTGTAGGTATACCTACGCGTATACCTAGATACAGAAATTGTCGGAACAAATTAGTTCCACCACTTGAAACACGCTTGGGGTTTTGGTTCGTCGTTGTAGGGCGTTGAAGCGTGTTCAGCGTTCTCATGGTGCGCTGCGAAACGCCCGGTCGCCAGGGAGCTATGACGGAAACGCACTTCGTTAGGCGACGGTATGCCGACCTGGTTCGCGCTTCTGCCACACGGTGGATCATCTCCGTCGAGTTTTCAATCGTCGAAGTGTAGACGTCCTTCGCAGGCGTTGCTCGTGATTTCGTAGTATTATTTTGCTTTTGTCTCAACTCCAAAGACCAGGTTTAGCATCTGTTGGCAAAAACCGTAATACCGTGAACAACGGCGTTGGGTTACAGACCAGTCTGCCGTCATCGAGCCACGGTACGTGATACCAGCGGACATTACCGAGATTGAATTGAAAGTCGGTTGAGTATCGCTGTGTTTGATCTGTCGAAATGTATGGTGCGGAATTATCAAGATGCTTGTGCAAAGATGGATTATACCTTGTGCTCGCGGTATGTCGCATGAATAATCTGTTCACTCCAATTCAAAGGCATGAAGCACTGGTCCAACTATTTGCTGGCAACCGGAGTGGACGACGACGGTATCCTCAGGTGGTACTTTAGTTTGATCCCGGAACTGGCAGCGTTGCACGTACATTCTTTTAGAAAAGAAGAAAAACAACACACACACATAAAGACACACGGACGCACGCGCGCGCGCACAGACATTTTTTAAACCTGAACATATAAATTTTACGAGCGAATCCGTAAGGAGTTGAAAAGAGTTCACCTCGTGAGAATTGCTCCGCGCGATAATTGAACGTGCGTAGAATGTAAGTATAAATTACATTAAATGGCAAAAATTTGAAAGAACTGAAAGTCGGTAACAATGAAATTCGTCTCCGTCGAACGACTTTGGCAATGCCAAAGTTTAAGGTTTCTCTTATTTCTTATTCCTACGTTTTCGTATAGTTTGTTTAGTACTTTTTTTATTTCACGTGACCGAAATAATGGAACCCATTCGTATCTCGACGTGTCTATGTTCTCACAAAACAAGTTTTATAAATTATCATTAACTGCGCTTGTTTTTTTTATTTCATCTTGTTTTGTTCTTTTTTCGCCCTCTCTTTTAGGGTTGCATCGAACAAGGGCTGCACCGTGCATGTGCCGTTGATCGTGTGGGTAACGGAATCATTTGATTGATTCACAGGTATTTTTTGTTTTCCTATTATATCCTACCTCCGGTGTGAATTTATACATATGTATATATACATATACATATATCCATGTACAAAAACAATGGGAAATAAAAATCTGTGTTTAATTTTTCAGCCGACTTAACGTCAACGGTTTCTCACAAAACACGACAGTTTCATTGCCTCGTTTCATTGTGTGCTCACAAACGAACAAGAAGCCGCGTGTAGGCATTCGGTGTAAATTAAAATCGTATATGAACTTATACGATGCCGAAAAGGAAGTAAAATTATCACAAATAAGTAATTCCCCGAGCGCAGTGGGCATGAAGGAAACGCTCAAGACGGCATATCGCCCTCCCCCCATCAGCTCATCCCTAGTCTTCCTCGACAAACCGCGATTCTTCACCTTCTTTCCTCGTTTCATAGACCCAAACGTATGTACAATTGTATAATACACAATTCGTCACTTTCCTCAATCCGTTATTTGCATGCATAACGCCAATCTCTGACAGTGAAATCCAGAAAAACTGAACAAACCAAATGCTCCAGGAATACACAATATATACAACGCGATATTCGCACGATGTGGGAAAGAGGCGCAAAACGTTCCGCGTACGATCTAATGTTGAAAATGTTGAAGGGGCGCTGACGTGTGCGAAAATAGAAACAGCATTATATACAACATTTGTGCTTTTATGCGTATTGTGTTCATCATCTGTATACGTGCATACGCATACATAAATATATAAATATGTATATACATGTACATATACACATACATACGCGTGCATATATATGTATACCTATAGGTAAATAGTACGCGGAGCTATAGACAGTCATATCCGGCGGGCAACGGCAATTAATATCTCGGGAGGGCTATTAATGCTATTGTTCAGAGACGCGTGACGAAGGTAGGTATACACGCACACGCACACGCACAACCGCGGGCACGCACGCTCACTATTGCGCTTCTCTAACCGCGTGTGGAGCACACAGCTGAGTTCTAGCGGACAGGTGCTGTCCCGCGTCTTCAACCGTCCGAGGCGTTTCAACGCCTGCAGTATCCCATATACCTGTTCGTATACATTATACACATTTCGCTTATGCCCGTCAAGAACCGACGCGCATTGGCACGGAACTGTGAGTGAAAAAAAAATAAATAAAACAACTCGTGAAACAGAAAAACTTTACGTGCATATTCAAGGTTTTTCTGCACATGGCTGTGAGTCTCTGGCAATTATTGCGAATTGAACATTTCAATTGAAAAGCTTCGACACCGTAATTTTTTTGTTCAAGCTGCATGTAGTTAAGAAACCAAAAGTGCACATTTTCATTAATGGTAACCAAGATTCCCAACAGAGAACGAAATTTTTTCTTCGTTATACACGAGGTTTTCCATTTACCTCCCTAGAGCTCTGGAGTTCACTACGTCTTGCGTATAACCTGTGCATTTTATTTTTATTGCCAAAAAATGTTTGTGTTTCAGGAAATTTTTTTTACTTTAGTGAAGTACGTAAATCGTTAAGTTCAAGACGGCCGAATCGATAGATTATTGCTGTAAAAAAGTGGCGATAATAATTGGCATGTCCTGAGTGAAACAGTGCCTCGACCCTCACCTCGATGCATCTATATTGTAAATATTTAATAATTCAAAAACAACAAATATTTATGTTTCTAATTAGAGTGTACAGTGACGTTGTCGCTCTATATGCTAACGATAAGACATTTTTAAGCTATTCGAATGTTGGTAAAAAAAAAGAGAGTTACAAATAAAATTTTCAGATGTAATCTCGCTACGGATGGTATATCAAAAATCAACAAAAATGATTCCGCATTGGTAAGCCAACACTTTTGAACATCGAATATCTTGTGAAAATTATTTCTTCTTCGATATTTCGCGGATATACATAAATAGTTCAGCATATTTATATACTCGTACAACGCGTGAATCATGTTCCTGGGTTGACCTGGCGATTTAATGCGCTGCTGAAACCTATCAGTATGCCTGCTTCAATATTTGAAATCTGATAAACCGAATACAAGACGACGACGGTTGGCAGCAGCACGACAGGCTGCAGAGGGAACCGCGACATTAGGTGGTAGCAACTGAATAAATGGAGAGGAGCGGCAAGTAGGGCGCAAGAAACGAAGCACCAGGAGCACTTGACCGGCGGCCACACCGCGGACAACTCGTAGGTGCTTATTATGTCGTACGATATTATGCGTGAACGGTAATACGGGGCATAGAAACAGGGGCGTGCGTCGGTCATCCATATGGCTATCAGAACGACGGGTAGACGCGATCTATCAACCGGTGAGCGTGGTAAAAATTCAAACGACCCCAGCCCAATAGAAGACGATTAGAATCAGCGCGGGAATAATACAAACGTAATGAGGAGGGGGTGAGAGCTGGTAGACCTATTCTACGGTGACTGGCCTGATATCATTATTATATCTACCGACCTATCCTTATACCTTCACGCCGCAGTGGTTACCAATTTACTTGTTTTTTTTTTTGTTTTTTTTCATTTTTATCACCAGGAATAAATTTTGGAGTGACGTTCAGGGCCACTTTGGCCAGGAATTAAAACCACGTGCTATACGACGCGTGGCTAATGATCGTGCACTCACTCTTTATATTCGAATTCAAACTTTGGTCGATCGCTGCACATGCAGCACCCTCGCAATGGCGAAGCGACGAGGTTTCAGCGCTTTACCTGTTCTCCTCACGTGGCGACAGTGCGTGCTTTAGCAGTAACGCGTTGAATTCTGGAAGCGACACGCGTGTCACTAATCAGACCGAGGTTCTCGGACATTTTCATCTCATTCTGTTCATACCACGCCCCTTCAAGCTCTCGAGGCAGGATGGTTTGGAATAAACTAATCCGCTCTTTGACAAGAACTCAACTGATTTTGAAACAGGCTTGCGGGTCTAGTGTGTTCGGAATTGCACTCGGTCTTGGCGCAGGAGAAAATTCAACCCCCAAATTCTGGCCGTGAGAGCGGAATCCAAAAATCATCTGGCGAAATCCTTTCCTGCATATCATTTATATCGATATTATTTTGCAGACACAAACCCGCAATGCTAATCTGGCTCATCAATCTGCGAAGTACTATGGGGTCATAGGCGATTCTACCACCCCTTATTTCGAATTACCGAAGATGACAACGAGTCTCTACTCTAGCTGTCCTTGAAGGACTATAAGGACCCTCGCCGCATGGCCAATAAAGAATCGAACCCCTTCCTTCCTTCCTTTGCATGTGTCATTCGATCCCCTGCATGGCAGGTACCCTGCAAGGTTCGTACCAGGATACCTTTCCGGATGGTAGGTATAGACTCGAGTAGGATAGACCGCATCTCGAGACCCGTCGATGTATCGAGACCTGGACCAAATATCCGAAGAAGCCCCTCCGTTTCTTCGCATATGCATCGGCACGCACGTCTCACAGCAAGGGCATGCAAATAGCGTTCTGCCATCGGCGCGGATATGTAAATCGGATGGATTTCAGTTTTGTTGCGGGTTCGATGGGCATGGCTACGCGTATGGGAATTGGAGTATGGGAGTACAGGGGTATGGAAGTACGAGAGTATGGGAGCTGAACGGGGCTCCTGGCCGAGGTTAAGCGCCTTACTAGCCACGTAACTACCCGCGTCAGTCAGTCGAGCCAGATTTATTGGCTCCTTCGTCAGATCAGAAGCAGTGTGAACGGAAACCAAGGATTTTACGATCTTGATTCAAAACTCTCGCGAGTTTCTGGGACTATTAATCTGCCCATGTGGATGGATCCATAATACGCCGGTATGTGTGCAACGCTCTTACACATCACCGTTCGGTATACCTAACTAGGTACACGCTACCTGACTCCCTCTCCTCCCTCAGTCTGCAGTCTGTCCTGTATTACGGGCGGACGGACGTGCTCTGTGAACCGAGGCCTATTCTAGGGTCTTAGAAGCCTCGTCCAAGGCTGAACGCTCTCCTCTTTTCGACGGCCACTGACCATTCAACGGAACAACACAGAACCGAGGTTCCAGGCGTGCGTACGACTCGCATCGAGATCGAGAGACGATTAGCCCTTTGATGTTTTCAGCATTCTGTACACCATATCATCATCGTACGATGAAATTATCGCGGTTTTAAGGTGCAGCACCTTCACTGAAACCAGCATTCAGTAGTTAGGTAACTGAGTTTGTGGGTCAGGATTAGCACAATAACACGTTGCAGCACCTCTGATCCATTGATCGAGGATCAATAGGCCCTTGGGATCGGGTAAGTCGTTGCAGGTAGGCTTTTCAGCTTTGTGCGAAATCGAATGAAAAAGCCTAACATATACCGTGTGTGAAGGTGGAAAACGATACATGATCCATCCATCCATCCTCCGTGATGAAAACCTCTTCAAACGTCACGGAATTGGAAACGTGAGAGACGCTGCAGGAGACGATACAATGAATGACAGGTAGCAACACTTTCCAAATTCTATAAGCTGTGGATAGTCAAATTCTACAGTGCATGCTCATCGTGTGGGTCCGCAACACGTATGCAGGTGATATCGGGGTGCGTCTTTGACTGTGAAATAATATTTGATCACCAAAGTTGTCATTAAATTCACTGCACCTTGTCTCGTTTGATTTTTCGTTACCCGGGCTAGAATATTCGAATGGCACGTTAAACCCTGAACGCTGAAGATCACCGAAGAATTCCTCAAACCGTGCGCCACCGCTAATACCCAAATTCTGTGTAGGTACGCATTTCGTTTGGAGTGGAAACGGCGTAAGCTTGGGGCAAACCATCGAGGAGGCGAGGAAGGAGATCACGTAACCTGCAACCGGTGCACCGCAATAGGAAGGAAGTAGCTCTTTCGCTCATTAGGTATTCACGTCAGATCCTGGGAACACTCGACGCTATCTGTCATATCCGATTGGAATTGAAAAAGATTCGGATTAATGGGCTGCATCCTGTGATCAGAAATCACCCTCCCCAGACACCCGGACGGGAGCTCGGAACACAATGGGCCCGATACAATGCAGAGGAAATATCCAAGATATGCAAATGACACATTCCGATCATCTTCGTCGTGGGGGAAGAGCGGCGAGGGACGAAAGGGCGAAGACCGGTGCAGGGGTAAGACGAACGAACACATGTCCTGGGCATTTGCATATATCGCGAGCATTTGCATACGAAGAAATTTGCATCGTCGTCTTCTCTTTGGCATTGAGGCAAAGACCAACGTGTTACGAGGGTACGACTCTGTGAGGAATAAGGGGTGCGTCTGTATCTATTGAAAGGGTATAGGAAGGAATTAAGGGGCGAGGAGGGGTGCGCGTTCTGTGCAACGTGTTTCTGCCACGGAGACGAGGAGACAGACGCCTCGAGGTTGTCCAAAGGTGCTCCAGCAGGAATAATATATTAGTTCCAAAATGCTACTAATGCCTTTCTACTGTACTATATAGGCTCTCGAATAATACCATTTTTTACCATTGTATCCCGGGTGAGACTCTAATATATTTTTTTAGGATTTTTCCTACCCGAAGGATCTCCAGCTCTCGTGTATGATCCTGCCGGCTTTTATGTTTGCACAGACCACCGATCCGATTGTTTGTTTTGTCTTCGTATTTTCATGTATAGTTTTACCAAGAAATTCGACGCTCGACGAACATATTGCGACAACCCCGCTTTACCGAAACAACGGCACGGCACGCACGTCGGTACGTTTTTACTGTCCTCAGCCCAACTTGCGTCTTGCCATCGAGCTACGCAGGGATGCCATTCCAATGGCTTAGGACCGTCCATTTTTTAGGTCAGGCGTATTTTTGAGACGGTCAAAAAATTCCTGAAAATAAAGTTACAATTGGCCAAACTTAGTGTGCCACGAAATTGGAGGAATGAAGTCAGCTGCCAATTTCGTCTTGGCTATTTTCGATAAAAATGTATTTTTTTATACTAAAATAACAGGCCGTAAGTGGTGATTTTTCATTCGTCAATTCTTGCTACCCAACAGTCTTCGCGGTACAAGAATTCCTAACGTTTGTACAATAACTAACAATAAGTTATTCGGATTTTTTTATTACCTACCGAGTATAAATTATCTGGATTTTCGTATTATGATGCAAGGTGATGATTTATCGAGCCTATGCAGGCCTCGTTACTCCCGAACGTAAAGTGAAGCGCTGCATCGATGGCAGTTGGGATTAAGCAGCGTACGTATGATATTTGCACCGTGTCGTATGGATTGCTTCGTAGAAGCGAATCGCTATCAGTTGGACGTGAGAAAAAGTAACCCCGCCGTTCGGTACGAGAGGCGAAGAAGCAGGAACCACACCTTGAGGTACAACTGATTGTTCGCGACGAGTCGACTGGCTGCAGCTTATACATACCGGTTGCTTAGCATATCAAAATTGCGAAATAATCGAGAGTATATCGAGCGACTGTGCTTTTGCTCGGGCGACGCAGGGTATTGTCTGAAACCAGTTGGCGAGGACCCTCTTTGCATACCGGTTCCTATGCAAAATAATTATTATTAGTCTTGCATTGATTATTAAACGGTTCATTATTTGTGGGGCTATAGATTTTTCGGGGCTTGAATATACTTTGCATTAACAACAACGTATAATGTGTGGATGATTCTAGGTGCGGAGACGCCGCCGACTGCTGACCCTTTCTTGCTAATTTCACCGCCGTATATAATTAATGCAACAGCTAGTCAAATTATTAAACACGTATCGGTTGTTATTTCGAGATTTGAATATACCCGTCGTGCATATCCTTCCAAGGATCGGGACACCCTTGGTTGTACCCTTCGTTGCTAATTTACCACCGTAATTCATGCACCAGCTTCGGAATAAAGACCTCTGATTATTAGCCCTGCGCATCGATTGTTACACATATTGTATCAATCGCCGAGGTTCTCGGTGCGAAGCGAACATGAAGAAGGGTGCTACTGACCCCTGAAATTTCTAATCTGCTTTAATATATACGAAAAACATATATTAATAAACATTCGCCGATTGTCACAACGAACTTTATATTTGCATAGGTTCAATCTTTATCCTACTCTGCTAAAGCAGCGCAACATCTAATGCAACGGCTTTTTGCGCTTGTCCTTTTAGCATAGGTGTATGCATCTGATGCAAGGGGGAATTGAAATTCATTATTTAACGTTTGAAGGCAATGCGATTCCCAGGAGTTGCGAGTTCGTATATTATACAACTGCATAACCTGACTGAATATACTAACTGCTTTCCCTCATTTCGAATCCATGTCCATCGACCAAGAGCTTTTCTGTAAACTCGTATTACGGAGGCTTGTTACTTCACGTGGTGATGAACACCCAGTTTTGAACGGTCTTCGGAAGCGTGAGTCACGCGATGTGTTCGAGTACATAGAAAAAGATCAACACGGAGATAGAGAAATAAAAAGAAGTAAAAACAAATGCAGTAACAATATTTCCTATTATATCGCTATAGAAACTATTAGAATGAAAGCCTGCAGCGTAACAGATCCACATTCCATTCCGTCCAAGATTAATTCACAGCAAAGCGGAATTTAGCGCCTATCTTCCTTGCAACCGTCACAACTGCATCGCAGAAGTAGAAGTGGAAACAGAAATGTTACGTGAACCAGTTCACTAGTCCATTCGGTTCAAAGCAATTATTTCTGCAGCATTGCAAAACAACCGCCAAGCGACAAGAACCCGGCTATATGCATACCGTAATGGGTGGATGGATGGATGGATGGATGGACCGATTTCGAGCTTGCTGCAGCAGCCTAAGATTACTGAGAAATGCTAAATTAAAGAAAATATTGTCAGCTACCGATGAAAATCGAAATGTCGAAATTCCAATCAAATCCCGAAAGAGTACCGATTTCGGTTGATTTTTTCAAGTATAATCAGACTGTAAAGACTTTGAACGGAGAAAATGAAGCTGCAATGAACGAAAGTTTTACACCGTTAGTAGTCAATAATAATAATAATAATAATAGTTCCAAGAGCTATCTTTAATTCGGAATTAGAGAAAGGTGTGAAAAATTCCAAGATTAATTGTCGTTGGAATGTTCTTCGATCCATCGATTCATAATTACAAGTGTCGACGTCGAAGAAAGAAACAATACTTCGACATTTATACAGCTGTTGACGGAAACGCATATGCATAATTGCTAACGCAGCATGTCGCGTATTGTGCGAATTACTTGTTTATATGTCCGTGCACACGTATTGTCGTACAAATGCGTCTCACGCACTTCAACGGCAACGAATTTTGCGTAAATTAAATACCGCGAAACATCGCTGTGCTGCTCGGTCAAATTTCAACCTCAAATTTCAAATCGAAATCATTTTTCATGGCCTTGCTCCACTACATCGGCAAGTAAATTTGAAATGCTATCGCGCCGCACTGTAAGCGTGTCAGGCCAAATCTCGTGATCACCATTGCCTCGTATTCCGGAAATCTCCGTTGTTATCGCGCTTAATCGCTTATTCTTTCTATGAGTAGGACGGTGTTGGATGTCGCTAGTGTGGCGAAATACGAGCGTCTGAACATCCTGGCCTACATGGTGCGGAGGCATTAGACCGGAGGAGAAGTCGTAGATCCTGTCCTCCGTGTCGCATCGTGGCGAAGAGCGAGACGTGCTGCTAAAGAAATCAAACCACCGTTTCCTATACCTACTTGTATACTTTCTGTGAAAACTGCCACACCAGAGAGAATCGAGCGCGACGCTTACGAAAAATATATCATCACCATGGGTTACGTTCCGTATGAATTTTATACGCGCCGAACTTTTTTGCCTGGAAGCTTATATCGCTCTTCCCAACAATTCTTGTAGATGCAGAAGAAGGGGAGAGTTTCAGCCTGTGTAACTGGCTGGGATAACTGAAAAACGTGAAACGAGGGTTGATATCGACGAGGATTGCCCATGGAGAACCAGAAAGTGAGAAAAAATATATGCGTGTATCGCGAATCGTAATGTGGAACGTCGCGACGAGAGTTACGCCGCAATTATTCAAGTTTGTCTTGCTTGCCTGACGTTTTAATATTTTGCAACTTTGATAATACAACACGTACGAATTCGTGTGTGTGTGTGTGTGTGTATATATATGTATACACGAGTACGGATTGCGTAATAAAAATATATCTTTACTGCTTCCTACTTATTTATAAAGTTATAAAACTTTGGTGTATTCACGTCCGCTCTTCTTCGAATGTCTTTACTCATACACACTGTAATGTATACAATGCTGTAGCATAGATTCGAAAGGTTGGCTATACGCACCGTGTGAACTTGGGGGGGACCATAAAATGAACGTTCGAATGCATCGGACTGGTTTTCCAAAGCAGCGTTATTATTTTTCCCTCTTTTTGGACACGTGTCGAAATACGGTAATTTTATTTTGATGCGCAAAACTCTGATTTCACAACATTTACTCAAAGCTGCCACGAGTTATACACAAACATAAAATTCGGATGCAACAGTGTGCAATAATAATTACTGGAAGAAGAATTTGGCGTAATTCCTTTTACTCGAATACACCTGTGTTTTCATCCCCTGATCGTAATGCATATGTTTAACGTAAAAAATTTTACCACTTTGTACGGTACAGTTTAAACCGACAAGAGAATTACTTGTTCGTTTTGTGAAAAAAATTTGTATGTTAATGAAAAACGCGCATTGTAACTTTAACATTTCAAATCAGAAATCGTAATTGAATATAAAATCGAAAAATTTTAATGGAGAAATAATTTAACGTAAAAGCTCGATGGACTGTAAATAAAAAGACCGTGCAGTAGTTATGAGGAACAACTCGAATCGCTTCACGATTAACTTTCCCAATTGAGCAAAATTGAATTAACATACCGTTTCCACATTTTTATGACGAGCGACAACGGCGAAACAAACCAAATGCCTGCGGCTTCAGTGCGTATCAATATGCAGAGAGGAACAACTTTACATTCAAACCGTAGAGTTTCATATGAAACAATTAAGCACAATCGTACGACGAACCGCATGATATGGTGGAATTTCAATATAAATAACAACATAATAATGTAAAAAGAAATAACAACAATAGTAACAAGCAAAACTAAAAAAGGACGAAAAACGTATAACACGAGCAATAACAATATTTCCCTCATTCTCAGGATGGTTCAACCTACCGGAAATCCCTACACACGTCTACCAATAACAATATTTCCTACGCGGCAGTAATCTTTCGCGCTTGGTTTGACTAGCCGGGCTGCTCGTTTCTACCGTAGGTAAGCGTCAGTAGGACGACGATGAGAATCGCATCATGTGTAGTACTTTCCTGTAAACGTACTACGTTAAGTACAACATTCTGTTCTCCGGAAGCAAGCTTTCGAATGTCGCGCGGCATGAGTGAAGTTTAGCGTCGAAAAACGCGGAGTTATGTAGCCGTACGGGTGGGTGAGCGAGAATTGGGGGTGGGGGCGGGCTCGGCTCAGGGATGGGGTCAGGGGTGGGGGTGAGGGTGGCAGCTCCTGCGCCTGCGAAGACCCCGTGGGGCGCATGTCCGCCGTACCCCTTCCTTCCCTGGCAGCGGTTCCTGTCCCCGACTGCCTTCCCACCCCCGTGCATGCATCGCAGCGTACACCTACCCCGTTACCGTGTACCACCCTGCACACCGAAAGACTCCAGCTGCAGCTTGCAGCATCCTGTAGGACCTGCAAAGGCTTCCTTAATTCTTCCGGGTCTCTCTGCAATCGGATCAAATGCCGGGATCAGCTATTCATTCCAATTCCTGCATCGTTTTCACGTAGCATCGGTTGGTACGAATTTCAACCCGGAAGTAAATTTCTAAGTTTTGCTTCACTTATTTCCAAGTTGTCTTTACAGCAGTGTCTTAGAGATTCGCAAGCTTTGCAGACTGTTATCATACCGGTAATATTATACGTTTGAATTCTCGTTAATAACGCTTCACTGCTATTTCACTGATGGTTGAGTGTTGCAAGAAAAATTAATTGAATAATGAGGTACCAATTGATCACGTAAGTGAGTTATTGTCGATCATGTGACATGACTTGGTAGAAGAAAGAAGTACTGAAAATAATACCCTTTTTTATGGCCCACTCAGGTATTGAGAAAAACTCTAAATTGTTTCGCAGTTAATTATTTTAATGATTGGAAAGCAATTTTTTTCCTCATCGAGATATTCAGGACTTTTCTGACATTACCATTTGGAGAATCATTGGAATAAAATATTTTATTCTGACGTGAAATACAATTTTGTTCGAAAAACTATACTTTCAATAGTTTAAAACAGACTACCTTTATTCTTACCTCGTAGAAAAAGTCTAGCCCTGCAGCTTATCAGTTCGCATATATTTACCCACACAGGCGTGTTTTTGACGTATATATTATATTCATGGATGTATCAAGTTCGAAACGAAGTAAAAGAAAAAGATGAACAACGAGAGAGAGAGAGAGAGAGAGAGAGAGAGAGAAGAGGAAAAAAATGCCACTCCCGGTAATCAGAAACGTAAATTTCCCTCGAGTTTCAACTCTTTTTGAAGAACGCAGATTGTAGCTGGTATGCTAGATATCCACATGTGCGTGCGTGATACTCGCCGAGATGATGCGGTATAATAAGAACACATGCATGATGTTACGTGTTACGTGTACGATACGTATATATACATATAACGCATAAACTGCGACATAAGCGGTATAAGAACTCGGAGCAAATATATATATAGAGTGTAAATCGGGCAGACCTTCCCGAAATTCCCCCTCGTTTGTTCGCGGGTAAAATCCAACCCTCCGGTAAGTGAAATCGCCCCTTCTTATTTCCGATCGCCCGTTGAAGTCACCGATACTTCCAATATCTTGCCCACCCTACAGCTGCGTCCCCTCCGTCCCCCGCCCTCGCCGCGCAGCTCGTCACAGTTTTAAGGGGACATCGTTCCCTGGGTGGTGGGGGTTGCCACCCCCGCGATCAGCCCGCCGCTGCGATCCTCGGCCGTCTGGCGGCGCCACTGAACGGCCGACGTCGCGACGTCCCTTCAAACTGGCGGGATATGTTATGTCGAGGTTCGGGGGATGACGGCGAGGCCGCGAAGACGACGCCCGACGGATGCGGGGAATCCGCGACGAGAGAAGTGATCCGGGACTCAGGGACGGTTGTTTTCAGCAAACGGGAACCCAGACGCGGGTCGAGAGTCTCAAAGAGAAAGGGACTCGCCGGCTAGGCCAGACAATAGTTTCTCGGCACGGCAAGTGCGTATCGGAGGGATGACAGAGAGGGCTGCAGAAGTGCGCGGCTCGGTTTAGTCTTGGCCAGAACACAGGCCTAGTCGCATCACCGTACTATGCGAGATTGGTACCGTGATCGTCGCTGCAGTTTGTCATAAGTGCATTGTAATAAGAAAAAATATATACGGATGTATACATATATATACATACCTGTGTATGTATATACGTACGAGTAAACGTCGAGATTTATTTATATAACACGTATAGATGAAGAAAATTGAAAAGTAAAAGAAAAACGAGATTATCAAAAACAAAGACAATTTTTACTTTACGTGTGTAATATAAGATTTTGGAATCGTCGAGCGAACAACGAGATACTCTGCGCTGCTATTCAAGATATACGTATATCAGATACGTGTATGTGTAACGCAGTCATGACCGCATCCAGTATATATGCAAGCGTATATATATATACATATATATATCAACCAGTGAATACTGCAGGTGATTGTTCAAGAACAAACCCCTCTACGTTTATTGTGATTGTGTTTGTGATTACGTGTTGCACCATTTTTACAATTTTTTTGTTCATACGATATTTTCATAAATTTTTTTTTTTTACCCTTCTTCTTATCCCTTTAAAAGTTATAATCGTAGATAACAAGTGTGCGCGACTGCTGACGGAAAAGGTGGGAATAAAATAAATGCGTGAATCAAACGCTGCGAGGAAATATTGGGTAATTTTAAACTACCGTAGGGAAACCGATTCACAAATCAGCTGACGAAGCTGACGTATTATTACAGTTCGTGGTGATTAGGCGTATATTTCGTTGAGGGATATTAGATTCAGTGCACGCGGAGTGCTTTTATATTTTATACAAATTTTTTACTCACTGCTCCACAACCGCAAAAGTTTGACGAGCTTCATCGTGTTGGTACATCCGTGCGTAAAACTGCACCACTGCATATTTCATTCAATTTCGTACCTACGAGCCACGCGAGTGAGTGAATTGTTATAGTTTGGCCAATTGCACACGTGCGATGCGTCGACTAGGTTCTATGAAAGTTAAAACGCAATATGATAAAAACGTGACAGAGGCAAGATTCTCGCGGCGTTAGAATCACATATACACATAACAAGCTTACAACGTATACCTTCGTATAAACTTATTATCTTTGCGGGCGGTCATCAAACTTGAAAGTTAAACACGAGTCCGCCTATAGCTACGATTACACCGCGTTATTCTTATACATATTATACTGCAGGATTAATATGCAGCCGCCACTGATGTCTTTCTATTTCTTCTTCTTCTTCGGTGTCTTTGCAAGCCGCTGCGCTCCGATCGCATATGAGACCTTCTCACAGAACATGAGAATTTTCATATCTCTACTTCGAGCTTTAGACATCTACATGAAGCTGTATGTAAATAGTTGGCCTTGTAAAATCCCGGATCGAAAAATATTCCGTGATTGAATTCCTTTTTTCTTAACTCAAAAAATTCACCCTGTCATACGGCTCTAGCGATTTGCGACGAAAAAAAGCGAATGGAATCATTAGTTTTGACACTCTTCTGCCGAGATGCGAATCGATATAATGCTACATTTATTTTAGATACAGTATTCGTCATCGGGTTCTAAATCTAAATGATCTGGGCGAATACACTTACACGTAGAATAATGTGTGCAGTATCCGTAACGCGAAATACCAGCAGTTTATAAACCCCGCTACTCATATGCGAAGATCAATTGACGTAATCGAGATGTTTGTTAAAATTAATCATTTCCTAGAAATTCGTACGTGTGTAGGTACACGATAGACGCGTAGGTAAGACATACCTAACTTAACCGCTGACCGCACCATCGCGATATGGACACACACCACAGAACTATCGTAATTGTAATAACGCAAAATTATACTCACGAAATTAATCACGATCGTCTCGGTGCTAAATGAGAAAAATAAAAATTAATTACACCGGAATGACTGAGGGTAATTCTCTGGACGGAATTAAAAATATTCGCGTTAAATTGTGTTCAACGTTTGAACGATATTCTCGAGTGGATTCGAAACTCTCAGCTTCGGCAAGATTTTTCAATTTTTCTACTTCTTGACTTTATTTAATTTTTTTATTTCTATTATTTGTCTTTCTTACTGATTTTTTTTTTTTTTTTTTTACGTTTTACGCATAACACTAGCCAGATATTTCTTCGCTATCCTCGCGACGTCTATACGCTGACTAGCTTATGTACATTACACACATATATCTGCAGTACGCGGACGATCCTATTTGAGATAAAAAGATATCCGGTGTAAAAATTCGCTTATCCGACAAAATAGGTACGGCGACTTGAGGCGAGCTCATGGCTCATGGCTCATCTCGAATCCCGATGGCCATGGGAGAGGCTCGTGAACCTGGTGTCCGTGTGTCCGTCCGGCGTTTGTCTCTCTGTCTGTCCATCTTTCTGCCTGTCTGTCTCTCGTCCGTCCATTCTGCCGTCCTTTCAGTCGCGATATATGGTTACAATCACACCAACGCTGGTTCCATGGCCTCGTTCTTATACACACGTGTATCTGGACGTGTGTGTGTGTCTATATATAGTATAGTAATACGTGTTTAATAAGGTTCGCGTTATCACGCGAAATGATATCGAGTATCGTGGGATGTATGGAAAAGTACGAGGTCCACGAGATACAGCGAAATTCCTAGCAGTAATCCGCGATTAATAGTAAATATGGCTTGCCGCATTACAATCTGCTTAGTGCTCGTAGTACCTACTTCCTACAACGACTCTGCCAATCTTAAGTCGACGATAATTGCAATTGACATTTGACCGTTTGATATCTCAGACAAGGGTACTGCGATTCTCGAATTTGATCTTTGCGTGACAATTTTGCGATCAGAGTTCACAATGTATAAAATGAAAATGAATTCATACGTGGCGAATATATTTTTGCGTCGTGTATTCATTATACGTATACCGAAATGTCATGAATTCTTGAAACTCAAAGCGAATCGATGTTTTCACGCGATCGAATTAAATATTTCTGCATAAAAGAAATATCGAGTAAAGCGTGTATCCATTTTTCTAAGTCCCTACCTACTGCAGCAGACCGGCCCGCAGTTCGATAGTCGCGGTATATTAACGAACTTTCGTAATTTCTCCGCGTGTGCATAGCTATATATACGGATACTACTTCATGTATGCGTGGAACTAATACTGGTATAAATCACTGGGCAGAGAAAATGTACTGGCTGCCGGTTAAAAGTTTCGTGGTAAACATTTCCTGTTGACTGTCCCGTATCTACGAATCGGTAGATTGTATACACTCGTGGAATCCAATGACGAAGGTGGTGCTAAGAAATAGCCAAATCTGACTCGAAATATACAGAATCAAGCCAAGCCGGAATTGACTATTTTCTAAACGTTAACGTTAAATTGATCTCTCGGTTGAAGATTTTCCAGCGACTTATATAGGCGGTAAAAAATGTGCACCAGAGCACAAGGGTGTGCAACGGGCTAGAAAAAGTAACCAATAAATTGAAACAAATATTTAATAAAACCGACTATTCAAATTCTCAATAAAACCAAAAAGGCGACAAGCATTAGATAGGCGAGTATACATTATTATACACATAATATTTCGGAAGTCGTAGATAACCAAGACGTTCAGCTGCCCAATAGCCGTCGTCTGGAATGGCCTTACACCCGAGAAAAATAAAAATTAAACATATAAATATATCGTCATAGTCTCCGGTAACGCAGCTAATTCGAAAAATTTTAAATACCAATACCAGAGCGGACACTCTCTCGGTAAAGATTTTCATAATTTTATTGTCTCATAAAGTTTAGAAATGACCAAACACGCTGAGTGCCAGAACGACTTCATACATGTGCAGTTACGTTAACACCCACACGCAGACACTCGTGAGACTCGTGTATAATATTACGAACCTTCACCCACAGGCGTAACAGGGTGCCGATACACCCGTGAAGAATGACAAATAGTGTTAAAAATTAAACTATTAACGGTACGTTTACGTGGCATAAATTTGTGAAATAGTGAAAAAGTCTTTTTGACCGTACAGACGTGATGTCGATGAAAATTATTCTCAAGAGCCAATTAATTAGGTCTGCATTATTATTCAATATGCATAGGTTCAAACGTTGAAAGGTAGCGAGCCCGATACACCAATAGCTTTATACATGCTTTTACATTTCGGCGCCTATATACATGTACGTAATTAGTACGATCGTAACAGCAGTTGACAGGTCGTGCGAGTTGTCATCGATGATATCGTGGCCATGCGGCGCCATTCCCAAGGCTTGCGAACGTCAGATGAAGAAAATATTGTAATTTTTTCTTGTGTTTCCGTATGCGTCTGAAATGTAACAATATACAAATATCGAGGGTAGCGTAAATTCATCGTGTCTACATATAACGTGTGCTACAGCAGCTTCGCAATGTCCAAATTGTGACAAATCGGTGTCTTTTAAACAGCCTCTTTATAAACTTTCTATACCTGCAATAGTTCTATTCTCCAATAATTACGAAGAAAAAAAAATAAGCTACGAGTATGTAAATCAAAAGTAGAAGATTAGATTATCGATGAGGAATTTTTAGAACTTTAATAGTCGAAACGTCCCTCCTAATACGGGTGTAGAAACGAAGGGTGATAAGCTTTGTGAACTGTTTTCAATTTTCGCGAGTGCAGTTACTTTGTTATTCAAATCTGTGACAGGGGGGCCGTTGACCAGAAAGTGTTGAAACGGTTATATCGACACTGGATCGCGGCAGCAACGCGGTCACGGACACGAGTAGTTCCCTAAGTAACCTTTTCTGTCAGTAGTCATGGACACATCCTATTATCAGCACGCACATGTCCATTAGAATATACCTACCTCCGCATTGTCAGTCTCTGTATTTCCTATTATTCCCATTTTGTTCCCCCGATATCCCCCCCTGGCCCCGAATTTCCCTTTTTGTTTCTGGATTTAAAAAACTTTTATTCTTTGTTTTGCTCCATCTCTCCATTTTACTCGGTGCCAAGGGTGTGTGACGTACGCAAATAGGGTGAAAAACGGTGTCGATTCCGCGGCTCGTTTCAATCGCTCCCTTTACACAATTCACCCCCAACATACCTTGGGTTGAAAAATGTATTTTGTTTCGTTTCATTCCGTATCCCGCACTGACCTCTGATTACAAATGTCTCGCGTGTGGAAATACAATCGGCATCAGATTTTCGAAGGTGTTAAGCTTCCGATCACACGCTCTCGGCTGCGCGTAAGACGGTCATCGTTCGGAGGAATCGACGGCACGTAGGGATTGGCAGATCGCGGGGTGGCTCGGAGTGAAAAAGGGCGGTCGACGGTGGTCGGGGTCGGGAAAATATGAGAGATCTGGTGCAGGGGACCACCTAGCCAGCCTCTCGTTTCTTTCCTGTCCTCCTCCCCCCTCCAGGACCTCCGTCTTCCCACTCCGCGGCATCGCCGCGGTATGAGGCGTTTTCCACCCCTCGTGGGGATGAACGGGGCGCTCTGATTGGCCGGCCGAGGGGCTGGCGCACCCCACCGAGGCACCGAGGCCCCGCCCATCCCCGCTTCCTCGACCGTCACTCCTCCAAGCCTCGCATCGGACTTTCAGTAGCTCTTAGTTTCAGGTTAGGAGCCTGCTAGGACGGGTCTCTCTTGAAATCGGCTTGAGCGTTGGCCAGGCGCATCGCATTGCGCTGCAGCGACGTTTAACCGAAAGTAAATATCAATTGGCAAGTGACAACAATACGCGATTGTAACCTGTATAAACAATCGACTGAGGCGGGAGTAATGCAAGGACTATTCGTTATCGATCGTTCAGTGTGTATATGAAGTGCAGTTTTCTCAACGATATTGAAAATCGAATCTTTTTTTATTTCTACTTGGATATATGTACATAATTATCCTACCGACCGGTTCCGATTACGTGACAGCGGCGTGATTCGATGTACTGATTTTTTTCGGAAGTTGGAAATTTGAAAATCCTGAACGCCAACCGAGCTGCGGTTAATGTTTCCGATCGGTTGTCGCATGTAATAATCGAAAACTCCCACCCCTTCACACGCGGAGAGGTGATGTAGTGCATATCGTGCATCCGTACGCGTACGCAGTAAAAATAATATAAATAATAAACATCGAAAGGCGGAAGAAAGTTAATTTACACACTTACAACAACCAAGCGGGAATAAACAATATTCGGCGTCGCATTCGCTGCATGTTTTACAAGAGTTTTCGCAGTGTGATACCGATCAACGTGTAGTTATAGTGAAGTAAATTTCGAAGAAACAAGACACCGGAAACGCCAACTCCAATCATCTTCCTTCGACAAAAACCAGGAACAAGTGATATAAAGTGAACTTTGTTACGAACAAAACGTCCTATACGAACAACGATTATCGTAAACGACGCAATCGGTGACGAAAATTGTTGTTTACCCGGGAATCTGAAACACATGTACCATAGCAGTGTTATATCGCAAAGTGCAGCGAGAAGAAAACGACGACGTACCGGTTTTTTTTCAGTTACTTTTCGTTTGGTTTTTCCCTCGTTGATGAAAGTTACTCGTGCTTCGCGATAAATGAAAAGGCCGGATAACACCGGAGTGTCGGGGATTTTAAAGTAAAATAAAAAAACAAAAAAACAAAAAGGAAAGAGAAATAGTTACGATAAAAATGGTGTAAAAAATAAAGGGTGTTCCATACATACCGAACACGCGACGACGCGATGCAGCGAAAAAGGCTGATCGATACACGTGAACTGTGACAAAGGTTGTTTGCAAAGTTCGGGTGGTGAACTTGAATTTTGGAACAACGGAAGTGATAATATGCGTTTTCATTGACATCACGCTGAGAGGCTGCTGCGGTGGCTGTAAGAAGCACTTCGCGGCTGAAGAAGAAGAAGAAGACGAAGAAGAGGAAGAAGAGGAGAAAACGGAAGGAGGAAAGGAGGGAAGGACGTCGAAGAGTGTAGAGAAACGGAAGCCGCGGTAAATCGGGAAGGTCGAAGGGCAAAGAAACACGGCGGTAAAGGACGGGGCTGTTTATCGGTATACCTGACGATCAGTCAAAGCAATCCGTCAAAGTGGCTTCGTCGTTGGGCCTCCAGGGGCCGTCTGCGCCAATCGGGGCCCAATTATTGGCTTCTGGGGCCGAAGATGCTCCCGCTACGGTTTACCACGCGAACCTCGTAGCTGCAGGCAGCAAGACCTCAGTCGCAGCGGCTCTTCAGCAACCCCTTAACTCCGCGGCAATTGTAAACATGCAGGCCTCCGCGGAGGCCAATTCACTCGATCTACAGGCCATGCAGTCGATGGACTGGCTGTTCAAAAAGGAGAGGATCTACCTTCTCGCCCAGTTCTGGCAGCAGGTAAGGGAACTTTAACGATTTCATTAGGTGCATGTGAAAACGCGGACAGTATGATTCCTGAACGTCGATTCGCGGAGACTTCGATTCGCGAAAAAATTAATAATCGTTACGCGGTTATACAGTAAATGAAACTGTATTTTCGGGGGAGTTGATGATTCGCTTTTGATGAAAGTTAGGTGAAATGCATGGATTCAGAGGTTCTGGATGTCGATCTCGAGGTGCGAATAACACCAGACAGGTGAATTGGTTTGCGAAGGAACGTTACTTCCGCAAGAAGCTACCTTATACGTAGATACTGCAGAAGCAACGCGGGAAGTTGAAACTCGTGATTGACAGCTAAGTTATTACCAAAGTTATTGCGACATTAATTTCGCATGCGGAGATTTCGGATATATAAGCGTATGTATGCGCACGTAGCGGTTTATTAGAAATAGTTGCCAGCCACCGCAGAAGGAAGTTTCCTCTGCAATGATTGATGTAATTCCCGTGAAATATTATTGAATCTCTAACAAGTCTTGCATGCTGCGAATCTCATTCCACGGAAGGTTTCGGCGAGTCAACGAATCTCTTTGAAATTTTTCGTGCCTTCGTCACGCGTGCGAAACCACATCGATGGTGTATGTAGTCGCGGTCACTTGATGCAGCATTATCACTATAATTTTTCCCCGATTCTTGAAGCCGACACGGCGAATTTACAAGACGTTGGAAAATTTCGAATATGATAAAGAAGTCTGTCGAAATATTTGACTCCCAAATGTTTGTCTCTCTCTCTCTTTTTATCGGATCTGCAACGGCGATCAAAGCCCGTACATGTAGATCTAACGATGTACGAGAGATGTAACATTCGGCAAACTGTCGTCAAACGGTAAACGTTTCCCCTTTAACAAAGTGGTCCAATTAGTTTCTGGAATTAATTTATTCTACTCGCGGCTAGATCTTCCTCCCCTTCTCACCCCCCGCAGTCGTCTTTCCGTCCCGGGGAAGAAGACGAAGAAGAACCTACCAAAGATCTCGCGGGGAGAGAATTGTCGTCGAATATAGACGCGGGGCCCTCTCTTCTCTCTTCCCTCTCCTCCCCCCCCTCTCTCATTCGTTGTACCTACTCTTTGATCGTACCGCCGCGAAGCGCGTTCGGTTCGGATTCTTTTATCGTACGAATCCGACATCCCGAGGACGGGTACCAACGCGTTACACGTTCTCGAAACGGTTCGACCGACTGTAGAATCACTCTGGGTGAAGACGTCGTCGGGGGGAGATATCGGTGTCTATAAATATTGTCACATGCACGCGGCCGAACGAGAAATTCCTTCCTGGAAATCTTTGACGTTCCAAGTCGTGCCTACGGTGCATCGCGAGGAAAATGCGAGAGGAAAAGTCAATTTTTGGCAAACGTTCCTCTTGCAGTGCAACGCACCTACCTACGTACATTCTCGAATCGCTCTTTATAACGAATCTGCTCGTTTTATCGACGGTTGTTACAACGTCATATTATATCGTTCGTCGACGATGCAGAGAAAAACATTGTCATAAGTCAGTCTGTCCGTGTATGTATATAACAGTTTTCTAGAACGCGATTTAATGCCTATTACACATACGCGTGTTTACTTGCTCATCGCGGGATTGATTTATAACAGTAATACCGTCGAATATCGTGATTTGTCAAAGCTGAATCGCGATACCGTCACCAACCTATAGGCGCCTATCTTTCCGTACATCTGTAATTACATCTATTGGCTCGAAGATAAAATAAAATCAACACCGTCATTGTCATCAGGAATATTCCTCAGATCTTAAACACCTCGAGGAGACGAAGTTCGGCGCGCACGGGATGACAAAACTTTAGCCACCCTGGTCGAGGAGGGGGAACCCCGTACCGACAACTTGCCGAAATTCCCGTGCGGTGGCAGCAGCTTCCACCGCTCTTTGGCTCCGACTGATTCACGCATTGTGTTCGTGCAGCGTGCAGCATCCGCGCGTCGCGACGTCGGCTCGCGATTGCATGGAAGGAAAAGGGTTCGAGGGGTAGCCGAGTGATTTTTACTAACTAGACTGTCCACCCCCTTGCCCTTCCCCTCTCAGCTACCCCTTTAACTTCGTCTACATCGCCTTGGAATATAACCGTTAATGGTGCGGTTAATGAACGTTTTCTAGACGACTGCAGGTGTCAATGCGTCCGAGATTATATGCATGCTATGCACGAGGAGACGAAGGAGGAGGTGGAGGAGAAAGGGGAGGAGGATGCCAGAAATAGCGCAGGCGCTTTATTTCCAGCGGAACGTTTTCATTTGGTTAGTCTAGCTCGGCCCGTCTCTAGTCGTCTATCTCGAGTCTAGGAGGGAAGCGAAGCCCGCGAAACTCTCCTCGACTGGCCTTTCGCGCGAACCCAAACAACGATTATGCGTCTCGGGCGTTTATCGAGAGCTTGCGCGCGCTCTTCCTACCACCGTCGACGACGCCGCGACGTCCGACGGCCGGCGTCTCCGCTCCTCCCTCTCTCTCCTCCTCCTCCTCTTCCTCCTCCTCCTTCTTCTCCTTCTCCCGGCTCTTCAACCCCTTCGGGACTCTCGAGAGCTGCTACGCGATTTGATTTACAGCTTTGAAATTTTTACGATCCTCGAGCGTCTTCCCTGCGATCTTCGACGACCAGCTGCATCCGTCAGATATATGTACCTAACGTATGATACGAGACTTGCGACGCCGCCTGTCCTGACAGATGCTCTCGATTCGAGGATTTCCCTCTTACGCGGAATGTAAAATTTGCAGCTTCTCTTTGCGTGCCGGGACGAATGGAATTTGAGAATCAATTTCACCTCTTCATCTCACGCGAAAGTGGTAATTCGCTACCGCCAACGGAGCGTAATCCGCAACTCCCGTATATTTCCCGTCTATTATAATTTCCTCGCGTGGTGTTTATTTCTGAAATAAGTGATTTGGCTGGTCGTCGAAACGACTCTCAGCGACCTGCCGGCGCGGCTGCCGCGGCCAAACAGTGATTCACCCACACTCTAAAAATACACCATATATACGTGTAGTCGTATTTTCTGACTACCGAACCAACGAACGGACTAACTAACCACTAACTAACCGACCCGCTTGCCCCCATGCCCCGCGTTTATGGGTAAATACCAAACTGCTCAAGGCGCCGATTGTTCTCGGTGAGCAAAAAAATCGATCATCCTTTCACGCATTTGGTCCGGTCACTCATTTTCATCCATCGATTCGGTGTACCGTCACTGAAAAGAAAAAGAAATTCAAAGAAAACCTCGAAAAATTCAACAACTCGATTACTACGCAGTAAGACGACGATCTCCGAATGAATCGCAATTTTTTTAACAGAACTCGGACCGCGATAACCGATCGGTAATTAACACGAACCTGTAAAAATGCCAAGACAATGATCGCGTCCAAGAACCTCGCGGCTGTCAACCGCGGATCGTTAAAGTCGTATCTCGAGCAACAGATGCGTCAGGCACGTGAGACGTTTGTCCCGGGTCGTGACCCGCGACCCCCGAACCTGGCCTCTGGCACGGCTCGAGGATTCCTCGATTCTCTCTGATCTCGCGACGCCGATCCAGCGGCTGAAAGGGGCTGCAGGTGCAGATCGGTGCGAACTCGGTGCGGAGAGTAAAGTTGAATGATAATCCCTGCGACCGCCCCCCTCGATTTCGGATTGCACAAGGTATATAATAAAGAAGGAATAAGATGGACGGAAAGAAACGAAGCTTGTCGTCTGGATTTATGGTACCGGTCACTATGCCCAGCAGAGCGCGTCCATCTCGCAGACTTACGACGATCAAGTGGCGCGGCGGTCGTTTATAGGACCAGATGATTCACTTCTTCGTACTCACCTCTCATTGTCGGCTACCTCTCTCTCTCTCTCTCTCTCTCTCTCTCTCTCTCTCTCTCTCTCTCTCTCTCTCTTTCTCTCTCTCTAGTAATAATACGTACCGACACCTTTCTGACTATGGAAGTCTTGCAAGAGCACGAGATTTCATATGGTATAGAATCTCCTTTCTCACCATTCATCCCGAACAAGTTGATGAAATATACAACCGTTTCTTTAATGCCTCATTCAAAACGGCCTACAATTATAGATTGTTCTGAGAATTCATAGGAATTTTTCGGCATATTATAGTTATTTCTTTCCTTCGATCATTGTCTTTTCAATAACTTGTTCAATCGCGGTAGCGAGATTACGCAGCTGCTTCGTATATATACGTTCACAGCAGAATTAATGTCGTTTACATATTTCTCCGTGGATACATTATTGTCATTTATTGTTCACGTATTTGAAAACTCTATTTCCCTCTCGCGCGCCTTATGTTATAATATTACGTTATACAGTAAGAAAATGCAGGCGTGTAGGTGAGACAAGGAATAAGCTTATACAATATACTTTTCTGGATTAAGACTCATGAGTGTATAATGGTGTTAGAGGCATAAAGCATCGCGTAAAAGTTGTTTTAGCCCACGGATCGAGCCGGTCGACGTGACCCGTACCCGAAAACAAAGAACTCCTTTGGTACTTCACACACTAAACTGATTGTGAACACGCTACCGGTAATACGAGTATGCGTGTAGGTATACATTATTATTTATGTATATATCTATATGCATATATATACATATATATTTATGTATAGTGCCTGCATGCGTGCTCTATATAATATAAAAAGTGTGCACAGGTCAGTCCTTAACGAAACGTTCCGAGGTACGCGTCCCTGCAGCGCACAAATATCTTATAAACTGTACAAGTAATTTTATCTTGTATTATTAGTTAGTTGATCATCGCGGCTAATTGTTTGAAAATATTTCTTAATCACCCGCAATTCTGCGATATATCACGCTGCCTCGCTGCCGAGCGGAATAAAACGTACGTATGTATTGTATGATCTAATTGGGTCTTGATTATCTCAATTCCACCATCGCAACACCGCCTCGAAAAGATTGTCCCAATCAAGATAAGACGATTAAATTTAATGGTTTTTCAAGTGGTTCAAAAAATGTTGTGCTCGTGGAACAGGAAAAATGAAATAATTTATGTAGGTATGTATATGAGACCTCTGTACAGGTGCGAAAAATTAATTATAGCTGATTAGCTGAAGCGAATTTCATTTGTTTTAAACTCGCTCTCGCGTATAAGAAAGGGTTTCGAAAGCGTGCCAGGATCGTATACATATTTATAACCTTTGAAAAACCCTTTCCTCTAATTGTCACATTGACGGCAATTTCGCACCAATTTATAAATGGAGTGTAGGTACGCATAATAAAGTAAATGAAAAATGAAAAATATGAGATAAATAAACGATGAGAACAGAAAACAGCCGCAGGTATTTATCGGAACTCTGCGGTCCATTGACTTTACATACATAATGTTTAACGGATTTGTAAATTTGATATTACCAGTGAAAAAATACGTCGAGCGAGACACGTGACTGAGAGTTAAAAAATGCGATATATGACGTGTTTTGTATAGTTGACTGTATGTGTACATTTATTATATGAACGAATGCTGCTCCCTAACCGCAATTAAAATCCTAAAACCGAAGGGAGCGCTGCGGCGAAACGATTGATAAGTTTGCAGGAAGTAGCGCTGCGGCATGAACACCCAGTCTCCTCTGATAACAGATTTCCTCGCTATAATAAACTTGTTTTCAGCATGTGTATGCATGTGTATCATTACACCGTAATCGAGACCTCACCGCACGCAATATTAAATCATTTAGCGTTATTTTGAATTCCATATCGGTAAATTTCGACTTATCGCTAAATAATCTCTCTCTACTTCCTCTCTCTTCTCGCTCTTTACCAACCTACAGTTGTAACATTCAACTTACATGTTATTACGCTATTCCCTCCCTTAATAACTTTCACCTAATATGCCTATAAATTTCCGTTCAATTCATTGATTGCATGGCTATACACATCTTATATATATATATCTCTCTTCGGAACATAATAAATTGTACGTTTATTTCTTGCACAAAATAGAGAACTCGTGGATTAAATTGATTAAAATTTGAATTCAGTTATTACTGCGATACAATTATATTTGAACAGAGTACGAAACGAATTGCTGATTGTTTCATACTTTTTTTTTTATATATACCTACACGTGAGTCGAAACGCTATCGGTACGTAATTGTTGTATACTGCGCAGTTGATATAATAGAGACGGCGAAACTTACAATTGCCGAGTGAATTTAATTGACGAAAGTGCGTTAGCGATAAAAAGTATAGCGGCACGTGGCCTGCAGGCACCTGTAAAATTCAACGTCAATCCGTTCCAGCATCCCAATGGAATCGGTTCTGACCCGCTCCGGGGATTATTTGATGAAATTAACTGCGATCGTCGTCGCGTAGGTGGAGCGATCGCGAACGGGTACGTTTGAAACGCCCGTGGAAATTTGAACCGGAAGTGACACAGTCCGCCGATACTTGACCAGATAGCGTAAGTACTACGTAGTTCGCTCTCGGAATCTCGGAATTTCTTAGCATCGATGCATGGCAGGGATTAAATCAGAGCCGAGCGGTGATCGGGGAAGAACACAACCGCATTCCCTGTCGCATACAATTTTCACGAATGTTCGTTGAACAATAAAAATAAGTCTTATGTTATCCCCGCGGAGTCGGTCGCTGCTTGACACGTATAGGTATAGGTATAGGTATAGGTATAGGCATAGGTATATATATTTGTATAACATATGGTACCTTATACGTTGATTTTTAAATTGTATTTATTGGCTCCCAACGATTGAACGTAATTGAATCAAGCGTAGGGTTATTTACGAACAGTTAGCGGTCGTCCCATCTATCCATTCATTCGTTTGTTCCTTCATTCATTCATCATTCACGAACGCAGCGGCGAATAGCTTCTGGGACGTTATAGTAGCTATACCAGTAGTAAAAGGTCCATTCAATTGATCAGTGATTGTCTAAATTATAAGATTGCCATACAATGGCTCTCATCTCGTTCTATTGGGGTCCGCACGGCCTCCACCGCGTTCGCTCGTTGCGTCATCGCTTAAAAACCTGAATTAAACCGTTAATTCATAGACTATACGTGCGTGTGGTACCTACCTATAACGCGAAAACTGATTGTTCCGATCACATAACAATACACGCGTGAAACGAGTGCGCATCTGTAATTACACAAAATAATTGATACAATTGTACGGAATTAAATAAATAAATAAATAACCACCGCGCATTTTATGCGACATTGTACTTCCTGTTGTTTTATTCTTCGTTATTCCATCATTACCATATACGATATACACATACCCGCGATATCGTATTATGTTCATCGTGGAATATATATTATTTTGAAATAATATCATACATATTATTATACATTTAAATAACAATATTACTAATATACCGCGAGTTGGCAGCAGTGCAGTGAAGTATGCAATGCGCGTGTGAATGGGCGTTTTTTTTTTTTTTTTTTTCTTTCTGTACCGTAATCAAACACGGCGATATGTTACGCATGCATATAAGTACTCGCGAATGCGCACGATGCAGTTTGAGCTCGTTTTCCGTGAGGTCTAAGCCGCCAAATGGACTGGCAGAAACTACGCTCCGCGGGTATCCCTGGTTCTACACGTATGCGCGTTCGAAAACCGGATTAGGTAATTACTGCACTTCCGAAATGGGATAATGGCTCGAGGTATAGGGCCGTCTCGTGTCCGGCTAACTACACTTCTACGATCGCGAGGAGGGCCGAGGAGCGGAGAGGAGAGGAGAGGAGAGTAAAGAGCCACCCAAATTAGTTGACAACGCACTGCTAGCTGAGAAGTTTATTTTCCCCCCTAATTGAATCAGTTCGTTTGCAACTCGCCTAGTGCATTCAAACCTCCAGTACCCGGTATATTAAACTTTCTGCACTTCCGCGCACACCGCGATCCGTCCTACTAGGTACACACTGTGTAACATACCCGTGACGTCATAACGTGCAGCCAGTAGCTCTACCCATACGCCTAGCGTTATAAAGCCTGCTTCCGTTCGACCTAATCCTAATCGACGGATCGGTGCTCCGCAGTCTGCAGACTCTCAGTTGCGAAATATTTCTACCAATGAGAAAAAGCGATCGGCTGTTTGAAAATTTGAGTATTGAAAGTGAAAGGAAGGAGGAAATCTATCAAACTTCAGGGGCTCTGCAAGTGCAGCCAAGCTTGGCGCAAGGTTGGTAGCGAAAAAAACAATGCGAGTGCGAGGGCTACTCGAGGGGCAGCAGGCGGGAAGAGGCAGGAAGAATAATACACTCCATGGGGAAACCCACGGAGACCCCTTATTGTAGGTGGGGAAGCACGTGTCCGGGCACAGGTGCCTCATTGTTTGTCAGCCGCAACAGCTACGCGGTTCTTTCCGCATTTACTGCAAATAAACGTTGGCGCAAAATCGCTATTCGCCAATCGCCATTTATCGTTGGACGGACTGTGGCGTCCTGGAAGTTTTCACGAGTAGGTCCTTTTACACTTTTCAATAACCTGACCCCTTCGGCGCCCGTTGAAACAAGGGATGCATTCAATTTCATTCAATATTTTGCAATTAATTTTCAGGCACGGGCTTACCCTGCTGCATTGCAGCTTGTATAATGAAGGCTCTCGAGATTTATATCTGATAATTATTCATGTCGTGATCGTGGAAATTCGAGGTATCTTTATGAAAAATTGAAGCTACGTGAATACACGATGGAAAAGTATATATGCAACAGATATCAGAGATTATAATTTCATTAGCTTGCAGCAATTTTGAAAATCGATAACCTTTTTTTCTGTATAAACATTTTATCGGTACGAAATATTTATGTATGTATACCATATTTTACTGAATGGACATTCTCGAGGTTTGCAGATGAAAGAAATAATTCTATCAGTTCAAGTTACATGAAAAAAATCTGCAAGTCGTTTTGTTGTGAGAATATATACTTTCCTTCACATTCCCGGACGCGGTTACTGCAGTGGTTAAACAACGCTAACAATAAGTGGAAAATTTTGTCTCATGTTTAGAAAAATATTATATATCGATATAATCGTACGTGCACATGTGCACACACAGAAATAATTGTCAGGGGGACGTTTAGATCCGTGGATGATGCGAGCTGCGAGAAGAGAGAGAGAGTGAGAGTAAGAGTGAGAGTGAGAGAGAGAGTTGATCTTGAAACCGATTCGTCGGATATACATGTAGTTTGGGTCGGTTCACACGCGGGGAGAAACGTGCTATGCATATGGGCTCGCATCCCAAGTACAAAGGCTGATCCATAAAACATAAAACGCAAAAAATAAAGGAACCAATATATCAAGGCATGTGTGCTGTGCGCTGCTCCATCCTCCTCGTCGCCGTCGTCGTCGTCGTCGTCGTCATTCTCGCCGGGCGCGCATTCAGAGCGAAAACCAGTTTGCTGGTGGGGACCCGATTCCTTTTTGAATGGCAATGCCAGTCTGCTCGCTACGCTCTGTCATTTGCATAGATTTCAGTTTGTCGGTGTTGATCTGCATATCGGGTGTCGTTAATATTAGGCGCACATGTACGTACCTTATACATAGCTATATACGCATATAAATATATATGTATATGCGTGTGTATACGTATAGGCATACCCTCTCACCGGCTGCCACCTATGTCCCTCTCCCTTTCCGCAAGTATGTCGTAGGTATGTATAAGAGGAAGTGAGATACAAACGTGCATTTTTCTTTTTTCAGTCTTTGCTTATTTCCCCGCTATTCAAGGACACCATAAATCAGGCTTCATAGCCAAAATCCCGCCAATATATATTTCAGCCAATTATCCATTGTGACAAGAAAAAATGATAACCAACCTAGATTCCATTGTCAGTAGGAGAAGAATTTCCACAAATCGTGATGGATCCAATTACTGTACAATTATACTTGGAAAAACCCGCAATTAACGTTTATTTATTATAATTACGTATATACATATTCTCAAGTATCCTGCGTTTGATTTAATACTCTTCCTTCGACTAATAATGATTCTGGCGTTTTTTTTTTTCTCTCTTTTTTCTGGGTTTCCTCTGCCACCGCAGATGCGGTGTCACTACATATGTAGCACGAAGACACACGATAAGATGAAATATTATCAAGATTGTTTCCATATTTGGATGTTGCTCTTAGGTTTCACACAAATATAAACCGTTATACAACAAAGCTTCTCGTTTATATGTTCTATACTTAGGTATATGTAACGTGTAACCTCACGGTCATCATCAGTCTGCCGCATAACCGATAACGGCGGAACCGATCTCATCGTGGATTACTCGAGTCATTTACGTGATCGTTTTACACTCATATATACTCCCGTTAAGGTACATAATGATCAAAGATCAATCTCTCAATGCACGATTACGAGGTAGCCACAAATTAAAATTGTATGCTTAATATGAAATGCGATGGTTAAATTTTCGGACCAGGTGCATGACAATTCTAGCCCGGATTGAATTTAATTTCCATGCCCATGGAGGTTACATGATACCCAACAGACGAAGGGAATTTATCTGCCTCATCTCTCCCTCTCTTTTCCTCGGGTTATTTGGCTTCCGCTCAGGACCTACGTCGAATTCCTTCCTCCTTCTCCTCATTCTCCTCGCCCTGTATCCTCGACTGCAGCAGCTTTCTGTGACACGCCGAAAGCTGCACCTACACTTTATGCGTTTCGGAAGTAGAAAAACAGAAGACTCGCGATCAGGCATCGTTAAGATAACTGCGGGGCGCATGCGTCAGGGGCGTCGCGAGGTCACCGACCGGAAGTCGGAAGTGGGGAGTATAAGTCCTTCGTAAGTCATTAAGCCTTCTCACTTCGCGTCTTAATCTTTCTGAAACTCTGCGCAATCTCTGCCATACTCGATGTGTAAGTTTCCCCACATGCGCCACTCTGCGCGCAGCCACCTTCGGATTGAATTCCTTTTTTTATTCTCTCTTGTTTACTGAAAAAATTCCCTACCAATTACTCATTTTGCAGCACGATTTTCTTTCACAACTTAACCGAACTCTCGTGCGATTTTACACCGCAATCTGCATCGTAAAACCCTGCAGCGTTAAAGACGGCGATGTGTGAACTGCGTTGCTTAATAACCCGTATCTAGTAGGCCGGCACTTTGTGTATAGTTGGTCGTGGGTGTGGAAGCGGAGCATACGTAATTCGACGATTCTAATTACCAACAAAGAATCGCAATTAGAAAGTGTTTTAATTGAAAGTATTTCACAATATTGCGTAAACTTGTACTGTGCACAGAGGCGCTGCGGAAGACTTGATTTACCGTCTACAGCTACGGTCTTACATTATATCTTCTTCTCCGTTATACACTGACTATTTCATCTATTTTTTACGTCAAAGCCAATGTAAAAAAAAGCGTTTTTTTTTATTACCCGTGAACGGCTTCATTGTCATTTTTAAAGTAACGTATGGATTTCTTCGGAGTTAACTTGTTGAACTAACAATTTCAACTTTCAACTTTCTATGTACTTAATATAGGATTCTCAATTTCATTTTCATTTTTTTCTTTCACGATGCCTTAGCCGCCAGATAAAAATAGTAAACAAGACTAACTGATCAACATTTATTTATACGTATATTGGACTTAAATTCCCAGTTTGCGGTTGAATTCAGCTTTCCCCAGGGGAGTCAAAAGGGGCGATTAAACTTGCGAAGTCGTGAAAGTTTACTCGGATAGATCTTGACCAGCACTTCTCCACCGCGAAGTCCTTGACCTTCGCAAAGTATTATGACCGGTACATATTATACGTATACAGTTTCAGCCGCAAGTAGGTATTCGTACAACCCAAAAGCGTGGCGAGTTGAAATTGTCGAGTCCCGAGCGCTAATTGGCTTCTGCGGCGGTTATATATAAGACGGATCCTCTCCTCCTCCGCACGGACCAGCTGTCGTGAAGTTTTCCCTTGAAAAAAATTGAATGAAAAAAGCACGAAGCGAAACCCCCAGAGATTTCGGATGATTCGAGGAATTTCTTTTGAGCGTACAGACCAGATGTAGACACCTATACATATATCTACAAGCTAAAACCTCTTCAATTTTCGAAGGTCCATATTACAGAGAGTTTGCGGAGCAGAGACTCGATTTTTCGCACTTTTCTTGCGTTTTTTCTTTCACCCTCGTCGATTTGTCCGCATGAACGCGCCCCGAGCGGCTGAAAGGGGATGCGGATGGTTTCCTTATACCAGTTCGAGGGTGAATATTGATGGAGTTTGGGGTAGGTAAGTCTATGTAAAACCGATAATCTCAAAACGTCTTTACGGTGTTAAATTGATACTTGAAATCCTACCGGCTGAATGAGCTTTACTGCACCGTCGTGCGGTTAGAGATATATATATAGGATATTTCCGGATGAGATGGTCATATATATAGGTGAGAGATAGCTCGCAGTATAGTATCTTAAGTACTTTGCTGTATTGAACTATAACGTGGATGATCCTTATCTATGGCCATCTCACCCGGAATCACTCTACAATATAAAAATGTATAAAAATGAAATTGGATTAAATTTTCCAACACAAATATGCTTGTTTAGTTTCCGTGATATTTCTTCATCATTTCTTTTCCACTGTCGTTTTAGGTTGACATTCCTCCTGCTTGTGTATCTGGTGTATATTTTTATTTTTAGTTTCTCGACCAAATTTAACCCGTGACCAACTAACGTGTACATACATATATGTATATATGTATATATGTATATATGTATATATGTATATATACTGCTCAATCTACCTATGTATAACATTGCACACAACGTATATAATCTATACCGTCCCATCGAACGCGCGTTAATTAAAACGCGTTGACGTCTATTATTCTTTTCGCTGACCCGAGAAATATATTAACGACCAATATCTGTCAAACCCTTTCTCTCTCCCTCTCCCCCTCTTTTTCTCGTTTTCCCTCATTTAGAGAAACGGTGATAGAAATACGTATATCATGGACCTTTAAGCAAACAACGTATATCGTTAATACTACAACCGTTTCCCCCATCGGTTTGTGTTTACCACGATTTCCCAAAATAATATATTACGACTAACCGAAGTGTACGCATATATTATACATATGAACGTTCACCCACACGTAACAAGTTGATTTATATAAATCGGATGAGGAATCAACGTTTTTACGCACGTGCATTGGGAAAAGCTCGAATTATATCAGCATGATCGTTAGACGACATCGCAAGTCGAGCTTTATAGGATAGTTTCCCTAATCCCTCGAGCTTATCGTTAGGAAAGCTGCAGCATCAACCTGCAAAGCTAACTCGTGTCATCTCGGATACTATCTTATGCTGCAGTTTTGGGGTTTGACTCATTCGGAACGTCATTTATCTCTGGTTTCAATTTTAATCCTTACCCAACAGTCAAATACCACGACATTCGTGATTCGCCTATTATATACGAGGATTTTTTTCATCCTGGTAATCTGTGAAATCAGTCAATGACTAGATTAGAGTAACCGGAATATGTTATGACCGTTATACATACATTATCCATAACATTATGACAGCTGATGACGGGCCTTTACTGATCAAGTTTTTACCTGTTTCAAACGTTCGTTCAACGGACAGTTGTGTTCTTACTATAGATTTACTCTCGCATTTACTCCTTTCCAATAATATGTACCTACTTTCCTACGTATAATAACGCTTATAAATTCGCTGAGGAGATAGATGCCTGTGTCCACAAAAGCGGCGTGGCACGAAGACCGAGAGAGACATAGAAAGAAGAGAGAGAGAGAGAGAGGATCCGCGTGCACCACCACGTGGCGCCACAATTCCCCTCCTCTATCCCCATGAAATCCCCCGCCCCTTCTCACCCTGCTCGGCACGCTCACCCCTCAGAAATCTCACTCGAGCTGTGGGATCGTCAACGTATCCGCTCACCGTGTGCAGCTCGTTCTAAACGTCTCCGTTTTCATCTATAGTAAACGGGTTTATATATATATATATATATATATAGTTGTGCTGTATATTTGTGTGCAAGATGTCGGAGTTGCGGAATCTGACCAATTCAAAGTAGGTACATCCATATAATATGCGAATGAATGAAGTAATTAGCAGGAAATCAGGTGAATTGCATTTCAAGACAATTTCTGTTATATGCCTGTACCGAAAAATTCGTGCAGCCATTTTTGAGTTCCGTCAATACTAGATTATGTAGCTTTTTTCACGTCCATTCAGATAATGCATGTAGCTTGTACCCCCTTAAACAGAACGATTGACAAACCGTTGCGGGACACCCGGTCACCGTGTATAATAAGCGTATAAATATAGGGGTTGCAGGGTGCCCTGCAGATGCACGTGTGTAAAGGTCGACATCGCCGCCATCGATGAAAACTTTATACGTGCATACATACGTATAATATATATGGGAAGCAAAATGGCTGACAATGAGTGGTACAAGCAGTGCAAGTGCTCGCAAGACGTTACCTGTCTTATTTTGCCATGCATCGTTGAAATCGTCGATCGGTTACCGGGTTTCAAATTCGTCCTGTTCTTATAAATTTATTAGACGTTATTCTAAAATACAGCCACCTGTGTCTGTAATACACGTATTATAAACAACGCTCGCGTGATCAATTCATATTTGATCGGTTCTTCTTGCGCCTATAGAGTTTTCAACATCCGGTGCAGGGCCGAAATTATTGTTCGCCAGTCGAAATGCAGTGGGTAATATTATACATATAACGCGTCAAAGTACAGACCTAGTATTTTTACAAAAAGTATCAAAATTGTTTTCTAGCTTTTTATTCACTTTTATAGGATTTCTTTTCTCACTCTGAGATTCTTTACTCACGCCTGTCTTCCTCCGTTTCTTTCTCTACCCTCCTCGCCGTCTCTCTCTCTCTTTCTCTCTGACCTCACGCCTCGTGCACTGATGCGTGAATCCTCCGGCTCGACCTCCGGTCAACAGAAGTTTGCGGCTTGAACCTTTTGCCTTAGATCCTAGCTCATTTACCTGCCCGTGGATCACTCATTACACATATAATCTGCACGCTTATCACCTCCATCGATACAACATCGATCTGCTATATTCCTGCTCAAGTATCATGTTATGCACACAAGCACGTATGTATCAGGAGGTGAAAAGCTGCTGACAGCCGCGTCTTTCATCCGCCAATAACCTTATATGTAGGTATATTCGTCTGAATTACCTTTAACCAGCTTGTCTCTGTCAAGCTGGTTTAGTGAGCAGCGCAACACATATGTATGTATACTTGTATCCAACACGTACATATTACTTTCTGCATATTACGTAAGGTATGCACGTCGAGCGTTCTGTTTTCGCCGTAAGTGTAGGTGCAAAACATCAACACGTGGCGCCATGAACGAGAGTATAATTATCAATGCAAACTTGTTCCAGCTAGCGCATGAATAGATAGATACGTCATAGATACCGGCAGGCAGTTACGATGCTGTTATAATATGGAGCAAACACAGCTTTTATCCGATTCTCTGATTCAATTCGATTCAAAGACTGCAGATTTTAAAACTGGTACGACAATATGGGTAGAAAATTATTGAAAATTCTAAATCAAGGCCTAAAAAAAAAAAAGAAAAAGAAGAAAAAAATTTACCTGCACAATGGGATAATTTATAGAAATGAAATAAATGACCGGAAGAGAATAAAAGAAAATTGATACTCCATGCGACAAAGGATATTCTGTACCTGCAGTCTACATAACGTATTGTATGTACCTACCTATACTAATAAACCTTCCATCTGCGCTGCCACGGTAATCTCCATTGAGAAGCATATGCATTGCACGCGGTTCGGCTCGAATGAATAAAGTAAAGTTTGATAGTCGAATACGATATTTTTTTTGGGGGGGGGCATATCATACCCGCGCTGCATTACATACACGTACGTGTGTCATGTGCAGATTCGCAAAAATTTGAGACCTCGCGGCATGTTGTTTTTGTTATAACTGGGTTCGTCCAAAACGTGGAGCTGCTGGTATAAGGTGTGTAATAAAACAAATCTGAAAGAGATGAGAATAAGACAGCGTAGAGAGAGAGGAAGACAGAGACAAGCAGTTAGGCGAAGGCTGTGGAAGGAAGGTGTATCATCGGTACATACCTACCTACCTACCTACCTACCTACCTTCGACGCACGCACACAAGCGTAATCGTCTTGCACCGCCGCATCATACGGACGTACCTACGTATAGGCGTAGAGAGAGGCGTGGTTTAAAAAAGGGGGCGGGTCCCTCTCTTGGTATAGTTTCCCCTTCCCACATCGCGAGGCATCGAACTCAGGACCGGGAGCAAACGGGCGAACGGTGGAGTCCTTTTCTCACGCCGGCACCACCACCACCACCACCACCACCAACGACGCCCGACGTCCGACGTCCGACGCCGCGGCGCTTTGACGCTCCTCCACTCGTCGAAACGAGATGCGAAGATGGCACGCCGCGGAGGAGGGAGCGAGCTACTCGGTATGATGCCTTCTTTGTCCGCGGATTCCGTCTTACGTTACGGCATACGTAGGTACCTACTTGCTACCTTGTACACTCGGCGTGCATGTCGGGGCGACGGATTGACGCACGCACAACCGGCGTTGCCTCTTCACGTCGTCCGTCGTGCGTTTGCAGCGCGGATCCGAGGACCGCGAACGCCGGCCAATCACAGCCTCGGATTTTATCTCGATACCGTCTATCTGCCGCCGTGCCCTACCGTCGTTGAATCTTTCATGCTTGTTTCCCCTCACAGATACCGAAAGTTATGCCGAGAAGCGAGCGCCGCGGCCGCTCTTTCCAGCCTCGGGACAATGCGTTACTCCACACACTATACCGTACAGATATGTACAATGTACGTACATCGCTGACATACCCGATGGGGATAATCATCGTGGCCAATGCATGGTGTGCCACATATTATTTGTTTATATCATTATTATACGCGTTCATTCGGACAAATCGATTAAGTATAGGTGATTTATTCACTGATTTTTTTTTTTCATCTTATGTATAGCGTCTTGGTTGAGCGGATCTATGGGATACGTGATCTCTGTTTTTACAGCCTGTGAATTTCAAATTTTGAGTTTTCATTGCTGAACTTGATATTAATATGAGGGTTTTGTTGTCTCAATCATCTATATCGTGTGTATTTGTTGGAACGTAATTTAATGATCACAATAACTCGTATGATTCAGTTATTTATCAGGATTCACGTGAGAGTGAAAGTTTTATTTAGAATTTCGACAATTTTACAGGATCAAGAAATTTTTTATCTCAACAATTGAGCCTAATATAGATTCATTAAAAATAAAATTCCCCTCGATTGACTGTGCATTCCTTTAAAATGTAAAATGAAAATGATCAAATTTAAAGTGCATGTAAGTGATTAAATAGCTGGAAAAAAATTATACAAATTCAAAGTGAGCGTAACAGGAAACACTGTTAGGCTGTAACTCAGTCTCGGAACTGTTGATATGTGACTTGAACCGAGTTGCCCTAATCAGTAATCACCCCGATGCCCTTGACTATAATAACTCGGGAAGGATCTGCATCCAACGTAAAAAGTTCATCGACTGTTATATTTCAGACGACATCGTCAGCGTATATACATATATATATAATAATATATATATGTACACACCACGTGTACGAAGTCTGAAGAGAAACTCGGTGCGTCGACGGTTGATATTATACTACCTAGCCTGCATGGCAGCGTCACGTATATGTATTGTACTACGACTTATAGACATACGTAGGCAGCATGAGCTGCATCGGTAGCCGAAGCCGACGCCGAAGAAGCATCAGCATCAGCATCAGCATCAGGAGCAACCATCGGCGGCGGTCCGGATGAGACATCTGTTTGACATCCCTGTTTGCCAAGGCGTGACTCGGCACTTGCGTCCCTCGCAGTAGTCTCATGGACCCCGCGTCATATACAAAAGCTATCGGATATAGGTATAGCTGGCTGAGTGTCGAGAGGAGAGGAGAGCGTAGAAAACGTCTAGGAGTCGGTACCCTCTCTCTCTCTCTCCCTCTCTCCCTCTCTCCCTGTCGGTCGGCGCGATTCCTATGATCGATCTTTGAACTTTCAACTCTCCAGAGTCTTCTTATTATGGACCATGGACCTTGTACCTTGGGTGCCGAATGGTCCCATTGGTGACCAATTACGCGTGAAAATTGGAAACAAAAATTGTAAACACATCTCGACGAGTCTATCGTTCCCATTGTACCATTTTAACGCTTCGTTGATCATTGGATCGTTATAGAGAAACTATGTAACAGCCAGCTAGTGCCGTCCTGAGAAAAGGTTCGATGGATAGTCAGATCGAGTGGCTTGTCAAGTATAGGCAGATGCCCATTATTGGAAGTGAAGAAAAAAATTCGACGACCGGAACGACGATTCTATTTGCCAAGTAACTGATGGTTCGTTCATTCCCTAAATCCGTTATACAGCATTCATTTTCCAGCATTGTTTTCCACATCTCTGTGTAGATCTTCGTAAATATGTGCAATTTCTGAAAATTATTTCAATTTATCATCAATTCCATTCTACCGCAGATTTTTATCTCTAAATTGAAATCGTTTACATTTCTTTTTTTTCCTCGGTAGAAATCGACGCGACTCGAGTCTTTATCCCCTGCGTACGTTTGCGGTGGTGAACCGAGTGTATAATAACTACTAACGTGTTCCGGTTACAGAGGCGTATGATCGCCGCATTATAACTTGAGTAAGAAGAAACGCAAGTATTCGGTCCCGGAAAAGTCTAGAAATACACCAACCGCACGTCAGCAGCCGACAGCAGCGTGTATCGAAGATATCGAGGAAACGAGAGGGGGAGGAAGCGGCACCCTCGCGACTCCTCGAAGCAGGGAACACGTGGTCCCAATCTTTGACACGATAATAAAAAGAAAAAAAAAGAAAAAAAGAAAAAAAAACGGAAAAAAGACGCGGAATGAGAGAAGGGAAGAAGTTCTTCTTCGCCCCGGAGATCGAATCCTGCGGTATTTTTTGGATTTGTGGGACAGACCGACCGACCGGCTCGACTGATGTATCGGTTACACGTGGCCGAACGTGAACTAAGAACTGTGCTTTATGCATGCATGCATGTATTCGATGGCATTCGCTGCTTGCGCGAGCTGCAACGCGTTCTTTTCGATCGGTTCAGTATTTCCTTTCCTTTCCTAATTTCCTCCCCTCTCTTCTTCCTTCTGAAAATTTTTTTTACCACACACTTTTTTCAAATGTTTTTTCGGTTTTGTTTTCCTACTTTTCCCTCGTTTTTTTCCCCTTCTTTCTCCTTCCACCACCCGAAACGTCGAAGTGTTCGGATCTAAAAATATTTTTATGACTCCCCCGCTGCGATCCTACGACCGAGCCGGCGCGTCTTCAACTTCTGTTTTGACTGTTTCGATTCCCTCCGCACCGTCTGGCTCCGCGTCTTACATACATTCGGTATGTAGTCTAAACTTTATACGGTAAAAATCTCTTCGTTTCCAGACGAGATACCTACGCTTCTTGTAAGCGATCGCTACTCTGAATCTTACGTATAATGAGACCTGTACAAGCTGTATATGCATTATACGTGCCTACATAACGATCAAGGAAGACGTAATCGTTTTATACTATGTATACGTGATAGTGCAGCCTCGGAACTTTCACTTCTCAATTATTTATCTTATTTCATTTCAAATTTTCAATAGTTTTCTTTAGCTATATATAAACTTTGTACGCGTCAGATTTGGAAATATTTCTAACTGCGAGCATGAAACAGTGCAGAGGTACTAATTAGGGCTAAAATAAGATACTCGAAGAACGAAAGAGGAAATTTCTTTCCGAACCTTGAACGTGTGATCGATTTCACTTCCAGTTCACTTCCTGTGTGAAATGAAAACAGGCACAGTTTTAAGAATCCGTTGTAGTTGTACTTACTGTGGACAAAAAAAAAAAAGTGTAATAGTAATTCCAAATTAGTAACACTCACTTTAAAATTTACTTACAAGTATCCAAAATACTTCACATTCTGTGTTATTCTGAAATAGCTTCTTCTATATATTTATTAAACTGTTGAGACAAAGGCCACGTCGTCAAAATCCGCGTACTAAAAAGAAATTGGCAGAAATATGACGTATCGCATTGATCGAAATTTAGCCGGCGATCAAATCACTCTGAAATCTGTTGCGAACGTAACGGGTCACCCATTACGACACAACGAACGAACGAACGAAGAGCAGATATTCACCCCTGCTAACGCATGTCACGGGACGATTTACACATAACCGCGATGATTCGGTGCGGTGTACGTATTTCGTATCCCCGCACACACACACACACTCACGCATGATACACAGATGGAGGTGTACGGAACGGTTTTCGTCATCGTCGTTTGTCACGGACGTTCCTGTCGTCAAGTTTGATGGGTTGTCAGTGAGCATGATCGGGTTCGTTTAGTCGCGGTCACTTCTGCCCCCGTTAAACCGAACTGCCATTGCAGTTCATGGGGGATGAATTAAACGGACATTATACGGCGCGACCTGCAGGTGTGCACCTGACGTTGGCCGTCAATCGTTTTATCCAACCGTTTTGGGCATTTCCTCGCTTCTCGTTCCCTGCGTCAAGCCCCCCCCCCCCTTATATCGACCTTTTCCACGTGGCGTGTGATGAAATGTGAAATGTTGCTTTTTTTCATCTTCCGTACACAACGCACCTACATGTACGTATACCTTACCGTTCATACTTTGAAATTTTTCCCTTACCAATTCGGACTTTACATACCTATTTCGCACCGTGCAAAGTGTCGTCTCTCACTCTCCTCTCGTATAATAGAATATATATTTTTAGAACGATATCTAATAGCGGGTGGGCGGAGAAGAGCGGCGAGATTCGAGTCGCTGCAATATGCATGCATGTACGCGCATACATATATATATACTCACCGTATAAACGCAGCAGTTTCGCTCGCTCGCTCGCGCGCGTGCGTACGCTTATGTTTTATAATTGAAGACAGTTGGCATACCTCGAGCTATATGTATAGACAGCAGTGCACCGTGCTCGCTGCACTCCTCGACCCGTTAAGCTCTCTCACAAGGATCATTTTTCATCGACGCGACACTCCGAGATAAACCCCTCTTCCCCGACTTCCTTGAACCCCACCACTTCCACTTCCACTTCCACTTTCCCTCATCCCAGTCCTCCCCTTCCCCACTTTTCACCCCGGAGTGAGGTGAGTCGTGCAAAAACAATACCTGTAAAAATATGTTTATAATAAGAAGATTGGCCGGAGCCTAGTGACTTGTTGTTTATAATGTTCCTTTCGAGATGTTTTGGTGTCACGGTGTCCAAGATAAAGGTTCGGTCGCCACCCAAGAGGGTCTACGACCTACTCAAACCGCCTTCAGACCTCTCGCTCGCTCTTCGACGTCGATGTATAAATATACACGGGCTCGAAGATGTCCACCAAGTTCGTATCATACACATACCTACCGACGTATATGCCTTGCACACCCCGCGTCATGCCCGCCTCCCGGTAGGCACATCATCATCCACGTAAATATTATATCCGACTATCATATCGCGATTGCAATGCCGTATAATTTTGATCGAGAAACAAGACTCGGGGATTTATTTATTCAGAATCCGAACATCGATCTAATCTTTTGCGACGTTCTAATTGCCTTGATTAAAATCATTGACGATGCAATTTGCGGTGGGTTGATCAATTGGTTGCATTAAAGTCGAAATTGGGAAGGGAGTTGGTGAGATCGATTAGTAACGCAACGTGGCACGTAAGTCTCGTCGAATAATAAAGAAATAAAAAAAAAATGAAAATATACGAAAGAACAAAGGTAAAAGAAAAAAAGAAACGTGACCAAGAATAAATAAAATGATATTTGCTTATTTGTAATTATAATAATATAGCATGACGTGCCTTCGGCTTCGGTGTGTTTTGTCTTCCTGCTGGACCGTATCGTATCGCGTACTTGCTTATCACCTTCGATACCGCGCTATCGAGGCGAACGCACGCGGTGCCGTCGTCGTTGTAGACATACCTTATACGGTACAGCATCGTAACGTGCGTGCATACATATCGAGTTATAATAACTACGCGCCGAAACCCTCGAGCGATCGGATGCAAATCGGCGATTATTAGCCGTTAGCGAGCTCCCAAAATATCAGGATCGAGCGATAAATCGGCGAGGTATTGCATCGGTGAAATTAGGCACCTCAAGCTTCGACGAGTGCGTGTATGCGTAGATCTAGTCGAGAGAAAACATGCACGAAGTGAGAAAAAAGAAGGAAAATATTGAATTCCGTGCGGCGTGTCGCAGGTATAACCGATATAAGAGAACAGCACACGTGTATAATAACGCGTTAATGCCCGTCTCAAACGGGATGCTATACAGCCGTCACTCAAGTTGGTACTTCTCTGTGTGCCCCGCAGGCTGCTCTGCAGGATCGGGAGAATAATGCCAATTCATTGTTCTAATCTGTGCATACGATTAAAACACTGGCCCCTGTCTATTACGTCCTGCGGTCCACACGCAACGTATGCAATACATGTATACGTACCTACGTCTGTGTAGGTATACGCATTATTGCACCAGGCGTTGACTGTGGAAACGGGACTCTCGGAGCACCGAAAACTACCCGGCAGAAAGAGAGGGCGAGAAAAGGAAGCGAAGGGAGGAAAGGGAAAGCTCACGGGTTCTATGAGGCCCTCCAAATTTGAACTCCCACACCGTACCGTCGTTCCTACGTCTCGGGGGCGACACAAAGCGTGTCAGACGGAAACAATGAGCGTCATCTGACGCTCAATTACCGAGTTAATCCCGCTCCTTTAATAATTAAACAAATACACGTGGTTTTTCTTTTTTCCTTTTTCTTTCTCTTTTTTATTTTTATTTTTGTTTTTATTTTTATTTGTGCACGTTCCTGTGTCAAACTCCTCACCCGCGCTCTATTTTCTTTATTTCCCTTCCTTTTTTCACTCTCATTGGCGCGAATGTAAGCCCCCGCGAGTTTTTTAACGCTGATTGGTCGTCACGCCGCAGGATGGCATACTTATTATAAAGTGATCGCATCGAGGCAATAGCTCTGTGTGTATGTGGAAGCGTTCAACCAACGCTCGTGCACAGAACCACGTCGCAACGCATTGTATCCGCGAGTGATTATTATATTATGCGACCGGAAACGGATGTGTGAAACTAATATACGCCTCGGGGTAACGAGCCTGTATGCGTGTATGTCGCTGCTGATGCTGATGCTGCGTGTAAATGAGACGATTTAAGATGGAAAGGAAATCATTCGTCCGGTGCCTATAATAATACAATTAGGTAGAACTTGTATACCTCTACCTATAAACTTAAACGCCGATCTAAATAGTCAGGCCTTCTGTCGATGATTTCCTGTCTCCGGAAAATTCCCCAAGCATTCAGGTGGCTGCATAAGCAGGTGCTGTACCCGATCGACGAAACGTCAACTTACAATTAAGAGATCTGACGGAATGATATTAGAAGTCTCCCTCCCCCTTGCCCCGGTGTAATTTACCCTCGTTCTACAAACTCGTTCGTCAATATCATCGAAAGACTTTCTCGGTCGGTGCAGAGGCGAAGGTGTACGGGTTCAGGGGGTAAGTTGGTTCGCGTTTCTAGCCGACGTGCAGGGCGCAATACAGTCGCAATAATTAATACGGCGTTATTATAAATATCCAATACAAACCCCGTTCTGCCTCTCCATATTAAATTGAATTTAGCATTGGCAGGAGGAGGTAGCGGAAAGAGGGTGAAGGAGACGTGGGGGCGGTACTCAATACCAACGCTTCCTCCTTCCAATATCTACCCACCCACCTATATAGAGCTACCTATCCACTCTACCTAGAATTTCAACTGTAGGCGCAATCCAATTCCAATTGCGAAAGAGAAATTCATTAATAAATTATTCAAACTGACAGCGCGCTGTACGTTGTATGTATCGTCGGTAGTCTATATCGTATCTGTATATATATATATATATATATATATATATATATATATATATATATATATATATATATATATACAGATACACACTTCGATGCTCAGCTATACGTACTGTATATACTCTGTGTATCTATGTACATTTATCAAACCCGCAATCACGGCCTGTATGTTTAACGTTATATTCACCTACCCATTTATGATACCACTTTGTTCATCCGCCAATTCTAAACTCTACTGCTGTACAATTCTCTTCTTTATTAGTTCAAATACGCACAAGTTGAATCGTCATTCGTTGCACAGAAATATAATATACAGGTAGCACTCGATCTGTCGATGTTAAAAGCAACACGACTGAAACAAGAAGAAAAGAAAATTAGATGGAGCAGAGAAATGTGCCGGAATGCCGACCGGGGGGGGGGGGGGGGGGGGGTAGGTAGGTAGGTACCTATATTATTTCTCGAAAAGGTCTCGTCGAGGGATGATTTTCCGCCTCCCTCGACCCCCTGCCCATGACGTTTCTACTTTGGCGAAGCGAGTGCACGCGGGAAAGGTGTAAATTAGAAATTAGAAGCGCGCGAGGGTGGTGCAGGTGGAAACAATAATTACACCGCCGCGCCGGCGAAAGAGTAAAGGTTGGCCATCTCTCATAACGGAAGGGTGGCGCTACGCAAAAGGTGAGCGAAGAAAAACAGTGCAGACTTGATCAAAGTAAAGGGGCTCGAATGCGCACTGCCAACCATGTGGGTAATTATCCCGGACTTTACATTAGCCCGCGCTCCCTTAATTTCCCCGCCTTGACCATCCCGCGGCAGATCCCCGCGGACTTTCGTTCGTTTTTCCAGCAGCGGTGTAAGGGTGTAGGTATGTAAGGACTTATATTTATACAAAGCATGTTATGTAATATGCTCGCGGACTTTGTTATCCCGTCATCGAATCCTTCCCGCTGTACGTTCGAAATTATTCGAGACTGTGCTAAATAATTTAATTAATCTGATTGAGAACGTTAATGCCGCAGCCTCTGCCTGCCTCGGGAAAATGATATCCGAATGAATTAATACAGACCGACCGAGCGACGAAAAAGAGACAAAACGAGAATTTCGACGGTATGCCAGGCGGCCCTAATTAGCTAAGTAAAGCTTGAGTATTATCGCTTATTTTCAACCCCTTGTATAGCCTCCGCATTAACAAGCTTTCATCTCCATCTCCATCCTCTCTCCCTCCCTCCCTCTTTCTTTTTTTCGATTGTACCTATTTTAAGTTATTTTTTCTGTCTATCTTACTCGCTTTTATCTTTGTTTTTGCTGTATCGCATATTGATTTCCGTTTGTTCAAGATTGCTATGGACATAATAAACACTCGCTGCATCCTTTACTTGTGAGGATGTCATGCAATGTTGAAAATTCGAAAAATGTCGAGGTATATGCGCCATTTTAATGTCGTAATAAAAAATGGGTCGACTAATTATTCATCCTTTACCCATCCGTTGACACGTATATAGCAGAGATACAAGTGGCCGCGTAAAAACTTGAAGGATCGATCATGACGTAGTGGAAGGAAAAATTTGCGCTCACTCGTTCCACATCCATCCTCCTCCTCGACGTCTACACGTAGAGGTATACCTACACACCGCCTCTGCACCAACGGAGGGTGCTCTCGCATAAAGGGTTCCCCGATATTAACCCCGGGGCGATCCTCGAAGCGATTTGAATAGCTTCAAGTAAAGTGATAAAATCACACGGTGGAAAAAAAATATCATCGCGGTTTCATTAACAATTACGGTTACCGTATAATTTTTATTCGTCGGTATATACGTCATAGAAGTAGTATATAAATTGCGGATAATCATCGCAGGCTCTTCTTGCAGCGGCCAATAACTCCGATGATTTTTTCCGCGGCATTGAAGTCTTTGATGAATGGATTTCTAATGATTGATAAAGATAATTAACCGAGTTCACTTCACCCCATCGTCGCAACCCTTTGATTCGAGCTTCCCCACCTCCATTACCGCCCCCGTTACCGTCACCCCCGCCCCATCCCCATACCCAACCCCATCCGCCACCCTATCCGCTTGCTTTGAAACCCCTTCTGAAGCGATTTTCACGCAGCCTTCGTTCGTCTCATATTTCCGGCTCTCCTGATGAAGTCCGTCCGTCCGACCGTTCATCTTTACCGATTTTAATCCACCTAAATATAGGTATAATACAAGTGAAACGTGTATAAACCGAAAACCCGCCCGCAGCCAGGTATTCGCCTATACTTTCGGCTATTTTTTAATTATATAAAGCAAACTTGAGTCTTGTAAGTGTGTTTTTCGACACTCACATGATATTAACTGTAAAATCTGCAGTTGTGCAGCAATACAATTATAGTTACGAACGATAAATCTGTACGGAAATATCTAACCTCGAGTTTATAGTTGCTGGATCAAATGCTAAATGCGACGAAATTAATAAGACTTTTACGCTCGCCGTAAAATGAGGCGGCTTGATACGCGTAGGTGTGCATAATTGCATGGAGCATGCTCGTAGTATAATCGTAGAATTTTCATTATCGGGAATATTAGCCGATTTACTCGATGCTAATTGGCGCTGCGATTCAGCGATTCTGCACGTGATGGCAAAACTTATAATCATTTGAAGCCGAGTAAGAATCCGAGATATCCAATTATGAGCCAACGGATGCAGTACCAACGATTCAATTAACGTAAACCTCATCATATACGTGTGCACGTATAAGATATGCGAATCACGATCAATGTAAAATGGGCAAAAAATATAAAAATTGTCAATATATGCGCTTAGAATTTTTTCTACGACGAACTTTTGACCGCAGATCGTGCGATGCAAATATGCGTCTTATAGAGTAAATCATACAAATGTAAGCGTGCCTGTAATGAAATCACAGGAAAAATGAGTAAGATAAACAAAGAAGCCTATCGCGCTCCCTCTCCTTCATCAATACCGCCTTGCAAGTCAATTACCAAGCATTCAACAGGGCAGGACTGCACACGAGCAAATTTTCGCATGCGTCACATGTGTACATATCATATTCAGAAGTTTCAATTCGCGATGATTCGTACCGGGAATGATACATCGTGCGGGAGATAAGTTGTTATCTAGCGATTGTGTCAACCACTTGTTACAACAAATTCCCTATAAACCGAGCGAGAGACGATATACATATGCATGAGAGACAAGACGTATGTGTACAGAACTACGAAAAACCACGATTCAGTTCCAATTAAAAATATTTGTTGACATGTCGCCTCATGTCGCGTAATACGCGTAATTGTTGTTATAATGCCTCACCGATGGAATGTTTTTGTATAAATATAACTATGCATATGTGGTGTAACGAAGTCACGTGTTCACATCCCTTATACCTACTCCCTTGCACAGATGATGCCAATATAATATTCAGTCATCAAATGTCTACAATCACTTGTCTACAAACGAATAAGGCTTCTTTGACTTTGACAGGAACACTTCGATTCCAAATATATCCGCTTTTTTCACACATTATTCTTTGCTGTGAGATTTCTATGACTCGAAATTCATTCCTTTAGACGCTATTTCTACATTGCCCTTTTTTACAATATATGTCATTTTTTTTTGTTACTCGTCAGTCGTTGAATAATCGAGAAACCTGTACAAACCAGGCATCCTCCAGCAGCCTGCAACGTCCGCGCGTTTGAACATGAGAACAATGGAATATTAATTTCACACGCAATGTATCTGGTAACTAAATCAATGAGTCATTCGTCTGATTATTACATACGCAGTCGGGCGACTGACCGGCCGAAACTGAGGGGCGGGGGAGGTTTGCCGGATCAAAATTACACCCGGGAACGCGATGCCTATGGAGGGAATGGAATGGCAGTGTTGTATTGCTCCTTTCATGCAGAGGCGAAATGTAGGTGCTTCCTGCTCGTACGTAGGTACGTAGGTACGTACGCGACTGTGAACGTGGCTCTCGGCGGGGGTGGGGGGTGTATATCGATTTTATTCCTGTTTTAAATTATTACTCATTCCTTGTGACGTGCCGCGTGTGCGTTATGGTGGCGCTAGCTAGGGTGCAACTTTGTTTATACATATATCGACTGCGGAACCGCGTAGGTACATTTGTATGTACGGTACGTACAACATAAACCATAATGCATTTACGGGGATATTATTCTACGGACTAAACTTTGTGCGTATAACCCCGAGAGGGAAAGAGAGAGGGACATATTCTGTCCTGCTTTAACTTGACGTTGGGCGGCACAACTTCCAATCAGGATACAAACTGATTTACATAGACCATTACGATGGTCTGAGGTATAATCTGAAAAGTGACCTCAAAAGAAGCAACAAGTTTTTTCTCTTTTTTTTTACTAAAAATACCGCATTTTGTGCAAATATTCATGTACATAAAAAAAGAAAAAATAGGATTTCTAATGACTGAACATATTATCCGAAGTAAATGAAGCGAGTGACTCTTCTCGACAATCAAATGCCAGATAATCCCATTCGTTGGTCAGAAATCTGACCTTTTTTTTGGTACTCGTTCGAAAATGAAAAGTAAAAAATAAACCTCTACACCCCAATTATTCCATGACGTATCTATGCCGCGTCCGGCGATGCCACATGGGAGCAACAGATGTTGAGAACGTCATCGTGCATAGCAACGTTGCTATACTCTACCTACGCTTGTACAGACGTATTATATCGGAATATAAGGTACGTCACCGTTTCGTGGAGCACAACGTCGACGTATTGAAACGGCGTTCATATACGTACTATACGTCGGTGCGTTACGTTGTAAGGATCCCGTCTCGTTATCCACCTTATACCCTCCGGTCTCTGTCCCCATCCACATCCTCGCCCCCGAGCCACCCTGCGAATATCACAACTTCTGATTAAGCGTAGAATTAATGATTCGAAAATCAATACCGACCTTCCCCGGAGTATTAAGACAGTAGGGGGATGCTATCTAAAGAGAGGCATGGCTCGGGGATGGCAATGGAAATGGGGATGGGGATGGGGATGGGGGCTGTATCGAAGGGGAGACGCGGTTCTACTATTTTGTCACCAAACCCTTCTTCACCCTTTGATAACTAATTAGTGTTTTACCCCTGCCACCCCCCCCTTCCTCCCCCTTCTCGCCCCCTTCGCGACCCCCTCCCCTGGCTCTTCCCGCCACGGGCGCTTTTATCGCCCCCGATCGGAGCTGGATGGAAGGAACCCTTTCAGAAAGCATCGACGTTTTCAACCCCCGAAAAGACGAGACTTTGGGATCCAAAGGATTTTCAAAGCGAAGCATCAAAAGTGTATAGGGGTAGACGTTATAGGCTGCGTCCGCGGTATGGGTACACCGTTAACGTGCACTCTATAGGTATAGAATCCGTCTACGGATTTGCAGACTTTTCGACCCTCCGAATACTTTTCACCTACGATGCAAAAATATTTTGCACTTTTTTTTCCCAACCTGTAGTAGCGGAACAACAGCCAACCGCGTGAGAATAGCGGTATTAATTATCAAGACTACAGGTTGATTGCGGTGTTGATGCCTCGTACTAAGAGAATTCTGAAATCAGTTTTGCAAGGACCAGACGTAACCGTTTATTTGGGATATTGTTGTTAGTCACGGACGGATTTCTCGCACAAAAATGACCATGTATGTAAGTGGCGGTTTCCGGCTATCATGCGCGGATTACTGGTTATAATAACAGATAATCATTTCGGGTCGTCTGTAAGGTCGAATGACGAGACGTAAATTCTTGAGAGTACAATATGACGAACAAGGATCATAATTAGCTCTCTATCGAACCGACACTAATGAGATCGTTTGGCATTTTTCTCAATATTGTAAGGGTACTTGGTGTACCCGCCGCGCTCCCCCCTCTCTCTCGCCGTTGGTATTTCGATGCTTCGTGAGTTTTCAACTTCAGTAAACCAGAGGAGTCACTTGCCGAAATAATAACCCGATACATTTGCATACTCATTCTACCCGGGCAGGTTCTGCGGGCAACAGATACAGGGACTGGATACTGGATACGTGTCTGTATGTATATACATACCCATGCACCATGCCGACGCTGCAGCACGTATATTTTTCGGCTCTGTTTTTCAACCCTTCTACTTCCAGCCTTCCGCAACCACGCTCGAACGCACACCGTGCTGACAAGCTGATTCGACGAACTTTAACCTGCAACCTTATGTGTATATGTATAGCTATACCCACCATCCGCACACCCACGCTCACAGGTTCGTACGATTATCTATCCGCCGGATCAGGCCCTGCGACTAGACGAAAATACGTGCATTATGTGAGTAAAACATCGAACTGCTGGCTATTTCGTGAAATTTTTCGCTCAAATCATCGTCACTATCCTACTGTGAGCTTGATAATTTTCATTTCTAAAGAAAACGAGAGGAAGACCTGATCTCTGGTCTTCGTCCGCGATCGGAGGGTGGGTGCAGATTACCCGCCTCTACTGTTCTAGCTGGTCCTATCAGCATCGCGCAACGGACTTATACATCCACGGGGGGTGGTAGAGGGTGAGATAAAGCCGGTCGATATCTTAATAATAAATACAAGAGGGGTGGTTCACCCTGATGGCTGGTTGGTGTGAGATTGAAGAGGGGGAGGGCGGCGGATGAGAGAAGAAGAACATCATTCGCACCTCGGCGTGTAATGAGAAAATTTGAAATATCGCGCGCGCCCCCTCGAAAAAAAATATAACACCCCGCAGTCGTAACCGGGCCGCGTCTGCCCCTCGCCCCCTTCGCGCCACCTTCAAAGATTAAGAATATGCCGGTGTGTGTGTGTGTGTGACGTGGGGTACCGGATATTTCAAAACCGCGCTCAGTGTTTCGCCTCTTTATTATTATACCTTCGGTGCAGCCCCGATAATCGTGATCCTACGGAATAACTTATATTTTTCACCGAGATGCATGCTGCGGCAGCGATTCTTCCTCCTTGTTCAACATCCGGCTGATTAAGACCTTCCCCCATTGTATTTTGTACCCAACCCTGCGACTCTGCCGCGCAGGACACAATATACTTTTGACACAGGTACTTGTCCCAGTATTTGTCAGGGCGCCCACCGCCTGCTGCGTCCGTCCCGTCGAACTATTCCTCGAGGTATTCTGATATCCTTTGTACTTCCGCCCCTCGCAGTGATTTACAATATAAAAGAGTCGTTCTGCAATATTTAAGAAATGTCAATATATCAGGGGTAGGAGAAGGGTTCAGTACGAAACCGCGGCGACAATCTCACCCTCCTCTGTCTCTCTCTCTATCTCTCTCTCTCCATTTCTTTCTCCCTCTGTGCAGCCCGAAGGCATCGACTAAAAATGAAGACGGGGCCTTTGATGTGCTGCTCTGTACTAATGAAAAATTAAAGCCCGTTCTTAAACATCATTAGACATAAGCACCGCCCTCCTCTCTCCTTCCTTCTCCCTCTCTTCAGTTTTAGTTAGATTTCTTTTCTCTATCCTTTCGGTGGAACTCTGCAAATCTTCGTCGCTTTTGTTATACGTTGTGCAAACCTGTGTATACTGTATGGTTTTTCACTCTCCTCAAGTACACTCGGGTACCTATATATCATTATATATTAATATTCTAGGTTATGTGCCTATGTAATATACTAAATTCGTTTCACAGTTATCTGAAAATTTGACGATAAAAAGTGGCCGTCATTTTACGTATAAAATAGAACGCATTAACCCTCCCTACGACATAATAATGCGATACGACAACTGCGGGAGAGAGAAAATCTTATATTTTCATCACAGTCTGTCATTAGAATTTATGTTACGATCAGGAGTGTGGGTGTCGTGTCAGCTCTCTTTCTCCTTTTTTCTCTCTCTCTCTCTTTTTCTCTCTCCTGAAACAGTTGCACGATCTCCTCTGTGCGTATAAGATATAAGCTGGATAATATCGTAATCTATATCCGGCAAGATATGGCCAAATAATCGAGAGACGTTGTACTGCTTCAGCCACACTTTTTTTCCAACAACAGATTTTTTTTTTGTCACGTAAACTTTACTCAAAAAAAAAAAAGAAAAAAAAAATTGTACCTCTGCTACATCGTACAATTCGTGACAAAATATGCAAGCTCGTCTGAACTATACTGTTAAACATTGTACGGTCACGTGACGTACGTACACCCTGTTCAAGGTTGTCAAAGGGCCGCGGATGCTCTGGCATTGCAGCACACAAGCGTCGATTCTACGGTGTTCGGTAGACCAAGCAAAATCGAAATATTGCGGCTAGTAACGAGATTGTCATTGTCTCTTTATACGCGATCGTTTACACTCGCGATGGAACAATGATCGTTGATCGATTTGTGGAAAATGGTCAGAATTGTCACAGGAATGTTTCAACCACGTTGCATTGTTCGTCGAATGAAACGGGGGTCCAATCTAGTGCGTTTCATGGGATTTCAAGCTGCGAGTATTCGCCGGGTTAATCGTTTTGGGTTTGTTTTCTCTCTGAATTCTCTCGAGGGTGGCCCTCGGCGCTCATCTCGCGGTTTGTTTCACCTAATTAACCGGCGATTTCTACCACCGCATCGTACAATCGATTCGCGCCGAGGTGTCGAATCTTCCTCGCAAACAGATCGCCGATATTGTCATAAGGATAAAAGCTCCAGTCAAGGTTGAAGACTTTCCCACCACTCGCCTTGCTATATCGCCTCGTTCACGCAGCGAGGGGGGAAAAGTGTAAAAACTGTTGGAAAAAGTGCTGGGTATTTCTACAGATGCTCGCTCAACGTCGACGGAAACGGCCTGCAGCGGAGCCGCGTTTCGTCCTGGATCCTGTACCATAAGCAGTCCGATTCTTGGTGCGCGCGGATGGAGGCGTCGGCGTCGAGGAGCAGCTGGACCCTATTCCCGCGGGACTCTGGATGGCCGATCGCTCCTCCGTCAAACACCCCGAATTCTTTCTGCATCCCAGTCGAAATAGTCCTCGTCGTTGTCGTCGTCCGTGGAACGATGCGGAGGAAAGAAGTAAATATAAGCCGTCGCGACGCCCATGCGCCGCGTAATTCGTTGGACTCGACTGCGGACCCGCGCCTTTGCGCTAATAAATCATAGTCGGGAAAGGGGAGGGGAAAAACAAGAAGAATAAGGAGAGGAAATCATTCACCGCGATCCTCCGCGCCCGCCTCGTGTTACAGACAAGATATAGGTATCCGTTTATCGAATCGGCATGGAAAGCCTTGGAGGAAAGCGGAAGTTCTTTCTTTACTTTTGTATAATCGCCCAGGTCCGTGGAGGATTTTAGACACTTGTGCTCGGTATTCGGGAATCGGTGTGAAGCCCCGAGTCGTAAAATCACGAGGCAAGCTGGAGCAAAAAATGACGAAAGAAGACAATCAGCGATCGACTGTATCCGCTGTGAGAGGGAACGAATGTCTGTTCCTAATATACTTATAATAACAGAGGATTATTCGGCCTTCGAACGGCTGCAGGTCGCTGCTCGGCATGATCGCTGTTAGCGGCATATTTTAATGTTATCCGTCACGATACTTCTTCGCGGACTGTTACCTAGGCATATGTATACAGGTATATTGCTTCTCATAATTTCATTCCGTTTCTTATTGCGCTGCGCTGCTGCACCCCTCTCGAGGCCTCGATGGCGCGTGACTTTTAATCGGCCAAATCGACTGTTTTCGAATTGAAAAAGGAATGAGGCGAGGAAAAAGTAACATCGGGTATTAATAATAATGACCCAAAAAACGCGATCCACCCGAGCTCGAGTGGCGGACTTATCGTCAGCGGTAAAAATATGCATCCCGGGTATATAAAAAATGACTATATATCCACATGTTCGCAATCTTTGGCATCAATTATTATTGCAGTGTATATTATTTCCACGTGATGTATAATACAAAACATGTAGAAATTGTTTTTTATGTTTTTCACAGTCCACTACTCGAAGCCTGCGATTACGTGACCATCGTACAGATCGCCCGTCAACTTTTGTCATTCGACGAATTGCTCTGATCGATTGTTGTATAACAACAGAGTGAAAGTATAGCAGACGCCCCGGTAGAAATGATAGACAGTCACAGGGGGGTACCAGCTGAATTAATTGAGTTAATAAGCATCCGCGTACATACACACACCAACACAAACGGGTAGTTTTTATATTTACCGGTAATATTTCACTGCCGAATTGTTAATTACTTTAATTAGCTCCAGATGCTAATTAATGACCTAAACATATGCCGCGCTTATATAGATCAGTCCGATATACGAACATGCCGCGCTACATAGACGGTATGGGATCCGTGCAGTTGTACACCTATATTATACATATGTAAGTGTAGGGATGACATGCGTTATACACGTACAATATATACGTATAAATATTCCCACACGCCTTCGTTCTGTAGTTCGTGCATTGCGGGCCGCGACGAGGATACAGAGGCATGTGTTTGTCATTACTGCCTGATGACGTATCGTCTTCCGAGGAGTGATTGATAACTGAAATTGATTAACGTTGCCCTCCAACTCGCATCTTGTGTACACACCTCACCAATATTTTACTCGATTACGCGCCTCGCTTAGAGGCATATACGCGATGAAGTAGGTCTGTACCTACGTAGAACTTGGCTCGATCTCTTCGCGAGTCAGTCTGCATGATCCTGCGATATACCTATAAGCGGTCTCTTCGTGTGCCGTGCGTGTCCGCACGTCCGGGCGATGGGCGATGGGCGATGGGCGAACCTCGATAGAAATAATCTTTACTTTTTGTTCACGTGATGGAAACTCGGGGCAGGATGTGACCCCGAGCTCATCGATACGTCAAACCATCGCATTAAAATTCCCGGGTATTAGCATTCGCAGGCGGTGCTGCAGATATATGTATTTACGCTTTCCGTATCATTTAGTAATTATCGATAATATCGTCGAGGTTTCCTGTTGTTTTTCTCTCTCTTTTCTCTCCTTGCCCTTCTCCCTCGTTTTATTATTTATTTTAATTTTTTTTTTCTCATTTTTTCTTACTCTTTCAGGAAACAATGGGTCATTACCTACTAGTCGTAGATACACACATACACACACGTTTTATACAGATATCCATACCCCGTGGCAAGTTCGACTCTTAGCATCCTGCCTGCGGTATCCACCTCTTCGTTTGTCGCCGATCCTAACCCATAACTCAATGATTCATGGCGGCGAGGAGTTGTCGGTTCATCAAATCGATACATACACAGTTGGCAACTTCCACACATCCGTAGATCAGTCGCGTATACATACATTCACATACACACACACAAACACGCACACACATATATGCACACGTACATCGACGCGCCCCCCTGAACCCGGTTAAAGTTTCACCCTGCAGGTATAATACCACCCGCCTCGAATAATACATCATGCATGTATGTACGCACATACCTACCTATACCGTTAATTTTACAATTATCGGACAAACTTGTATTACATATGCGGAGGATATCGACGTATAACCGCGTAAAGTGTGTATAGGACTTTAGAACAGAGTCCTCGCAGACGGAAACTTAGAATTGTTATTATGCGCGGGAGAGGAAGGAAAGGAAAAACAAAAATAGAAAGAAAAAGTTGATTCACCAAACCGCGAAGCGGTTTTCTTACTCTCTGTCTTCGTTGATCAATATACAATGCCTGCAGACATCGATTGCTGTTCTTTTTCCGCACACTTATCGTTAGATATACATAAGTGTAATATACATAATATAGACGCCTCGATCGCAGGACTTTAGTGGTTCCCTGCACTTTCCATCCCCCCCGCCACCGCCGCACACAAACCTTCGGATATAATACAGTAGCTGTATAACCACGTATCTACCTTTACGCAACCACCAAGGGCAGGGATTACCTTTTTAAACTTTACCCATAAAATATCTAATAAATATCGCCCTGCAACGCGGCGTTGTTCTCCGGTATACGGATATTAATTATAGACGCTTTTATATTCAAAGTAGCCAGCGGCGGTCCGACACCCTTATATAACCGTAGATGGGTAGGTATGGAGTTGGTGGGTCGGGGCTATTCCATTCTCTTTGCTATATACATATATATTCCAGTGATGCACGCCGTCCCCGGAACGACGCGACGCGACGCGCGTATCGGACAATAGATGATACCTGACCAACGCCGATATCGATCAGTTGGCTTGGATCAAACGGGTTATGCACCACACTCTCACCCCCGGTAGCCACTGTCGCGTGTAAAAATCTTCCCTGCGGTCGGCTAGAAGCACGTGGTAGGTCTCTGTGAAGCGGCTCTTGAAAAACTCTCCCTCCCGCAGCGATTTCTCTCATATGAAAGAAAAACAAGCACGAATTGTGGTCCGGATAGTATTTAACCTTCGGATATTTTTCCCCTCTCTTTTGTGACCAGACAATGTCGTTGTTGTTTCGTGAATTACAGTTATCTAGACTCCGGTGAACTAAAAATTCAAGGAATGGTATGCTGTCGTATGCTTACTTGTGTACAGATGATACGATCGATCTGTACCAACAATCGTGGGTGTGATTGATTTCGTGCAATTTTAGCATTCTTGAGAAATAATTTTTTTATTATTTTTTTTTATGCTTGTTTTTAATACTGCCATAAACAATTGTCGCCACACTTGATACACGCGCGTTGCGCAAATTCATTGACCTCGCCGGGCTGCTATTTCTGAGCGAAATTGGTTCCGTCGCATATTGGCGCCAGATCGACGATAAAGCGTGTCAGGTATAAGCTGCACCAAAGTAGATTTCGCGACAAACGTAATTTATTGTAGTAACTATATGTGTGCCTGATATAAGCTGGCGGTGTGCGCGTGGTGGAGACGATTTTCGCATCGATTATAATCCAGGGGTCAAAATAACAACGAGAATCGCTTTTATACCCCGAGGGGTTCTTTCGCACCTCGACGCGTTTCACCCCGCTTCGCGGCATCGATTCATCCCCCGCCTGCCACCTACTCTCATTAACGATTCCGATACCGTTTTCGTGATTACAGAGAGCGACTTTGGCGGAGAAAGAGGTGACGGCGCTGAAGGAACAGCTCGCTGCAGCCGCTGACGGAACGACAAAGACTGAGGGGCCGCAAACGCCCCAGAACCTCCACCACGGGGACCAGACACACGACCCGAACAACCCCAGGCGGACACCCAATGCGAACTTCGAACAGGAGTTGCACGCCAAAGACAAAGAGGTAAGTCATCCGATTCAAACATCCGGTTATAACGCGCCGCTTTATACGCCTCGGGATGCTGTGCAGGCTGTGCGAAAAATCACTACGAATGAACGGCCTGCGAAGCGATGATCAGACCTCGGTAAAAATAACCTGCAGTGCTACTCGATGCACGTTTCTGCAGCTGTTTACCGATGACGCCAATTCCCAGCATCGCATCGGTGCATCTCTACAGCAGCATCGTTAAATTTTGACGATCCCTCGAATTTGTTGTTGATATCGTTCTCATTTCACCGTGAAATTCATCATCGATGAAATATCATGTAGAAATAAAAACCTCAAGCACTGGATTTTGTTTTTGAATCCTATTTTGTTTGTCGTGCTATAATATTCCTCGGTGTAGTCAATATCGTACCCGCAAGTAATTAGAGAAACGGGAAAACGTCTAGAAATGTTGATATGAAAATTAAACGGCAACCGAGTCGATTCGTTACACATTTTTTCATCATCTCTCTTCGTTTTCATTAAAGTTATTCACGTGTAATGAAAACTACCAATCCACGGCCATTTTTATCTAATACAAGAACGAAAAATATTTCACATATATTATCCATTCGGTTTTAAAATTGAAGCTTTTTTTTTTGCTGCAAAAACTGAACACTCGATATTATCGAGAGCCGGATCGATATATCGAACCGCAAGTGCCGAGACAGTCCTCGAGTCTTTCGGCGACGATCAAGACTGAATATGCGGCTCCGCGGTTATAGTAGGTACACGAACACTTCGGGTCTATTTTTGCCGGATGAATTGGCGGGCTTGCAGGCTGACGGGCTGCGTACTCTTGCCGGGTTATTTACCCTCTCGATAAATATACGGTAATGGTATTACCGCTGAAATGGTCCGGTACATGACGAGGAGGCGAGCTGAATCACGCGGGTAAAAATTGTAATATTGCAGAGCGGTGCCGATGGGCGCAGATCGACGGGGGTGGAACGGGGTAAAGCGCGGGGCCACATGCCTCGGTTTTAATGGACCGGAAGCCCTGGAAATCGGTAAAATGTACGCGCATCCTGCTGGCATTTGATCAAGCGCTCGGGGTGATCGATCACCCGATGCATGCAGGGCATATTTTCTTGGCCGTTGAATCGGACGAAATGAAATTCAGGTATCTGGTCAAACTCTGGTGGCATATGTGTGTATTGTACATGGTGCCTGCACGGTGTGGGCACGCCATTGATTAACAAATTTCAGCGACACCTGTTGCCGTTTCGAATACCTGTAACTGACTGCATCGGGTGCCCGGCCTGATCGTGCGTCGCACCTGACTTCACTGGCAGGGCAGCGATGTATTACGAACGCATCGTACACGCTTGGGTTAACCGATTGCTTTGGAAAACGGAAAACCGATTGGTCGGATGGTCGGTGATACTTTGTTGTTAAAACAGCGTGAACCATTGAGGCAAGATCAACGGTGAAAGACGAAGTTTTCTGATAGTTTCAAGTCCGTCTTCGGTTGTATCCATGGGGCGGGTCTTGAACTCGAGTCTTGAGCAAAGCCGAAAACACTTGAATGTTGAGAGGGCGAAAATCGCGGGAAAAGAAGTGGTAAAAATTCCGGTTAAAAAGTTGGATGAGTAGCTTCTTAAAGCCAATAAATGTCCCTCTTCGCCTTCTTCGATTCCCTTCTCCAGCTTTCCCATCGCGCCGTTGTTCAGGCGTCTTCATAACGGCGAAGGTTCGACTCTCATCCCTTCGTCGCGGAAAATCGTTTGCCCAACGCTCAGCCCCGTTGTAATCCAAGAGCCAATAATCTCAAAGCCACCCCCGCCGCTCCCTTTTCCTTGGCGGCGGGCAAGATGTTTGATGGCATGTTTATACCGGATAAGAATTTAGCTCCCTGGTTATAATGTCTTTATTGAGAAGCTATAATCGAGCTTAACGGCTCACGTATATACGCCAAGCTAAACGACACTCAAATGTGTCCGTATCACCGACCGTCCAAGGATTTATTTTCAACATAAATACCTACTTTTCTTTGCCGAACTTGATAGACAATGTCACTTATAAAATCTGCAATCTGCGGCCATTTTTTCTGGAGATCCCGACTCGTTATTGCATCGAATCCTGTGCATTCGAGCCCGCAGACGCTCGCCTATTCATCATTCCCAGTAATCATCGTAATCACGCACCGTTCTCTGCGGTCGGGAAAAACCGTTCTGCAGGATTTTATATGAAAAAGTCAGAAACAGTCTTGGTGTTTATATAAGTTTGCCGTCAGGAAATTCTCATTTCTATTATTGAAGAAATTCAAAGAAAGTCCTAAGGAAATAACGCGATATAAAGAATGATGCGTATGATTAACAGAAATTAAATGTAATTACACGTGCGTGTGCATTGAAAATACGCGCGAAAGACTTTCGTTAGTAACTGGTTTTAAAAGTCAGCTAATTCGGTAATTTTTTACTACAACATCGAACGAGATACAAGAATAATTTGAGTTACTTTCCTCGTTCTTTTCTTTCAATCGAATAGAAATGTACCTACCTCTAGTTATTCGGACCAAGGATCGAAGGATGTTCAAGAGACCATGACGCTCGCCTGCATGGTTGTAACAACTACGTAGCAGGCGAAAGACGTGTCATTATAGAAGTGGCAGCAGACCCGCGGTAGACGAGCCTTCTCGAGCACTTGCTCGGAAACAATTACGTTTTGACGGGGAGTCTCTTTGACTTACAGCAGGAAATATGCATGTGGGTGCACGTTGCAGCTGTTCGGCCGTTTCGCACATTCGCCTATACATATATTCACATATCTTTGCAAGCACATCGAGTGTGTGTTTAAGTTTGGAAAAGCGCGGTGTAGGCGTTGGCCGAACGAAGCTGCGACTTCGGCGATGCTTCATATACGCGGGGAGGTTTTTGGCTCGATTACAGCTCTCGAATATAGATGTATATTATATGTACATGTATACATGCAAGCATGCACGCATGCAACGCAGCAGCGCACGTGTAAGTGCGCTTTTTAACGCGTATGGAACCGTCGTCGACCTAAAAGCATTCGGTCGCACATTAACCTGTGGAGAAGAAACGAACCGCCATTACGATCGCTTACGCAAAGGGGGGCAATATTTCCATATTTGCGCTGATACCATAAGACACCTATGCGAGCCTCGGAAGAGATAGGGATTTACTGATAATAATTATAAGCGATAAGGAGAAGCAATCGACTGCGCAATATGGGCGATAAATACGACAAACATTTAACAGGCGAACGATAATTTCACACGTTGGCTACGCTGGGCTGGCTGCAACCATGCCGGTCGCTCTAATAACGAGTCTGTCTTCATTTTCCAAAGGCGCGCTCTGAGTGACGCGCCTATATTCACAGAGGTTAGGCGCCGTGTGCGCCATAAACCGATTAGGCACGATATTAATTAAACAATAAATGTAGGTCTGCCAACAGTCAGATAAATAGATTGGTATCAGTAGATACGTGACAATTAAACATTCCATTGTCTCCAGCCGCGTGATCATCTATGGAACTTGGCAAGGCGACACCCGCTCGATCAAGAGTTCGACTACATCTTACTCTTCGGATTCCAACCGTCGAGCGAATTTATTTTTATCCATCGAAATTGCACAGTTGTTGCAGCAACCGGACATCGACACGTTGGAAAAAATTGGCGAGAAATTCTCAGAGCAGATTTAAAAAGAGACGCTTCGTGTCTTGGGTACCCTTGGCGAATCGCATGTGCCTCTTGTTTTCAACTTTCATCGGTACATTCCCAAATGACTTTTAGAGTCGCCTTTCAGCTTTCAGCGCTGAAAATTAATCGCGGGGGCAATTTTTCTCAGATCGCAAATCACCGCGACGCGACATGACTTGGATCATATTGTTTTTGCTCTCGAGCCGGCTTGCCGGGCTCTATTTCAGGTTATCGGTGTCCCGGACTGCTGTGCCGGCGAACGACAAGGGGTGTCGAAAACGCGCATCCGAGGAGATCTCACTTCGCTTCTATGCACGTCTCGCGAGACAAGACAGCGGACGCGTGCGCGCATGCGCGTAACAACGACGAGCCTTTCTCGAGGGGATAAAATGATCGCGATAAGTGCAGTCGGTGCTGCAGGGCTGCAAGGCGCGTGGTCGTAAGGTAAGTATTTCTTGATCTTCGCTGAGCTAGCTGCGGTACATTAGCCAACGTGTTTTGAAACACTCGCCCGGCGTGTTTGTCTTGGCATTCGCTTCTCGGTTTCTCTTTCATCTCGCGGCTTTTCTGGATTTCCCCTCTGCGCCGATCGTCCATACGCTCTAGGTCTGTGATACGTATCTACGCCGATGCCTTACTTCGAAACAGCGGCCCGTAAGCGCGCCCTCCTTATTATTATGTCGTCTCGTCTGGTCTCTGCGAAAGACATCATAGAAGATAAATCAGGACCGACTCGAGTGAATTCAGTCTTGTTATACATCTCTCGAATGAGGGATGAGTGAATTAACGCTCGATTCACGTTTGCAGCCCCTCGATATCTCTCTCGCTCTCTCTCTTTCGCAGATTTCTCGACCATGATTCGTACACGTGGATGATCGTGGTGATCTATCCCGATGATCTATCCGTAGAGTTAATTTCCGACGAGTTCAAGTATCACCACTCCTGGATTTGACCATCTTTTATTATTTGTTCGTCCCCGGCACTTGGCCGGAAACGGAAGCCACTCGGATAGACAAACCGTTATCTATACGCGTTATCGGCTGTTCGAACGCCTCTCGTCACTTTCTCACGTATATACACGAGTATAATTAATGTATCTGGGACACTGCAACTTAGCGGGGTGTTCGAACCATTGAACTCACGACAATTCGAAGCGGAAAAACGCAGCGCGCGGAAATCGAGTCGCACACCCGACCAACTGCCGAGCATAAGTATCCCCCTGTAACAACAGCGGGTTGAAAAAAATTTGGAAAAATCCGGTAGATGCTCGAGGGCTACTTGCACTTGAGCTAAAATGGCGCGAATTGCGTTGGTCGGGATGCAGCGATGCACCGGGATGAGGTGGGTAGGTACTTAAGTGCAGCGGTATTCGGAGTATACGCGTGCAGCTGGGAGAAGCGGGCACCCGGGATGCTGGAAAACCAATATCGTTAGATATTCATTTCGTAAGTTTGAAGTAGAACAAAATATAGAAACTCGCGGGAGAACTCCCTCTCTCCCCTGCAGACGTCCTCTCGTTCCCTTCGTGCGTCGCTTTTCACCTCATCTCCGCAGATGTATGCGGGGCATCATCTCTCATCTATATATGACGCGAAATTGCGCCCGCAGAATTGACGCCAACATTATTCAGGTAGACGAAGCCGCGACCACTGAGCACCGGAAAATTACCATAAGAATCCATATCTGTATCTAACCGCGTAATGAGGTTGAAGTTTGTAACGCTAAACGCGTTACAACGAAACATTCGGAAAAAATTCACTATTTTCTTGTATTTACCATCACTTCGATGGAACAAAGATTCGAAAATATGTATACGTCTTGTTTTATTACGGCTTACTGAATTTCAAACAATTCCAAAGTAGCGAAATAAAGATTTTCTCTCGGCACAAATCACTGCAATAACGTTACTAATTTCAACATGATACCGCGTATCTGTTACTGGTACTCGCCGGTATAAATTCACCGATTTCCAGTTTTTGCAAACGATTTCTTTGTATTTTCGTTATTCCTTGTGATATTCCTGTCTCAATTTCCCAGTTAGATATTGCACAAGACTGAATGTAAACACGGCTTAAAGGCCAGGCAGAAATTTATTGTTAGTTAATTTTTTTCAAATTTTGGCAAAAACAGAGGGATGTGCCGCGTCCTTGGAGAATCGGGGAAAATGGTCGGGTAAGGTGGAGGCCTTTGGCTCGAGTGATTATTGGCGAGTGTAAAAAGCTCTCGCGCGTGTATTGTACCTACGGTATACTGTACATTGGTTGGTTTTTAGAAGAGTTTGAGTCCGGGAGATCGATCGACCTCTCCAGCGCCTGGAGATGCGTATCTGGTCACGGCGGCCGCAGATTATATCGTAATTACAGTTTTAAATATATTTCATCGAGCACGCGACGCTTAGACGTAGGTAATTCCATGCCCTCTGCTTAATGCGGGGGTGCAATTCATCGGAGGGCAATCTTTTCTTATCGGGTCACAGAAGATTTATATAGAAACCGCGCAATTGCAAATTTTCATGACTCCCTCTTCGTGCTCGGTCTTTCTCCCCACCTTCGCTTTGCCCCCTTCTTCTTCGTCACCCTACAGGCAAATCTGCACAGCAGAATTGTTCATTCGATTCTGAAGTTATAGTATACAAAATATACCAAAATGCAGCGGTAATGTATCGTATCGCATACTCGAAAGTTAATTGTGTGGCCTCCACGAGAGCATCTCGACAGAGACGGAGACGATTCCCATCTAAATTTCAATGATATATGACTTTTGAAGAGTCTTTAAGGGTCGTGGGCTAATACAAAACGCCAGAGTCACTCGCATGTTTAATTTCAGACTAGGAGGCGCCGTTACTCGAAGACTAGCTTTGTATACGTCTCGGGGAAGGGAAAGTCAAATGGCCAGACACTACCCTCTCGCTCGCACTTGCAACTCTCATTTAGAGGCATATGTAAAAAGATGCCTGTAGCGTCGATTGGAAACATACACACTCACAGAAAACATATACATACATACATACATATATACATAGTAATTACAAATAATCGATATAATAATTAATTTCAACCAGTGTATAATCATCACGTATATGTACTCATATAACTTTGTAGACACGAAACACTGGTATAATATTAAAAACCAACGTATAAATTATGGAGACACCAAGCAGACTCGTGAACCAAAAAAGTGCAAAAGTATTAAATTGAATTAAAATAAAAACGCGAGGTGGCGACGACGAGAGGAAGGTTGAAAAGGGCCGGAACCGCGTCTGCAAAGGCGGATATCGGGAGAGGTGGTATCGTCCTGCCAATTATGTACAAAAGTATGTATGTATAGAGGCGTTGGCACATGTGTAACCGTAGGTGCGCCTCGGTGTATTATTCCAGTACGTTGGTCTGGAAGAGGCGAGATCCGTGGTAGTCGGAATTTTTAACTAGCCGAGCCCTTTTTGCTCGCGAAACAGAAGCCGGGAGCGGAAAAGTTATGAATCTAATTTCCAGACACCGTATTTGTATCCACCTCAAACCCAGCTCACCTTCCGTCGCCCCCCGAACTTCCGACGGAATAAAGCATAAAGCTTCGTTAGGTTTCCATCTCTGAAAAATTAATTTCGAGATATCATACACGTAAGGGTCGCCGGTCTGGTGGGTTGTACGTGCAAAAACGGATCACCGCCGTTTCTGCAGCGGGATTCATTTGCGAATGCAAAAAGACGGGACTCCATGCGACGTGTCTATACCCGTGGATAATTGAAGCTACACATCGTTCAACTTATAGATGGAAAGAAGTGACGTGTCGCAATTTTTACACGTCGAGGATTCATAATAAGCTCATAAATTTTACTGATAATAATTCGTAGCATGACGAACCAGGCATTTTTTGTAACGTGTAGCGTGTAGATTTATATTCTATATCTAATATATAAACACACACACACACAAACACACACGAATGCGCGCCTAATGTCTCACTGCAGCAGGGTTGCTCATTCGTGCGAATAATTCGCTGCTCTATAATACTATACAGGCGGTGTGAGAAAACGTTTGTCTCGGCTAACAATATCGTATAGACGCGGTCGATTCGCGCAAGGTAAGATATTCGCTTCGGGATCCCTGAAACGGAAAATTGAAACAAACACGACTGTTCGATTTGGGGAGGTGAAACTTTGCGCCGCAATTAGCACAGGGGTTAAATCCGCCTAAGTTGGAACGGGGGGTGAGGGGGATCGCAGATGCTCGAGTGGGGATTTTAGCTTATTTATAGAAACTCGTTCAAGATGTAACAGCGGTTTAGGCGGTGGGATCTTGAAAAAATCAATTACCGCAATTACGTCAGCTGTTTAATAAAAACCACAAATTTGTAGTTCTAGGATTTTTGATTTGATAAATTCTTGATCCAAAATATAAATCATTTCTGAAGCTACATTATATTATATTATATCAGAAGATGATCAATATTTGTAGAACTTAAGTATCTAAGATTTAATACTTCCAAAATAACCCAGTAATTAGATGCGAATGGATTTTTCGCGCAAGCTCAAATTATTTTCTACAAAGTCTAACTTTTTGAATTTGCAATGTTTCAATAATTTCTTCTTTACAATCGTCTAACGAACCCCCGGGTTCGACTTCTCGTCCCTGACAGACATGTCCATACCTACAACAATATCAGTGGTGCAGAGGGATTTGCGTAACGGAACAATCCCTCCCCCTCTGACCACTCACGGCCCCGCAGGGAATCCTCACTGTTCGCCTGGAAGTATATGATATTTAAAATTAATCCTTCCTTTGTGCCAGCCTCTGTCTGTCTTTTTATCGTCCCGATATGGAGTCGTATAAATTTTCCTCTATTTCCCCCATCTCCAGTCCCTCCTCGCCGCGCCGTCTGGGTGACTCGGGGTAGGGAAAGGCACCGCGGTTCTCTTCTCCTCCTTGTTTCACCTCACAAGGCTCTCTCGTTTCAAATCCTCAATCACCGCGGGGTGATCAATCATAATTGAACCGAAGTCAAACCAGGATGGGAATTAAATCGATACCCCGCGACGGTCTTCGCTACCCCCTTGTTCCAAGAAATCTCTGCCTACTGCATGGCTCGAAATTATCATTCGTCTTTCCATCGATTATGTATTACAGGTATATATGTATATATCGCTCTTTCGATCCCCGTCACTTTGCTACCCTCGTTCATTCATCGATCATTTATGGATTAATATATTGTCAGCCCTCAATCTAACGCCTATGTTTCGTCATTTTCTGTTGCAGGTGAGTCTCGTCTCGCGTTTCGGAAGTGCGGCAGGTAGAGAGAGACGTTGTCGATCGATCGAACTCACTGCACCGCACTGCAGGGCATAAAACACCTTGAAGGTATATTCTGCAGCGAGATCGCGCGAGATAGACAGATGGACAGACAGATAGATAGATCGAGAGAGAGAGGGAGAGAGAGATAAATGGCTTGAATTTTTTTTTATATCTTTTATATATTTTTTCGTTTTTTGTTTTTGCGCATCGAGTAGTAAGGTCGCTTGGAAGTCAGACACGATGGTTGGAGTAGACCGCGGGAGCTCGGATAGGTCGGAGTCAGCTTTTGATGCCTCTCTTTAGACCCCCTGGAGCGCCCCACCCCGCCCCACGGCTGAAGGATAATGCACAAACCAAAGGATAATTCCCGATACGGGGACGAAATCCGGAGACCGAGGGCAAAAAACTCTTATTTAAAAATGTATTTACCGTCTGCGACCAAGACCCGGGAGTGGGAGGGAGGTAGAGGTAGAGGTGGAGGTGGAGGTGGCGGTGGTGGCAAGGGAAGGGCGGGGAGGGGAGGGGTGATGGTTGCCGGTCTGAAAGTTGGTCCGCGGTGTTTTATGCCGAGATACAGATATACCGATTCCCCAGCTCCCTTCCGTGCCATCTCGCCGTGCAGGATCTGCAGTACCTACGTAATATAAGGTATACCGATATACGAGGTCTGTATGCTCAGCGTGCAGTTCCGCCGTCTCTATTTAAGCAATTCGTCGGCAAAAGCTTTTCAAATCGTCTGCCTATACGGTATACGTAATACATATATATATAAATGTATCCATGTACGGTTACGGTTGGTATATCTGACTACTTACTTTATCGTGAAAGCGAAATAAAATGAAACGGATCCTGCTCTATGGTTAAACATAATTAAACTGTCATAATTAAGAGGTGCGGTAATTCCAGTCGGTCAGTTCTCTACTGTAATGGCATATTAGAATATGTTTAGACGTACGTGATATTAGTATGTATGTATGTATGTGTGTATTTATACGGATTAGCGTTTACTCAGGCAAATACAAAATGATACAAAATGTCGAACTCTAGGTGATTGTGAATTCTACGGATGTTGATTCTATGCTCGTGTGCGTATCGGTTTGTTATAGATGAAACGGGATAACGATCAAAGTTGCAGCGATAGCAGGTGGCCACCTCGCGTCCTCCTCGTCAGCTATCTCTGCAAATCCAACTCTTCTAGTCCCCCACGGGTTGTACGTAGTTTATGCCGTTCGCTGAATTTATACGGCAGTCGAGGTGCGCTTATAATTAATTTAATTAAACGCGCAACGCGAGAAATCGTCGTATTAGTTTTGCAACTTTCGGTTTGCGCTCTCTGCAGCCGGTTTTGCACCGCCTTTTATTTGTTTGCCCCGGAAACGACGGGAAATCAGGAACGATGAATAATTTAATTTACGAATGGGCGTTATATCGTCGGTCATTCAATCCTCTCCCCTCGAACTGCGCTTGTTAAAGCTTTTGACAAAAATTCGCCTCGTTTCGACTTAGGCATACCTACATACATACATCATACCAATAATAACAACAACAACAACAACAACAACAACATAACCAGCTTATCTTGCGAAAAAAGGTCGCCTGTCCTGATCGTTCATTACGCGTCAAGTTGGCTATTCAATTTCTCAATTTACCGAACCTTGGCCGTCTAATCGCGCGTCTCGGTTATCTCAAGTTACTGATAAAGTATAATGTACATATGTATCTGTATCTGTATCTGTATCTGTGTCTGTATCGTCGTTCCGTGATCTGTAGGTTGGTACAGCTAGTCCCGCACTCCTCGGCGTGTACATAGGTACGCATCCCGACCTCCGCCACGCCTATCTGTGCAGTTTCCGCGAAGTTTAGATACTAGTTAGTCGATGAGCGATATCGCGTCCACACAGATCCCTACACGTTTGTCCCTCTCCCTGCATCTGGTCAAACTCAACGGCGGAAGTATTGCCGGCGCGCTGCAGCTGGATAACAGTGCTTTTCATATTACATGTACAATTTATATATAGGGCGATTCCGAGTGCGAAGACCATTGGTAAGACATGGTCCATAATATAGTCCAATGCAACAAAGTTCGTAAGAAACTATTCCGTGGGTCACCGTTTACCCCGGAATTACCCTAATATACATACATATCTTTCAATTATAATCATATATATATAACTTTCTTACTTGTTATTCATCAACATTGTTACAGTAATTTTTCGTAAACTCTAAGTTACCGTTGATCTTACTTTAAATCCGCGTAATTGAGGCAAAAAGAAATGAAAATAATCGATTTTGCCTTTTCAACCACATTAAGGATGAAGGGGAGAACCACTGTCGGTCAAGAATAGATAGGGTTGTACTTGATTTCCGTCACACTCGACCGCCTTCGTCCATATAACGTCAAGGAGTAGCGCTGCATCGCCGCGCCACGCCGGTATCGTTGACTAACTGACGAAGGATGTACCCTTCCGAAAGCTCCGGAATCTCCGATCGGGATGGGAAGAAGCGGTGCAGTCGGCCGAGCGGACGGACGTTGCTGGGGTGAAGGGAGGAAGGGACGAAGGGACGAAGGGACGGACAGATTGCGGCTAGCCGAGTAGGAAACTGCCCCGCCCCCACTTCGCCCGATGGTGTGCTTTCAGATATCTGCGTTTTGTCATTTGCTTAGGCTCAATCTACCCCGTCCGCATTTCGAAGGGATCCCGCAGGCTTCGTGTCCTTTCCAGCTCCCCCGATTACGCCAATCGCGGTTAACAGCTATCGCCGATATACCCACCGGGAATCGGAGATGTATTTTTCTTCTCTATCTGCACAGTTTAGCCGAAAATTTATCTTCACCCGCACTTCCGGTCTTCCCTGAGATTTAAGCTATTGTCATGTGGCGTAATAGGATGTACGAGCTTGGAATGGATTCATCGATTATTGACTGATTTTTCTGTGCCTGCACGGAAAGTTATAGTCTAGTTCTCTGTAATTAGAAATCTTTACGTCATGCCGTTCGATAACTTACTTGGTTGATAACTTTTTTATGCGGTCGCAGCCCCCTGGCCCAGGCACGATAGGCTCCGGTTCAGTTTCTTTTTCTCCCTTTGCTTTTTTTCTACTAATACGGAACCGACGTACGTCAAAAATAAGACTTTATCAATGAGAAACGATACCTCTAATCTTTCACCCGTTAACGATTGTGTTTGTGAGGATTTCAATGGGGTCGATAAATGACCTGCACGATCCATCGATACCGTTGGCACGTGCACGCACATATGTAACGTGTGTGCGCGTGTATAACCGGAGAATCGAACAGTAGTCAACTTTCGTTGCGATTAATCTTGTTGTCGATTTGGTCAGATACGTTTTTATATATTATATGTATATTCGCGAATGGCCCAAAGGCGCCGGTGTCAGATCCAAATTGACCGTAAAACCTTTAAGTTCCGTACGAGTCAAGAGTTCGAGGATATTTTTTTATTGATCGATAGATTTACGCAAGCCGACCACGGAGATGTCGTGGTGAGCACGTCGATGATCATTGGAGAGAATTTCACACGCGAAGAAATCTTAGATCGTTTCTCTTCGCTCTTCGATAAGAAAGGTCGACGCCATTGACGGCGTCGAGTTGTTGCGGGAAGCTGGGGTTATCACGAAATAAATAACTTTATATATTTCGGCACTAATCACCAGGGCTCTGTGTTCGATTCTATGAAATAACTTACTGTGTTCGGGAGTCAATAAGAAAAGTAAGCCAACAGATAGACCTCAAAGTCCCTCTGGAATTCATTCTCGATCCAACAGTATTCGAGTGATGTTCGCTCGGAATATAAATCTCGGAATTCGAGTCAAGTATAACATTCAATACCGTTCGTCAGCCGCTCCGATTCAAGTGATCAGTACTTCTTACGTGTGTGCTAACGATTGCAACATTTTCTCTATCAATTTTAGTGACATTCGTTCGCTTCTTTTTGTCTCGTTCGCACGTGCCACGATTTGTTCTTTCGCCTATTGCAAAAACGCGCGCAGTGCATTAACCACACGCAAGTCGAAGCCACGTTGAAAAAGGAAGAGACTTTTGTAATTTTGAGATTCATTGTGATCCGAGTTGGTAGCAATCAGCTCCGTTGGGTATACGACTCCCTGTGGGGATCGGGTAAGTTCGCCATTTTAATTACGGCAATTAGAACTAAAAAGCCCTCCTCCCCCTCTCCACCCCCCTTTACTTCCTCGCGCCCCCTTCAATCAATCGTTCCGTTCCTCTTCCGCTCTCTCTTTCTCTCTCTATTTTCTGTTTTCTCATTCTCTCCTCGCCGCCTCACCTCGAGCAATTCGCCGCAGATGTCTCGAGCAAACTGTCGGAGATTGACAGCAAAACTTTTCAATCACCCTTTCGGCCCTTCGGGAGCCGCGCGCCAGCTGAATTACAGAGATCTTCTCAAGTATGCACGTACCTGCGTCACCGATACTTAACGCCGTGGTGAATGCGCGTCGCTCCGTAACTCGCTGCAGGTGTCGGAGGATCGTAACACGGAAACAGGATGTAGGCCTAAACGCGTGCGAGCTTGATCCCTAATAATTGTTAGGATATGAGAAAATTATCGATTTCCTTTCAATCTCAAATTCGTCCCGTCAAATTAGCGATATCCGACGATGTAGGTACGTGATTATTAAAATGCATGTGTGTATGCTCAACCATAATAATCACGGTAATAAAATCCTCACATAGAGGCGTAAAATTTACCTTCTCCACTGTTTTGACCGCGGAGAGTATAATCCTTATAACGTCGATGTATATACATATCTAATATCTATATATATATACATATATATACATAGGGATGTGGATGTATATATGTCGATGGACTCAGGCACGTAACGTGGCGCGCGTAACAACGTATACAACGTCTCATTGTCTAGTGCTGCTTACGGGGCACGTCTATGCAGCCTCTCATTAAACTGCCATGAATATTCCATGCCAAAGATCAGAATTCAACGCTTGAATTATTGAATGTCAGTATAGGGATCAATATAAGGACAATATAACCCGGCATTAGGTGCAATTTAGACACGTATTTGTATACGGCTGCCATGCAGGTACGTATGTGTATACAATACATATGTATATATAAATATTCCTGAATCCGTGATCCAAAATTAATCTTATATAAATAGAAAATGATCTATATCGAAATTCCGACTTCTTTTCTGATCAATTGGGACCGGGCATTAGGTATACGTGTACTCGTCGTGCAAAGCCCTTTGCACTTGTAAGCCGCGATATACGCATGCAGGATAGTAACGCGTATAGACACTCTCTCGAGCAATAACTTGTAATTCGCCGTAATTTTGGCCCGCGTTATGATTTATTAACGCCGTCCCCGCGGGTGGCGGGTGTACATTGGTAGCCGGCATAGCATGCCACCCTGTGGAAAGGACCGACGCGATTCCCTCCAGCGTTCGAATTCTGCCGATATACCTACACGCACGTCGGTGTCGGTCGACTCGACCCGTAACGCGTTTTATCCCACGAGAGAGTTTTGTCCTTCGGACTTTAATCGCTGCTGGAGATGTAGGTATGCGCGACAGAGAGAGGGAGAGAGAGGCAGAGAGTAGGCTGAGAACTTTTGCTCTTTTCAACCCCTTCCCGACTCCCATTACCACCTTGGTGGTAAAAAGGTATGATTTCATATGACGACGAAGCGGGTTATCGAACGCGTGGTCACGAGATCGATTCATGTGCCAAATACACTCGGATGCTGACGAACGTGCGGATATACGTTACAACCGGGGGTCGGTCGAGGACACGCGGGTACCTGCACTGGTTCACCTGCGGCCGCAGACACAAAGACACGCGTGTGCCTCGTGGGAGAAGCGAGTGCAGCCGCCGTTCGCCGGCCGTGTCTAACCGGGTAATTCCGATTCCTTGACTATACTATACAAAAAGCCTAATTTGACACGCAACGCTCGAAATCAATTTGTACTTTAACGCGCGGGTTTCTTTGGCCGATTAAAGACGTATTATGCGAGGCTGCGGCTGTTTCCCTCACCCGCCGATTAAACCTATATAAGTACACATACGACGCGTATATACTCGGCCGTATGACTTAACCGTGTAGATAACGTATCTGTGTTTCTACTTGCCGGCCAGCTTTTATATTATTATACACACACGTGTATAAGACACGTGTATCAATTGTACGCGCGGGCAAATCGAGGGAGTGCAAGCACCGGCATATAAACGTGGCTACCTGTGCATTATATGTATAGATCCAGCAGGTACGAGGACAACACAAAGTTTCTAACGATGCTTTATAGATTTTTTCCCTTCACATGACGTGGCGATTTGCTCGACTATGTTTATTTCATCGTATTCGCCTACTCCAGACCTCCACTGCGGAGAAACCACGGTGCATGGGCATCAATGAGCAGGTGCAACGCTTCGGCTAGAGTCTCGGTCAAGAAGCCGTAATCCATTCGTACTTTGACACGTGTGACGATAAAAGATGGCATCGATAAGCGTTACGTACACCCGTAAGTCGTTCGGTGCGGAATTTCGGATTTCCATACCGCAAAAGCGGGCTCGGTGTGTTATTTACAATTGAAACCGCTCATCGAGGTCGATGTGCAGCTGGCAGCGTATAATGGACTGACTTCCACCTTTCCAGCGTCGATATAATTGTATAAACATCCTACAAAACGAGCCCCGCAATGCAATTTTCGTAAGATCAACGCCCGGTATATCCTCTTTTCACCCCTCATGCCCGGGCTCAACGAGAGAATTCCCAATCTCGCGAGCAACGAATTAATTCCTCTCCTAATGTATCCGCCCCGATTACCAAGCGTAGCATTTCGAATCAGCGAAGGGGGTGGCGCTCGGTGTACAAAACTAGTTAGGCGAGTAGATGTACTTCGGAGGGGTTGCGCTCTCTCTCTCTCTCTCTGTCTCTCTTTCACCCTCTCTGTTTCAAGCTCTGGTTGGCTGGATTAGACTTTTATAAAATGTCTCTGCACAGAGTGGATCCATCGAAAATGAAATCTTGAAAATTATAAGCGGGGGATTGCATAACGGGGTGCTGCCGAATTACAATTCGCTTCATCGGGTCTCGAGAGTGCAGTTTCGTTAACCGGCGTATCAACGAGCAGTCGAAGATCCTCAAGAGTCGAATTATTGCGAGAAGTAGGTTTCAGCTAGGTGCGTAGAGAAACGATATAGGTCTCTGGATATCCGCCGCTGCTCGAGGTGTCGAGCCACTTATCTCACCCCCGAAATTATACCGCGTAACTCGTGCTTCAAGATCAGCGAAATTAAGGAATCGACTAGCAGCGTGAATCCCTGCACGGACCCAACACCCCGGAAAATGAATCGAAGATGGCGTCCGAGGGCGGGATCCGCGCCACCTGGGTGCACGCCGACGGACGATTTTCGTACGATTTTATAGGAATTTAAGAATAATTCAATTAGGGTCCTGGGATCACTCGCGGAGATATGCTAATTCACCGAGATCACTGGCGCGGGGCGCCGGCGTCGGAATCGGTGCCGTTGGTGGCCTCCAATTTAAAAATCTAATCTTCAATAACCGTTTGCAATGCCCCGCGCCTTCGCTACGCCGTATAAATCCTACTCCCTTACGGCGTTCGCCTCATTTTCATTCGGTTTGATTAAATTCATTAGTTTAATAGCCAGGTATCAATATTAGCGAGGCGAGTGATTTTTTCCCCTCCCCCAAGTCCCCCAACTTCCCCGACCATAGCCTCGCCTCTCTTTCCTTCTCCCAGCCTCTCTTTCTCTCTTTCTCTTTTTCTTCCTCATTCTCTCGATGGGCGACCCTTCATCGAAAGTAAGAGGTAAGACCGACCGAGGGGGCGCAATAAAATTGGAAAGAATTACTTATTTAACCCTCGCCAATTGGGATCTCGTTGCGCGGCCAGCCCTGAGCTTATTTTATTATATATGCACGGCTGCACGATTTTAACCGTAGGCTTTCGCTTCGGAACCGAGCGGTAAAAAGAAAACCCCGATAAAAGAGGGTAAAGAGAGCCGCGGCTCAGGGGCGGGGGTAAAGTACAGGTAAACATTGGTTAGCGGGATTAAGCTGCGATACTTTAACAGGCCGGCAGTACGCCCTGGGGTGCCGTGACCGCGGATCGGGGCTGTATCTTACCAGAAAAACTAATGCTTTGCTTATCAAACTGAGCTGAATAAAATTTTCGTTATTTATCGTCTTTTATTATCCTCTGCGCCATTCGGCCAGGATCTATATTCTATACCCACACTTAGGTACCTACAGGGTTATAACATCCACGGCGAGATGCCCTATTTTATGCGGAAAGAATTTTTCACCTTGCTGATTCCTTTTATTTACATCCCAATGCCCAAGTAATGGTCAAATTTATGAACATTTCTTTTCCTAATCAAATGAAACTCCTCACGCAACATTTATCCCGATTAGATTATACTTGCTGTTCCATTTGGATTCACTGACAGGTTTCGTTTACAATTTTCTTCGTTACGCTTGTAGGAAGTTGAGCCTTGCATCATGACCTGTTGTTGGTACAGCAAAACCAGTGATTAAGTCATTGTCCTATTTCCAACGGCCAGTAGATATTTTAAGTTTAAAAATATTTTTTTCAATTTTTGCTTCTCGTTTTTCTGTTATTGCGAATTATATCACCGCAACAAGATATCATCGCGGCAATTTGAAGACATTCATGTACACTGAATTATTTTCAATTCTTACGTATCGCGTGACATTTGACTCTAACTTTAGCATATCGGAATCGTAACAGTGATTGATACCTATTATATGTGTATGTATATATATATATGTAATTTATACATTTTAACTTATATGATAGCGATAAGCGATACCGAAACCCGCTCCAATATTGTCGGCGATACTTTTATATCGCTGCTTCTTTGTCTTTGTCTTCGTCTTCGTCTCGTCGTTGCCGCCGATCGTTGAGCCGCTGTTAGAGGTGCGGAGAGAGGCGAACAGTGACTTCTTTGAGGCAAAAAATGTCACCACATTCTCCAAATGACACTAATCGCCTTGGTTTATCTTCCCACGGTTCGGACGCGCGTAAAAACAACTCAGCAGACCAAACGGCCTGCCAGTCGGTCACAAGCAATTCAATAATTATTTCTACATTTTTCTAATAATTTCTTAGCCCGCAGGTTTCGCCCGCGCAGCTCGTCGAGCATCAAAGTTTGCTTTTTCTCGCGGTAAGATGTGTCGTCGTTGTTTTTATTTACTTCCATTTCATGATTATTCCATTTTTTCTTCTCTTTTCTCTCCGTTTCTTTCTCACGGACCACTCGTCAACCGTCTTCCGGTAATTAAAAAAAACAGCGCTAATACTGATTACAATAAATATAATTAACAATACGGTATCAACTTCGCGTAATTTCTAGCCAAACTTTTATCAGCTGTGGCTGAGAATTCCGCTGCTGTAACAATGTTAATAATGCAATTATTACACACGTTACTCCGAGCGTGACTTAATATCGCTCTACATGTATATATTATCCTTCCATTAAGACCTTGAAAAAGTCTTTTTTCACATTCTTCATCCTCCCTTTTCATCTCCGAAATTCATTGTTACAATGACTTTTCCAATCTCTCGGAAATCATTTTATCCCGCTACTCGATCACGCGCGTAATGATGAAAATGTAGCACGAATCCTAAATATTTTGACTAAATTTCTAAAATTGAGCTCTATTCAATCCAAACAAAGCGTTTATAGTCCATTACGCTGTATGTATTCGTGTATACAGAAGCGGTTGTTTCCTGATCGATGCAAACGGTATACCCTGTGCTCCGTTCGTCGTCGTTTGACACAATGCTCCCGTTTGATAGCGAATGAATCGATACATTATTATAGGTTCTACTATGCTCCCCGGCACTTAATATCACCGATTCCTAAGTATAATATCAAGGTTTCATCATTCGTTGCGACTAACCAACCGGGCAACGCTTATATATATATTATATATATATATATATAAAATATGCGGGTGGATTCGATGATCGGAGTTATAATGACCTCGCGTTGCGTATACTCATGATAAACGTGTTGCTTGAAATAAATAACGCGCGTATAACATTTGTTTTCTCCCTTGCCATGGTGAATTCGCCGATCGTACACGGGTGAATATTAATTGCCTTTTACGTAATATGAAGCATATATTGGCAGTACAATTGTGTAATTATTATTCTCGAATCGTTATCGGAAACAACGCGGGATACGCTCGGCTACAAGATATATCTCGCTTCGTATTACACACGTGTAGATATAACGCACAGTATTTTGTAATTATCCAGAACTTACTTTTATCTCAATTCTCGACAGTGGGTCGATAGTAAAATTTTTATGTGTATTTCGATCATCGATGGAAACTGTAACTATATCTGTATATACAATTATACATATACACATATCAATTAAGCATTTCTGCATCGTTTGTTGTTTAACGATTTAAAGACAGAAAGCTGGAAAATCAAATTGTTTACTCCAGACTTTCAATCCAGCAATTAGGTATACAATTTTTGTGAGCTTTACGTGCAATGCAGTTATTATAATAACTCGACTGCATGCAACGTGTTAAAGATACGACGCTACGGTTGCGATCACGATTACAAAAGGGCGATAAACTTTGCCATTAAGGTATACATGTGTGTGTATGAGAGAGAACAAATTTTCTTATTTTATCATTACCGTTATCTTTTACCAACCCCTTTGGGTGAAAGGCGTTGTGTACAGTTCTCGCGTACACACGGCGAGTGCAGGCAGAGATCGGACCGGTGGTCGGTCCACGGTGTGATGTTGAACCGGTGCAAACCCATAAAGAAATTTGATAAAAAATAGAGCGCGGGACTTTTTATCAGTATAACCAACCTCGAAGCGACGTCGGACGAAACAGTATTGCTTGAATTTATAATGCCGAAAGTCGTAAAACAACGGCAGCCTGCGACAATGCCTGCACGGTTCTCTTTGTTGGTTTACCGTAACCATTCCAACCGTGCATCGCATGCCTCGTCGTAAGTAAATATGCGTAAGAAGTCACTTATACCACGACAAATTCGGTGTACGTAGGTTCAGCCTGCGCGTGTGTGGGTCCACGAATGCCGGAACCTCTTCCCTCCCTCAGACTGCATGTCAACGTTATTATGCCGTACCTACCTATATGGGTACCAGATGGTTGGCTGCGAGATCTTCTTCAGGTCGATGTCCATTCACAAAACGGATGATTATCTGGATTGAAAACTTTTCATACACGTCTACATGACTATTTTATCGTCAAGGGATTGATTCGAGTGCGATGGTGAAAATCATTGGATGGGATTTGTTTCCTTGTTTGCAATGCATATGGTATTATCGGGTGAAAAAGTTTTATTTGAATCGTGTGTAATAAACTATAATCGTTGAAGTAAATTTTTATCCATATTTTTTCTCTTCGTCTATCGTATTGTCTCCGTATTTGCAGTCGAATTATACATAATAAAAGACGAACGGGCTAGCAAAAGTTGTCCGTGACGTACTAATCAAGTTCTGGCATCGTACCTCTCACACATTGGCTCTACAGTGAAGGCAGGCAGGGGTTTCGGTTATAATCGAAGACTGTGCGCGGAGGATCGAGATGAGGGGGATTGGGGTGGAGGCGAGCCGAGAGATAGAGGGGGAGAGGAGTCAGGGGGCATCGGTGTAGCATAGAATGTAAATTTCCCTTGTGTGGGGGTGTACCCACACGATAGGGGAAATCAAATCGATAGCAGACTAAGGTATATCAGTCTAATTGTCAGTACAGAAAGACCGAGAGAGAACGTTATATCTGAAGGGGCCGCCGGTCCGAGGGAGAGGGTGAGATATGCCAGCCATATAGCTTAATCACCCTCCTCCTCTTCCTCCTTCTCCACCTCCTTCCATCTCGCTGCTAACCGCCTCCCCCCGTCGTTCCCCCCCACGAAGCGTGGTACCAACCCCCTACTAGAGTAGCCAGCCTTCCGTCCTCCAATAATCAATAATTATACTCAAATAAAGAGAGAACGGGACAGATGGATTGCCGCTAAAGGGTTACAAGAGAGCGCGAGATACGCACATTGGTAAGATACCGAGCGAGACGAATCAACGGGGTTCTGGTTGGGGAGGGGGGGGTGACTAGAGGTACAGGCTAAAGCTCCGATGCGAGCTTCTCACAGAGTGAGGGATCAGGGCCGTATTGCCGACGAGACATCCCCCCCCTTCCCTCCTTTAATTTCATCCCCCAAACCCGCCGACGGTGTTCCACATTACATCTTTCTGATTAGGTGTAGGGAATCTGCTTGGCGCTACTCTATAAGCGCTATAATATAGGAAAATTGCAACTTACGAATGAATCGTCGAGTAGACGTTTCTCGAATGTCTGGATAAAAATAAATCGAGACACCAGTAACCATTCGTTTTGGAAATAAATTTTAGCCGAACGTCGGACGTCGAGCAGGGACCATCTAGTATAAGGTGCGGTCCTGCAAACGAGTGAGCAACGAAGGATCGGACGAGGACGAGGAGAGCTAGAATGAGGCGGAGGCGAAAGGCGCTGCTCCTGAAATTCTCCCATCCTCGTCTCCTCGTCTCCTTCTCACATTTCCTCGCGCGCATCGCCGCCACGCGTTGCCCTCTCGTCGCTCGGCGTGCACCCTTCGTTTCCTCCCTTCGTTTCCTCTCATTTGAATCTGACCAATGCTCTCATCTCCAGTGCAGCAGCTCGACGCCGAGAGTCGTCGAAATCGTAACAATCCGTCCACGTTCAATCGGCGCCACATCGACTTCCGCAAGTCCTCGAAACCGACTGGACGTGCAGATATACCTTCACCCTCATCCTTCCAAGCATATCGCGTAATCTTCACGTGCTGACGGAGGTCAGCTGGATCCGTAGAAGGATCCTTTTTCTCCAACCAGCTACAGCAGCTCGCGTGGAAGATTTGACGCTGCACCGACTCTTCCGTCTTGCGAAGTAAACGCGCCACCCCTTTCGAGGGGTGCCGAGGGTCCCGCCGACGTCGTCCGTTTCTCTTCTCTCTCTCCCTCTCTCTCCATGTACTTGGGAAAACTCGCCCAAAGTCGGTGGGAACTCCAGGCCGCCGATGGTGAGCGGGTCAGAAACTTCTTTGCGTCGGGCCATCCGCGTTGGGACGAAAGTTGTCTCAGGTTAGGGACACGCGGCTTGCGTTGGTCTATCGACTCTGCGCCGACCTCCTTCATGCATACTCCGGAAGTCGAATGTCATGCTAGATCTCGACCGGGCATCTGTTGTAGATTATCTAAAACGGCAGAGGTTGCTGCTCTATTTACATCTCCTCTCTTTCTTTCTTTCTTTCTTTTTTTTTTTTTTTTTTTTCTTTTGCACGCTTATTCGTAGTTTTTATCTACGACGACCTCCAGGTTAACGTGCATGTGTGAAGGGACTTGGGCATGATTCAAAGAACACTGTAAGGAAGCAGAATTAAATTCTACGTATCGCAAATTATCGTCATTTTTGTTTAAAATTGACAAAGCTCAATTGATTTTAAACCGCGTTATCACAAATGCAATAATCTTCTACGTCTACAACACATTTATATTTTATTTTCATGTTGTATAGGATTGTAGGATTGAATCGTATCCCCCGCATCGCGTAATAGTCCTCCAAGTCACCATTAACGGTGAACTGCGAGTGCAGAGTAAACAGTTTTAAAGCCTCGAATTTTGCAGTACTATGTCATCCAGTAAGATGGAATTCAGGCGAGCTTTGAATCAGCAGGGGCTGCGATATGCCTGACAATGAGTTAAAAATAAGCGGATCAATTGTTAATCGATGCGCGCATTGCATCGGTAAGTTTCAATTGGAAAATCTTCTTTGTGCACAAGAGGATGCCACTAACAGACTACTGCATATATTATTGGAAGAGCATTATATCCGTGCTCGTATCTCGGCAGCGGGGTTAATTACTAGGAATTGATAGCTCGCTCGCGTTACGCGAGAACATCTCTTTGCTTTCAAAACGTACAAATAGTGGTATATGCCGCGAATTATACAACCACAATATTCGAGATCGTGGTAACAACCTATGTGTTATACAGAAAATTCATCATACGGCGTTACATTTACCTACACGAGACCGGACGAATCGATTTGAAATTAGAAAATAACCATTCACCGCCAAAATTAAACACACTATAAAAATCGGCGAGTTCGTCATTGAGCAGACACAATACTCAGTGACTTGAGAGAAACTGACCGTGTAGGTACATTATATGTATACACAGTTGAATTATACACACCAACAATATGGAGAATAAGGGTTTTCTCGAGGGACGTTTGGTTTGGCATAATATTTCGGGGCCGGGGTATTTCGCCGAGCAAGGTAGGGGGGGCCGCAGGGGCGGCTAGAGAGTTCGTCGACTGATGCAGAGGAGGAGTAGGGTGAGTGTTGCGATAAGGGGCCGGCTACCCCGAGGAGGAGGTGGTCGGCGACTGATGGGGGAGGGGGAGGGTGGGAGTTGGGCAGATCAATGAAAGGGTTGCAGGAAGGATTGATCGCCGATAGGGAAATTTCGTTAGTTTCAGTCATAAAGGGTGGCGGAGGCGCCCGGAGAGGCCTAACTAACCACCTCCCTCGCCCCTGCCCGTCACCCTTGAAATTTCACCCTTCTCAGAGTGCGAATCGACGGCGTGAGAAGGGCGGTGGGGTCGGCAGGGGATTTCGCGGGGGGTTTGGCGAGGCATGGAGGCACACATCAGAGTATTAACGAAATTTTAACCAATCAATGAGAAGTTCATTAGCCCGTACGGCAAACCCCCGCCCCCGCCGCCTCTCCGCCTTCTACACCCTCCGCCGAACCAGTCTTGGGGGAGATCCCACATCGAAGATAAAACTCAAACGACCTTTGTTCTCTAACCTATACCGTAGCTCCGCACGCATCCCGAATACGCCACCCGTCGTACTTTGAAATACGCTACCACCTACCCGATACCTACGGACCTCAAGTTGTTTCACGCCGTTCGCTCGTCTGCAGTAAAGGTCTGCGTGCTCGCTGTCGGATATTTACTAATCATCTACAAATAAACCTTAGAAGTCAAAGAATTTAAAGAATCACAATCGAAATTCTTTGTACGAAGAAATCGAAGGTCGAACGAAATAAAGTTATAAGAATGGAGCTGCCACTGTAGTAGTTTATGCTAACGGTCATATAATTTCGGAGATATTTAACTTGCGAAAGTTGAAAACCGCACGATTGCGGTTATTGCGCTGACCGCCGCACTCGAACACCCTACTGTTGTAAATTACGATTGAGTCCAACTCGTTGAGACAACTTCGGATAACTTTGGTGAGAATTCATTTTGTATGAGATTTATTTTAACAGCATCGTACAAGTTGAGTGTTATTTTATTCATTCGTACATTTATTATCTTCGTTTCCTGATCGGTAAAATGGGAATTATATGATTTAGGGAGAGCTCGTTTCCTGCCGCAGTAATAACGAAGCCAAAGTCAAAATTCTCTACGAATGTCAGTTGAAACTGATTGTCCTATTTTCGTTATCCGCAGCTTGGTGGGGTGACCCTGTCGATTTTAATCTGACCTCTGCACTCCGTTATATGGATACGGGCAAAACTCTTTGGGCGTAATTTATCTTTTGCTTTCTTACAAAAAAAAAAAACAACAAATAATAATAATAAATTATTCCATTAAAAAAAAAAAAAAAACAATAATTAGTGGGAATCATCGACGAAAATCAAAATGGAGCTTGTAGTCCCAAATAAAGTAAGTATCGTTCTGTGAGTATTTAGGACCAAAGGGTCAGTCCCAAACGGCGGATAGTATGACACCTGTGCGACGGGGATGGAGAATTCCCTTAATCATTGAAAATAGAGGCATTCCAGAGGGCGTCGAATTACTATTCCCGGTCACGCCGTCGCGAAGGGTGGTTCGCACGTATGCATTTTGTATCGTCATTTGTCTCCAATATCTCTCTGGCACCGCGATCCACCCCCCTATCACCCCCGGCGAACCCCCGGATGCCAACGCTACGCGCCCACACCTCGTCCCCGCCGCTGCTTTTTGCCCCGCATGCAGGCAGAGAGAGCCGCCGCTGTACGATATATCGAATAAGCCACAATGACAAAAAAAAGTCCTCGATGGAAGCGAAGGTGCAGGATGAGGAAGGAAGGATGTAGATGCGGGGGGGAGGGGGGGCCGCGGCTCGAATCCCGCGGACGAGAGCGAGGGAGAAGCCGGGACGCGAGATATGCGGGGCTTCGAGTGAGAGGGAGGCATTTAAAACCCAGACTCGGAGAAAAAGAGATTTGCATTACGAAACGAGGGGGTGAGATGACTGGGAGCGGCGGGGTTTAGGGGAGGGTATCGATATGCATCATAGGTATAGCGAGGCCGGCGGACAAAAGGAAGGGGTGAAATTCTGGCAAACGACGTCGATATGACGCAACTTATATCACTACTCTCTGTATTTTTACGACTTAGGTTTTCCACCGCGATCTATGACTACATGTATACATAGATAGATATATGTATATGTATATGCGGGAGCGATGGCAATTAAAGCGCTGTTGAATAGAAAAATATCTGCAGCGGACGAATTCGTCGTCGCAATTTCGATTCCAGCCAGTTTTTATACCCCCGCCCTTAGAACAGGACCCGCAGGGTGTGAGACCGTCGCGGTACCCTCGAGGGTGCAACTGCATGCAACGATCGGTCCGTTCTAAATATAGTATACGAATTTTCGTCCCGTACCGATATTAAAAATTTCCTTCCTTCAAACTTGAAACTTTCAATCGTTTCGCCTTGTTTCGGCCGAGCTGATGCCGCACAACTTTCTCATTAGGCGGCGAAACAATACCCTTCAGTTCGCTTACACGAAACTCCCCGAGTGTATATAATGTATGTATATGTACATGACAGAGTGTAATAATGCCCGCAGAATCGTCGCGCGGCTCCTGCTGCAGTTGCGGTGCAGATGCACACCGAGAGACTGCAGACGCACACTCGTCCGTAAGGATCGCGCATAAACGTCAGAGATTAGCGGCTGAGTTTCGTATCGAGCATTTCTGTCAATACGCGGACGGAACAATGGCAACAATTCGAAAGCTGCTGATTATGAAATAAATGCCCGAACCCAGGCTGTGCCTGCCCTGTCCTCCTGGTCCTCCCCCCCCCCCCTCCGCCCCTCCGTCACTTTGCATTGGTCCACCGGTCCTGTATGCACCCTGACTTACATTATAGCGAGAAACGTGCAATTCTGCAATATGCGAATACGCCGTGAGTGCGAAGGTAAACGTGTGTATAGTTTATCCGACGACCCCACATCCTCTTCCTCCGTGTTACAGTTCGCGCGCAGGAACTTGGAGAACCGAAACACGTTGCGGTATACTTTTGTTAATTAGCACTCTTCGGGGTTAGATCTGTTTCTTATAACGAGCGCAGCGCGCCTTATTCACCGCTGTGTAATAGAAACCGAATGCTTGTAGCTTGAGGTCTTGCGTTTTATCAGGCAACAACGCTTGGAGATAAAAAAGAATAAATAAATAATGAAGAATAAAAGAGTTCGAGAATGGAAAAGAAGAGAGAGAAAAAATTCGCTCACCGCGTCGAAAACACCGGCAACAAGTAGCCGCCGCAAATTGCCTCGCACCGATTAAACCGTCCACGCGCGGCGCCCGGCGTCTCGACGCTTCACCCTGCCATGCCGGTGCGTACATACCTATACATTCTACCCTAACTGTACGTACACGGATTTCGTCACCGGGGCCGAAATTTGGCGTTAATCGAACTCTAATCCGTGCGCCAGTCGCGAGTGCGTAGGGGCTCAACTCTGGCTCCTTTGTTTGTGGTGAAAAAGACAAATATATACGTACACGTCATCGCTGTTATCACCTACAATTACGTAACCTTAACTTACGACGACGCTGTTTCAACGTGACGAATTTTTCATGTATTAATAGGTGTACGCAGATTGTCAAATTCCGTACGGAAGTCATCCTCCTCTCTCCCACTCTCTATGCCTCCGTTCTTCCTTCTCCAGCTGCCGAGCGCTGGTCCAGAGCTCTGATGCCTGGACATTTATCATTAATTCCTTTCCCCGTGGCAAGGGAATCGTCAGACGTTATTATCCGTCCGACTGGACACCTCCCTACCCCTGCCCATTCTCTTTCTCTTTCTTTTTTTCTCTCTTTCCTTTCTACTCTGCTTCCCTGCCGTTCCGACATTTCTCTCCAGCGAATGTTCGAGCTCATACATGTACGGCTTCTCTCGTCGTCTCGGTTTAAATGCTCCACTACCGTCCTCGCGGAGTTGCGCTTCTCCGATAACGCAAATCACGAGCGTTATTTTTATCAGTTTTTATTGAAGGTGTTCAACTCGTGTGGCCGGAGTGTGCACGGTATTTTATCAGATCCACGTGTACTCGGAAGCATAAATGGGTTATCTATAATAACGAAATATTTTGAGATCTCTTCCATTATTCAATTTTCGTTATAATACGTACGCTCTCAACTCGAATTTTCAACCACGCTTCATCCCTTCGATACCCTAGTTCATCCCCCTCGGTGCACACCTCCTGAAGTCATCCGAACCCAAGCTCGCCACCTTCGGTCGTTGTACCTTTTCTATGATTTTCAATATATATCGTATACACATTATACACACAGTTCCAGAGACCGGCTGCCAGCCATCAATTCCAACCACCCTCGGTTTAGTTTCTCATATTTCGTACGCGGCAAGTGAAAATTACAGTGCGCGGGGACAATGGGAGTAAAATTATTATCTATACGCTCTTTGCGGTTGATTTTCACGAGTAGTTTTTTCAGAAGATGAGCATACGTCGTATCGCTTGACTTCAAACGGACTGCTAATGTGCAGTACAGTGTATCTACACTGTATATAGACATTGACGTTTGTATTCGTGCCTGCCTGCTGCCGGAATCGAGAGAATCAAAATCCCCGAGTCACCGGAGGGTGGGGGTGACGCGGGAGACGTGAGGAGCCAACCACGGGGTTCGCGGGGGTGGCCGAAGAGCGGCTCACGGAGGGGGTTAGAGAAAGTGGGCAGGGTGACCGGGAGGAGAGAACGCAGGGAGAATGTATGATATTTTATTTTAGAGTTCTTCTGGCTTCCACTAGATAAGCTCTTGGAGGATTTATGCTTATTACAGCCACGTAGGTGGCCACCGGAATGAGAGAGACTCGCATCCAGCCTCGCTTGATACGCCCCTGCCACTGGCTGCAATGCACTCCCCAGCTCGCGTAACAATACCTACCGACAAACCGGCCAGACACCCGATATCACTTTTCACCAACGAGCGTAGTTGTCCGCCTTTCTTGTCTTCTCCTAACTCATCTCCTCGCCGCAGGACTCCAGCAGGGGACGACGATAGGCTGTGCGCGCTCCAGGCAATAGAGACCGTGCAGAAAATACCTACATATCGGACTTTTCTGAAACGCGCAGCGGTTCCGAATTGCGCCTCGGCTACTCGCGTATCAATTTTTCATACACTAATCGCGTGTTTCAGGCATTGATAATAAATACGTGCCTGCAGCGACCGAATTCAGCAATTATTGGTACGCCTCGGTGTCTATTTATACGTATATTATCGCTGCCGCGAGGATCAGGCTGCGGCATACAGAGAGAACGAGAGAGAGAGAGTGAGAGGGGGAGGGGGAGAGAGATAGCGAGTCGAGTTTAAAGAGGGTGAGGGGCTAGCGAACGGTGAAGGCTGAAGGCTGAAGGGTGAAGGGCGAAAGGCGAAGGGAGACGTTAGCCGAAGGTAGAACGCGTAATGAGCCGAGATACATTCGACTGCGGCTTGGTGGAGTCGCGGCGGAGCCGCCGGCAGGGACGGAGACGGGGGTGGAAAGGGTTCGGAGCTCGAAGCCCGATCAGTCATTAGACAAGTGGGTATTCACATATATCGAGTTGTAAAATCGATACCGCTGTCCGCTGCCCGTGTATCCTGTAAGGAGCGATGGAGGGGATGAGATGCTCACCCTGCCCCCCTCCCCCACCCCCTCCGCCACCTCCTCCTCCTCCTCCGGCCACCCATCCTGCAGCCATCCAGCGGTGAGTGGGTGTAGAGGTGTACCTCTCTCCATACCTACCCCTTCGCGTCCACCGTTTCTCTCTTCCTATATTTCCCTCCCTTCCGCCCCACAGCGTCCCTCGCCTCACGGACCCCTTCCTCTTGTGTTGCTTCGCTTCCCCTTACCGCGGCACGTATCCAGTCCTTGCATATTAATCCTACCCATAATTCCCACTTCCAGTTTCGGCAACCCTCTGTGTTCCGCTCCGAGCTCCCTGCCCCCCTGCCCCCCTTGTGCCACCCCGCGCTACAGAGGGCGCCTCCTATAGTCCTATCGATTGAACTTTCTTTCGGGGCCTGGCTTTTAATTGGCATTCTCTCGTCGTGGCGAACGTGAGCCTTTCGACGACCATGTCGGAAGGGTTAACTCACCCGCTCCCACCCCATCCTCCTTCGCGTACTGCATGGATACCACACCTCACACGGTCTGGGCGTACGTACGTTCAACTGATTCGATCATTCCGGTATTATTGTCTCCTGCCCGAGAAGAAAGATGATGCTTGATCCAAACCCCTCTCCGGTACCTCAGTCCAGCGGAACGTACGAATTATTTGTTCAGTCACGGGTGAGATTAAAAAGCTACAATGCCATGTCCGGTGGAATGAATCGGCGGAAATTAAGAGCGCTCCACAGCCTCGGGCTGCTTGGGTAAAAAGTCGAGGCGTCGTCGAGCACGCAGTGGGGATGCTCGTAGGTACTTATACCGATAACGTGCGTTACTTTCTTATTGCGGCAGATGCTCGTGTCCGGCTATTTTTTATAACTTTTAAAATCAGAAATTTTTTGCATGGTGGGGATGTGGAGAAAATAGGGACAATTTTACGGGGTGACGATTAATGCGAAAAGCCCGGTGTGGCGGCGACGGTGGTGGACGAGCTGCGGCCTCGGCCGGCTCTTGCGGCGTCTCTCTTTTCATCGCACGTGGGCCGCGGAGCACGCGTCGTAAAATTAATACCAAGCCACGGCCATCTTGTTGCGGGTGTGTGGACGGTGGCGAGGGGGGTCTAACCTGAGTCGGTGTGTTAACTCTGAGCATGCACGCGACTGTGTGAGTGAAGATTGATTACACCGCGGGAGAAAATGTGATCAATAGGGACGCAAACAAAAGCTCTACACCCATAATGCAAATAGCAAAAATCATGGAGGATTAAGGCTTTGCCTGCCGCTCCGGGAGAAACAATAGTAAATTATGGTCGTTCGACGCCTCTGTACCCATCTCCTAACCGCCGTGCGGCTATAACTTGCAGCTAGGTATCTATACCACCTCCGCCACCACCACCACCACCATAGCATTGTCCACCATACATGTGCATTTGTTCAAACCGTACATCGTATCCTACGATCGTACTCCCTTAACGTAGATTCGCATTTATGCATATAGATTCTACTGACCAACCCTCTCCCCCCCCCCTCACCCCTCTTAGCATGTATGAGTAAGCCACGGTATTGCCAATTGCGATTGTATAAATTGTGTCTCCGTGACGGATACGTGTGTGCGTGCCACCTCCACCTCCACCTCCACCCCCGTCTCCACCACCGCCTCGCAACTCGGTTCGCCTGGACCACGACTCTTCCCCTTTGAGTCACATCCACCGCGTCCATCCGTCCGGCTGCCCACCCGACTCACCACTACCACCATCGATCACGGGCTTCTCCGTTGTTTTTACTCCTTGGGGCGGGGAAATGTCCTCGTCGAGGAGGGGTGCAGAGAAAGGGGAGAGGATACGAGAGAAAAGAGGCGGTCACTTCCCCTACTAATAAAATTTCACCCCCTCCCCCTCCGACCATACCGCATCTAGTAGCAACACGACGCTTTATTGTGTTGCGCTTTGTTTTGTTTCGTGCGGATTCTCATCGTGGGTTATTTCTATGGGTATGGAAAAAGCGGCCAGAAAATTCAAGTCTACTCCTGGCTAGGCTCTACTTCACTGATCGGTTATCCCTCTCTGTCTACCCCTCTTTCTCTTTCTCTAACGTAATTTTGACAAATTTCGCGTTAGCGGTATCGTCAAGGTTTGGGACAACGGGGAGAAAACCCTAGCTAAATTGTGCAATTATATCAAAAGGTAGATTTCCACCGGACAATTGCAGGGGACCTTTCGTTTTGCGGTTTTTACCAACTGCCAAAGACATTTAATTTAACAGCACGGATCAGACCGGAGCTCTTACACCACCCTTCACCCGTTAATGTCATCGATACGGCACACCCCTCTCGATCTGTACCGAGTGGTTTACGTTGAATGTCAAATAAAATCCCCCACCCCACTTCCGACCCCGCATCGGAGAAATTCGCAAATTTTAAAGTTGAATCTTTATTCCTGCTCTTCATGCAGTGACCTTCACTTGTTATCACCTGCGTGTTATACTCTTATACTATTTCACTCTCTCTCCCCCTCACATTCGTTGTTTCATTTATACGACTGGATGCGAGAGAGTCTTCTTCGTCAATTGTAATCGATATCGCGTATAACGTCGGCATAGGTTTGAGTCGGTGAGTAACTTACTTCACACTAGCTTTTAAACCTACGGAGTAAATTATACTCGTGCACACGTATATTAAAGTCTAGAGGTGTGTGCTCGAGGATGGTGCGTGCAACGGTGATGAATGCTCGTATTATTTGTGCCAGAGTTATATGTATACCTCTATCCTGGCAGCCACGTGATTTGGAGTTACGTTAATTAAACTGCTACTCGCAATAGTGAATGCGCGTAGGTGTACAGTTTACACGAAACATGCAAATCCGTTACAGTTTCCATGCTATAATTTGCATGGTCGGAAGTATTTTCTGAAAATGTCGATTTCCGTTTATGAAATGAACACGTTCCCATAGAGTTTCTCTTCGATTTGAAACATTTATTTAACTTCTCTGAACGATAAATTTCACGAAGATTCATAAGTCTTAATATTTATAACTCAAAGTCTCAACCACTAATTAGATACGTCAAATTTCTAACATTTATTGAGATTGCATGTATAATACGCAAACTTTTGCACTCGCCTGTACTTGAAATGACATCAAAGGAGATCGTTCAATTTAATGTGAAATCTTCATTTCCCAATTAAAAAAATGGAATTCAAAATTTATGCAGTTTTGAAAATAATTAGCATACTTTTTCCAACCGCGTGAATGCAGTCTGTTTTGCATGAGTGCGTGTTTGTTTGCAAAGTGATCGGTTGTTAGCGAAAGTGCGCGGCGTGTATTGCAGATGTGAAAAAGCGATCGCTCGGCAGTGGCAGCCTCAAAGTAACACGGTTCATTTGATCATTTTTACCGCGGGCTTCGGTACGTGCTTCGTGGGGTCCTCGAGTGCACCGCGTTACGTTGATGCACTCTTGCCTGAGCGCGGTGCACGCCGCAAACCCTCCATCCGTTCCCCTCGTGCGGGGGTGCACCCCTCGTACACATGCGAACGTGAATCCGGTAGTCTATCGTAATTGATCATATTCGCGAATCCCCCGCCGCAAACAACAACAACAACAACAACAACAACAATCACAACGAGAACGGGTACAACGACAACTTACGTGCACCGGTAGCTGGCACAAAGCGTCATTAAAACCCCGGAGAATCATCAATTCACTCTTGTCATTAATAAACCTACTTGAATAAACAACGACTTGTCGTCAAAGAAACGTCGATAGGGCATGAATAAGAGCGGAAGCAATTAAGAGAGAAAAACCAATAAATAATTAATAACGAAATAATCCCTCCGAGAGGGTATTTATCGGAGTCGATCGAGAAGGTATTATTTAATTCAATCCCTGATAATTACATTCGGTATATAGAGGCAATTACCGGTTCGAGTATTATACCTTTTAGATGTATATTCTCAATAAAATTGATAAAGTACACCGCTCGCTGTAGTGTATACGTAATACGTATATATGTGTGTAATTGTGTATGTATAAGCTTCTCAGCTGTTACGATGTCTTTGAGAATCAATGCCATTAATTCTTTCAGCGAAGCCTTCGGTACATAATTTCCGTTCGTCAGACCACTTAAATCGCATTTGTTGAGACTTGGACTTAAAGTGTCTCTTTTTTTCCATCACCTTACAGATCAGTCAGCTGAGCGAAGAGGTTACGAGACTGCAGCAGAGCCTGCAACGGCATCAAGAGACCAGCGCCCAAGCCACTGCCCGCCTGGAAGAGGAACTGGAACTACGGAGACAACACATACACAGACTGGAAGTTAGACTCGAGAGACAAAGAGACTATGACGACCTCAAACGGGAGCTCAGCATCCTGAGGTCCGTGGATTTCTCCCAAATCCCGACCGGGGAACCGGGCAAAAGCCTGGAACATCTTCTTCTGGAGCGGACGAAAGCTCTTCAGCAAACGGAGAGCTTGAAACCACCCACAACGCCGGACGCACTCGGTGAGTTGCCTTCCCTGCAGTTACGCATTAATTTTATCCTATATTTTTCTCGAGCACGTGAACGACAAGTTTTCCCTATACGAGGCAGCGAGCGAGCGAATAAACGAACAGACGAACAAACCCCTGTGTCCCTCATCTCGGGTGCAATAGATATAATAATAATGACATCGAAATAGAAGAGAAAGGTATCTGAAATTATCCCGATTGATCTTCAAAAGTTTCAAGTATACGCGTGAAATGGATTTTGCACAGAATGATTTTCGTTCAATGATATCGAGGAGGGTGTATTCCGAATGTCTTCTTGTTGTGCCTTTGTTAAGTAACAGATGAATTGCCGGCAGGAGAATACACGTTGCACATATTCCAACGGCCATTATTTGAAATGGTAGCACGTCATCCACTCCATGCACAATTAAACGGGATAATGACAGAGTATTACCAAATGTCGACTCATCCAGAGCGAAGTTTCCATTATGTATCACGAGAAATTCTCTATCGTCACGTTTGAGTTGTGATTGGGCAACAGGTTGCGTACGTACGTGTGCGTATACATATACCTACATATATAGTCGGCCGTTCTTTTACCGTAGCTCGAGGGGCAACGTCGCCCATCTTGCCTTATCTGTCTATGTATACCTAGCTCTGCAAGCCTGGGGGAATCGTGTCTCGAAACTACCTGTTATTATACGGAAAGGATTATTTTATTTCCGAACGGCATCTGTTCACCCCGTTCGATCAACCGTTGGTACGACAATTATTAGTCGTCGACGAGAACGCCTTCGATCATTGTATACACAGCTCGAGTCACTCGGATCAAATCGCTCAAATTTTTATCATGTATGTAATGCTTAGATTTAGAAGCGAGCCTAACGGCGTATCACATACGCTGGTCCATCCCTTGCATCGGTCATTGCTACTAATGCTAATTGCTGCTGCTCTCATCTTCAGGCCTGATTCTCTAAGCTCGGTCGACAAACTAAAACCTTAAGGCTAAAAAACGGCATCAAGCTATACTCGACAAGCTTTCAGAATAATCCTGCTTGTGTTGTGTACTGACTATCCTCTGTCTCTCTTTCTGTCTCATTCTCAATCTGTCTCTCCCATATTCTCCGTCCGTCGGTACATTCCCATCTATATCTCTTCTTCCATCTCTTTTCGGCAGTTCTGATCCTCCCCGTTTTTGTGTCTCCCAGCCGACGAATCCCGCCTCTCTTTCCATCGCTCGATTCTTCCTTTCTCTCTTGCTCTCTCTCTCTCCTTCTTCGTCCAATTTCCCCTTTCTCTCACTCTCCTTTTCTCTGTCTCTCTGTGTTTCTTTTATGCTTCGGCTGCACTCTTACCATACTCGGGCAGATCTGTGAGTCGGACGTCTGCCACGTATCTGTACTAACGTAACGAATTTGAAACTTTCAACGTAAATTGTGGACGCAATATTTGCCCGTGGGGCATTGTTTCGAAACCGAGTTTATTATGAATCGATCCAGGACGCGAAGAGAGACAGAGGCAGAGATACTGCAACGTCAACCCTTCTGATTCAAACCACCCCGTCTCCGTACCCATACTCCACGCCCACCAGATCCTCATCCTCGTCCTCGTCCCTGTGGCACCCCGGGTTCCTGCGCCCCACAGTTGAAACCCCGAAACGTCGAAGCCACGCACCAGCACGTGCTTACCAACGCAAAAGTCCTCTTCCATGCGCGACGCATCCTATCCGTTGTTGTCAACGTTCGCTCAGATTCAACTTCAAACTATCGCAATTCTATGAAACAAAAGCACCACTATAGTACGATGATCCTCCATCATGCGTGAAATATTTATCTTTCAATCGAGTGTTTGGATAAATTCTTGTTTTCCATCATTGAGTATGAACATAAAACAATTCCTTTGATCCCACTGCACAGTCTGCATACATACGTGCACTGCCATTCAGATTGTGCTTGCGGAAGTTCAGCCGATCGGCGCGATCCTTTACTTTACGCAGAAGACACGACACCACGGGATGTCCGTGAGAACGTAAACGGAAAGAGAGACAGTAACCTTAATGTGTTAGAGATTTGTTCGACATGGTGGTGAGCTCGTAGATTGGCTGACCCAAATGGGGCCCCTTTTTGGTGCTTGCAGGTGGCCTCGCTTCCCCCCTGCAGCGAGCCGCGACCGCCTCGCCCCACGGCGGCAACGCGCTTCCCTCGGCATCCCAGCCACCCCCACCACCACCGCCGCCGCCGCCACCTCTACCAACCCCAACCCGATCCACCCCGACCCCTTCTTCGGCGACCTCTTCGTCCTCCCTACTGTTCCATCCACCGCTCCAAAACGTGGAGACGTTCGGCTCATTCCTCGGTGAGGAGATCGTCGCCAACTGGAGGCGGTCCCTGGAGAGGTCTATCATGAGTCAGCAGCATCCCCAAGTCTCGCAAAGCCAGCCTCAGCTGTTACACGGGCCCTCGTTAAACCATCTTCCGTCACCGACAGATTCAACCAACACCCCGGCAAAGTCAAACACCCCCCTGGGTAGCGGTCTGGATGCTTCGGAAAAAGCACCGACGCCAATTCCCGGTCAGGAGACCCCAGCACCACCGACGCCCTCCTCGACGGCCGGCCTGACCTCACCGGCCAGCCTTCAACCGCCCCCCGCCGTCGTCGAGCACCAGCACCAGCACCAGCACCAGCAGCCCGCACCCGCGTCCATTAACGGAATCCCGCCAAAGAGTCCCGTGGAGGAGTCTTGCCACAACAACAACAACTCCCACCATCTGACCAACAACAACATCGGCGGTGGTCTCAGTGTCCTCGACACCCTCAAGAGTCCGTTTCGGTTTGACGATCACAGGGCGCACTTCCGGTTCGCCGACGAACTCGGCGCAGCCGGCATGGCCGGACGACTCGGCGAGTCGCTGATTCCGAAGGGCGACCCGATGGAGGCTAGACTCCAGGAGATGCTCCGGTACAACATGGACAAGTACGCCTCCCAGAACCTCGACACCCTTCACATTGCGAGGAGAGTGCGGGAGCTCTTGTCCATACACAACATCGGGCAGAGGCTATTCGCCAAATACGTACTTGGTCTCAGCCAGGGGACAGTCAGCGAGCTGCTTAGCAAGCCAAAACCGTGGGACAAGCTTACGGAGAAGGGGAGAGACAGCTATAGAAAGATGCATGGCTGGGCTTGCGACGACAACGCCGTCATGCTGCTCAAATCTCTCATCCCCAAAAAAGGTGAGTCTTCTTATCCAATTTCCAACTTTGCGAGCGCGTGGTCCGTGGCCAAGAGACTAAAGAAAGTGCGGGGGGAGGGAGGGTTCCTAGAGAGAGAGAGAGAGAGAGAGAGAGAGAGAGAGATCAGAGAAGACTGAGAGGAAAGAGAGATATACGAAGGAGGATAGTAAGGCCAGGTGATTATGGCGAGAACTTTAGACTACGGAACTAAAATTGTAGCTATAGGATGCGCACGTTTATTCGTACAAGGTACAACACATACTTTATATGCTTTTACCATCGACCACGCTATCGTACAAGTTTCTTCTATCTATGCACTGCTCTAATTTTACTTCATCGTACTAACAATGAATGTAGTAACTGCCGCTAACTAATTCAATTCGACACACCAAAAATATTGTAGGAAATTGTGCATCTCCTACCAGTCAGACATATCATAATTTCGTTCAACTTATACCTGGGTAAAAGAATTTCGGTAGAGAAACTTTACCTGCATACCTTTCGTATAGGTACTTTGCATTGCGAGAAAATTTTCCCGGTGACATCTTGAAATCGTCGATAACCTGGTATGTACAACAATGTATGGAGGCTTTTGCCGCATGCCGGCGGGATTCGCCTTTTTCCCCGCTTCGTAATTGCGGGCTGTCCTAAATTAGAAATCCAACGTTCTCCCATGAATAATATTAATTATCTTAATTAAATTAGGCAGCCAACGGTACCTATCTGGTATCGATTGTTTGCTGCGTTTGGCAGCCATATTGTTTAGACTAATAGCTCCTGGGAATAGCATGGCGGTAGGGGGCAAGGGGTGAGGAGAAAGGGATCCGAGAGATTCAGAGATGCCGGTCTGTATTTACCAAAGGTAATTTACACTTTTGGTTGATTGCATTGAATTGCGGAATTATTAGTTTCGCACGGAAGTTGTCACGATCCGCCATCACTCTCAATTCCACATTCCTCTTCATCTTTATGTTATTATATTTTCGTCATTGTCGGGTTCCTGTAGCAATTTTTCTCTTCACACTTTCATCCGCAACGGTTTCTTTGGAAATTAAACGAATTCTGCGGTGTTTTGTGTAACAGTACGTAACAGATTTTCCTAATTTATTTATTTTGGAATTTTTTTTTTTTTACTACAACGGAACGGCAACCGGTGTCACTACCATGTTATACAGCTGAACTTTACGAGGTAGCAATTTATTTGTTTCACAAACACCTGCAAGTAAGTGCTTAGCGTACCGCATAAGCGGGGAAAGTAGACGAAGAAGAGGGCAAAGACGAAGGAGGAGGAAAGGCAACACCGGAGTTCGCGGCCCCCTCTTGTTTTGATCGCTAATTATTGGAGGTTTTGTGCTTCCCGGCTGTTTATAAATACAATGAGGCAAGACTCAATGGGATAAATATACTCGAAGCTTTGTCTGAAACTTCCATAAGCAGTTGTGATTTATGGGCAAAAATCAACGCCTTTATTCCGCATGAAAGGCATCCTACCGTGGCAGCAACACCGCTCAAGGAGCATATATAAGGTCGGCGATAAAACGATAAAAAGATAAGTTGATCCTCCCCGTTAAATATCTTTGCTAACGACTCGTTACGCTAGGTGGGCAAAGGTAATACGAGTGTAAAGCTCGCGTTATACATGCTACCTCCGTGTATTCCCGCGTCTAGACCTGCACAGACGAACCTGGTGTGCATGTAGGTACATTTGCAATATCTTTACTCTTCGAGAGAATTATATCCATGTCTCTACGGGTGCTGCACTTATCGCTTATTTTGCAGCGGCCCTCGAAGAGGTCGTACACCGCGTTTTCAACTCTTCGCCTGCCGTCTACAGTTTCGTAGAAAGAAATATTACACATTTCAATGGTAATTATACCGACGAGTTTTAAGTACAACTAGCGCCTACCGCACGGTTCGCCGAGTTTGCGATGACGAAAGGAAACGGCGCGGCACGTCGCGCATTTAAAACATGTCAATGAAGAAAAAATGGAAGGAAAAATACGGGAATAGAAACATGAGGAGAAAAGTAAAACAACGATGCGTCACGTGAGTAAGACAACGACTGAAAGTAAATGACATTTCTCGCCAATTACACCCGCTCGTGAAATTTTTACCCGTGCAGAACGCTTGGCAATTCTAAAAACCAAATCACCATGCGCACTGCTCGCGCGCGCGCGGGTGAAATCCTGCCGTTATAAACGCGTCGGACTGCGGGAACAATACCTATAATATACTCGATTGCGAAAGTTGTTATAATTTCATGGGAATCCAACCACGGACTTAAGAAATACCGATTGTTTTCGCGGCGTGAGTCTTCCGTTGTTGTGTGCATAATTGCTGCACCGAGCAGCTCATAGAAAATAGGGGACAACCGGGCGACGTAAATCGATAAGATCAACGGGCCGTTATGCAGCCCGACTCTACGGCACTGTTATAATAACGCTTATAATACCTGTGTGTACATGCATGTACACAAGTTGCGAATGCGAGCCACATGCAGTGAATCGACCGAGAACGCTTGTCCCATTTAATTCTGTAGGTATTGCCCCATTGTTGCCGCAACAACAGGTTGCCTTTGGTTGTCAATTTTTTTTCAAGCAGGTATTAATATCAATTGAAAAGGATGTCGGTAGGTAGGAATATGATAATAACAATGCCACCGTCCTCCTCCGTCCGGTTGTGTAGGTATGGGCTACACTGTAATGTGCCGCGGATAAAACACATTTAAAATATTCAGGAATTGAGTAATTCCATAATTCACTAATTCAATGGCAGTTGTCGGAGTGACAGGTTCGGGGTCGCGCGTCAATGCGTTGTCGGTATCTCAGCCGGTCGCGTTTAGATGTCGCGATAAAAGCGCGCTTCGCGCTGACGAATGAGCTTGTTTTTTACCCGTTATATCCACCGATGTATATACATATACCTACCTACCGCCACTTTTATGACGGCAAAAAACTCCGGGGAACCTTTCCGACGCTCTCGGTGTAAAATTGGACCGTTGACGCAGCAGCGCGCTGTTTTACGAGCGTTTAATTCAACGCGGATTTCGATAATTTTCCTAACCTGACCGCGGCCCGCTTGCGATTCGGAATTCGCGCCGAGGGCGTCGCAACGTCGGGACGCCACGACGTCGAGGCGTCGGGTCGGTAAATCAGATCGGCGCCCAAAGGGTCGCGGAAGGAAACAGCGTAATGGAAGTGACCCTTGATCGCCAACCGCCCCGACCTCTGACCCTATTCACCGTCGACTTGGCCACCCACGCAACTTCGTGCCTACTTCGCTGCCCCGGACGATGGAACACACATGGGAACCCCCGTTTCGATATGCTCAACGGCAGCTGATTTTATGCACCAATAAGTAGCCGGACGTTTCACCTCGATAAGTCTGCGCCCTTCACCCGCGCTGATAATCAACGCGAGGTCCATTTTTGTGTAGAGTTGGCCATTTATCGTACCAAAGAGAAACAAGAAGCCAGGTTTCAAATATCCTATAGAGACTGCAGGCTTTCGATAGTATTGGAAACAGTTTTTCATTCAGCGGGTTGTCAAAGAACGAATTCACCTCACCAAACGCTATCTCAATAGGTCCGAATATTTCTTAAAATTGTTCAACCGTGAACCAGCTACGTTCCTCATCCGGTTTCAAAAATCCTCCGTAAAAACCGTGTCGTGTACAGTATCACGTGAATTCTGAATAGTAGAAAGAAACGCAACCCTTCACTGCGTGCGAGGCTCAGATACGCATGTGCGTGAAAATGAATGTTCGTGTAAAATTTCTCACGCTGTATTAACAGCTACAAAGTAGCTGGTATAATACCTTGGTCGCAATATATCAGTGAAAATTAAGTGCATGTCGGCAGGATAAAACTGTGCGTTGACCTATTAGCCGTAATCACATCGTTCACGAAACAGTTGAGGTATTTTCAAAAATATATACCTCCGCTACAGGCTATTTATCGGCTCAGGCCAAGCTATTATTATCATTGAAATATGTATATTAGCTCTCTCCGATAAAAAACAAATGAAAGAGCTCGGCGGCGGTGGGGCTAGGGGGGTAGCAAGGGGAACGAGGCCACTCTTTCGTTCACGCACATTCACCAACGAATCTGACTCACGCATCGTTTTCGTTATTCAGCTTAATTTCCCTATCATATGTTCCGTTCGGTTCGCGACCGAAACTATAAAACGTACTATCAAGATTGAACGAGGTTGACAAAAAAAGCTCCAACTTTCACCGACGAGGCCGATGATTGGATCCGTGCAATTACAAGGGTACAATCCGCGAGTATTGGTCTCGTAACTTTGTTTGAAAAAATTATCGTGGTTTGCAGTGACATCTATGAGAATATAAGACCCTTGCTTTTAAAGATTGTACAATATAATGATGGAATGAATCTGGCAGTGGGAGGGGGTATTGAAAAATTGAGGATCGTCTTCTCGTTAACAACCGAATACACATCTTGGCATTTGAAAAACGTATAAAGCAATCGACAGCTGATCCCCTCGAAATCTTGGCGTCTGATTGGTCAATTAGAGGAGAAACACGTAGTGCGAGACACTCTCGCATTGGGGAGACCGCGGTTAGGGGGGAAAGACGAAGAGAGGGATGCCTAGAAGAGGATATTTTAATTATCATGGGTGCTTCACCGGATCCTGGGATGCTTTATTGATTTTACGTTAGTATATTAATTGCTTCGCGGTTTGATCACAAGACTCGTGGGTCGTCTCTGGCATCAAGCATCCCTGGATCGCCTCCTGTATCCGGTTTAAAAGACCCTGCCACTGCTTCGTATCCATTGCAAAGCTATCGATTGACTGCCGAAATTCAAGTACAGAATCCGATCACGATGAGGAAACCGTGCCGCAGAATTTTTACTGTAACCGCGTCCGTAATGCGACAGTACAGAAATCAAACAGAGCAAAAAATATCGCATATACATTCGTATAGGTCTGCATATGTATGTAGGTGCATTGTCGCAACGCTTGACTCCGTGCCAGAAGACTTTGACTGCGGTGCCAGCGATTCTCTGTTTCGAATGGCGCCGATGACTATACGTCTACACGGGAATCATACCTGAATCCCTCGAACTGCCTCTAATTTGAGGCAATGTGCGGGAGGGTGACGTTATTATTAGCGGTCTGGTCGTCTACATGCGAAATCGCTGCACATTGTTAACCGAGTCACGTGTGACTCTGTTCGTATACAAGGTTGTAGCAAATATGGAAAATTTTAAGTAAAAGAAAGCGGTTGCATATAATTTACTGTGAATTTTCTATTGGGATATACTATTTTACTGCACAATCTGCCTACAATTAACACTCTCGGATAATATTATTAAAAAAGGATCCATTTTTTTTTTTTTTTCAAGTGAAAGGTTGCAGCATCGTCCTGTCGTGGAATATAATTTTGATTACGTGCATGTCTGTAGCGAGGGCGCCGAATTCAGAGCTGCTTTTTCGATAGCCAACCAAGTGTTGCAAGATCAACGTCGAACAATGACTAAGAGTGCAGGCGTACATTGTCCGCTCATACCACTCAGCCGGTTCTGTGTTGTTAACATTTTTGTCTTGCGTGCCGAGATGATCATGCCGCCATTGCCCGTTGCACGCGATGTGGCTTTTTCTAACCATACAATGTGCCGCTCATTTTCTCAACGTATAACATTCGTCTATAACCATCACCCCTGCAGTCCGTCTCCAACGACGTTCATGTTGCAGGTTCTGTTGCCGCTATACCTACGACTATTATAACTATTCTAATATCACCTTTTTTCCACCTCCCACGGATTACCAGGAAACGAGTGGTTTCATCCTCTATTTTTGGATAATTTCGGTCGGTGTTCGTTCTAGTTCGACGTGGACTGATCGTCGTTTCAATGCTTAGAAATAACTTTTTTCGTTACTTAGTCCTTCCTTTGTCTATTTTTCTTTTTCTTTCTTTTCTTTTTTGATCCCAACAACTCTCAGAATCGGTTATAGGTATAGTTTCCACCTATGGATTACGTGCGTGTTCTGCGTGATACTTAAACAGGCGGTAAAAAAACTAGAGAAGGGCCGATATTAATTTATCTCGCAGGGATGAATAGTAGATCCACGAAATGCCAGATCCTTTGTGCGAAACACGAAAAAACCCAGCAATGTATGTACATGCCTATTGCCTGTATACATATAAGTATATATATGCATTCTGCCGTCGTACAATATAACCGATGAAAGAAATGAGAACGCATCGCAAGTCGTATCTTACCCGTAGAGTGTGTTGCAGGCAAGGAACAGGGAATGCCGACCTTTGCTAGAGGTCCCCAAGATGGTGGTCCTCAAGACATGAGCGACGAACGATTGGCCCACATGCTATCAGAGTCCGGACACCTGCAGATGCAGCACGACACCTCGAACGATGCCGATAGCAAAAGTCCGCATCGAGTTGGCTGCCCTAGCCCCTTTAGCAAGGAGAGAATCGACAGCCAAAATAGGAGGCTCAAGAAGTACGAAAACGACGACATTCCCCAGGAGAAGGTTGTGAGGATCTATCAAGAGGAACTGGCCAAGCTAATGGGACGTAGAGTTGACGATCTTCGCGGACACAGAGACTTCCCATCGAGGTGAGTTCGTCAATCCGACAGACCGTTTTTTAGTTCATTGTTCTATCTTCCACATTTTCATTGCTATTGCTATCCCTCTCGGTTTACGGTTATGAGTTATACACATGCGCGTAATGCTAATAGTTTCCTTGCATACCTGCCTCGGGAATTTTAAATGTGCTCATCACCGTTGGACCCATTATATTTCTAAAAATATAACACCCTAAATCTCGAGCGTTTTAACAACATCGTATAAACGTAATGTAGTATTAATATTTACTCAATGAGTTCACTTTAGTATCTTCCTACACGTCCAACAACCTTGTTACTTATTATTGTTCGATACTTTATTACGTCCACTAGTGGGATTTCTAATCACCTGATTTTTCGGAATAAGCATTTTCCTCTTACGTCCACACTCCGGATAGCTTTTCGAAACAGTTGCAACATCAAATTCGATATTTCCTTCTTTCGTATAGTATTGCAAATATTTCAAAGAAACCGACAGAGATCAGGAAATCATTAAAGTTGTATTTGTTTTGTTAAGCATTTTTCAAGCTCGGCAAACGTGCAGCTTTGAGAGTTAGATAAAGCAATTCAACAATACCTTAAAATCTCCCGACAATCTTCCAAATTTTGCCGAAGCTAAGATTCATTTTTCTTGAACTGATTTTAAAAATGTCCTTACCGGGTTCATGATGAATGCGCGATAAGTTTCCCTCTAGCAGTGCCAAATTGATCATCAATGAGGACAGCACTTAATCTCGATTAATCGCAGTGCGATGTTTCCTCCATTTTTCAGCGGTGCCCAGGGTATGCAGGGGATGGATCGCACACAGGATGACATTCGTCTTGCCCTCGACGCGTATCATCGCGAATTACAAAAGCTCAACTCTGCTCCCGGGCAAAATCCCGGCTTAGCCGGACTTCCCGGTCTGCCAGGACTTCCGGGCCTCTTGGCTCTCCAGCAGCAGGCCCTCCAGCAGCACCATCTCGCAACGAATGGCGGTGGTGTCCAGGACCTCAGTCTGGTCAAGGTAGACCCGCGGACCAAAATGATGAACGGAGTGTCGGAGGAAGACAAGGAAAAGATGGAGGAGGCAATGAGACATGCGGGAAGCGCTTTCTCCCTGGTCCGACCCAAGCAGGAACAATCTATCGGACCCCAGTCTACCCCGGGTGGTTCCAGCGCGAGTTCACCTCTGGGCAACTCGATATTACCACCAGCCATGACGCCGAGCGAAGAGTTTGCCGGTGCGGCAGCGGCCAGTCCGCTCCAGAGGATGGCGTCCATAACTAATAGCTTAATCAGCCAACCGTCCACCCCGACTCACCATTCGCCGAATCAGAGACCATTGAAGGCGGTTTTACCACCGATAACGCAGCAGCAGTTCGACATGTACAACAACCTGAACACAGAAGACATCGTCAAAAGGGTAAGTCATACATCCGTAACTGTTTAATAAACGTACGCGACAGTTTTCGCGTTGGACTTTCATTCCTATTCTGGAGACTGAATCGCCAAGATTTCTGTACAGGTGAAGGAGCAGCTCTCCCAGTACTCGATTTCCCAGCGTCTATTCGGCGAGTCCGTTCTCGGACTCTCCCAAGGATCGGTGTCGGATCTTTTGGCCAGGCCGAAGCCCTGGCATATGCTTACGCAGAAAGGACGCGAGCCGTTCATTAGAATGAAGATGTTCCTCGAGGACGATAACGCGGTGCACAAGCTTGTCGCTAGCCAGTATAAAATCGCACCGGAGAAGCTCATGAGGACCGGCGGCTACGGCGGCCTGCCTCGTAAGTTTAACTCAGGTCAATATAGATGTTTTGTTACTTTATTCCACCAATCATAGCTCAATAGCTTACTGAACAGAATCCAACCACCTATGCGATCTCAAACACTGCCGGTTTTTCAATCTCACTTATCGAGACGTCGAAACTATCACTATGGGGATTGCCGGTGTATTGAAAATATTTCTCATATTCATTTACGAAAATTCCCCTTAAAACTGTAAACGCCTCTGAAATGATATAAAAATCAAACTGTAGTACAATTTATTAGCTTTTGGCAGAAAATTTCCAGCGTACCGATGCCAGGGGTTCCTTGCACATACACTTCCATCGCAAACGATGTAAATTTTTTCTTTAGGACACCTGCTACCGTAATCTAAATTTTCTTGGAAAGAATTTTTGATCACATCTTTTTTGGTAATTTGAAAAACGCAAAACTCGATATTATCGAAATTCCACCGGAATCTCCATTAAGTCAATGCATCGTACTTTTAGCAACTTCTGTTTTGCTTGCACTGTCTGTGTTTGGGTGCATCATAGATGAGTGGAACCGAAGGTACTGTTTGGTAATCCTGAAGCACCGCACCTATCAAGGAGCTTTTGAGCTATGATCAGACATTCCGTTTTTTCAATCCCGTCTAACGTTTCTAAACTTTCCTTTACAGCCTGCGGCACCCCCATGAAACCGATGCCGCCTACTAAGCTCGTGCAAGAGCAACTCCAGAATGCAGCGAAAGCTCAAGCCGCCGCACAGGCCGCAGCTCAGGCGGCGGCGCAACATCAGCAGGAATCTCAAATGCAGCTTGGACCTCCCCAGCAGAGTCCGCAGCATCCGCAGCACCCGCAGCCACCGCCGCCGATGATACTCACTCCCACCGCTCCCCACCACCCTCATACCCAGCTAACGATGCAGGAACTGCAGAAGAAACAACAGCAAATGAGCCTCCACTCACCTCACCATCAAATGGCACCTTCGCCGCTGCGTAATCTTCATCCCCACATTTCCCCAAGTGTTTACGAGATGGCGGCTTTGACGCAAGACCTCGATACCCAGACGATAACGACGAAGATCAAGGAAGCTCTTCTGGCCAACAATATCGGGCAGAAAATATTCGGCGAGGCGGTACTCGGCCTGTCTCAGGGTTCCGTAAGTGAGTTACTGAGCAAACCGAAGCCCTGGCATATGCTGAGCATAAAAGGACGTGAACCGTTCATAAGGATGCAACTCTGGCTCTCGGACGCCCATAACGTTGACCGGCTTCAGGCCCTGAAGAACGAGCGACGGGAGGCCAACAAGAGACGACGGAATAGCGGCCCTGGTCACGATAACAGTTCGGACACGTCGAGCAACGACACTGCCGAGTTCTACCACGCGGCATCGCCCGGACCCGGTCCAGCCTCGGCGAAGAAACAGCGTGTCCTCTTTTCCGAGGAGCAGAAAGAGGCCCTTAGACTCGCCTTCAATCTTGACCCCTACCCGAACGTCGCGACGATAGAATTCCTCGCCGCAGAACTCGCCCTCTCGTCGCGGACGATAACGAACTGGTTCCACAACCATAGAATGCGGCTGAAGCAGCAGTCTTCTCACGGTCCCCAGGAACCACAGTCCCCCAGGGAACCGGGTCAACCCTTCGACCCCGTACAGTTCCGGCTACTTCTCAACCAAAGACTACTTGAGATCCAGAAGGAAAGGCTGGGCCTAGGGAACGTCCCGATTCCGTATCCCCCGTACTTCAACACGAACCTTGTTGCCCTCGTCGGCAATGCCCTAAAGGAGCAATGCTCGGGACTGGACCTCTCCATGGGGGCTTTGAAGCGGGAGCCGAATCAGGAGTTCGAGGACGACGACGGCGACGACGCGATGAGCAACCCCGGTAGCGAGGACTCGGACGGTTCGGCGGGGAGCATAAAACGGGAACCAACGGAGACCCCGGCACCGGCCACAGTCCGATCGAACAGGAGAAAGCCGGCCGCGCCCCAATGGGTGAACCCCGAATGGCAGGAGCCCGCCAGGACCGGTGACGAGGTGATAATTAACGGAGTTTGCGTTATGCAGACGGACGACTACGGAGTTAAGCGAGAAGCCGAGGAAACCGTACGTGTCGAACCAACCCCTGTGCAAGACAGATATGAGGAGGACGCCGGGAGCGACTCCTCGTCCGCATCCGGAACGGGGCAAGGCCTCCAGGACAGTGACAGTCCGATGCCCAGTCCAAAGTCTGGTCAGCACAGTCCGATCACATCGCCGCGACCCCCTTCGGCACAGCCCAGTTTGCAGCAGCAGCCACAGCAGCCACAGCAGCAACAACAGCAGCAACATCATCATCAACAACAACAACAGCAGCAGCAGCAGCAACAACAACTGCAGCAGCAGCATTCACTGCAGGAGGACAACGTTAAGGATGTTGTAAAACACGAGCCTGAGGATCAAACGTGGGATTACTAATTGCACGGGGCTTAAAGAATTGCAACAAGATCATGACGATCTCTGTGGGATATTGATGGGATGTGAATTATGGAAAAAGGATGTCAAAACTCCCTTGTATCTTCCGCCCCCGCAGGCCTTCGTTCCTTCCTTAAATTATTTTTCTTTTTTTTCCTTCATCAGTAAGATATTCAAGGTATTATAGAGTGAAGTGAAGTGCAGTGAATATCGTCGTTATCGACTTGCCAAAATATGTACGCTTTTCAAAAAGTGATCTTAGTGAAGAAAAAAGAAGTAAAATATATAAGAAAAAAAAAAAAATAGTTTAGATAAATCCTATAAAAACAAAAAAAAAAAAAAAACAATAAAATGAAAATAAAAAAGAAGCCAACGATAGGAATATCGGCTAAGCCGATTCCTGCCTATAATAAGGGCATTACCGTATTACCGGCGCAGGTTGTACCTTGCTGAAAAAGTAAGAATGAAAATTGAGACAAAAAAGAGTAAGAACGAGGCTGAATTCACACCGAAAAAAGAGCAGAATCAAAAACTCTTTAGCACAGTGAACGGAACGAGAGCGAGTGAGTGTGGTAATAATTTAATTCGCGATATGCGTTCATCAAAACGTTCGTCAAACGTTGCACACGGCGCATAGAAACTCATTTAACTGTCAACCATTCGCTTTGCACTTGGCAATCTGCTCTACCTACGATAATATATGAGGTATATGATAAGTACCAATTCTCTTTTTAGGTAAGAAAAAGAAGAAAAGGAAATCAATGTATCCGAACTTTTGTCCAAAAAAGAGTTTGGGCACCACAGTGCAATCTCCCGTAACGTTATTAGATGAAATTATTATTAATTTTAACTAAGTTAAACTAAATCATTACGTAATTGTGATTCATGTTATCGTTTTTATTATATATAGTATAAGCTGTTGACGTTATTTCTTCAGATACGACTGTTTTTTTCGGTTGAAATTTCATTTCTCTTATTTCATATTTGCTTTGAGCGCTCTATTTATGAAAAGAAATCATGAGAAGTAATGAAAAAAATCTTTTGAGACCGTTACCAATTTTATTACTATTATTATTATTATTAATATTATTATTATTACTATTATTGTTGTTGTTATTATTACTATTATTATTATAAAGTAATGATAAATGATGTAGCCAAAAAGTAAATAATCGTGGAAGGGACTTTTTACTTCTCTTTCTCCCTTTTTCTTTCTCTTCTTATTTTCAATTTTTAAAAATGATATAGCTATAATTGCGTTATAATTACGTATCATAGTAAGTGGTAATCGAATCATTAATTATTATTGTGAAAACGAACGGCTTATGAAGCCAATGTGATATAGCTTACATGCTTACAAGCGAGCCAGAGGTTCTCAACCTCGAGATGAGAGGTAGTGAGATGTACACGTGGAATGGTAGTGTGGTTTCTTGACTTATCTAAATGTAAATAATTGTACAAAATGAAACTAAACGCAAATCCCTGTACATTACTATACCATATTATTATTAAACTCTATATAAATATTACATACAGTATATCCACACCCTAGGCCTACCACACGACGAACAAAAATTCAAACTCAACATTTAAGATAATAACGGATATTGATGATGATAATGATAATGATGATCATGATAACAACAACAACAGCAAGAGTAACAGCAACAGCAACAACAACAATAACAATAACAGCAGCAACACAACAGCAACAGAAACAGCAGCAACAACAACAACAACAACATGATTAATAATAATGATGATGATGATGATGATGATGATGATGATGATGATGATAATTATAATGATAAAAATAACAAGAATAATAATAATAATAGTAATAGTAATAATAATCATAATAATAGTAATAATGATAATAAGTAAATAAATTAGCAACAACGCGAATAATAATATTAATAATAATAGTTATTAAGTAGTAATAACAATAGTAATATTAATTACAGTTATAATAATGCCTGCTAAATGATTAAAAGAGATAAAAAGTTATTCCCGAAGTTACGAATCAAACTAGTATTTACCAGATTAAGCTACGATTAATCTATGATTAAATTCTAGTCCGTAATTAAATCAGATTTTAACTGACACTAACGTTTCAAGGGCATTGCAAAAGAAAGACCAGTGATCGACATTTTTCCTTCGTTACAATTTAAGTTTCTTACGGAATAGTAGAATATCAATGTATATATTTAACGTAAAACTTGTAACTTAGATGGTTATCTAGTTAGTCGGTTATAGTTAGTTAGTACTAACTTAACTGATAACCAGAATCTGTTATATATATATATGTGTGTGTATATATATAACGTAGAAACCGACAGCTGATCGAGCAATTGATCGATATTTGATTAATTCGTTCACATTTTATCTGCCAATGCATTTTCAGCTGTCGATTTTTGAACTAGCGGCAAAAGTACACGATCTCAAAACACTAATACCAAACTAAATTATTTAAATTCAATTAGCTTAATACATTTTCAATTCTCCATGGTCGATATATATATTATTGGATTTTTTGAAATTGACGAAAACAATTAGAAATGGAGAACAAATTGAATATTAATTTGCATCTATTAATCATCTAAAAGAGCCATACAATAATTTTTCGTCGGTGACTGGCGTTAAGGATTTCGAAAATCCTCGACTTCTGTTCAATTTTACTCAATTCATGCTTGGACATTTTTAAATCCATTGTTGAACTAAATAAAACGGTAGTTGGTTCTTTTATTCTGTTTATCATACTCCACGGCGCGGCGAGCTTTTCATGCCAATTTAAAATACGATTTGGGTTACCGTTTCAAATTTTTTTACGAATATTTCTAATCGATCGTTTAATGGTAACAATTAACCGTCTACTATGTATCCAAGAACGATTATCCGCATTAATCGGAACGCGAAGCGAGATAAAAATGCATAAATGGGCTCTACTATCGTCCTTGCTAGTTACAATACGTTGATTGACACCAAGAGTATTTGACGGCTGACTGTAACGGCCGATAATTGTTTCTTCTTCATCCAGCATAACACTATACGTTTTTGTAGATAATCGCTAGAACGTAGATCATAGCTTTAATTATTTAAACGGTACAGCTTTTAATTAAAAGAACAAAAATTCATAAAGATGTAATATAAAAATTCGTATACATAATATGAATATGCATAGGATTCGTTACGATAGAAACATGAAAAATCATATCGTAAACTTAATGAATATTTTACAATAAATTGTAGATAGACCTTCAGAAAAATATAAATACCCTTCACGAGATATACACGGATATACGATCAAAAGAACTGTCACTGTCATCCAGTAGCGGAAAAAATGTATTAAAATACTTAATAGTTTTATGATTTTTATTTCATTTTAAATTGTACTATAGCCTCTAAAGATATCCTGTACATTACATAAATACACGAGCACTATTGTTTTAAATTGTACTATTATGATTATTATACAAGAAAAACGAAATAAATAAGGTATACAAAATATGGAAAACATACGAAACATTTTATTGATATACTATAATTTAAGAATCTCTAGATTTCCTCGAATGCAACGGGACTTATAATACCTGTATCTTCCAAAAGTTATAATCTGGCAATAAATTTGTAATTATTGATTATACAAAATATTGCAGAGCAGTTGAGAATTTTGTTTTGAGTATGATTTACGAATTAAAAATCATTCATTCGAGTGAATTTTTCGATATTCAAAGGGGCCATCCGAGACTCTGAAAGGGAATACATAAATTAGTGGCCAACGAATTGACCGGAAACTGTAAGTAATCGTTATATACGCGCAGGTAATGACGATTTTCAAATGGCAATCTTTTTGCTCTTCGAGATCGTAAGGCAATTACGTGTAAAAGTTTATGTATATTCAGTGTTCCACGTACACAATCTATTGCCGAATTTTCAAATTGAGTTCATTCCGTGAAACTGAAAACTCGATTTCGATTAGGTACCTATAATTGAAAATTAAAATCGAACACCGTTCACTGATCTCATAACGAGAGGCTAGTTATTCGCAACTACAAAAGATGTTCCTGTGAGAAAAAAAAATATACTTTCTTTAAACAGGTTGTTTAAACAATTGCGGTAAATGGCATTATATACATCAAATATGGTTTTCTACTTGTCCGTTTTCAAGGTAATTTTAGTTAAAATATTTTTGTTAGTTGACGGCCACATACCGAAGCTCATACACAATTTCAAAAACATACACACACACACACATTTGACACAAAAACATAAGTAAAAAACTTTCTTCATTGTATATATATATAATTATATTACTCATATCACTGTCTCCTTTTAAGAATTTCTAAATTAAAAAGCCTGTATCAAAATTATTAATACACCCAATTAAATTTTTTCCCGATCCTCTGTACCATTTCCTGCGTACTGTATCCACGGATTGTCAAACACCTTGGTCCAGATCTCAATTTCGAATTTTTCACTTATCGACCTAATTCACCTCGAGTTTTGTTATTTATATCAAATGCTAATACTTGACCCTGCACTGATCATAGAATAGTTTAATTTCGTTCTATTCTTAGATCTCAAGTTACCATCCTACTACGTTCTACTTGTACGTTACTTGAATTTGACAGACCTGGCAGTCATTCGCGATATTAGTTCCAGGCGAAACTTGTAGTTTTCGTTTCAAATTCAGTTGTAAGATTATTGAAGTGCCAGAAGAAAGCCGGCAAAGGATCGGAAGTGTAGAGAACGACAGGTGACATAACTGGATTACAATCACTGCTAGGTACGTAATATAAATATACCTTATATAAACACGCTGCCAACCGCGGTATAATCGTAATTGTACTATATAAATAGAAAGCCATTCGATAATGCCAAACCTGAAGATTCTGCGTCGGAGATTAGATCGCGACCGATTGTTTCGTGCAAATTTAATTCTTAACAAGGGCATTTATGACAATATAATATTATATTACTTACAAGTCTTTTTATAATAAAATTGCACCGCTTATCTTATAAGTCGGTGGTCTAATTAAACATAAGAACTTGTTCCTTATCAAAGCGTGCATATACTTGGTTTTCGCGGTGTTGCAAAATCTTTGCATGAACTTAGAAACTCCGACCAAATACATACGTCTCATTTACACAATTACTTGCGCTATTCGTGTGGATTTCTTCTGCGAAACAACTACATTTTTCATACACTTGTCGAACAAAATGATTATAACAAATTCACGTTCGGTCTCAAAATAATACCTCGGAGGTAATTAAACGATTGGTGAGTATTTCGATAATTACATGAAATGTTCGTTAAATTAATTTTGTTTCCCCTGTAGGATCATCACTATTCGTTAACCATCAATCCGTAGCTAGAGTGTGCGAATAGATTGTTTATTATTTCACGTTGAAACTAACTGGTGGGGACTTTCCACTTGCAATTAGAAAGTGACGTCATAGGGTAACCGAAGTGTGCTTGATTCCAACGCTGCGATCGTATTTGATTGATTATACTTTTTACTGCAGCAGTTCAATACTTGAAGACATGCTGCCCGATTAATCATCATGGGCTTTACATATTATCTTGATAATTTTGCAGCGTCCAAAACATTTTTTAAGGTTCTGGCTGTTCATAACTGTATTGAGAACATTTTCTCAATCATTCATACTGAAAGTGTATGGAAAATTTAACATCTGATATTTTTGCACGTTTCAAATTTAAAAGCTGTTCAAAAATTAAATTAGGTAAGGGGTATGACAAAGACGTTCAATAAAAAATCCACAACAGGACGAACAAAGAAACGATCACATGCTCGTGTTTAACACTCGCTAGCTAGTTGTAGGCTAGTTTATTGTTTATTCATAGATTTGTTACAAATCTTACAAGTCAATAATTTCACCATTTTAAATCTTAGTTTGTGTTTCCAAGGATTTTCAATTCGATCACTCTTCAAAAGTTCTTTTGCCGTTAAATCCAAACATTCTGTATGCAGTATTGGAATTCTGTAATTAACTCTTGATAGCAGCAAAATCAGCGGTACAATATGTCAGGAAAAGCCTACTTCGTTCCACTAGTAAACGGATTGATTAGATTTCATCTTGGACTTGTCTAATTTATCAATTTAGCCAAATCGTTGCTTTAACGATGTTATACATTCATCTCCACGGATCGTCTTAATTATAAAAACATTACTGGCTCCCTTTTTCAGTTCAGTTTATAGTTGCGCCGATTCAATATTATAATTACAACACATATTGTTCTACTTTTCTACTACTTCCAATGACATAAGCACAGATCATTTGAAAACCGTTCGTAATAAATACCAGATTTTTATACGACAATGTACAGAACGATAGCTATGTGTATAATAGAAAAAGGTAAAAAAAAAAAATGATAAGTCGTGAAAATTCATTGTTTTAAAATTTAATTGACAATATTATTATATATAGTTGGACAAAATTGTTTCAATTTCAACCTAAGTTTTGTAGTAGAACCGCAAGTCGGAGAGGTGGGGAGGGAGAAATGGCCACCATAGTGACGAAGAGCGAGTACAATGTTTCACAGCATGTACGTGTGCACTTAATATTAATTCAACTAATAATTACCATTATTATTGTTATTACTATCATTACTCTAACTAGCGTTCGTTATTTTGGCAACTTACGGTTCGGCAAAAATTTATATCATATATCCATATATATATATATGTATATATATATATACACACACATAGTGTATATATATGTATATATATATATAATCGCAGTTATATGTCTGGTATCGGTAATTATAATAATATGATATAAATGTAATTCACATTGTATTTCACTGGCTTACGTCAACGATTGTTGCTTCTTTGTTTTTTTTTTCGACTTTACAAAAATTTATTTATAATACGAAAGTAAGAAAATACGAAACGACGCTAAGGAATATTGTTGAGTGATAAACGTAAACATATTTTAAATTACAGAGTGCTGGGCAGGAGGAACAGGGGGGTGGGGGGTTAAGTTTACAATCACTATTAATATTAGGGTATTATTGGTACAGATGATTTGTATTATGTATATTTGTAAATCAGTTTTAGTTCATCATGTGAAAGGTGAGCTATGTGTGTTTTCATGTTTTTCATGTCGATGGATCGTACGTTGTTGATGGTTCGGCGACTCAACAGAGCTTAGCGAAGTACCTCGCCCAGGTTTGCTCTAATCCGTATTCAGTGGCACTGTGTTCCAATATCCGCATGATTCGCTTGGTTTTATGCCATACAGTGCGTGGTTTCCCTGTGGATATAATCAAATTCGTCAATAATCTTCAACTCTACTTCTTTTTGAACTTTTTGTAGATCAAGGACTCTGGGAAATGAACATATTTCACTAACTAATAAATAACTAGGGCACTAAAATATCATGCACGTTGAAAAATGAGTGACAAAAAGTTTTCAGACCAACCATGTAAATGATTCACTACTTAACGTATCGGACATTATGGTAAAATAATTCTGGGTGTTTGACTCAAGGGTAAGTTACAAACGCACCGGTATTTTTTTTTTTTTTTTCATCACATTGGCAACTTTTTTTTGCGAACCTATGCTGCTTACAGGGATGAGGAATTCTTGATCATCGTTTAAAATGTGGTGAATGGTTCTTGGGATAAGATCAGAATATTTGAAACTATACTACTCATTATTTCCTACAGATATGAAACATGCAACGGTAGTGTCATGTAACGGTAAAGTCCGGAAACTACGATTTTGATTTTACTACCTAAAGACCAAAATTAATTGCAGCCATTGAACAAAAATAATTTGGGATTATGGTAGACCTCGGAATAATCGTAACGTCGGGGAAATGTATAACGTATTTTAGGCCATCTGGTGTTTATTTCGTATTTTTGATTTCATATTGATTAATTTACTTTTTAAAATTACACGACATACCAGAATTAAATAAGTCTTTCCGTTTGAATATTCGTTCTTCCCCTACAAACACTCTTCTTGGCTTTTTCGAACACACCTTGCCACCTTTCGCTTGAACTCTGTATAACTTTCCCTCCACTCTTTCTGTAAACATTGATAAATTTCATTAGAAATCAAGTACTATCAGTATTAAATACAATATTAATATCTACACACAGTCAGAAGATATTACTCACAGCAGCATCAACATTTGCCGGACTTTCATCATTAGGATCAGCGAGCATGCTGATGACACTTATAAGAATTGTTTCAACTGTGTGAACAGGCAGCCATCTCTCTGATGCTTTTTCATAACCCCACTTATCATCGCCTGGTTCATGAAGGATCGATATGCACACATCGCCATTCTTTTCGACTGTTAAAAAAACCAAAACGAATTTAAAATTTGAAAAATGTTGGATATTTGATTGAATCGCGTGCTTTTGAGAATATTTAACATCATTGATCTTCGTGTCGAAATAAATTACAAACATACCTGTCTTAATTACAGTCAAATTCAACATGCAAGTTACATAGTTCGATAAACAGTTCAAAGTCAGTTTGGCTACTCTACGCATCTTCATTGCAGGTGGGAAAATGATACCATAAAGTTACACTTATTCTGATAGCTATATTGAAAGTAAAAATAGAAACAACTTACTATTAGGATGCCATATTTCTGTTATAAATTTCATCCTTGGCGGCCTCAGCGGATATTCTTTAGGAAATTGTAAATGCGCTTTGAAGAAACCACCCTCGCTGTAAAATGAATATATTCACACATATCATGCACTTGAAACGAGACAAGAATAAATATTATTCATTTATTGTCACTCTTCCTCGCAATGAATTGCAGCAAGAGGAGTACTCAAATTAGACTGATGGAATGTAAAAAATGTCGACTCCCTGGACGTTAGGACTTGCAAATACAAGTAAAAATAATTTTGAGTCGACAATGAAGCTAACATGTATCTATTTATCTACCCGGTGAAGATAAGTACTATTTTGCAGAGTCGGTATAAGACACAAATAGATAAAAGATAAGAAATTACAAATAATTAAATAAAAAATAAGATAGTCTTGCAGTTGAATAATCTTTGCTGCCTTATCTTGTAATTTGTTATCAAAGATCACAAATACAAAAAAAAAGGTATTTGAGAAATAATGTTTCAAAAATGTTTGAACTAAAGAACAATATTAATTTGATTGTTGGTGATACAGAGTAAACAACGAGTGATTGGTGAAAAAATTTAAAAACTTCAGCCACTTAGTGGAAATGAGTTAAATTAATCCTTACTATAATGTATCCGGAGGTCCAATGATGAGCACCTCCCATCGATATATGTCATTATCATCTATGAGGCCTGCTGAAAACCCTTCCACTGGGTTTTTATTTAATTCTGAAAATGGACAGAAAATTGTCAACAAACATAGGATAATATTACAGTTTTTCTTCAGATATAAAATTAATCCAACTTAAGCACTAGTCATTTTTTTTAAGACAATAAATGGACCAAACTAATGGAAGTTTGCACAGATCGATTTAATTCCATATGACGCAGCTGCTTTCTTGCTGAGAGATATGGATGCTGAGAAGCAGGTTCATGGTTAGTCAGAGAATACGGAAGCACAAATGTAAGGAGAATATGAAGACGCAGTGCATGTTTAGATAACCTGCCAACAAGTTAGTAAAATTATTATAAACTGTACCAATGTGAGGTGAAGTTAAAACCCCACGTAGATTTGTAGCCGAATTTTTGTCATACCACATGTTCAAATTTAGTCAAAAATTAGCTCAATTGGAATGAAACATTGAATAGTCTATTTTCAAATGCTGCATGAATACATTATAATAAATACAAAGGCAGCGTGCTCTAATTTAATTCCAAATCAAACAGGTTAATACGTAAATCAATTGTCACGCATAATAGAATTCAATTTGTTGTGATTGACCATTAATTAAATGATGTGTATACATTAAGATCCTTGCCAAACCGAGTTTTAAATGTATCAAATTACAAACCTACACAGATACCAGATACTTGGGCATTGTTAATAATGGAATATAATTACGAACATATAGTCAAGTGTTAATGTAAAGTGAACACAATTAAACTACCTAAAATTGACAAAATTTTGTTTCTAACAAATGACAAGTTTGGTCAAATTTACGGTACTCGAACTAACCAATTATTTGTTTTCAATTTTCGATGTTCATATGAAAAGAATCATAATTTCGGACGAAAGAGTGAAATTACGGCGAGTTGTCACAAAGAAAGTGAATATTCAACAGATTGTGTGGATTCCGTGGACCACTGCAGGCTAATAATAATCAGAGGTATTCTCCCGAGATTGACCCAACCTTGTGAATTGGTCGACTCCTGTCAAGGTGCTTGTGAGACGGGAGAAGGGGGGAGCGGGTAGAGGATAATAAAGAGAAAAAATTGTTTGTATTGGGAACTGATATTCCAGTCAATTATGGCGTTTTTTTTAAACGAAGAAGGTCGCGTCGTAATACGTGGAGCATGCAAAGGCTAAAAATAAGCAGACGGTAAATTTCGTGACGCATTTCACGTCAAGGCGCATGGCCTGGGCCGTTCTCTGGTAGAAAACGAAATGCTAGGTTAGCATTATTCACGGGGGTACACGGGTGTAACTTTATTGATTTTTGCGCTCAAGTCAACGCCGGGAGTTTATAGGATCTGTGATAAAGATTTTGGGTACGTCGCAGTACTTGGTTGAATTTTAATTAAAGATATTCCCAGACAGACACAACTGACAAAGAAATGTGAATCGACCGTGTTGGCGAGGTCGACCGTTTCGTAGCTAAAAATGACCAAGCATTTTTCACGAACAATTCACCATTTACGCCTTACATTTATGTATTCAAATAATATTTAGGGTACCTGCTAACTGTTTTCTTAGTAGAAGCGTGGACTGTGGCTCTGACATTAATAAAAATTGTGTTAAATAAGACTAAAGTTGAAAACAATCACTCTTGCTTCACGGGAAAGATGGTACGTCGGAAGCGGTACTGCGCACAGGGTTGCCAGCTCGAACGGACCTCGTCAGCACGGTAGCCACACTAACGGACAATAATTACACTATACTGTTTGCCGAAGGACATGGAGCATATACTATTGAAGGTGGCCTCGCGTCTGCAGAAAGTGTGGCGGAGGAGTGGGAGAGAGATAGAGGACATATTCGTTACAGCATATCTCTCTCGCTCTAGAGCTGCTTGGCCGATGCGTTTCCTCTCAGCCAATGAAATGGATGGTGAGAGAGACAGGCTGTAACGAGTATATCCCCTCTCTCTCTTTCATCACTTCGGCTGCAGTTTTCACGTGGTTGACGGCACGGGTAGCACCTCTAGTAGTATATGCTGTAAGCCGAAGGATCGCAAAGTCATCGCTAGTTGACGCCGGTAAGGCGAGAAGTTGACGTGGGTAGATGGGGTAGATCATTCACAGGTAGAGCGAGCGTTCCGAAAACCCGCATCCGCGTTAATCGAGCACATAACTACAGGTAACTTCTTTATTGACGATACCGTGCATCTTCTATGCACCATCTTATAAGCATGCGTAACCCCATGTGTTAAAATCTTTCATCAACGAACTGTTGTTTGCAGTTGAAATTGATGAACTAACTAACCGTATATTACAAAACTCACCAAAAAGACCCTATTCACAGATTTGAAACCAAATAACTTCAAGATCAAACGGCATAATATTCGCAAACTTATATTGTGGACTTTATTGGACTTACGACCACCCTTGAAAAGCGGTCAAATTGTTCATAGACGTACATCTAGGCATTTACATTTTAGCCATCTCTAATTCCCTGTGTTATGCATCCATAAAAAGTCTCCGTATGTAGGTTAAATATAAAGCATGCGCCTAGTAAGTTACATATTCGCATCAGTGTAAGGGCAGATGCCTATTTGCCAGGCGCGTTTCAACGGGGCACTTATACATAGGTATAAACTTGTGCCTTCGTGTTATTAATGACTGTGCAATGTTTTCGAACTTTGATGGCATGAGTTAAACAAAGAAAATCTTTCGATTCAAAATATCCATTTCCCTTTGAAAATACTAATTATTTAAAATAATGTCCTGAAAAGCAACTGTCAACATTTTATTTCGCACCATACTGCGGTATAATACACAATTTATTTTCCCTTTCGACAATCGGGCGAACATTTCAAACAAGTCAGTGATAGTTTCACTTAAAATATTTTTATTCACGCTTGTACAACAAAAATTACAATCGGAATTACCATAAAAATTTTATGGTATTTTCTTAAAATATTTTCACCGACAAAACAGTTACAAATAATCATGGTACACGTTATGTCGCCAGGCAATTAGAATTTGTACCAAATGTGTTGCATTTTTTTTTTTATTTTTATATTGGATTGGTTCTTTTATTCTCTTGTAACAAGTACAGTGCCCTTAAGAACGCTCGGTAATCAAACTCCAAGCGTCCACCGCGTTCGATGCCGAAACACTTATGTACTGTTGCGAGTTCAACACTGCTTACAATGTGTAGCATGTTTCTCGTCGACAAAGCCTTCGTCAAGCAATCCAGAGACACAGATCCGATATTTTCCTTATCAAAGTCCTGTGCAAATCGAAACGATAGATAATGTATGATCGACGGATGGGGTGGTATCGCAGTGTTTCGAACAGGTGTTATAATTTGATTATGCCATACCACATACCTGGTCAAACATTCACTCACCGCAAATATTTCCTCCATATTCATATTCTTCTGCGTACATAACTTGTCCATCGCTTGCGCAAGGATCCGACGCTCTTCGAAGTTGAGGAACGTTCTCGTACACGCGGTCGATGGCAAGTGTTGCACGGGTACCAGAAGTGGAGCTCGTTCGAGAGATCCAGTGGCTACAGCCTCTTCGACCGCTTCAGCAAATCTCGCGTATTCGATAAATTGTGGTCTGTAAGCATTTTAATATTTCAAGGCAATGTTTATACGTCTCTTACCTCGATCTGGTGAAACCAATTACTCATAAGGTATTGCTATTCAGCTAGAAGGTGTATCAACTAATTTCATAAAAACGGAAGCACATCTGTTTAAACAGGACGACTCAATTATTGTAAATCCGTTTAAGCACTCATTCCCTATGGAAATCACCATGCCTATATTGTTTATTTATTTTATGTACCTGAGAGGTGCTTTAAAGACTTCAAAGATGGTCTCAATCTCTCGGCAACTTAGATTGCAACGTAGCTGATCCAATCCTCGGATAAAATCTGCTCTTCCTATAATCAACTCTCTGCGTGGATCAAACGATGTCAAGAATTCTAAGACCTGTCAAAAGACAGTGATGGATGAAATCGAATATTACAAATAATAGTTTTCTCTACGCAATCTACAATTTTTAACATAATTTATACTCTCCTATATCGTTGATTTTTTCTTTAAATTTCGTTGGTAATACACACATATTATTTCGGTTGAAAAGCAATCGTTCGCTGCTCATACATGAAATACATTTTGTTTGCAAAATTCATAATCAACGTTACGCTAAATTACATGTAAGCTTGATACAAACGAAGATAAAACCACGGTGAGTTAGTGACTGTGCAAAGTGATCTATTAGAACGTACCCCGATTCGTTCTCGAACAATCTTGGCCTTGATCTTCGCAAGGATTAGTACGATATTGCTCTCGTCGCCAGTCGGATTTGGCGGCGGTTTCTCGGCATTGATCAACTTCTTCTCTTCCAGCATCGCATAGTACAGTGGTACTTCCTCGGGCAGTGCTTCCATTTCTTTGATGAACCATGAATAGTTGAAACCCAGCTCATCGTTATAGCGCTGCTCCAGAGCGTACACCTCCTCCCGGGACAAAAGAATACAAGCAGTAGTCATGGTCTGTCGGAGTTGACTCCTCGTTACGTGGCCGTGATTATGCCTACGAATAACGAACTCGAGTTGCAGTCAAGTATACTGGAACTGTCAAAAATACAACATTGCATTGGTTAGTTCAAGCCATTACGCATCGTAAGCTTTGAAAAACTGCTTCAGAAGGATTCCTCTCTCCTCTATTCGACGCCTCACGCGGTGCAAAGCTGCTTCGCATAATTCTCGTATAGATGGTTTCTCGCATTGCCAATCTTTCTGTCCTCTTTTGCACAATTCAGCTATCTCTGCGGGAGGGGGATCGATGCGCAACGTTGGAAGCTTATCCAGTTCTTTGACAGTGAACACTACATGCAACGGAAGCATACAGTTTGTAACAAGTGGTAACTTTTACACAACACACATTGGACGAAAACCAGTAGAAATTAGGCTCAAATCTTGACTCAAGCAAGAAACTAGGTAAATCCTTATCCAAATGGCAGTGGGGTAGTTACAAATATCCCCTCAGAAAATGACGAACCATAAAAATTTTATGTATGTTTAAAGCCAGATATTTAATAATGTTTGAAGACCCAGCTTACCTTGATCCAAGTCATCTTCGAACGTCCGCCAGTTAACTCTCTCCGGATCATTGCAGTCGGTATAGAACGCAATAATGCTTTCGATTTCTGGTTCAGCTAAGTACAGGCGGGCCATAGCTGATATTTGCATTCCATCAAGAGCCCTTCGGAATTGTGATACTGTTACCCGTCCACAGTTCAAGGGATCGAAATCCTATGTTGCAAGAAAAAGAAATAAATAAATAAATAAAAACAGTGATCCTCGCGCTGATGATAATCCGTAAGAAGATATATGCGTTGTACTTTAGACTGCATAGTGCTAGCCTTTAGATTTGTGACCGAGGATGAGATCTTGATTAAAATCTCATACCTTGAAAAATTCGTTTACACGAATACGGTGCTCCAAGACGTGGCGTTGAACCCTTTGCAAGACTTCCCTGAGTGGCATTAACTCTTTACGTTTTTCCATTACAGGATGAAATACAGATTGCCGTTCGAACACTTCACTTGGCAATACCCGACCTATCTCTGGCCTTGGCAATTTTGGTAATTCTGCAGTGATGATTCTTCCAGGAAATTGATCCAATAAATTCTGTAAGATGTTCAGTCGAAAATAGGCATAAAGTTTCAGCATAGCGCAAAAATCTCTGCAGGCTCAAAATTCTGGAGTTATCGGTATTGACTGGAAAAGGAAATTCGAACAGTGATCGAGATATAAACGTACGCCTCCCAAATCCAACATCCCGTGCTGGTCCATGTAGTTCTGAGCATCCTCCACTGCCTTGACGAAAGCTACGTAATTCACAGTGTAACTGTCCTTCACAAATCTCTTTACCAACAAATTAAACTCATCGGCAGCCAGCACGATGCCCAGAAAGTTTAAGACTCTTGCAAAATGGGCGAAGGTCACTGTCCCAGCATTTTTTGCTACCTAAAACAGGGGAAGAGACAAGGTTACGCGAGATAGCTGCCACTTTCATTAATTTATAATATTATCAACGATGTATGCAATGTCACGACTTGGCTGTAGACTATTCAACCTTTAGCTTTAGCTTTTTTACTACGCGACACTTTTGCCACATAGTAAACGTTTTTCTCTAACATACCAATTCGTAGTCTTGGAAATAAGGTCGCAGGATCAGTTTCCGTTTGTTGATGAGAACTGCGATTTGTGTGATGATGATCGACAACCTTCTGTGTTCGGTGTGACTGAGTCGGTTTACATGCATAGGATCTTCCCATTCTAATCCCGTCACTAGTGACTTATTTTTTCCAAATTCAGGAACTACAATGTTTAACCAATAAGTTATTCGTGTGAAAGTGATTAGGTTGGACGTTACGCGAATCTGGATCACAGCGTAAGTGCGTAATACATTGAAAAATAAACATACTCAAAGTCAGTTTACATGTTATTCTAGTGGCATCTCATTCGCTTTGATTTCATTCATAGATCGGTTCAGAGTTCATTCATTTGATATGATTGAGAATGATAATTTTTAGTCTAGATGGAATGTGTATTTCGATAATTGAATTTTATTCGATCAAAGGAAACATTATCCTGAGACAATATTCGCCTATTTTGTGTTCGAATACATTTTTTGTACAGCGTACAGGCATGCTTGCTTAAATATTTAAAAACTTCCGGTAGTGGAGGCAATGTCCTCTCCAACAATAGACACGTGGGGAGAGAGCTATAATCTCGAAGTTGACGAAGGTGTATAGATCACTGTTTTATAGTTAATATTATCGCTTGGAAACTTATCATCTTTTTGTTCATCGCCAGCAATGTGCAGCCAGAAGGAAATTAATTTGAACTCAACAGCAAAAAGCAGGTCATTCAGAAACCAAGAGCTATAGAACCGTATTCCATTATATCAAAATGGCTTTGTAATATCTATGAAGCTAAAATTCAATCAACGTTATTAGGACCACATTCATCTAAATTCTCTTATTTATAAGTTCAGTAATTGTCATCAGCCACAGCACTCTTTTCACCTGAGATTTATTGCTGAGTGGCTTAATAAGTACAATGCTTTGACTTGCGGTTAATATGTACGATTTCTTTTGTAACAGCTCAGTTAATCGAATCATTTCGAATGATAAATACGCAGCTGAATACAATCAAATCTGGCATCGTATAATTTGTAAGAAACAAATTATTTTTTTGCTGATTGAATGTGTAGAGGTGCGCATCTACCCGCGTGTGTCTAGACTCTTGAGTTGAGAATGTACCTCAGGTATAGGGTAACGGATAACGGGACGGAGGATTTGAGTGGTAAACCTGGGCTTTCTTAAAATAACGCTAATCGCTTCGGCAAAATTTATACGACTCGGCTATATCCATCGGCCTAACTTACGTTCTGAATACCCGAGTTCTAAAAATAACAGTGAATGAGAAAAAATCCTGTTAGAACAATAGGCATTTCATTGATGGCCGCTACTTCGGAGGTTTACTTGTATCTTGAACGGTTCGATATGTTTTCATATTACGAGTGATCTGATATCGCACCACTGTCGTGAATAACTTGGCAAAACTGCGTGTACAGGATCCGGCCGTCCTGAACTCTGAAATAGTCAGCCAAGTCTCCAATTTCCTGATCCGATAGACCGATAGGACCTCGAAGAGGCCCTGCCAGAACCGAGACAAATTTTGATTCTGCAAAAATTATTACAAAAAACATTGATGAACTCTTGTAGTTATATTTTATAACTTTTGTACAAATTATTTGCAATTTGGAAATGCGATAAAATGGATTGCCAATTTCAATTCCGCTAATGGTCAGCTAAGGTACATATATATGTGTATTCTATATCCTCTATTAGGATTAGTGAGTACACACACACACACATATATATATATATATATATATATATATATATATATATATATATATATATATGGGCCACTCCCACATTGTACCTGTACACAAGTAGCATATTTGTATTCTGCGAATCCGTTCCCTAATCGACAAATTCGTGACACGTACATGGGTGTTAAAACGTTCTCGCTTCGTATTTATTATTAGACCACGGATTCATTACAATCTAATACATTTCGCAGCACTCGGTGCTATACTGTAATTCACGTGTATGTAAGAGGTAGGACATTGTACATACGTGGTTCTTCGTCAATTAAGCTTTTTCGAGTGAAGTACTTTTAGCATAAAATAATTTGATCCGCGTAGGAACAATATGCGAAGTATAGTGCGTAGAATTCTTTGAGACACCCTGTAGTACATAGTAGTACTAGGAAACGTAGTGCGAAACGAGGGAGGTTATATGGTTGGGTTTCCTAATACCCTGACGTCTACTAAAATATATTCAAAGAGGATTTATACCTGAGAGGAGGCTATTATTGTTGGGATCCAAAGGTTTGTAATAGTCCCAAAGATTGAGCCCAACCCGAAATATTGCAGCCCTAATTTTATTGCATGTTCGCCAAACATCACGCAGTTTTAAATTCTGTAATTGAATATTCTAGTCAATTGAACATTGGGAAATTCAGAATAATTAATAGATCAGGGACGATGGCACAAATCAATCAGCATTACCTTTGTTCCTTCGGGCATTTTGATATTATAAAATTGTTACTTAACCAGGATTTTTCAAATTTGTATATAAATATGCGAAATTTGACACTTCCAACAGATACCGGCTTTTAGAGAGGAAAACACGTGGGAAATTATTTAAAAAATTACGCATCGAATCTTTTATTTGACACAATTCACACATACACATATCTAGATTGATATCGATTGTTAAGAAAAATATGAAACCCATCTAGTAGGCTATGTATTTCAGAAATGTGTTAAGAAAAATCAAGTTTTCAGTACAGTAATGTTCATTAGTGAGTTCCCAGTGAGTACCTATATTTTTTTGGAATCAACACTAAGATGAGTATTGCTTTATATTTAGATAGAAAATATTCTTTAGATAGATTCGATTTATATAGTAAACATGTCTATGATCAACGTTTTGTTTGTTTCTCATTGGTATGTAAAACTGGATTAGGAAGAGAACTCGTTCCAGTTTTCAAAAAACAGTCAGCCACTGGGAACCTATTAATGAACATTACTGTACATACAATACGTCGAGTAAAGTTGCACAAAATGCTCCTCTGCGTAACGCGATATTGCAAATGATTGCAATGATAGGGATCATATACTTAATGTTCAACCATTTCACAACTGCTTAGCAATACAAGACTATTCTAGGAAACAAGGAAAAATATTTTTATAATTTGGATCTATAGTTGCGAACGTTTTAGTGAGCTAGCAAGGCTACGTGACCGTTCGCAATAAATAATATGATACAGACGATCGCAATGGTTACAAAAAATTGTGTCCGCCTAGCAATACGCTTGCGGCCACGCTTACACCATTAAATATTTCAAGCGATAAACAAGCTATGTGTTAGCCGGCCGGTCGTAGCTGCAGCCACCAAAGCGATTACCGGAAATGGTGACGCGTGATCTATAACTGAGATAAGTAAACAACCTGTCGTATTTCGAGTAGGAGTTGACGAAACTGCAATCAAAAGTTATCTAGCCAACCGCAAAAGATGATCATTTCTTTTCGTTTTCCCTGCACGAGTTATATGGTTCACCTGTGCAAATATGAGATAAGAGGGTTGAACAAAAAATATGCGTAGCGCGGGAGATGGACCCACGCTGTATTGATTTCCCGCTCGGCGAACGTTGGCATGCGCGGGAATCCTGGGAAATGATGCTACTACTTGGCTTGAACAAAGAAGTGATCTGATTGGTTCCATGGTTGAGCTTCTCCCCACTCCTCGGACGGATGCCCCTTCGGCGGAGAGTATTGACCAGTTATTCCGTACGAAATTGCTATAGGAGGCTTTCGATTGGTCGGGAGAGGCTAGCGTATACCCAGAACACCTTGCGCGTCGCGTATGACGCACAATCACCATTTTCCTGTCCCCATTCCGTCTTCTCCATTCGGCAGCCGAGCGGTGCGGACGTGAAGTGGTGTTACCTCGCGTAGTTTATAAGTCGAATCAACGTTTCGTTAAAATAACAACCAAATAAACAATACACAATGGCCGATCAGGAGAACAAGGACTTCAGCGAAGACATCGCGGACCAGAGCTTCGAACAGAATGGTGATGCTGAAAACGGTGGCGGTGACGCTACAGAAAATGGCCAGGAATCGCAGGAGGACAGGTAAACTTGACAAAAATACACAACACTGTTACCCAGGGAGAACACATAATGTTTATTTTTCTTACAAACTTAAATCTTTGTTGCAACTGCTGAACAATTATCATTAGATGTGGGGTCGTTAAAGACCCCGCTGTCGTTTGTATTTTGTGATCGATGAAAAGCAAAATGGAGGGAAGTTCCAGGTTGCACGACGCTGTTAAAAAATATCCAGTTGCATCTACATTACATGAGCATTTCCCTCTAAATCCGTTCACACCATTCGATGGTATATTGTTTTCAGAATATTATTTGGTGATTATTTTTACATACTTGCAAGTAAATTTACGTTGAAAACATAAACGAAAAAAAAATGGAGTCGCCGGCTAAAGCCGCGGACGCGCCCGCACACTTAAAATGGCGGGGAGTTGGCTTGGGTTTCCTTTGTTGCGAACAACTGTACGTCAATTTTCTGCTATGATCTCGCATCTTATCTTCTAAATACATAGCCTAGAATATTGTTTAAATAACTGTTATACGTAATGATCATTTGTTTGTTAAATTAGTTTTTAAGGACATCAATTTGCGGCGTAACTTTTACATTTTCAGCATAACGGGACCTTGAGCAGGATGATTTCCAGCATTTAGCAGTTGAATTCTTGCGCGCGATGTTCTGTAAATAGATTGTAATTTTTTTTCCTTTTCTATCATTTCTGAAGGTGATTTATTGGGCCTTAGGCCCAATGTTCTCTTACATCCCTACAGCTTTGGATTCACAAATAATTATAAAGTTTGGGGTACATTTGTACTATGGGTAAGCATTCTACACTCTAATCTATTCAAGTCTTTTGTGTACAGGAAGAGAAGTTGTAACCTTTTCACTTATGGAATCTAGCTAATTAAACGAGTCCAACTTTCTCATTTCTCACTTGTTCTTGTCTACGCCATCGCACAATCTCGGAAGTTGACAATGCATTATGCGACCATTCACTCTGTTGTCGGGTCTGGTTGATATTTGTTTGATTATCTAGATATTCTCTACGGTATGAGTGATAGTATGTGATTTTGTTGAATGATCCATCAAAAGTACTTTCCTCTTACGATATTTGTTTTTAAATGTTAGAAGTAAGGATTTTTGAATTAGGCCAAATATTGTTAGGTTACAATCTCTTACCTGTACATTTGAGTAATCGGTGTAAGTCGCGGGGCGCGAGTAAAATATTGAACATATAGAAAAATATGGCTGACAGCCGGCGCTCCAGAATATTGAATTGTGTAGTAAATTGAAAAAAAAAATAATAATAAACAATTGCACATTAACAAATGAAATCAAGGTAACTATAAAATATGATGATATTGATAATTTATTAGTTGATAACTGTGCTTTTACGAGATTTACTATTGTATGGAAAATTGTAACTTTGTGTAAATTCTAATTTTCTTCTATCTACTAATAGTTGTACTTAATTATGATAAGTAAGAATCTGTAATTTGTTTGTTACTAAATTTGTACATGGATATTAATTGTAATATTTTTAGAGTGTAACTTTTTTGATTCCATTTTTGGCCAGCCGAGAATCTCCTCAATTTTTTGCAGCGCTATTCAGATTGGTCAATACTTAACGATTGACCATTATCCTTACCTGGGATCAGTGAACGAGGCATTGAGAATTGAATTCTATCAATTATTGCGAGAAGTCAACGTCAAGTTCAAGTACATCAGCACAAGCACTGGAAGTCGAGTTGTGTCGAGTCGAGTCAAATTGAATCAGAGTCACACACACTTGTCTGCTGGGTCACGCGTAGAGTCAATTATGATCTGATCTGATGTCAATTTCAACGAGTCCGATGTCAATTCCAAATACAATTTGGGCGTGACCAAAGCACAGAGTCACTAGGGAAAATGTGAACATCTTCGATAGGTCGAAATGCCATTAACCCAGTTTATCTGGCTTGGTCTGCAGGTGGCAATCGACTGCGTGCAAATATGGCGGGCGGCTCGCAACTGGCTAACCGTGACCCGACCAACAACTGAGTACCGGCGAGTGACTGGTGCCCACGGTATTTATCACCAGCCCTAGATGATATAAACAAATTATCGATACAGATAATCACCACACTGAGAGAAAGAGAGATATAAAATATCACAACTTTAATTTGAATAGAAAGAGAAATATATAATCACGACTCAATGAAAAATAATAATTTAAATAATGATAAACAATTTTTTTAGCTTTTCAATCGAGTTGCAGTACCTATCTACCAATTGTCAATTATTTGGGCTAATCAACGGTCTTGTTCCAACTTGGCAAAGTTGAATCTTGTTTCCTTTAGGCGCAGCTGTATGTCAACTGGAGTTGTAACTGTATTGCTCGGGTTTCACTGACTGTTGTGAAAATTTCGCTCAGCACACTATTTTTCATGTGTTTTTCTCAAGTTTTTTTCGTCATTGCTAGGCAGTTTTTTTTTCTTTTTTTTTTTTTCTTTTAAAGAAGTTTCACGATTGGCAAATGCACATGTGAAATTTCAAATGCGTCTAAAACAGCATTCTCGAATTGTTTTCATATTTTATCTTTTGAACAAATGCAAACCTACTGATTCTATATATGCAAGGTTCGTATGATATATACATAGCCTTAGGTATTGGAATATTTTTTCCATTTTTCCCTCCTTCTTTCACCCAAACACAACTTTATTCAAAATTGCAGCCTGTACAGTTATGTTACGGCTGTCTATACTAACATTAAAATTAAATATCCATACCTCTATATATAAAAATATATTATCAACATCGTACAATACATATATAATAAATTTTCTATTTTGTTGTATTGTTTTGAAAAGTTGCCCATTACCCCATTTCCGATAATAGCCCTATGCAAATTTGTATATTATGTAACTAGTAATTGGTAAAACTGAAAATAAAGAAATTAACATTTTTACAGTTATTCTAGATACTTCCAGGGGTTAAGTCGAAGCATTTCTTTTCATGTCAAGTCATTTTTCAATCTGAGAAATGGGAAATATAATACAAATTCTTCGCTTCATTTAGTCTAGTAAACCTACAGTTGAAAATTCCATTGGTAAAATAAAATCATTGAATTGCTTTGCAGGTCGGGTGGAGCGAACCAGGAGTCTCTCAATGATAGGTACATAGAAACTTTTTATTATTTTTACTGTAATCACAAAATTTGTAGCTTGAACAATAATTAAACTAAATATAAGAAAAGAAGTACGAAAAACAAAAGAGTGATAGATGAAAATTTGTCTGAAATCATTTTTGGGGAAAAATAATACAACATGCTGCACTGTATAAAAATGTGTTTCACAGTAAAAGTTACATATCCAGGTGGTACGCGGCTTTCAATATTAATTATTGACGAAGCTACTATTTTAAAAATAACTATCTGAATACTGCTATGCTACGTACCTCTCATCATTTTCATTGCAGATCTTTTTTTTGCACAGTATGCGGAGATATTTGAATTTGCTGACATCCAAATATCACAAGCATGAAACAATTTATGTTGTAAAATATTCCCTATGAAGTTAAATTCCTTAGCAGTTTACAAAGTTAACGAATTTGAACGTTGTAAATATAAATAATTTTCACTAATTTAATTTAATGTCTTCTATTTTTGTCATTCGCAGAAAATTGTTCGTCGGAGGACTCAGCTGGGAAACTACTGACAGTAAGTGTGGTTTCTAATGTGTTGTTTTTAAAAGTCATGTTGTCTAGAGCCTCATCTTATAGTCAGACTCAAAATTTTCATTAACTGGGTAGAAAAACTATGCTTACAATGATGTTTCATCTTAGGACACCTTCAGATAACAGAATGGCACTGTTACGTGAGATTGTTATAGAAATACTGAGTACTTTTTATTCTAGTTTAACTTTTAACATAATGATAATGTATTGACTCAAGACCTCAAATTTCAATGTTGATTTACCATTCAATTTTCAGAGGAGCTAAGAGATCACTTTGGTTCATATGGTGATATTGAAAGTATCAACGTCAAGACAGATCCGAACACCGGACGGTCTCGAGGATTCGCGTTCATCGTTTTTGCCAGAGCAGAATCGCTAGATAAGGTAACTATTCTGTTCGTAAGAAACATATATTCTTTTCCAATATTTGACACAATGAAATAACTAGTTAATGTGATGATACAAAAAATGTCAGTTCTGCTACTGAGTGTAAGTGACGACAATTTGGCAGCTGAGCTTTATTTGAAATGTCAAGTTTTAATTTTTTCCTCTCTGCAATGTCTAATGCGAACGCTATTTGTTTTATTTTAGATCATGGCTGCTGGTGATCACGTAATCAACAACAAAAAAGTTGATCCCAAAAAAGCCAAAGCTCGTCATGGAAAGATCTTTGTTGGAGGTCTTTCGACAGAACTGACCGATGACGACATCAAAAACTTCTTTTCCCAATTTGGTTCTGTAAGTATTTATATGAAGTATTGTTCAAAACCGTTCATAAACATGATACTCCACGTGTGAATGTATTTCCACAATAGTTGACTGCCTTCAGCATCGAAATCATAGTGAGAAAATAATATGTTGTTGATGATGGATTTGTAGGCATCCAAATACCACGATTATTATTAATATCCATTTCACTTGGAGACTCAAATGACCTATTTGTTTTAGTTTTATTTCTCCTTTGTTTGATGATACTACTGAATATTTTCTTGAATTTAGCTTATTTTGATAGTTTGTGATGACAAAAACATTTTAGTCAGTTCTGCTACTGAGTTGATGTGATGATTATTTTTAAACCTGACGAGAAAGCTGCTTTTGAAGAATATTGATTTAATAAGCTATCACAACTTGTATTGATTGTTTTTCTTATACCATTTTTTGCAGATTGTTGAAGTAGAGATGCCGTTTGATAAGACAAAGAACCAAAGGAAAGGGTTCTGCTTCATCACATTTGAATCGGAACAAGTAGTAAATGAACTATTGAAGACACCAAAACAAACTATTAACGGAAAAGAGGTATGTGTCACTGTAAACTAAACAAGCCTGCTATTATCATTTGCAATTACACATAAGTACCTTAAATTCCCTCACAATATTTTTTTTTTTTTTTTTTTTAATTAGATCCTATGATAGTTACCCTATCTTATCTTTCATATTCTGACCTCATCAGAAATATTCATGCATTGAACCTGAAGTAAGCAATGATGTAGATATCTTAGGACACCTTCGGATGGCAGAATGGCACTGTCACGTGAGATCAGTTAAGATAACTGAGCTTACTTTTCACTAACCGTCTTGTTATCATATACAAAGCTGGTTACAATATTTCCTCCAGTTTTATGCGTCTTTGCTCATCATTACATCGTATCAATCATGTCACACCCCAAGGAGTATGTTGGTGAACATGATGGAAGCACGAATATTTTTCATATAATGCAAATGACGAATTTTACCATAACTTTATAAAATTGAATTATTTTCTTGGATGTAGGTTGACGTAAAGAAAGCTACTCCCAAACCCGACGGGATGGGTGGTATGCGCGGCAGCGGCGCTGGAGGTCGTGGCGGACGTGGAGGTCGAGGGGGACGTGGCCGAGGATTTGGCGGTCAAGGCGGTTGGGGTCAAGGCGGCTATGGTGGCGGTTACGGCGGCGGTTACGGCCAGGGAGGATATGGAGGTGGCTATGATGGTTATGGAGGTGGATACGACTATTATGGCGGTGGTTATGGCGGTTATGGTGGCTACGACTACAGTGGATACGGTAATATTGACTATTAAATTTTTACTAAAACTTTCATAGTTCTTTATACACACGACATACTTATATTTATTTATATATTGATTTTCCTTCTTGCAACTGACAGGCCACTAATTGAAGCACTAGATACGCGGCAGTCGCCATTGTTGGTCTATTTTTAAGACGAAGGAAACTTGTATATTAAGACGATTTTAAACAGGATGATTCTATGTATGCAGACTTGAATATGGCGCGTATACAAAAGGAAGTTTTTTTTTCATCGTAAAATTTTAAGACAAATTTTTTTTCTCTTTTTTCTTTTAATATTTTTTTTTCTTTCGGCGGTTACCTATTAAATGTTATTTACGACATTGATCTCTTACGTAGAACACCGTCCTGTTAGTACTGTTCGTGAAATCTACTTTTATGTCGAATGGTGGTGGAACAACATGGCTGATGTGTCTGCTCTGTATATAGTGCTCTCTTGAGACAGGCAAATGGTTTTGGGTTCGATTGACTATATTGTAATGAATATAGATGGGATATTTACACTTTGAATGAAAAAAACCCTATGAGACTTTGCTCTGCTATTCGAGTTTATAATCCTTTAAATACTGTTGAATCTAATTGTTTTGCCAGATATTCAAGTATTTCACCTTAGCGCACGCACTCATTCAGAAAACTCAAATCAAGTTTACTATAAAGAGCCTGTTCACATAAATTTGAATTATGTTCGCATTTTTTGCGAATACTTCTGAACTAAAATATTCATTACTTAAATTTAATTCTTTTGGTTCCGTTTTGTAGTTCTAAAAAAAACGGTAATTTTTTCCTTTTTTTTCAAATTTACTTTATCTTCACGTCTTTACACATTCAATTGAAATGTTTATGTATTGAACATACTTGAAGAGATTGGAGCCAAGAACATACACTGAACATTTTAATGTACTTCCCTGGTATCAGCCATCGTGTTACGCTGTGACCAACTAACTTATATCTTATATACGTTATATTCTTTGATGCCTTGTTATAATATATTTACTTAATATGCTATAAATGAATGAATATATAACTTATTAACAATACACTAGGAGAATATAATATGTAACAGTGAAAGTGTGAAGCCAGATGAGCTGTTCCAACTATTTTTGATATTGATTCAATCTTAGTACAATTTTTTGTTGCATTGAAAAATTGATGTTTCGTTGTGTTCTTAGAACCTGTCAGAAAAAAAATGCATTCTGAAACTAATGTAGAGTAGCATTTCATTTAAAAGTTGTAGAATTTTCTTTATTTGAAAAAAAAAATTCGATCTTTCATACGTTCACTGATTGATGTCAGTGAATTAGTAGAATTTATTGTTTTGTACAAAAGAATTTCTTTAAATTCTGCAGACTCACTGACTTCAAATCCACGCAATCACTGTAACATAATTATATATGAAACCAATTATGTGGTAAATATAAAAAGAAAGTGTACAGGATAACACGGAGTACGAAATGGTATACCCCCTCGTTCCTGCTTTTCGGTCCTATCATGATCCTTCGTTGCATGTCTTTGTTTGAAATTCTTCGTTTCATGTAATTTCATTGCAGTAATTAGCCAAATTACGTGCTTTGTCTTAGAATGAGCCTTTCGCGATGCTTCTTATCGGTGACTTTATATAGGTACATGAGCATTTGAGTAATCTTCATTCTATTCAATCAGAAACAAAGATGAGATGAGTCGAATTGGGCGTGGAACATATTTCGAGAAATGAATTGAATCCTTGCCTGATGAAATCCGATATTTTTTTTTTATACGTTGGAAAGCAATTAGTGACGAATTCGGCTTATAGAATAAGTATGCACTAAGGAGGTTTCCCTAATTTGTCCGTTTTTAAAGTATTGAAAAACTGGGAATCTGCAATTAGCTTAAACTTTTTCCATAAGTTGAATTTGTCACAACATATGAACAGCTGATTTTCATACGAAAATTGAATGTTCATGGTTTACTATACTCATATAGTATATTGTATTCGAATTTGCATCTTGATGAAACAGTCATTTAAAAACATGGAAAACCTACCAGCACACCACACGGCGCTATGAGAAAAACATGGATTTTATTCAAGTGATTGGTTTTGAGCATCGCATCCATGATGAGAAAACTTATAATTAGTCGTGATGATGGTATTCTTTTTTCTCAGTACGTACGCTGTACAGTTACTTGAAATGCTGACAGTCACATTTATGGCTGATGATTCTGTGTGTGAATCTCAGTTATTTATCTACTGGTCTTTATAAATACAGTATAGGTATTTATCAATTTGAATTTCAAAGTACAGTCCAGCATTTTAGTTTTTCATCGACCTTGTGATGCCAGAATAGTGCATGTCAGATCTTTCACTTTAGCCAAACCAGTGTAGAGAATACCAATTGACCTGCAAATGGATCACAAATAATTTTGATGTTAATGTATTTGGAAACGATTGCGTAATGAAAGAAAATTGGCATTATGCCCCCGAGTAATTTGTGTTGAAATCGCGTGTTGTGTAAATTGCAGCTTGTCTGTGGAAATCACTGTACTATTTCAATGAATATCAATCTTTACATTCAAAATCGTGTTTGTAAAGTCAAAAAATTATATGGCTCGTTTTCAATCTGAAATTTTATTCCAGTGATCTGTTAGCATTCGCGTATAGAGAAAAAATCGACACATTATTTCGTGCAAGTTCTTGACAATACATTATATTGGTGAATAGATTCACCGTCAAATCATTGATAGAGGGCCATGACCAAATATTTGAAATTTACGTAATCGTTGACTGTGAGAACATTGCGCTGAAAGTAATTTTGGAACAGTACGGCTATACTGACTGCATCACTTATACCGTGTGTTCCATGAAATGCAGACGGCTATGGCTATGGCGGTGGTAGTTACGATGGTGGCTACAGTGGTGGGCGCGGTGGTGCACGGGGGAAAGGTACGCCTTAGCGTTCCTTTTTTGTTCATTGTTTTCAATTCCTTCATTCCGTTGAGACATTCATTGATTTATTTCCTTGCTCCAACCTTGTGCCTGCTAATAAGTAGTTTTTCAGCATTTCCCACTCGTGAATCAAAAATTTTATCACTTAATATTTTCCTCCGCCTCTAAATAATATGAGAAATTTATTCACATTACAAATAACACAATCTGTAACAACTCGATCGATTAAAAACTATTGCTATGCTGCTATTTACGAAATAATTTGGAAAGTCATATTGTAACTACGTGGACGATTCTCAATACTGCCTATACAATTTTCGGATCCATAATTACTGTAAAGGCAGCTTTATCGGTCGTATGCTGTACTAAATGAAAGCACTTCCGTTTGTGTGTATTTAGCAAATTGATAATTTGCCAAAAGTAATGAGAATATGAGATTCAAAGTTATTCGACGAGTATAAACAGAACAATGACACGAAAATGAATATTCATTTGATCAATTTTAATATTTTTCACTATTTACCGAAGTGATCGGTAGCAACCTATTTAAATTGCCAGTATTATTTTGTATTGCACTTGATTCTTATCTGGACCTTCAGTAAACAGTAAGCGCTTTAAGGGAACTCAATGCAGTGGTTACTGCTAGCTATTCCAAACCAGTGCTATTCGTACCAATATACTCATTTATTCCATTCAGATGAATACACAGAGAATATTAGGAAAACGACTATGTACAATGATTCCATACACTTTGCTATCAGCTATGAGTTTGTCCACGTCACCAATGTTCTCTGTATATCATGTATGCCAAGGCCTATATTGCAATATGATTTTTATACAATTTCTAATTTTATTATTTTGAAAACTATTACAGAAAAAGTATTTTGATGCAAATTCAGAATACTTAATTAGTGAAACGTTTCACTTACACAACAAAACGCGAACATACTGTTGTAAATATGCGCCGTGGCCCAATAGGTGAAATGAAATCTGTACAGAATTAACACAGAGCTGTTAATTCTACTGTAAGAATCTGTATATCGTGCCATTTTCGGCAGAAAATACTCATTCCACTATCACTTTTTCATCAAGAATTTTCCATTTTACTGTAACATTATATTCCAGTTAGTTTTTACTGCCATCCTTTGTATGATTCCAATTCATTCGACGTGCATCAAACAAATTTTTTCCTCATTTTTGAAACATCCCATCTGATGAAAGAAAAAATGCTTGGGATATATTCACGACACGATTAACTTGGTTAGCATAGTAAACTTTAAATTCTGCCTGTGTTCTGTACCCTCGAACCTGTGTTTCCATTTCAATGGAGCAACCTATTCCGAATATACGTTTCTGGTCTTTTGATTAAGAATTATGAGCCAAATAATTAACATATTTACTTAGGCTTGATAGGGTGACCTGCAAGGTACTTGAATATTTCTAGATTCTGTGATTTCAATGATATTCACGATTGCATGCCCTTTATCCATACATCTTTTGAGTTTCAGTTCATTCAAAATCATTGCATCTAGTGTTGGCTCATATCCACAGTAAAAATGATCAGAAAAGATGAATAATTTTTAGACAGATCAAAGCAGTGCCTTTACCAGTGGAAGAATTACTGAAACTTGCAACTTGTAAGTTCCTGGAATCTTCTGCTCTGTCAACAGTAAAGGAAACCATAACAAATTGATGAAAAGTATCATAACTTTGTCCTGAATTCAGGTAGCAAATCATTAATTCAACTAGAAATATTGTCAATTTGCCGAAACACTTGAACGGCAACCTGCTCTTTGGTGTAATTCATGTAGAATCATTTTAGTCATTCCATTCTTATGCAACATGTGACTACAGCTGTATGAACGAGTGCCTACAGTTGCAACATAAGTATGTAATTTCTTTTTAAAAATTCCGATTTTATTTCAGTTAATCATTTAAGACCAGAAATCGTACAAGTGAGGAGAGTATTCTCACTGGAATAGGAACACAGCCGAACGCTTACTACCTTAGCCTGTAGCCTCTATGTAGTATTTCTATTGCCTTTAATTATCGTGCCAGCCTCTTTCGTAAACATTATTTTTTCTAGTTCAACTGGTTGTCACTGTGTGCGTGTGGTAGAGTTAACCAGATTAATGTTGAATAGATTTCTAAATATCTGAGATCGGTGGAAGGATTTAGGGGTTCCAATCACGTGGGCTAACAGTGCGCCGTGCGTGTGTTTCAGGAGGCTCAGGCTACGGCGGCAAGCAGAGGGGTGGCGGTCGCCAGAACCAAAGGCACCAACCTTACTAAGGAAATCTTAAGTTGCAACCACAGTGCAGAAATTGTATTGTAACCACTGGTGAGTGTTCTTAATTAGTACATTACAATTTCATGCCTTGATGTTTGAGAAATTGAAGAAAATTATGGAGTGTCACATGCAAATCTTCCAGCAATTCAAGGTAGGATGAGAAAACAAATTTTCACGATGCCCTAACAGGCTGCGCGAACTATCATGAACCAGAGTAACATGCATTATAAATGAATAGGTGGATGGAAATGCTTTTTTGAAGCTCAAAAATCAATAGATAACTCGACATGAAAGGTTGAAAATAATGGGTCTGCAAGCTCTGCATAGTCCGCTAATTCCCTTGATATGACCGTTATTATATCTGTGTATGAATCGTTTTCATAAATTTGTTAATTACATTAACAAATTTTGAGGAACGAGATTATTCCTCTGATCCATACATACAGGATCAGCGCAGACTCTAGTGTATGGTTTTTTTTTTTATGAATCAATATTCGAACCCTCAATATAGCTTGCCATTGTATGTCTGCATTATGTTAGTTCAAAATTTTGCTCTAAATAAAGTCGCAAATTCTATGAGCTGGACATTCATGGTAACCCGTCACAGTGTTGAATTACTGACAGATTACGATAAATAGAGAAAAAAGAAATACGACATTGTGCTAGAAGATAAGATTTTCAACATCATTTCTTACTTATCCATAATATGACAATATTTCTTTCTGCTGCTGCACCTACATGATAAACTTCGAAATCTTCATTTTGAAGGTTACAGGCCTGCTCAGATTCCTCTATTCTCCAAATGTCTGTTCGCAGATGACTCATTCCTTTGAAACTTAATTTTGTTCAGTAATACACCCAAACGAAAATGGTGAAATGATGGTGTTCAGAGATACAGTGTTGATGGAAAATACAGAACACGTGCTTCAGAATTGAAGCATTATAAAATCAGAGTCAGGGTACCAACCGAGTATTGCATGCAAAAGCGTGATAGCATATTCATTCACATGGCACGGTAGATTGTAGTGTTATGCCACAAGGGTTTTTTGGTATTTATGAACGTGACACATTGAATTATTGTTAACCATGCTATTTCATTTGTTTCAGATTTCCTGCCCTATAACAAATCTCACAACTCGACGAATCATCATTCCATTAAACCCCGTCAACAACAGCGCAAACAACCCATCAAAAACAGTCCACAGCAATAGTTTCTCATTTGCGTTCATCCATATTAACATAATATACTGCAGTACATAAAATCATTAAAATAACATAATATAGCCCAGCTCTTCTGTATAAATTTGTATTTCACTTAATAATAATGATAATAGTAATGGTAATGATAATATTATTTAATAATTAGTTGACAAGACAGAAAAAAAGTAAAAGCAAGGCGCGAACAAACCGCTCGAATGATGCAGTTAATTTCTACACAGGTGTCAAGTATTATAGTTAATATAAAGATGTGTGCTGACGCTGATTTCGCATATTCTTGAAATGTTGCAATGCTGGTTTCATTTTTTGAATATTCGATGGATTATAAAATGATGTATATCAATTGTACTCATAGCCCTAAGCAGTTTGGCTGTTGTATGTGACATAATTAGGCAAATTGGAACCGCAAATCTTATCTGAAGGTAATTTATCTAATACGAGGTATTTATTATACAGAATCAATTCAATTTATAAATGCTGTTGAATGGAATCTACATGCTTACTTGAGCGGTCCTATTTGACAGCAGAACGAGTTATACTATTATATAACTGGCAAATAGATCGGTTTTAACGTTAAATAATCAAAACTGAAGATCATACGTCCTGATTTCGGGTAATTTTGTGTGCGTGTGTGCACAATCAGTATATGGACACACCATATAACACTGGTTTAATTATGGGAATTGATGATAAAATGATCGATAAAACAAGCCAATGAAGACTGTGAAATAAACTGCATTTTGTACAAAAGAAAAAAAAAATTGATTTAAAACAAGATTAGGTTCGCTCCCATTCTGTGAGCTGGAGAGCATCCCGACATGTTGCAATCAACCATGTCCAACCATTTTAACAGTAAGATTATTTTAATTTTGTTTATAACTAAACTTAAAAGCTATGGTAGCGAAGTAAGCAGGCAATGTACTTTTTACAATGATTGTAAAAAGATTGCTTTCTTATTGTTAAACAAGATATAGGATTAAATAAAAACTCATTTTGTGTACATAAATTGTCTGTCTATTCATCCTCATTCTTTCTGTGTTACCTTGACATCCTGCATCAAGTGTAATGTTACACATTATTTTTATTTTAAATAGCGATATTCGGTGTATCACATGAAAAGAAAGATGTTTGTCTCATGAATCCCACCTCATGATACACAAATCGGTAACAGGTAATTGTAGGTATGGCAATTCTACTTCACAGTCAATCTGTTCAATCTGTTCCCCATTTAAATGCTGTACCTTATAGTCATACTTTGAAAATCGTCCATACGAAGTGTAATATTTTTATATTTTTTGAATTTCACCCACTAGAATAAAATATGCGTTTAGTGGTTTTAATACGTATATATATGTATGTGACATACATAAACCTCGCCAGCATTCACAAGCACCTCAAAATATTCGCTACAATTATAACAAATTCAGGTAGTCTCTTCAAAAGCTGCTAGCGCGGTAAATTATTTGGTGTTTCCTGGTAAGTGACGTAAAACTATAATATTTGGAAAGCTATTTGAATCATAGTTATATTCTCTTGCTTATTTTCCGCAATTACAGCACAATATCAGGGTATCAGAAGTGACGACAATCACTCCTGTTCTACAGGATCAGGCGGTCGATTCATGTGTTTTCTTTCGCACGTAGATTTTGCAGAATACGTCGAATATTTTAGCCAGAAATATGCAGCCATGTTTGTTTGGAACCAGTCAAACCGTTCGACCCTCCCGGGTTTCTGATGTGTGTGGTCTACACGATTGAAAACACGGCTAGCCTCGAAGCAGCACCCAAAGCCTTTGGGTTCGAAGCTTCTCGAATCGCGCGTGCGCATCCAGTGCATGTGCTGACACCACGGTACTCTGAGGGGCCCACACCGAACTGTTTTTATAATTAACATTATTGTAAACTGTTATTATTCATACTGAACCTTGTTTCATCGAAGTTTTTCCAGCCTAACACTACCGTATAACTTAAGTGTAACGAAACGCGTCAAGATCTGTGAAGGTGAGCATTGAATTAGACCGATAATTCGTGTATATCTCGTTAAGAACAGCACCAGAATCTCGGAAGACCTTGCACTGAGACAATTTCGGCGTGGTTTAACATGCCATAGCCCTAGACATGCCGGCTTTGTAGGTTCAATTGAGCATAGCGTTACACGCTCTATGGTATAACCTCACATACTCTGCATTTTTTTTTTATCACTCAAAAAAATTTGTCAACTATAAGTGAGCGATTTCTTCTTTTTTTTCCACCATAGCCCTTGGAAATTTTCGCAAAATGTCCACGAATTTAATCGCCATGCCCCGCCACAGAGCGCCGCTCGGAGGACGCTGCTTTTATGTATTGTCCGCCTCGCGAAATATCTTGCTGTTTGTTTAATTCGGGTATTTGGATCTAGCCAATCTATCCGGATAACGTCACTTGGGAACAAAATTTTCCTGAAGTTGAATTAACATGTTCTACTCGCCTCTGATAATGCGACCTACACGTCTTTGTATTTACCATTATTCCATATAATTTGAATTTATTTCATGCACCTTCTGTTGTTTTAATTTTATTTTCTCACCTGGTTCATGATCAATTTTCAGTATTCATCTATACACTATTCCATCATGATTTTGTTGTTTGATGCCCCTTGGCTTTCGCCTGAAGCTTGATATTCAATCAAGGTTGGAACGCTATGCTTAAAACAGTGTCTCCTCGTGTAACTTCCAAACCAAATGTTTAAATGTATTCACTTCCAAAGAGAATGACTCCTATTTGCTTCTATTACATATAGATTATACCATACTCTGTGAATCAGTTGTCTGAAGTATGTATGGATCGGAATTGAAGTAGATTCAATGTACTTCGTACTGTTGTTGATGAATATCTGTTTTGCAAGAATTTCAAACGTGACTGATGACTAATGACCGACAAATAGATTTGATGAAAGGCAAAACATATTTTGTATAAATATTCTAGTGTCTGAGATGTCTTTGAATCTATTTTAACCTAGGCAAAAGTTTAGTATTTGTATGTAGAACATTTCTACAGTTAATCTATCATCCCTTTTTTAATAATTTCTCATTAACTTTAATTATATTGCTTCTTTGTTTCAGAAAATCTGCCTGCCTTAATATTTCTAAGACTTGCCAATTGTCACCGACATCTCACTAAGTACTCAAGGTAATCACTTTGCTGAAAAATATCAATTTTGTTATATAATAACTTATACTCGAAGACGGAAAATAACGCCAAGGAGTAGGACAGGAAATGGTCATGGAGGCATCCCCCACGCCCCAATCTGTCGGCCGCGAGTTCGTCCGACAATACTATACCTTGCTCAACAAGGCCCCATCTCATCTGCACAGGTATTTTATATGTTGATAAATCATCTATAATTTGGTGTGATAACAGTTAGGCATACCTGCATATTACAATGTGTTCATTTATTATTGCTATTAATACTCAGTCATTACACAATACTTTTTTTTGAAGAATTATTGTTCAGATTTGTTTATCATGAGTCAATTATTGCTGCTGTAGTACTTAGATAATGATTTCAGTATTCTTCATCTTTGCTGTCCGATTACCACTATTTCTTTCCATAAAAAGTAGTCTCCCTACAGCAGTATAGATTTTTCAACAGGCATGGCCAAAATTTAATGAAAATATTCATATCACTCGAAGTTGTACCAATAAAATTTAGAAATAGGATTATAAAAATCATGTTGAGAAATATAACTTCAAGTACAAAAAACCAAACAGTTTAATATTTATAGTTTAGACTCAAATAATGTCATTCTTAAAAAAATCCTTACAAATTTTTTGAACTTACAATAAACTATATGGTTTGTATTATACAAAACCTACTCCCTGCTACGTCTCCATATGAATATGAATTCTGACGTTTACCTAATTTCTTAATTAGGTTCTACAACAATTACTCTTCATTTGTTCATGGCGGGTTGGATGCTCCTAACAGAGAAATAAATCCAGCTATTGGTCAAAAGCAAATCCATCAAAAAATCCAACAACTGAATTTTCGTGACTGCCATGCAAAGATCAGTCAAGTTGACTCACAGGCTACACTTGGGAACGGTGTTGTTGTACAGGTATATAATCGTTCTAAAATATACAAGTTTGACCAATCATTACGCTACCACGTAAGATTATTGATAAATTTCTATAACAATTCTCTATCATGACATAATTTGATTGTAATAATTATTACAGGTGACAGGAGAGCTGTCTAATGCAGGACAGCCGATGCGTCGCTTCACGCAAACGTTTGTTTTGGCCGCGCAAGCACCGAAGAAGTACTATGTTCACAATGATATCTTTCGTTACCAAGACCTTGGTTTTCCTGACGAGGAAGAAGGAGATGTTGAAGGTGGTGACGGAGGTATAGGTGAAGGTGTTGGTGAACGGGAACCTGAAGAAGGTGTGCGTTCAGAACCGGAAGAGGATGAACAACCCAATCAAGGGCATCAATTACCACCCGCAACTGCGCCTCCAGAGCCACAAGGTCCAGCTTCCATTATCCCAAGCCAACAACCGCAACTTCAGCAGCAACAACAACACGTATACTACGCCCCGCCACCTCAACAACCCGTAAGCTGTGTTTTAAAATTGATACACATAACAACATTATTATTGACTGGTATTCACACATGTCAGGGGTACTCAACTATACACAATGAAGATTACCTGCACATGTTTTAATTAATTGTGACTTATTTTGTCTATTATCGTCCTGCAATAGACAGGCTGTACAGAATTTTTACGTGGAACAGGGGGAAACTCAGAAAATTGGAGGTCTGACTGTGGTGTGTGATCCTCAATAGTCAATTCTATTTATTGATTGTGGTCTTCAGATGCAGCAAAATTTTACTTGCATCAATCAAAACGTGGATTACCTATTTTCCCTATCTCACGATAGAAATTGCGATGAAGTTGAACAGATGTATAATATCGCTGTAATTAGAGTTGATACTTGATGTTGCTCCAGTAACCGCCAAATATTATCTGAAGTTGATACATTTTAATATTTTACACAAGTTTTCCAAAAATGAAATAGAAGTAACAAGTAAACCCTACTTTCAACGTTAAATATTTATAGTTCCAAATTTTGAATGCCCCTTACACATGTGCTGAATCAATTTAATATTTAATCAAATTATCAAATGAAACCAACAATAATAACAGAATTTAAGTAAACATTCGGAACGTAAAAATAATTCAGCAAAAATTAATCAGGTAACTTTTTTTAATATTTCGAACATAACAATGAAAAAAATTTATTGGGTAATGCTTAGGTGCATCCGGTCATGCAACCAGTGGCAATTAATGGTTCTGTTCATGATGAATCACCTCTAATCAATCAGCAGCAGCATGCCCATACGTACATTTCTGAACCTGCAACTCAGGAACAATTTGTTCAGGAACCAGAGCCCGAAGTGGTTCCTGAACAACAGCCGCAGGTGAAAGAAGAAGCTCAAATTCCAGTTGAGGAGTCTCAGGAGCCGCTAGAAGTAGAACTGGAACAGCATTCGATTTCAGATTCTCAACCGGAAGTCCCAGTGCCAACCACAACCACCAATAATAGTGGACCTAAAACCTATGCAAATTTAGTCAAATCTTTTGCCACTGCAACTGGTTCGGCTAGCCCACAAGCGCCTAAGGCGTCCATGTCACCCGTGAGTTATAAACTCTTTGGAATAATAAATAACAGCAAAAAATAAAAAAAGTCAACACCTATAATCTATGATCATTCAAATAATTTGTTATATCTTGTTATAGCCACCCATCACACATCAACGTCTTGATGATCGCATATCTGTGCCTGCTGTGAATGCTGGACCTATTCTCTCCACTCCTTCAAATGTCAGTTCCAATCAACATCAGGTTCATAGGAGCGTCGGAGGAAATCAACAACAGCAACCACAACAACAACAACAGCAGCAGCAGCAGCAACAACAACAGCAGCAACAACAACAACAACAACAACAACGGCCTCCACGAGGAGGACCTGTGCAACGAGGTATGGGCAGGGGACCATCCCGCCCCCCCTTCTCTGATGACAACGGCTGGGGTGATTATAGTTGCGAGTTACGATTGAAGCGGGAGCATTAAAAAACTTGTTGAGACCAGTCCGCAAAAAAAACCTTACCTTATAACGAATTCTTTGAGCGGAAAATTACATCTCTGATTAAAAAAGGGTTTAAACGACAATTAGTGATGTTGACGCTAAAATAGTTTATTCGACATCACTTTGCAGCAACCGTTTGAAATATTTCAGAATTCTCTTCAATTCATTTTCGGCATTGGTTTATCATTTTAATATGGTGAATCCTGAAAGGTTTACAGTTTTTGAGAATCAGATTGGCATTGTTGGTAGCGATCAATAAGAGTCCCATTTATCCTCAGGAGTTTGAATTTGCTTTTTTCTACTTGTAGTTGGCTTTACGTAGAATTGAATCATAAGGCAGCTAGTTCCATGTTTAACAAATTGATAATATTTTACCACAGATGGTGAACGTCGCGGGGGCCGGCAAGTTCAGTACGGCGATTCTCATCAATTATTTTTGGGTAATCTTCCCTTGGATGCTTCAGAAGACCAATTGCGGCAATTATTCGAGCAATATGGCCCAGTAGCTGATCTACGTGTTCACAGCAAACAAAACGAAAGAGGAAAAACCCCCCATGGAACATCCAATACTAGCAGAGTACCCAACTACGGATTTATTACGTTTGAGGACCACCAGTCTGTCGTAAACGTTCTACAGAGTTTGGTGAGAGGATTTTCTTTACCTATCTCGTTTTTGATCGCTGATTTACATCAAGAAAATCGGATTGCAACTTCAATAGCGCGTACAAGGTAAATCTCCGTTAAAATCCTTTTTATTTACAGCCAATCCATTTCCCTGATGAAAATCACACGAAGTTGAATGTGGAGGAGAAGAAAATTAGGCCAAGAATGTCAATGGAAGGAGGAGGTGGGAGGCCGTCTACTGGAGATGGTTCAGTACGCCCAATGGGTGGCCAACAGCAACGTGGACCAGGTATTATATATGTTGCTCTTTGAACACTTACAATCAGAATATAGACAAATTTGCAAAAATTTGGAGAAGGTTGCAATTAGAATATACTGTAATTTACCTTTCAGGGGGTCCAGGTGGTGTGATAAGAGGTAGCGGACAGCCACGAGTCGGTCGTGGCAGCTTTTCACGTGGAGGTGATGGTGGCCGAGGGGGTGGCATGAGACAACCAGGCAATCACAACTATCAGAATCGTCGTTAAATGTTCTAAACGCTGTAAGTTGCATCCTGCCCAACTTCGGTGTTACACTCAACACATGTATCCAGTGTGTTTTGTAGGTCGTGCGATAGCTAAAAATATTTATTGTGAGAGATATGTATGGAATCAGTGATACAGTTTCACTTTGGATCATAACGAGGCCCAAATATGAAAAAGTGTCCCATTGCCTATGTTCAATATTATACGCGTTTTAGTGCATTGTATATAAAGCGATTTAATTATTCGAGGTTATTCTTAGATGCATATATAAATACATACCCATATGATAACCATTCACTTGTAGGATTTTGTATAAAGTGGAAAATCGAGAAATATGTGCGAGTATTAATTTGAGTAGTTTATATTGTTAGATTTGTTGAACGTCGTATGATCCATTACTCCAAATTGATTATAGTGTTAACAGTTGCTTTAACAAATTTCCATGTGGTTGCACGAGTTCCAAGACAACGTGACAAATAACGTAAAGGACTGACGTGTATGTAGTGAGAGACAATAGCCGGACAAAGCTAACTGAAAAAATGTATACCCCACCTACTTACCGTAAAGATCTATTAGTTCTTTCTTCTACTCTGAATACCAATCTATTCATAGAATCATGTACCCCGTCAAGTTTCAGAAAAACTGCATTCAAATCCGATGTAAGAAAAAAATAATTAACCAAATGAATGATATTTAATAGTGGATAGAGCAAGAATATGATATCTTGTTTTAAGTTGTAGTATGTCACATTAAAAATTGACCATGAGACATGAAAACGTTCACTACAAACAAAGTGGTTTCACAATTTTCAAATTTACTCATGGTTGTATCAAGAATATAGGGTAGTAGGAAAATTCTGCAAACAGATTCGTCCCCAGTATTGAAGTATCTACGTTTTGCTAACTCCCTTCGTAAACAGACAAATAGAAGTTTGACACTCAGTATAATTAATGGTATATAGTTTTGTTAATGTTACTCTTTCGCAAACACATGCGCAGAAATTCGGATCGTGGTAGAATGATATTTTGTTTGTTATCTTGTGCATAAAAGAGATGTTGTTGTGTCATATTTCGTGAGATATTGTTACTTTTTTATTTACTTGATCGCACTAATTACGAATACTCTGATACAATATCTTTGATACAGGAGATTGACATTTGCCAATTATGTAACTTCGTTCCTAGTTCTGCTGAATTAGACTAATGATAACTTTTATATCTTTAAATTTACGTGAAATATTTGTCGGGCAGAGACTCATCTGAAGCGATTGAACTAAGTCTGTGGAATGATTCGATTAATAAATTCTGAACACAGCAAAAATTAAATTGGTAATCTCAATATGCGCAATTATACTCTAACAAAAAGTTTTGGACGAAAGTTAGGGGAAATTTAAAAGTAAGGAATGAAGTAGAGTGATGATTGATTTGAAATATCCGGAAGATATTTTCTAAAAATTTTCTATACGTGTCATTGTCGAAGATTTTTACTCATACTTCTCGTTATACTGTGTATAATTTCAATATCCTCTCAATTCAAGCAGAATCATGAAAATACTACACCATGTAAAATGAGAATATCAATATTTATAGATTGTCAGAAAGAGGTCTGGTACTCTCGTTACGAAGTCAAATATATCGTGTAAAATTAATAATGCTGTACTGAATTTATAATTTTTTTTCAAATTTGCAATTATATTTGTTCTATTTGACAAGATCGGGTACGTTTGTATTTTATTATTAATCTTTTCACAATACACCAACATTGTATTGGACAAGTAGGTGTGAATCAAGGGTTTCACTGTATAAAAATTTCTAGAATAGTAAATTGTTGACCGTCTGGATTGTTCTCGTCAAAGGGTCTTTGCTTAATAATTAGGTTCATACAAAAATTGCAATCGATGATTGCTATAATGGTTTATAGTGAACTATCCCTCAGTCCTACGATTGTTCATATTAGCACCATTTACAAATAATTATTTTGATATGGAAATGGAAGTAAATATGAAATTTTCTCTTGAATAATCTCCACATGATCGAACTTCATGTGAATTATTTGAATATTGAAAATACTACGGCAAGAGAGGCAAAATCAATTTCTAAACTAGTTTATCAACTCGCCTCTTAAACGACACTGTCGATACCTGTGGAGTGTGAAAGTGATTTATTATTCTTGATACAAGTGCATAATTTCAACTGTTTTTTGGTAAAGAAAAAATAAAAAAGACAATACTTCACTTATAGTTTGATATGCTTTGTGAATTAACTTGGTACAAAGTCCCGAAAATGCCGTGTGCAACTGCAGGGTGTGTATTCTGTAATTTGAGAGTACTAGGTATTTGAGTATAGAAACATAAATATCGTCTCTACATAACGCCGTCATTACACTTTTGCTTCCAATTGTTTTGTCCTGCCATAGCAGAGGGGGAGTTCAGAATTCGCTAAAAAAGGATCGAATAGCTTCCGCGTGTAATCATCGATAGATATGTATGCAGTACATCAAAAAAATCTTCCAAATCATATATTTTACTCTATGTTGATATTTGTTACGCCAATTACAATGTGGTGGTTCAGAATTGGTGCTATGTATGCAAAATTAGCCAAATAACGAATTCTGATCACTTTATATATGATTCCATCGTGCGGTCTAATGGATCAGTCAAGTGTTAAAATACTGGAAAAATATCTTCTAATCTAAGTACTTTTTAGCTTAGTACGTTTTAATTCTCTTTCTTGGAATTATTTATGATTACACTTATATAAAAGTCATCGTAATGCAAGTATTTCGTGAACCTTATTTCATTTGGTTTCAGTGTTTAATTCGGCAAAAAAATCGAAAAAATAAGATATGGAAATTGAAATAAATTCCAAAAAGTGTAAACGTTTAACGTTTCTACACAAGCAATTTTGCATAAATTTCTGCATTGCAGGAATCCTAATTACTTTTCGACTGGCACTATGTATTGACGAATATTGAAACTGGTATATGATATCAAAATAACAAATAATTTTTGAAATTGAATGTAAGATTGAAAATCTGCATGTTGCAACTGATGTCACAACTCCAAGATATGTCAATTATCGCCTTCTGTTGAGGGCAGATTCTAAAATAAGTGAAGAACTATCAGTTGCTAATGTGGAATTATTCAATTGATAGTCTTAACAAATTTCAATCCTTATTATTTCAAACTGATTTCATGTCAGAGACTGTTGCTCGCAAAGAAGGGATCCAGGCAGAGATGCGGATTGACAAACAGCTCATTAACCGGATACTATACAGAAATGGTAAATGACGACAAGTTTCTGCAATTTTAAGGCTGAGAGTGAATTAAGGAAACAAAGTTCTCCATTCTTTCTTTAAATTAATAGTCCATACGGACTGATTTTACTATAATATTACCAGAGATACCATTAGTATGCGTATAACTGTAATGAAAATGGCATGATACAGTGAATGATTAATTATAAAAATTGATATCAATAATAATTATCAAACATACAATCTAGTGAATATCGTACTAAATTGTGAATAATAATTTCATTGTAGAATATTATTAATATTTTCAAAGTACATATTTATACGTACTGAAAGTTCAAGTAAATCCACAATAATTCATGGTACTGCGTAATAAGTACGTTTCTGTTGCTTTATCATTTAGGTGTATACATAAACAACAGCATAAGTGAGAAGCATAGTTGATGACTTATTGCATTTGCATCATAGGCCAGCTACACCAACAGTCTGTCAAGATTATAATCATTGAATGTGAATACTACTTAAAAGATAAAATTGAACAAACGAATTTCTTTTGTAATCAAAGATCGCGGCCTAACTGACATTGACAAGCGTTCGGCCATTGGGCATCATAATGCAAATAATAAAGGTAGTTTTCTGCAGCAGAGGCTGAAAAAATGAGCATCGAAATATCTATCTAAAACTGAACTCGTTTGGTTTTTTCTAACAGAATTCTTCCAACTTGTTATACTGAATTCGATCTTTACTGGGAATAAGGTTTACTTCTACATGTGCATTTACTTTTTCATATATACCTTATTTGATTTCGTGAGATTTCATTTCACACAAATATTCATTTTCTGGAATTGTTTCATCTAAAGAACAAAATATTTAGTTGACAGTCGATGAACTATTTTTGTTTTTTGGATATAGATCATTTTTACTTTAGCCAAATAAATATTCAATTGATTTCATTAGTTTGTTTAGCTAAAGAACAAAATTCAGGCGATCCAACATGCAAAGGTGATAATTAAGTAATAGATCTTGGCAAAATATTTCGTTAATTTAATCGACACAATCAATCTGTTGAATCAGTAAAAAATTATCCGTCTAAGTATACAGTGTTTGATTCAATTGACGTGTATTTAGATCAAGTAAATACATACAATTAAATTCACTTCTCAGTGTACATGCTGTGCTTCAATGGTGGACTGATAAACCAGTTTCGTGTAACCCGCCTGTGAGTAACTGTAATATGTATACATGTTCGGGTCTTGAAACATTTTCGTAATTAATTTTTTAGCATTTCTATTAAAGAAGAAATCTGTAATCATTGCATAGTATAGTTGAAAGTCCGACGATCTGTATTTAGAACTGGTTACGCGAAACTGTTATACCTCGGCACATTAAGTACATTTACAAATTTATTATTCGTATTATTATTGTATTTTTATTTCTCTTTTTTTTTTTGTATTCAAAGTATATAGTAAAATTGATATTAACTGTAGTAGTTACTCGATAATTGTAAACCGATTTGTACATTACGCTAAACAAGCTTACGTGAAAATTGTTCGCGTTATTACAACGGATATGTGAAATGTTTTTGATATAGGGGATGAAAGAAACTAGATTATTTTGCTGTATAGAAAGAGTGATACAAGAATGGCATGTGTATTTTCATTCACGGACAATCGGGGTGTCGTCATTATAATCAACCGTTAAATACCGAAGTGCGGGTGAGCTTGTTTACCACAAATAACAAACCAGGTGTTTCGTTAAAGAAAGTCTCTGGATTTGCTAACCCTGATGAGCAGTCTTATCAATGATCTTAAATTGAACCACTGTTACATAAAAGCACTTGTGCGTATCACCTATTTGCAAATTTTTAGTATGAATGTTTTTTTTCACAAGTAGGTAATTATTAAAAATAAAAATAAACAAAAACAATTCAACAAATATGATAGTTATAAATATTAATAGAGGATGGTGTAATTAAGTTGTGAATTTTTTGGAGCATACCTTTTTATTTTTGGCATCTTTGAGCCAGTTAGTGTGTACGACCGTGGAAATGTTACTGCGATAACAAAAGAAAAATTAAGATGATGAAAAAAAAAACACGTGTTTAAACAAACATGACACGTATTGTAACTTTTTGCATTTAGTATAATATACCTTGCTACCAACTAATAATACTTCATTTGTATATTGTTACTTAAGTAAGGAAAATTGATGAATAAGGCAGACGAATTGGAACACAATCGCTGAATTTTATGGTGATATATTGGGGAATTGTTCAAAAAACTGAATACATGCCGCCAACGACTGTTTGATGTCTACCTTAATAATCTACCCTACATACTACGTATGCGTATAGGTATGTAAATAATTTTTTTATTCCTGATCACAATATGTACGCGAAATCACTGCCGTGATGACAATATTTCGACTTATGGTACTCTTTCTGACGTTTTCTTGGTCTGGGCCTTACGAAAATTATTCTACATGATTATCATTTCTGAGTCTGCATAGAATTATACAATAATAGTTGTGTGGTAATCGTTTTCCATGGGCACAATATCCACTTGTAACTAGTGAATAATAATTGATGAAAAAATGAAAAATCCTGTGCAGTTTTTCCGTATAGGATGTTAATTTTAAACAGTATCACATAGATATCGAAAAAATTATTATAAATTTTTTAGTGTTGCAAAGCCTCCTAGACTCACTGTGATATCATATAATTACATGGTGGAATAAATATTAATTGAATGAACTATCACTTCTAAATCCTAATTCATCGTGTGAATATGTCTATGCTTGAAATCACAATATATATGCGAACAACATTTTCGAATTTGAGTTTGAACCTAAACAAGTAATTGCCATGCATTTCATAATATACGTGAGAAAAAAATGTTCAAATCTCGTCATAAGGTTCAGCTTGTATAAACCATCTTTGCTCCTCAGTTTTTTTCTTCCAACCAAACTGATAGTAAGCACTTGAATTGTAGTCAAGTATAATCAATTTTTAATATCCTTTATGGAATAAGAGATCACGTTGTCGCAAGTGTTGTTATTATTCCTGCGAAACATGACCTTAATTCACGTGCCAATGTGGGATTTCCAAACTTTTCGCCAAATCGAATATATTCCTAATGTTACAGATTTAAAAGTAACGCGACAGACAGTTCAACATATAACTGCTGCGTTGCGCTGATAGGATCACACAAATTTATAATTAGGATAACAGTCCTCTAACTTGGTTTATCAATTTGTGGAAGAGAATTATTGAAAGGAGAGGCATTAGTCTGCACAGTGCGTGTCACGAACCGTTTCAGTCTCTGTCCCCGTATATAATTGTTTACGTAATATGAATTCGCGTAAAGCAAGAAGACAGTTCATATGGTAATGAGATCAAGCGAGGGTATGTCAGAAGGCGGAATGAAATCATCTGAGTTTACAGAAGGTCCGAACGAGCCGTCAGTCGTCGTTGGTCCAACGAGCCGATAGGACAACTTCTCTGCGATACTTATCCCGGTCAAGGTATGAATTCCTCCCACAGTTATACTATTACTTGAAGTAATTATAACTGTTGGAAAAATTTTTCACCAGTTGAATTGCTGATATTATTTATTTTCACGGAATAAATTGTTTTCCCTATGGAAAAACTCTGTTAGAAAAAAAAACAAAAACAAAACTCGAGAGTATTATAACTTCATGATACGATAATTTATTCTTCTTTGGATTCTTATTTCGGGTGATTTATTACAATTGCAAAATAACCTAATCTGTATTGTTATACAGTTACAGCAAAATTGACTGAAATTCTTCACCTTTATATTTTACATATATGCCTGTAATTACACTCAGATCAGAATTGCTCACGGTTATTCCTACAAAAGGAAGTTCTTTAAACAGATCATTGGATGTTTGAAAATTCTTCCATGTATTTGAGAGATGAATAGATCTCGCGCGTTGAGTAAATTAGCAGGCAATGTTAGTTTTATTTGTAAGTCTAGTGTCAGATTTTATGAAGTGAATATTTGCTCGTTGTCAACTGTCAAAAAGCACCCGGTATTTCGCGCTCATTTATCATTGAAAGTGTGGTAAAATAGTAAAGACCATGCACATCACTATAACGTATCAATATGACAAATGGTTTCGATTATAGTGTTCATTGCATTATAATAAGACTCTAGGCTCAGATCGTACGAGATCAAAAATACATATGTAAGTAGAGAAGAAAAAATCATTTTCACGCGCCAAGTACCGAGACCTTTTTCTTATAAATGGTTCAGTTCAGCAGTGTCGAACGAGATTTACGAGTATTTCATTTCCTTCGGAAATGAAGCACATCTGTTATCTGTGATAGTGCCACTAGGTCGGTATTGATGCTTACTTATCATTTCGTCCTCCGCTGCACAAGCTGCATTTCATGTCAGTTTGCAATTCCATTGAAGTAAATCTTCAATGTAAATCTTAATTTTTCTCTGACAAGTCGCTGTACATACGAAGCGCCCTAATATGTATCGAGAAATCACGACTGAAATACAATCCTCAGGAACACTGCGTGCTTGCAAGATTTATTACAATCAGGTCACTTGGTTATTCCAAACGCTAAATATATTGTTTAGTATGGCAACCGAAATCACGAGCATTGTGTTTCGATGTGCTGTAACAATCATGAAACTTCTTGTTCAAATTTAGTGCAATTCTTCCGAGCACGAATTTCGATTTCCAGCACATAGCTCGATTTGAGATCGTAGGAAAAAAGTCTTGCCAATATTATGATGCAACTTGATAAGCATAAAATAACCGGATATAAAAGTAAGCAAAAGTAAGTTCGCAATGTATAAAATGTCTGAAACTGAAAGCATAAAACTGGAATGATACTGTTCCTTTAATGGCAACATTTAATAAAACAACAATGCCAATAACAATAGCAAAGAGAGGATAAATCCTTTATCATCCTCTACGGTTCCATGACATAAAGAAATTTACGATTGCAGTAGATGAAGTTGCAGTTGGTTTGCAACCACCGACGTACAAGATAATTAAACATTGCCCTACATAAACGGAGCAAGATTTCCTCCCTACGATTAGCTGCGAGTATTTGCGGCGGTGCCGCGTTACACTTCCCTGTATTCCGCGAGGCAATAGCAATTGTATAAGATCACAGTTCCATTTCTGCTCTGTATCACTGCGCTGCTCTCGGTATCTGGATTCCTATGGACCGTGCTGAGCCCGCATGCGGCTCCTCGTGCCTTCATGCCTGCATCCAACTCAGCTAGTATTCATACGCACGGGCGTTACTCGGGGAACCAGATCGACCCATGCCTCTTGAATTCCCTGTCGCTGCCGACGCCATCCGTATCTGCGTGCCTCTCCCTCCTCCATCTTCCTTCATCTCTTGGCCCACGATCTCCCACTTCATCTTTCGCTCCTTCTCTGTTTCTTGTCAACGTATCTGCGTCGGGCGTTAAAATTTCTTGGAGGCACACCGCACACGTGGCGCACAGCTCCAGGATCGGATGTGCCGTTTTCCCCGTAAAAGGACATCTGCAGTACCGCGAACAATGTTGTATATCCGAAAGTTGAATCCCAACGAATCGAGCATCCCCTCCGTTCTCTCGACTATCACTTGTAATGCACCTACTCCTATATGACGTGGAAATTTGCGTAATTTAAATTCGCGGTCCCCGGAAGCTACCGAATTTAGAAATGTATAATTTTATTACGACACATAATTATGAAAATCACGTATAGTGCATGGCTTCTTTAATCTTCTTCTTTTCTTGGGTAGCAAAATTAATTTCAAATGCTGAGAACTTGTTTGCGTCGTTATCGCACTGCGCTTATGTATATACATCACAGTTCTACCATGCATGCATATGCATATCAGACGTATAGGATATCCGGATGCAAGGACCGATACTTGCTCTACGTGTATAATACATGCGAATCCTTGTACGATATTGCGAGTGATTTTCTATATCTAGCATACAACGATAACATGGCGGCGATAGCGTGCTGCACAACGTTTTCGTTACCCTGTAGTATTTTCCCGGCAGTGGAGGAATTTATTAGCAAATATTTTTCCGTTAATAAAAACCTGGATCGATTACCTATAAGCCGTACAACTTGGAGAGCTTGACAAATATATCAAAGCCAATCTTACATCAAGAATAACCAAATCCGTCGCTGAACGCACTATCGCTCGAGTATGATGCAAAGTTTATTTAAATCATATATTCACGCGTGGCGCATTGCCGAAATTAGGTTATCGCCTTAAAGCTGCGATTATTAACAAACACGTAAGGTATGATACGGTTTGCTATCGCCCGTTACATTGACCCAAGATGGCCCGAAGATAGCTTACAACGTTCTATTTACTTCAAAATATTCCAACTATAGTCGTATGACTTCCATGCGCTAATACTGTGGGAATTTGTAAATTTCGCGCCACTTCCTGTAACGAATGGAAAGGAAAATTGATATTCCTAGAGATGTGAATAACGAACAATGTTGCGAAGCATTAATCATACTTTTAGAATTAACCGATGTAAGAAAGTATTGTGATCCAGTTCAATTGCAGAATAAAATATCTCTTCCAATCTTAATTCGCTCTTGTTAGTACTAACAAACTGCTGGCATGCCTGCAATGGTTATTGAGATGACACAGTTTGCGACTTGTTAAGACAGAACACAATTCTGTACATAGACATAATGTGTGATCAATTTATATTCGTTCATAAATAACGCTATGAATATATCATGAATTGTACATGTCATAACGATACAACAGATTTGTATCACGGACTATTGCATATTGCATATTCAAGTTCATCATGCCGCTGATCAACAATTATTTTTACGACACATAAATTATTGTTGTGAAGCTTGATGTTATTGGAATAAATGTAACAAAAAACCGGTTTGACTTCTTTTGTTAACGGTGTATTATTTATTTCCGGCATGAATTCTAATCTGGAGCAAGATAATTCTGAAAATATTTCTCTGGTCATATTATATAGGAATCCGCGAATCATAGGTATATGTATAAGCCGCGAGTATCGTCGCCAATTGTACAGTTATACGTAACAAACAGCGATAGATAAGCTGCAGAGGCTATTTTCATGCACTTCTCGTGTAACAGGAATGTATCGAATTTTACAGAGGTCAGGATGAGGGCAACGACGCAGTTGCTTCTGGTGACTCTTTGCGTTGCTGTTCTTTTGCTCTCGGATGTTTCCGGAAAGGTAATTAGATTTAATTATATACAGATAATTATATACAAAGGTCTTAATTTTGTGCTCTATTTTGTCATTTCTTTTCTACAACAAATTTCGAGCCTAATCGGTCACTCTGGGTGAATTTCACCCCAAACATTTTTCAAACTCTTCGCAGAGTCACATTTGTCGTGGCGCCATTCTTCATGCGAAATAAAGGCTATTATTCGACATTTTTGGCGCGCTCTTTGACTTTTCCGATGTTTGACAACATTTAAACAACCAATTTTGGTTAGCAAAACTAAGAGAGCTCTTTCTGCGCTCCTTAAATAATACCTACATGTATTTTATAGGTTTTTAGGACTTATTTTTTAAGCAAAAAAATCACTTTTGCGGTGAATTTCATACAGTGTGACCGTTATGCGATTCTACTGAAGTGTGACCTTGTAGGGTTATCTGCGTATCATGTTTAACATAATTATTATGTCATCCGTGTGCGTATGTGCTTATATCGAATTAAGCGCCATCAATTTAAGCGATTACACAACAGCCATAAGTTGTTGTGATATAAAATTACTAACGATGATTTCTACCCGTAAAGCATCATGGCCATCGCTCGCATTCGACACCATCCTCTGACATCGAGACTCAAGATGTGAGCATCAACGAAGTCTTGCCCGAAGATGTAGAAGACAAATACGAGACAGTCAGCCCCGACGAAAACAATCGTTGGAAGTACGACCCTTGCATGGACAAACACTGCAGTGCTGGACGCTCTTGCCAGGTGATTTTTATTCCTTGTACCTATATATTATAATGCCTTAAATCTATAACAATTGTATTGTCGTTAGTTGTGTGATTCTGGTAAACGGATCGGAGGAGGAATGATGTTTAGGAAATATTTCAAGAATTCTTTAACAATGTAATACACGTATATCTGTACACGACAGCCCGACGATGAAGGTGTTGCTCATTGTGTCTGCGTGGAGGAATGTGAACCCGAATCAGATGTTCGCCGCAAAGTGTGCACCAATTTGAACGAGACATGGTCGAGTGACTGCGAGGTCCACCAGGCAAGGTGTTTCTGCAGTACGGATGACCCGAGATGCAAGAGTCCCGAGCACAAGCACGTCCACGTCGAATACTTCGGGGAGTGCAGACAAATGCCGGTAAATTTGATAACGCCTTCGCGATGTCACGAGTGAATCATACCGATTGTGAGGAGCGAACTCAAGGCGCATCTTAAACTGATCTACGTTGTAAGTACTTGCAATTCGGCTTGCAGGAATGTACCGAGGATGAAATGGTTGACTTCCCCCGACGCATGCGGGATTGGCTTTTCAACGTTATGCGTGACCTTGCCGACCGCAGAGAGCTTACCGAACACTTTTTGGAAATGCAACGGGCCGCCGAAAAGAACTTGACTCTCCGTTGGACAAACGCCGTGGTATGGAAGTGGTGCGACCTCGATGGCAGCCCCCATGACAGAGCCGTTTCTAGACACGAACTTTTCCCCATTCGAGCTCCGCTTATGGCTCTTGAACATTGTATCGCTCCCTTCCTTGACGCCTGCGACGCCGATGGTAATCACAAAATCACATTGAGTGAGTGGGGCAAGTGCCTCGAAATCGGGGAGGTGAGTAGACGTCCGGAACAGATAAAATTGTTCGAAAATTTAAATTTCAACTACTTCAATCGAGCTTCGAATCATGCACAAGTTCAGACCTGCACCCTGGTTACCGAACGTCTGTATAATTTCTGAATTGCTCATCTGTTGGTTTATAAGCCCATCTGCAGTACTATACATGCATCAGTTTCACGGGTCGATTAATTAACCCTATTTATAAATTGTTTCCCCGGTAATTTTCGTGATTGTGAAACGTATCGGTGTCATTGTTGAGTTCAGCCCACGGTATTTCTCCCCTCTTTAAACTCTCCATCGATTATCCTCGAAATAGTCCATCCGAGTATTTGACGTTACCGGTTTCGAATTTAAAATTAAACGCTGTAAATTCAGAATAGTTAATCTGATGCGGTGTTTCGGAATGTAAGACATTTTTATTACATTATTAAAATACATGCCTCGAAGGGTTAAGCCGCATATAATAGGTTTATCTACGGGTTTCCGGCCCGTTTATATAATGCGATGATAGCGTTATATTATACATATTCTCCCGAAATTCTCACCATGTAATGTAAGACTTGGACAGTTTCAATCCAGCTCGTTAAAATGATTTATAATGAGTACAAGGCAAGCTGAATTTATTTGTCTCACACTGTTCTTTTGATTTAATACTTTATATCAATTGAAGGCTAAAACAAGCAGGTTTTATATGTGACATAATATGGGTAATCCTTTTTTCAGGATGATTTGGACGACAAATGCGGCGAGTTGGTCGAAATGGTGGGCGAACTAGATTAGATATAAAGTAAATTCGTTACCTATTATAATACGCCTTGATGTAAGTAAGTTGCGGCTGAAATAAGGACAGCAATTCATTGGACTCATATCATACGGGAATGATAAGTAAATAATCAACGGTCAGTTAAGGCAGAAACGCGGGAAAGATGGCATACGTATGAGTAATTCGTCGTGTCATTGCGCATATGCATTTATCTTCAGTCTATCGTCTCTTCGTCTGTCTCACGTTTGAAATATAGAATGCGTCAATAAATCGCCACTCCTAATTTACGTCGAGGCTTAAATCTATTTCAATGTACGTACACTAAGAAGTTGGAGAGGAAGAAAAAACGGAAACTCAAAACTGGAAGAGAAAAACAATTTTAATGCATTACTAATCAACTACATAAATAAATTCTTACTGTAATGAAAACATTTTCTCTCTTTTTTACTATAATATAATACAACAATATATATATATTATGTGTTACATGAAATTTATATTAATAAAATGTATACGAAATTATAGAATAATAACAACGATCTGTATCGAAAATAATTGCTCTCATATATTGGTACCGTGCTTGTTCATTGTCGTTTTTCTATATAAAAAATATTTTTTAGTCATATAAAATTGGTCTCTTATATAATTATGATCGTTTGTGGCTACTGCATAGCTGCATTATTTCTGTGGTATACACAATGTACATTTCCACACCCTTTTTTTTATAAATATATTTTAACTCTGATAACGTAGCTTCTAGTTTACAAGCACTTTCTAAACCACAATCTTGTATTGAATAGAATTTGCAATGTAATATAAGGTCATGTCAGTTTCGCTGGTCCTCGTTAATCGGCTGGTACGCTTTTTTCCAGTGCCAAAACTGGTACAATAATATTATTCGTATTTGGATAGAGCGTCCCAAAAAACGGTTGAATCCCGGGTAAACTTGTTTTTCATTTCGAGAAACTAAAATGATTAAAAATTTTCAAATCCATTATATGGTACAAAATATTTCAAGCTACAAGTTCCCACTCCACGAGACAACAATTGACATAATTTTTTTCATTTCGTACAAAGTACGCGAATAAAAATCAAATTCGTGTTAAAGTTTGGAATATCGAACCGATTAACGATCATTTTGCGGAATTTATGACCCACTGCTACTTAAATGTAAAAATTAACTTAATGGAACATTCAGGATGTTTATTATAGACGAGGTCCCGCCGTCGTGCAGTGAGATACTTCAATATTAATTGTAACAGAAAAAATAATCTAATTATCGTATCGTCATCTGTATCGGGGACATACAAGCATTCGTGAATATTGTTATTGTAATGTTTCGGCGTTCATGCAAAATAGTTGTCTATCGCCGATGGATTGTGTTCGTATAAATAAGTAGGTTCAACGCCAAACGGAACGCGAGGAGCGTCCCTGAACATTTTACCTCTGGCATGAATCGATAGATAGCGCGGCATGCGGTTAGAGTAATCAAAAGGACGCATTGTGATTGGCCCGCGGCGGTCACGTGGGGTAGTTTACGGGACGCACTAGCAGCGCCAAGCGCGTTTGGCGGGACGGCGATTAGACGGTGGCGTCCGTGGTCTGTGAGTCTATCTTGTAGTAGTGAACAGTGAAAGATCCCGTCGAACAATGGTGAGTATCCGCAAGTTTTCCGGGGAAATTTCGGCCATCCGTGGATGAAAGTGACACCGTCGTAAAGCCCGGTGCTTTGTGATTGTGCTGACGAAGTTTGGTGTCTGTATCTTGAAAATTAACCCTGATTTTCCTCTGTGAATAGGCTGGTGGTAAAGCGGGCAAGGACTCTGGGAAAGCGAAGGCAAAGGCCGTCTCCCGTTCGGCACGGGCTGGCTTGCAGGTGAGTTTATCATCCTCGCATTTATCGCCCGAGCCCGAAAAACGTACCGTTTCACGGCAGCAGCCGTCAGGCGTGCTGGGAAAATTTTAAAAACCCAAATCATCGCGTATTGTTGAATATTTTTCAAGTCTAAAATTTGTCTGCTCCGATCTGTTTGATATATTCAGATCAGTCATCAGATGCTAGCTGGTAGAAGCGAACCGAAAACATTGACCCTCTCGGTATCGATGCGTAACGTCCATTATTATTTATTTATTTATTCATTCCCTGCCCCCCATAGTTTCCCGTCGGAAGGATCCACAGGCACTTGAAAAACAGAACGACGAGCCATGGACGTGTCGGTGCTACGGCCGCGGTCTACAGCGCGGCTATTCTCGAGTACCTGACGGCTGAGGTGAGTTAAAATACGAGACGAAGGTGCCGTTGGTGACGCCGCTAACATGGCTGCCGTTTCCCGCCTTTACGACAAACTCGTAATTCCCCGTTAAAAAAACAATAATTCTGCGATAAGATAATGGAATTATCAATCAGAGGATAAAAATTACGTTGAACTAAAGTTGACAGGTAATATTCGCAGTGTTTATACTCGTACTATATTTACGTTACAACGGTAACACATTCGGTACAGTGCAACGGTTTCATTCATGACGTAATTTAGGCGGGAAAGTGCATCATCACAATGGATAAGTGGTGTTTTCGTCGCATTCTTGTTTATTCATTTCATTTAGCGTGATTACTGGCTGCGTTTTAGTGTTCAACGTTGTTACTTGGTAGAACTGAACAGATCCGAACTTGCAAATTAACGCGAATCCATTTTCATTCCAAACTTTGTTGCTGACAATGTACTTGTGTCTCTGAAATCGAAATTGGTCGTTGCTTATTGACAGTAATGACGGAGCGTAGGCTCATGGATAAAGACAAGAACTATCTAATCATTCGCATCCTTTGATTTTACATCAATTCCATTCCTTTATACACATATCGGTTACAGTTTCATTATTCCATCATTCTAGCAAGCAATTTAGTAGGAAATTTAAGGAATTAAAGGTAATAGAATTCGCATCTCAGTTGCATAATGTAAATATTTGTCATTTGAAATATATCGATGTTAGACATTATTAGAAAAAACTATGGGATTCTCCTTGTTTCTCATTAAGGATATTCGCTCGATAAACAATGCCGTTGACAAATCTTATTAATTCAGGTATTGGAGCTGGCGGGAAATGCATCTAAAGATTTGAAGGTGAAACGTATTACCCCAAGACATCTACAGCTCGCCATTCGTGGTGACGAAGAGTTGGACAGTCTCATTAAGGCAACTATTGCAGGAGGAGGTAAATGCCCCATTTTTATTTTCAGTTTCAACTCTGTGTACCGATTATGTTCTGTAAAATATTCACTCTCAGTACGAGGAAAACTTGTCAAATCTCGTAAAATTAAGATCGAGATATTCACTTAATTAGCAAATAAGTGAGATTGCGAATCATCTTTCACAGTTTACTCTTTTCTTTTCCAGGTGTCATTCCACATATCCACAAATCGCTTATCGGCAAGAAGGGATCACAAAAACCAGCATAAATTAGTAACTAGCTTACACGTTTGAAAAGATAAAAAGATAAACACATAAAAACAAAAATTAACAGTGACTGTTGAGACAAAGTGTACCTACGTTACTATAATGATGGAGGGACTGGCGTGATATATATAAATAAAAAATATTGATATAATTTAATCTAGGTAATGAGATGAAAGAAGACGAAAGAATACTAAGCATGATGAGCAGGCGGATAGAAAAGAGAAATGTCAGCAGCATTCGTTGGTTAGCGGGCGATGTGTTGTAGCATGGCTCGCTTGATATTGCAGCCATTTTTGTGTTTCTTCGACCTCGGAATATTTAATATAGAATAGCTTGATTTTATTTTTTACGTTTTGAATGAAACTAGTATTTGGTCTTTCGTATTAATCGCATCGTCTCCCTTATTAATTGTTTAAATTTGTTCTGTTTTTGTGCAAATGCAATTATCTTTCGTTGATCTAAAGAAACGAAAGAATGTGTGTATTTTTAAACAGATTATACTGCGAACGTCATTTTCAGTAATGGAAATTAACACTTATGTCTTATGTAAACGTATCGCATTGTAAGAAAGAGTGTGGATTTACTGAAAAAAATTATAATTTCCTCTTAGTTTTGTTATCTATTTCAGTAATATTAGTTATCGCTCTTTAAAAATAATCTTGGCTCTACCTTGCTAAGATATTTGAAAAAAATGCTTATCATACTTTGGACAAAATGTATTCTGTCTTCTCAGATAATTGCGACTAGATCTGCACGTACAATTTCTTGAAAAGTCGTCAGTACTGACCTTTACCGCACAACTGTAATTGCAAGGATAAGTTCAAAACTGAATGGACTGTTTCTATAAATATTCAACATATGAAAATGTACATATTCTGTGGAACTGGTGTAGTTTTCATACGAACTTTACTGCAAAAAGTATTTTTCGGTGCAATTACGTGTAGAAATTGGGTTGTCTCAAACATCTGGTACAGATGAAACAGTTGTTTGGGAAGATTTGAACCGAACATTTCTGCTGGTTCAGGCGGCTCTTCAATTTCTTAGCGGTGTCTTCTGGTTCTGTGATAGTAATCGTAAAACCTTGATCTCTCGTTTATCGTATGTATTTTAAAAGGGATTTCATGCCGGCTGACTAAAGGTGTTACGTTTTTCACGAGAACCGATGAAAGTTATGATTAAACAAAATTGTTATATATGTAATAGTTGGGAGATTGTATAGTTTATGCTTCTGAACCAGACAATTGCGGTGAAAAAATAATATTTCGGTTTAATTATAATAATGAGCATCAGAATGTTTCGTTGCATTGAGTAAACACAGTAAAAATGTAGACGTGAATGCGCGTACGCGATTTTGAACTCTTCGAAGTCGATAAGTACATGGTTAAATATTTTTGGCTTTGTTCTTACGATTTTATTTTTTATTATGCATACGTTTGATGTTACATAACGTAACTTAGCGTTATTTCCAATAATATTACACACAACACCAGCCATATGTAAAACATTCATTTTCACAATAAAAATAAATTTTACTATTACTTGCTAATTCATCTGGGTTTTGTTTAGAATGCGTGATGATAATTTACTGTAGTCAGATCTTCTCACCGATCGTATGTATTTATCTGTTGGAGGAAAATTAAAATTTCTTAGCCACAATTTCAAATTGGCCGTGATTGAAAAATTTAACGTAAGTGCTTATGAATTTTTTCTCTTCGGCAAATGAGCAGGTGACTAATGTGTTTAGAAATTTGGGAAAATTGCACTTTTTTGAAAGTGAAAGTTTTCTGCAATCTACTGTTCCAATGTCTAATTTAATCCTGATGTATTATTTTGAATTCAATTGTCTGAGAACGTTTCACTTTCCGCATGTTACATCTTCACCACATACCTTTGATAGATTAGCGATTCGACGTGCGTTAGAATATTTCTAGCTCCCTGAATACGGCAAAATCAGAGAATTTCCAAACTACAACTTTCTTCTTTTTGCGAAGTCAAATTTTGTTCGAACGAAAGTCGTGCTATGTGTATACACGTGTATATCCGCGCCTGTACGATTGCATCAAAACCTACCAGCGTTATTGCCTCGGATGCAAATGCACATGGTCGTAAATTGAACAATGTATGCATCTATAGGTCAATATTTCCTATAGGCTCGACATACGAGAATTGGACTTGATAACAGTTCGGAAACTGCCTAGGCGTTATACACTAGAGTCATGATGCGAAAGTTAGAAGCGTATATGTAGTATCGAAATTCAGATTGCTCTCCGGAGATCGAACAAGTAGAACGTATACGCGTGAAGCACTGGTAGTCTAATTAAATTCAAGTTCTGTGCTATGCCAAAATGCCAAGAGGAATATATAATACAAAAGGCATTGCATGCTTCACGCATTTTTCGTACACTGTAATTAACACAACCGCTTCATTGTATATATCCTTTATTAATATAAGCCTTTTATTATGTATGTCGAGTTGTATGCTTATCTACACCTTGGTCGTGCTTGCAGTTTTTCTCACAAAGACAGGAGTGACTGATTCCTTGATTAATAACTGGCACGAGGAGCTTTCCAAATCGAGACGAATTATTGCTATGTTTTGACAGATCCGCGGGTCACTGGCTTTTCTCGTACTAGTCTATCTAACCGAAAAATCGTTAATGAGATTTGCAGACTTCTAATAAAGTATGGTAATGAAATTAAGGTATCGTTTCAGTGTCTTTTAATTTCCGCTGAGAATTTCGTTCACGTCAAACAACAGTATATACAACTGGTAATACGACACAGTTCGTTTTCCAGAATTCTTCGAGTCTCATTCAACGAACCTTACTTTTCACGTCTAGAGCGTGTCCCAAGTGTGTCAGAAAATTCGGTCTCTGGGACTACGACGATTGTAAGATATGTAGATACGGGTATGACCGCAAGTGTACAGTTATTGGTGACGCGGACTATTCTTAGTGCATGTCTCATAATAATTGTGGCTTCTCCGCTTGTTACACAAACTTTAAATGTGGTGTCATTTATAATGCGGAAAGTGTGATGTGAAACACAATGGTAAATTCTGCTGATATGAATAATTTTTCGAGGTACATATAAAATTATGCGCAATAATAACGGATAGAACGTGACTTTTGTCTAGCGAGTATAGAAGCAACGAAGAGACTTTGTTTGTACAGATGAAAGGTATACGATACAAGTATTTTTGTACATCGTGTATAGCTTCACTGGTGAACCAGCGATGATTCGAGGAAACACAGGCTTGAGCTGTCCTTAGATCAATTTTCCAGCCAGTTTTCAGTAAAATTTGAACATTTTATTGTTCTAAAAATTGAGAGGAAGCTTCATAAAGGATGTTCTAAAGGAACAGTCACGGGCTGTTCGACGCACCTTCTGATTAAATTTTTTATAATTTTTCCACAAATCTGTTCTTTCTTTGAGTACGCATGTGTATTAATATTATTACTTTGTTTCTACATTTTGTTCGAGATTTTGTCGCTGAAGATATAATATACACACCGGGTAAGTGTACCCACTGTATTTTCGTTTTTTCATCCATTTACGAAACGGAAATTGTGGGAGACACAAAGAAGCGACAGGAGACACGTTGTATCTTCATAGTATAACAATGCTGATTATACATTAATATTCAGAGTGTAATTTAAGTATAATTTAAACAGAGGTCTAAAAAACCTTGATTAACCGTCAAAAATAAGAGTCTACAGAAATGTTTACCGGTAAAAACGGGATCGTCATTCGCTACATAAATCGCGAGCGCGTTTGCTCGTTATCAACCGAAACGCGCGCTGTGACCACGCGTTCGGTAATACCCCGAGCAAAAATCAATACGAAAAGTTCTCCCGCGGGAAATACAGACAGAGAGATAATACAATCCCCGAACAGAGGAGATAATATCCTTATTCAGTGCGATAAAATCCCCGTTGAACCTAATTCCTGCAATCCGCGAAATCATATTCGTGCATAAAGCCACGGTACGCTTCGCAAAAACAGTTGCACCACGCTCCTCCGCCTTGTGCCGCAGGTATCCCGATATCCCGATTCCACGGCAGAAATAGCTAGGAAACGGCGAAAGACGCGACGGCGAGGCGTCGGCGGGGAGGGAGGACGACGCCGCGAGGGGGGGGGGGGGGGAGGCCTTTCCAATCCCACGGAGCGCAGCAGTTCGAGCCCTCACAGCTCGAGCGGTGCGCGCAGCTGCGAGGCTGTGTTTCCCGGGCGTCTCTAGTGTCTCCGTCTCCGTCTCCGTCTACGTTCCGCGACGTCGTTCACGGTCGTCCCTTCGAACCGGTTGATTTCGCGTTTGCCCACGGTGGCGTGAAGAACACTCCCCCGTCCGACGGGCTCCACCTAGAGCGCAGTCGACGTTTTGACGGGTTGTTTACACCCTGCCTCTTTCTTCTCTTATCGCGCGGGGACCGCACGCCGCAAAGAGGAGTCCAAATCACGTGACAAAACAGTTGAATCGTGAACATAATTTGAACATTGAAGAGTGTCACACACGTGATCGATTGATTGATTGTTTGTTCGTTGATTTATCGTGAGAGTGCTTTATATTTAAATAAACTGAAAGTTTCGGGAGGGATTTGTGCCGGTTTATTCGTTCCTTCGTAGTATTAAGGTTGACAAAAGTGTTACAAGAAAATAAATAAGTACATAAATAAATACATTAATTAAAGTGACGCTCAAACTTCCGCGGCCAGCGATCCTGAGTCTCTATCATCTCGAGGTGAATGCAGTCATGTTACCTCGTCTCGACTGAGCTTCAACTCCACCTTCAAGTGCACCGGCAGTTTGTGCCCTCAACGAGCAATGTGCGCTCAAACTCAACACGCGTGGTAAGTCGAAACAGCTTGTCTACATACGTCAGAGTTCACCCGCCTAGTGTCGCATTGTATTCACGTTACGTGTTTGGCATTCGCGTTCCCACGAGCCCTCGGAGGAATCCCAAGACGTTCGTTCCTTATTTTCACCGTTATGCATCTGAAGCAGGCACTGAGTGTTTTCTGGCTTCTTTTCGACCGGTTTCAGCGACTCGAAACAGTTCCGTTTTTTCCGGCACTCCCTCAAAACTCTACTCTTTCCTCTTGTCGCATACCTCTGCATGTTTTCTCGTTGCTTCGCGAGGAATTGACCATATGCTCCGTTAATTGCAGGCTCTGTGATTTATTCTGCATTGCAACGGACGAAATCGAGGAGCAAAAAAGACAAAAAAGAAAAATAATCTATCCAGACGGCGTTGAGAAACACACCGAGTATTGTATCGTCACGCGTCGCGCGGTCTTTTCGTACCTGGGGCATAACGTAATGCGGCATTTATATCCTAGAGATTTAATGGCTACGCGAGGCTGTGGAAAAGGTTTCTAGTTGTACCAAGTACCAGATCACGGATAGATGCAGAGTTGCCGTTGCTGTGTATAATCTACCCACTGCTTCGTACTTTCACCTCCGCGACGGAGGCTGACGTCTGGTAGGCGACCTTGCGGCGCAAATATCTCTCCGTCTACTCACAGCGATGATTATAACAATAATAGTAGTATGACGATATTTTAGCGATCGGAATTGTGAGGAGAATCGGCGATAATTATAACCGGTAATCGTAAAAACCGTCCGAGAAGAAGAAGATCACATCTAGGAGGTGACCAGACGACACGGCATATGGAATCCTGTAGATTGACCTTTTTGCAATGTTATGTTATCCTAATTTTCAAACACCCGGCTATATCGAATGATCCATCCACCCCGCGAAGGCGGACTTCCGATTTCTCCGTACATCGCGTATAATTCGCGATCAATGGACCATATATGCTGAATGTATTATAGGGGTTCAATCGGGAAGCGTACGTGCCCAATGGGCTAAACGGAGACTCGAGTGGTGCGGCTTATTGGTGCCCACGAAACCAATGCTCGCATGTCTGACGTTATTTACGCGAATGAGGGTGAACGCGAGTGGATATAGATAGCTGTATACGTCGAGGGAAGGTGCGGGTCGTTGTAATCTGATTACGGAGATTCCGGATGGCGTGCACGGGGTGGAGGAGGAATTCTTCTCGTTGTTCGAGCGCTCAGCTTCTGCAACGCCTTGTTAAAATATTTTTCTTCTCCTTATTTTATATCCCGTTTTGTTGTACCGAATCGAGAAGTCTACCTTGAGGCACAGATAAAATGAGCTTCTGCAGATTCATTTTAGGTATACATATCTTACACACGTATTTGTTTTTTCTTATTAAAATTTTTCAACATTATTCAATACGGCTGTATACGAGTCTGAAACTTAACGCGAGAGATGTGATCGGCTGTTACTGTTGTGTACAAGTTATATCGGTGGGTTTTTACTACCTATTCAGTTTACACTTGTCATATCTCGTTCTCGTGGTTCCTTTTTCAATATCTTTATTTTGTTGAATATCAAGGTTTCATACATTTATCAACGGAACTCGGTACAATTAATCTCACGTTAATATACAACTATAGGTGTGTACAGTATAGATGTTTGGAAATATAAGTGATACAGAGCGAAGAAGCAGAGATAAGTAATATGCGTCATTATTTTTTTTTTTTATCTCCAACGGAAGCACGTGCCTCCGGTATCCCGTCGACGATAATGATAATTCTTCTATTCATTCCATTCGTTTGTTTTATTTATATTTAACAGAATTCCAAATCCCTTCTCTATATCCACGTATTCATTTCGAAGAGAACTTCCAACAAGTTATATATATATATATATAAAAGCAGTAGGTATAATGTAATTAGAAATAAGGTCGAATATTAATGCACGGAGGTGAGGCCATCGTTCTTTAAAAATTCACGCCGAGGTGGGAAATTTTGCATCGCTCAATGCGAAGCTGCGTTCAAGAATTCCCGTATAGGATGCTGGGCACAAACGACGAAGATAATCTCCGCGACGTTGGTAGGTAGGTAGGCGTGTACCGTAAGACGAGCGCCTAGCAGTTAATTGATCGCGTTAATTAAATTGACTGAAATTAGTTCCACGAGCGACACGCCGTGCTCGATACAGTGCGCTGATAATTACGTGTTTGGAAAACATGCAGCGCGAGAGAGACGTCTATTCATATTGCGTACGTCTACGTATAATACGCTGCAGCGTTTCTCAAAATGGCCGCGCTTAACTCACCTGTCGTTCCGTTACCTGGGTCATCGACCACTCGCACTTGGTCGTACCTGCCTACCTCATACCTCGGCTACTTAACCTACACCACCAGAGAACGTCACTTTACGAATTCATAAGTGCTCTCTGCTGCCCTTCAATCCTACTGGTAACCGGTGGTGTGAAACACGTGGTGCATCGCTGTTGTTGCAGTCTGGGGTGGCGGTCGAACTTGGAAGGGTCAATATTGCGAATGGCTGTTATATTGAAATTTTTAAATGTGAAAATAAAATAACGAAAGATGAATTCTTCGAAATCTTGAGTCACTGGTTAGTAGTCATTCTAATCAGCGACGCTTTGAAAAATCAAAATTTCGCAGAATTCATCTTTCATTATTTTATTTATACATTTAAAAATTTCAATATATCGGCCATTCGCAATATTCACCCTTCCAAGTTTTGACTCCCACTCGCAGTCTGACTGCCTCGACTTCAGGGGGTGATCTCTGGTCGACTTCGACTTTTACGTACATATGTCGCCAAATATCGAAGTCCATGTATCTCAGACGCAAAAGAGGGCCCAACAGACCCATTCTATCCGCAATTTTGAACAAAAAACTCTAATGGATTTTTATTTGACGCAGAAATAAAGAAATGGAACCGATTCTAAGAAATCGTAATAGTGAATTCGTAGAATTTATGCCATTTCTTTATTTCTCCGTCAAGTGAAAATTTATTGCGGTGATTTTTCTTCAGAATCGAGTGTAGAATGGGCCTATTGATTGAACCCTTTCCGCTTTTAAGATACGAAAACTTCGATATTTAGAGATATATACCTAAGTCGACGACGAAATGGACCAGGATTCTCCCTTAAGCGTGTCTAGGCGTAACGTTCATTTCCGGCCACGTCTTCGCGCTTCTTCTACTCTCTCTCTGCAAACTACATCAACGTATGGATCGTCGTAGGTATCCGTCCGCAAGACCGTGCAAGCAGCAAAGCGCGGTTTTACATCTTCTCCGAGTCTATCCAATAAGCCTCTCGCAAAGCTCTGAAACGTTGTTACACTTGAATCCTCGGCTATTTCCCAAAGACGATGCAAATGCTTTTCATCTTATTGTTCTGGGTACTCATTTCACCGCGTTGTTATTATCACCTGTGGCCGTTAAATTTAGGATACAACGTTCAATGTTGGTACCCAAGGCTTACACCGGAGGGGGATACAATGTTTTAGGGCTCTTGACAAAGCCCGTGTCATTCATGATGATCCGGTAAACTCCAGATTTGTTAAACTTCGGGGGAATTTAATTTTCAAAATGCTCGTATGAATCACTAACAAAGTAATACTCGATCGAGGGTTGAACGATGATGTAATGAAGGAAATTTAAAAAATCGTGCAGGGAGTATTTTCAAGTATTGCTATTCTTTGAACCAAAAATTACATCAAGTCCGCAATTCTTTTGATAAAACACCAATATTCTCCGAAAGCGGGTTCTACAGATACGTACAACTTATTGAGTGTAAAAAAAATAATCTTACAAGCCTGAAAGCTTGAAAGCTCGAAAAATGAAAAATAATTTCATATTGTATGAATATTAATATCCACTTTTTCGTAGAGACTTCACATTATATCTTGATAATCTTTATTGTTGTTTGATACCGTGGTGAAGTTTGGATTTAAATGCTCATGTTTTTCAAAAATGGTAAATAATCAAAATTGAGGTATAACTGGCTATACGAGTGACGAATGAAAGAAAGTGAAAATGATGAAATTTCCAAGCAGAATAATTTTATGTACCGTCGATCGCTCGCGAAGCAATTTCTTGCGTGCCTTGACGTGTCCTGCAAAGCTGCATTCCTCGGGAATTTCGAAGTACCTTGAAACACGCATAGATGACGTGGTCGACTCGGAATGAAATCATCTTTACAACGTCATGCAGGTTGGATTCGCCGTATGAAGAGTTTAAATTTCTCCTGACATTGGATGTATGTACTATTATACGCGTATGTTTAACATCGTTTGCAAAACCATTGCAAGGCTCGTGTGATTAATGATAAAATGGTAATATACGGGATGTACTAATTGAATTGTTACTGTCGAGAGCAAACTGCGGTTGAAAATTTGAAAATCAATAATTATTCTATCGGTGGGAAAAAGAAAAACTACAATACCCGCTTGGCTTGAAAAGTAGTTGAAGTATTCAACGATAAACATGTTTTTAGTTAATTGGTAAAGCCGGTACAGTCTTGTTTTTGTTATTACTATACAGCGCTACGTGAACAGAATCTCATATTATATAAACGCGAACAATTCGCGGGCCTTGCGTTAATTAACGCGTTGTTTAATTACACGAACTATGTAGCCCGTTCCGTATGTACAAATTTATAATATATAAGTATATAATAGAACTACTCTGCGTACAATATACTTGTAGCATATAATTTATAATGTATAGCACAATAATTGGTATATCCTGTGAATGGAATACATACTTTTTTGATACCGGAATAAAATACGCTCTTAGTCGAGATTGCGAATTACGATATATAATTATATATCCTTGAAGAAAGTGTTGTTTTTTCATTACCGTTGTACCATCAACATTTTTTCACCGATTTTTCGATAAAGTATTTTCGGTTGAGATGACATAAATTATACGACATTTTTCGGTGAATATTACGTTCCGCTACAATTAATCGAATTTTATTTTAACGGTTTATGTATTAGTCTAGCCATTGAACAAGTGAAAGTAAACATTACATTATTTTTATTTTTATCATTCCTCCAGTTTGAAAAATAGTGTTATTAGGGAAATACTGCCAGAAGAAAGTCTGTCGTTCAAATGAAGTTTAGCAGTTTTTTTTTATGCACTATTTTTTATTATCACTAAAATCGTCTAAAATTTAAAGTTGCAGTCAAAAGTCAAAGTTATTTTGCTCTTGCAATCATGTTTAACTGTACACGTCAGTATTTACTTACAAGCAGGTTATTCAGGCATACAGTAACTTCTCTGGTGGCAATAGTAAAAACTTTACCAAGCAGTTATCAGGTACAACGTTTGAAAACGGTCAGAGCTAGACGTTTGTCTCGGACTCGGGCACAAGTAACGGCACTCGTTGCCATACTGGCTTGTAATATTGCATGACGTAGACAGTGTGCCGTAACAACTAGGCGAGTTATACGTCTCGTGGAATTTCTGGTCGTGACTTACAAACGTAATAACAACAACAACATGGATAATAACAATCAACGTACAATTTTTCACAGCTTCGCGTGCCTCTTCTACGTTGGAACTTTACATTTTTGTACCTTCTAATACCCGGCGTGCCGTTCATTAGCGTGCGTATTATGTCCTCGTATTTTTACTCCGTGAGGTGTTAAAAAAAGAATATAGTATATACCTAATGCCTATATATGTGCATTTTTTAAATAAATTACGCTATTCGGCCATTCACGAGTATTCGCTATGGACCGTTGTAATCGGTGCAGGTTTTTCATCGAACGGAAGTCAATATTCATCGTTTAACCATAATCAGTTTTAAGAAAACTGTTTTTTTTTTTAACTTTTTTTTTAAATTTGTACGATTTGTCGCAGATGTAAGATAAACGATTCGTCGACGGATTGCAGTATTTCAATAAAGTTTTGCTCAATTTCATCTGTACATGCACGGTCTTGTTTTTTTGGTTTGAAAATTATCAAAAATTTAGCCAATATGAGACAATTAACATCTTCAAAACGGATAACCAAAGAATCATGAAAACGTTTAACGATCTTTTGTAGTGCTGTGAAAAAAAAAGAAAAATTGAGATATTGAATTCACGAAGCCAGTTCACACGGTGGTGTCACTGATCCGACCCGTTATTAATTTTCTTTCGGCACGACACCGACGACGACGACGACGACGACGATGACGACGAGTCGGGAATTCCTCGGGATTCTCCGGGAGAGATGGAGCGGTTGCGTTGCCCTTTACATGCCGGAGACTGTATTCAACAACGAACTTACGGAGCTTCAGGACTCATTCAAGTCAGAGATTGATGGCTCCGTAATGGTTCTCTCACCACTTCCCGGTTCCCTCTTTCTGTTAACCCAGCGTCCTCTGAAAATCCTTATGTTCTGTGCCACCCTTTTTCGGACGAAACGCGAATTTCAGGAACGGCTAAATACCTTATATATGGAAAAGATGAAAACTCCGATTAAGCCAATGTATATAAATTTTTCAGGCCATGTGTGTTGATCTGTTGATCAGTGATAATCTTCCCCCGTCATTTTCTCGCGCTCTGTCTTCGAACAAAATTTTCTGGTTGGACGATATTTTTTGCTGCATGTTTATGCGAATGGTGGAAAAATTAAAACAAGACTGAAGCCAGCAGTCAAAATTAGCAGCCAAACGTTCTAATGTTCTTTCGAATAAGACAGGGAAGTCCGGTAACCAAAATTTTTATAAACACTTTGCACTCCCAATGCTTTACAGAATTACAAGGACGAAACTGAACTGCGTTTTCCAAAAAGCTTTTAAGTCTAGCTACTAGCTTCAGCTTGAGAAAATTAAATATCGTACATTACACAAGAATTAATTTTTTCTTTTCTGGTATGTACATGAAGATGACATTTTGACGAAATGAAAAGAATCGCGATGGTATAAAGGAGAAAACGGAAATTACTCACTTACATTTTTATGCATAATATAATTAGCAGCATACTCGACTTGAGTGATTTTGAACGACGTGACTCAAGGGGAAGGGAGATTTGTGACAATTGTAAAAGGCGGAGAGAGCCGGAATCCGCGAGGATGAGAGGAAAAGAGGTAGATCTATATAGAGAATGCGAGTCCTGAGCGAAACGGGAAACCGGTTAATTGGGAGTAATTTCTGGGGTAAAATAATACACCAGCTAATTGCGTAACGCGAAAACCAGGTCGACTGGTTCCACCAGTTTATATGCCTAGTGCTGCTGGCTTCACTTCTTCTTGGCAGTAAACTCTCGGCTCGTCGTCGTGTCTGGTGCCCTTCTGCTGCAGGGGTGCACCGGGCGTAAAGTGGATATCCATTGTTCCGTATACGGCGATTACGTCTCATCGACCTAATAATATATAATTCTTATTTCCGAGAGGGTGAATTTCCCCGCAAACTCAATTCAGGGGGATTATTGCATTTCAGACCCGTTGAATTACGTCCGCAGTTTATATACCTTATCGGATTTTCACTGCAGGTTTACATGATATTTCTTTCTTCTTTTACTTTTATATATACATATACCCATCCTATTGTTTTCACATAGAGTTTCATTTTGCAATCAAGATTCTCGATTCCATCTCGTCGCTTCATCTTATTGCGTTTCATTCTTTAAGCTTATAACATCAACTTCTTTACTATGTGAAATGAGTTTTAACTCAGTAATTAAATGGCGTAACAAAAGATGGACACACTTTTATTTATTTTTTTTTTATTTTTTATTTCAAGTCAGGAGCGATCAGATTACGGATCAAAAAGAAAAAGGTATTCAGTGAGGCGTGCTTAAGAATATATTTTAACTTCAATAGCTGTTGCCTATCCTTTTTTTTTTCTTCTTCCGAACGAGACATATCTTTCACTTTCTCTTACCTGCAGTACGTTAGTTTAATATATTAAAAGACAATTACTTGTAAAGCTAATCTGCATTCCCAATGCTACGCTACAACCGACTTAGGGTCTGATCGGCGACAGTAATTGATTTTTGCAAACGATTTGACACCTAAAATGATTTGATTATAAGGTCTGCTTTAGTTAAAATAATCGAATTTTATTTGTAATTGAAAACGTCATTGTCGCTATTTCGTTATTTTTTCTCTTATGCTACTCACGTTTTAGCATTGATTTGAAAAAAATCAATACTTATGTACCAGCTGGGGTAAAATGCGGTAAAACTCCGACCACAGGTAGTTAATTAGCTGTAAGTTTCCGCTATTCACTTTGACGGTTTAAATGCAAATTCAGACTGCAATGAATTCAATAAACTTAATGTGAAATTTCACGTTGCGGGTATAATATTTGAGTCGCATGTATACATAGTACATACTATTACGAGATATTTCATATACCATGGAACGGAGGGGATCAATGATTTCGTGGCCTCCGAGATGCCACATAAACGAAGAATAAAAATAACTTTCATCCTTACACGCAACACTGCGATCAATTAAACGACGTTCGAATCATATTTGCACCTCATGCTTATTGCGCAGCCCATTTCTATGGACTCGCATCCCCCCCCCCCCACTTCTTAATCAACCGAAATCGTCTAGCATTAAGTTTACGCCGGGAACTTGATCAGAAGTAAAACATCCGCGTCATGGTTGCGGTCTTCATCGGTCACCAGGGGCAACTTTACGAGCCGTAAAGTGTCGCGAAGGAGTCGAGTTGAAGTTAAATTAGGGTGTCGGTACCACAAGCCATTTGTAAGCTCGTAGACATCCGAGGAGCTGGAGCCTGACTCTGGAGGCTGAAATGGTTTCACCTTCAACGTATATATATACGCGTGCAATTAAGTCCCACTCGAGCACCCTGAATTTCTACGAACCTACGAGTGTGCCCACACATACACGCACGTAGCCACTCGCGAGGACCTTACACGTGTACGATATGCATGCGTGTGCCACTCGAGAGGAGGTTCAGCAGGTTGAACGTGGACGTGGATGGCGACCCTTAGAGGACGCGTAACCTTCCGCCTTCTGGAATGGAAATCGACTTACGCTGGTCCCTGCAGGATCGATGTTGGCGTTCAGCAAATACTTGGTCGACCTGTCACCGGCGGCTTGGGACTTCCGACATTTCCCGCCGCCCAAAACTCCACCTTCGAAACGTTGAAACGAAAAGTTGCGATTAAGGCCGTCCAACCCTTTCCTCATCCATGGTATATAATATGGTACACGATTGTAGAGTCAAGCGCTTGTGTATAACGGTTCCCGCATTCTGACCCTTCATTTTTAAATTACATTTACCGAAATAAAATACTTTTGACGATGTAAGCTCAGATAGAGTTTCGTGGGTACTTTGCTCCAAATAACGCAGACGTTATTCCAAATTAGCAGGTACGCAGTACTTGAGGCAACGGAGAGCAATAGAATTGAAACTTTAGGTTTTCACCCGGAAGTGAGAGGGCGAGAATTAATGAGTAAAGAATCACTTAACAACGTCATCAGACTTGCTCCCCGGGGTGACTAATTACCCTTCTTAGCTTAGCTTCGCGCTCTCCTCCGCAACGTCCAAATAACAACTTACAGAGCTGTGTAATTTGCTCTCACCCGCCTACGCGCTACGGTACGTATTCATTCGACGAATGAAATCCAAGATTCAGCACATCTTCAACGGCGGCAGCCACCCTTGGGCGTTGCAGTGTCTCGTAAAATTGCGTACGGTGTACGTGCGGAGAATCTTCAATCGATACACCCACCGACCTGCTGCTTCCATTCACATCGTGCAAAAATGACTCGAGATCTTGGTTACGCGCTTCTGTAAGGCGGGCTTTATGGACCTTCTGCAAATCCTCACAGATTCGATACGCAAACTGATATACGCGTGAAGCGTGTAGTCGAGATTAACATGGATGGACGCCTCACACGCGGTTCACATAGTGCGGAACACCTGGATCTTTCAATAAATTTTTATGCTATGCCGCTCCCACATGTCATCGGTTTATCCTTCTAATAATGGTAATACGTTGTGTACTATTTGAAAAAATTGTTCCATGTTTTCTCGTGCCAAATCATAAACGTCTTCTTGGTTTATGTCGATTATGTAGTTTAGTTTCTTCGCGCACTTTTACTTTTCGATTTACTATCTTATATCACACACGCGATATGATATCCGGCGGGGCGTTGAACCGTTCAGCTATATTACGGGGGATATTGGCAACGAACCGGTAATAAAAGGCTCGGCCAACTTCGACGGTCAATATCTGACCGGTAAATGCATTTCACGCTTTGTGGAACAGAAGAAAGCAAAGGGAATTGCTCTCTGTCCGGCATAAATGTAGTCACCTGTATATCTATAGACACTTTTCTTCGCTGCTGATGTAGCAATTCGAGACCCTAGACTGGACTGCTTTGCCTAATCGAATTTGATTTACGACGTCTTCATCCTCCCTTGTGATTTAACCGTGGTTATGAGGATTCTTTGCGCTACGCTGGCTGGTACCTGCATGAAAGTGAAGTACACGATCTAGTGAACGTTATTACTTCAAAGACGGTATAAGAGTAGAACGAGGCTGAACGGGCTTGTACCATTGTGTTTAATCCTTTCCTCTCACGTTTCGCCTTCGGTCGTCTTATATTGAACGCTGCTACACTCTTCTCGCTTGCTGTCTCTTTTTACCAGTCCTCCTTCAATTCTCTTTTCTCTCCTAATTATTTCTCGCGCCCTGTTATTGCCATGGGAAAAAGGATTCATCGGACTCCTTGTCCGGGAGATTTTCAGTTTACAGGCAGACGCGACTCGCAATTGCAAAGATCGAATTGCCTCGGTTAGAGAATAAGAGCGAAAAATAAATGGACGAAAGTGACATTCACAAGTTGACATATTTCTTTAAAAATTTAACAATTCTCTGCAGATTAATGTTCATTTTTGTTTTTTTCTGTATCTTTTGTGGGTTTTCCTTTTTTTTTTCAGATAGAAACAAACATTTACGAGTAATCTGGAACACTTATATTCCGATATCTGTCATCATGAGGCAAAAATCATATTTCACTCACGTTTCTGGAAGTCAAAGTCAATTAATCTCCATATTTCGTGCACCCATTTCATAAAACACTGTGTCTATAATTACACGAAGTTCGTATCGCGTAATAAATAAAATATTTGTCGAAGCACCTTGAACCTGTGTACAGAGTATGCGTAGTACGTGCAGGAAACTTTGGGTAGACGCATAAAAGCATGTTCATTATTCTATGGAAAATGTGGTTATAGTCCCCATCTGCGGTCCCTTCGTGAGTACATCCACCCCGCGCCCTCCTCGCCCGCCTCTTCGCTCTTTGCTTTTCGCCCGAATGCAAACGTTTGTGGTGCCTACCTGAATATGTACTTGCATACCTACGTACGTACGTATGTATGTACAGGATTACGATATTGTGTGTACATATATTACGCAACGCGTTCAGGATCTATGCATATACGTACAGAGGAGAAGAGTCAAGGATTAGGTCCTAAGCAAATCTGACTAGGTTGAATTTCATTACAACGATCAGCCTCGCTAAGCTGTACGAGCTTCGAGGAATAGGATTTTTTAAACGCGCTACAGCGGATCATATTATTGTTTTCTAACACTAATCTCGAAATATGAATCAGTTATTAGTATACACTTGGAAAAAAATTAGTTTATATATATTGATAATCAGTGAAACATCAGGGAAAAAAAGTCACTGACTGGAAAAATTAACTGCGAATCAGTGAATTTTCACTGTTTTAAATTTAGAGAGCATATCCGGGAAAAGTATATATAAAAGAATCAGTGATGTTTTTCCAAACTTTGTAAGTATAGTCGTACTTTCACTTAGTTTTTGATTAAAACAATGATTGTTCCCAATTTAATAAGAAATGGAAGAACTTCTTCGGAATACCATATAGGTGTACGTAGCTAATAGGGGTTTTTATTTGTTTGGGCGCCAGTTTTTCCTCGCTCGGCGACGACGCGCCAGTTTAGTCGTCAATTGGAATTCAGGTCGGTTGTTTTCCGAGAAAGTTGTAACCCTTGGTAGAGTTTTCATTTTATCTCGGAACGAGGAGACAAAACTATCGTATTCTTGATGGGAAAAATGACACGTCCTCTCCGTTGTTTGGGAAAAATCGTGAAATCTTTGTGGATGGTTTTAGTTTTTGTTAGGCACTATCGCAAGCTCAAGTTTTCAGTATAATGTATAACATTATATATGATTCATTTTTCTTATCGAAAGATAGCAGTGTCGTGTTTTTACATCCTTTTACGATCAAGTTCCCTGTCAGCCTGCATTCTTGCTGCGTTTCATGTTGCAGATAAACATTGTACGTTTTGTGAGAAAATTGTTCAAGCTTAGTTCTATCTTTGGAGAAATTTTGTGACCGGGTAGTTTTGTAGAATGTAAAATTCGTCGAATGATGGTCAAATAGTTTAATTTGTTTTTACATCATGTAAGAAATAGACGTTTCGGCCGAGCCCTGCCGACGATCTTCAGGCTAGAAAGATAACGAAATGTTTTTTTAAACATTCATTTTTTAAACTATGACAAATATTGATAATGACAATGTCCAGTAAATTCTAATTTATATAATACAATATATACTGTCGAAAACTATAAAGAACAATAATCTGTTTAAAAAATCGATTTCTCAAAAATTCTGAACCTATGTAAGGCCCACAAAAAAACATTTTTCTTTCCAGCCCGAATATAGTCGGCGGGGCCCGGCCAAAACCTCGGATTTTTACATGATGTAAAAACTAATTAAATTATTTAACCTTCATTCGACGCATTTTTCGCTTACAATTAGTTCTATCGACCATAAATTTCACGCGTTACCTGAAACTGTATACTAAATCATTTGGCGTGACACGGCAATGGGGTGAGAATACTCGAATCCACACGGTGGGATCTTACTAATTATTGACTTAAACCTTGTGTACAAATTTGTATCACGCATTTAGACGCACCTGCGTTCGCACCGAACACATTATATACATCACAGGCTTACTCGCACAGTATGACTTAGGTGACTTCGGCGCTGCCCGAGTGTAAAGGAATCGGCGTTTACGCTGGATCAGGCATTTAAATGCATTGGCGCCTAAAACCGACTGATCCGTGCAAAGGGGTTCCTGCGATTCGCCAATAAGCGAGCTAGGCTTTATAACCTTCTTCGCGTACTGGTTCAACTTTGAGCGCGTCAACAGTGAGCCACGCTCGCAAAAAGCGTCAACTTTGAACCCTAAATTCTGAACATTATTGCTTCTAGGTCATGCGTACCACAGGGTTCGTACGCACAGGGAAAACTTAGAAAATCGGGGACAATTGAGGAATTTCAAAAATAAAACCGGAGCTTGAGTCTGTCGAAGAACCGAACTGGTTCGTTTGATATACTCGTAAATCGTGATAGTAAGGCAGTAAAATAGAGTTACTTGGTAATATTTAAGGTCTAAAAGAAACATTCATTAATCAACGTCATATATATATATATCTTGAAAGGTTACTGAAAAAAATTTTATTTTCAACCCGGAATATCTGGAAAAGTTAGGAAATTTCAGCATCCTCGTCAACCATTGCTTGCTTGCAATATATGATGTGTGATCAATATTTAGTCACTGAAATTTTTCACACACGAAAATCTACATTTTGTTTTTCGTTTGTCAAATGCCAGAATTAACAGTGAAAAATGTATAGTTATTCCGACGAAGTTGAGAAGAGAGAAATGCCACGCCATTCCTGCAGTTGAAAGTTATACTCGACTACTTGATCCACCGCTACGTAAAATTCGGTTTACATGGCATAGAGGTAAAAATGGACCATAGATAGCACTGACACGCTGGCGGCGTCGAAATTGCACTACTACTCATACGTATACATGAAAAGATAATTGACAACGCGGAGCTTCTGCTAATTGAAAGTCTATCCAATTTAAAGTAGATTAACCGACGCTTGTGCATGACGTCTCATTCCACGCTCCAAGCTCATTGCTCTTGCTGCCGCTGCTGCTGAGTTTTTTCCTATGCCAGGGATGAAACTCTCTTCAAATGGCCAATAACCTACGCCGTCGTTCTAATTTGATGCTAGTCGAACCAATGCTCCGGGGATTCGTATGTATTCGGAATGATCGATTAGTACTGATCCGTTTGACGTTGCGAGTGCACTGCTGCCAATATATTATCAGCCTATACATGTACGAAAATATCCTTGGCGATCTCGTGAGTTTTAGTTATGTAGATTTTTAGCAAGATATTTTGGATTTCTAATCAAGTGTGTGTTTGTTCTTACTCTAACGATCGGCTAATGACGCTTTTGACTTTGCTTCACTTGTATTCAATCGAACAATTCGCTGTTGCCCAGGACTACAAGAGCAAACTTTAAGGGATTTATATATTTTCTCGTTATTCTCGTTAGCTCAACCCAGGTACTAAAATGAATTTTTTTTTGTCTATTGGTCTGATTGAGTCTGTTGTCTATTGTTATAGGAATATCTGAGTACGAGTGATTTTGCCTGAATTTCAGATTGATTAACAAACGGTCGAAGGATAGTTATTTGACGTTATATCTACAAGATTCGGAGATATTCCATTGTTCAGTATTTGTCTAGCTAGAAATCAGTAGATATTGAATCCGTAATAAATAGAGAAAATTGAAAAAAAATCTCTTGCTATTTCTATCACCGTGAAAAATTGTATACAAACTTAATTGAAAATTAAATTGGTTGTTCAGTTTGAATAACAACGGAGTTCCCAATAGCGTATAAGGTACTTTTTCATTTTTTTTCGATCAGCACTTTCGCGTTGAAAAACTACATTTCTCGCTCCATCGAATCGGCTCGGTTACTGCAAGCATCACCGATACGCTGCATATACCTACAGTAACGGCTACTACTTCTATTACAATCCAACATGTAAAAGAAGAAACATTATTATTACCGTGAATGGTATATTTTACTTGCAGGTATAAGTTGTACAATAGATATGACTCCGTGATATATGTGCTCAAACCACGTCGCTGATTTCCGTGAATAACCTCCGGGAAATTTTATACCCTTTTCCCTGTTTTTTTCTCTCCTCAACGCCGCCTGCAGCCAGTTACCATTCGATTCAAATATACTATATAACCTCGGAATCAAAAATACGTGGACGGTGGATTTGCATGCGGGTTGAATTCTAATGGATCGCTGAAATTGGATCAAAGGTTAAGAAGGTTCCGACGATTGAGTTTCGCGGATGTTCGCCTGGTTAAAATGCTGCGGGAGCCTTCGAGATCCTATTGGGGGGCGGAAAGGAAAGAAACGGAATGGGATTGGGTGGGGCGGCAAGGGGTGACGAGGGGAGGGGCACCGGATTGACTTATACTTACCGTCCCCAGTCACTCGCTCGCGACTCATTGAACAACGCGAAGCATCGACCTCGTGGCTTCCGATGTTACCTAGTTACCGCCACTGGAGCATGCGAGAAGGGGTCAGGAGGATTTTTCCCCGGAGCCGGAGGGGCGGCGATGCGAACTCTTCTTCTTCTTCTTCTTCTTCTTCTTCGTCGTCTTCTTCTTCTCCTTCTCCTTCCTTGAATTGCACGAGGCTTTCACGGGTGGTAAATGAGAATGATAATGGGGTGATCAAAAAGGGGCAGGTATCAACGGCGGGGTGAAACATGGCGGCAGGTGAATCAGGCAAGTCGGGAATAAAGTGAGGGAGGATGTGTGTGTGTGTGTGTGTATATATATATATATATATGTATATATATATATAAGGTGGGTCTAGCTCGCGAATCTCTCGCCGTTGCAGGCTAGGCTGCGGTGGAGGCAGCGGTCCGAATTCGCCAAAGGCCGAAGAATAATAGTCGAAGAAATAGCGGCGATAACTTCTGCTCTGCCGAACGGGAAAGTCTTGTTTTTGTACCTTGGTTATTCGATTCGGTTCCTAAATTCGCGGTTCAGTTCTTTTCTTCTTCTTCTTGTTCTTCTTCTTCGTCTTCTTCTTCTTCTACTTCTTTATTTTTACGCACCTCGCATTTCTATATGAGTACTTTCACCCCTCGGACAGTTTATTGTTTCAGCATCGCGTTTCGTCCAGCCTTTATCCTCTCGACTTTAACCATCCATGAAAATCGTCGGAGAACTACCACGATTGGCCTTAGTTTGTAGAAAATGTAGCCTTGCGATTTTCTGTTTCCTCTTACCTTTGCATTGAAAATATTTTATACCATGATATGTAAATCGTGCGACTTCCACTTCGTCGCCTTTCGACTCTCGAGATCATTGAAGGCGACGTGTGTTTTCTACTTTCCTATCAAATCACTGGATGAATCTATCCAATTTCTTGCTCAGTTTTACATCTTCGACGTAAAGCTTCTATCTCGACGCTATTTTCGTATACGGCATTCTCTACACCTTTATATACATACATGTATACATATATACACCCACTTACATACATGTAACACCTCTGTGTATACTGTGCAAAAAGCAGCATTCAACATGTTCGATCTTGCGATGACAAAAAGTGAATATTGCACCAACACAACCGGCTTATGTATTATGTATGTGTATATGTACGTGTGTATATAGTATATACGATACCCGGTGTGATTCCTGCGAAATATGCGCCGCTTTGTCAGCGTCGGTATGTGAAATATATTTCGCAGAAGAACGTCAGGAAACTCCATTGTGGCGTGGTGTCATTACTGTGGGTAGATAATCAATATCTTCACATTTTTCATCGTGTCTGTAGGACGTATAAAATCTTTGTGTTATAATATCCATGCTGAAGTCAAAACGCAGGCCACCGTGCCACACCATTCACGCTTGTAAAATACACTTCTGGTTTATCCACGGTTATCAGGCAACCTCGTTTTGTTCATAAATCTTTCGGGTCTAACGAGGAAAAGATCATCTTCACCGTTCGGTCGTTCTTTTCGACGAAAAAACACGCCCAGTCAATAATTTCATATATACATGCAGTCATCCTTTGTCTGCGACAGCGTCGACTACTTACTTATGGTTAATACACGAGGTTTACCTATGTGTGCAGATTTCATCCCATCACACCCCCTCAGCATCCCTTTTCCCTTACCGCCGTTCATTGTCAGTCAGGCACTCGCCTCGTCGCGGTGTCCCGATGTAACCAAGATCGCACAGGTGACATCGGTTGGCGGTCGTGGAGTTCACTTCGTCACGTTGGCAGCGGCACCTCCGTTGTCTACTACCCCTCCTTATCCCTGTCGCCTGATCCCCCCGGCGCAACCCTCTCATCCTCCCATCCACCCATCCACCCATCCACCCATCCTCCCATCTATACCCCTTTCTCGAGTTCGATCTATCTGGAACAGAGGCAATATCTTATAGAATATATATGTATACGCGCCGTGGAAGAGAAGAATGAGAGCCAAGTTCTGTCCCCGAGCAAATAATGACCGATGGAAAGAAATAAAGGAAGGTGTCGTGGTTTATTTTGCCGCGGGTGTTTCTTCCGGTTGTTTTTTCTTCGCTATTTCTTTCCTTTTATGATGATGATTTCTTTTTCTTTTTTTTTTTCAACATACTGCCACCTGACAAACGTGGATGATGAAGCGATATCTGAGATGCGAGACGCGAGGTTTTAATAAAAGTGTGCAAGATTGTGTCGGAATGACATTGCTAATGTTTTGCGAGATTATGATGGAATGCGATCATGACCACAAAGCCTCGGCCTGATATACTGCATCCAATATGTGCGTGCGTGCGTGCGTGCGTGCGTGCGTGCGTGCGTACGTACGTCTAGGGGTAGGTATTATATCCCTGTACATTATACGTGAGGATTCCTATCCCTTTGTCAATTAGCCGATGGATGCGAATTAACCCCTATAAATATAATTACTCGCTTCTACCAGCGAATTAACGCACGCAAAGGGATATATGAATCATTATTTTGCGCAACTAATACGCCGTATACGGTGAGAATTTGCGGTCTTTTGGACGGACCAGATATAATAACCCTCTATCTATACGTAACACCGGAACTCCATTCATGCTAGCTAGCCGACCCTGATCATTAAATTTCGAAGCTCGCCGACCTGTCGGACCAACGAACATCTCCTAACGTTCATATGCGAGATTTGGAAATTGGTCTCGGGCGTGTCTCATTATCAACTGCACGCGAATTTTTCACTTCTTCATATCTTTTAATAACTTTCACATCAGTCCGTATACAACCACTCGATTTATCGATGAAAACGCGATTGTGAAACTCTCGTGAAGCCCGCTCAGAGCAGCAGTAGATCAGCGATATACGTACTCTATCTATGCGTTGCATGAGACCGGTTATCCCGGCCGTATAAGCACGTCGAGAAACTCAGGCATCAACGCGGAGGGGACCGGACGACGGTACTAGTGACGAGAGAGAAGGAGAGACAAAGAGAGAGAGAGAGAGAGAGAGAGAGAGAAAGTGAGTGAGATCTCTATCGGAGGATGAACAAGCCCGAGACTCGAGATAACATGTATATACCTACTCCCACTCGATGTACTCAGGCATACGCGACATACGCTGACTTGGGTGGGTACATTGCAGAGCAGAGGAAGCACAGACTCGATCGCGTCGATGCTGCACAGGATAAAGGAAAGTGTGTAGGATGTACCAGGATAGATCATGTCTGGAAGAAGAACGCCTTTGCAGTCATCGCGAGCTTTGCGAAAAACCGATATTATAGCTGCTGCTGCTGCCGCCGCGCGCGCCGCGTGTTCTTGAATAAGAGCTCACCGGTGGTTACTACCCTTCCTTCGTCGTATGTACGGGGTGCTTTGCAGACCATTTCCATTATAGCGAGAAGGACAAGGTTTTCGGCTCAGCCGAGTAGCTGGAAAAAAAAAAAAAAAAAATCTTGAATAGTTGCTGCTGCCTACACTTATATATTGTAGTCGCCTATGCTTACGGTGAAAGCAAAATTTGATCCCGCGAGGTAAGGCTGGTGGCCTTTCCCAGCGACGTCGTGTCGAGCCATAATTCGCTCGTTTTTTTTTTTACTCTCTCACTCTGTGTGTGGTTGTGTGTGTGTGTGTGTGCGTGTCTCTCTCTCTCTCTCTCTCACGGTTGCGTTGCGTCGCAGCATGTATTACAACGGTTCGCGTTAATTAAAAAATGTATGTTTGACTTGATCCAATCAGCTACGAGTAAAATAAATATTATTTAAATCTATATACGTACGTTTTATTTACCGAAAAGCTATTTCCGCTGACATTATGCATAGGAATGTGTTTTTCATGTCCTGTACCTGTATTTTGTTAGGTAAATGAAATTTTCATCCGACATTATTTTATGACAGGGAGGATTGAATAATAATAATAATAATAATGATAGTAACGAAGGAATCGAAAAGTTGATTATGTCGAGGCTCGTGCAAATCGTCGTTGTCACAGTTTTGTTAGTAAATTTTCCAACCGAATGTCACATTCGTTAGACATTGATTGAATTCATCTATATTTCGTAACGCCCGGGTACAAGGTGCGCTCGAGATAGGGGGAGAGGGAGGGGGATGGGGCAGGGCTCTACTTATGGATTCAACACCTCGCCACCCTTCCCTACCTCCCTGCCTCGTCCTCCTCGTTGTAGAACCCCATGGCACGTTAAATTTGCCTTACAAATTTATGAACACTTTTCTTGCCTAAATACATTACTCAGGTCGATCTAACGAAAAGTGGTAATGGAGGCCACTTTGTCGCGTGGGATGAACACTCGTTAGTGTCCTCGCATAAATTGGTATTTTTTAGCTTTGAAAGGCGTTTCGTTTGACCAAAGTAATAAATAGATAAATCAATTTTATGGAACGTGTTCGTTTCCATGATAATTTATATGGTCAAATCTCGCACTTACATGGCGCTTATCTAGACGTAATAACGACGACGAAGTTCTGATCGCGATTTTCAAGTTATGTTGCCTCTCTCACTTGTTCAGGAATTATAACCCGGAGGGGAAAATTTTACAGATATATCACTGCAGCTTCTATTATAAGGCGCTGCATAGCTGGAATTTGTACACGCATACTTTCTATGTCAGGCGCGACGATCAACCCTCATAACATGGAGTATTCCGAAAATTCAATTTCACTTTAGGTATTTGCCCTTTCTTCTGCGTCGAGAGGTTATTGACGGTTAATTCAAGCCCTGTTAATTATTGAAAGGCACTCTCTACAGCTTTTCGCAGGCAGGGAAATTCGCGGAATAATGTCTTTCATCTCGCGAAAAAGCGCCAAATGTTTTTGATAGCCGAAATTAAAACGAGATTATATATGTAGTATATATTATTATATATTTGAATATAGGATGAAGGAATGTTGATTTTAATCGCCATTTCGATATTTCGTAAACTTCGTTTTAGCGATGACGAAAAAATATGAACGAATAAAAATTACCGTAGTGAGGAATTTGTTAGTTAAGTTTTGCCGCTAAACTGCAGTTAATTGCAGATTTGAAGAACTCGAAGCTTTATAAGCATTGATCTCCTTGCAATTTGGAGATCTGAAATATAAAAATTCTTCGGAAAGTGTTAGTTACGGCTTTATTAATGTTGGATGTACTATTTACATTTGTTATAATCAACCTAATACAAGTTGAAACTAGACAGAAAGGCAATTTAGGAAATTGGTTTGACAGCTTTAAGCTTGAGTTTGTAATACCTATTCAATAGAATTTGCTGCAGTAACGATGTGGTTCAGAGAGCTAAGGATTGGCGAAAATATTCTACCGACGTTCCAGCTTTTCACGAGCTTCGTCAAGGGATTAGTTGATTAGTTACGATGTTTTCGAAAAGTTTGTGTCAGCAGCAGAGTGTAGAAAAATTCGGCACTATACTTTCTCCGCTCGTCCCCTATTGGCGAAAATATTTGCACCGCTGTTAGGATTGAGCGAATTTTCACAGTGGGAGAGAACGACGAAACCTTCGAGGGGTTCAACTCGGTTCATGTGAAAAGGAAATTAGAAGGAAAAGGCTTTGTTATGCGTGGATGGATTTGTGAATGAAGCCGTGTGTAGGTAAACAGGTTGATAAATATATATTTCAGAATATAACCGTATTTGCGGACGATAATTAGCGGATGCAAAAATTTTGCAAATACTTTTCTGCCGGCAGGCACAGAGTGAAAAAATCGAATCTGTAATGGAAGCAGGCTTACGATGCAATTGAATTTTTTTATATCAAACTCCATCTCTTCCAGACTTGTTGGAGAAAAAAAAAACATTCGAACCACTCGATGAGGGGTGGAAAACTATTTCGTATATTCCTATTATACCTACGATAGACACATCGGTATGTTGGAAACGAAGCTTATACCGATATACATGTGTAGGACATTTTGAACGATGTTTCGATTATACAACGCGTTCTTGGCGAAATCGAGGCCAATAATAACCGCAGGAGCAGGTAGAATCCTGCCTCGATAACTCCGTTCCATCAACGGAAGAGAGAGAAGTCACTGTGAATTTATGTAGACCGCATCGGCTCTATGGTATACGTATATATAAAATACATACAGGAATATATTCGTGGCAATACCGCAGGGATCAGTTTTTTTTTTTATATCTATATACACATGAAAAAAGAACAACGACCGATACCGCCTTCGATATCCTAAAGCCTATATCCTTCAGGGAAAAAATAACTTTGATTTATTTCCGTAAATTCTACGCGTGCGCATATATCTTCTCTTCACTCTCTCTCTTTCTTTTCCTGAACTGGATCCATGTAATAATATGCCAGAAAATCCGCATGCGTGAGTTATTATGCCTGTATATATATATATTATTATTTACGACACTTTGAATTTTCAAATTTTGAGTTGATTGGTAATCGGCGACCCAAAAAACCGACCTACGCGAAATGTGACCTTAAAAGCGTTGAATGGAGAAATCCACCCTCTTGGGATGGCGGGTTAGAGTTGAGATAAAAATCTGAAGAAATTAAGGAATTATTTTTGAATTATGTAGAGCTGATTTGGAGGGCGAGCTGGTCGAAATTCAAAAAATTAACTTTTCAATGACCGACTTAACGTATATGTATATTTCTGTGTCGTGAATATACGGGGTGTTTTTTTTATTTCCGCCTGTGAGTTCAATTTTTTAACCAGTAAAGTAATTCCGCTATTCCAGGAATAACTTTGCTCACACGTTGATTGCGGGGTAAAATAAAATTTAATACATGCCGAGGTGTAACGCAATTATTATTCTTCAAATTGCGGCAAGTCGTTGCGGTTTGTACGTCTTTTTCTCTTATTCGTACGCGTCTCCCCGGGGATACGGAGGGAGAGACGTGAATGACTACGTACGTACGTATAGACAAAACGGATTATGAAATCTGGGCGTGCTTCGTCCGTCGACTAGTGTAACTAAATTACGAGGGTTGCTGCGTTTACCTTCGACAGAGGGGGGAGGGGGAAGTCATAACTCCGTCATCCTCTACTTCGCACCGTCTGTATTCGGTGTACATTGCGCGCGAAATTGGATCGTGCGTTAGAAATTTTTAACTTGTCGCCGTTTTGCCGATTGTATCGCTCGCAAGGGTGCAAAATCCATTGTTATCTGCAGGCTGAATACATGTATATATACAGTATATATGGTATACATATATGTATAAGAAAAATATCTGTGGAGAAAATTTGTTTAAAACATTTATTTTCCTGCGTTAATAATAAAATATACTTAGCGTTATACCGGATCGTGATTGAACTCTCAAATTGCATATCGGGTATGCGAATAAGGTATTTCCAATATTCCAAGGAAGAAGCTGTACGCTTTCAAATTAGATGAAAATTCCGAAAGTACAACGAAACTCTATAATATTACCTTATTACACATCGTATAGAATTCAAATTATTTATTTTCCCTTCGGAGACAATTTCCACTTTTTTCTCGGAATAATACGTTTTTGCATTATATTCCTTTATAGATGTATCGATTTTACTTGTCGTCGTTATATTATGTATTTCCGATCGTCGTATTCTGCTTGAAATTATTGCAACGAGCGCATATTTTGGGAGCCACGCTGTGCTGCAACGATATTGTTTAGTTAAAGATCAAGTCCGGAGATCAGAGACGGTTCAAACTACGAAGGAAAGGTGAAAACCGTATACTTACCTACCAACCTACCTTATACAACGTCACGGTGAATTCCCGCTCTTTAAAACCGCACGCGCTCCGTGAGACGAGACGCATTGTTCAAAAGGCAAACACTAACAAATTAGTGTTCCGTCAATCGAGGAACGTTCAGCCGTCGGAGGGCGAGGAGAATCGTTTAGCGCTCGTTTGTTCGTTTCAAGAATGCATTTTTCACTGACAATGAGTTCAAGTCCCTGTTCTTCCGTCTGTACTTTGTACGTATATTGCAATGGTGATTATGTTTGCGGTAGATCAGTGGTTGCAGTGTGTCAGTAATGGATATGCGGAAGTGTGTATTGAAAAGAAAAGTGGGCGCCTTGAAATTTTTGATATTTCAAAAACCTTGGGGCAAAGTGGGCCCCCTGAAATTTTCTAAATAACAAGGGATGAAATATTGAATCGATATTCCTTATTTCTTCCACTGTAGCTGGTCGCTGGTTTTACTATTATGTATTTAACCACCGTAGAATAATTATAACGCAATAATTTTAACTACCCAATCGACATATGTTCATGAGAAACGTATAATACAACGACTGCATTTGCGATTGTACTGCAGGAAACGGCGGTATGTATATAATACTGGTAACGTGATGGAATTTTTCATTTCTCGAGGCAGTAAAATATCGTTTATGCGAAAATCGAATATCGGTTTCAAGTTTAATGGATGCAAGAACGATATTTCCCAACGTTGTCCGACATGCCATATTTTCTGCTGTGCAGCTTCTCTGTTATATCTACATCACAAATTGTCCTTCAGGTATTAAAACGCGCGTGAAGTGATGCTGTACATCGCCTTGGTGCACCTGACACGCCAATAGCAAATTGCAACGGCTCATTGATGATACTTTCCAATCACAATACCGCTCAAACAATCACTTCACAGTCCGCGCGTTATTTTCGCATCAAATATTCACGGACAGCTAATTTTTATTATACCTATATACGATTATGAAAAACTTTATCCCGATACCGAGGGTCAAAAATAAATAGCAAAAAATCTTAGGCGATGCTCTTCCGCAACGATTCGTGTGTACGAATAGACTGGAGGGTTGATAGCCGCACTGCACCTTAACACCATCGCGGCGGAAAACCGAGCCACTCAAATTGCTGTTTGCTCCTTTTAGTGGGGATTGAGGCGAGCGCGTGAAGCTTGTAGGCAAACATTTAATTTCTGTTCTCTCCTCTCCTCTCCTCTTCTCTTCTCTCCTTTTCTCTCCTCTGCGGCAGCTAGCCGGGACTCGGGATGGCCGGATGTGAGGAGAGGACGCGGGTTTCTCGTGGGAAATTCGCCAAAGGGCCCCCGGACGGAGCCAAGAAAGGTTAAAGGAGACGGATGACGTTCCGGGATAATTATCGCTTGTCCGCGCGTCACTCCGCTCTGACAAGAGTCTCTACTCCTCCTCCATGCCGCGACACGTGATATAATAGTTTTGTCTCTCATGCAGCGGTAGGTTTGCGCGGCATAATCACGTCGTCGAGGGTCTAAGTACCGCATAATACCGAAGTCCAAGCCGCCTTGGTGGAACGGAAATAAGAAACTCTGATAATTTTTCCTCATTTTTCAGGAGATGTTTCAAATTTTGCTGAAACTTGTTCTTCGTTGTATTCTGCAAAATGAAATGCAAAATGTGCAATGAACTTGAGCCGATAATTTTTAATAATCTGCAGAGCGAGTCAATTTTTCATAATTTTATCGTGCGTTCCTCATATTTTTTACGTATATAATACATTATAAAAAATCCATATTATATGTATACACGTTGAGATATCACGAAGATTACCCGTTAGAAATAAATATTCAAAATTTCATAGCATCGTTGTTTTTTAGCTTTCAATTTCTCTACGCCTACCTTCATTGACTTCACTTTCAATATTGCACGCTTGTACATGGGGTAAATATTGTATACATATGATATTCATATCTAACATACTCATGTAAAAATACGCACGTAAACCCTTGACTTATCGCCTACTATCCAACCAGGACTTATCGACCCTTCTTGATATTTTATTGACAGACCAGAAGCCCGTAGGTATACTATGTACTCGAATAATATATTTACTTCCGTACTCGCTCGAAGGTATATGCAAATATACTTGCAGGATGTATGGAGAAAAATGTTTGTTAAATGAAAGATGAATTCGCTCGAGAAGTTGTCGACACTAGAAATTCAAAATTCTCTGATCATGAGAGCGTTACGAGTATCTCGAATTATGCAGGATTTGTAAGCGTCCAAATTTATGCATTTGAGCTTTACCTTTGAAACTGATCCGTCGTATTCGGAAGCACTGAATCCTTGGCTTTATTTAAGAACACTCACGTGTGTATCCAAAGCCCGACAGTCGTTCGAATAACGCACGCTAAAATCACGAGGGGTTGAATTATCCATACATGAGCATTCCGGCTGGTGATGCTCATCCGGCAATAAGTCTGGCTGGCTCACGATCCAGGGGTAGCCAAATTATTGAAGACCGAATTTAGGGCAACCGCGTAACGTTGCAGATAGCTATTCTTGACTCGACCGCATATCTACGGTTCAACCGTCGTCCGATCCTGCAGGGAAATCTCGAAGGACCACCGACCCTGTCTCAATGCCTGCAATCTCCTCCTCCTTCTTCTTCTCTTAGAACCGTTTCCCTGCTTTCTGTGTAGCGCACTTTTTTTATCAAACGTACATGGAAATTCAATCTAAAAGAGAACCGGCCTCAACGATTCCGCGTCTTTGGATTATCTGACCAAATACCTGAGATACGACCAATTCTTCTAACGACGAATCATCTCCTCACAATGGGGGATCGATACTTTGACATTGATAATACTGGAGATTGAGATCTATTCTCTAGTTTATATATATGCATAACGTGCGATGCTCTTAGTTTTTTCTCATTGTGCATACCTACCGATAGGGAGAAGGTTCGAAATACCTGAGAAAACATTAGTGGCGTACACAAGCACATGCGGCAGGTTAATGAGTTTGATTTCAGGCGTGATTGGTATTCGCAACGATTTTCTAGACAAATCGGTCACAAATGTTCGTTAAAGGTGTTGCAGGAGAGAGAAAGGGTGGAAAAATGAGTGAAAAAAACGGTAATCCATCACCCAGTTACAGCTACTAACGAGGCTAACAGCCAATCAATCCCTCGACTGATCAATCACAAAAGCTTATATATATATATATATATATACACACAGGCTAATAGGCGCCCCTGGAATTGAGTTGATGCATTATTAAGGCGGAATGTTTTACTTGATTAATGCTTGTCTGATCGGTCGTTAGAAATAGGGTAAAATCTGATGATCGTTCAGCTTTGCGAGATTGCAATTGAGATTGAGCGAGAACTTTTTGCAGCTGAGTTATCTACCGGAAAGCCTTTTTCCACAGTTATTAAGCTTTAATCGACGACGGAAGTTATGGAAATAGGGTTTCATACTAGGTAGATGCCGTTACTTTCTCAAATTAGACAAACGTTAATTTCGCACTTTTGGAAAAGTAAAAATATCCCAAATCCAATGCCAAATATTCGTGTCACGGTCATAGAATTATTTTTTTCTTTTATGGAGGGGGGGGGGGGGGGGTGACTTTAAGGCAAGATTCACAAAAGTTAAATTCAACTTCGAAGGCGGACATTAGACAAATGGAAGATGAGCTTAATTCGTTTGGGATTTAATGTTGAAAAAATATTTCATTGACTACAGACGGGCGCCGCCTTTAAACTTCAAAACTCGGGTGTATAAGTGCAAGCTCAAGGGATTTTCGTTCATATCTATTAAAACTTGAACCTCATTTATAGGGTGCGGCCGCAGAATTATCCATCCACCCGAAGAATCTTGAAGCCTGTTTTCCAGCTTCGCTCCGCGCCTCCGGTATCGCTCGTCGGATTTCATATTTCAGGACCTCATAGCCTTTATACCAGCAGTTATTGAGTGCCAGCTAGAGCGGATCTGGCGTTCAATTTTCCCGGCTCTTATTGTTCTAATCGATACCTTGCCGTTTTCGAACGAGCGTGGAAAACTTCTTTATCCCTCGTTTTTTCTTCACGTATGTGCCTCACACACCGGGGGTATAAATATATCCCATGAACACCTTAGACGTCTATATGTGTTGGTATAAACACCCTCGAACAAGACGTATAACGTACAGTCTGATACAATTTCGAAAGTTGCGTAAGTGTTACAACTTTTTTTTATCACCGATAAAAACGGATATTTTTCATGTTTATTATACACACCTCGGGGTATAATTTCTCTTATATTTTAACATTTTTCAAACCCGCATCTCTCCCCGATATACGTAGTTTGGGGCTAACGATATATGTCATCGTTTTTTTTTTTTTTGTTTTTTTTTTTTGCTTTCTTTTCTCGACACGCAGAGTGTTTCGGAGCATAACCGAAGTCTTATTTATTATTATTTTCAACTTGTTTTTATCCACGGTGTAGATGCCGGCTACTCCGTTTCTTGCCACTTCGCAACCACCTTAAACATTTGTATTATATGTACCTAACATATAAAACCGTTTTCACATCACGTACCATATGAGCAGTACTTTTAGCCTGATGGAGAAAACCTTTTATACTTGGTGAAAAGAAAGTTTCTTGGATATTTAAAATATTCATCACTTACAGCCCTGCAAGTCTCTCCTTGCCTCTGGTCGATCTCTATGTACGCAAATCGATCATTCGTGTACGTAGGTACTCGGTTTTCGGAGACGATCTTCTAGAACGGGGCTACACACGTGGCGCGTGCGTCGAAAGGTCTCTTGGCTTTGGGATGAATACACGCCCATGTAGACGCACACAACACCAACACCAACACCGACACCAACACCAACACAGAGCGAAACATCTTCGGGTGACTTTGATGTTGCCTCGTATAAGTCGACGAGTTGGCAACCATGTTTAACTTTGAGGGTAGCTTGGTGTCCTGATGAGGGTGGTGGCTTCGTAGGTCCGCGGCTGGTAGAACTCCTCGTATAACCTATCCTTCCCGCAGGTTCGTTGGAATTATTGATTGGATTTACTCTGTGAATCTTGTGATTTACCGCAGGCGAAGGATTTCAGGATTTCCGGATTATATTACAGAAGAGCCCAAGATTTATGACGCGGATTTATGCATTTGGATATTATACGTGGCCGTGGGCAGGGCAGCGGATAACCACTGTGTATCCTCTAGTGTCTATTTCGATTGGCGGTCTTCTTACTCTCCGTTTTATTTCAGTCGTTTATTTACTCATATTACCCATATTGTAGAAATCAGCGAAATAATACCGTTTCGGGGTTAACCAATTATTGCCATTTGGATTGACATTTATTAGCTAGTCTCAGTGATATTTCGTCGTCAATAAAAATCTGATACGCACTCATGTGGAATCGTGGATTTATATTCATTATATATCTTATACCTTCTATCTACCTTATCTTATAAAAACAATGTATGTACGAAAAGTGACTTGAGTTCACCGTTTCAGATTACTCTCGCTTTGTGTAACAATACGCAGTGAATTTCAGGCACTTTACTTTTGAAAGAGGTTCAAATTACAGCCAACTGTCTTTCGTGTACTGTAAGTAGAAACTGGTGAATCTAATAAGTCGTCCTGCAATTTTCTCTCGTCTCACAACACTCTGCTCAATTTATCAAATTTCCTGCTTAAAAGGGTCTGCACATATACTCATAAAATTTAGGCGTGCTTACCGTCATTCGGAGTTTTGGTCAAAGTCGAAGTAGATATCCGTTCGGTGAAATGGTCAAGCTTTGACTTGTGTCTTTGCCAGTTTAAAATTGCGGGCTATATGTTGAAACGAATATTTGAAATTGGGAAGATTTCGTGTTTATGAATACGTTAGAAACTCGTTAGGGGAGAACGAGGGGTTTCGTGGAAGCTTTATTGATGTTCAAAAGAGGTAGAGAGATGAGGATTCGAGCTGACTTTGGAAATCTTGTCAAGCGGAACAAATCTGCTGAACGTAAATTCAACGCATTCAAGTTCTAACTTTCGGTAAGTGAAACAAGGATTGTGTGATTCGGCGTTACGAATGTGACCTTAGATTTTCCGATCTCCAACGTTTCCAGAGACGAGCTGAGCGTTGAACACAGCGAGCTTAACTCTTCGGTTTAAGGATTATGGGAAAGCCACTACGTGGCTGAAGAGGCCTTGCTAAATCCCCGATTACACGCCGTCTCTTTGTCTCTCACGGTATTTCGAATTTTGGATCTCATTTTCTCCCTCAAATATCTTTATGCATTTCAGCATTTAGTTTGAATGAATTAAGTCTAACAATATTTGAACAAAACGTGAAAAAAATATTTGACTGTTTACTTGTAGCACAAGGTGTGTTATTTTACGCTACTTATAAAGAAGTTTTGTATATCCGAAATGTGAATTTCTGGTTGGGTAGACGTCTGATGTCAGTCATACATTGCTTGGACTAAAAGGTGCTCTGACAAGCTCCTAATTCCTCGCAAGGGTTCCGGCTAAGTGATTCGGTTATGTCTAATTTAGGGGCGCTCGGAATTTCGGGTAATTTGGATAACTGTGGGTGTTGGGGTATAAGTAAGGGTATACACGGCCCCAGTGGAGGGTAAAGTTAATGAGAGGTAGCGAGGCAACAAATTAGATGAAAACCGTTTTGCAATTTTGTAAAAGACGACACAATATCTTTCGGGCTATATAATCAAATTTCTAATAACGTCGAAATTTTCCTCAAACCCAAATTGAACTGTCCCCGCAGCAGCTATATGCTATATACGAAAGTGTCGATTCCCGTCTTTTTAGCCTGCACGCTCGAAAATTTGAATTTTAAAGTGAACCACTCCTCCTCCTCCCCCTCATCCACTGTCTTCCCAATTTCTTCCTCGACGTATAATACGGGATACAATGTACATGCCTGCAGTGTAGAGCGAGATATACGATAACCCATCAGGGCTTATACACAACGCTACACCTGCAATATAATAATGTTACACCGAAACAAGTGAATTGGACTCAGGGTAGGTTGTAAAGGGTGAATTTGGTCTATTCGATTCGGAAGTGAATTAAAACTCCATTCTTACGTGTTTCCTTCAATTTCGGTTTCAGGTAAGTGAATCCCACTGTTATGGTGCGAGAGGCGGGTTTCTCGAGCATGGGAAAGATCACGCGAGAAAAGTAGTGTAAGGGGTATAGATGAAAGCAGAGGTATGTTCAGAGGTGAGAATTGAAACAGACAGTGTATAACGTTTCTATGGAATTCCATGCTGAAAGGTAATTCCGTCGCTACAGCTACATATATACGTATGTTCGAGGAAAATTATATTTTCGATACGCTGCGAGAAGAAATATCGAGAAAGATGAGAGCCTGCAGCGATTCTTTTAGTTGCGGAAGTCCTGGTCGGGAATTCTTTCAAGGAAAGACCTTTCGAGGTGAACTCGGTGTCTTCAATCAGAGCCGGAAGTGGTTTTGACGCCGCATCGCAATCGCAGCGGTATACACTTCCGGCAAAAGCAGAAAAATTCCGGTCCCGTGTACTTTCAAAACCCCTCAGACGGCTCACGGTTTGACTCTTGATAAGCCAAAACGTCACCTTGCAGATATTCCTCCCCTCGTTGCAAGGTGGCTTGCACAGCTGTAAGTTGCATGTAAATATATTCACCGACCAAAGTAGGTATGCATATGCGAACCTTTATATACGTATGTTTATAACCGCTCAAAATCCGGATGATAAGTTATTCGCGTGCAGGGTAGGTACTAAAGTGTTGTCAAATCCAAAGAACTGAGAGCTTTCAAGCTGTGTGTTGTATCGTCGTGAATACAGGGATATGAATCGAGCGAGTGGAAGAAAAATCCGAACTGACTCGCTTTGCTGCCGTGAGCTATCGAACGAGGAAAGCCAGCTTCGAAAATAATCCTATCGCAGTTTGAAACGGATGAAAATCCGCTGCAGGTTCATCCATATCCGCGCCGCTGCATGCATTGATTTCCGGCAAACAGAGAATCGCACAGAGCTGAGCGCCTTTCACGCTGATGCTGCGAGGATGCTTTCAGACCGCGCATATATATATATATATATATATATGTATATACGTATACATAGTCATTCCGCTTGCGGGCTTCCCTCCAAATTGACGTTTCCTCGTCGTCTTGACGATGACAAGGCGTATATACAGGGCATAGGTATACGTATAGGTACTTCCGTTTTGCGATATATTGCCGTCGGCTTTTTGTCGTGTGTGTGTGTGTGTGTTTTTTTTTTCTTCTCGTTCATGTTGTCAAATGATTGAATGATGTTTACTCAATTGATTATTTTCGCATACATTTATATCGTATATTATGTACGCTTTCCTCGATAGCTCGTCTCCAAAAATTTACTCAACCGAGCTGTCAGCTACGTACTCTTTACTTTTCTCTTGACCCATACTAACAGTACCGTTCCATTCGGTTTGCTTTGTGCAAACACGTGTCTTCCGGTGCTTTACACAAAATTTTCGCTCGCGTTGCAATTTCATACTGTTAACTCATTATCTCGTATTTCACCGGCTTACTCATTCAAACGAATGCCTTCTCCGCGTCATATGTTAAACTGAACATTTTCTCAAGCGTTTAATCTTCCGTTTTCTACTCGACGAAAATTCTTGGTCAATATATGAATACTGGGCTGAAATTGAAAATTTAAATCAACAGCTCCAACTGTTTTGGCTTCCGGTGTGATTGAAAATAATAATAATATATTTAATGACTCTTTTCAATTAGTTGGCTTTTTTTGTAACAAGCATCGTTCACCCCTCGTAATATTCATAAAAATCTAATCGAAGCTTTGTTTATAATTCTAAATCAGACTACGCGTACTCGCTTGTAAAATATGGTTTTTATACGCACGGTGAGCAGAAATTATAGTGACACAGGGATGCGTCTATGAGAGATTTTTGGTGGACATAGTAGACGTTTAGACGTTATTCCTGTATAGCTTGTGGTAAACGCGCTAGGAAAAGGTGATACAGCTGAAATATACTGGCGGTAAAACTGCCGCGAATATTGGCCTCAACGTCGTGCGCCAAGCTGCTAACTTAGATTCACGATAACTGCGGTAGGTGTGAACAACTATATGCGATTTTCGGCACGTAAGCGTAATCCCTTTTTTATGTGTCACGTATTCTCCTCCGCGTCTTTTTATTTAAACGGTTAATTTATATCCGCACCTTATTCTTTCGATTAGCCTTTCACCTCCGCTCTTTCTTTCTTTCTTCTGTAATGTCGTCGAGCGTGTAGAGGGAAGAAAAATAAATAAAGCCGTCTATACGCGAGCACACGAACTTTAGCGAAACTTGATCCAACGAGCTTATCGTATCGCTGACACGGATCGCGAATCGCAGTCTTGGGACGTTCGTGTCGTCCGTTGATTTCCATCGCGGAAAACGTGCGAAACGTGCGGCACGATACTTGCTCCGTATATGCGCCGCTCTAACGGGTGAATAGAAAATAATTTTTACCACGTCGTAATTGGTTCGGTTATCCACTCGTTACGACGGTGTCGTTCTTTTATATCACCACCTCGATGAAACTTGAATAATTTGCTGAGAATGATTTTTTTACCTGTATGTGGTACATCGTTAACAATAATTTGATTTCTTTTTCGACTGTTTAATTTATCATTATACTTACACCTAACTTTTACCGAAATAACCCGCTGACGTGTGAGATACAACCGCGGAAAAAGAACCAGGCGAAAGGGGAAAAAGGAAAAAAGAAGCGCTGTAGGATATCGTGGAATTGGAAATGGCAAAAGTTAAAGTAGCCTCGTATATAGCAGGTAATCAGAATTTAATTCAGAGTGAATACAGGCAGCGCGAGACTTACGAGGCCGTTTATCACGACCCGAGTGCAGGTGGTGGAGGTAACCTGAACATTGGTTACTTAATTTTCCATTATAACTTTGGTAACAGGGCAGTAGCAGGCGTTCGAGACAGGCAGCCGGGGCCCGGCAGAGACGAGTGTCAGCCTCGTCAATGGCGTCACCCATTATACGTTTTAATTGCATCTATTAACGGTCCCATTGTCTTGAACATGTTACGCACCGCCAAGCCTGCGGGGGTGGCGGCCGAGTATAGATGCTCATGCGCAATGAAGATCAGCTGCTGCTGTTGCTGAACTGGATGAAATCTCTGCCCACAGACAAAGAGATTAATGTGCATTATTCTACAGAGGACCGGATTGTCGGTTCCAATGTTACGTACCTACGTCTACGCGTGCACGATATTTCTATGAAATACCCATAAATTATACAGAGAGTCCTCCGAGTTTCTCGAGATATGCGATGCGAGTGAGCGTCATTTGTTGAAATGCATCATGGCTTCTTGGCGGGAGTCGGGAGTCGGGTACGAATGCTTCGCGCCTTTGTTCAGACGGATTAAACATCTCACAAGCGAAGATGAATTTCTTGGAGAGAAATTTCTCCCGGGCGTTTCATTGTCTTTCTCTCTCTCTCTCTCGCTCTCTTTGTATAGCTTTGCTGTGAGAGCTGATGCTGCTGCTGATGCTTCTGCCGAGGCTTCTCCGAACTTGCGAGCTTGCCTCAAAGTATTTGTGGAAGATCCTGCAGTTATTACGGATTTTATATATATATACATATATATATATATTGTATTGGTGTTTTTTTTGCATTATTATTAGTGCACCTTTGCGTCTACCATGCATACTTACTTAAACCTGAACTCTGTCTTACAGATATACGTATACATAATACATATACATTATACTTATGTAAGGTGAATGCCCAGCGTGTATAACACTTTGTTCGAGAGATGACGATTAATTGCGTTGCTTCAGTTTTCTTGGGATAAAAATTTATGCATGACTAGCGGGCCGCAGTACTCATGAATACAAATCGAGTTTCCCCCGTTACCTTCAAGGAGCAAGTATCAAATATGATCAAACATGCCACGAAACGTGATTGATTGTGAATCTATCAGGGTGCATGCGAATGTATAATTTGAAAGCATTACGACGCGTATTTTTTGCATGTTTTACTTTCGACTTTATATATACGGGGACTGAAGAATGAGCAGTTGAATATATACAATATTTTTTATCCACGTGACGGAAGGATGACGTTTTACTCTGTGAGTTACGAAAAATTGTAATCACTGATGACGACTTTATCGGACTGCAATTTTCACCACCAGTCACGAAGTCAATGTAATCGGTGCAATTGCCCTAATTTTCTCACTGTGAAATCGTTCGAATTTCCGCACGTTATACCTATAACCGGCAGACGGTGAAATAACTTTGGCAATTCATTCTCGGTAGAAGAGAAACGATTAGATAATTGACTAGTCCTTGTTACTTGAGTGTTGAATGGGCATTGATTCAATTTCCGGCAGCATATACTTACTATATATCGTACCTAAGAGACTTGGCGTGATTTGGATAGATTCTCTCTCGCTATGAAAGCAATTACACTTCATTCAGAGGTGAAGTTTGTGAATAGAGCGAGGGTGAAGATTGTCATACAACCTGTGACAGGGACAGAGATGGCAGCGTTTGCTGTCGTGACTACGGTGCGGTCTCTGCCCTTTTAACCCGACACCCGCGTACCCTCGACTTTAGTATTCCGCATAATAGTCGCATTATCTGTATAGAATATAACGCCCAAGTTTTGTTCAGCAAGAACCGCTTCGGAGGGTGAAGCAGGTACTTCTTATCTTACGCTACTCACGTTTGCCGAGACAGAGGAAACGCACGCGCTGAAATCGCGCTGCTGCACGTTGTACAATTGCCTGCTGCTAAATTACATCCTACAATCGTTACAACCGGGGCATCAAGCGAGTCGCGTTAAATCAAAGTTGGGAAAATAATATGACGGTAAAGCCAGTTGATGACTTCTACCACAAATCACGTTTATTCAACAATATCGCTAATCACTCTGCGTAATTTCGTCTCTCTCCGCAGCCTCGACAAATCATAAAAGAGAAAAACTTTTGAAACATCAGATTGCTGAAGAGGTCGTTACGGTACAAGCAACTTTTAGGAATGCTTTTGAAACGTTCTGCTCTGCGCGTAAGGAAGTAGTTTTTTTTTTTTTTTCTTTTACTTTTCTTCTGAATTTGATTACCTCCAAGAAGTTTATACGTATCTTTTGAACGCGCATGATTGGATCATCGAAGTTCGAATCTGGGAAATTTAACCGCTCAAGGAGCACGTTGGGAACTTGACTTTGTAATTATAATAGCGGTAATCATCAAGCAGCGTGTACAATTCTTGTTCGCTGCATATTATTGTAAATTGTTTACGTGAATAGTGGCATCTATCGTGGGACTATTTAGTCATTAGAAATCAACTACGGCAAAATTTGTTCTTGCCAATCCGTGACGTGGAATCTATGTAATTTCAAAAGTAAATCCGTAATTCAATACTTCCTGAGTTCCTGGGTACAGACGGTAGTAAACTTCGAGTCACCCGTTACGTGCAGAATGCTAGACGCGGAGTATATGGGTGAAGTTTTGTGCCAACTTGTCAAGCAATAAGATGTACTCTGGTTTCTGAGGGTTGCTGGCGCTGGATTTGGTTCAACATTGTGCGAGTCGAATGGCGCGTTAGGCTTCTCATCCGGCCTCGCTATCGGAGGGAAGTACGTATCCGTGGTCTCAGACCGAGAAACTTTGGCAGGCAGACGTCGTCAATGGCATCTGGCGCCCACTTCAGTTCTCAGAATATTCCACGTCACATGCGATATGCAGTTGCAGCTAAATACCGATTCAGCCATTCGAGAATGTCATATTTGGAGCATGCATGTTGACAATTACTGTCTAATTGAAGAGAACGGGTTGAAATTTAATCAGGTTCACACCGCTCCGCGGACTCTGCCTTTTGTCGCATCGTCGATGTTCGTGTGTGTTCCGTGTCCGGCATATTGTTTTCCCTACATTTGCATTTTTATTAAACCAACCAGCGTAGAAAATCATTAATGCAGTGGCCAAGGGAGTGGCGATGGTACTGAAACAAACATGGAAGATAAATACATTAATGACCACTTCGTCTAGAGAGCAGCGGTGTAGTAATTACTTCGGCAATCAAATTTTATTTCCCTCGTTACCGATGTAAAATGCGAAAAAGTTTTACACCCCAATTTAATGGCTCAAAAGTCGTGGATATTACTCGCCGGGTTGAAGAATATATTTATGGTATACCTCCGTGTAGAGCTTCTATAACTTGCAAGCACGTGGGGAGGGGTATGTATAATATATCTGTCGACGTGAAAGACGATCTTGTATTGGATGTGGATTTCCTGTAAGCTCCCGGGCATCCTGATCCCCCCCCCCCCCCACCCCCCACCCCCCCGTCATCGTCAAAGAATGTAGGACGCGTTAAGTCCTGCTCTGCCTTGGATCTTGCAAGCTTCCAGCCGTCTCTAAAGCTTAGAATTTGTCAGGAATGTTGCCCCCCTCTCCCCCCTTCGTCCCCCTTCTTCCCCTTACGCAAAGGTATCGGGACCTTCTTCTTCGCCGGCAGTGTGGAGCGAAAGTTTTAAAATGCCCTATCCGACAATTACGATCTCCTCCTAAAGTTACGCCCCATAATTTCTCACGAGCAATTTCAAATATTCCTTACTTAAATTTATAATGCTTCACGAACATGGCTATATATATTCCGTGTGTTCCCTATTCTACGCTGGCTTTCCTATTTTATAACGTAATAATGGGATACCTTGAAGTCAGGAAAAGAGATAACTAAGTTTAAACATCCTTATCGCGGCGGACAATGGAATACCGCACTTTCATTAGCCTCCTTTTGTTTCAAAGACTCTTTCAAGTTAACGGCAAACTAACGAGTTGAAAACGGAAACTGAATTCAGTCGGTAGGGCGACTTTTGAACTCAATATTAGCGATTTTTTCCGAATAATATTCAGAAGATACTTGCTCTATCGATATCTCGCAGTATCTCAAAGACATTTGATAAACTCTGCGAAATAGTATGATAATAGCGTAAACGTAACGACTTTTTGATGGAGAATCGACGTATCACTGATTCGTGTTTGCTTCGCGGAATTCAACAATAATAATTGCTGAATTCATTAATTCCGTTTGGGTAGCCTCGTTACCAAATATTTGAATAAAACGCATTATTCCAAGGTACGATAGGCGAACGTGAACAGATCGAAGGTAGCAGGAAAGCGATCCAATCAGCCAGGGAGAAAAAGAAAAATGAGAAAACGCTTGTTACTTCCGACTGGAAGACATTGCTCGAGTGATCTGAAACTGCACTTTACGGATGTTTCCAGCAGGAAATTACCCCAGATATTCGTTGAGTCGATAGTGTATTTATAGTCATTATAAGTAGTCGTAGCGAAGTTACCTCACATGTGGAATTCTTTGTTTGCTTCAATCACACGAAGTGCTCGTGTGTTTGTAGTAAAATTTTTACCGACGATATTGGCATCCTTGCCGAAAGTCGTCAAAGGGTGACGCGTCCAATCCTTGACTCGCGTTTTCACCAAGAGGTTTTGCCAGGTCTGCTGTATGATTTACCAAATACTTGAGCCGCCTCAGCGAACACCGTCTTTGCGGAAGAGGGTAGCACATAGTTTAGCCCGAGTGAACCTATCTCGAAACTCGACGTAACTTCTGATGAACCCGGGCTTAGAAGGGTGGAGTGTGACCCTTGTACCTACCCCGGGCGGTTTGCCGCGATTGCTTCTGTTGACTACGAAATTGTTTCACGTTTCTATGCGGAGGAGCTCAAAGAACAGCCGGCATTCGCCTTTTCTTGATCCGTCGATTCTCCCCAAGGATGTGGCGGCGTGTCCCTCAGACCCTGAGACCGCCATTACGCTCCGTGCCGAAGTGTCGACGGGACTTTCTGTGAATTTACGATCGACTATCTCATTGCTTAAGCAATTTCGAAAACAATTTTCCAACACGAAACGAATCGTCTTGAATACCTTGACGATCCTCGCGGTCCGTCATAACAGTCGAATTCGAATGGTAACAACCAGCAGCGTTCTTCATGAAATTTGGGTACGTACACGATTTGAGATTATACATATACCGTGAATCCCTCTTGCGAACTGCGAAAGTGCACAAGTTTCACGTCAGATATACGTATATTTTTACAAACTTCTGCGGCGAATAATCGACACCCTTAACCCCAAGAGACCGCGCGGTATTACCTTTCGAAAACTTTGATGATTTACATTTTACCCGAAACACTTGCCGCGCACTTTGATACTCGCGCCACCGAATACAGATTCAACATAATTCAGCACGAATGCGGCAGATCGTGTGTAAGTAAAACGAATGTATAGATATGTATGTACGTGCGGTGTTGCGAAGAAATCTGTAACACACTCCATTCTCACACGCGGTGTGGTACCAAGTTGGGTGAGAAACTTTGCTGCTACCTGTATTACGCAACGGTGTAAGAATTCTTTGCAACCAGCCATTCGCTTCTCCAGATCGTATAAGATAAAACAAGACTGCTGCGCAACGTTCCGATTCTTTATTCTGCGCGCTGTGCGCTGCGCTCTATGGCGAAATCTGGGCTGCGTGGGATAGGATATTGTGACCGGAGGTAGACATTGCTAAAAATTTCTCAATGCTCGCACGGGTATCTATAATCTCTTTATTACAGGCAGCGAAAGGCAGCGATGAGATCTGGCAACCCGCGGTGTTTCGATGAGTCCACCCAGAAACTGTCGTCTGCAGTTGACAGCGGTCAGCCTTTTCGGTTCCGATTCGAGCTGCTGCGCAACGGTAGATGACATAGGTCGTGACACGAGGATACACTTATCTCTTTATCACGGTTCCCTGACTTGCTTGCTGCTGTCGATGACATAATTTTTATAGAAATTCACCAATGCGTGAGGAGGAAATATCTTCGTATATAGAGGTGCACGTCACGATCGTTGAGATGATAGCTTTTTATCTCGGAAACAACGATGCATGCCTGGCATAAATTTCGTTTACATTTTCTCGTCAGGAACTATCGTATTGGAAATTGAAAGGTGTTTTTTATAGTATAGTATTTTCCATATTGATTTTTATGGTGAAGAAAAAAGTATTCGTCTTCTTCGCAAAAATTTGAATCTTACAAATGTATTTATACCATTTTTACTTTGGACTTGGAGTTTATTTTGAGTAAATTCACAAACTCAGTGCAAGATTTTACTCAGCTGAGGAGCTGGTGAAAGTTTGATTCATAATGAACCCCTTTTGGGTTGTAACGAGATTTATGGCCGATCTACTGTCTTCGAAGTGCAAAAGAAATGAAATTCATTATTTCCTGTTGTTCGATATAACCGACAATGAACTGAAAGAGGCAGTATATTATAGTGGAAAACCTACGCGGGAGTAGAGAAAGTGAGTAGCACTTATTACTCCGTGGGATTAATTTCAGAGCATTGTGGTCGGGACGTTTTACGGCGTGTATACTTCATTTTGATGTTCTCCACGGAGTCTTGTCTTTTCAATTTTTTTTCTTTCTTCTTCTTCCTCTTATTTTGTGGCTCGTGATATGGCCAGTAACCCGATTCTACTGCACTTTTCTTCCGCTACTCGGGAAACTCACAAAGCTTGTATACCTAGCGGCAGATTCACTTCGACTACAGTGTAGCTTACATCCTACCGCGGGTAACGTGTGTGTAATGTTTTGACAAAAATTACTGTAGCATCGTTGCGGCGCCAAATGGCCGCCAGTAGTATCATATTGGTGGCGGCGAGGATTCAGTGACCAAGCAAAATCACTACTTCTATACAAAAGACCGGGGTCATTCTGGTCCTTGGATTAGTTCGAAGTAAACTTTATATTCTATCAAAACCCGATTTCTATACCAAATCCGGTTATATAGACCATCACTGTGTAATAATTCTGCCATTACTTTCTTAAAGGCAACAAAATATGGAAGATGTATGCTTTTCTGATCCGGAGAGCTTTACTTTGTACTCTTAAGGGTTGGTCGTGATCAATTCTGTTTTGTTATGTAGGTACCGATAAAAAATAAATCCTTGGAATTTGTTGCTGGATAGAACGAAGCTCAGATATATATGGTGAAACGGATATTCGTCTTACTATTTTCGCCGGACAAGAGTGGAAATCGTGAATTCAACTTTCAGCGTGTCTACGTGGCGTGCAATTTAGTTTGTTGCTCGGAGACGTCAGCGGCGTGAAAACTGGAACGAGTTTCGTCTATTTTCACGACCCGAGGTCAGCACATTCCAAGGTGTAGTTATATTTTTATGTCCTTGTGTTGTGCATCACGTTCATGTTCATGTTCATGTTCATCCCCCTGTTTCTCTCGCAATATTTTTCCAACGTTCAAGCATTTCGCTCGACTTGTGACGTTCGCTGAAACGAAGATAGTCTCGTTTTATACGTAAAATTCTATTCCATTTTCTGTACGCCTCACCTCGCCTCACCTCGCGCTCTGTGTGCAGACAAGCCGCATGATGCGATTGCTGTCAAACTACCGTGATGAACAATCGGATGTTATTCGGTGTGGTGAATTAATTTGATAACAAAATCCATGGAAATCTAATTCGGCGATTAGCTCTCTTCTTCACCGTCTGGAGTTTTATAGTCAGGTCGTGTCCGAAGCACGTATTATTATATTACTTACAGAGTTAATGAGACGTTCACAGCGCTCCGGATCCATCTTTCTTCACATCTCTTCTTTCCCTCGAGTATATTTCGGATTAATAAAGTTTTCCCTGCACGTTCTTGGCTCTTCAATAAAATAGCTTGTTTACTGTCGCGATGACTCTAAAATCGCAATAAGTAATTAACAAAATTTATGGACTGAAACTTTCCGGAGCCTCAACACTTATCTCTCTCTCTCTAGAATTGAACGGCTTCTTGTTTCTTCGAAAGCAATTACATTACATGATGCTAGAAGTTTGAATGAAGCGGACTGAGGTGGCTTCAACTTTATAAGACACAAGTTGAGCCGAGGGGCTAAGTGTCACGCTTGAACGTGTCACTCAGCAATGAACGCGAGCGCTCAATGTGACCTAACCTTATACCTCGTACCTCCTTCCCTACCCTCCGTATATATATATGTATATATATACAAACACACACCCACACCACATACATACATACATAGGTATTCTCTTCGGGACAGTGCCCAATATCAGTCTGGACCGCTGAACGCGAACTAAAGATTTCTCGATCATTGTGAAGACTGACATATCGAACACGATTTGTATCACTTGCGATCCGAGGCTCAAGTTCAACACCATGGGATATCATCTGCGGGATATAAGGGAGCGAGAGTGAAAAACAAACATCAACGACCACTCGACACGAGGTGGACGACGGAGATGGCGTGCACGAGGGGTACAGTCGGCGTGGTTGGCCCATAAATCAAAAAGAATTCCAAATACGTCGGGACCAAAAGGCGAGAAGCCATTAGAGTCATGTGATGCAACATAAATTTGCATTCGTTTAAAGGTAAAAGCCCGAAACCCGAGCCTTTTCCTCATAAGTCACAATCAAAAACGACTGAAACGTGCGAAATGCCACTGCCGTGCCAAAGTGGTGCCTCCAAGACCGTTATTTGCACGCTTAGCGCATAAAACGAGCGTCAGAGGATATACTTGCAGCCGTATAAACCTCTGCTCGATTCTATTATTTCAACTTTTCTTCACTCGTACAATTAGTTTACTCTTGGATCGATTTACCTCTTGCCTGCCTGCGGGGAGAGGCACTTAATGTAATCCGTTCCCGGCCGTTACGCAACCTTCACGATAAGATTTGATTGATCTGTTTATTATTACAGTATAATCAGTGTGAAGCTGTGTCACGGTTTTTGGGGTGCGAGTATAACTCAAACGTCGTTGAAGAACCACCACGAGTTGGATTGTTGGCGAAGAATTTTCCCCCTCGTTTTCTCTTTCTCTTTCTCTCCCTCTCTATCTCTCTCCTTCTCCCTCTTTGGTGAATATTATTTGATTTCTGTTCCGAATTACGTTCTCTCCTCAGATCTCTCATGCGTAACGAATCGCGAGTCCTGCGGAGGCGTTGCGTACCAGACGGATAAGAGATTCGTTCTACTCTGACCGACCCCCAGCCTTTGTTCAAGTTCACCTCTTGCCCTCTGTAGATTGGAATTTATCGTCTAATCAAACGGCGTATAAATGCCTCCAATTAATTACGCGTCGTTAAAGTTTGTTTGAACAACGAGAAAGCTAAACGATTCGAGGGCTGCGTTGGATCAAATTCTATTCATTAAATGATTAACCCACTGCACAGCTCTTTGAATCGTTTGTTCCTTTCCTTGAATCGATGTGTCGTTAACGCCTATTGAACTCTTGAACGAGATTCATCGCTGATCCATGTTTCTTACGTTTGTTTATTCATTTCTTTTTCAATCACTTTCGCCAATTATCCGTGGGTTTATCGGCCAAGCGCAGGAGCCGTCATCCCTCTGTAGCAGATATTTCGGTGGGGGGTGTAGCATTCAAATATATGGGTATAAACGCCGGGGCGAAGCGTTCAAGGGTTCAGTTCGTGAGTTTTATAACCCCGGGACCATTTGCCTCGGTACGGAGGATATGATCGCGCAAGGATCACGGGGTGGTAATGATCCGCAGCCACGAAGCTTATCCCCAGGTGGTGGCAGTCCTGGGAGATCATCTTCGGCGTGGTTATGTTACGTTTGTCCTCGGCAAGCGCTTCGGGGCGGCCTATAATAACACTTGACTTGGGGACTTATCCTGTTTGTATACGGAATTCAAATAGATTACGTAAAAAGCGTTTAATCGTCCTTCGGCGTTATTTTTCCTAATCTGTGTTAAGGGGGAAGAGAGAGAGAGAGAACTTGGAAATACAATGTTTGTATGAAAGAATTTAATATGAGTTTAGGTAAGGCTTAGGTTCGGATGATTAATTACAGAATCCAAAAATCAAGCGACGATATTTACAATAATAATTAATAATAATAATAATAATAACAACAGCAATAGTATAATAATTATAACAATAATTCATCTTATACTTTAATTAAACAAGTTGTCATGTTTCTTTGATCTGTTGTGAAGGATTTTGTCCGTTTCACTTTCCTTTACGCAGCATTCCAAGGCTTGAACATAATCGTATCATCTTTGTTTCAATTTTATCTTTGTTTGTTATAATACCATTGTTGAATTTTTCAGAAAAGATTACGATGATTTATCGGAGTGTTAGAGGAGAGTTTTTATTCTTATTTTGTACGACGAAATATAATAGTAAGATACCAGATTTTTGCAGTCGAAAATCCTTGAGAAAGAATTCAACGAATTGAACTAATTTCCTGTTGATTATTATAGTAAAACGTTTTCTACGTGATTATAACGATCGAATATGTCATTCTGAATTATCACTTTACCCAGATTTTCCGGCTCCAATCAGCAACACCAATTGTACACACACGCAGGCAATTCTGGTTTAATTAGACATGCTCGCAATGATAGATCGTTGCAATGTGCTCTCTTTGATGAAGAGAAAATCCTGATATTCAACCTCGGGAAACATACGTACAAATCCGCTTCCCTATAAATTACGCGATACTATAACGACATGAAATACGTCTTCATCTAACGAAATTATTACACATATATATGTACTCGATCCATTCCGGAATCTTGTTCGCTATGTTCTTAAACCTGATGAAAAGCATGCTTAAGATCTTGGAATGAATTCAACTCAGAGCGCACTCTGAAATCCTCAGCTTTCAAAAAGTCCTGCGCTCAAAGATGAAGAGAAAAGCGAGTTCATATACGTGCATTTTGTAAAGATCGCAAGTGCAACGCACGCGATGATAATACTCAGGAGACCAGTCGTCGTCGTATGGTTCGGAGTTCAGGAACGCGTGTGCCTCCGACGCTTCTCCTGCTGGCTGCTGATAAGCCGAACCACCCTTTTCGTCTGTCGCACGGAGGTCCATGGGAAACATTTCACGCAAGAATTTCCGGGATTATAATCGTTTCGCGGACTCAGCGCGACTCGGTTCCACCCCATTTGATAACCTGCAGGACCAATCCCTCTCCTCCCGTAGCTTCCTCGGGATAACTGACCTTTATCTTTATCACCCTTACAGACATCGTGCCTCTGCATGCATTGAAATTATAATCCTAAAAATGAAACTGTGTACAATTGCGTGTCACGCCTCCTCCCCCCCAATGTCCGTACGTGCCCTATAGTGTATAGATATATATAGATTGGGCTCGGAAAGTATTATTTTGTTGGTTTGTAGCTCCCCTCCGAATCCTTGGGGAGAAACCGTTGCTGACCCGGGGATATAACAGCGAGGTTTTTTAATCGGTTATCTCTTCGCCCCTCGGGACGATCGTTTCGTGTCGAAACTTGGCCCCGCCTCGTTCGTTCCGAGTCCGCTCGGTCGTTAGGGACACACGCGTTGTCCGTCCTTCCGTCCGATCACATCCCACTGCGAATGCCGCCGAGTTGTCCACCCGGAGATCGAACCCGGCCAATTGTTATTCACCTACCCTCTGACGACAGCCGTGCTCCACGGTTTTCATTTGTTTCCCGCAGCGGTGTAAGGGTTGAAACCCGGAGACTTGCAAAAGAGAAAGACAGAAGCCCGAGAGAGAAAGGGAAAATGGAAACGCCCAAAGTCGGTATTAGGTACTACTCTGCGCATCTGGCCTACGAAATTTCACGGGATTTAATCGTCTGCTTAGGACCGCTATTGAACTGATCTGCAATATTTGCTTGATTGGGGAAACTGGAACTAAAAATTTTGACGATTTATTTCTTTGTCACGTTTATGTTTCTCGACTGCGTGTGCGTGCTTGTCAGTTGAGTTACACTGGTTAAATAACCATCACTTGGGACTTCGTGAAGTTCATAGTATGTCTATTTATCGCCCACGGCGAGAAAAATAAATGAAAATAAAGTAAACCATCGAAGTATCACGTGAAAAGACTTTCAAGGTGTCTACAGGGACTTTGCGTAAGTTATTGGAAACCTTTTTCACCAAAAGTGTCAATTCGCTAACGTTCAGTCTAGTTTTTTTTATAGGATTAATACTTTCGACTTGGAGTCGACTCTTGACACGTGTCTCTGTTATACATCGATTGATATTATTATACCAAGTTCGCTGTTTGAATAAAATTGTCCCTAGCGACTTCGTTTTCTCAAAAGTTATTCCAATTTTCTAAAAAACTTGACTAATAGTTAATTTTATTTTTCTTCGCGATGTTTTAATGCAGGTATTAATAAAAACGAGTGGTTGAAACTGAATTGGAGAAAAATGGCTCTCCGAAAGCTCTGATCTAAAGGTAGAATTTCTGATCGACATTTAAATGTGACTCCCTTCTGAGAGAAAAAATTCGTAGAAAATATATTTTTCAGTGTTTAAGCCCTCGTTAAATCGCAATTACGGTTACCGCTTTAAAATGTTCCGAATATATGTCGAAGAAATATTGAATCTACCATGCGGAGGTGATAATATTTCTACGAAAATGTGAATAGCAATGATATACGTATTGTTTCCTTACTATTCGCTGATAACATGCATAATCCAGCCTGATTCGTAATCAACGTAAATACAAGATTAAACGTTACCAGATTAGATGAAACGAAATTGAAATTTTGTCATACAACCGTCGGTGTGACAGAAGTTATTAAAAGGTAGGTAGTTAAAACTAAAAAACCATTTTATATTAATCGAGTACCCAACTCAAAAATTGTTGGATGAATCCGGTTTCTCCCTATAACCAAGAGTGGCCATCGTTACCCTAAAATGGGGAGAAACGAAGCGCAGAAAGTCCGCAATAATCAATTCGCGTGCGTCGTTAGCCATGCTGGAATGCTCGAAAGCTCGAAAACTCGGTACATGTAAAACGTGCAGCAGCAAAGCCTGTGTTTTTTCACGCAATTTAAATACCGCGGGAATTGTGTATACAACCATTATATCCGCGCGGATAGTTTGAAAGTCTGGCGTGGAATTAACAGACCGCTGCAGTGTAATGTTGACATAAGTTTGGATAGCCGACAATTACATCTGCACTGTTATAGCGGTCTACCTGCGTATCAAACTATATCTCTATGTACCTAAGTACTTGAAACGAACTCTTATAATTTTTCAGTGATGCCAACTCTGCTGCGAAGAGTCGTTAAGGTTTGAATTTGTCCTTAAGCAGCTGCGCGTACAGCTCTGGATGAATTATTATTCCGTACAGTTTACGCCGCGTATTTATTATTACGAAGAAAGTAAGTATAACGTATGAAAAATATCATATACATCGTGAAAGTTTCTTCGTGGCGAACAATCATCAGTTGCAGGTACTTTCGTTGTGCGAAATGCACTAGAGTGATGCGTTCACTTTAATGCAATTGTCTCGTTGTTCTTTCTGGTGTAGGAAGGAAAGGTTGAAATTGAGCTGACTAAAGATGGTTCGCGGTGCAGTTGCGTCAATTTTCGAAATCTGCGGACCACCGTCTCGGCTTTTTTTTTACGACAAGTGATGATAAATAACCGGAATTACTAACGGCGCTCCAGTCGGGCAATTAAAGCAGCGATAAATTATTCAAGTCAACGCGTGAAAAATCGCGCAGAGTTTGCGATCCATGGTATGTGTATGTGTTTGTATGTATATACGTATACTATGTGTATATGCGTACATATACACGCACGTGCCTACCTGGCATCGGTGAAAGGGCAAAGCCCATTCGTTAGTTGAGGGCACCCTATATATATATAATATATAAACGAGAGAGAGAGAGAGAGAGGGGGAGGGGGATGAGATGGGTACGCGGTACCTGCTCCGAGGAAAGCGCGCACAATCAATGTAGAGAAGAAGAGAGAAGAGAAAGAGGATTTATCCCCGCAGTGCTTAGCGCACAACTCAACCGATCCTGCGAAACGATTTTGCAGATCGGGGTTTTCGTTATTATTCTGCATTTCATTCTGCATATCCCGGAACAAATATTAATCCGAGCAATGAATGCAGTCCGAAGGCTTCTTCCGAAAAAAGAATTCATCCATCCGTTTTCTCGTGCGTCTGAATTAGCTGCTGTCGCTAAATCGCGAGAGGGTCACTACTCTCGATGCAATTTTCTGCATTCACAATATATTGTCATAGATATAATTGTGCGAAGAGACGGTATTACCGTACGTTTCGTTGCGAAAATTCTCACGCGTCAAATAGCTGCCTTGACTGTGCGGAAATACGTTTGCATTTTTTTCATGATTTTTAACAACGATCACATTCGACAATTCAATTTTAATTTCAGAGGACGGTACGTACGTATTCCGCGTTCGGCGTTAACGGCTCCATCCGTCAGAGCGTATATACCGACCGCCGCAGACACTCGGCTACATGCGCGACAGTCCGGATCTGATACGCAAAATAGCGAATTCGCCGATCGCCATTCCAACAACTCACGGCTCGTCAATCCACCCTATCTAAATCCAGACTCGACCAACGCGTGTTGGCTCTCCTCGCTGTCGGGGAACAAACCGTACTTGTATGGGCGTGCAGGGCTAAACTGGACGTATCATTTGGCGGATTTCACCCCGGCATCAGGGGGATGTCGAAATAATACAACGCGCAGGCAAAGGAAACGCCCCAACAGCGAACGAGTGGGCTGTGGCGTAAAAAGTCTGAGAAATCTTGAGCCCGTGTTAGGATCCAGGAAAACACGTCTGGGAACGCAGAGTGTCCGCCCACCCTTCCTGGGAAATAACTTTTTAGTCCCGTCGCTGAAGAGTGCAGAAACTCCTTGGAGCGTTTCGATGTTTCGCGGTACCAGCTACGCCTGCAACTGAAGCGAGGATGGCGGGTTAAGGTTCTGTAAAAAAATTTGATGGGGGGACGAAAAATAAGCGTGTAGTGCTATGGAGTGTAAATATTATGATCTCAATTTCATTGGGAATAGAAAAAATTTTGTTCCTATAGAGTTAATTAATGATGGTGAGGAGAGGGGGGGAGGGGGAGAAGGTACAGTTTGGACGGTGTTAAATCATGCCTATATTTAGAAGGTTTTTTTATTTTATTCCTTTTTTAAGATAATTAAAATACTTAGAGCCATTTAAATTTGAGGACTTTATTAATTATAGTTTGAAGAAAATTTTCAGAACTTTTTTATAGTTTTCACGGTTTCAATTCTATGACGCAGATTCCTCCGTTAATTATTATTCAGTCGACGTGAAATTTTTACACAATTTTTAAAACTTGTGTATTGATTCGAGCTCGTGGCCAGATGTTTGAATTTTAATCCTAAAATTTTTTTATAAAAATTTCTTTGACATTTTTCTGGTCGAAAACTGAAGTTTCTTTGTTCGTAATCGTATATACTTGGAATGAAATTTTTTTTCTAACATTTAGGCTTGAACATGAAAAGGTGTTTTTAACTCACAAGATTTTTCCACCTGTTACAAATTCAACAGTGATGTCAGGATAATTATATATACCTGACGGTGAAAGTTTTCAACCCGAGTCATGCTACAGACTTTTTGATTCATTGTTAGTTGTTATAATTGCAAGATGAAGAAATTAAGCGCTGATTAACTGATTAAATCCTCCAGTTTTTCTGGTGATAGGTAAATCGGTCCCAACTTTACGTGGCAAGTAATGAATTCTTTTATATCATCGGGCAGAATTGTAAGTTTTGCGACTGCAATCAGATGCCTGCAGCTACTATTTTTCTTTGCTTCCAATTCTGACCCTTGCTTTACGAAATGCCTAGGTCAACGTGTACGCGTGAAATTAGATCGTTGCCACTTGGGTCGCTGAATTATAGGGGATTGTCATGGATTCAAGGCCCGAAGGCGGTGTGTGTCATGGTTCTCGCGGACAAAGGCCCTTTCGTAGAAATCT